>NC_091831.1:61045000-62271250 GCF_037783145.1 Equus przewalskii
AGTCCCAGGCACATTTGGTACTCATTAAATATATGTTGACCTGCCTTCAAAACTGTCTTCTCCTATAAGCAAATAACTTTAATATTAAGAAGAGAAGAGAGCAGCACCAAAGTACTTCTGCTGGGAGACTGCTTTCAGTCAGACAGAATCCTCTTGCCTTGGTTGATCAAGGAATGCATTCTAAGTTCAAACACACCTACACAGTCTTGTCCTTTTAAATTGACAGAATTTCATGAAATGTTAGCGCTAGTTCTAAAGTGGGCAGACAGAGATAGAATTAGAGCTACAGAAATGTTGAAAGGTATCTGATTTCCTGCCCCAATACTCCTTCCCTCCCCCACCAAAATATACTTTCTCTGTATGAGGAGGGTTTAATGACATTATCCTTTTGTAACTCAAAAATGGATCGAATGCTACTCTACCTTCTCAAAAGATACAGCTGTTCTTCTGGTAATCGATTTAGAAGATCTTGGAAGATCATGCTTTTGATAACCATGGTTAACTGCATTTGGAGGGCACAGCAGCATGCCTGGGGATTGAACTATAATTCCCAGAGTGCAACTGGGGATTCTGGGAAAGTGTGGCAGAGGCATTGACAACCATGGTTAATTTCAGAGAGCTTAGCAGCTGGCATGAAGACTGAACTACATTTCCCAGAATGCATGGCTAGGAGGATTCTGGGAAGTGTGGCAGAGGTTGCAGTGGTTCCTCTGGGGAAGGGAAGCCCAACTTCCCAGGAACGTTTGGAATTTCCTGGTTTCCGCTGATTCTTGAGGCCTGGGAAGGCGCCCCCAACAGAATTCAGAGTGAGTGCAGCGGAACAAAAACCTCTTCAGTTTCTAAGTATGGGAAGGATTTTTATGGGGAGGCATAATCAGACCTTGAAGAAAGCTCTCAGTCACAGCATTTTTCCATTTTAGCTTAGTCCGTCTTCCTTCCAGAAACCAGGGAATGACCACAGTTTTGCATCATAACTTGCAGAGCTATCTTATTAACTACTGCTAATAATTTTCTGATACTTCTTTGGAGAGCCGTTTAAAAATGGAATTTGCCAGCTTTTCTGCATTGTGCCTGAATGATTTTTGAATTAAGGGAGGAAAAATTATTTTTTAGAAAGCCAGCCATAAAGCTGGTCAGCGAGACCTTGAAATCTGTATCCCAGTGGCTTCTCAATTTTGCTTATTTCCCATCCCGTTAAGGTCCTTAGTCATGAAAAGACAGACTCTCTGAAAAGTGCTCTTTCAAACTACAGACCTGGCCTCTTCTTGGTCAAAGTAACCCAGAGATTCAAAATGGGCTTTTTTTGTCATGCTGTAGTGCTTTATAAATTAATCTTTCTTCTGTTAAGATGAACAGGAGGAAAAACACATGTGAATCATTTATTACAGGCGGTTCAAAGAAATCATTACTCTTAAGGACCTTGCCTCATCATTTAATAGTTTCAGTAAAAATAATATTACCTTTCATCTCAATCAGTCTTTCAACTTTTAAAAACATAAATAGTAAATGAATGTTGGAAAATGCTATCCCATGTATTTCTTATCAAAACGTGAGCTTTTGAGCCAGATGGCCCTGAGTTTGAATCTGCTGCTGTCTAGATTGTGATGTCAGATTGGTTAACCTCTCAAAGCTTTATCTTCCTCACTTGTAAAATGGGATAAATTCATTCATTCATTCATATATATTGTGTTTCAAACTGTGATAGGGACTGTGCTAGGTGCTGTAGATAAGGAAGATGCAATCCCAACTCTTAAGGATTTTATAGTCCAACAGATCTGAGAATTAGGTATGTTAAAACCTGACATAGTTGTAATACACTTTAGATCCGTATTTTCTCCTTCCTCACACTGTGAGAAGTAAGACAGAAACCAAGCTCTGACAAGTTAGGTGACAGCCTCAGGTCACAAATTCAGATAGTAGGAGAGCCAGGAATAAAAAGTCCATGAGTCTCTTCAGACTTCCTTGTCCCTTTCTTGCTTTAGAGACATGCATGTGCACTGTAAACAAAATAGAAGGCAGGCCTGAGCTTATTACAGTCTTATTTCAGTCAGAATGACTGCTTCACAGAGAAAGGCAATACATACAGCAGTTGGTTCCTACAGTACATTTGGATGATCATATTGTGGAAAATGCTGTAAATGCACTATAATATTTTAAAAATTTGAATGGTCACAATAAAGTAAAACCACAATAAATGAATGAGCACAGGACACCAAACAGACGATTTACAAAAGGGGAACTAGAACTATTAAATCTGAAAACACCTTCAATCTTTAGAGTGAACAAAGGAATATAAAATAAAAGTTCTTTTTTTTAACCAAATACTATTGAATCTTGCAAGTGTGACATTGTGTAGGAAGAGCCATATGATTTTAAAATAAATTTCATCCCTATAATTCTACTTTGGGAAACTTAAAAAAGTAACTTGAAAATATTGGCACAGAGGTATTTGTGGTGTTTTATTTCTGATAATTTAAAATTGGAGCAACCTAAATGTCTAAAATCGGAGGAATGTTTAGCTAATCAGGATGAATCTACTTGAATGTAATATTATGCAGCCAAAAAATTATGAAGTTTATACAAAAACATAGAAAACTGCTTATGACATGTTTCATGAAAGCAAGTTGAAAAAATGTGTCCTCTGATTATAAATATGTAAAAAGACTAGAAAATACATGTTAAATTATTAGTTATCTTTATGTGGTAATAGTATGGGTGCTCTCACAATTCCATTTTCCAGATGTCCTGTAATGTAGTTATATTAATTTTATAACTTAAATGATCTATTTAAAAGAGAAAAATACAGTTAAAACTGAATTTTAAGGAAATCATTTTCTCTTGACTTTTAAATAGTTTCTAGACTGCTTTTGTATAAGATGTGTAAAAAAAGAATATGTAAGGGACCATTTAGAAAAAGAATTAGACTTAATCTTTATCTGCTAGGTTTATGACTGTACCAATGAAGGTACAATTCTCAGGTAAAATAAGTCTGGTTTTTCTCTTGATTAATGATATTTTTCCAAAGCTACATTAAGAACTTTACGTTTTCTACCAGCTCTGACCACCATCCCATGAGTCAGCACGCCATGATAATCCACAATTGGCTACGGTTAATTTAGTAGCAGAAGCTGGGCGAAACGTCAGGCAGCCAAGTACAGTCAGCCACACAGGCTAGTTGGTAGTCATAACTACAACCAAACAGCTCTTTCAGTTCTCAGGGTTCAAGGAACTCACCAAAGGAATTCCTTTTGGTTCCCAGGGAATGTGGTGAGGTGCTACTAGGAACAATGTACCTCATTGTAGAGTTAGTCCCATGAACTACTATGTTTTTATGCTTTATTTGTTAAAGGAGTATGTACACATGGTTAAATTTATTTTTAAGTACAGGAATACATAAAGTAACAATTACAAGTACCCTTCTTGATCCCTATCTCCATCCCACTCTGCCAAATTAGTCACTGTTAACAGTTTGGTATGTGTACTTCTAGTCACTTAAAAAATATAAATAAAGACATATCTAATTTATGCATTCTGGTATGTATATGTCCTTTTCTTCATAAATTAATTAGCTCATGCTAAGCCAACCAAATACTACTTGCATTTCTTACTTAATAATATATTCTGAATATGTTTCCCTCTTACTACATATATACTTTTCCACTGTCGTCTTATTTCCTATTTATTTTGAACAGCTGTGTATTATACCCTTTTATCGTAATTTTCAGTTAACATTCCTGTACATATCCTTTCCTTAGGAAAAATTCCTAGAAGTGAAATTGCTAGGTAAAAGAGATGCTTATTTAACATTTTGATAGATATTACCAAATTGCCCTCCAAAAATATTATACCAATTTAAATCCTCAGACTTGTATATGAGAGAGAAATATTAACCTTAAATACATTTCTTCTAGTATATCACAAGTCTGTGGGTTATTAAAATAGGAATTATACTTTTAATACTCTCCTAGAATGCTTTGTAATCACATATTGCCTTCTGTGAAAGTTACATATTTGTTTTCTCTCTCCTGATAGAGTCCCTTGAGGGCAGGATTTTCATCCTGTACATTTTTGTGTTTCTTAAAGGACCTTGAGTAAAGTCAGTACTCAACAAATACTTCACTGAATGTTTGCCATATATATTTTACCCTTGGTTAGGACATAGATTGTAGCCAAAACTGTCCAAGGATTAGTCATCAGTGATTCATAATTATGTAACCAAGAAGTAGGCCTAAACTTTAGACTTTCCTCAGTGATTTAGTGTTAGCTTGCTAACCTTGGGCACAGTTGAAAGAGCGGCTGGTTATTTAACTGTACTGATTTTCTCCTTTTGGTGGAACTTCTTGACTTTTTAATTGCTAATGTGAAATGTTCTTTTCATGGGGAATAAAATATTTACTGGTATACAATTTAAAAGGAATCACCTTCTGCAGAACGGATTCTTAAGATAGAGAATTTTTTTTGCTCACAATGAGATACAAAAAATAGAAAATATCTTAGACCCACGTTAGATTTTCATAGCTGGCTTTTGAAATATTTTCCTAATGACTGTAATTTTATATTTTTCTTATCTACAGGATTCCTCCTGCTTCATTCTCAGAGAGACTTTGGTTTTCATGTAGTCTGAGAAACTTAGCTCCATTACTCTGGAGACACTCCAGGCTTACTTGGTCTATTATGATGCTAGCTGCTATAACAAACTTCAAAATTTCAGTGGCTTAATAGGACAGAAGTTTATTTCTTACTCACAAATAGCTGAGGCAGAGGGACTTTGATTGGTGGGTGGCTTTTCTCCATGTAGTGATTCAAGGAGCCAGTTCTCCACCTAATGGCTCTGCTATTCCAGAGTCTTCCAAGCAGAAGAGGAAAAAGAGGATAGAGAAGGCATACCCACTTCATAACTGCTTTAGCCTAGAAAAGATACACATCCCTTCCACTCACATTCCATTGTTAAGACCTAGTTTGGGCCCTACTTGGATACAAGGGAGGAGAAAAATGTAGGCCTTAACTTGGCAGCTACCTCCCAGCACCAATTCCACAGTATGTAAGGAGGAGCACATATTTTTTGTGGATAGTTAGCTGATTCTCACAGAACAGGTTTCAGTTTTGTAGGTTAGGAAAGAGGCACTGCAAAGTTGAAATCCCACAACTCATTAGTAGCAGAAATGCAGTTTAGAAACCAGATCATCTGACTCCTATGCAGTTTCTCTTTCCTTAATATTAAAAAGTAAGCCTATCCTGGCTTAAAGTATAACACTTTTGGTGATTCATTACTTTAAATTTGCATACTATGATCTTTTTTTTTTTTTAACTCCTCTTTCCTTCAAGGATCTGACAATGTCCCTGTACTGTGGAATTGCTTGCAGGAGAAAATCTTTATGGTGCTATAGACTGCTGTCAACCTATGTCACTAAGACCCGGTGAGTTTTGACCAACTTGAGCTCTGATTTATTCTATCTTTTTCCCATTAAATTATAAATTATAAATATCTCAAAATCCTATATTGAAGATTAAGGATGTATGATTAAGATTTACATATAAAGATGTTCATTACAAATTATTTATAATTGGAAAAATTCTAAACAAACTAAATTTCTAACAGTATCTAAAATGTCTGATGTACTTAAATATAAGTTATATTAAGATAAGAACTTTGTCTTTTCCACTGTGGTACCCCTACTGCATAAAACAGTACCTGGCACATAGCAGGCACTGCAGTATTGTTGAATGGATGAATGAACAGTAAGGAAAAAATTAATTAAATTATAGTACACCCGTATGATGGCATTAAAAACTATACTAAATAACAGTTCACGAAGTTTCCTGAAAATAAGGTAGATAACTCCCATCCCTGGATGTCTACCACTCCCCTGAAGAACTAAATTTCAGTGAAAGATAGACTAGAAAAAAAATCTACACTAGTACAAGACAATGATAAAGGACTTCTACAGCCTGAGCAAATTTGAAATCACTAGCCTGCTCTCATACAGTTTTGGAGTTTAAATTTGCACCATCTATATGGTGTGGTCCCCAAACCCCCAGCCTTTTCTTTTTTTTTTTTTTGAGGAAGATTAGCCCTGAGCTAACTACTGCCAATCCTCCTCTTATTGCTGAGGAAGACTGGCCCTGAGCTAACATCCATGCCCATCTTCCTCTACTTTATATGTGGGACGCCTACCACAGCATGGCTTTTGCCAAGTGGTGCCATGTCCGCACCAGGGACCCAAACCGGTGAACCCCGGGCCACCAAGAAGCGGAATGTGCGAACTTAACTGCTGCGCCACTAGGCCAGCCCCACCCCTGGCCTTAAGAAAAGAATTTCAGTAGTAGTCCTAGACATAATATCCCCGGGGCACCTTGCAGAAGCAAATGTAAAACTCCTCTAGAGGGATACACTTACAACCAGGGCTTCCCACAGAGGAAGCTCTGCCAAACATCACTGCCCAGCGCAAAATTTAAAGGCACGTAAGCATACAATCTTACATGAACAAGAGTGAGAAAACAACAGAATTGCAATACTTGTTTTAGATATTTTGGGCATTTATGTTACTGAAGTTCTCAGGCTGAGACTCTGAGAAAACAGAATTATTGAAAGTCTAAAACATG
The DNA here is from genome assembly GCF_037783145.1 of Equus przewalskii. Lineage (NCBI taxonomy): Eukaryota > Metazoa > Chordata > Mammalia > Perissodactyla > Equidae > Equus > Equus przewalskii. The sequence continues at coordinate 61,051,604 of NC_091831.1, forward strand.
GGTATGTTAAAGTGATTAAATATATTAAAAAGCATATCAAAAATCATGAGAAAATAAAATTCTATCAATAAAGAATATGGTGTGAAAAGATGTTAATATGTTTAAGAAAAAAGGCTATAAATTAGTAGGTATGATTCTAAATATACCTATACACACACACACACACACACACACACACACAATATTAATAAATAGTTTGGAGAATTCCAAGGTATAAACAGTGATCATCTCTGAATGGTGGGATTCTTGATGGTTTCCCTTTTTAAAAAAATTGATAACTGTATTTTCTGATTTTTATAAAATGACTATTTATTACTTTTATAATAAGGAAAAAACAGTTTACATTTGATAATCTTAGTATTGTTGTTTTCCATGCTACTACAACTAAAGGAAGAAAATGAATTTTTAAAGTGTTCCTGATCAAGAAGAATGCAAGGAACACTTTGGATCTCAGTTCCAGTTCCAATGAGGCCCCAGGTTTAAGACCTTAACCTGGGTGTTTTGCTTTTTAGGGTCATTAGGGCAAAGTACAGGTTGTACTGTGCTTACTGTTGTTTTACGAAGGCAGCGGTGTTTGTTCTATTGTTTGTATTTGGTAACTTCTGAGTGGCACATGTCTCTCCTTTGACATACATTGAGTCTTTGCCCCAGGAGGCTGCAATCACTCATAATAAGTTTAAAAATATCACGAGTATTAAAATCTCAGGTTTCTTTTCTCTTGTTTATACAGAGCTCATTGTAACCCCTTTTATCACACAGTCAAAAATAGGTTTCTAAAGATGCCATTGTAGTGCGTTTATCATTTTGCTTTGTAGTTTCATGTTGAGCCAACCCTGCCTACTGGTGTTACAAAAACTCTCAGATCCTACAGAAAATATCTTACAAACTGTGTTTCCCACTTAGGTGACAAAATATGCCATATCTCTGAGAGTCTGTTTGAGGGCTTTCAACAGGCAAAATGGTTAACTCTAGGCCCCAGAAGGAGAATCCACATTCAGTCCCCTTTGAATCGTGTGGCCCCTGATCTGATTCTCAAGGTTCTTGAAGGGCTGGATTTAGACCATCCTCAATGAAGGTCCTGGAAAAGCCTAGAACTTGCCCCAGTACTATTTCTTTTATAGAAGATAATTATAGGATATTCTCTTTTACATATTTTTATTTGGGCTACTGAAAATATTACACTTATTAAATAAGTCAAGTAGTGGTTTCTCTTTCCCATCGATGGTCCCTTCAGTAGAGATAAGGAGCAAATGGTGTCCACTTAGGGGACTAGATGTATGAGACATGGGTGCATTGAAGATAAAATTTGCTCTTTATCTTCCCTAGACTGAATGAGAGTTACTGAAGGCACAGTGTTTGCTCTTTGCAATAATGAAGTCTGCTCTCATCTCTGGGCATCTGTGGTTGATGTTTTATCACAGTATTGTTTTCCTTTCAATCCACTGCATGTAAATTCTTGCCTCACAGTGTAATATTGGCAGAGTACCTTGAGGTTCAATTCAGTAAATATTTATTACCCTTGAATAAATAAATATTTATTGAATTGAGCCATTCAATATGCTAATTACTGCAGATACAGAACTAAGGCAGACCCTGCCCTTAAGGAGACCATTGTCTTTCAGGGAAGACAGACAAATTAACAAATAGTACAACGTTAAGTGCAACCACAGGAGTATGGACAAGGTACAGTAGTGTAAAGGAGGGAATGATTGCCTAAAGCCACCTCAGATCCTTTTTAGAGCAATTTAGGATGTAAATAAATAAAAGGAAAAAGCCGTGGTAGGAGAGGGATGTGGGAACAGAATTCTCAAAGATGAATGCTGTACAAGTAACTAAAGGTGGTTTTGTAATGCTTTATTTCCAAAATACAGGTATTTATTAGAACTGAAGGAAGATGATGATGCATGCAAAACAGCCCAGCAGACGGGAGCATTTTACCTCTTTCATAGCCTGGCTCCTTTGCTTCAGAAATCAGAACATCAGTACCTGGCCCCCCAGCATAGCCTATCAGGTAAGCCCAAAGCAGACCAGTAGAGTAGACCAGCCTGTAGCCTCTAAGCAGAATTCAGTCCATATTGAATCCTGAGAAGGATCCTCCGACTTTAAAGCCCAGATTTTTCAAACTGCTTCTGCCAATTAATTATTTAGTGTATGAACTTGAGTTGCCCAAATAGTATTTGGTGTGATGGTATGAACCACTACTGCCTTAACCAGAGGCCGGCAAAACTGCTGTCCAAATTGGAACCTGCCACCTGTTCTGTAAATAATTGGAATACAGCCACACTTGTTTATTTATATATTGTCTATGGCTGCTTTTGCACTACAATGGCAGAGCAGAGTAGTTGTGACAGAGACCATATGACTCAACAGCCTAAAATATTTTGCCAACCCCTACCTTAGACCAGTGATTTCCAGCCTCCATGGAGTTGCACACTGTTACACTGTTTAAGATTTGCATCATGACTTCATTTCTCCTAGAAGGGTCAAAATTAAAAGTGAATTAAAATTAATTTGTTTTGAGAACTCTTTTAGGGTATATAACTAAAGATATCTAAGTCACTGGGATTTGGCATTCAAGATACTTTCAGTTTTATATGATATCACTATAAACTAACTTCTAAATACATTGTCAGTGAATTTCCTCCATTGGGTCAGATGTTGGAGTGCTTGCATAGGTAGTTCCTAGCAGTGCAGAAGAATATAAAGATGCCATCAGAAGGCACTAAACATTATTTAGAGCTTTAGCAATGTTATGTTGCATTATGAACAAACGTGAGTCTTTCATGCACAAGAGGACAGGTTTTCTCCCTATACGGCACTTGTCTTATACAGGCTGGGATCTCACATTAGTGTTCTACCCTGGCCCACTAAAGCAGCATACTCTGGAGACTAAATTATATAACCGATTTGGTCTCTACCATTTTAAGTGTGCCTTTTTTTCTTCAGTGCCATAAGTTAAATATCATGTAGCTTTCGAACTAAGGGATATGTTCCTTTCATGATAGAATCATAGAGTGTCACAGTGTTACACAGAAAGAATTCCTTCATTAGTCCAAACTCTTCAGATTGCTGCTGAGAAAGTGGAGGCCTAGAGAGGTTAAGTGATTAGACCAAGATTACATAGCTAATTAGCTACAGGGTAGCGACTGGGAGCCAGGTGTACCTAATTCGAGCTGAAGTAGATGATTTCCTTTAAGTCTACCATGGCTCTGGTGGTTTAATTAAAACACTTCTTTTTCTTTCTTACCTGTTTTATTTCTTAGAGTTGGAAAAGCTCCTGGCTAAGTTTGGACAGGACACACAAAGAATAGAAGATTCGGTGCTGCTTGGCTGCTCCGAAAAGCATGAAGCATGGTTTGCTCTGGATCTGGTTCTCAACAGCTCCTCTCCCATAAACGGTACATAACATTATTCCTAGTGGGGACTTTCCAATGGTTCTCAGACTTTGGGGCTTCACATAATTTCAAAGAAAATTTTGGGAATACAGAAAGGTTATCAACTTTATATATATATATACATTTTAAGTTAGGAAATAAAAAAATACTACCATCTGGTATCATCCATCATTTACTAGAAAATAAAGGACATCTTAACGCTTTCTTTCTAAGGTAGGTGGTGGGTACACATATGCTTACTGTATTATTCTCTGTACTTTTATACATTTTATATATCTTAAATATTTCATAGGAAATGTTTTAAAATTCATGACATCGTTCTTATTTCTTTTATCAATACAGGTCAATAAACATGCTACCTTGGAGTAGCTCTGAGTCTTCAGGCTTGCATTTGGGAACCAGTTTGCTATAGGCTCATGGCTCCTGTCAGGCTTTCCTTCTCTCTTTCAGGGTTGTAGGTGTAAATGTATGATGCTGCAATGAGGTTCAGGTAGGAGCTCAGAGGTCCCATTTCATCTCTTTTCCAAGGATAGTGTGTGGCTAGTGCAAAAGTTCTTTTTGCCCTGAAGAGGCTCTTGAGAAATACTATGGTCTAATGTTTCCCAAATTTTCCTGAATATAGAAATCACCTGATGCTTGTTAAAAAAATAAAAATTTCTGGGCCTCACTTACCTGCAGTTCAGAATCTCCAGGTAGGGGCTTGAGAACCTGTGTATTTTTTATTTTCCCTAGTTGTCTTATTAGGTGAGTTTGGGAAACAGTGTCTAACAGGATATACTTGAGAGGGACCCTGAGGCAAAGTGTGACGTTTGTTTCATTTCATCCCTTTTCTCATTTTCTAGCTTCCTTACAGAAACCTCAAATGGAGACAGAGCTCAAGGGGTCTTTCATTGAGCTAAGGAAGGCTCTCTTTCAGCTGAATGAGAAGGATGCCTCCTTACTATCCACGGTAGATTCTGATTTCTCAGTTCTGTAGGAAATTTAGTAAAGCAGTGTATAATGGGTGAATACATGCGTGCATAACACAAGGCTAGAGTGACATTTGATTCCTTTTTTGCAGATCATAGTCCTTCCTACAAACCTTGGCAGAAGGACAACGTGCTGTAGGGAGATTACTTCTTCTTCTTTCTTTCGCCCTTGGCAGGACTGCTGTCAGGACCATTTTCTCCTAAGGGCATGCAAATCTCTGGCAATGATCTATTAGCCTCATAAACATTTTTAAGGACCCACAGCATGACATATGTCATCATGTTTTTCCTATGAGAAATTATTTTATATTGCTTTAATGACTCGTCCTCACAGCTTTAGATTTTACTTGCTAAAGTGCTTTTGATTGTCCATTAACTTAAAGAGATAACCTCTGAACACTTTATTTGCAAAAAAAATTCCACCTTTATTGAGGAGCAGTATATGTTGGGGTGTTCAACTATATTGGAAATGTTTATTTTTAAGCTGGATCATAAGTAAATGGCTGTTCAATACTTTATATATTATATATTTTGCACCTTTTTTTTGTTTTTAAAGATTTTATTTTTTTTTCCTTTTTCTCGCCAAAGCCCCCCGGTACATAGTCGCATATTCTTAGTTGTGGGTCCTTCTAGTTGTGGCATGTGGGACGCCGCCTCAGCGTGGTTTGATGAGCAGTACCGTGTCCGCGCCCAGGATTCGAACCAACGAAACACTGGGCCGCCTGCAGCGGAGTGTGCGAACTTAACCACTCGGCCACAGGGCCAGCCCCTATATATTATATATTTTAAATAATTCATAATACACTTAAAAGTATGCTTTTATTCATATTTCAGACGCTAGAGGAATATGGTCAGATAGTTTCCTTATTTTAAAGTTTAAACAGTTAATAACCATTTAAAATAGGTGAGCTGGAAAGGTATTGGCATTTCCCTTTGAGTTGCTCTAAATACTAGGCCCAGCTTGTTACAGATGAGCCCCACATTCTCCCCAATGAAACCAGGCCCATCTTTGTATTCCTAGGCTCAGGCTCTTCTCCGTTGGCATGATGCCCATCAGTTCTGCAGCAGAAGTGGGCAGCCCACCAAGAAGAATATGGCTGGCAGCAAGCGTGTGTGCCCTTCCAATAAGATCATCTATTATCCACAGGTAGGCATTGCTTTAAAAGGACAGTAATCTGTGAAGTGGATTACTGTGCACTATGTCCTGTGGATGGAAGCCTGAACAGTTAAAAGGCTTTCCTTAGTTATCTTTTCCTTCATCCCATTAACAGGCCCCAAAGCCCTAGTGTTTAAGTTTCCATCCCCTTTTCCTAGATGGCTCCCGTGGTGATCACTCTGGTGTCAGATGGGACTCAATGCCTGCTTGCTCGCCAGAGTTCCTTTCCCAAGGGAATGTATTCTGCCTTGGCAGGTTTTTGTGATATAGGTAAGGAGTTTAGGGCATGGAGGGATGATACTGGAGGACAAGAAAGCTTATCAATAGAAGGTATTTCTTTGTCTTGCTGCCACAGTGCTTGGAGTCTCAAGGACGTTGTTCTTTATCACGTCAAGAAAACTGCCTTCTGTATGATGTTAAGCGAAATAAACCGGACAGAGAAAGACAAATACTGCATGATTTCACTCATATGTGCAAGATAAACAAACACACAGATAAAGAGAACAGACTAGTGGTGACCAGAGCGGGAGGGAGGGAAGCAAAAGGGGTAAAGGGGCACATATGTATGGTGACGGATAAAAATTAGACTATTGGTGGTAAGCACGATGCAGTCTATACAGAAACTGATAAATAATAATGTACACTTGAAACTACACAATATTATAAGCCATTATGACCTCAATAAAATAACTGAAAAAACCCCCACCAAAACTGCCTTCTGGTACTATAATTTTCCAATATATTTTAGGCAAATTTTCAAATATACAGCATAGTTGAAAGAATTATACAGTGAACACCAATACACCTACCACCTAGATTCTATAATTTTTTATTACACTTACTTTATCACCTATCTATCCATTCCTCTATCCATCCATCAATCTACCATATTTTTGGATGCAGAGATTGCAGACACTGGTACACTTCTCCCTAAATATTTCAGCATGCATACTATTAGTTAGAATTCAAAATTTATTTACAGGTTTTTTTCTCAGTCTCTTGGGGTAAAACTTGCAAATGATGAAACATGGCATTAGAATTTTATTAAAGCTGGGGGCAACACTCGCCTCTCCCACTGCCACTCTTATTTTGCATTATAACTAACCTAGTAGGTTTAAGTATTGCAGTTCAACACCCAACTCCAGATTTGATTCCTATTGTTGTAAAGACTCGGAGATTTAGGGCTCTCCCAAGAGTATTTCATTGAAACTTTAGAGCCGGTTTGGTACTCCTTTCACAAATGGGCATCTGTATCACCCTTCCTGCTGCAGAGCTGTCCTGAATTAATCTGAGTGCTTGTAGGTGAAAGTCTGGAAGAGGCTGTCCGGCGAGAAGTTGCAGAAGAGGTGGGATTGGAGGTGGAAAGACTGCAGTACTCTGCATCCCAGCACTGGCCCTTTCCTAATAGCTCACTCATGATTGCCTGTCATGCAACTGTGAAACCAGGGCAAACAGAGGTAAGTTCTGATTCTTTCCTCATGCTGTGATATTTCCTTTGCCTCATCCAAGCTGGTCAGTAGGTACTTAGTAAGCCCCTGTCTAGTCCAGCATTGTCTATGCAGAGATGTTTAAGATATGATTTATACCCTTAAGGAACTTGCAATCTCATAAGGGAAACAAATAATCACTATGAAAATTGGTAGTGCCAAGATGATCACCATTCTTCCTTGTATATCTCTCAATCATGAGACAATTTATCTTTTATCATCAAGACTTAGAGATTCCTGCATAGAGTAAGCACACAATAAATATATAAAATTTAATGATTGATTTCAGGATTGTCTTATTGCTTAAGTCAGCCAGGATGTTGGGGACTAATAACATAAAATCATAGCAACTTCTGGTTGAAAGGGACTTAGATATTGTCTTATCCAACCTCCTTTTGCTCTTCTGTAGCATCCCTGACAGAGGCTTTGTGGTCCCTATCTGCCAAAGTTTGTCTACTGTGTGTTTTGGTCTCTATAGAATGAATAATATCTAATCTGTCTCAGATTCCTGTGGCTGCAGTTTGCATTACTTTGCTTCTTGCAAAGAAGATACTAGGCTTTTGATTATCATTAATTAACCCTTATCCTTTAAAGAAGAGTAACATTTGTTTGTTTGTTTGTTTGTGAGGAAGACTGGCCCTGAGCTAAGATCTGCTGCCAATCTTCCTCATTCTGCTTGAGGAAGATTAGCTTCAAGCCAACATCTGTGCCAATCTTCCTCTACTTTGCACGTAGGACAACGCCACAGCATGGCTTTCACAAGTGATGTGTAGGTCTGCACCCAGGATCCAAACCCATGAACCTTGGGCCAAAGCAGAGCACACAAACTCAATCACTATGCCACTGGGCCAGCCATTGTCTGTTCTTTTTTTTTTTTTTTTGAGGAAGATTAGCCCTGAGCTAACATCCACTGCCAATCCTCCTCTTTTTGCTGAGGAAGACTGGCCCTGAGCTAACATCCATGCCCAAGGTCTTCCTCTACTTTATATGTGGGACGCCTGCCACACCATAGCTTGACAAGCCGGGATCTGAACCAGCAAACCCTCGGCCGCTGAAGCAGAACTTGTGAACTTAACTGCTGTGCCACCAGGCTGGACCCTGCATGTTCTTTTTTAACTGAAAGTTATACCATCAATAGAGGCACAAAGAAAAACAAGTATTATTCATAATATACCCCTCAATGTTAACCACTCTTAAATCTTAGTATTTATACTCCTAGGATTCTTAAAATGTTATTATTATTTTTTTTAACTATTTAAAAAATATATTTAATTCTTATATCTTAATTATGCCTCCTTTGCTTCTGGGCAGTATCTAGAACTGAGTACCTCCCAGCCTGTAGCTCCCAAGTATTATCATCTAAGATTGCTCAGTTCTGGAACCATTTTCTCAAGTTTGGCCACATTATTCTAAATTTTGTAGTTCCTAACTGTACATCCTGTTTTTCCTTATGTCTTTCAGATCCAGGTGAACTTGAGAGAACTAGAGGCAGCTGCCTGGTTCAGTCACGATGAGGTGGCTACAGCCCTGAGGAGAAACAACCCATATACTCAGCAACAGAATGGGACTTTTCCATTCTGGTTGCCCCCCAAGTTAGCCATTGCTCACCAACTGATTAAGGAGTGGGTAGAAAAACCAACCTGTTCTGCCCTGCCTGCTTAATTCAGATCAGGCCACCTAGACTCCTCTCTCAGTATCCCAGATGGACATATCAGAGATAAGGAGCTAAAAGGGAGGTGACAAAAGGCCATCTTCAGGCCAACCTCATAATAAGGCAGAGAAGAAGGTGAGCCGCCTACAGCGAGACACCTCTACCAGCAGTGTTAATGAAATAAGTTCCTACTCATAGGCAATCAAAAATGCCAAAACTGATGAGATGACAATTGTCAAAATCAGAGGGAAGGCTGAAGCATTAGTTTAGATGTAGGTCTTTGTTCATCCATTTCTCCTAGGCCTTGGAAGCAGACATCTTTTGGCATGTGGCTTGTTAATACTAGGTTTATACTAACTGCCAAAATGTGCCTGGCATAATTTTGGTTAAAACTTTTATCTTAGTATTGAAAATATAGAGCAAATCTCAGCCCACTACTGAGTTACTTTTTATCCTCATAGAGTTAAGAAAAATAGCACAAGATAACATTTTTTAATTCATATACAGATAATTATTTTGTACATGGTAGTTAAATTAAAGTCATATTTCTTTAAGTCAGCTGAAGGGATGAGGAAAATGGGAGCTAAGGCCTTCATCAGAGTACTCTATAATATATCAGAGGCAATGATGTTCTGTTGAGGTAACTGCATCCCAGTGGGGCTCAAGATGGGAAGGTTTTTTTTGCAGTTACTTGCTCAGTTTGTGACCCAAGGAAAAGATGATCATTTTGCCATGCCTGTTTTCCTAAGTAAAATGGTTGCTGCATTTGCACATCCAGTAAGTGTTGTAACTTCAACTAAGGGATTAGTGAGGATGAACCATTTTTTGAGTTTTATGGGATAAACTAAATTTAGGATTTGTCATCATTTATATATGCCATCCTATACCTTGTCATGGGGAGAAAAATTATCTGAAGGAAATAAAATAAATTTCCACACTTTCATTCAGATGTATTTTTCTGTCTTATGAAGTTAGGAATTTGTGGAAAGTAAGAATTTAAGGTGGGAGGAGAAAAGAAATCCTTTTATTAGTGTGACAAACGTCAAAGTTCAGGTTCTAAGTCTGTGGAACGACTGAAGCAATGTGCAGAAGAAATATGGTTAGAGGTCTGTTTGAAAAGAGGAATGGCTGGGGAAAGAGTCATATCTTCAGATGATTTTAAAGACACAAGTGTCAGAGACCCTAAGATTATTTACACATCAAAGTCCCACAGGACTAAGGAAAAGAGATTCTAGAACTAGAAAAGTTGAAGCACTGAATTTCCTCTTGATCCCAAAAGGTCATTGCTCTCCCCATTGCCAGCAAACCATCATTGCTTTGGGGAAATCAAAAGTGCCGTCAGCAGGAAATGTTGAGGGATAATGTGTGATGGGACTTGATTGTCCTCTTAGATTGGCAGCTTGCCCTGACCTGAGCTGAACCCAGCATGTAGAAGGGAAAACACTCTTGAAAGAGAGGACCTGAGATTTCTTCATATCTTGCAGTTAGAAGAAAACAGTTCAGGGTCCAGGTGAATTACTATCTCCCAATCTTCTCTCTCTCTATGTGGGTGTGTTTGTGAGCACATGTGTACACATCCCCAGTCTGAAAATACTGGTGGAAAGGGGAGTGTGCAGGACTCCTGGTTATGAGTTTCCCAGACATACCATGGGGTAACTGTTTGCTTTCGGATTAATGTGTTGTTTTGGAAAAGAAAAGATGGAAGTGGCTAACGGGAGGATCTGCAGCACTGAGTTCTGTTTCCCAACAGTGAGTGGAACGAGGGCTTTACTTCTCAGGACTCCAAGGGCTTCTGAAAGCTGAGGCAAAAGGGTTAGGGCTGGGGTACCGAAAAATGACATATAAATAAGAGAAAATTTGGTACAGGGCTTATCTGGCTTCAGAATATTTATGTGGCAATGAATTGTGAAGGTGCTAAGGATAAAAAGAACCCACTGGGTCCATGAAGTAGAATAGTAAAAATAAGTAAAATGTTCAAACAAATGTATTTGTCACCAGAATTAGCCTGGCTCAAGGTCATCATGGGTAACTGGAATGAAAAAGCAACTCAAGAATTCTTTAATTTTGCCTATCTACTTTCCTTTCTCTAGCCAACATTTAATTCTCAATAAAGATAAACAATGTCCTGAACACAAGAGTGTGTAGATCTCATCTCAGGGGCTATCCAGGGCCTTTATTCTCTCTATTCTGCCAACTTCAAAACCTTGTTGAGATCACAAAGACTTGTGCACAGAGGGCAACATCTGGGGCTCATAGAGGAGAAGTCAATCTGCGAAACTTGTAATGAAGAAACATTTTTACTAAATGAGTAATTTAAACTCGACATGAGCACAGTCAGACTCGATATTTATTTAAGGAATGAAAAAGAGAGGCTAGGTTTGCTGGTTAATCTTTTGTTGGCTTACTTGTGGGTCTATGATCAGTGTTGTCAGGTAGCTGCACTCCCATGCTTTGTAAGAGGTTGGAAGCAGGTCCTGCCAGTCCAGCTTGGGAACTATAGGATTCCAGTATATTTGAAACCAGGTTCAGGTCTACATCCACTGGTGTCATAATAGATTCTCCTGCACCAGAATCTTCCTCATCTGAATTGTTATTGGTAGTCTGAGACAGAGCTTCCTTATTCATGAAGAGAAAACAAAATCATGGAATAATATGCCATTAGGTTGGATGGTGGTTACAATAAAAAGCTAACTAAGCAACAATATAAAATTGAATTCCAAATTAAAAGGAAATTTCTTTTCCTTCCTGATAGAAGGTAAAAATGAGATCTAATAAACTATGTAACTTAACATACATATTAAAATTTGGTTCCAAAGATTATAATACACTTCTTTCTAGGAAAAGTTTCTACAAATTGAAAGGATTTCTTCTCTATTTTGAAATAGGCCAAAGAAGATAACCAGGGTTAAGGAGGTATATTTATAGCTTGCCTAAGAGTTTTTAAAAAAATGAACATTAAAAAAAAATCTAAATTTTTCTCTAAACGAAAGAATCTAGATTTCCTTTTTTCCTCCCAATGAAAAAACTTCAAGTAAAAACTTGAGGCTTTTGAGGTCCAACCACAAAGACTCTGAATTGTTACTTGAGCCTCTGATTTCACAGGTTGGGGAAAGGATTTGAAAGATTGTACCTTGATCTTTAGACCTTTATATCTTTGCTACTCAGTTGTGGTCCCTGGACCAGCAGCATGCGCATCGCTTGGGAGCTTGTTAGAAATGTAAAATCTCAGACCTCACTCCAGACATACTTAACCAGAATCTATGTTTTAACAAGATCTTTAGGTGGTTCGTATTCACATTAACATTTAAGAAACACTGCTTTAGATACATCTAATGTGTGGTTTCTATTAGGTTTTGGCAATACTGGTAGTGAATATAGTTTTAAATGTGGTTTAGATGATCAAAGCAAGGAAAATACATTAATTAAGGGCCCATTATGGGTTTTACTATTATCTCATTTGGTTCTCATGTTAATTCTATGAAATGAAGATTATTGGTTAATGGCTACATTGACAGTGGATAGCTTAGCTGGATTTCCAACCCTAATCCATGAGACTCCAGAGTCCATTCTCTTTCCATAATGTCTCTGTCTAGGATTAGACAGTGCTGGTATAAAAACTAGGATAAAAACATGAGTGGAAGATGAATTCTACATTTGGCTCTAAAATAGGGAAATAAATGAAACAAACACTACTAAGACTTGAAAATTATTTGGAAATTTAAGATCCTTTCTCTTTTTTAAAAATCACTTTAAGCTGTTAGTAGTAGTATGCAACCACATACTAATATCAATACATCATATGACTTTTTATTTTAAATCCTCATAGATAATAGAATAAGTAATATAATTAAGCTTATGTTTAGGAAAATAAAGTTAATAATCCTTCATCCTACCAGAGTTAGGAAAAAATTAACATTCTTATTTATCTCAAATCAAAAAATCAAATTCATCACAAAAAAAACCTATCACAAATAAAAAAAAGAAAAGAAAAACTAAGATAAAATATGGTTTTAGCTATCCTTTGTAATAAACTCAGAAGGAGACAGAGGTTAAACACAGACATACCATTTGCTTCTGGGTAGTGAAACTCTTGCCAATGCTGGTATGTGCCAGTTCCTGGTCCATCTGCGCCATGTATGACTGGAGATCATCAAGGGTTCCTTTTACAGACGCTTCTTCCCCTGGCTCTTGTGTTTCAAGATCCAAGTCATCATCACTTTCTAAACATTCAAAGTCGTCTTCATCCAGATCATCAGAGTCTGACTCATGAGGCCTTGGCCCTACACAGACCCCAACACAGAAAGAGCCCCTTCGTAAATTTTTTTTTGAGTGATTACACCTCTCAAGAGAATTAGAATATTATCTGCAGAAAAAAATCAATATACATAGGCAAACTACTTAACAAAAACCCCTTCCAGAAAATGGTGTTGCTGGCAGGTATTTGCAGAAAAGTACACAGGATGAGCTGAAAGATTCACCTTTTTCTTTTTTAATGTGAATTTAATTAATTAAAATTTTTTACCTAAAAATTTAAAAACTATATAATACATGAATACATTTTGATGTAAACATTCAAGCCATACAGAATTGTCTCACATCTAACTCTTCCCAGAGTCAACCATCTTTTAACAGTTTGGTGGGTATCCAGACCTTTATCTATGCAGTTCTGTACATATACATATATAAACATAGCTTTCTTTTAAAACATAGTTATACATATTGAACTATAGTTTGCTTTTCCACTTATTTATATGTCTTGGAGGTCCTTCTCTGTCAAAACCTATAGATGGAACTTATTCTTCAATAAAGCTGCACAGTATTTCATAATATGGATGTACTATGACTTATTTAACCATTTCTCTCTTGGTGGACATTTAGAATATTCCAATTTTTTGCTACTCCAATGCTGCAATCACCATCTTTGCACATATATTTTTCATAGAGTAAATTCCTGGAAGTGAAATTGCTAAGGCAAAGGTTATGAACATTCTAGAGTACTAAACTGCCCTGCGAAAAGATGACTTACACTTCTACCCTCACAGTATGAAGAGTGCTCATTTTTCCAACCCTTGAGAAAACTGGTTATTATCAATCTTTTAAGCTTTTGCCAATATGATGGGCAAAAAAAAGAGTCCTTATTTTTATTGTGTGTTTACTTGCTTACTAGAAACAGTTAACTATTTTAAAATATTTATTGACTTTTTATATTTCTTCTTTGAGGCACTGCCTGTTTATATCTTTTGTTGATTTTTTAATTGGGCTATTTGTCTTTTTATTACTAGTGTGCAAGTGAATTAAGTCTAAAAGAGAAAAAACAATGTAATATGGGAGACAAGGTAAAACTCTAACCACAGAGCATTCACGCACTCAACAAATATTTAATGAGCAGCTACAATGTCAGCCACTGAGTTAGGCATCCTCTGCAAAATCACTCAATAGGGCAGTAATCCATGGTTGAAATCAACTCAGAATCATGAAGAGAAAGCAGTATCTTGACTTCTGAGAAATCCAATGCTCCAGTGCTCTAGCAACAGCCATACTACTTCTGTTTCAAAATGAAAATAAACGTCACACTGTAACTTACCTAAAATCTTATCAAAATAATTAAGAAAAGAATCTGCATCAAAAGTGATTGGAGCCTCAGAAGGTTCTCTGCAAGATTAAAGGAAAAAGACGATTTATCCTGAATACAACTCTTTGAAACTTTTTCTAAAGTGGTGCCATTCTTAGGAACATTACCAGAGATACACTCTCAAAAGAAGCACAGAAAATAAAATTGTAGTTTAAATTTAAAAAATCCTTATGCTTACTGATCTTTCAGGGCAACAGAAACGGGACAGACTGATGAAATAAAAGTAAAAATTGCTGGGGCCGGCCCAGTGGCGTAGTGGTTAAGTTTGTGCACTCTGATTCAGCAGCCTGGGGTTTGCAGGTTTGGATCCTGGGTGCAGATCTACACATCGTTCCTCAAGCCATGCTGTAGTGGCATCCCACATAAAATAGAGAAAGACTGGCATAGATGCTAACATAGATGTTAACATAAGATTGCTCAGCGACAATCCTCAAGCAGAAAGAGGAAGATTGGCAACAGAAGTTAGCTCAGAGCCAATCTTCCTGGAAAAAAACAAAACAAAACTGCACTTTGTTTATGAACATTTAACTTATGCTGATATAGGGACCTACCCACCCTCCACCTCCCACAAGATATATCTAGCATTAGCAAAAGAAATCATTTATCCAAGTTAATTTAAACAAAATCTATCTCTTTAGGAACCAAATCTTTAAAAATAAGTAAAAACAAACTTCCTTTATCCCTGCTTTTCTTTTTTAAGAGCATGCAAACTTAAGCACTGTGCTGGCCCCTAAACCTGCTTTCTTAAAGAGAGAATATTGAATATAAAATTTAATCTTCGGGGCTGGCCCCGTGGCCGAGTGGTTAAGTTCGCGCGCGCCGCTGCAGGCGGCCCAGTGTTTCGTCGGTTCGAATCCTGGGCGCGGACATGGCACTGCTCGTCAGACCACGCTGAGGCAGCGTCCCACATGCCACAACTAGAGGAACCCACAACGAAGAATGCACAACTATGTACCGGGGGGCTTTGGGGAGAAAAAGGAAAAAAATAAAATCTTAAAAAAAAAAAAAAAAAAAAAATTTAATCTTCTCATGAAGCTCAACAATATCAACACTAAAGACCTATTTGTGGGGGGCCGGCCCGGTCGTTCAGCGGTTAAGTGTGCACGTTTTGCTTTGGCAGCCTGGGGTTCGCCGGTTCAGGTCCTGGGTGGGCACATGGCAATGCTGGGCAAGCCATGCTGTGGTAAGGATCCTACATATAAAGTAGAGGAAGATGGGCACGGATATTAGCTCAGGGCCAGTCTTCCTCAGCAAAAAGAGGAGGACTGGCAGCAGACGTTAGCTTAGGGCTAATCTTCCTCAAAAAAAAAAGACACAGATTTGCTATGCAAGCAAACTTCCATCCACCTTTTTTTCCTATTTCTTGCCAAACGTAACTTCCCATTTCTTCTGTTACTATTTCTTCTTATCATGAACCCTTTTATCCCTCTCTTTTGAGTTGGTGGGTGGGGGATCAGAAGTCTGAGATTGCTGAGAGCTAGATGTTCACAGTCCACAAGGTTCTGAGTAAAAATCTAAAGAGTAAAGTACATGGTTGCCCTGCACAGCCCTGGGATGATGGCTTTTAGATCCGCTGAGTGGTCTCTCTGGCTTACTTTAAAGATGGCAGAGGATCAGGTTACTAGAAATCTGACTCTAGATAAGTAGGTTATCACGGCACTAGGCACCAAAAGAGGGAAACAAAGCAATACAAATCATTTACTAAAAAAAAAAAAACAAGAGTAGAACTAGCAATGACTGGATAACTTCAACATTTGGGTTATAAATATTTAGATATTTATATTTTAATACAAATTACCGAGGCAACTCTGCTCCTTTGTGGGTTGAGACTTTGGATATGAAAGCTCTCATGCTCTCTGAGACTTGAGTTAAGTCATAGTTCTCCTTCTCCCCCTTGGAAATGGGCTCTGGTTCTTTTTTGCCAGCAGCTTCCTGCAGTAGCTGGTCCAGCTGATGTGGTGAGAGGTCTAACCACTGGTCATCTGAAAAGAAGACAGCATGATACTGCCATACTACACTCACATGACAGGAACTCTCGGGCCAGAACCCTGTGAGATTTAGTGGAATGTTTTAATCTTTCTAACCCTTCTGTTCTATCCTGGTCCACCACTTACCATCTTCTGGGGGAAGATTAGCTTCTTCTTTCTTAAGCTCTTCTATATCAAATGGTATTGTCTGTAACAAGGTTAATATTTCTTCACCTGGGCTCATAGCAAGAGAGCTATAAAAAATAAGACATGGTATTCTTTTATAAGAGAGCTCAGAATAACAATCATAAAAACATAGTATTTTAAAGTTGGAAGGGATTATCTAGTCTAATTTGTTTTTAAACGTTTGTTTTAGGATTCAGATCCCTTTTTCTCAAATAAAATTTCACCAGGAACTCTAAAATATAAAAGAGCTCAAGGAAAAACTGCTTTGTACAGCAAAGGAAACCATCAACAAAATGAAAATGCAACCTATGGAATGGGAGAAAATATTTGCAAACCACATATCTGGTAAGGTCTTAATATCTAAAATTTATAAAGAACTCATAAGACTCAAAGCAGAAAACAAACAATTTGATTAAAAAATAGCTAGAGGAACTGAATAGACATTTTTCTAAAGAACACATACAAACAGCCAACAGGTACATGAAAAAGTGTTCAACATCACTAATCATTAGGGAAATGCCAATCAAAACAACAATAAGATATCACATCACAATGAGGTGTTAGAATGGCTATCATCAAAGAGACAAGAGAGGAGCGTTGGCGAGGATATGGAGGAAAGGGAACCCTTGTACACTGTTGGTGGGAATGTAAATTGGTCTAGCTATTATGGAAAACTAGTATGGAGGTTCCTCAAAAAATGAAAAACACAGCAACCATATAACCCAGCAATCCCACTTCTGGGTATATGTCCAAAAGACATGAAAATAGGATATCAAAGAGATTATCTCTTCTCATGTTCACTGCAGCATTATTCACCATAGTTAAGATATCGAAACAACCTAACTGTCCATCAACAGATGAACGGATAAAGATGTGATATATACATACAATGGAATATTATTCAGTCATGAGAAAGAAGGAAATCCTGCTATTTGTAATGACATATTGGAGGCACCTTGAGGGCATTATGCTAAGTGGAATAAGCCAGACAGAGAAAGACAAATACTGCATAATATGACTTATACGTTAAATCTAAAAAACAAAAGTCAAACTCATATAAACAGAGAGTAGAAAAGTGGTTGCTAGGGACTAAGGGGTGAGAGAAATAGGGAGAGGTTGGTAAAAGGGTACCAATTTTCAGCTGTAAGGTGAATACAGTCCAAGGATCTAATGTAAAACATGGTGACTATAGTTGATAACACTGTATTATGTAATTGATATCTGCTAAGAGAGTAGGAAATGTTCTAACCCGATCCCCCCACCCCCAAAAGAAAGATAAATATGTGAGGGTGATGGATGTGTTAATTAACTAGATGGTGGAAATCCTTTCACAATGTATATCAAATCACTATGATATATACTTTAAATATCTTACAATTTTGTCAATTATATCTCAACAAAGCCAATAAAAAAGAAGAAAGAAAAACTGCTTAGATTGAAATGGAGGCTGGAGGCTGAGAGACCTACCCATTCTGCCGCCCCCTTTGGCTCTCCTGCAGGCTCCATGGAACACCATTATGAAGCTGCTGATCTAGTACAACTCTTTCAATTTATACATATCTTATTTAAGAGGAAAAGAAAACCCAGAGGAAAGTATGAATCAAAATTAATCTCACATGTATTTTATGATAGGCTAGCACTTTAAATATATTTTCTTATTTAGTCCTCTAATTACTATTAAGAAGAGGTAATAATCCTCTTTTACAGACGAGAAAACCAAAGCCCAGAGAAGTTTTATAACTTTTGTAAGGTCACTTAGTTGGACAGAGCAAAGGCTTGAAATCAAGTATTTTGATGCTATTTTGTGCTCCTGCTACTATAAACCGATGACAAAATATGCACAGAGATTATTTACATGATGAGTGAGTTATTCTACGATGTTGATGTGACTTGTTATATAAATTGATGAAACCCTGTCTGAACTATTTAGAATGGAGCAAATCAAGTTACATAATAGACTTAAATTCATTTAATAAACATTTGCATAACTTGCTAAATCAGGTGGGTAATAGGAAATTGTCCCTATTCCATGTTATGTAAATCTTACTAGGAGAGAAAAAAGAAATATACAAATAATCATGAAAAATTACAAAACATAAAGTCATATAGCAATACCAAATGCTACGGAGAGTCATAGAAGAAGGTAATCACATTAATTGCGGTGGGGGAAGAGAAGTTAAAAAAAAAAAAAAGATAGGGGCCAGCCCTGTGGCCGAGTGGTTAAGTTCACATGCTCCGCTTCCTGTGGCCCAGGGTTTCACTGGTTCGGATCCTGGGCGCAGACCTGGCACCACTCGTCAAACCATGTTGAGGCACCGTCCCATGTACCACAACTTGAAGGACCTACAACTAAAAAATACACAACTATGTGCTGGGGGGATTTGGGAAAAAAAGGAAGCAGGAAAAAAAAAAAGATATAATGGAAGTAGTTGAGTTAAGCCTTAAAGAATGGGGAGGTAATATAGGGGAGAGAAATTTTAGGCAAGGGGAAAAATGCGCATTTGTATGGAGGCAGGGAAGTGAGGAACATGTTGAGAAGGCAAATGGCGTTCAGCTTGGCTTAAGCGTCGAAGATGAGGCTGAACAGATGGACCGGGATGAGAGCACAGTGAGCCTGAAATGGCTAAGAAGTTTGGACTCAAGGAAATAAGCAGTGGGTGATCACTGATGGCTTGTTATTTTTAATTTTTGTTGTAAGAGATTTAAATAATATAGACAAGACCAAAAGATAAGAAATGTCCATATCCCTACCACTCAGAATTATAATATTGCTATATTTACTTCTAGTCTAAATATATCACATTTATACATTTAACACAAAAATAAACTAGTAACATGTGAATGTACTTTGAAAAAAATTATAGATAAAGCTAATGTTTCCTTTGATGACCAACACTACCAGTTCCAATCCATTCCTCTTTTGCCCAGAGGTGGCCGCTCTCACAAGTATCCTTCTGGGCCACTGAGATTGTGAGTCTATCTGTATTTCTATGTTGTATTTGCTGTTTGTTCTCTTTACCTGGAATGTTATTCCCCTAAGTACCTGAATACTTCATTCCCTCATTTCATTCAGGTCTCTTCTCAAAGACAACCTCCTTGGAAAGGCCTCCTTGATCAACCTATCTAGAATAGCAGCCTCTATCTCTCTTTCCCCATACACTGCTTTTTCCTCAAAGTACTTATCACCATCTGACATCACGTAACGGTTTACTGTCTTTCTCTTATACTAGCATGTAAGCTCCACAAGGGCCAGGAGACTTTGGGTTCACTTATTGTATCCCCAGTGCCTGGAATAGGTCCTGGCACATAGAATATACTCAATAAATATCTGCTGAATGAATGAATCTATAAGTAATATATGGCATTTTGTGTATTTTTACATTATATATGTATAGCATCCATATTGTACATATTTACAACTTTTTTTTTTTCTCCCTTTGGTGAGGAAGATTGGCCCTGAACTAACATCTGTGCCAATCTTCCTCCACTTTATATCTGGGACGCTGCCACAGCATGGTTTGAAGAGCAGTGTGTAGGTCCATGCCCGGGATCCAAACCCACAAACCCCAGGCCACCAAAGCAGAGCACATGAACTTAATCACTATGCCACGGGGCTGGCCCCTATAACTTGCTTTTTTCACTCAACATTATGTTTTTTAAATCTATTAATTTAGATCAGTGGTTCTCAACTGGGGACAATTTTGTCCCCCAGAGGACATTTGGTCTGGTCACATTTTTGGTTGTCATAATTGGTGGGTAGGAGGGCAGTCCTACCGCATTTACTGTGTAGATGCCAGAAACGCTGCTAAACATCCTACAATGCACAGGACAGTCCTCCACAACAAATTATCTGGTCCAAAATGTCAACAGTGGAAAGGTTGAGAAATCCTGAATTAAATATATGTATATTTAGCTAATCTCTGGTTAACCAGTGGATAGCAGTCTATCACATAAATACATTGAAATTCATTTATCTACTATTGATGGACACTTAGATTATAATTTTTCAGTATGACAATCTCTAATAATTTTTAGGAGACAGGAGTGACACGATTAAGGCCATGCTGCAAGCAGATTCTCCCGGCTCTAATGGTTGAATTGGAAGCAAAGAGTCACTAGAGGTTGAGAAACAAGTTTAGGTATTGCTATAGTTCAAGAAATAAGTAGCTAGAGTAGCTGGGCAGTGAGAAAGAATAATGCAAGACGCAAGATAATAATAAGCGGATCTAGGGACTGGACCCAAGGAGAGCCAGGAGGTCTGGGTGATAAGGAGGATGGTGATACTATTAAAAGACAGTAGAAAACAATCTATGATATTAATTCAGCTGTTAAACAAAAACAAAGAAACACTGAGAATTCAAGAATAGGTCTGGAAGGAGATGTGAGTTTAAACTGTTTAGAAATTATCCTGGTTTAGGGATTGAGAGTCTCTCCTGTAAGACTAATTAAAATGTTGGACATTTAAGCTATCTGCAATTTTTTTGCCAATAGTAAAAATGCTGAGTAAATCATGGTGCATACATTTACTGAAATGCTGAGCAGCTATTTAAAATTATGCTTATAAAGACTTTTTAATGTCATAGGAAAATGTAAGATTATAATGAGTAAAAATTATGGACAGGATACAAAATTTCTGTATAATATAAAACCTTGTTAAAAATCAACTGGCTATAGGGGAAAAACAATCCTGAAAGGCAGTAGATCAGAATAATTACAGTGTTTGACTATGGTATAAATTGTTTCCTTCTTACATCTTTCTGTATTTGCTATAATGAATGAATATGCTACTTTTATAATAGTAACAAACTTCATTATTTATAAAGAAGAACTGTCAATCTATCTTATTTTGTGGGAGGAGCCCTAATTCTCCTACATATGAGTCTCTCTAGTTTCTTAACTTCTCTTCAATCCAAGACTATAAGGTAACACTCCTGAATAGAGGAGTGGCCTCCTAGAGGCAGACTGGAATCATCTGGGGGAGAGTCCCCTAACTATGAGGGGACCCCTAACCACCTCCTTCACTCTCCTGACTCTCTTTCCCAAGTTTTTTTAAATGATATCCTAAGAAGGCATCCTCTTTTCCACCAATTACTGCCGTAAAACTGATGGCAATGGGACAACGGCACCCCTAGACACTTATGAAAGAGGAAGGATTGCTGTAAAGTCATTACCATCTCACAGACAACTGAGCTTAGAGTTCTTTCAGCATCAACTTTGCTACATGCAGTCTTCAAAGAACGTTGATTACACAAATATGTGGTGTTTGAGATGTTGGCAAAATGACTGGGGTTCAAAACCAGATTAGTTTGACTAAAAAAAAGAGCCCAACAACAAAACAAAAAACACACTCACACACAACTTAGGACCTTTTAACCATAATACACACAAAGCTACTTCTTTCATGTTATTTAATAGCTTTAAGTATCTCGAATTCAATTTTGCAAACATAAATTGAATCTTTTTCTAATACTCAAATTCTAACCTTTGATTCCTCAGCTCAGTAAGACTTTCTGCTTGGGCTCTATTTTCCTCACACCACACTGACTAGGAAATGCCTTCGGGACAAGTCAGATAAATGGAGACCTCATCAATTGTGATTTTCTTCTTTCAAGGGTCTTATTCCCTCCAACTTTTGTCTGCTTTTGTTGTTCTATAGTGTCTTCAAATAATTGTTCTTTATATTCTGTCCAGGCTTTATAATTGCTATCGGTAGGGTCTGACATGCTACTCCACCATTACCAGAACTGAAACTCAACTTTCTTAAATTTTAAAGGGGTGCCATTTTCTTCCAACCCTGTGTTCGCTTTTTTTGTCCCCCAGGAAATGAATGGCGGATTAGGATGATTTGATTTGGAAGCTGAATGCCTGCCTCATCCTCTATTTCAGACTCACCTAAAATAGCTAAACACAGCCCAGAACTGCTATAGGAATTAAGCACATGGCTCAATACCAAACTGCCTGAGTTCAAATCCTAGGTCTGTCACATATTAGCTGTGTGACTTTTGGCAAATTATATAATCTCTCCTGGCCTCAGCTTCGCAGCTGTAAATTTCGAACAATAATAATCATACTTATTTCACAGGGCTGTAAGGGAGATTACACGAGTTAAAGTGGCCTACACTCTGTAAGTACTCAATAAATGTTAGCTGTTTGATGATGATGATAGCTGCCAGTGTCAACGATCTTCTGTAGCCACACCTCCTCTCCCTCAACCTCAGCCCCTTCGGTAGTCATGATCCTTGCCATTAACTGTTTAAATATGGAAACTCCAATTTCTGCAATTATCTCAACACAAGTTACCACTTAACTTCTGACAAGTTACCACTCTGCTGCATTTTTAGGTAGTGATAAACTCACCTTTCTGGCTGGTTTACTGAGAATTGAAAGTAGTTCTTTGCCATTTCTAGCCTTTCCTGGTACTGAGCAGAACCTTCTATCAGTCCCTAAAAAAATAATAATGGCCTATCAGAACATTATTTATATGCTGTCATGAAAATGACATTAAATGTCATTAAATAGAAAATAATGTCATTAAAATATAAAATGTCATTAAAATAACCTGCTCAACAGCAACTTTCAGGGAGACAGTGTATGATAAAATATATTGTTCAGGAATCATGAGGCCTGAGTCCTAGTCCCTGTTTTGTCATTAATGTACCTGTTTGGGCTCTAGTTTTTTCAAACAAGGGGACTAAGTTAGATGCAGATGTTTCTAATCCTTTTCACCATTAAGGGTCTCTTTCCAATTTGGAAGGTTTTCTACCATTTCCTATTATTTTAATTAGTTATTAAGAAATAATTGATTAACTGGTAATTAATTTATAAAACAAAGTACAAATAGAACCAAAAAAACAGCACAATCCTATCTTGATAGGATTTCTGTTTATCACCTACATGTTTATAGTGGCATTCATACTTACTATTTTACATTCTTTAAAAAATATACTATAAGCACTTTTCCATATTGCTACACTGTCTTTATAATCATCCTATTCTTATAGACTTTTCTACTTCTTGGATGTTTCCTTAAAATAGATTATTCAAAGTGAAGGCTCTGAGTTTGAACCTTTCTATAGCTCTTGGAACATACTACCAAATTATATTCCAGTTACGGTTCTACCAATTTACAATCAGCAATGTATAGGAGTATTAATTTCACTATACTCTCAACAGCACTGAATATCATTCATATCCTTTTTTACATACATGAAAAACAGTCCTTATTATTGTGTTCATATGTATATCTTTACTACTTCTGAGAGTGAAGATTTTAAGAGAAATTTACTAGTTGTCATTTTGTAATTTTTTAATCTATGTCTTTGATAATTTTTCTATTTGGTATCTTCATGTTTGCTTTACAGATTTGTGCAAGTTGTTCATCTAATACAAATAACTTTATCACTTTATATAAATGTCATTACTCTTTCTAAAATACTAGAAATAGTTCAAAGACACATCCTCATTACCATTTAGAATGGTCCCTTTTAACTCTAGCTCCTATATTTATGTTACACATTCAATGTGAACCATAGGACTTTAAATCTCTGGCTTGACTTTTCCCCGGATTGTACAATTTTAAAAATGCATTGCAAGTCCTACCTTAAAATAGTCATTCTTTTTTAGACTTTCAAGGAAGCCAGCCCAGAGTGGTGAGTTAGTCATGAGGGATTTCTTGGAGTCAGAAAAATGTGGGCTACATTTGGAGCATAAGATCTCAAATCCATGAGCCTACATGGAATAGACAGAATTTTTAGTATTAGGTTACTTTCCATCTAGCCACACTCAAGAACTAGGTGAACAGACACATGGGCATGTGGACATTTATAACACTTTGAATTTTATGAAAAATCTGCGTTTATTCCCAAGGTTCTCAATCTCTACAGATTATTACAAATTTTAAAGGGACAGCAAATAATACAAAACAAAGATGCCTGTTCTCGTCAAAAGAGATGTCTGTTCTTGCTGATTATAAAACCAGAAATTTAAACTTATGCCTTGTTTGCTTAAAAAAGGCTTGCAAAGGGCCAGCCCTGTGGCCTAGTGGTTAAGTTTAGTGCATTCCTCTTCAGAGGCCCGGGCGTGGACCTACACCACTCATCAGTGGCCAAGCTGTGGTGGCAACCCACATACAAAATAGAGGAGGACTGGCACAGATGTTAGCTCAGGGCCAATCTTCCTCAGCAAAAAAAAAAAAAAAAAAAAAAAAGGCTTGTAAAAGATTTCTTGTCTAATAGAAATTATAAATGAATTGAGCATGATCTCAGACACAGTAAAGGGAGAACGTCATTTAATTATAAGAGTCCTTTCATTAAAAAATATAATAAAAGAGCTGATGTCAGCATCAGGGCAGACTGAGTTCTTCCCACTAGACTCTCCCCACTAAGATACAAGAAAAGGACATTCATAAACCAACAGAGGACATTCACACAACACTAAAGACATCTGAGAGACCCATGCAACCATATGTCTGAAGATGGAGGTGCTGGGCCCCTGGGGAGGAAGTAGAAGGAGGTAAGGGGGATCTTCTCTCCCTCCCTGGCAGCAACCCAGGGTGTAGGACAAGGTGTAGCTCTGAGAAAAGACAGGGGAGGGGTGGCTCTCCGCAGAACGCCTTTGGTCTCCAAGTTCCCTCACAGCCCATGGGAAACCACACAGAGGAGGCTAAGCTATTGCAAGGGTGTCTTCATCAAGCCAGAAGACCAGAGGGGCAGTATATAATGATAAAAGTAACACTCCACCAAGAAGACATAACACTTATAAATATACAGCACCCAACACAGAACACCAAAGCAACTATTAACAAACCTAAAAGGAGATATTAACAACAACACAACAATAGCAGGCAACATTAACACCCCACTTACATCAATGGATAGATCATCCAGACAGAAAGTCAACAAGGAAATAGTAGAATTAAACGAAAAATCAGACCACATGGACTTAAAAGATATATATAGAACACTCCATCAAAAACACATCCTTCTCAAGTGCACATGGAACATTCTTAAAGAAAGACCATATGCTGGGAAACAAGGCAAGCCTCAATAAATTTAGGAAGATTGAAATCATATCAATCATCTTTTCCAACCATAATGCTATGAAACTAGAAATCAACTACAAGAAAAAAGCTGGGAAAGTCATAAATATGTGGAGACTAAAAAACATGCTACTGAATAATCAATGGATCATTGAAGAAATTAAAGATGAAAATAAAAAAATATCTGGAGACATAAAAAAATGAAAATACACTATACCAACTCATATGGGATGCAGCAAAGCGGTCCTAAAAGGGAAATTCATAGCAATACAGGCCCACCTTAACAAACAAGAAAAATCTCAAATAAGTAATCCTATACTACACCTAACAGAATTAGAAAAAGAAGAACAAGCAAAGCCCAAAGTCAGCAGAAGGAGGAAACTAATAAAAATGAGAGCCGAAATAAACGAATTGAAACAAAAGTACCCAGTACAAAGCATCAATGAAACTAAGAGTTAGTTCTTTGAGAAGATAAACAAAATTGACAAGCCCTTAGCCAGACTCACTAAGAACAAAAGAGAGGAGGCTCAAATAAATAAAAATAGAAATGAAAGAGGAGAAATTACAACAGATACCACAAAAATACTAAGGATTTTAAAAGAATATTATGAAAACTATATGCCAACAAATTGGACAATCTAGAAGAAATAGATAAACTCTTAGACTCACACAACCTCCTACAACTGAACCAAGAAGAAATAGAGAATCTGAATAGACCAATCATAAGTAAAGAGAATGAAACAGTAATCACAAAACTACCAAAAAATAAAAGTCCAGGACCAGATGGCTTCTCTGGAGAATTCTACCAAATATTTAAAGAAGATTTAATACCTATCCGTCTCAAAGTATTTCAAAAAGTTGAAGAAGACAGACCACTTCCTAACACATTTTATGAGGCCAACATCACCGTGATCCCAAAGCCAGACATGGACAACACAAAGAAGGAAAATTACAGGCCAATATCACTGACGAAGATAGATGCAAAAATCCTCAACAAATATTGGCAAACTGAATACAACAATACATTAAAAGGGTCATACACCATCATCAAGTGGGATTTATACCAGGGACGGTTCAACATCCACAAATCAATCAATGTGATAGACCACATTAACAAAATGAGGAATAAAAACCATATGATACTGTCAATAGACACAGAGAAAGCATTTGACAAGATCCAACATCCATTTATGATAAAAACTCTCAACAAAATGGGTATAGAAGGAAAGTTCCTCAACATAATAAAGGCCTTTTATGACAAACCCACAGCCAACATCACACTCAATGGGGCAAAACTGAAGGCCATCCCTCTCAGAACAGGAACAAGACAAGGCTGCCCACTCTTGCCACTCTTATTCAACATAGTACTGGAGAAATTACGCAAAAAAAGAAATAAAAGGAATCCAAATAGGCAAGGAAGAAGCGAAACTTCACTGTTTGCAGATGACATGATTTTATATATAGAAAACCCTAAAGAATCCATCGGAAAACTATTAGAAATAATCAACTACTGAAAAGTTGCAGGATACAAAGTCAACCTACAAAAATCAGTTGCATTTCTATATTCGAATAAGGAACTAACAGAAAGAGAACTCAAGAATACAGTCTCATTTACAATTGCAACAAAAATAATGAAATATCTGGGAAGAAATTTAACCAAGGAGGTGAAAGACCTTTACAATGAAAACTATAAGATACTATCGAAAGAAATTGATGATGACATAAAGAAATGGAAAGATATTCCACACACATGGATTGGAAGAACAAATATAGTTAAAATGTCCGTATTACCTCAAACAATCTACAGATTCAATGCAATCCCAATCAGAATCCCAATGACATTCTTCACAGAAATAGAACAAAGAATCCTAAAATTCATATGGGGCAACAAAAGACCCTAAATAGCTAAAACAATCCTGAGAAAAAAGAACAAAGCTGGAGGCATCACAATCCCTCATTTCGAAATATACTACAAAGCTATGGTAATCAAAATAGCATGGTACTGGCACAAAAACAGACACACAGACCAATGGAACAGAATTGAAAGCCCAGAAATAAAACCACACATCTATACGGACAGCTAATCTCTGATAAAAGAGCCAAGAGCATATAATGGAAAAAGGAAAGTCTCTTCAATAAATGGTGTTGGGAAGACTGGACAGCCACCTGCAAAAGAATGAAAGCAGACTATTATCTTTTGCTATACATAAAAATTAACTCAAAATGGATCAAAGACTTGAAGGTAAGACCTGAAGCCATAAAACTATTAGAAGAAAATACAGGCAGTACACTCTCTGACATTGGTCTTAGAAGCATCTTTTGAATACCATGTCTACTTGGACAAGGAAAACAAAAGAGAAAATAAACAAGTGGGACTTCATGAGACTAATGAGCTTCTGCAAGGCAAAGGAACCCAGGAACAAAATGAAAAGACAACCCACCAACTGGGAGAAAATATTTTCAAATAATATAGCCAACAAAGGGTTAACCTCCAAAATATGTAAAGAACTCACATAACTCAACAACAAAAAACAAAAAACCTGATCCAAAAATGGGCAGAGGATATGAACAGAAATTTTTCCAAAGACGATAGACAGATGGCCAATAGGCACATGAAAAGATGTTCAACATCACTAATCATCAGGGAAATGCAAATCAAAACTACACCAAGATATCACCTTACACCTGTTAGAATAGCTAAAATCACCAAGAGAAAAAATAACAAATGTTGGAGAGGATATGGAGAAAGGGGAACCCTTGTATACTGCTTGAGGGAATGCAAACTGGTGCAGCCACTACAGAAAACAGTATGGAGATTTCTCAAAAAATTAAAAATAGAAATACCGTATGACCAGCTATCCTACCACTGTGTATCTATCCAAAGGACTTGAAATCAACAATACAAAGAGAGTTATGCACCCCTATGTTCACTGCAGCATTATTCACAATAGCCAAGATGTGGAAGCAACCCAAGTGCCCATCGACTAATGAATGGATAAAGATGATGTGGTACATGCATACAATGGAAGACCATTCAGCCATAAGAAAGACAAAAATCACCCCACTGCAACAGCATGGATGGTCTTTGAGGGTATTATGTCAAGCGAAATAAGCCAGACAGAGAAAGACAAACACTGTATGATTTTACTCATATGTGGAAGATAAACTAACACATGGATAAAGAGAATAGATTGGTGGTTACTAGAGGGGAAGGGAGTTGGGGGGTGGGCATAAGGGGTAAAGGGCACATTTATATGGTGAGTGACAAATAATAATGTACAACTGAAATTTCACAATGTTATAAACGATTATGACCTCAATAAAATTAAAACAAAAAATATACATAATAAATGCACACAGCAAATCTTTCAAACAAGGCGCTTCCCTGATCACACTAGAGGAAATTACTGTTATCAGTTTCTTGCATATCCTTTCATAATTAAACTACGCACTCAAGCAGATATGTGTATGTCTGTGTATGTATATCCTCTTACTCCATCCCTTTTGTCACTCCATGGCAACATACACACTATTCTGAACCTTGGTTTTTCACTTAGTCATATTACTTGGATATCATTTCATATGAGCACATATAAATTTATCAATCTCACTTCTTGGATAAACCATAGTTTATCTAGCTACTCTCCTCCTAATAGACATTTAAGTAGTTTCCAATCTTTTGCTGCTACAAACAATGCCGTCACAGGTATCCTCCTACGTCTTTGCGCACATGTAAAATATATGGAGGATAAATTTCTAGAAGTGAAAATGCAAAGCAGAAGAGTTTGCATTTTAAATGCTGATGGATATTGAAAACTTGTTCTAAGAGACTGAATCAATTTATATTCCTATCAATAATGTTTGAAAGTATCTTTTTCTCTATATATTTTCACCAATCCAGTACATACTATCAAACTTTTGGATATCTGCCAATTAAATGGTTAAAAAACACTATTTTGTAGCTTTAAATTGCATTTCTTTTATTATGAGCAGTGGTCAACATTTTTCATACATTTAAATTAAAAATCATTTATATTTCCTTTTCTGTGGACTTCCTGTTTATGGTCCCTGAACATTTTTTTATTAATTCATTAGTATTCTTTCTTTCATATTGACTTGTAAGAATACTATATATTAGAGAAATAAGCTCTTTGTCATTTAAATTGCAAATATAATATTTCTCCAGGTTTACTATCTTTTGACTTTATGGGGTTTTTCTTTCCCACATAGAAATGCTTAATTTTTACATAATCAAATTTATCCATATTTTCTTTCATAGCTTTTGGTTTCAAGTCATGCTTAGAAAGGCCTTTCCTACTCAGATATTCAAAACTCCTCCTGTGTTTTCTTTCAGATTTTACGGTTTCAATTTCTTCATTTAAATATTTGGTCCAACTGGAATTTATTTTGGTAAAGGTGTGAGGGAATCCACTTTAATTTTTCAGATGCTTACACAGTTGTTCTATCATCATTTACTAAATAATCTATTTTTCCTTCTTATTTGAAATGCCACATTTTACTACATTCTCATGTAAACAGGGTATATTTCTAGACTTTCTATGTTGTGCCATTATTCTGTTAAGAGCCCTCTTACATAAAACAAGAAATAAAATTTTCTGGTTCAACATTACCAACTTCATGCCCAATTCATGGGCTCGGTATTGGGGATGAGATGGAGGAGGCAGCTTGTATCCACTCCGCCGGTCTGGCACAAACCTTTGCTGCACCAACTGTGCATACAGACATTTAGTGAAAGTGACCTGGACATTGGGACACAAAAATTCATGAGTCTTTTCCGGAAATTAGAAATTTGAATATCATTTCATAGTTAATAACAATAACTTCATGCACGAGCTTCATGTTCACATGAAATGAAAAGATCCAACCTATTCACTGCCTACATTTTTTAGGAATAGCTTTATTGAGATATAATTCACATACCATAAAATTTATCTTCACTGCCTACTTTTTAATTATCACTAATGGAATTTTTTATCATTAGTTACATCACACGGCAATTTTGGTGGGTAGAAAATAAAAAATAATTCTTAACTCTCTGGAAGAAATGAAATATTTTATTGTTAAGAAGGAAGTAATTCTCAAAAAGGGAAAATACAGTCAGAAATAGCTAGGAAATATTAAGATATAAAATAGAGAGTCAGGTCTCTTGAAATCTTCCTCCACTGGATGGGAGAAAAGAAAAAGAAAAAAGTATATTAACTTGCTATAAGGAAATCTGTTATTTCCAATTTTTTCTAGTGAACAATTAAAATAAAGTTCAACTCTCTTTCCAGTAACAGAAACTAAATGACCGAGAGATGTCTTACTGATGTCATTATTCGTGTTTCAGGCAAGAATATCTTGAAAAGACGACAGGCTCGCAGGTCAACAGGGTCCCGTAGGTAAAATGCCTGGACTCCTGCAGCCACCAATCTGGGGCGCTGCTTTAGCACTGCTACAATGCCAGCTGGAAGGAAGCAGTGTGCTTGATGAAGGGAGGCTTGAATTTTTTCTGGGTATCTATGAGATATAACATAATTACTTTTATTTTATGATGTGTAAATACATACAATTCCTATACCATTTATTTTCCCCTTAACATCTTATCTTGTCTTGGCTTACGAAGAGTGAGAATGTAGAGAGTGACAAGAGAGGTGAAAATAAAGATACTGTATACACTGAAGACTGCAAGAAAGAAGAGAGTGAAAGAGAGAAAGTGGGAAGAGATGGAAAATAAAGAAAAGGGATTAAACACGGTTCAATAAAAAACACGAAAACACTAATACTTTGGAACGAAAAATAAAATCAGAGATTATTCTTCTAAAAAATGGTACAAAGTACACTGAAATAAAGCCAAAAGAGATTTTTAATATTGTTAAGACCTGAATGGTGATAAACATTTCATAGATACTCAGATTTAAATGGCTGAACTAACATGTTATTAGGCTAAAAAGGCCTTCTCTTCTAAATAGAGCCTACAGTGTTCCACATAGGTCAAAGAATTCCACAGAAAAATCCTGAGCACACTGTGCTCCCTTAGGTTTTCATTTCTAAAGATTTCAAAATTTTTATCTATGGATACAGATAATACTTAGCCACAATATCTAAGGTAAATAAATGCAAAAATACTAGATAACACTTTTGAATGAGAATTAAAAGTTACATCTGTTTATTTTAAAGTACATAAGTTTAATTTGTTAGTCAATTTCACAAAGGATGAAGAGAGAACGAGAATCAGCACTAATCAGGACCGGCCCCACAGCCTAGTGGTTAAGTTGGGTGCACTCTGCTTCAGTGGCCTGAGTTTGGTTCCCAGGCGAGGACCTACACCACTCATCAGCAGCCATGCTGTGGCGGCAATCCACATACACAATAGAGGAAAATTGGCACAGATGTTAGCTCAGGGTGAACTTTCCTCAGCAAAAAAAAAGAAAATTAGCATTAATCTAGGTGAAAGAAATTCTACATTCAATGAAAGACTTGAGCTGCACTAAATTAAAAGGCTCCTTGACCAGCAATGAAAGTGTTACTTTTCTTACCCTCTGATGCGCCTATTCACAGCAGCTCGTATGGATTCTGAAGCTAAAATTTTTTCTGAGTGTGTTGAGATTATATTCAATGCTTGTGGGATTGTTGGGGGTGTGGTGGGCAACCAGGATGCTGCTCCAGGTTTTCTTGGTGCAGGAATAATGCACAACTCCCCATGGTGGAAAAACACCTGTAAAATGACACATTCTAATTTTCATACTAGAAACTGACAAACTCTAGGTACATATGAAAAATGCTGCAAGCTGATTTCGTCTCTGTAAATTTTCCAAACCTGGGTATACTTACCCTATTGGTACTATTATCAGGATCCAACCATTTAGGGAGAAAGTCAGCAGCTTCAATTAACAAGAATTCACCATCATTGTCTTCAATCCTAATACAAAGGAAGTTCCAATTTTGTATTCAAAAAGCACATATTTGCTAATCATCAAAACATATTTATTCTAGTACATTTTTTCCTTCATCTTAGTAAATATCTGAGTACGTACCACGTGTAGATTGCTATAATAAAGCAAAATGTTTAAGATACCATTAAGCACTGAAGGAGACTATAAGATTGTAAGGAGGAGTTGGAGGGAGATAAGGAGAGAAAATAAGTACATAAATAACAGTAGACAAAAACACGAAAATTGTACAAAGTACTATAGGGTTTCAAAAGAAAAAAAATCTCATATAGCCTAGATTAGGAAAGCCTTTCTGGAGGAGGTATTATTTGGGCGTTGAAAGATAATTTTGTTTTGCCTCATTTGTATCACTTTAAAATTTAAATTTCTGAATAGGTAATACAGTTACATGGTTAAAACTTTTAAAAAATACATAAAAAGTTACACAATGAAAGTCTCCTTCCTACTTTTGTCCCTATACGCCCAACTCCTACCCTTCCACTATTATTTCTTATTATCCTTCTAGAGTTTGCTTACGCATAATCTAGCTAATAGAAATAGAAATTCTTATTTTCTCCTCTTGTCACACAAAAGTAACATAATATATATACCGTTCTAGGTTTTTTCACTTTTAATGGGTGGAGATATAGTGAGAAAAGCAGAGATGTTCTTGGGAGAGGGCGTGGCAACTTAAGGTAGATATTTGGAGAATGACACCTAGTAGAGAACAAGACTAGAAAAGCACAGTTAACTCATTTTTTGAAGAGCTTTAAATGTTGGCAAACTCAGTGAGAATGAGCTTAGTTTTATAAACAAAAAGAAGGAAAGGTTTTAGAGCAGGATAATAAAATGGTTAGAGCTCTACCTTATGAATATTAATATGGCAAAGACATAGAGGAAGACCTTTTTTCTTTTTCTATTGGTTTTCTAAAATACTGACAAGACAGAAGATGCCTATTAACCATCATTATATAAACATCAGAATCCACAGATGAAATGTATTGCCCCCTCTTTATTATCCTTGTAAAGACAGAAACTACCATTTTTGTGTTTGTTCATTTAAAATTCTATCATTTATTAAGAAATTACTGCTAATTATTTTTAGATGTGGTAACAACAGTGTTTAAAATAAGAGTTCTTATCTCTTAAGTTTACATCCTGAAGTACTTAAAAATCAAATGGCGTAGAATTGGAGATTTGCTTTAAAACAATCTTGCTGTGTGATGGGGAGTACGGGAAGGGTGGAGGTGAAATAGGAATGACCACGGCTTGGTAACTGTTGAAGCTGGATGACAGATACATGGGAGTTCATTCCCTCTACTTTTCTGTATGTTTGAAATTTCAATATAATAATAAGTTTTCAAAGTTGGTGATTTTTGCTTTTTGTTCTTCTGGGAAAGAGGCTGGGTGGGTAGAAGAAGATCAGAATTTGGGGACTGAAGGGGAAAACTAGGACATGGGGTAAATGGGTGAAATGTCCTCTACTGGCATAACTTGGTAATTACAGAGAACTATCAGTTCCCATTTTAAAAATGGAATTAGAATGCAGTGTTATCTACTTTACTTTTTACAGAATTGTTCACTGATTTCAAGAGAAAAGGAAGAAAACACAGAAGTCACTTTAAAATTTATGTCCCAAATTTGTAAAATTTCCACCAGACTACAGAAAAAAAGTTACTAAATAGATAAAAATATGGTCAGTTTCAACAGTAGAATTCCTTTAGAATTATTAAAGTAACTATAATACCTTGCTACTAACTCTGGAAATTCCTTTGTAATTTGCTTTACTACATAAACAATAAACCATTCATCCTCAATGTTATCCCCAAACTTTGTCACGCCAAACATATGAGCAGGAACATCTCCTAAAAACAAGAGAAAAGCAATCATATAACCAAATAAATTTGTCAGTGCAAATAAAAATATAAGTAATCATTCAATCAAACATTCATTGACTGCCTATGCTCCAGGTACTATACTGGGAGCTGGGGTTGCAATCCTGAACAAGATACAAGAAGCCTACTCTTGAGGAGCTGAGGGTCTAGACAACAGGAGATAGACAACCAAGCCATCTCAAAACAAGATGATGAACAGAGGCATGCATGCATTGAGGGCTATGTGAGCATAAAGGATGTGATATCTGAACTATGCTCATCTGGAGGAACGATCAGAAGTAGGCTTTCCAGAAAGAGAGAACAGCAAAGGCAAAGGGGCATAACACACAATGGAGTGTTCTGGGAATATTAGGAAGGTAGATATAGATGGAGCAGAAATTTTCAAACAAGTGCATTATCCAAAAATATGTAGACTTAAACAACACACTCTTAAACAACCAATGGATCAAAAAAGGAATCACAAGGGGAAATAAAAAATATCTTGAGACAAATGAAAACAAAAACACAACATACTGAAACTTATGGGATGCAGCAAAAGCAGTACTAAGAGGAAGTTTATAACTATAAAAGATCTCAAATCAACAACCTAACTTTAAACCTTAAGGAATTAGAAAAAGAAATAATAAACTAAACCAAAGCTAGCAGAAGGAAGGAAATAATGAAGAGTAGAGCAGAGATAAATGAAATAGAGAATAGAAAAACATCAATTAAACTGAGTTGGTTTGTTTATAAAATCAACAAAACTGACAAAACATTAGTTAGATTAAAAGAAAAAAGAGAGAGAGGATTAAAACAACTAAGATCAGAAATGAAAGGGGATATTACAACCTATGCCACAGAAATAAAAAAACACTGTAAGGGAACACTATGAGCAATTGTACACCAACAGACTGGATGACCTGGAAGCAATGGGTCAATTCCTAGAAACACACAACGTTATCAGGACTGGATTGTGAAGAAATAGAAAATCTGAACAGATCCTTAACTTGCAGGAAATTGAATTAGTAATCAAAGACTTCCCAACAAAGAAAAGCCCAAGGCCAGATTAGTTTACTGGAGAATTCTACCAAACATTTAAAGAAGAATTAAAATCCATCCTCCTCAAACTCTTACAAAAAATTGAAGAGGAGGGAATACACTTAAACTCATTTTATGAGGCCAGCACCTAACACTAAAGCCAGACAAAGACAATACAAGAAAACTATAGACCAATACCCTTGATTAATATTGATACAGAAATCCTTTACAAAATACTAGCAAACTAAATTCAACAACACATTAAAAGGATTGTACACCATGGCCAAGTGGGATTTATTCCTGGAATGCACAGATGGTTTGACACACGAAAATCCATCAATATAATACCCCACATTAATAGAATGAAGATCAAACAAGTGCATTGTGGAGTGTTTCAAGAGATGCCACGGCAAAGAAAAAACACAAGTGGGAAGACCAGCCCAACCAACTCTTCTTCTCCCACCCCAGATCTCCCAAGTTTTTTCAACTAGAGATGGTCCAATTAAGAGTGTCTATTTTTATCTACCTTATGTATTAAACTTCAATTTGAACTTCATCCGGAGGCAATGGGGAACTGTTAAAGGATAGTAGGCAGGAGAGTGAAGTGACTGAATTTGTACTTTACAAAGGTAACTGGCAACAGTGTGAGAAACTGGAGACAGTGGAACCGGAAAGGTTAGTTAGGGGGCTACTGTAGTCTTTCAGGTGAAGAGATAAAGAGGGCCTAGACTATAGCCAAACAGATGTAGAGAAGGGGCATATTTTAGGAGTAACCACACTAGGATTTAGTGCCTGACTGAACATGGTGAGGTGAAGAGTTGTGTATCATTTTGAATTACTAACAAGCTTGGATAACTACGTGGATAGCAATGCCATTAAGGAAAATGAGAAAACACTGGACAAAAATGAATTTCTAGAAAAAAGATAAGGAGTTGGTTTTGGATGTGCTGTGCTAATGTGACAGTGTTCTTGCCACTAAATATCACGTTTCAGTGAGCAGGAGCTCAATAAAATTAACAGTAGGGAACACATTTGGCAACTGCTAGCCAAAAGATAACAAATAAGAACTAGATTGAGAGCCAGATTGATGGTATCACAAGATGTCAGACTCCTGATCTGAAACAAGACCCCACACAAGTCACTGCAAGAGTTGGGCCTTGGTCACCCATCCATGATTCATTTTAGTAAAACTATAAGAAATGATAGGACAAAGTGCCATATTTGGCCAGAGGTTAGATCTCAAGCACCAACAACACAGGGAAGCAGTGAAGAAACCTCAAAATGCTTCTGAGTGACAAATAATGGTCATAAAGACCAATTATTTCTCTTTATAAGTCAGGAAGAGCTATTCTCAGAACCCCACCAAACAACTATATGAAACAAGGCAGCCTACTACACACATTATCAAGAGTGAGGAATACAGAGTAACAGCTAAAGGAACTATGGTTAAGGAAGCCAGATGCCTGAATCTCTTTAGTATAGATACCTAGATAGATCATAGCACAGCAAAGCAATTAAAGTTCAAAAGAATAGCCAGGTTTTAATAATGTTGAGAACATACACTAAGGCAATGACTATTAGTTTTCATCAATATGAACTGAAAAAATTCTTTTTCAAGTTTAAGGGCTTAACCGAATATAGGCAAGCATCACTAATCTAAAAAGTTCAGGATCTAAATCTCCTGAAAACAGTGAATGAACTATGGACTATTATGATCACTGTTGTCAGAAGGACATTGAAAGTCACACATATCAAATCAAAATAAGTAAAAGAGCCTTACTTTTCCCAGGTTTATATTTGAGATTGAAAGACTGATTCTGCCAGATATAGGGGACCAGCACAGGTGCAAACTGGATCATTATCCTCTCAATATACTTTTGAAGAATCTCTTTGTGTTTTTCTGGATCTCTTGGTTCATCTGGTATCAGGAACAGGCAGTACTTCACAGTGTCTTCCACTATAGCAAGCTTCTTATTTTCCTCCATCCTTCTTTGAAAACTACATTTAAAGTTTCAATAATATAAACCATATAAAATAATGCAGAAGAAAAATCTCATTCCCTGAACTATTCTAGTCAATTCCATTAACATTGTTTTTCAAAATTTAGTTACCACATACCATCATCATGATTTTTGCCTTGAACACGTACCAAGTATAGTAACATTTATTTTATATATATATATATATATATATTTTTTTTTTTTTTTGGTGAGCAAGATTGGCCCTGAGCTAACATCTTTGCCAATCTTCCTCTATTTTGTATGTAGGTTGCTGCCACAGCTTCATGGCTTCATGAATGGTGTAGGTCTGAACCCGGGATGTGAACCCATGAACCCCAGGCTGCTGAAGAGGAGCACGCAAACTTTACTACTACACCAGCAGGCTGGCCCCTATCTAATATTCTTTTAATGGCATTTTTATACTTAAAATTATGTTCTTTATACTTAAAATTATGTTAAAGGAACTTTTGATATAATGCAGTGAATGGAAATCTAGTATCACATTCCCAATTAAGTAATAAGTATGCAAGAATAAATTAAAAATGCTTGCCCTTGTATTAGCAGTGGTGTGTGTAACACACTTTGAGAAACACTGCAGTAACGTCATCTGTTTAAATACCGTCAAGAGTCCCAGGTCTAATGAGTTGTGTCACTTTGGGCATTTCACTTTCTCTTTCTGGTGCTTTTTCCTTAATTGCAGAATGAGAGTGTTACTGTATCATCTCTAAAATCCTTCCCTAGTTTAAATTTTTATTATTTAAACCCTCTTAAGAGCAATCTCCCTTACTCTGCAGAAGTTAAACCTCTGCTTTTTATGAACATTGTATGGGATAGAGGAACTCAAAACTACAAAACATTCATGTCCTATCATCTCACCCCGAAATAATCTGCCATAGCTCTAGGTCCTATAACTATCTGTCCTAAATTTGTCCCCTTTTCAGGTCTCGGGGGTATAGCTTTGGTATATTAAGAGGTGGTAGATATGTCTTTATTTTCTAAGGGTTTTCTCTTACAAACAAAAGTACTAGCTTACTGTTGCTGCCAGATGAAGCTTAGTGCATAAAGGCCCTGCACTGGATGGTCCACTGTAAGGCAGCAATTCGATTTTATGCTTACTCTGTTTTCTAACGGACTAATAGAATGAGGTTGAGAGGAACCTGCATCTTCTATCTAGACACCCACCACAGTCTGTCCAAACCATCATTTGACCTTTCAAACGAGAAGGACAGATAATAATCCTACCCACCCGCACCCCAGAATGCCAAGCACACCTTAGTACGAAGAATTTAGTGTCAGAACTGGAAGGGACTTTGAGATCCTCGGGCTAACTCCTCACTGTATAGATGAGAGAGCCAGGAGCACAGAAAGAGAAGCCACTGAGCAGCAGAGGCCTGACTTGGAGTCTAGTGCTCTTCACTCAGACCAGTCTCCCTCCTTCCTTTCGGACAAAATGAAACCAATCTGCTCACGGTTCTACGGCCTCTTTGGCACGTCTCTGCTGCGGCACGTTTCTTCAGCCGCCCTCCCACCGCGTGAGCTGGTCAGGAGCTGCCGGCAGCCTCCAAAGCCTGGCCCACGCTTGGTCCGGAAGCCTCTCTGGGACCCGAGGCCAGCGGAGGTTCTGAAAGCCAGAAAACTGCTCTGCCCCGGAACGCCCAGCGTCACCACCGCTGAGCGTCGGCGGGAGCTTTAGGTGGATGCCCCAGTGCCTTCGTCACTTCCGCTCCCGCGGGGAAGCAGGGAGGGCGGAGGACTGGAGAGGTGGGGGACGCTTGGGTAGGGTGGCGATTCGGAGTTTAGGCGACGGGGCGTGGCGGGGCCGGAAGGTGGCGGGAGGGGGCCGGGCCGGAGCCTGCGGGAGGGCCAGGCCCGGTGGCCCCCACCCTGGCGTGCCCGCCCCAGCCACGGCTAAGGAGGAAGCGGAGGATGGTCTCCAGATACACTCGGAAGGCGGTGCCACAGAGTTTGGAGCTGTGAGTGGACTGCTCAGCAACCCCAGCTGGGGCCGGGGGAGGCCAAGGCGGACCACAGGCGCTCTAGGGACCCACTCTGACCAGTCCCTCGCTCTTTTCCTTTCCCAGGGCAGGGGAAAGAAAATTTTCTTCAGAATTCACTCCTTCCAGCCTTGCTGGACGCTGCCGCCTCTATCTCCATCTCTAGCTGAGGGCATGTCACCTTGTTATCCCAGGACTTGGCCCTGTTGGGCTCCACTTCCTGAACGGAGGGACTGGGTCTTCTCGGGCATTTATAGTTTCCCCAGTGCTTCATGCCCCATTGTCGAAGGCTATTGAAGACTCCAGAAGGTATTAATAGCTGACTAAGTGCTGTCGTCAAGTTGAATAGACCTAGTGCCAGGCACCGTGCAAAGCTGCTTACAAGCGTTAGCCCACTTAATCGTGTTGACAAGGATACCAGATAGGGACTGTTATTTTGCACATTCTACAGATAGAGATCCCAGGTTGAAAGGTTGTAGCATACCATAGATTACACGGTCAGAAAGTGGTGGAGCTGAAGTACAAACCTGATGTCTATCTGATTTCTGAAGCCTGTGGTCATAACCTTTGCACTACTGCCTCCCCACCTCTGTAATTAAGCATCAGAATCATTAAGGATAAGTTTTGCTTTTGAGATTTTAGAATCTTTAGAGAGATGGCTTAAAGACGCACCTCTTACCCTAGTGAGGTGTTGTAATTTAGCAATTATGTATGTTTATTAATAATATAATATATTTGTAATATATAATTATAATTACACAATTATAATAATGTAATATTTAAATTATAGTAATGTAATAATTATAATAATGTATGTTTATTAATACTTTACACTTTCAAAAAGACTTAAATCTTGATCCTTGTAACAACTCTGTAAGATGGGTATGATTATCTTCAGTTTTTCAGAAAATGAAGTATCAGAAAGGTTACACATTTTAAGATTATATAACTAATATGTTTTTGAGCTTGGACTTTTTAATCCCAAATACCCATCATTTTTTTCTCCCTTGAGCTTTGTAATTTTAGTAACCATACGTTTGTTAATTAAATATTAACTGGTTATAAGAAGCATGGTAGTTTTAGTCACGGTTGGGTTTCTGGCTAGACTTTTTTCTAGCCACGTGACATTTAGGCAAATTACTGAATCTTTGAGGCTTTGTTTCTGTAATATAGAAATAAGACTTATTTAGAAGCATATCTAAAGCAGTAGCACAGGGCTTGACACAAAGTACATCCTCAGTAAACGGTCATTTCCTTTTCCCTTTCCACCTTTACTTGGTACAATAGCCATACAAAGAAAATCAGTCTATGGTCTCTCCTTGCCTTTTAGAAGCTTATTATCTAGTAAGTAATAGGATATCTACACAGTAGCCATTCAGATAATAAGCTTTTTAGGAACTAGGAAGAAGAAACTCATTTACCAACAAAGTGCACAGGGCTTAACTAAAAATCTGCTTTTATAATTAATTCTGACCATTCTGAAAATTAAAAAATATATATTTCATGGGAAAAAATTCTTAATAGGAACTAATTGGGCCGGAATTATTGACCCAGTATAGTTATGTTCCTTGTTCTCTATTGTTGATTTAATACTCCCTAAAGATAACTCTCCCAAAAGGTGATTCTCTAGATGAGTCAGGATGATGTGAATAATGAAGATAATGAAGATTATATGCATCTTAATGACAGTTAATTAAAAGCAATTTTTACTTTAGGTGTTATAATGATAATTTGTTTTGAAGAAATAGCTTTAGTTTTCTCCCTAATAGTTTCAAAGTATAGACATTGAAAAAAGTTTGGGAAACAGTGATTTTCAACATACAGCTTAACATTTTTTAATGATAAATTTCAAACATAAATGTGCAGTGAATAATATACTGAACCACTCATCACTCATATTCAACAGTTGTCAAAATTTTAATATATTTGCTTCATCTATTGTCTTTATCTTTTTTCAGCCTCTTTGTCTGTCATCTGTGAAATAAGGAAGCAAAATCCCAGACACTATCATTTCACCCCTATATACTTCATTAGGCATCTCTAAAAATTATAGACATTTTCTTATGTAGCCACAATGCTGTGATCAAATTTAATATTTCTTTGGTGTTATCTAATTATCACTTCATGATCAGATTTCTCTGACAGACTAAATCTGTCTTAAGTTTCTACTTTGTAGCTGGAATCTGCATTTCTGATTTCCACTACTGTCTCGAAGACAAGCTTTTGGTTATAGGATCATTGAATGAGAGAGGTACAAATAACTGCACAAATCCATCCCCACCATTGAGAAATAATTTAAAGTACAAGCTCCCCTTTAAAGGCCCTTAGCTTTATCTTGATGTACAAAATGATATAATTCACTAAAATCTCAAACTACCCGTTTGCTCTGAGAGGCCTCGGAGCCAGACTACTTGAATTTGAATCCTGGCTCCATTACCTACTAAGCCATATGACCTTAAGTAACCTGCTTAAGTAATCCGTCTATGCCTCACTTTCTTTTCCTGTGAAATAAGAGTATTAGAGATTTATAATATGCATTTGCATATTAAAGGAGCTGGGAAGACCTCTTGTAAAGAAACCTGTGTAACTTTGTTTAACCTGTCAAGTTTCCAAAATTTATTTGACTACAGAATTTTGTGGGGAAAGAAATGTAGATGTAGATGATTAGGATTAGAATATATAATAATTGACCCCATAGTTTATTCTAGTGCACATGTTGAACTCTCTAGAGCAGCACTGTCCAATAGAAATATAATACAAGCCACATATGTAATTTTAAATTTTCAAGTAGTCACATTAAGTAAATAGTAGAGAGAGTTATCCCTGATGGCCTAATAGTTAAAGTTCAGCATGCTCCACTTTGGCAGCCTGGGTTCGGTTCTGAGCATGGAACCACACCACCCATCTGTCAGTGGCCATGCTGTGGTGGCAGCTCACATAGAAGAACTAGAAGGACTTATAACTAGGGTATACAACCATGCACTGGGGCTTTGGGGAAGGAAAAAAAAAGAGATTGGCAACAGATGTTAGGGTGAATCTTTCCCTGCAAAGAAAAAAAGAAACACACTCTCTTACTCTATCTTAAAAAAAAAAATAGAAACAGGTGAAATTATTTTTTTTACCTTTTTATTTTGAAATAATTATAGGCTCACAGGAAGTTACAAAAATAGTACATAGAGTCCCATGAACCCTTCGCCCAGCTTCCTCCAATGATGACAACTTACGTAGCTAAAGTATAATTTCAAAGCCAAAAAACAAATGGTACAATACTGTTAATTAGACTATAAACCTCATTCAGTTTTCACCAGTATTCGTATCCACTCCTTTGTGTGTGGATGTGTGTACATAGTTCTATGCAATTTGGTCTCCTTTATAGGTTTGTGTAACCACCAGTACAATCAAGATAGAGAGCTGTTTCATCACTACCAAGGAACGTCCCTGTGTAACCCTCACATCCACTCACTCCTTTG
The DNA here is from genome assembly GCF_037783145.1 of Equus przewalskii. Classification (NCBI taxonomy): domain Eukaryota; kingdom Metazoa; phylum Chordata; class Mammalia; order Perissodactyla; family Equidae; genus Equus; species Equus przewalskii. The sequence continues at coordinate 61,094,391 of NC_091831.1, forward strand.
TCCATCCCTTGGTAACCACTAATCTTTTCTCCACCTCTATAGTTTTGTCATTTGTGAATGTTATATAAATAGAATCATATAGTATGTAACCTTTTGAGATTAGCTTTTTTTACTAACCATGATGCCCTTGAAATCCATCCAAGATGTTGCATGTATCAATAGTACACTCTTTTCACTGCTGAACCATATTTCGTTGTGTGGATATTAGCAGATTTTAACCATTCACCCATCAAAGGACATTTCAGTTATTTCCAGTTTTTTCCAATTATAAACAAAGCTGCTGTGAACATGTGAGTATAGATTTTTGTGTGAACAGAAGTTTCATTTCCCTGGGATGAGTGCCCAAGAGTGCAACAGCTAGATCTTATGGTAAATGCATGTGTTTAGTTTTATAAGAAAACATGACGCTGTTCCAGAGTGGCTGTACTGGTTTACATTCCCACCAGCAGTGTATGAGACATCCAGTTTCTCCACATCCTCACCTGCATTTAGTGTTTTTACTCTATTTTATTTTAGCTATTCTAATAGGTGTCTTGTTATAACTTATATTTCAACTTGCAGAGAAATTAATTTTAAGAATATATTTTGTTTAACCCAGTATATGTAAAATATTTTAACATGTAATCAAGGTAAAATAATGATATATTGTACATTCTTGTACTGAGACCTCGAAATTGTGTGTTTTTCGCTTAAAGTGAATCTCATTTCCAACCAACCTCATTTTAACTGCTAGTGGCTGGTGGCTACCATATTGGACAGTGCAATTCCAGAGCAGTAATTAGTAGGTGACTAACTTGTACATCAAATTACTGAAAAGTATATATTTTTTCTTTACAGGAAATATAATTTTGTTTTTATCTTTCACAGGAAAGGAATAACGAAATATGCTCTTAATCATCATCCCCTTCCAGAGCAGCTGGATGAAGTTTCCTCTACCAATGACAGCCATGGAAAAGACACATGTTCCCAAAGGTAATAACACAAATTGTACTTGTTTGCTTATTATATCTGATAACAGCAAGTTTTATTTTTTGGTTTAGGATTGGTATCAAGTCATGTGCTAATGAAACAAAGCAAGAATTTTTATCATGTTTTCAGTACCATTCAACTTTCATTCTGGAACAGCTAATGGAAACAACATCATACTTCTTTTTAAAACCTTTGAAAAGTAGTATTATGAAGTAGTTAAAAGCATAGACTCAGGAGGAGTCCGACAGATCTGATTTTTAATCCTGGTTTTGCCACTTATTAGCTGAGTAACACTGGGGAAGTTACTTATCTGATAATAGTATCTCTTCAAGGATTGGTGAATATAAATAAGATAAAGTATGTAAAACATGGCACAATGCTTGGCATGTAGTCAATGCTGAGTAAATATTAGCTGTACTTACTATTTTAAGAAATAGAACAGAGGAGACTATAGCTGCACAGAGGGTTCTGAGAAGCAATGTGGTATCCTAGAAAAACCATAGTCATAAAACCTAGTACTAAATCTCAGATTCTTTGTCTTTGAGATGAGGTTAATTGAGTTCTACATTACCAGGTCATTGGGAGGATAAAATAGGATTACTATCTGTAAAAGTGCTTGGTAAACTGTAAAAGGGCCCTAGAAGTTCAGATACTGCTATTAATATTTCTCAAGTGTCTTTAGTTGTCAAGGGTAGATGCTATAAGTGGAATGTTAAAGTATTCATTGTAAATTATGACTAGAATTATTTAGAATGGCTAACATCAATTCTATAGGAATTAGGTAGGATTTTTCTTTCATGCTCAGACTTCAAGTTCTTCATTTATTTTTGCCTCTGTGGATATATTTGTGCACTTACTTATCACCTAATAAATTACTGAGTAATTAATGCTGCAGAAACTTGAGGAAATATAAGAATTTTTCTGTTTTCTTTCTTCCTTCCAAATTGTGCATTTAGTGAGTCCGACATCACACTAGAATCACCTTTTACATCTGCTGACACTGGGAATTCAAGGTCTGCTTTTCCAAGTTATACAGGCACAGGGATCTCTACTGAAGGCAGCTCGGACTTCTCCTGGGGATATGGTGTGAGTTGTATGTTATCAGTCTGATGAAATGGTTGGGAGACTATTTTGGGAGTTAGGGTTTGTCAGTTTTGTCAGTATATTTCATTCCTTCATTCTCCTACACTCCTTACATTTTAATACTTAAATTTACCACACTTTATAATAATTGTAAAGAAGCATCAGTCTTTACCCTCTTTCACTATTTGCTTTGTTTTATGGATACAGTAGTTGATCCTTAGAGATGCTTGGTGTTTGACTTAAACAGTTGCAAGTTAGTATGGACCTAGCCCTTGAATCTACTCCTTTTGCTATGCTTAGTCCACTGATGTGTCTCTCCACCACTAATGTTACCTCGTTGTTTAAATTTTTTTTTTTAAAGATTGGCACCTGAGCTAACATCTGTTACCAGTCTTCCTTTTTTTTCTCTTCTCCACCCCCCCCTCCCCCCCGCCCAGTACATAGTTGTATATTCCAATTCTAAGTCCTTCTGGCTCTGCTATGTGGGACACCACCTCAGCATGGCTTGCCGAGTGGTACTAGGTCCATGCCCGGGATCCAAACCAGCGAAACCCTGGGCCACCGAAGTGGAGTGCGCAAACTTAACCACTTGGTGACAGGGCCGGCCCCCAAAAAGTTTTTGAAAGTTTATTATTAAGTTTATAGCCTGCAAGAATGTTTATGATATATTGTTAAATGAAAAAATGCAGGTTAAAAATAATATGTATAGTGTGGTTCTAATTTTATTTTACAAACTTTTGTGCTTATATATAGTAGGAAAAAATGACTAAAGATATTTACCCAAAATGTTAGTCAGTCGTTATTAATTGGCTGTTGAGATAATGAGATTTATTTATTTATTCATTCATTCATTTATTCACTTATTTATGGCTATCTCCCATTATAAAATATTATTTTTAAAAGACTAGCAACTTTAAAAGAAATTTTATGCTTATTTATTGCCTTGGTGCAATAGGTGTTTTTCTGTGTGCTCTTTCAATGTGTATTTAATTTGGTCTAGCTATAATCATGGTGTACATACAATATTATGCTCAATTTTTTCATTGAATGTTATTTTGTGAGCACTTTTCCACAATACTCACTTTATATAATGTTGTTGTTAGCAACCTGCTTTTTTAACAAAAACCTGCTAATTGTTAAAACCTATTATTAGCACCATTAGTTATTTTCCAGTCATTTTAATTTGGATGTATGTGTACCTTCCTTACATTGTTGTGCGAAATATGTGCATCCTATTTTGTGGTCTGCTTTTTCATTCTCTATTATTTCATACAGACATTTTCTTTTACTACTTCCATACCTGTCAACTTGAATAGTTATATGTAGTTATATTTCCTGGTTTTAATATATCATAAATAGAGCTTTCCCTTATTATCTGATACTTGGGTTTTCAGTTTTCCTTCATTCATTCAAAAATATTTATTGAACACATTTGTTGTCAGATACTGTACTGGGGCATATGAAGTGAGTGCAACTTACATGATTCAATAGTCTAATGAGGGAGACTGACAAAAGCAAATAAACAAAATAACTACGAAAGGCAGTAAGTGCTCTAAGGAAGATGACAAAGTGCTGAAATAGAACATTATAAGGGGAATTCACTTTAGATAGGGTTATCAGGTAGGGTAGATCTGAGACTTGAAGATTGAAGAGTTAACTACATGAAGAGTGAGGAAAAGAGCTTTCCAGACAGGTAAGTGGCAGCATACGCAAAGCCCTAAGGAGGAAAAGAGCTTTATGTGTCCAAAGGAAAGTGTTTGGTGTGTTCTTAGAACTAAAAAAAGGTCAAGATAGTTGGAGGATGGTATACTAGGGGAGAAAAGCACAAATGAGATTGGAGAGGTAGGCAGGACTAGATCACATAAGGCATTGTAGGCCATGGTAAAGAATTTAAATTTTATCCTAAGGGGATGAATGAGTTAATTTGATGGCTGATTGTGAGGTTTTAGTGTACTGACTGTATATTTCCATCATTTGTCTCTATATTGTAATTAGTATCTCTTTATAAGTTAGGAATGTCATACAAATATTTCCCATTCCCTTGCTTTCCTTTTGGTATTTATTTTGTAACATTTTTTTTAATATTAAAATACAATTATATCACTGTTGACCTTCATTTCTTTACTAGTCAGGATTCTATCTTTAGAAAAATGGAATAATATTTTTCTTCAGAGCTTTTTAATAGAATTTTGCAAGTTTAAGCTTTTTAACTCACCAGACTTTTTAATAATATATGGTGTGAGGTATGAATTAAGTTCTTACGCTGTTGAACCTATTTTGTTTGAACCATTTTTCTATATTTGACTTATATCATATGGTTTTCATGATATTTTGAAAATATTTAGGGCAAATCTACCAGTTTGTGTCCTCTTTACTCTTTCAGATAAATTTTATTTTCACTTGTATCAAATTTTATAAAGTATTCATCAGGGATTTAATTGATAGTGCATTATAACTTTATATTAAATTAGGGAAGGTGTAGAAAGAACTAAAATTTATTGAATATTTGTAGATGCCAGGCACTGTGCTAAGTACTTTCTATACACATTTCAATCATTTGTCATCTTAACTGAACTTAGTATTCTAGCTAGAAATATATTTCTTTTATATAGATATTCCTTTAGTCTTCTTTATCATTTTATTATTTACTTTGAGTAAATCTCTTGTTGTAAGTTACAATTCATATTAAAATTGAATTTAGCATTTAATTGTTCATTTTACTTACTTGTGAACAGTCTTAGTGTTTTTGAGCTGTCACTGGTATATAGGAATACACTTTTCCCCCCAATTTAATTAATGGCCTACTGCTTTGATGAATATATTTTTTATTCATAATCATTCTGGAGTTTATATTCTTAGGTTTATTTATTTTAAAGTAATATTTTAAAATTCAAAGTTAATATAATGATGTGAAGAAAGACTTTCCTTTTTTATTCTATTATTTAAAAATTTTATAGCTACCCCAATTCTGTTCTATTTTAGTTTTATATGGTTTGATTTTTTTTTCAATAAGCAAGTAAGGTATCTTCTAGGAGTACGAAGATGGATATCTGCAAATGTATTAATATGTTTAACATCAGTGAATTAAAGGAAAAAATATGATCAAACCAATAGATGCTGAAAAGATATTTGATAAAATTCAAATCATACTTTATAAAAATTCTCAGTAAGATAGAAGGAAACCCTTGAAACTTGATAATGACCATTTGCCAATTGAATAGCAAGTATCAGTTTAAATGGCAAAACACTAAAGCTTTTTCAATAAGTAACCAGATAGGAATTCTTTATTGACAAATTTAATTGATTCCTTTACTAACTTTGTACATTTAAATTATTTTTATTTTTACATAAAGTTTCTCATTTTATACTCTGTTCAGTGCCATTTGTTTTTCCACTTAACAATATATTTTGAAGACTATCAACATTATAAAAGACTTCTTTGTTCTTTAATGGCTGCATAGCCATTGCTATTACAAAAAAAGTGTCATTTATAACCCTGCGTATATATTATTTTATATAAATGTGAATATATCTGAGGATAAATTTCTAGAGGTGGAATTGCTGGTCAAAAGATATGTGCTTTTGTAATTTTGAAAGTTGTTGCCAAATTGACCTCTGTAAAAGTTATTCCAATCTGTTGTCTCACCAGGAACATGGAAGAGCCTGTTTTCCAACACTCTTGACCAAAATGGTGAATTGTCTAACTTTTAAATCTTTGCCAGACCTTTAGATTTAAAAAAAGATACCTGATGCAATCTCGGGGGTGGCTAGAAAAAAAAGCTGTACAACTTACAGAAAACTGCGTAACTAACGTATTGTGTGTGTGCATGTATGTGTGTGTATGTGTATGAAAACAGTATCCAGATCAAGACATAGACAATCAGCACCCCACAAGGTTCCTAGATGCTGTCTGCCAACCCCGAAGATAACCATTATTCTGACCTCTATCACCAGTTTTGCCTGTTCTTGTTCTTCATATAAATGCAATCATACAATATGTATTCTTTGTATCTGGCTTCTTTTGCTCAGAATTATGTTTGGAGAGTTCATACATGATGTCGCACATATTTGTAGTCTGTGAATTGCCTGTTTATATTTCATATTTTTTAATTTATCATTTTCATACTAATTAGTAGGAGTTCTTTTAGATTAGGAGTAGGTGTACTTTGTCTGTAAAGGACTAGATAGTAAATATTTTAGGCTTGGCAGCCTCTGTCAGGACCCTTAACTCTGTCACTGTAGTAAGAAGGCAGCTATAGACAATGTGTAAATAAATGGGTGTGACTGTGTTCCAATAAAACTTTATTTACAAAACAGGCTGTGGGTCACATTTGTCCCACTGGCCATAGTTTTCTGACCCCTGTTCTAGATACTTATAACAGAGACTGTTATATATGTATATTATATCTATTCTCCTTCAAGAACTACAGAACTTTGGGTATTGCACCCAGTTGAAAATTTATTTCCCAGCCTCTGTTACAAGTAGGGGTAGCTAATGAGTTACACACAAAAGTCAGGAGATAGGGCTTTCTGGAATGCTTTTTTTTTTTTTAACCTCCTTTCTCCGAATTCCTGCCTGGAACATGGAACTATGACTGAAGGTACAGCAGCCATCTTGTACTATGAAGCATCGCTGAGGATGCAAATGATAGAAAAAACTGAGTCCTTGATATCCATGGAGCCACCATATCAGCTTGTTAATGCCTAACCCTAGACTAATTTTAATGAGAAAAAAATTAACTTTTATCTTGTTTAAGCCACTGTTACTGTTTTTGTTAGTAGTAACTAAATGCAATTAATCATGATACACTTATCCTTTGTTAAATGTATTGCAAGTATCTTTTCCTGGTATGTAGCTTTTATAACTTTCACAATTTTCACATTTAGGTCTTTAAACCACTTGGAATTTCTTTTGTATAGGCATACCTTGGAGATATTGTGGGTTTAGTTCCAGACCACTGCAATAAAATGAATATTGCAATAAAGCGAGTCACACAAATGTTTTGGTTTCCCTGTGCATGCAAAAATTATGTTTATATTATATTGTAGTCTATTAAGTGTGCAATAGCATTATGTCTAAAAAATGATGTACGTACCTTAATTAAAAAATACTTTATTGCTAAAAAATGCTAACCATCATCTGAGCCTTTGTAATCTTTTTGCTGGTGGAGGGTCTTGCCTGGTTGTTGATGGCTGCTGGCTACTCAGGTGGTGGTTGCTAAAGGTTGGTAATTGCTGAAGGGTGGCTGTGGCAATTTCTTAAGATAACAATGAAGTTTGCCCCGTCAACTGACTCTTCCTCTCACTAGCAATTTCTCTGTAGCGTATGATGCTGTTTGATAGCATTTTACCCGTAGTAGAACTTCTTTTAAAGTTGGAGTCAATCCTCTCAAACCCTGCTACTGCTTTATTAACTAATTTTATGTAATATTCTAAATCCTGTGTTGTCATTTCAATGATCTTCACAGCATCTTCACGAGGAATAGTTTCCATCTCAAGAAACCACTTTCTTTGCTCATCCTTAAGAAGCAACTCCTCATCTGTTAAAGTTTTATCATGAGGTTGCAGCAATTCAGTTACATCTTCAGGCTCCACTTCTAATTCTAGTTCTCTTGCTGTTTCCACCACATCTGTAGTTACTTTATCCACTGAAGTCTTGAACCCCTCAGTCATCCATAAGACTTGGAATCAGTTTCATCCAAACTGTTGTTAATGTTGATATTTTTACCTCTTCCCATGAATCACAAATATTCTTAATGGCATCTAGAATGGTGAATCTTTTTCAGAAGGTTTTCAACTGACTTTGACCAGATCCATCAGAGGAAGCACTATCTATAGCACTATAACCTTATGAAATGTATTTCTTAAATAATAAGACTTGAAAGTTAAAATATCCCCTTGATCTGTGGGCTGCAGTATGGATGTTGTGTTAGCTGGCATCAAAACAGCATTAATCTCATGTATCTCCATCAGAGCTCTTGAGTGACCAGGTGCACTGTCAATGAGCAGTAATATTTTGAAAGGAATGCTTTTTGCTGAGCATTAGGTCTTAAAATATTCAGTAAACCATGTTGTAAACAGATGTGCTGTCATACAGCCTTTGTTGTTCCATTTATAAAGCACAGGCAGAGTAGATTTAGCATATTTCTTAAGGGCCATAGGATTTTCATAATGGTAAATGAGCATTGGCTTCAACTGAAAGTCATCAGCTGCATTAGCCCCTAACAAGAGAATCAGTCTGTCCTTTGAAGCTTTGAAGCCAGAAATTGACTTCTCTCTAGCTATGAAAGTCCTATATGGCATCTTCTTCCAAGAGAAGGTTGTTTCATCTACATTGAAAATCTGTTGTTTAGTGTAGCCACCGTCGTTATCTTAGCTAGATCTTCTGGATAACTTGCTGCTTCACCTTGCACTTTTATGTTATGAAGATGGCTTCTTTGCTTAAACCTCATGGACCAACCTCTGCTAGCTTCAAACTTTTCTTCTGAAGCTTCCTCACTTCTCTCAACCTTCACAGAGTTGAAAAGAGTTAGGGTCTTGCCCTGGATTAGGCTTTGGCTTCAGGGAATGTTGTGGCTGGTTTGATCTTCTATCCAGGCCACTAAAATTTTCTTCATATGAGCAATAAGGCTGTTTCACTTTCTTATCATTTGTGTGTTCACTGGAGTAGTACTTATAGTTTCCTTCAAGAATTTTTCCTTTGCATTCACAACTTGTAATTGTTTGGCTTAAGAGGCCTAACTTTTGGCCTATCTTGGCTTTCAGTATGCCTTCCTCACTGAGCTTAATCATTTCTAGCTTTTGATTTAAAGTGAGAGATGTGTGATTCTTCCTTTCACTTGAACACTTAGAGGCCATTGTAGGGTTGTTAATTGGCCTAATTTCAATATTGTGTCTCAGGGAATAGGGAGACCCACGGAGATGGAGAGATGGAACAGCCGGTCAGTGGAGCAGTCAGAACACACATTTATGGATTAAGTTCACCATATTATATGGGTGCAGTTCCTGGTTCCCCAAAACAATTACAATAGTAACATCAAAGATCACTGATCACAGATCGCTATAACAAATCTAATAATAATGAAAAAGTTTGAGATATTGAGAGAATTACCAAAATGTGACACAGAGACATGAAGTGAGCAAATGCTGTTGGAAAAATGGCGCTGATAGACTTGCTCTATGCAGGGTTGCCACAAACTTTCCATTTGTAAAAATGCAGTATCTGTAAAGCAAAACAAAACAAGATATGCCTATCAATATACCTGACAAAGGACTTTTATCCAAAACTTAAAACTTCATATTAAGAAGACAGACAAGTTGAAAAAATGGGCAAAAGACTTGGACATTCTGTGAAAGAAGATATATGAATGGCCAAGTAGCATATAGAAAGATGCTCAGTAGGGTTAATCATCAGGGAAATGCAAATTTAAAACTGTCATGATATACCACTTTACCCTCACTAAAATTGCTAAAACTAAAAAGACTGACAATACCTAGTATCGCCCAGGAGGTGGAGCAAATTTAATGCTCACACATTTCTGTTGGGAGTGCTAGATTGTATATCTACTCTGCAAGATAGTTTAGTAAATTTTTTTAACATTAAACATACACTCATTATAAGATCCAGCAATGCTACTGCTAGGTATTTATCCGAGAGAAATAAAAATATATGTCCAGAAAAAGACTCATACATGAATGTTCATATTAGATTTATTCATGATAACAAAATTTTAAAGAATGCAAATGTCCCTTAACAGGAGAATAGATAAAAAAAATTGTGGCATATTCTTGAAATACTTTTCAGCAATAGAATGTAATGAATACTGCAAATGCAATAGCATGGGTGAGCCTTAGATACATTCTGCTGAGTGAAGAAAGCTAGACACAAAAAAGTACATCCTGCATGATCCTATTTATTTGAAGTTTTAGAGCAGACAAAACTAATTTATAGTGATAGAAATCAGGTCACTGGTTTCCTGGCATGGGGAATGGGAGACTTCAATTGCAAAGGGGTATGAGGGAACATTCTGGGGTGATAGAAATTTTCTATATTTGGAAATGAATGGTGGTTACTTGGGTGAATATGTTTGTCAAATCTCATTGTACTGTATATAGTTAAAATGTCATTATACGTAAATTATTCCTTGATAAGGCTTATTAAACTTTTTAAATACTCCAAGAGTTAAGGGACAAGATAGCATCCATTAAAATTATTGGAGGTTTTAAAACAAAGCGCGCAGAGAATTTAATTTAAAAACAGATAGATATGAAGAGCTGGTTTAAAATCTTGGAAAAAGGGGCTGGCCCTGTGGCTGAGTGGTTGGGTTCGCGTGCTCCGCTTTGGTGGCCCAGGGTTTCGCTGGTTTGGATCCTGGGCACAGACATGGTGCTGCTCATCAAGCCATGCTGAGGTGGCATCCCACATGCCACAACCAAGAGGACCTACAACTAGAATATACAACTATGTACTGGGGGGCTTTGGGGAGAAGAATCAAAAAAAATTTTTTAATCTTGGAAATGAATAATAGCATTTGAAATATCTCAATAGATACGGTAAACTGGACCCAGTGAAACAGAATAGTAGTGAATTGAATGATAGAACTAAGAAAATCACCTAGAACTAGAGAGCTAAAGACATTGAGAATTTGAAGAGTAGTTAGGAGACATAGAAGATGGATTAAGATGCTGCAATATATATCTAACAGAAGTTTTTGAAAGAAAGAATGGAAAAGAGGCAATATTTAAATAATCACTGATTTTTTGTTTTAAGGATTGAAGAAAGACAACAGTCTTTATGTTGAAAAAAATATATCAAGTGAGGGACAAAATTTTAAAAACACGAAAAAATCCACAGCCAGCCCTGATTGCCTAGTGGTTAATGTTCATTGGTCTCACCACTTCAGTGGCCTGGGTTCATTTCCTGGTCATGGAACCACACCACCCATCTGTCAGTTGCCATGCTGTGGTGGTAGCTCCCATGGAAGAACTAGAAGGATTCACAATCATGCACTGGGGCTTTGGGGAGGAAAGAAAAAAAGATGAAGATTGGCAACAAATATTAGCTCAGGGCAAATCTTTCCCTGCAAAACAACAACAACAACAAAAAAACCTCCCAGAAATATTCCAGAGAAACTGAAACTGCTGAAAATCAAAAAAAAAAAAAATATTAAAGCTATTCAAAAAGACAGACTATGTATAATGGAGTAAAAATCAGACTTATAACAGATTGCTAACAATTAACAATAAATACCAGATGATAATGATATTATATCTTCCAACTACTAAGGAAAAAATGAGATACATTATATATTATAATATATGTGATACATATGATAAATGATATATACAAGATATACTATCATTTAATAGTGAGGCAAAATAAAGACATTTTGAACATCTATAGAACAATAGTTTCCCATCCATATATACTCACTGAAAGAACTATTAAAGGACAGACTACAGCAAGAAGAAAAATAAAGCCAGAAGAGAGGATGGGATACAAGAAGCAACAGAGAGCAAGGTCATTGACAAAGCATATGGGTAAATCTAAGTAATAACTAAAACAAATAATAACATTTTGTGTTAAAAACAACACATAATAAAATTCAAAATAATATGGAAGATGCTTAGAGGAAAATTAAAGCATATTAAAGTCTTGTTTTGTTTTTAAAGATTGGCACCTGAGCTAACAACTGTTGCCAATCTTTTTTTTTTTTCTGCTTTTTCTCCCCAAATCCCCCCAGTACATAGTTGTATATTTCAACTGTGGGTCCTAGTAGTTGCAGCATGTAGGATGCCGCCTCAGCGTGGCCTGATGAGTGGTGCCATGTCCGCACCCAGGATCCCAACCAGTGAAACCCTGGGCCACTGAAGCGGAGCGCGCGAACTTAACCACTCGGCCATGGGGCTGGCCCCTAAAGTCCTTTTTTAAGAATTTTGTTTTACATAATTGTTGTTCATTGTCAACTTGATAAAAGATGCCTCAAGCCCCTCCATCCCTTTTTGTTCATGTCGTTACTCTAATCCTGTAAACTGGAGGAGGGAGGGTTTAGACTAGAAAGATGACTTGTTGGGCACTGTCTAGATCACTGACTTTCCAACTTTTTAAACTACAACTCAAACTGACATGTTGACATTGTGACCGAGTATGTTTACATAAAACAGAAGACAAAGTTCCACAAAGTAATAGTCTTTATTTGAGTGATCACTATGATATTTTACGTTCTGTTCTGCTTTTTGGTATTTTCTAATAACAATTTAAATTCATTTCATGACCCACACTATCCTAAAGCTTGAAAAACACTGGTAAGAGAGTTTCCTGAGAAGTCCTAAGTGTTTACTGCTTTAAAAATATATGATACTAAGTCTAAAACTAGGTGAAAATAGAAAGTTAAACAAAAAAAGATATGATAGAGATTGGTTACTTAGTATAAAGATCTTTGAGATCTTCTCAGCTAAGAATATTTTGTTTGATGAATGTTCACTTTTATTACTAGCATCATCCTTTCTGTCACCCAGACTAGAAGGCTCAGATTCACCATCTTCATAACTATCTCTCTTATCAAATCAGTCATCAAGTTCTGTGAATTCTATCCTTCCATTGTGTCTTATATCTGTTCTCCTTTTCTTTTTTCTTTTTTTAAATTGAGATATAATTGACACATAACATTGTATTAGTTTTAGGTGTACAATGTAATGATTTAATATATATATGTATATATATATTGTGAAATGGTCAAAGTTCTTGCTTTCTTTTAGTGGAGGACAGAAATCCTGAAAAACTGTAGACTTCATTACAAAAACAGAGTATGGATGCCAAAATTTTACGTATAACTACTAATAGAATATAAACATAATGAATAACTTCCAAATTGATAGGGGGAATAAGGAAAACTCACTGTAACAGAAGAAGCGAGAATAAAAAACACAAGAAAAAGTTTAAATAGAAAACATAAAATAAATGGTAGAAATAAGTCCAAATATTGCACATTACAATAATTATAAGAGTATAAAATTTACCTATAAAAGAGACTCTGAAATTGGATTTTAAAAATCCAGCTACATGCTATTTAAAGAAACATGTCAAGGGGCCCCATGGTGTAGTGGTTAAGTTCAGCACGCTTTGCTTTGGTGGCCTGGATTCACAGGTTTGGATCCAGGGCACAGACCTGCACAACTTGTCAGCCATGCTGTGGCATCAACCCACATATAAAGTGGAGAAAGATTGGCACATATGTTAGCTCAGGGCTAATCTTCCTCACCAGAAACAACAGCAACAACAACAACAACAACAACCACCATGTCAAAAATGGAATCACCCCCAAATGTTGAAAACAAAAGGATGGGAAAAGTTATAACAGGCAAATACCAACAAAAGAAGGCTGAGAAAGAATTTAAGTAGATAAATATTTAATAGAAAAGAATAACAAATTTCACTGAGACTAGGAAAGTCCCATCTCACCCCCCAGGAGCTTGAAAACAGTAATAAATGTTTAAAATATATTTGCATTGAGTCTTTAAAGTTAACCTTCATATCTACCTAGGAAGCCCTTTTTTTTATTGGGTAGAGGCTGACTTTCATTCTTAGAGTGAAAAATACGTATTTCTCATCTTATGCTTTTAAAAGAAGGTATAACTTTTCTTCCACTGGAATGTAAAAGGGGGCATAAATTCAGATGAAGTAGAGAGTAAGCAAAGAATCAGATAACATGATAATGTGATCATATTCAGATTTTATAGCCATCCCTTTGGCTGCTGCTGAAGGAGAAAATTACAGGGACCGGCCCCGTGGCTGAGCGGTTAAGTTCGCATGCTCTGCTTCGGTGACCCAGGGTCTCGCCTGTTCTGATCCTGGGCACAGACATGGCACCGCTCATCAGGCCATGTTGAGGCGGTGTCCCATATAGCACAACCAGAGGCACTCACACTAGAATATACAACTATGTACTGGGGTGGGGGTGCTGCTTTGAGGAGAAGAAAAAGAAAATTGGCAACAGATGTTAGCACAGGTGCCAATCTTTAAAAAAAAGAATAGAATTACAGAGGGCAAGGACATAACCTAAATTGTTAAGTGAAAAATGCAGACTACAAAGTAAGATTGACTATCTACCATAAGCTCTAAATATATGCTGGAACCCAGCAACTATACTAAAATTAGCAATCATTGAGTGGTAGATTTATTGGTAATTTTTATTTTTCCTTTATACTATTCCAGATTTTTCAAAATGATTACAATAAACACAGTATTTTTATGATGAAGAAAATATTACTTTTAAAAGTAGATATTTCTATAAATTTTCTTTAAATAGGAATAGGGAGGACAGCTGAATATTCTAAGATCTGAAAACTCAGTAACTTAACTTTTCTTTCACAGAAATTCAGCAGTATTTCAAATGTACTAAATATTGAAAACAAGACAAAATCTGATTGCTTTCAAGCTTTACCATTTTTAACAGAGATTAAACCTCACCTAAATATTTTGGGGTGATATTTTCTTCTAGGAACTTGATCAAAATGCCACTGAAAAAGTCCAGGCAATGTTCACAGCCATTGACGAGCTCTTGTATGAGCAGAAGTTGAGTGTACATACTAAGAGTCTACAAAAAGAGTGCCAACAGTGGACATGTAGTTTTCCTCATCTCAGGTATTGAAGCCCTAGAGTTAACTTGTATTCATAGCTAATACTAAAACTTAAAAAGTAGATTTCAAAAAAACTTGTGTTCTGAAATCGTTATGGGCATGATTTTGATGAATGTAAATAAGGCCATGTGCTATAAACCCTCAGTTGAGAGAAAATTCAAGTTGATGGAGGTTTCTCAGAGTGTTTGTAACTACCAATATGTCATCCTAACCGAGTAAAACATTTCTATACTAGTAGCTAAGATCTGTGTATTGCAGCTGTCCAAGAAGACTTTCTTTTGAAGAAGTTCAGAAAATGTATTTATTTACACTGTTGTCTGCAAAAAATTCTTATGTATATTTGAAAGCAAACGTAGGCTGTTAGGAAGCTTCCCTTAGAAACCACATTAGTGTACCTTACATACTTAAAATTTATAAAGCTTCTTGTTCTTAAGAATATAATTCATAGTCTTCACTGATTTAGCTGGCTTTCACCCATTTTGGCAGATTTAATGAAGATTATTATAGAGGGTGAAGGGCAAATTGCAAACATTTGCTCAGTTTTTTCAGGTGGGTGGGGCTGGGGGGCTATAGCTTTATCTTTTCCATCTCCATTCTATGAAAAAGAGATATACCTGTAACAAGGCTATGGATTCACTTTTTTTCTCAAGAATCATTCTTAATCAGTAACAGACTAACTGTGTACTGGACCTCTATGTAGAGCCATCAGATTTGTTTCAGAAATGTCTACATTTTGTATGTATGCCAGGTGAAGGTACTTAATTGTCTCTTTATGGTCTTCATTTTGAAGGATTCTGGGTAGGCAGATAATCACTCCAAGTGAAGGTTACGGACTGTATCCTAGATCCCCTTCTGCTGTTTCAGCTTCACATGAGGCAACACTGTCTCAAGAAAGACATTCTCCTATGTAAGTATTCTAATATGTAAGTATTTATGTATCCTAATGTGCACGTATTATGTTCTACCCAGTTATACTAAGGGATTAAAATACTTCTTCCTGCTTATTGGTATTTAATAAAGCACACCAAATTCTCTAAGATTAACCATAGTCTTTATGCATATTAGAATTCTGTTATATAACTTTTTTGTTCAAAATCAAGACATTCCTAGGGTTTAGGGATATATTTGTTATTCAGATCTATATATATATATAGATCTGTATCTATCTATAAATGCAGGCACTTCCCTCTTGGAATAATGTGTAGATAAACTGGTATAAAGAAATTTAGGGGTCTAAGAACAGGCTTTACAAATTTTTAAAAAAGAATTTTGAAAAAGTGATTTTTCTTAAACATGAAATATTAATTGCAACTTAATCTTTTTACAGAAATTAAACTGCTGTTAATTAGCTTAAAATGGGTAATTAGTATATTAGTTAAAATGGCTAATTCTTTTGAACACCTCAAACTCTTTAAGTAGTACTAAAATAGGATTAGTTCAAAACCTATGCTTACTCTTAAATCTATTATAAAATATGATAGTTATAATTCATTTTTTAATTATTCCTATACTTTTTCCTAAGACTGTAGTTTTATTTATTTGATGCCTTCTAAGAGTTGTAGTAATTCTTACTTTTGATGACTTTTTGGGCTTGTAGTAATTTCATCAGACCACAACATGAAACATTACTGTCTTAGGCTAGTTAGGGTTATGGGATCTGGATTATCAACTCACTGATTTTTGGTCATAGAATGTGATTTGTTTGCTTTTCTCAAAGTGATTTAAACTCAAGCTCCTGGTCATTAGGCTGAGATTTTTAAATTTAATCCTCATGTATTATATCAATAAGCCTTTTTTTAAAATTTTTTATTGCGTTAATGATAGATTATAACCTTGTGAAATTTTAGTTGTACATTATTGCCTGTCAGTCGTATTGTAGGTGCACCCCTTCACCCTTTGTGAGCACCCCCCACCCCACCTTTCCCCTGGTAGCCACTAATCTGTTCTCTTTGTCCACATGTTTAAATTCCTCATATGAGTGGAGTCATACAGAGATTATCCTTCTCTATCTGGCTTATTTCACTTGACATAATTCCCTCAAGGTCCATCCATGTTGTTGCAAATGGGACGATTTTGTTCTTTTTTATGGCTGAGTAGTATTCCATTGTCTATATATATACCATATCGTCTTTATCCAATCATCTGTTGATGGGCACTTAGATTGCTTCCACGTCTTGGCTATTGTAAATAATGCTGCAATGAACATTGGGGTGCATAGGACTTTTGGAATTGCTAGCTTCAAGATACCCAGTAGTGGGATAGCTGGGTCGTATGGTAGTTCTATTTTTAATTTTTTGAGGAATCTCCATACTGTTTTCCATAGTGGCTGCACCAGTTTGCATTCCCACCAGCAGTGTATGAGGGTTCCTTTTTCTCCACAACCTCTCCAACATTTGTTACTATTTGTTTTAGTTATTTTTGTCATTCTGATGGGTGTAAGGTGATATCTTAGTGTAGTTTTGATTTGCATTTCCCTGATGCACAGCAATGGTGAACATCTTTCCATGTGCCTATTGGCCATCTGTATATCTTCTTTGGAGAAATGTCTGTTCGTGTCTCCTGCCTATTTTTTGATCGGGTTGTTTGATTTTTTTGTTGTTGAGTTGTGTGAGTTCTCTATACATTATGGAGATTAAGCCTTTGTCGAATGTATGACTTGCAAATATTTTTTCCCAGTTAGTGTGTTGTTTTTTTGTTTCAATCCTGTTTTCCTTTGCCTTGAAGAAGCTCTTTAGTCTGATGAAGTCCCATTTGTTTATTCTTTCTATTGTTTCCCTTGTCTGAGAAGACATGGCGTCCAAAAAGATCCTTTTAATACTAATGTCAAAGAGTGTACTGCCTACATTTTCTTCTAGAAGCCTTATGGTTTCAGGTCTCAGCTTTAGGTCTCTGATACATTTTGAGTTTATTTTGGTGAATGGTGAAAAAGAATGGTCAATTTTCATTCTTTTACATTGTGGCTTTCCAGTTTTCCCAGCACCATTTATTGAAAAGATTTTCTTTTCTCCATTGTATGCCCTCAGCTTCTTTGTCGAAGATTAGCTGTCCACAGATGTGTGGTTTTATTTCTGGGCTTTCAATTCTGTTGCATTGATCTGTGCACCTGTTTTTGTACCAGTACCATGCTGTTTTGATTACTGTAGCTTTGTAGTATGTTTTGAAGTCAGGGATTGTGATGCCTCCAGCTGTGTTCTTTTTTCTCAGGATTGCTTTAGCAATTCGGGGTCTTTTGTTGCCCCATATGAATTTTAGGATTCTTTATTCTATTTCTGTAAAGAATGTCATTGGGATTCTGATTGGGATAGCGTTGAATCTATAGATTGCTTTAAGTAGAATGGACATTTTAACTATGTTTATTCTTCCAATGCATGTACATGGAATGTCTTTCCATCTCTTTATGTCTTCATCCATTTCTTTCAGAAAAGCCTTGTAATTTTCGTTGTATAGGTCTTCCACTTCCTTAGTTAAATTCACCTGAGGTATTTTCTTTTTGTTGCAATTGTGAATGGTATTGTGTTCTTGAGTTCATTTTCTGTTAGTTTGTTATTAGAGTATAGAAATGCTAGTGATTTATGTAAATTGATTTTATACCCTGCAAATTTGCTGTAGTTGTTGATTACTTCTAAAAGTTTTCCAATGGATTCTTTGGGGTTTTCTGTATATAAGATCATGTCATCTGCAAACAGTGAGAATTTCACTTCTTCCCTCCCAGTTGGATTCCTTTTATTCCTTTCTCTTGCCTAATTGCTCTGGCCAAAACCTCCAGTACTATGTTAAATAAGAGTGGTGATAGAAGGCATCCTGGTCTCCTTCCTCTTTTCAGGGCGATGATGCTCAGTTTTTGCCCATTGAGTATGATGTTGGCTGTGGGTTTGTCATATGTGGCCTTTATTATTTTGAGGTAGTTTCCTTCTATGCTCATTTTGTTCAGAGTTTTTATCATAAATGGCTGTTGGATCTTGTCAAATGCTTTCTCTGCATCTATTTAGATGATCATGTGGTTTTTATTCCTCAGTTTGTTGACGTGGTGTATCACGTTGATTGATTTGCAGATGTTGAACCATCCCTGTGTCCCTGGTATGAATCCCACTTGATCATGATGTATGATCCTTTTGATGAATTGCTGAATTCTGGTGGCCAAAATTTTGTTGAGAATTTTTGCATCTGTGTTCATCAGCGATATTGGCCTGTATTTCTCCTTTTTCATGCTGTCCTTGTCAGGCTTTGGTATCAGCGTGATGTTGGCCTCGTAGAATGTGTTAGGAAGTGTTCTATCCTCCCTAATTTTGGAATAGCTTGCAAAGGATAGGTATTAAATCCTCTCTGAAAGTTTGGTAGAATTCCCCAGGAAAGCCATCTCGTCCTGAGGTTTTATTCTTTGGGATGCTTTTGATTGCTGTTTCGTTCTCTTTCCTTGTGATTGGTCTGTTCAAATTGTCTGCTTCTTCTCGAGTGAGCTTTGGGAGATTGTAGGAGTCCAAGAATTTATCCATTTCCTCTAGGTTATCTGTTTTTTTGGCATGTCGTTTTTTTGTAGTATTCTCTTATAATCCGTTGTATTTCTGCGGAGTCTGTTGTTATTTCTCCTCTTTCATTTCTGATTTTGTTTATTTGAGCTTTCTCTCTTTTTTTCTTTGTAAGTCTGGCTAGGGGTTTGTCAGTTTTATTTATCTTCTCAAAGAACCAGCTCTTTGTTTCATTGATCCTTTCTACTGTCTTTTTTGTTTCAATAGCATTTATTTCTGCTCTGATTTTTATTATTTCTCTCCTTCTGCTGACTTTGGGCTTTGTTTGTTCTTCTTTCTCTAATTCAGTTAGGTGTAGGTTAAGATTGCTTATTTGGGATTTTTCTTGTTTGTTAAGATGTGTCTGTATTGCGATGAATTTTCCTCTTAATACAGCTTTTGCTGTATCCCATAGGAGTTGCTATGGCATGTTATCATTTTCATTTGTCTCCAGGCATTTTTTTATTTCTTCTTTAATTTCTTCAATGATCCATTGCTTGTTCAATAGCATATTATTTAGCCTCCACATCCTTGTGCCTTTCTCAGCTTTTTTCTTGTAATTAATTTCTAGCATTACAGCATTATGATCAGAGAAGATGCTTGTTATTATTTCAACTTTTTAAAATTTATAGAGGCTTGCCTTGTTTCCCAACGTATGGTCTCTCCTTGAGAATGTTCCATGTGTGCTTGAGAAGAATGTGTATTCTGCTGTTTTTGGATGGAGTGTTCTATATATGTCTGTTAAATCCACCTGTTTTAGCTTTTCGTTTAGCTCCACTGTTTCTTTGTTGATTTTCTGTCTGGATGATCTGTCCATTGATGTGAGTGGGGTGTTGAGGTCCCCTACTATTATTGTGTTATTTTTGATATCTTCTTTTAGGTTTGTTAATAGTTGCTTTATGAACTTTGGTGGTCCTGTGTTGGGTGCATAGATATTTATAAGCGTTATTTCTTCTTGATGAAGTGTCCCTCTGATCATTATATATTGGCCCTCTATGTCTCTCTTTACCTGCCTTATCTTGAAGTCTGTTTTGTCTAAGTAGTGCGACACCTGTTTTCTTTTATTTGCTGTTAGCTTGGAGTGTTGTCTTCCACCCCTTCACTCTGGTCCTATGTTTGTGCTTGGAACTCAGGTGTGTTTCGTGGAGGCAAAAAATTGTTGGATCTTGTTCTTTAATCCATTTTGTCACTCTGTGTCTCTTTGAGGGAGAGTTCAATCCGGTTACATTGAGGGTGAGTAGTGATGCCGGAGGGCTTAATGCTGTCATTCTGTTGCTCATTTTCCGGTTTTCCTATGTTTCCTTTGTTTCTTGTCCTGTGTGTTTTAGCCTACCCATTGACTTCTGCAATTTCTTATGTTGGGTTTCTTAGATTTTTCCTGGTTTATGTTTTGTGTCTCTGTTCTGTTCTTTAGTTTAGTGGCTACCCTGAAGTTTGTATTCAGAATTTCGTGTATAACAGTCCATTTTCTGGTGGTCTCTTACTTCCTTAGCCTAGACTGTTTCAGTCCCTTTCCTCCTCCCCTCCTAAATTATTATTTTCATCTCTTATTCCAACCTGTGTTGTGAGTTTGTGGTTAGAGTGATAAGATTGTCTTTGCTTTGGTGATTTACTTCCCTTTATCCTAATGCTATAGTTGAATATTTGCTATCCTATTCCAATTCTATCTATTTGTCTCCCTACTCTGTGTTTTGTGACCCCTTTCTCCCTTTTTTTCTTTTTTCAGGTATGAGAGCTTTCTTGAGTATTTCTTGTAGTGGAGGTCTTGTGACTACGAATTCCCTTAGCTTTTGTTTGTCTGGAAAAGATTTAATTTCTCCCTCATATCTGAAGGATATTTTTGCTGGATAGGGTATTCTTGGCTGAAGATTTTTATCCTTTAAAGTTTTGAATATGTCACTACAATCTCTCCTAGCTTGCAAGATTTCTGTAGAGAAATCTGCTGAAAGTCTGATAGGCATTCCTGTGTAGGTTATTTTCTTTTGCCTTGCTGCCCTGAGAATGCTTTCTTTGTCGTTCATTTTTGCCATTTTTACTACTATATGCCTTGCAGTAGGTCTTTTTATGTTGACAAATCTAGGAGATCTGAAAACTTCCTCCACACACATTTCTCTCTCAATCCCTAGATTTGGGAAGTTCTCTTCTATTATTCCTTGAGCACACTTTCTGTTCCATTTTCCTTTTCCATGCCCTCAGGAATTCTGATTATTCTTAAGTAGCATTTTCTCATTGAGTCAGCTATTTCTCGGAGATCTTCTTCAGTTTGTTTAATTCTTAGTTCTCTTTCTTCCTCCGTCTGGAGCCATTCAGCCTGTGTATCTTCGATTATGCTAATTTTCTCCTCTATGGTATCTACACGGTCATTCAGGGAATCCGTATTCTGTCTTATCTGATCCATTGTATTTTTCTTCTCTAGTATTTCTGATTGATTCTTCTTTATAGTTTCAATCTCTTTTGTGGAGTAGCTCCAGAAGTCATTGACTTGTTTCTCTATATTTCCCTTTACCTCATTGAGTTTTTTGATGATAGCTATTCTGAACTCATTTTCTCTTACTTACCTATTTCCAAGTCCTCAGGGCATACTTCTGTGTTTTTGTTGTTTTCCTTGTGGACTGGAGCTCTTATAAATTGCTGGATGGTGGAGGAGGGGTTTTTGCGCATGATGCTATTATTTCTTGCAGTTACAGCCTGTCGCCACTAGATGGGCGTCGAGAGCCGCACGTTCTGAGCCCTCTGCCTTCAGCCGATGGCAGGGCGCAGCATGGGTTGGAGGAGGAGGGGCACTTTCTCTCGCACATAGACCTGGATTCTGTTCAGCTCTTGCTCTCTGGTTTCCTGGGGCCCCACCGGGAGGGGGACCCCCCATGTGAAAGCTTTCGCTCATTAGAGGGTTTCCGCTTCATGAGTCTGTGGGAGTGTGGACGATCCCGTGGTCATGCGGCCCCTACTCCACTCCTTCCCTCACCTGCAGCAGCGATCCCAGTCTCTAGGGGAGGAAGTGAAGATCTCTCTTACCCTGTTCCAGCTCCTCCAAGGGGGCTCCCGCCTCTCCGCCCTCCGTCATTTGGCTGCTGTGGGTCTCTGACGATTTCTGTTATTGGGATCTTTTTTTTTTGGTTGGAAAGCAGTTGATCTTTTTGGTTGTAATTTGGAGGGGAGAGAGTCCCAGGTGAGCTCACTCCACCATGTCGCTGATGTCACTCTGAATAAGCCTTATAAGTTTTCTCCTTTTATATAAATTCAGGTTTTTTACAAACTAATGTCTCCCACATAAATGATGTATTATTTAATTCTCACTGGCCAAATTATATGACTACTGTCCTGTCATTAAGATATTTACCTGATCTGTTAGTATAAACTTTATATCTGCCTTATTATTTTATAACTACAAGTAGTAGTTTCATTTAGAGATCTCATCTCCAAGGAAATAAGGAATCAAGTCTGAGCAGTTAGCTCCTCCTTGTTTAGGGCATCTGGCTAAATCATCATTCTGCAAGATAGTGCAGACCTCCTTTCTTTCCTTTCTACCTGCTACCACCACTACTGATTGGCCCTTCTTATTTTTGATTCTGCTTTTCTGGATTATTTGACTGACAGTTTTCAATAATTAGTATACAGATAAAACAAATACCTATCTATACTTTATACAGAGACATATACTTAGATGAAATAAATTATCCAGCCCTATTAGCATACCACTAATTCTGAAAAGCAATAATAAATTAAACGTAATCCATGATATTTTCTTTCATGTAACTACTACTTTGTCTACACTTGATATTTTCGCTCTTGAGTACCATTATGAACTCATAGCATTTCAAAATATTAACATATTTTAATTAACCGTAATTATTATCAATGCTCAAATTGTTAAAACTTGGCCATGTCCAGCTGGTTCCTTTGTTTTTGTCTTGACTGTATCTTTGCTTTCTGGTTACAGTAGGATGTTCCACTCCCATCCTCAATTTTTTCTTCCTTTAAGACATTGAATCAGCTGAAATTCAAGAAGACCTAATTACTTTGAGCGGTTAATAGTATTTGAGAACAAAATTTGGGTAGTGAAGGTATGTAAGTTAGTGCTGCTGCTGCTATTTTGCCACTTTTGGTAGTAAGAGGTATGGAAAAATGTGTCATGAATTCATTTTGACTTGTTTCAGTTTAACAAATCAGTTTGCCATAAAATATGAGGTTTGTCAACTACAGAGACTTTCTACAAAAATAACATTTCAAATTATATCCATTCTTGCCTCTCCACATTATGTCAGATTTTCCTTTTAAAATTCAAGGTTGATCCTTTCTGTCTCCCACTTAAAAATCATCAATAGCTTCCACTGAATTTAAGCTTAAAATCTAAAATTATATCATAAGCTGGCCCCAGCCTACATCTCTGTCTTTATCTTCTGTCATTCTCTCTCTCTCATTCACTAATCCTCCCACTGGCTTTCTTTCTGATCTCAAATGTATTAAACAAGGCATTTGGTCCAGTTTCCATTCTTGAGGAGTTCTTGAGCCAGAGGAAAGTGGTACAATAAACAAAACAAAAATACTGTGTCTTCCTCTTTGTATCTCTAATCCCTAGCACAGTGCCTAGAACATGGTTAGCATTCTACTTTTTTTTTTTTTTACTAAATTAAAACATCATATTTATATGATAAACTACATGAAATGAACTAATGTATATTTTTTACCACAATTTAAAAAAATCATTAAAGTGATATGATATGGCTGCTATTTGTCCTAAGCTCACCTCCCTCATGTCACTCATTAAAATTATAGCTTTTGCTTTCATTTTCTTTGATTTTTTTTTTTTAAATAACTGTCTTAAATGCAAGAACCAGTCAAGCTAATCACAAATCAGATTTTTTTTAGACATGAAGATCTTCCAGGGGCCAGCCCTGTGGCTGAGTGGTTAAGTCTGTGTGCTCTGCTTTCGTGCATGTGGTTCACCGGTTTGGATCCTGGGTGCACACCTTTGCACCACTCATCAAGCCATGCTATGGTGGCATCCCACATACAGGAAGTAAAATGACCTACAACTAGGATATGCATCTATGTACTGGGGCTTTGGGGAGGGAAAAAAAAGAGGAAGACTGGCAACAGATGTTAGCTCAGGACCAATCTCCTCTCCAAAAAGTAAATAAATAAAGAAATCAGCCAATTAATAAAAAGATCTTTCAGAAGCTCTCCAAAGCTATGGAGATACTCTTTCACTTCTTCTACTGGAAGGACCAGCCACAATTATATTTCCTTTCCAGTGTACTAAGTTATGTTTTCTTCCTTTTGGCATCATGAAATCACAACTTCTTGTAATTTCCAGAGGTCATTTCTAGAGGTCCACTGGGAGATAAGGTTGCTCTGAAATGGAGTTGAGAGTGGTTAATTGTACTTTTCAGATCCTAGTCAGGAAGGAGAGCTCTTGGCCACTTGTTTCTTGCAACCACCCATGAGGGCCTTGCAGTGATCACCTCCAAGAAGGCTGCAGAATTCCACCTCCTAAGGCCTGCATCTGGATGGGCTGGCTCCAATTTTTTTTAAATAAGGAACCTAGCAAAGTTATTCTATCCTCCAGGCATGTGGGAGAAGAATAAAGTGCCAATGATTTTTTTCCTCTCACAAGAAAACAGATCTCAACTTAAATACTACTACCAGGGCAATACATTATTAGGTAAGACTACTGTTATTATTTTAGTAAGAAAAAGAATTACAAACATTTTAGGAGATAAGGGTTATTTTCCAGACATGGTAATCGCTTAAGTCTGATGATTTAGAAAATTCCTTTGTTAGAACTAACATTTGCAAAGACAGTTTTATGATGTAGAATACTATGTGTTTTTTGATGCAGCTTTAGGGGAAATGGAAACATTTTTCTGTCTCATCTAACTGAAATTTTTTTTACTAACAGAAAGGCCTATACTTTGTTAGGAAGTATATATTTTTTTCCTCAAAGTAAATAATTCCATTAGTTACCACTGACTTAAAAAATGGTTGGTTAATAATATAAATGGAATGATACAATAGCACAATAATATATGGAATGTTGGGAATGAAGTGTTTTGATATGAGTTTGACAGCTTTAAATTTTGTCATGTTATGATAAAACTTTTTTATAAAAAACTATTTTATAAAAGAAAAGACATATTAACACAAAAATGCATGAAGTACATAATTTCAAAATAAGGACATTCCTTTTTAAGCAAGGTATTTGGCAGTCTTACTGGGTATTGTCTGTATTTTGCTCATTTTGATGTAGATCAGTAAAAATTTTGTCATGGATTGGCAAAAATCTTTTGACTGGAATTTGGGAATCACTATTTTAGAATTTCAGAACAGAGACTTAAAAAACCTTAAGTCTCAAATTTAGAGACGTTTATAAACAGTGATACCATCTGGTTTAGATATGATGGTTCTCCAGACTGTTTCTCTCATCTCTTACCATCTCTCCATCCCCATGCCTTCTGCCATGGTCTAGGCTCTTTTCAGCTTAGCAGCTCTTGCTTCATTTTTTTTGCTAGCCTCCTAACCACATTATCCTCTTCATCACTACCACAGTGATCTTCTAAAGCAAGGATCTTGTCATCCCCCTTCTTTAAAACTTTAATTACCTTCCATGGCTATCAATTAGCCCAAATTAATACATAAAGTACTTCACAATCTGGCCTCATCATACCTTTCCAACCACTTCCTACAAACCATACACTTTATTTAATGGCTAACAAAACAGAGAAGGTTTTTTTCTCTTTTAAAAGAAGTCTGGAGGAAGGGTATCTAAAGATAGTGTCGTGGTGGTATGGTGTTTTCTGGGTCCTAGACCCTTTCTTCTTTCTGCTAGACCATGTTAGCCCAGGATGTTTTTCCTGAAGTTTTCTTCATGGTCCAAGATGGCTGATAGAGTTCCAAACATGACATTCACTTCCCAGGTAGCAGAAAGGAGGAAAGGCAGAATGGTAAAAGGCTACCCCTTATAGCCTAGGCTCTTTAAACAGCCTTCCCAGAGTCCCACATAACAATTCTGCTCATATCTCATTGGGTATATCTGCCTGCAAGTTAGTGGGAAATGTAGTCTTTGAGGTTGATGTATTGCTCTCCTGAATTAAATTGGCATGATTTACTAGGAAAGAAGGGGAGCATGGATACTGGGGGGCATCTAGCATTCTCTACCACCTAATTGTGTAACTTTATGAAATTACTATACATAGTTTGTAATCTTTTTACTCTTGCCCTTTTATTGTAGGCATCTTCCATTTTCTCTCACGTTATTAATTTAATGATCTTATAGTATTCTATTGTATGAATATACCATTATGTAAACAACTAATCCCCAATCCTGTGTTTTGAAACAGGCTAGTTTTGATTTTTGACAATTATAAACAATTCTGTGATGATAATTTTTATAGCTAAATCTTGTAGGTCATATCCTTGAAGGAAATTCCTACAAATGAAACCAGTGAATCAATGGGTATGTTTATTTTAAGGCTTCTGATACATATTTCCAAAATGTCCATGAGTAAGATTTTCCTACTAGCCTTGCTGAAAAGTGCCATAGGTTTATTCTTTTTTCCCCATTAAAAAGAAATATTTAAGGTACAAAAAAGTATAAAGAATAACGCAAAGCGTATATTGGTTGTGTTTAATATTTGGTTAAACTGAGAGCCATTTTTAAAAATTGTATTGCTCCAGGATGGCCTTGTGGCACAGCTGTTAAGTTTGCACATTCCGCTTCTCGGCGGCCCGGGGTTCGCCAGTTGGTATCCTGGGTGCAGACATGGCGCTGCTTGGCAAGCCATGCTGTGGTAGGTGTCCCACATATAAAGTGGAGGAAGATAGGCACGGATGTTAGCTCAGGGCCAGTCTTCCTCAGCAAAAAGAGGAAGAGTGGCAGCAGACGTTAGCTCAGGGCTAATCTTCCTCAAAATAAAAAATGCTCAAATTTGACTGACTTTCTCCACGGTAAACCTGCTGAATGAATGAGTCATCACATATTCATTGAATACCTGAGTAGGAAGAGAAATTTAAATATAAATAGAGAAGATCCTTGCCCTTAAGGAGCATTTTGAATAATGATGGAGTTATTGAAATAAGCATATAACCTCCTGAGGTACCTTAAAGATATAATTATGAAAATTCATAGATTTTTTTAAGAACTTATTTTATAGCCATAGCTGTTGCATCTGAAAAGATAGAAAGCAGTATTTGATACTGCATGATACACCTAAGCAGAGTAGGTCTAAGGCTAGTATTTATTCTTCCTGTTCTGAGAAATAATAGGTATTAAGGCTTAGAGTAGGCCAGGAAGGTGTCACCACGGCAAGGGACTTTGAGTCGAAACTCGTGTGACTGAGTTGCTGTGAGAACTGTTTATGTTGTACCTAATGAATACTGTTTTTCCTCTCCCAGATTTGGTATTAGGGGAAAGAAGTTACATCTTTCATCTTCTTATGCTCATAAAGCATCTTCCATTGCCAAATCACCTAGCTTGTGTTCTATGGAAAGAGAAGAGAGAGACTGTGTAATCTTCTCTGAAGGAATAATAGAGGAATACTTAGCATTCGACCACACAGATATGTAAGTATTATGTCTTTTAAGCTTTTTACTCCCCTCCTATTTTGTGTATTAATATCTATTTTTTTCTAAAGTATACTACCAGTATTACTTATAATTAGATTTATATCAATTTCTGTTATTTTCTAATTAGTTCTCAGGTCTCCAGAGTTCATGTGCTTAGTTGATATAAATTCCTGTTGCTTCCACATACCAGACTTCCTTGTGTATTTTCTTCTTCCACATGTCATTTGCTTCTACCTGAGGTTAAACATTTTTAAATAAGTTAATTTTTTTTCTCCACATATTTTGATTTTACCCTCTGTAAATTATCACCAGTGACTCTTGGAAACTCTGAAACTTTTTAAAAGAGCAGTTGAAGAGGTGTGAACTATGTTTACATGAAATGAGTATGTACAATAATTTCAGCAAATGATTTTGGTGCAACATAGAAAAACAAACCATCTGGGAAAAAATAAAGGTCTTAACTTATTTTTTACATAAAATAAATTTTACACATATAGAAAATTTAAATGTAACACATGATATATAAGTTTAGAAGAAAAAATATGGTGCCGTGTGCTTCGCTGCTCTCTGGTGGGTGTGCTGCGGCTTCTGTCAGGCTTTTAACTGTGCCTGTCCTGTGGCTTGTAGGAAGGACTCAGGGGACCCAGGAGCCCTAGAAATGATTGGCGCCTGAGGAACAATGAGGCGGAGCAGAATGGCAGGGTGAGCTGACCCGGGATTCTCTCCCCTCCAAAATACAAGAAAGGATTGGAAAAACTGAATTTCAGAGAATAAATCTAATGCCAACACGTTAGAGACCTACAATACCAAGAAGGCAGAGATCATAAACCTTGCTTACAGCCTTGGAGGCGCTGGAACGGTAGGAGAGAACATTGCTCCCTGCCCTAGAGTCTGCGATTGCTGCGGCGCGGGTCAGGAAGGAGCCGGGGAGGAGCCGTGCGACCAGGGGATCATCCAGGACTCCTGCTGCTGGTTCAGTGGAAACCCGGTGACGGGCGGAAAGCTTCTGTCCACATGGACCCCATAAACCCAGGGCCTCGGGAGACCAGAGAACAGAATTGATCTGAATCCAGATCGGCTCGCGAGAATAGCAGCCCCTCCCTCCCGGCAAAGCCACTGGGCGCAGCCATCTTGCCCGAAGGCGGAGAGCTCATAACACGCAGCTCTCGACCCCCATCTAGTGGCGACAGGCTGTAACTGCAACCAAATTCTACCACCATGTGAAAAAACTGCTCCTCTACCATCCAGCAGTTTATAAAAGCCCCAGACCAGAAGGAAAACAATAAAAACATAGAATTAAGTCCTGAGGACTTGGAATTAGGTAAACTAAGTGATAATGAGTTCAGAGCAGCTATAATAAAAAAACTCAATGAGGTAGAGAGAAAGATAGAGAAACAAGCCGAGTTCTGGAGTTACTTCACAAAAGAGATTGAAATCATAAAGAAGAATCAAACAGAATTACTAGAGATGAAAAACACAATGGACCAGATAAAACAGAATATGGATTCCCTGAATGGCCGTGTAGACTCCATAGAAGAGCAAATTAACATAATTGAAGATAGACAGGCTGAATGGCTCCAGAGGAAGAAAGAGAACTAAGAATTTAAAAAAAACGAGGAAAATCTCCGAGACATAGTGGATTCAATGAGGAGTAAGAACATAAGGATCATAGGAATTCCCGAGAATGTGGAAAAGGAAAATGGAGCAGAAAGTGTGCTTAACGAAATTATTGAAGAGAACTTCCCAAATCTAGGGATTGACGGAGAAATGTGTGTAGAGGAAGCTTTCAGATCTCCTAGATTTGTCAATGTAAAAAGACATAGTGCAAGGCACACAGTAGTAAAATTGGCAAGAAGGAAAGATAAGGAAAGAATACTCAGGGAAGTAAGAAAAAAAGAGAATAACCTATAAAGGAGTGCCTGTCAGACTGTCCGCGGATTTCTCTACAGAAACCTTACAAGCTAGGATAGAATGGAGTGATATATTCAAAGCTTTAAAAGATAAAAATCTTCAGCCAAGAATACTCTATCTGGCAAGAATTTCCTTCAGATATGAGGGAGAAATTAAATCTTTTCCAGACAAACAAAAGTTAAGGGAATTTGTAACCAAAAGCCCTCCACTACAAGAAATCCTCAAGAAGGCTCTCATACCTGAAAAAAGAAAAAAGGGAGAAAAGGGTCACAATCCACAGACTAGGGAGACCGATGGATAGAACCAGAACAGGATAGCAAATATTCAACTATAGCATTACGGTAAAGGTAAGGAAACTACCAAAGCAAGGACGATCTTATCACTCTAACTACAAATTCATAACATGAGTTGGAATAAGAAATGAAAATAATTATTTAGGAGGGGAAGAGCAAAGGGTCTAAATCAGTATTGGTCAAGTAAGTAAGAGACCACCAGAGAACAGACTATATTATACACGAGATTCTAAATACAAACTTCAGGATAGACACTAAAATAAAATACAGAACAGAGTCACAAGTCATAAATAAGGAAAAATCTAAGAAACCCAGCATAAAAAATTGCAGTATTAAATGGGTAGACTAAAGCACACAGGAAAAGAAATGCAGGAAAACAAGATAATGAGCAACAGATTGACAGCATTAAGTCCACATGCATCAATAATCACTCTCAATGTAAACGGATTAAACTCTCCAATAAAAAGACACAGAGTGGCAAAATGGATTAAAGAACAAGATCCAACAATTTGTTGACTCCAAGGAACACACCTCAGCCCCAAGGACAAACACAGGCTCAGGGTGAAGGGGTGGAGGACAATACTTCAAGCTAATAGCAAGGAAAAAAGGGCAGGTGTTGCAATTCTTATATCAGACCAAGTGGATTTCAAAATAAGACAGGGAAAGAGAGACACAGAGGGACAATAGATAATGATCAAAGGGACACTTCATCAAGAAGAAATAAAGCTCATAAATATCTATGCACCCAACACAGGAGCACCAAGATTCATAAGGCAACTATTAACAGACCTAAAGGAAGATGTTAAAAGTAACACAATAATAGTAGGGAACCCCAACACCCCACTCACATCAATGGACAGATCATCCAGACAGAAAATCAACAAGGAAATAGTGGAGCTAAACGAAAAACTACAAAAATTGGACTTAATAGACATATATAGATGACTTCACCCTAAAAGAGCTGAATACACATTCTTCTGAAGTCCACATGGAACATTCTCAAGGATAGACCATATGTTGGGAAACAAGGCAAGCCTCTACAAATTTAAAAAAATTGAAATAGTAACGAGCATCTCCTCCAATCATAGTGCTACAAGGCTAGAAATTAATTACAAGAAAAAAGCTAAGAAAGGCACAAAGATGTGGAGACTAAACAACACACTACTGAACAAGCAATCGATCATTGAAGAAATTAAAGAAGAATCAAAAAATACCTGGGAAGAAATGAAAATCATAGCATGCCATACCAACTCATATGGGATACAGCAAAAGCTGTATTAAGAGGAAAATTCAACGCAATACAGGCACATCTTAACAAACAAGAAAAATCCCAAATAAGCAACCTTAAAGTACACCTAACTGAAGTAGAGAAAAAAGAACAAATAAAGCCCAAAGTCAGCAGAAGGAGAGAAATAATAAAAAGCAGAGCAGAAATAAATGCTATTGAAACAAAAAAGGCAGTAGAAAGGATCAATGAAACACAGAGCTAGTTTTTTGAGAAGATAAACAAAATTGACAAACCGCTAGCCAGACTTACAAAGAAAAAAAGGGAGAAAGCTCAAATAAACAAAATCAGAAATGAAAGAGGAGAAATAACAACAGACTCTGCAGAAATACAATGGATTATAAGAGAATACTACGAAAAACTATATGCCAACAGAATGGATAACCTAGAGGAAATGGATAAATTCTTGGACTCCTACAATCTCCCAAAGCTCACTCGAGAAGAGGCAGACAATTTGAACAGACCAATCACAAGGAAAGAGATTGAAACAGCAATCAAAAACATCCTAAAGAATAAAACCTCAGGACCAGAGGGCTTTCCTGGGGAATTCTACCAAACTTTCAGAGAGGATTTAATACCTATCCTTTGCAAGCTATTCCAAAAGATTAGGGAAGATGTAACACTTCCAAACACATTCTATGAGGCCAACATCACGCTGATACCAAAACCTGACAAGGACACCAGGAAAAAAGAGAACTACAGGCCAATATCACTGATGAACATAAATGCAAAAATTCTAAACAAAATTTTGGCAACCCGAATTCAGCAATTCATCAAAAGAATCATACATCATGATCAGGTGGGATTCATACCAGGGACACAGGGATGGTTCAACATCCACAAATCAATCAACGTGATACACCACATCAACAAACTGAGGAATAAAAACCACATGATCATCTAAATAGATGCAGAGAAGGCATTTGACAAGATCCAACAGCCATTTATGATAAAAACTCTGAACAAAATGGGCATAGAAGGAAACTACCTCAACATAATAAAGGCCGTATAAACAAACCCATAGCCAGCATCATACTCAATGGGCAAAAACTGAATGCCATCCCCCTGAAAACAGGAACGAGACAGATGCCCTCTATCACCACTCTTATTTAACAAAGTACTGGAGGTCCTGGCCAGAGCAATCAGGCAAGAAAAAGGAATAAAAGGAATCCAAATAGGGAGGGAAGAAGTGAAACTCTCGCTGTTTGCAGACAACATGATCTTATATACAGAAAACCCCAAAGAATCCATTGGAAAACTCTTAGAAGTAATCAACAACTACAGCAAAGTTGCAGGGTACAAAATCAATTTGCATAAATCAGTAGCATTTCTATACTCCAATAATGAACTAACAGAAAAAGAACTCAAGAACACAATACCATTCACAAAACCCCAAAGAATCCATTGGAAAACTCTTAGAAGTAATCAACAACTACAGCAAAGTTGCAGGGTACAAAATCAATTTGCATAAATCAGTAGCATTTCTATACTCCAATAATGAACTAACAGAAAAAGAACTCAAGAACACAATACCATTCACAATCGCAACAAAAAGAATAAAATACCTTGGGGTAAATTTCACTAAGGAAGTGAAGGACCTATATAATGAAAATTACAAGGCCTTTCTGAAAGAATTGGATGACGACATAAGGAGATGGAAAGACATTCCATGTACATGGATTGGAAGAATAAACATAGTTAAAATGTCCGTTCTACCTAAAGCAATCTACAGATTCAACGCCATCCCAATCAGAATCCCAATGACATTCTTTACGGAATTAGAATAAAGAATCCTAAAATTCATATGGGGCAATAAAAGACCCCGAATTGCTAAAGCAATCCTGAGAAAAAAGAACACAGCTGGAGGCATCACAATCCCTGACTTCAAAACATACTACAAAGCCACAGTAATCAAAACAGCATGGTACTGGTACAAAAACAGGTGCACAGATCAATGGAACAGAATTGAAAGCCCAGAAATAAAACCACACATCTGTGGACAGCTAATCTTCGACAAAGGAGCTGAGGGCATACAATGGAGAAAAGAAAATCTTTTCAATAAATGGTGCTGGGAAAACTGGAAAGCCACATGTAAAAGAATGAAAATTGACCATTCTTTTTCACCATTCACCAAAATAAACTCAAAATGGATCAAAGTCCTAAAGCTGAGACCTGAAACCATAAGGCTTCTAGAAGAGAACATAGGCAGTACACTCTTTGACATCAGTATTAAAAGGATCTTTTCAGACACCATGCCTTCTCAGAGAAGGGAAACAATAGAAAGAATAAACAAATGGTACTTCCTCAGACTAAAGAGCTTCTTCAAGGCAAAGGAAAACAGGATTGAAACAAAAAAACAACCCACTAAGTTGGAAAAAATATTTGCAAGTCAGGTATGTGACAAAGGCTTAATATCCATAATATATAAAGAACTCGCACAACTCAAAACAAAAAATCAAACAACCCAATCAAAAAATGGGCTGGAGACACGAACAGACATTTCTCCAAAGAAGATATACGGATGGCCAATAGGCACATGAAAAGATGCTCATCATCGCTGATCATCAGGGAAATGCAAATCAAAACTACACTAAGATATCACCTTACACCCATTAGAATGACAAAAATAACTAGAACAAATAGTAACAAATGTTGGAGAGGTTGTGGAGAAAAAGGAACTCTCATACACTGCTGGTAGGAATGCAAACTGGTGCAGCCATTATGGAAAACAGTATGGAGATTCCTCAAAAAATTAAAAATAGAACTACCATACGATCCAGCCACCCCACTACTGGGTGTTTATCCAAAGAGCTTGAAGTCAGCAATCCCGAAAGTCCTATGCACCCCAATGTTCATTGCAGCATTATTTACAATAGCCAAGACATGGAAGCAATCTAAGTGCCCATCAACAGACGAATGGATAAAGAAGAAGTGGTACATATATACAATGGAATACTACTCAGCTGCAAAACAGAACAAAATCATTCCATTTGCAATAACATGGATGGACCTTCAGGGAATTATGTTAAGTGAAATAAGCCAGCGAGAGAAGGATAATCTCTGTATGACTCCACTCATATGAGGAATTTAAGATTATGGACTAAGACCAGTTTAGTGGATACCAGGGGAAAGGTGGGGTGAGGGGTGGGCACAAAGGGTGAAGGGGTGCACCTACAACACGACTGACAAACATTAACGTACAACTGAAATTTCACAAGATTGTAACCTATCATTAACTCAATAAAAAAAAATTTTAAAAAAAGAAAAAAATATGAAAGATTGTTTTTTAAAAAATAATTTGAGAATCGGGAAATCCTTCCTAATCATAGCATGAAATTTGTGTCATTTAAGAAATTCTTAAAAATGACTACGTAAAATGAAATTTCTGCATAGAAAAAAATCATAAAGTCAAAAGACAAATAAAGTGGCAAAAATACTTGCAGTTCATACATACACAAAGATTTTATTTCCTTAATATGTACATCAATAAGGAAAAGACTAAGGACGAAACAAGCAAAGAACATAAATAGTTCATATAAAAAGAAAATGAATTTTAAATATATGAAATGAGATTCAATCTCATTCACAATTATATATGCAAATTAAAACTGTAATGATACACTATTTTTTCTGTCAGACCTGGCAGAGAACAAAAGATAAAGAAGTTTGATAATTTTTTGAATGGGAAAATAGGCATATTCTTTCACCACCGAAGAATTATATCACCTCTTTAGTGGAAAGTGGGCAATATCTTTCAAATTGACATGCATATACCCCTTGACTCAACAATTCTATTTCTAGGGGGCTGGTCCCGGCCCAGTGGTTAAGTTTGCGCACTCTGCTTTGGTGGCCCAGGGTTTCATTGGTTCAGATCCTGGGCGTGGACGTGATACCACTCATTAGGCCATGCTGAGGCGGCGTCCCACATAGCACAACCAGAGGCATCACAACTAGAATATACAACTATGTACTGGGGGGCTTTGGGGAGAAGAAGCAGGGGAAAAAAAAAAAGATTGGCAACAGATGTTACCTCAGGTGCCAATCTTTAAAAAAAAAAATTCTGTTTATAGGAATTTATCCTGCAGATATAATACACATGTTGCCAAAGAACTACATACAAGGATATTAATTGCAGTATTGACTGTAAGAGCAAAGGGTTGGTTGATCAATAACTGTTTAGTTAGACGTATTATGGTATATCCAATGGAATACTCTGCAGCTGTTTTTTAAAAGAGGGAGATTTATAAGTATTGATCAGGATCAAAGGCCAAGATATATTGTTAAATGAAAGAGCAAGGTGTAATATAGTGTATAATGTAACTATTTCTCTGGACCAGTGTATAATGTTTGCTTCTGGGAATAGCGACTGGAGGATAGAGATGTAGGGGACTTATTTTTCACTACATACATACATTTCCTTCTGTACAATTTGAATTTTTTTTGTCTTATGAATGTGTTATCTTCTCTAAAAAGAAATATAAAGTGAAATACAATTAATACTAATCAGCCTCCTCCCCCACTTAATGCCAGGCTAGCTCTTCCTTGGGAAAAGAGAAGCAAAGAGAATCTTTGGCTGCCCTGCATAAACCTCTTAGCATCCTCCTTTCCTGCCTATTTTCTATTTAATTTTGGAGACCTGTGCTGCCCTAGGGGTAATTTTCACTGTAGAGCCTGGGAGATATTTTTCCCTACCCCTAGCCAGTTCCAGAATTTGCTTTGTCTTAGTTTCTAATACATTAGTCATAGGTAAGCACATCCATGAGCTAGATTTTTTTCCCCAGAATTCTGGGGCTATTGGCACTCCCTGCGAGAGAAGAGAAAGACTTGGCTAACTGGGAGTTTCTGGCTTATAGATACACATCTCCAGAAGAGCTTCAGAGTATCTTCCTGTGCTGTCGGGCTCCCCTCCTTTTCCTTTCCAGCCAATTACCAAATGTTTACTTGGATTAGTAAAACTATACTAATTTCAATAATGTATGGGGACTACTTCTCTAATGAATCATTACCTCAAATAATTATGTGGCATAGGGACCAGCCTGGTGGCGCAGCAGTTAAGTTTGCACGTGCTGCTTCAGCGACCTGGGGTTCACCAGTTCGGATCCTGGGAGCGGACATGGCACTGCTTGGCAAGCCATGCTGTGGCAGGCGTTCCACATATAAAGTAGAGGAAGATGGGCATGGAT
The DNA here is from genome assembly GCF_037783145.1 of Equus przewalskii. Lineage (NCBI taxonomy): Eukaryota > Metazoa > Chordata > Mammalia > Perissodactyla > Equidae > Equus > Equus przewalskii. The sequence goes on from NC_091831.1 coordinate 61,130,824, forward strand.
GTTAGCTCAGGGCCAGCCTTCCTCAGCAAAAAGAGGAGGATTGGCAGCAGATGTTAGCTTGGCTAATCTTCCTAAAAACATTTAAAAAAATTATGCGGCATATCACAGTTACATGTGTCACATTAATATTAATCTAAATGTTATCCAGTTACAACAAAAAGAGTATTTCTGTATGCTTGTCATAGTTTGTTGTTCAATTGACAGTACTCATCTGTTTAAAGCTAAAAAATGTACAGTGATTTTCAGTCTTCTTTTTTTGGTTCTATTTTTTGGCAGAGTGGTAGGGTGGGAAGGGGGTAAAAAGGGAAATGCAGGCAACTTAATAAATGTGCTACATATACCTGGCAAAGGGTAGTGTAGGGGGCATAAATCACATTCCTAAGAAGTACAAAGGCCTGTGGTGAACACTCTGTGAAAAATAACCATGAAGTCTTTCCCTCTTACTTCTCTTACAGGGAAGAGGAGCTTCATGGAAAGAAATCAGAAGCAGCTACAGAGAAACAGAAATTAGGGTACCCTCCCATTGCTCCATTTTACTGCATGAAAGAAGATGTCCTTGCTTATGTGTTTGACGATGTGTGGAGCAAGGTTCTGAGTTGTATGGAGCAGTTGACGCGTAGTCACTGGGAGGGATTTGCTTCTGGTAAGGATCTTTTTGAAAACAATATAAAAAAATAATTGTTTATGATTTCCAAACCATAACCAGTGTCTTAGATTATATGCTTCATTAGTGCAAAAGATTCATATTTGTATTTCCCACAGAAACTAACAGATATTTAGAAAATATTTGAGAATGAGTGGATGAGTAATAAGGCCTAGTCTATGATAAATAGAGATTGTGCTTTCTCTTTGAATATAATTATTTGTGAGAAAAAGACATGTACGAGTGGCAAATACATTTTTAAACTGCTTTATTGAAGAATGGTTGATATAAAGTTTACAATCTGACAAGTTGACCTATGTATACACCTATGAAACCATGAAACAGTCAATATAGTAAACAATCACCGCCAAAAATTCATGACCTTTGTAATCCCTCCCTCCTGCCTTTCCCCAACCCACAATCCCAAAGTGACAACTAATCTTCTTTTTGTCGTTATAGATCAGTTTTTATTTCGTAGAGTTTCATATAAATGGAATCATATGGTATTTACTCTTCTTTTGTCAGTTTCTTTCACTTAGCATGATCATTTTGAGATTGATCCATGTTATTGTGTGTCAAGAGTTTATTCCTTTTTATTGCCGGAAGTTCCTGGATATAATACATTAAGAAAATTTACTGGGGCGGGGCCGGCCCCGTGGCATAGTGGTTAAGTTCGCACGCTCTGCTTTGGCGGCCCAGGGTTTTGCCGGTTTGAATCCTGGGCGTGGACATGGCACCGCCCATCAAGCCACACTGAGGCGGCGTCCCACGTGCCACAACTAGAAGGACCCACAACTAAAAATGCACAGCTATGTACCAGGGGGACTTTGGGGAGAAAAAGGAAAAATAAAATCTTTAAAAAAAAAAACAAGAAAATTTACTGGGGCATAATTCCTTTCTTTTTATAGACCTGTGAAACTAAAGCTTACATACACAGGTATATAAACATCTAACTATATAATCCAGCCATTCCACTCCTAGAGACAAGTTATCTGACCCCAACATACCCAATATACGATAGGGGGCCAGGGAAAGGATAACAGTTACAGACATTACAGTTAAAAAGGAGGGCAAATGGAAGGTCAAAAAGGGTCCATAGTAATTCTGAAATCCAGCTGGGAAAATATTGGGAGTTCCTTCATTAAGTTTCAGGCCTGGAAGTAATCCTCTCAACTCTCTGCTCCACCCTTTGGGCTCTTGGTCTCGCCCTCTAAGTCATCCTTTGTCATGAAAGGTAGCACATGTTTGCAGCTAAGTAGTTTTATCAGGCTGCTTCCTGCCAGTAGAATTTGGGGGGTCTGACAGCCTTCTTTCAATTAAAATCTTTTGCCATCTAGAGAGACTAAGAATTTTCAAAATTAAGTCCTGGTTACTTTATGTTTAATAGTTTTTCCCTCAATTAATCTCTCATCTCTTGTCTTTCTATAAGCAGCAAGAAAAAAATCAGGCCTCACCTTCAAAACTTTGGAAATCTCCTTAGCTACATAACCAAGATCATCACTTAAAAGTTCTGCTTTCCACATGACCACAAGAGACCATTTCAGTAAGCTTTCTGCCACTAAATAACAAGCATCTCTCTTCTTCCACTTTCTAATAGCATGTTCATCGTTTCCTTCTGAGCCCTCCCCTACAGCGTCCTCCAAATCATATCTCCACTATGTCTGTTCAAGGCAATTTATGCCTTCTCTATCATGCTTGTCAAAATTCTTCCAGCCTATGTCACTGAATAATCAAAAATGAAATTAAGAAAATTCATTTATAATAGTCTTTGGGGTGTTCTGAAGCCTAATTCCAACATGTGGGGAGAGAGTTCCCCACACCAACAAGCAATTCTTGGGACACCAGCTTAGTGTCCTGCAATTCAACTCAATTCTGAGACTACCTGAAGATAGCATCAGATTTCACAGATTAAGAGTTCAGTCTTATAAGACTGAAGTCCTCTAAGTCCCCCACCCCTTCAGATACCAGTCACAAGCCCAGGTTATTACCTGTGCTTCTGACACACCAGCTACAGATTGACGGTCCCCATGACTTCCTCCTTGACTTCAGACACCAGTTGCAAGTCCAGGTACCTGTACTTCTGATCAACTGGCTGTAAATTAGAGGTTCCCACAACCCCCTCCTTGGGTTTGATTAATTTGCTACAGTGGGTCACAGAACTCAGAGAAACATATTACTTATAGATTACTATTGTAAAAAGATATAACTCAGGAATAGCCAAATGAAAGAGTTGCGTAGGGTGAGGTATCAAGACAGGGCATGTTACTCTCCCCAGTCTCCACATGTTCACCAACCCAGAAGCTCTCTGAACTCTGTCTTTTTGGGTTTTTATGGAGGCTTCATTACATAGATATGATTGATTAAATCATTGGCCACTGATGATTGAACTCCATCTCCAGCCCTTTCCCCTCCCTGGAGGTCAGCAGGTGGGACTGAAAGTTCCAACCCTCTAACCTTAGGTATTTTCCAAAAATCACCTCATTGACATAATGAAAGATGCCTTTATTACTCTCAACACTTGGGAAATTCCAAGAGTTTTGGGAGCTGTGAACCAGGAACTGTGGACAAAGACCAAACATACAGGCATACCTTGGAGTTATTGCAGGTTCAGTTCTAGACCACTACAATAAAGCAAATATCACAATAAAGCAAGTCACACGAGGTTTTTGATTTCCCAGTGCATATAAAAGTATGTTTATACTAGACTGTAGTCTATTAAGTGTGCAATAGCATTGTCTAAAAAAAAATGTACCTACCTTAATTGAAAAACACCTTATTGCTAAAACATGCTAACCATCATCTGAGCCTATGGCAAGTTGTAATATTTTTGCTGGTGGAGGGTCCTGTAAAAAATGCAGTATCTGTGAAGTGCAATAAAGCAAAGCACAGTAAAATGAGGTATGCCTGTATATAAGAAATATATCTTGATTATCTGAATGACCAAATATATATTTATTATAAATCACAGTATTGCAAATAGCATCAAAAAGAATAAAATACTTAGGAATAAACTTAACCAAGGAAGTGCAAGACTCGTACACTGAAAACTACAAAACGTTATGGAAAGAAATTAGAGAAGACCTAAAGAAATGGAAAGACATCTTGTGTTTATGGATTGGAAGACTTAATAGTGTTAGGATGGCAATACTCCCCAAGTAGATCTACAGGTTGAGTGCATTCCTTATCAAAATTCCAACTGCCTTTTTGCAGAAATGAACAAGCTGATCCTGAAATTCTTATGGAAATGCAAGGTACCCTGAATATATAAAACAATATTGAAAAAGAATGAAGTTGGAGGATTCACTCTTCCTGATTTTAAAACTTAATACAGAGCTATAGTAATCAAAACAGTGTGGAACTGGCATAAGGACAGACATATAGATCAATGAAATAGTATCAAAAGTCCAGAAATAAACCCACATATCTATGGCCAATTGATTTTCAACAAGGATGCCAAGACCATTCAATGAGGGAAGAATAGTCCCTTCAAAAATGATGCTGGAACAACTGGATAACTGCATGGAAAAGAATTAAGTTGGACCCTTACTTCACACCATATACAAAATATCAACTCAAAATGATCAAAGACACACATTTAAGAGCTAAAACTATAAAACTCTTAGAAGAAAACATAGGAGTAAATCTTCATGAGCTTGACTTGGCAGTAGATTCTTAGATATGACACCAAGACGGCAAACAACAAAAGAAAAAGTAGATAACTTGTACTTAATCAAAATAAACAACTTTGCGTATCAAAGGACATTATCAAGAAAGTGAAAAGACAACCTACAAAATGAGAGAAAATATGTGCAAATCATGTGGATAAGAATCTAGTATCCACAATATATAAAGAATTACACTCAACAACAAAAGGACAAACAACCCAATTAAAAAATGAGCAAACAACTTGAATAGACATTTCTCCAAAGAAGATATACAAATGGCTAATAAGCACATTAAAGATGTTCAGCATCGGGGCTGGCCCCGTGGCCGAGTGGTTAAGTTCGTGCGCTCCGCTGCAGGTGGCCCAGTGTTTCATCAGTTCGAATCCTGGGCGTGGACATGGCACTGCTCATCAAACCATGCTGAGGCAGCATCCCACGTGCCACAACTAGAAGGACCCACAATGAAGAATATACAACTATGTACCAGGGGGCTTTGGGGAGAAAAAGGAAAAAATAAAATCTTTAAAAAAAAAAAAGATGTTCACCATAATTATTCATTAGGGAAATGCAAATCAAAACCAAAACCACAATGAGGTACCATTTCATACCCACTAGATGGCTATATTAAAAAAAAAAAAAAAAAGGACAATAACATGTTGGTGAGGATGTGGAGAAATTGGAACCCTCATACATTGCTGGTGAGAATGTGAAGTGGTACAGCCACTGTGGAAACAGTTTGGCTGTTCCTCAAAAAGTTAAACATAAAATTACCATGTGACCTGGCAATTCCACTCAAAGGTCTATAACCAAGAGAACTGAAAACATATATCTACACAAAAGCCTGTGCAGAATGTTCACAGCAGCATTATTCATAACAGTCAAAAAGTGGAACCAACCTAAATGTCCATCAATTGATGAATGGATAAACAAAATTTGATATATCCATGTATTATGGACTGAATGGTGTCCCCCTTGAAATTCATATGTTAAAGCCTTAACTCCCATATGACTGTGTTTGGAGATAGGGAAGTAATTAAGGTTAAATGAGGTCATAGGGTGGGGCACTAATCCTATAGGGTTGGTATCCTTATAAAAAGAGGAAGAGGGGCAGACCCCATGGCCAAGGGGTTAAGTTTACATGCTCTGCTTTGGCAGCCCAGGGTTTCAAGGTTTGGATCCTGGGTGTGGACATGGCACCGCTTGTCAGGCCATGCTGAGGCAGTGTCCCACAGCACAACCAGAGGCACTCACAACTAGAATACATAACTATGTACTTTGGGTCTTTGGGGAGAAGAAGAAAAAGAAGATTGGCAGCAGATGTTAGCTCAGGTGCCAATCTTTTAAAAAAAAGAAAAGAAAAGAGGAAGAGACATCAGAGCTCTCTCTTTCGTGCACACACAGAGAGGAGGTCATGTAAGAACAACAGTGAAAAGGCAGCTGTCTACAAATCAGGAAGAGAGGTCTCACCACAAACCAACCCTGACAGCACCTTGATCTTGGACTTCTAGCCTCCAGAACTGTGAGAAAATAAAGATCTATTGTTTAAGCTATCCAGTCTGGGCTTTTGTCATGGTGGCCTGAGTAACTAATACACCATGCAATGGAATATTATTCATCCATAAAAAGGAATTAAGTAATCATTCATGTTACAACATGGATGAAGTTTGAAAATATTAAATGAAATAAGCCAGACACAAAGGGCTATATATTGTATGATTGTATTATTCCATTCAGATGAAATGTCCAGAACAGGCAGATCCTTAGAAACAGAAAATAGTTTAGTCGTTGCCAGGAGATGAAGGAAGAGAGGAATTGGGAGGTACAGGGTTGCTTTTTGGAGGGAAATTTTCTGAAATTAGATACTGAGGGTGATTGTACAGCACTGTGAATATACTAAAAACCACTTAATTGTACACTGTAAAATGGTTAAAAATGATTAATTTTATCTCATTATTATTATTATTATTATTTTTGGCTGAGGAAGATTCACACCAAGTTAACATCTGTTGCCAATCTTCGTCTTTTTTTTTGAGGAAGATTTGTCCTGAGCTAACATGTGTGCCAGTCTTCCTCTATTTTGTATGTGGGTCATAGCCACAGCATGGCTGCCGACCAGTGGTGTAGGTCCATGCCCAGGAACAGAACCCAAGCCATCAAAGCAGAGCGCACCAAAGTTAACCAGTAAGCCACAGGGCTGGCCCTAAAAACATATTTTTTTTAATCCTTCCAACCTGAAAGATGTCCTCTAACATTTCTTGTATATGGGTCTGTCAGTGATGAATTCTTTCTTTGCAAATATGAAAATTTCTTTATTTTGCTTTCATTTTTGCAAGATAATTTTGCAGGTTATGGAATTTTAGGTAAACAGTTTTTCTCTCATCTTTAAAGATGTTGTTCACTTTCTTTTCACTCCAGTTCTTTCTAACAAGAAACCTGATGTCAATCTTTGTTCTTGTGTACATGTCTTTTTTCTCTGGCTGCTTTTAAGATTTTCTCTTCATCACTGGTTTTGAGCAATTTGATTATGATGTGTTTTTTTATTACTTTTTTAAAATTGAGTTAATGATAGGTTACAATCTTGTGAAATTTCAGTTGTACATTATCGTCTGTCAGTCATGTTGTAGGTGCACCCCTTCACCCTTTGTGCACACCCCCCACCCCACCTTTCCCCTGGTAGCCACTAATCTGTTCTCTTTGTCCACATGTTTAAATTCCTCATATGAGTGGAGTCATACAGAGATTGTCCTTTATCTGGCTTATTTCACTGAGCATAATTCCCTCAAGGTCCATCCATGTTGTTGCAAATGGGACGATTTTGTTCTTTTTTATGGCTGAGTAGTATTCCATTGTCTATATATACCATATCTTCCTTATCCAAACATCTGTTGATGGGCACTTAGGTTGCTTCCACATCTTGGCTATTGTAAATAATGCTGCAATGAACACTGGGGTGCATGGGACTTTTCGAATTGCTGACTTCAAGCTCTTTGGATAGATACCCAGTAGTGGGATAGCTGGGTCATATGGTAGTTCTATTTTTAATTTTTTGAGGAATCTCCATACTGTTTTCCATAATGGCTGCACCAGTTTGCATTCCCACCAGCAGTATATGAGGGTTCCTTTTTCTCCACAACCTCTCCAACATTTGTTACTATTTGTTCTAGTTATTTTTGTCATTCTAATGGGTGTAAGGTGATATCTTAGTATAGTTTTGATTTGCATTTCCCTGATGTACAGCAATGGTGAACATCTTTCCATGTGTCTATTGGCCATCCGTATATCTTCTTTGGAGAAATGTCTGTTCATGTCTCCAGCCCATTTTTTGATCGGGTTGTTTGATTTTTTGTTGTTGAGTTGTGTGAGTTCTTTATATACTATGGATACTAAGCTTTTGTCAGATGTATGACGTGCAAATATTTTTTCCCAGTTAGTGTGTTGTTTTTTTGTTTCAATCCTGTTTTCCTTTGCCTTGAAGAAGCTCTTTAGTCTGATGAAGTCCCATTTGTTTATTGTTTCCCTTCTCTGAGAAGACATGGTGTCCAAAAAGATCCTTTTAATACTGATGTCAAAGAGTGTACTGCAGGGGCCAGCCCCGTGGCCCAGTGGTTAAGTTCGTGCATGCCTCTGCGGTGGCCCAGGGTTCAGATCCTGGGCGCAAACATGGCACCACTCATCAGGCCACGTTGAGGTGGCATCCCATATGCCACAACTAGAAGGACCTGCAACTAAGACATACAACTATGTACCAGGGGGGAGTTGGGAAATGAAGCAGGAAAAAAAAAAAAAAAAAGATTGGCCACAGTTGTTAGCTTAGGTGCCAATCTTTAAAAAAAAAAAAAAAAGAGTGTACTGCCTACATTTTCTTTTAGAAGCCTTATGATTTCAGGTCTCAGCTTTAGGTCTTTGATCCACATTGACTTTATTTTAGTGAATGGTGAAAAAGAATGGTCAATTTTCATTCTTTTACATGTGGCTTTCCAGTTTTCCCAGCACCATTTATTGAAAAGATTTTCTTTTCTCCATTGTATGCCCTCAGCTCCTTTGTCGAAGATTAGCTGTCCACAGATGTGTGGTTTTATTTCTGGGCTTTCAATTCTGTTCCATTGATCTGTGCACCTGTTTTTGTACCAGTACCATGCTGTTTTGATTACTGTGGCTTTGTAGTATGTTTTGAAGTCAGGGATTGTGATGCCTCCAGCTGTGTTCTTTTTTCTCAGGATTGCTTTAGCAATTCGGGGTCTTTTATTGCCCCATATGAATTTTAGGATTCTTTATTCTATTTCTGTAAAGAATGTCATTGGGATTCTGATTGGGATAGCGTTGAATCTATAGATTGCTTTAAGTAGAATGGACATTTTAACTATGTTTATTCTTCCAATGCATGTACATGGAATGTCTTTCCATCTCTTTATGTCTTCATCCATTTCTTTCAGAAAAGCCTTGTAATTTTTGTTGTATAGGTCTTCCACTTCCTTAGTTAAATTCACCCGAGGTATTTTCTTCTTTTTGTTGCGATTGTGAATGGTGTTATGTTGAGTTCTTTTTCTGTTAGTTCGTTATTAGAGTATAGAAATGCTACTGATTTATGTAAATTGATTTTATACCCTGCAACTTTGCTGTAGTTGTTGATTACTTCTAAAAGTTTTCCAATGGATTCCTTGGGGTTTTCTGTATATAAGATCATGTCGTCTGCAAACAGTGAGAATTTCACTTCTTCCCTCCCAGTTGGATTCCTTTTATTCCTTCCTCTTGCCTAATTGCTCTGGCCAAAGCCTCCAGTACTATGTTAAATAAGAGTGGTGATAGAAGGCATCCTGGTCTCCTTCCTCTTTTCAGTGGGATGGTGCTCAGTTTTTGCCCATTGAGTATGATGTTGGCTGTGGGTTTGTCATATGTGGCCTTTATTATGTTGAGGTAGTTTCCTTCTATGCCCATTTTGTTCAGAGTTTTTATCATAAATGGCTGTTGGATCTTGTCAAATGCTTTCTCTGCATCTATGAGATGATCATGTGGTTTTTATTCCTCAGTTTGTTGACGTGGTGTATCACGTTGATTGATTTGCGGATGTTGAACCATCCCTGTGTCCCTGGTATGAATCCCACTTGATCATGATGTATGATCCTTTTGATGAATTGCTGAATTCTGGTGGCCAAAATTTTGTTGAGAATTTTTGCATCTGTGTTCATCAGCGATATTGGCCTGTATTTCTCCTTTTTCATGCTGTCCTTGTCAGGCTTTGGTATCAGCGTTGATGTTGGCCTCGTAGAATGTGTTAGGAAGTGTTCCATCCTCCCTAATTTTGGAATAGCTTGCAAAGGATAGGTATTAAATCCTCTCTGAAAGTTTGGTAGAATTCCCCAGGAAAGCCATCTCGTCCTGGGGTTTTATTCTTTGGGATGCTTTTGATTGCTCTTTCGTTCTCTTTCCTTGTGATTGGTCTGTTCAAATTGTCTGCTTCTTCTCGAGTGAGCTTTGGGAGATTGTAGGAGTCCAAGAATTTATCCATTTCCTCTAGGTTATCTGTTTTTTTGGCATGTCGTTTTTTTGTAGTATTCTCTTATAATCCGTTGTATTTCTGCGGAGTCTGTTGTTATTTCTCCTCTTTCATTTCTGATTTTGTTTATTTGAGCTTTCTCTCTTTTTTTCTTTGTAAGTCTGGCTAGGGGTTTGTCAGTTTTATTTATCTTCTCAAAGAACCAGCTCTTTGTTTCATTGATCCTTTCTACTGCCTTTTTTGTTTCAATAGCATTTATTTCTGCTCTGATTTTTATTATTTCTCTCCTTCTGCTGACTTTGGGCTTTGTTTGTTCTTCTTTCTCTAATTCAGTTAGGTGTAGTTTAAGATTGCTTATTTGGGATTTTTCTTGTTTGTTAAGATGTGTCTGCATTGCAATGAATTTTCTCTTAATACAGTTTTTTCTGTATTCCATAGGAGTTGCTATGGCATGTTATCATTTTTGTTTGTCTCCAGGTATTTTTTTCTTCTTTAATTTCTTCAATGATCCATTGCTTGTTCAATAGCATATTATTTAGTCTCCACATCCTTGTGCCTTTCTCACCTTTTTTCTTGTAATTAATTTCTAGCGTTACAGCATTATGATCAGAGAAGATGCTTGTTATTATTTCAACTTTTTAAAATTTATAGAGGCTTGCCTTGTTTCCCAGCGTATGGTCTCGCCTTGAGAATGTTCCATATGCACTTGAGAAGAATGTGTATTCTGCTGTTTTTCGATGGAGTGTTCTATATATGTCTATTAAGTCCAACTGTTTTAGCTTTTCGTTTAGATCCACTGTTTCTTTGTTGATTTTCTGTCTGGATGATCTGTCCATTGATGTGAGTGGGGTGTTGAGGTCCCCTACTATTATTGTGTTATTTTTGTTATCTTCTTTTAGGTTTGTTAATAGTTGCTTTATGAACTTTGGTGGTCCTGTGTTGGGTGCATAGATATTTATAAGCATTATTTCTTCTTGATGAAGTGTCCCTCTGATCATTATATATTGGCCCTCTATGTCTCTCTTTACCTGCCTTATCTTGAAGTCTGTTTTGTCTAAGTAGTGCGACACCTGTTTTCTTTTGCTTGCTGTTTGCTTGGAGTATTGTCTTCCACCCCTTCACTCTGATCATATGTTTGTCCTTGGAACTGAGGTGTGTTTCCTGGAAGCAAAAAATTGTTGGATCTTGTTCTTTAATCCATTTTGCCACTCTGTGTCTCTTTATGGGAGAGTTCAATCTGTTTACATCGAGGGTCAGTATTGATGCATGAGAGCTTAATGCTGTCATTCTGTTGCTCGTTTTCCGGTTTTCCTGTGTTTCCTTTGTTTCTTGTCCTGTGTGTTTTAGCCTACCCATTCACTTCTGCAATTTCTTTATGCTGGGTTTCTTAGATTTTTCCTTACTTGTTTTGTGTCTCTCTTCTGTTTTTTAATTTAGTGGCTACCCTGAAGTTTGTATTCAGAATCTCGTGTATAACAGTCCATTTTCTGGTGGTCTCTTACTTCCTTAGCCTAGGCTGTTTCAGTCCCTTTCCCCCTCCCCTCCTAAATTATTATTTTCATCTCTTATTCCAACCTGTGTTGTGAGTTTGTGGTTAGAGTGATAAGATTGTCTTTGCTTTGGTGATTTACTTCCCTTTATCCTAATGCTATAGTTGAATATTTGCTCTCCTATTCCAATTCTATCTGTCTCCCTACTCTGTGTTTTGTGGCCCCTTTCTCCCTTTTTTTCTTTTTTCAGTTATGAGAGCCTTCTTGAGTATTTCTTGTAGTGAAGGTCTTGTGACTACGAATTCCCTTAGCTTTTGTTTGTCTGGAAAAGATTTAATTTCTCCCTCATATCTCAAGGATATTTTTGCTGGATAGAGTTTTCTTTGCTGAAGATTTTTATCCTTTAAAGTTTTGCATATGTCACTACAATCTCTCCTAGCTTATAAGGTTTCTGTAGAGAAACCTGCTGAATGTTTGATAGGCGTTCCTGTGTAGGTTATTTTCTTCTGCCTTGCTGCCCTGAGAATGCTTTCTTTGTCGTTCATTTTTGCCATTTTTACTGCTACATGCCTTGCAGTAGGTCTTTTTACGTTGATAAATCTAGGAGATCTGAAAACTTCCTCCACACACATTTCTCTCTCAATCCCAAGCTTTGGGATGTTCTCTTCTATTATTTTGTTGAGCACGCTTTCTGTTCCATTTTCCTTTTCCATGCCCTCAGGAATACTGATTATTCTTAAGTAGCATTTTCTCATTGAGTCAGCTATTTCTCAGAGATCCTCTTCAGTTTTTTTAATTCTTAGTTCTCTTTCTTCCTCTGTCTGGAGCCATTCTGCCTGTCTATCTTCGATTATGCTAATTTGCTCCTCTATGGTGTCTACACGGTCATTCAGGGAATCCGTATTCTGTCTTATCTGATCCATTGTATTTTTCATCTGTAGTATTTGTGATTGATTCTTCTTTATAGTTTCAATCTCTTTTGTGAAGTAACTCCAGAGATCGTTGACTTGTTTCTCTATATTTCCCTTTATCTCATTGAGCATTTTGATGATAGCTGTTTTGAAGTCATCTTCACTTAGTTTATCTATTTCCAATTCCTTAGGACATACTTGCGTGTTTTTATTGTTTTCCTTTTGGACTGGAGCTCTTATAAATTGCTGGATGGTAGAGGAGCAGTTTTTGTGCATGATGCTATTTTTCGGTAGCAGTTACAGCCTGTCGTCACTAGATGGGGGTCAAGAGCCACGCATTCTGAGCCCTCCACCTTCAGCCACCATGGTGGCAGGCAGCATGGGTTTCCGGAGGAGGGGCACTTTCTCATGCACAGCGACCTCAATTCGGATCAACTCGCTCTCTGGTCTCCTGGGGCCCTGGCTTGCTGGGGTTTCCCCACGTGAAAGCTGTCCCCCATTAGAGGGTTTCCACTGCACGGGCAGTGGGAGTTCTCCATGATCCCTTGATGTGCGGCCCCTCCCCCACTCTTTCCCCCGCCCCTGGCAGCAATCCCAGTCTCTAGGGGAAGGAATGAAGTTCTCTCTTACCCCATTCCAGCTCCTCCAAGGGGGGCTCCAGCCTCTCCGCACTTCGTCATTTGGCTGCTGTGGGTCTCTGACGATTTCTCTTCTTAAGATTTCTTTTTTGGTTGGAAAGCAGTTGCTCTTTTTGGTTGTAATTTGGAGGGGAGAGAGTCCCTGGTGCACTCATGCCGCCATGTTGCTGACGTCACTCTGATTATGATGTGTTCTGATGTAATTTTCTTCAATTTACTTCTGCTTGGAGTTTGTTGAGCTTTTTGGATCTGTCGTTTTATTGTTTGGAAAGTTTTCAGCCATTATTGCTTCAGAGTTTTCTTTTTTTTTCTTTTTTGAGGAAGATTAGCCCTGAGCTAACATCTGCTGGCAATCCTCCTCTTTTTGCTGAGGAAGACTCCCCTGAGCTAACATCCGTGCCCATCTTCCTCTACTTTATATGTGGGATGCCTGCCACAGCGTGGCTTGCCAAGCAGTGCCATGTCTGCACCTGGGATCTCAACCGGCAAATCCCAAGCCCTGAACCAGTGAATCCCAGGCCGCGGAAGCAGAATGTGCACACTTAACTGCTGCACCACCAGGCCAGCCCTCTGCTGAGTTTTTTTATTTTTTTTTAAAGATTTTATTTTTTCCTTTTTCTCCCCAAAGCCCCCTGGTACATAGTTGTATATTCTTCGATGTGGGTCCTTCTAGTTGTGGCATGTGGGACGCTGCCTCAGCGTGGTTTGATGAGCAGTGTCATGTCCGTGCCCAGGATTCGAACCAACGAAACACTGGGCCGCCTGCAGCGGAGTGCGCGAACTTAACCGCTCGGCCACGGGGCCAGCCCCCCTCTGCTGAGTTTTTTAGTTCTTTCGTTTTTTTCTTTTTTGAATCTGCTTGGTCATTTTTGTCTTAGTCTGTACTCATATTTTCAATTGCTTCATTTGTTTTACATTCTGCACCTAATAATTCTAATTTCTCAAGTCTTTGCTGATATGTTGTTTCTGCTTGCTCTTTCTCAAAGTGTCTTGTTTCTTTGTGGATTGTATGATTTTTAAGTGGATTTTAATCTTGCAACTTTATGTATGGGAGTTCTTTGAAGCCTGGATTAATGATCTGAAGGTTTCCCTAGAGCTACACTGTCCGATACACTAGTCAATAGTACATGTGGCTATTTAAATTTTAATTAAAATCAAATAAAATTTAAAATTTTGTTCCTCAATCACACTAGCTAAATTTTAAGTGCTCCATAGCCACAGAGGCCATTATATTGGACAGCACATATGTAGAACATTTCCATCAACTCTGGTTGTTCTGTTGGACACCTTTGCTCTAGAGGTCTTTTGCTTTTCCTGCTGCCAGGTACCGATAGGCATTGTTAGCCTGGGAAACCACTTTAAACTAAATTCCCGGTTTGAGGAGTTTTCTTGAACCATGCAGGTGGTATGAAATTGGGCTGCACAGATGAGTGAAGCCTAGCTTGAGATTATGAATTCTTCTCAGGGGAGAATTTTTTTCACAGTACTGTTGCCATGGGTGTGAAGATACCCATGGATAATAGATTCTGTTCCTTTGCTTAGATGATGAGAGTAATGTTGCAATCACCAGACCAGCTTCAGAAAGCCCCTGTGTGCTGAGTGAACCACAACCTTTGGTCTTACCTCGAGTGCCACAGTCTAAGGTGCTGTCCATCACCTCTAATCCGGTAAGCCCCACAGGGGAATGTATTGGAGAACCTAGGACTGTTCTTGCCAGAGGAAGTTTGCTCAGAGTTATTTGCCTTAATTGTATTATTTATGACTCAATTTTGTTTTCTGTTATGTGTTTATCACAATAATCCCAGTGACTTTGTATTGATAGGTTTAATTTCAGTTTAAAAAATTAATAGCCAATTAAGGTTGATAGGTAATTCTCAGTCAGCTCTTTTGAAAAGGCATCCGTAAGGTGTGCAGGCTAGAATCAACTATGTGGTCAGCCTAAGTCTGTTTTGGGAAGAATGAAGGATACAATGAAAAGAGGTACCAATCTCCAATTTTCTATGGCCTTAATTAACATTCTCTCCTTTGAATTTCTCCTTTTCACTCTTTCCTTTTTTCTCTTATCTCAGTCTACCTGGTTTTTGTTTAATTTTTAATATTTGAATCTGTTGACTTTTTTGCCTTTTGGATGTTTAGTACTCATAACCCAACTGTAAAAGAGAAACCAGATAGGAGAAATCGGTCTCAATTAAGTCTGTGGACAAGCATTAAGATGGCCATTTCTTGCAGAAGGCTGATGAACCTGGTCTCATCCCTGTGTAATGATTTATGTAGTCCTAGTTCCTACATGATAGTTTCCCAGTGTGACTTGTGGCAAAGTAGTGGGGGTGGAGAGGAGAAAAAAGAAAGAAAAGGAGGATTCTAATCCTTGGGCTATGTTCATCAACCCTGATCTACTACCAGATCAAGTGTTTGCTTTATTGGTATACTGGCCAGATACTGTGCAGCTGGATTTACAAAAGGGTTATTTAAAAATAAAATTAATAAGGCCCTTACCTTATCACACTGGAGGATAAATCAGGTGAACTATGTTCCTTTGGTGGTAATAAAATACTTCTACATGTTAACTGGTTTGGCTATGGTTTAGGTAGCCTAAGCCCTGAGTAGTTAACGTAAATGGTTCTGGTTGTTAATGATCAAAGGAAGGAAAAGCATTAATCCAAATATTCTTGAGAGAAAGTAGGAGAAAAATGCATGCTGTGGCAGAGAAGGAAATGACCAGAAAGGACACTTAACTGATGACCTGAGAGAGAAAATAAACAGGCTTCTAAGGTGGTGATGTCAGTCCAAGTAAGATTAAATCCTGCTAACATTAGAACAAATAAAATTTTCTCCTCTAATAAACAATCTTCAGAATTTAGGTTATCATTGAGAGCTGACTGCTCCAGGGGTTAATGAAGGAGAAGGGATTAGTCTGTGCAGAGTGTAGAATTGTGTGATGGTGAAAGAGATTATGTTAGAGTTTCCACTTATTTTTTCTTCCATATTTTGTGTTTTCTTTTCTAATGTAATGTGTATAATAATGATAATAATAAAGACCCTCTCTCTTCTATGAGAGTGGCTAATTGCTTTCATCTGGGTTGATCAGAATTCCCCCACTTGCAGTCATTTAGAAATGAAGAAGAAAGGACTCTGTCATCTTGACAGTGGACTTGGGGCCCTAGCTGGGCCACTGGCCAAGATGTTACAAAAAATTAAGGCATAGGATAAAAATGCATTTAGAAATATTAACTTTTGGCAAAGTTGGGAAACCAAGCAGGTATCTTCAACAACAAATAATGAGTAACATCTTCTTTTGACATGTAGATGAGTCTCTGTCAAGCAGCAAGTGGTCATCAGCCAAATGTGAATGGTCTCTTGGTTCATGGGATGCCTCTACAGCCAAGAAATCTCTCCCTAATGGACAAGCTCCTGTAAGAAGTATAAAATTTTAATAAAGTTTAAATAGATCACTGAGAAATAAAAGGAAAGCAAAGTCAGTCAATCAACGTGCATGTATTGAGTACCTCCTAAGCAACCACAGAGACATCTGGGGAGTAAAAACATCTAAGGGAAATGGTCTCCACCCTCAAGGAGCTGGTAATATAACTGGAAAGAGAAGAGACACATGGGTAAAAAGAGACCTAGGGCATTTTTGTGAATGAGTGCCAAGTGTGTGGTACCAAGTGAGTGCTATGGCAGCCCCAAAGAAGGGAGGCATTTTGGTGGGTAAGTGTAGGTTTTGAACTTGTCCTTGAAAGATGGGAGTTTGGATAAGCAGAAAAGAGCAGCAAGGCTATTCTGGTACGAGGAATGGTTTGGGAAAGATTTGGAGATGGGAAAAATCAAAATATTTAGAAGAGAAAGCAGACCATTTTTGCTATAGTAGGATAGGAAGAGATAGGCCAGGACTTTCATGCTTCTGACCAAAGATCATTGACAGTCTTCTAGAATTAAAATAGACCACGGTGTAATTAGTGGGAAAGAAGATCCTATGAAATTAATGAAGGATGGGACCAGACTGTGAGGGTTTTGAATGCCATGTTTTTGAGATCCATCCATGTCGTTGCATGTGACTTTCTCTTTTATTGCCAAGTAGTATTCTGTTGTAAGAATACATTACAATTTGTTTACCCATTCTTCTGTTAATGAACACTTGGGCTGCTTCCAGGTTGGGGCTGTTATGCATAAAGGCACTATAAATATTCTTGCACAGGTTTTTTTGTGGACTATGGTTTCATTTTTCTTGGTTCAAGATCTACAAGTGAAAGTGTCATAGGATAGGTGAGTGTATGCTTAATTTTATAATAAACTTCCATACAGTTTTTCAAAGTAATTGCACTGTTTTATACTCCCACTAGCAATGTATGAGTTTCACTTGGGGAGCACATATATTTAAATCAGGAATTTGAAAGATTTCACAGCAATAGAACATAGATTGAATCAAGCAGGAAGGACTGAAGGTAAGGAGTCTAATGCAGGAGTTCAAGCATGAGCTGCTAAGGGTCTGTACTCAGGTTGTAGCAAAGGATATAAAAGGAATGAAATATTTTAGGAGATACTGTAAAAGAAATCAAATTCTCTAAACAATACGAGAGTCAAAGTCAACTCTGAGATTTCAAGCTCAAGGGAAGCTTGTTTGGTGGGGAAAGGTGAGTTTGGTTTGGGGTGTTGTTGAGTTTACAATGATGTGCCATCTCGCTGGAAATATGGAAGACGTCAGATCTGGAGATTGATCTAGAAGCCACCTGACTAGAGGTGATAATCGAATCCAGAATTATGAACGAGCAGTCCAGAGGACAAAATAGACAAGAGCATAGAGCAGCTAAGACCTAAACCTTTTGTAATTAGAAAGCAGGGCGTGTAAAGAAAAGGTCTAAGTGAATGGTTAGGGAGGTAGGAAGACCAGAAAAATCTCATATGAGTAATGCTCAAGGTTTAGCCCTATTCCTTGACAGGCATTTTCCCCTTCCAAGTCCTCCAAACATGGAGGCATATTTTGCACTAGAGGACACCAAAGTGGCCTGAAAGGTTGAGGAACTTGCTAAAAGCCAAAAGAGCACATGGCAGAGCTTTATGCTTTCACTTTCCTTCCACTTCACTGTGCAAATACTGTCTCTTAAGTGCCTTACAATAGAGTCAAATGTCCTCTCATCTGCTTTTCTTTTTGGTTTTTTGAGGAAGATTTGCCCTGAGCTAACTACTGCCAGTCATCCTCTTCTTTTCTGAGGAAGCCTGGCCCTGAGCTAACATCCGTGCCCATCTTCCTCTACTTTATATGTGGGACACCTACCACAGCATGGCATGCCAAGCAGTGCCATGTCCGCACCTGGGATCTGAACCGGCGAACCCCGGGCTGCTGAGAAGCGGAACGTGCGAACTTAACCGCTGCACCACCAGGCTTGCCCTCATCTGCTTTTCAAAAAGCACTGGATCTGGGGGCTGGCCCCGTGGCCGAGTGGTTAAGTTCGCGCGCTCCGCTGCAGGCGGCCCAGTGTTTCGTCGGTTCGAATCCTGGGCACGGACATGGCACTGCTCGTCAGACCACGCTGAGGCAGCGTCCCACATGCCACAACTAGAGGAACCCACAACGAAGAATACACAACTATGTACCGGGGGGCTTTGGGGAGAAAAAGGAAAAAACAAAATCTTTAAAAAAAAAAAAAAAGCGCTGGATCTGTAGGGCAGAGTTTAAGCTACCCAACTGTTTGGGCATAGTATTTTATTAACAAAGTAATTCCAGAAAAGCGTTGTATTTCACACTTGTTTACGCAAATGGGGATCCACTGTGGTCCTGCTGCCCTGAGCAGCACAAGGCTCTGGACCCCTCGCCTGCTCCCAGCTTTCCAAGGAACCCACACCCCTACCCCTGCAGGCTCCAACTAGCTTAGCATTTTAATCTCTGCAGTGGGAGCCACACTGGTGCTACACTGCTCTCAAGCAGCAATATTTGCCTTTCAACTCTTTCTGGTGACATTCCTTCAGCACAAAAGAATGCCTCAGGGGCCGGCCCCAGGGCCGAGTGGTTGAGTTCTCGTGCTCCGCTTCCGCAGCCCAGGGGTTTCGCCAGTTCGGATCCTGGGCGCGGACATGGCACCGCTCATCAAGCCACGCTGAGGCAGCATCCCACATGCCACAACTAGAAGGACCCACAACTAAAAATATACAACTATGTACCGGGGGGGCTTTGGGGAGAAAAAGGAAAAATTTTAAAAATCTTAAAAAAAAAATAGCTTAAGAGAAGAGAAAAAATTAAAAAAAAAAAGAATGCCTCAAATACAGTAAGAATCTCAGTCCCTGAGATAAACTTTTGGGAAGCACTTTGGAGTAGGTACTCTTCAGGTTAGTCTTCACTAGTAACTGACGGAGTGACTGTGATGGCAGGTGAATAATGGACTTGCTTTTGCAAATCTCCATTCTAATAAATTATGTGTATGACTGAAATGTCCTTCTTTTAAGAATGCATTCTCATGCCTGAGCTAGATTATGTAACTTCTAGAAACTAAGTTACTTATTGAACAGTTTTTACTTTTGCTTTTTTCTCCCTTGAATGTATTTTATAGTCTAAGTCTTTTTACTCTTTGAGTCCTGTCTCCTTATACACAGCAATCTTGATTTCACTGTGGGTTTCTGATTTGGCCACTAGAGATCTTGATGACAAGCTACTAATGAGGCCTGGGTCCAGTACCATCCTTTCAACCCGAAATTGGCCAAATCGAGCCCTGGAGCTTAGTACATCATCTCTGTCATATACAGTGCAGTCCGCCAGGAGACGCAACCCCCCACCACGTACCCTTCATCCCATAAGCACAAGCCATTCACGTGCTGGAACGCCAAGACCTGTGGAAGAAATCCTCAGAGGATCCCGAGTGTAGGTTTCAAAAGCAGAATTTCTAGAAACTGTGGTAAAACTAAAGAAGAATGTCACATAGAGGGTGATTTTAAATGTAAGATTGAAATACATGCCTAGAAACTAATCATTACATATTTTTATGATGTTCACTTGTTTAAATCCAATACAGAAAACGATGGGGTTAAATTTGAATGAAACACAGATACTGGATCTTTCTGTTGATTTAGCTAAAGATTTATATTTCTACAAATAAAATGTTGGCTGGAATACTTCAGTGCGATTTACCAAAAGAATAAAAGATATATGTATTTTATTAAACATTTTCCTTAGTGGGAACATACTCAGTGAAATTCACCCCAAAATAATAATTAATTCTCCTTTCATATTTTTCTGTACCATTGAGATCTGCTTATCTCACTGGCAATGAAAACTTTATAACATCAGATATGTACTTGCTTATGTACCAGGAAGAATGTCCCTTAGCACTTCTTAGGAAATAACACTGAAAATATTTTCTCTTTTCTCACCGTTCATTCACTAGACACTCTGAACATCATTGTGCAAAAAATACCTAGGAGCCAATTTTTTGAATAAAATTCTTTCTTTAGTTGTTGATTTCTAATACCATGATCAAGGATATGAGATAATAAGGCCATAACTGCGTTTTGAATTCAGCTTCTAAATTAAGCATGTCACTATATTTCTCTCCCAACATGTTATTTCTTGATTTTGATTTTTCAGTTTCTTGTTATAATTTATCCCAATAGACTCACTAAACGAGATGTCCAAAACCACCAAAAATCTTTGTCAGGACACCAAGGTTCACCTTTCACTTTATTATGTTTTTATAGCTATATCTACACCAATACATCTATAGATTAATTCATTTGGGGGGATAAGTGGTCTTGATATATAATTAATGTCTTATCCCTTCCGACAGTACTTTTTTCAAAGTGGAAAAATAGGTTGCTTTGTTTCTTCCGGAACATGAAAATACCCTTCAGTTTCAGTTACTGTCTCGGATATGAGTAATACTGCAAACTGCTCCAAATTCCATGGAAGTAAATGAAAGTTTAGGAACTTTACCTGGGAATTATAGTGATTATAATAAAGTGAAAAGGACAACCATAAAGCCTAGAGCTGGAGAATTCCATCAGATGTGAAGTTACAAATCCATAGTTGGCAGAGAAGTGCAACACCAGATAGGGAAAATTGTTTTATTCCAGTTCTCTGTGAGAGAAAGGGTCAACCTCTGCTGTGTGCCCAGGATAAGGTTTCAACAAAAATCAGAAAATACTATGAAAAAAGCCCAAAACTCTTAATTTTCCAAAATCTTCTCATTGAGATCTCTTTACTTAAAAATGTAAACAGCTTTAAAGCTTTCTGTGCATGACATTAAACTCACCTGCTTCATTTATTTGATTCTAATCAGTTTTCTTGTATTGTTATAACTCTGTGTTTTCTTATCTTGGTATTCGCTGGTGGGATCTGCAGCCCCTTGGCAGCCGAATCGCTCTCCTCTCCCTCACCAATGCCTCTGAGTCGAAATAATCTGCTGCCACCTATTGGCACAGCTGAAGTGGAACACTTGAGCATTGTGGGGCCACAAAGGCAAATGGTATGTCTCTTTCCTGTTGCCGTTCCATGTGCTTAAAACCTCATGGGCAGTAATTCTGCATGATCTGTATTCTGGTCTTGATTTATACTATGTTTTGTTAAAAGTACAAACTGAACTCTAATTTATGGCAATGGAACTGGAGCTGCTTGGCCTGCAGTTACCATATATGCACAGTTCCCACTACAAATTGTTTAAACTTTTTCTGTAATTTTTAACTCCTCTACAGAAAACCCATGGTGATTCCAGTCGAGCTCGAAGCGCAGTGGTGGATGAGCCTAACCATCAGCAGCCCCAGGAGAGGCTCCTTTTACCTGACTTTTTCTCCAGGCCCAACACAACTCAGTCATTTTTGGTAGAGTGACATTTACTTCCTCTATGGTCTTGATAGTTGGGGAAAGAAAAAAACCTAGTTTCAGCAGACTTAAGACTTTACATAGTGGCTGAATCAACCAAGAATAAAAGTTGAGGTTCTAACAAAAATAGTGTTCTAAGTACATTTTGTTGAAATTCTAATGGGTCTCTGCCACTCGTTCTTTTAACTTGTAAAAAGAATAAGGTAAAAATGCCTTATATATAAATTACAAATTCTAAAGAATTTAAAGTTATTTCTGAAAATAAGCAAAAGAAAGTTAAACTCCAGTGCATTACCCCATCAGATTAGTATAACTTCATTCTCTAACACTGCTTTTATGGAGTTACATGAAAAGTGGTATCATATTATGA
The DNA here is from genome assembly GCF_037783145.1 of Equus przewalskii. Classification (NCBI taxonomy): domain Eukaryota; kingdom Metazoa; phylum Chordata; class Mammalia; order Perissodactyla; family Equidae; genus Equus; species Equus przewalskii. The sequence goes on from NC_091831.1 coordinate 61,152,838, forward strand.
TGTAGACTGGTGGATAGGTGAATTAGGACTTTCATTTTTTTTATTGGTGTTTGAAATGCTGACATTGCCTTACCATTTAATGTGCATTTTGGGGCTGGCCCTGTGGCCGAGGGGTTAAGTTCGCGCGCTCCGCTGCAGGCGGCCCAGTGTTTCGTTGGTTCGGGTCCTGGGCGCGGACATGGCACTGCTCGTTGGGCCACGCTGGGGCAGCGTCCCGCATGCCACAACTAGAGGGACCCACAACAAAGAATGTACAGCTATGTACCGGGGGGCTTTGGGGAAAAAAAATAAATAAATAAAATCTTTAATGTGCATTTAGTAGCCCTTTTACTTTTTTTTTTTTCTTTCTGAGCAAGATTCACTCTGAGCTAACATCTGTGCCAATCCTCCTCTATTTTGTATGTGGGCCACCAACACAGAATGGCTGACGAGTAGTGTAGCTGATGAATGGTGTAGGTCTACGCCTGAGATCTGAACCTGAGAACTTGGGCTGCCAAAGTGAAGCACGCCAAACTTAACCACTGCACCAGGGCGGGCCCCACTAGCCCTTTTACTTTTAAACAAGTAACAGAAAAAACCTGGTTGGGAGATTGGAGGTCATGCACTGACCTTGCCCAATTGTAGACCAGGAGCTCTGCTCCACCTCATTTGCTTTGTGGGAAGAAGACTTGGAGAGCCTGGGGAAGTGGCTGGGGCCACACTTAGTGCCCAGGAACCAGGGCTCCACATCCTATACCAGTTGTCAGGATGGTGGTGTTTGCAGTTGAGATAAGCCACTCACTTATCCCAACTCATAACACTTGAACTGTATCAGCCTGAAGCACTGTACAATCTTTCCTCCACTAGAAGAGTGGTGAGACTAATAAATGAATGGGACATTTTATTAGTTTCCTAGGGCTGCCATAACAGATGACCACAAATTGGGTGGTTTAAAACAATAGAAATTTATTCTCTTAGTTCCAGAACCTAGAAGTCCAAAATCAAGATGTCAGCAGAGCCATGTTGCCTCTGCAAGCTCTAGGGAAGAATCTTTTCTTGCCTCTTTTCTAGCTTCTGATGGTTGCCAGCAATCCTTGGCATTCCTTGGCTTGCAGCTGCGTCACTCAGTTTCTGCCTCTCTTCACATGGCCTTCCTCCATGTCTCTGTCCAAATTTCCCTCTTATAAAGCTACCAGTCATTGAATTTAGGGCCCACCCTAATCCAGCATGACTTCATCTTAACTTGATTACATCTGCAAAGATCATTTTTCTAAATAAAGTCACATTCACAGTTCCAGGTGGACATAAATTTTGGGGGAGACACTATTCAACCCAGTAGACCTCAGGAGGCTTGATTTAGGGGGAGATTTACCAAAAACAAGGGCAAAAAGGAAATGTGAGCACTTCTGATTCTTACTCAGTGTGAATCCTAGGAAGTTTGAGAACCTCTATTAAATTTGTCTTCTCATAATCTGATCCAGGACATTTAGTGTTTGATGATTATATTCTATAGCTAGATTGTCTACTGCACATTTAATTTTTGATTGCCTTAGATATAAAACTAAACACATTTCAAAATTTTTTTTTCAGATTTTTATAACAATAACAAAAGTAAAAATTTCTTGCCTTAGCCATTTCTCTCCCAATTTGCTGTCATGACAAAGGAGTCAGTAATTCAATGTAACTGAGAGCACTGGATCTGAGTCCTGTGCCTGGCACTGCCAGAATAGCACTCTGCTCCTTGGTGCTCTCATCTAGAATAGGGGTCAGCAAACTATGGTTCACGGGCCGTTTGGCTTACTGCCTGTTTTTGTAAACAAAGTTTTATTAGAGCAGACAGCCACCACGCTCATTCACTTATGTACTGTCTATGGCTGCTTTCCCACTACAAGAGCAGAGGTGAGTAGGTGCAATGACAGTATGTACCACAAAGCCTAAGATATTTACTATCTGGCCCTCTACAAAAAATACGTTTGCTGACCCCTGATCAAAAACATGAAGCTTCACCAGAAAAATATTCCTGAAATCTCCTTAATCCAGTGCTCTGACAGGGAACTGAGAGGGATGTGTTTTATTCTGGAAGCATCAGTGGGATGACATTAATAGCTCTTTTTTCGATATTTGCATTTTAATATTTCAGTCTGATTTTAAAAATCTTTAAATTCCATGAGGTAATTTTGCTATGTCTGAATTTCATGTTGGGTCACATTTCAAGTATGGAGGTAAAGTCATGGGTGTTTCAATGTTGCTGAAAAGGCTCTGTTCTGTTGTTTTAAACAGCAGGTAATAGAAATGGGGGAAAAATCCCCTGGCAGCCAATTATATTTAGAAATATTCAACCATCTGAATTTATAAATGCTAAGATTTTCTTAAAGGCATATTTTAAAGTTGTAGAACTTACAATTTTTACAAGTTGACAAATGGCTTTGTGAGCCTCTGGCTTGGGATTTTTCACACGGAATATAACAGAGTGCACTCAGCCAACTTGTCCCTCAGATTGGCAAACGATGCCGTTTATATTATTGTCCAATTTCAAGGTTTTCCCTTGTGAACCTACCAATGTATTATCCTTTGGGAGAAGTCACACTGTAAGAAGTGTCTCATTTTTTCTCTTTTTCAGCCGGATACACAGTATCGTCGTTCATGTGCTGTTGAATATCCTCATCAGGCCCGACCTAGCAGGGGATCTGCAGGGACAGGTGGGGCCATAGCTCTTATTTTACTACTATGTGGCTACGTTAAGACCCTACTTTTGTCTTATTTTTTCCTAAGTTTATTTTCCCTTCCTCTGGATTTTATTATGTTTCATTTTCCTACATTTTGTTAATCACTTCGAATTCATTTTGGAAGATGGGATATAATAAAAAGATAGAGGAGGGCTCTATTGCTCAGAGCCAAAAAGTTCCAGATTTCTGTTTTCTCAAGTGTAAATTAACTTCTCACCAGTCTGCCAAATAAATAGTACTTTTTCTTTAATCCAAAAACTGTAAGCCAATTAAGTTGTTTTCATAACATTCAAACACTGCATGGATTTTATTATGTAGGCAAAATCCATATAGCTATAGATTAAACTGCTTTGGTCAGTTAACCTGCTAGGCCAAGGAAAGAAAAGAAACTTTAAAATGTTAAGATATGCTGAGTCTGATTCTATGCCATTAATTTTTTTGATTTCCAAGTTATATTCTATAGATTCTATTTTCATAGGAGTGATGGGAGAAAATTTAAGGATGTCTGAATTCTTATAATTGTCTTCTCACCACCATCAGGGTCATTCTCATTATGCTGTAGATGAAATTTAGAAGTATTGGGCAGTTGAAATGTTTCCTATTAATGAGATTAATCAGCAAGTACATTAAAAAGTAATCTGCCTCAAACCATCTCTTAGTCCAAATAAATTCTCTTAGTTCAATTCCTAGCAGCACTATTTGGTAGCGTTTGAATGCTTTCAGTGGGTTCTATTCTTGCATCACTCCTCATAGAGAAGCAGTGCTGCCTCTGAGATCGTTATTACATCAGCCATGTTGACGGTCACATGTAACTAGTGTAACATTTAGGTAAGTGAAACAGACTATTTTAGTCTTCAATTAGTGGGTTCTTCTCTAAAACTAGGTCACTGCTTTCATATCTTAATATAAACTTTTTTGTTTTTACATGACAAAAATATGCAAATGTGGTTTTTATAGCCTTGGTAAATATATACTTTACTAAGTAGTCCCGGTCTCCAAATTTAAAGTCCAACTGATAATTGGAACAAAAAAGCCCTTAGATATGAACTTGAGATTACCAAATCTAGAATGTCTACTAATGTTAGACCCTATAATGTCATCTTTGTCTGACAGGTCCTCAGTTACATGGGTCTACAAAATCTCAAAACAGAGGTGGACCAGTCTCTAGAACCAGGCAGGGACCAGAAGGCAAATGAGAAGAACCTGCTTCAGGCTCCTGGAAACACATGGGAAGATTTCGTGAATCAGTGTTCAGTTATCTCATGATGCAGAGCGTGTACACAAGAGACAACTTGAAACCATCTTCCTGAAGAGTTATTTTAGTTCAACTGAGAAAAAAAACAGAATATCTGCCAAAGATTACATGAGTACTGTTTGTATCTCCAGTTATTGTCGTCTTTCAGCATAAGTTAACCTTGTTCCACTGGACAGTAAAGCTTGTACCCAAAGATGTAACAAATGAATAATTACCCCCAAACCATTGCTCATGTTGTCTGTTAACAACGATCAGATCAATTATTATAGGATCTATGAGACTAGACATACACAAAAAACAGCAATTAATAGCATTAAGTCACCACTGGCTTTGGAATACTTCGGCTTGTACTGATTTCTGGGGTGCTGTACTCAGTTTGAAGTCATTTTTGGGAGATAGATAGTGCTGTCAAAAAGCTGAGCTACTCATCAAACAGATGTCATTCTTAAAGCTGTCTCTTGAGCTGTCCAATCCCATAGGCAGATAGAGATGGAAGGAGTAACTAAAGGCATAAATGTTGAGCACTGATGTAAAGTAACTTCTGTAATAAATCATAATGCATGTGTTTTTCAGACAGGACAACTCAACCTCACAATACCTGCTTGATATCAGGTTATACTTCTTCTTAAAGTACTTTAGTGGTCATGTTTTTTCCCCAAATATTAAGCTCACTTTGCCAGATTTTCTCCTGTAGCTCTAAGAAAGTCAATTAAAAAATTTATAGAATCTTTCTACTAGTGAGTCAGCAAGATGCAATTCTTACAACTTCAGAAACCCTGGCAATTAGTCCAGTATAAACATATCCTAGAGAGAAGTAGAGAACTCTGGCCTTCTTCTGATTTTACCATGGAGCTTTTCCTGAGTGCAATCATGAATGCAGCAAAGGTTTTAACTATGGCTTAAATTTATTTTATTTCAATTTCCTTAAACTTTAATTTTGATGATCATACCAGTTTAGATCTTATTGTTAATATTCAGAGTGGATAAATTCAAATGATCATAATTTGGGGTAACTTTTAAATTATATCATAGTGTTCTAATGCTATCATATGAAAACAGATGCTTCAAACAACCTGCATTAAATATTTTTAATATAATTAAAGAGTATTTTTTAACCTGTTTGTAATCACAAACCAAAAACATGCCATGTACTTAGTTCAGATAAATTATGATACACAAAGCTCAGTAACAGAAGGCTTGTTTTATGCATATGGTATTAAATATATTAGTCTACATATCAGAGATTTTAAGTTCAACAATCCCTAAAATATTTGCATGTATTCTAATGAATGCATACCAATTCAACTGAATATAAATGAAAATCTCTGTACTATTTTCACAAATCAATACCATGAATGCATGACAACAAACCATTGGATCAAACAGCTTGCCTTTCAAAGTTAGAGTTAAGAGTCAGCAGGGGCCTCTAAGAAGACATTTAGCCCAACTTTACTACCCTTTTATAGATGATGAAACAAATTCAGACATGCTCAGTGACCTGCCTAAAGACATTCAGTAGTTACAGGCAGGACCACAACATCTCTTTATGCTCCTTAAATCGGTCTATCTATGGTAACACCAACTAGGACTACTTTTCTTTTCTCTTCTCTATCCTAAACACCATTCATATTTTTTCTAGATCATATTTTAAATGATCCCAGTGATCATTTAAAAAGAACTAAACTCATTTTTTACTTGTTTATTTAATCATGTGTAAGTCTTACAAAGATGCTTGAAGTAACCTGAACACCTGTTTCTCCTATAATACAAGCAAAGACTACAAAACCTGGTTGAGTGAAAAGAAAGAATACTAAGACTGAAAGCAAACTGGCAAGTATTTGGAAGACAGATGTCTGGCAAGTGTTTTGAGGCATTCCAGCTAGGTAGAGTACCTGTTCTAATAAACACATCACTCCAAATATTCTGTAGCTCATTCCTGTGTGGCAAAATGACAACTCCTAAAGGAAGACTCGCATTGTAGACAGAGTTCCTTGTACAGAAGATCCATAGAGGCAAGTACTGTCAGAAAGTATACCACACTCTGCCTTTTCCCTCAATGATCACTACACCAAATTCCTTCATGTAAGGACCTCACAGAATGTCAGGGGATTTCTAGGATACACTAGGATCAGGTTGAGAGATTCTGCTTAGTTTACATAGTCAATCTGAATATAATTTGGACGGGAAAGACAACTTTTCTCACGGCTTGGGTTGACTCCTTGCCTGCAATGGCACCAATGAACACCTGAGGACTTCTGAAGAGAAAATTCCATTATTTCTTTTCTTTCTTGAGAGCTGCTTTTTTCCCTCCTCCTCCTTTGGAAGGTTTGCAGTACTTTGCTTCCATCTGAGCCAGAAAACTGTCCATTTCCTTTTGCCGATCCTTTTGTCTTCTCTGTTTGAGAAGTTAAAACACAAGTTTTCAAAACACAAGACTATCCATAGAGACAAGAGTACTTAGTGGTTGCCAGGGGCTAGTGGGGAGAAAGGGGAGTTACTGCTAATGGGCAAGGAGTTTCCTTTCAGGGTGATAAGAATGTTCTGGAATTAGTGTCGATGCTTGTACAACTTGATGAATATACTAAAAACCATTGACTTGTTCACTTTAAAAGGATGAATACATGGTATGTGAATTCTGTCTTAAAGGAAGAAAACGAAATACCCACAACACTATACATACACTCCAAAGAAAATCTTAGCAGTAGGAATCAGAACATGAAAGAAGTGGTGGCAACCTACACAACCTGGCCAAGCTTACCTGAATGACTGCTTTCAAGTTATCTACTCCTTCATCAAGCCCCAACTCCTTCCTGCTCTTTTCTGCTTCTTTAGCCTCTTCTTGAGCCTAAAACAGAAACTCAAGTGAGACTCCTTGGCAACCAGGCAAATGCTAAAAATACACCCTCTTTCACAAAAGCAAATCTGTGAGACCTTTGCAATTTGAGGATTATATAGATAAAAAGGATAAAATTACATAAATACGTCATTCATTAAAACGCAACACTGCTGACAGCAAGTAGTAGACCCTCTGTTTCCAATAAGCATTTCTGAGTCTTCCCCATTTCTACTTGCTAGGGGTAGCAAAGTAGATTAGTATTCATAAACCACCTGGTGGCAGGAAGGAAAACAAAATGCTAGGAGAGCTAGGAAAGGTCACTTAACTAAGGATGCCCTCAAAAATGCTGCCAGGATACAGGCACCTCAGATTCCTCATCTGGAAACCCAATTTACATGTGACTGGTGGCAGCCTTGAGAGCAACCTGGTTTAAAATTCCCCAAGTAGTCAGAATAAATGGTAACAAATTCAGTTTTAACCTTTCTTCACCTGATTTCAAAGCCACCTTCTTTTGTCAAATTTCCCTAGGGCGCTGATTCCAAAATACCACAAAAATACCTTGGGAAAGTTAGTAAGTTTGTTCTTTCCTTCAGGGCAACAACTAAGACTATAAGAGGCCTCAACCTCCAGTGAACTTTCTAAATAACAATGAATACTATTAATACTGAGAATAATGATACATTAGGAGCTTATTACTCCAATACAGAGAGACAGTTTCTATTGTCTCTCAGTGTTTCTATTCAATTTATTTCTTTAAATATTGTATTCACTCCTCCCCAGGTTTGCTGGAGTCTCTCTCAAAACCATCCCCCTCCAAACTCTAGGCAAGTTTCTCAAACTAATAGCCTATTAATGAAAACAGGTGTGCTCAGTTGCGCCCAAGAAAATGATTACCAACTTAAAACTGTCAGCTTGAGTCTAAACAGATGTAGCCTATGAGGCAAAATGATGATCTTGATACACATTCCACTTCTCTCAACTACACATACATACATAGACACACACACACACACGAGCTTTCCCTTCTATCTTATATCTAAAAGCTGCACACCTACCTCCACCCCCAATTCAGCCAAACAAAATAAGGTACTACTTTAGTATCTAAAATCGTACACTGTCTGCTCTCCACGGAGCTCCCATTATGCAAGCCAGGTTGAGGCAATGGTCACTTCGGTACCAGTGTCTTCCCCAAAAGACTAGAGGCACAGATGTTTGGTACCTTGAATTTACTCCCTTCCAGAACCCCAGCTGTCCTTAAGTTCCTTCCCCTTGCCATCATCCCTACCTCACCAATTCCACAGTTTAATATAGGTATAAAGGACACACAGGCCACAATCTCTGATTCTCCACAAATGTGCTCCTCAAAGTGTTTGGAAAGACACCTTCAACAAAATGAACTAAATCGTTTCTTTAAAAAATGTATATTCTGGGTCCAACTCAAGAATCAGTCTGGGCAAGAGGAAAAGAATCTGTGTTAAGACAGTCTCTGTCGCACTGACTCCACCCCGTAACGGAGTGAGAACCATTGTCTAGCCAACTCATCTGTATCACTGTCTAGCCATTACTTTATCTCCGGAAGAATGCCTCAGCGAAGCTACAAGAATTTGGCCCATATGAAGAATATATCAATGTTACTTTAAGATGATATTATTTAAACAATCCACGTAGTAAAATCCCCTTGTGTACAATATACCAGGAAAAAATAGTTGCTCCGGCTGAACTGGTATGCTCATTTTACTAGATGAGAACTAGATAACAAGTTAACCCTTATCCTTATTTCAGCAGTCTCAAATATATTTCCATTATTGTAAACATCCTCAAATTCTTTTTGTACACAGTCGAAATATAAATAAATAGCATTCAAAATCTTACCCTCCTTTTCCTTGCATTCATCTTTTGCTTTGATTCTTTGACAAAAGCATTATAGGATGGGACTTCTCCAGCATCAATGGCTTGCTGAATAATGTTCCTTATTCTGGATTCCTCTGTGTACTGCACACACAGCACAGACTCCATAATCTGATCCATGTCACCCCTGAAGTCCAGATAGGCCTGTTTAATATCAGCCAGCTCTTCTTCAGAACCTTTGTATGTCTTTTCAAAAGCTTGAATGTCTTCTAGAGATATCTGAACAAATACGAGACATATGCTTTAAATTTGAGAATTTTATTTTAAATAAAAGGTATAGTGAGCCAGCCCTGCTGGCCTAGTGGTTAAAGTTCAGCACGCTCTGCTTCGGTAGCTGGATTCAGTTTCCAGGTGCAGAACCACACCACTAGGTCAGTCAGTAGCCATGCTGTGGCAGCGGCTCACATAAAAGAACCAAAAGAACTTAGAACCATACACAACTATGTACTGAGGCTTTGGGGGTAGGGCGGAGAAAAAAGGAAAAAAAAAGGGACGAAGATTGGCAACATGTTAGCTTAGGGTGAATCTTCCCCTGCAAATAAATAAACAAATACTATACTAATAAAACTAGATTTAGATGTTGAAATGTTTCTCCCCAAATACTAGTTGCTTGAGTTGAAACTGTTGCAAGGAACCAAATTTTCTCTGACAAAGCTTTTCCAGAGGTCTCTGTGGTCCAATCTTCACAACTGTAAAACCATGGACCAGAAAAATTTAAGTGAAGTTTCCAAAGGTGGGAAGAGACCCAGAAAAATACTCACGACTTACATTTGGATATGTAAAATAAAGCATATCTTGTAAAAAACTAAATCCCCCCCTTTCACTACAATCAACTCTCCAACAGGAAATTGAAGACCCATTTCAGTAAGAGTGTGCGTGCGTGCATGTATGTATATATACACACATATACCGTGGGTTCAACCTAACGGGTTAAACAGATCTGCTTTTCAAAAAGTTACACGTATACCTCCTGAGAAATGCCTATACGTATGTATATATATTTATCTACCTTTCGAGGACAAATTCCTCACCCCTACAGAACAAAATGCAAGGCTTTAGAGGCATTCAATAATTGTTTGTCGAATGAATGATGGGAATAGTCACAAATAAATCTCCCGTCTTCTACCTTTTTAAAGAGTAACCTCCAATACGCCTCCCAGTCCCGATCTTGCTTGAGCACATCCGAATCCTCGTCCACTGTTCCCTGCTCATCGTACAGTGCTCTCTGCTCCTTGTCACTTAGAACGGAATAGACTTTCCCGAGGATCTGCGAGGAAACAGTATCCAAAAGTCACCCCTGCACCTCACTGAAAACCGCGCCGCGAGAAATAAAGATTAGAAAACTCCAGATTGGGTTTAGCGCACTCCACCGGGGCAGGGCCGGGCGGCCAGAAGACGGAGAGAAGCCCGGGCGTTCGGTGGTGCGGGGACTCGCGTACCTGGAAGCGACGGGTGGCGTCCTCCTTGTCGCCGTCGCCCACCCGGTCCGGGTGCACCTGAAGGGACACCTTGTGGTATCCGCGTCGGACCTCGCCGTCCGAAGCCTCGCGTCGCACGCCCAACACCCGGTAAAGGTCGGCGGTGCCGAACACTTCCTCGCACAGTTCCAGCAGCCCCATGGTCGGCAGAGGCGCGGAGCAGGCGGCGGCCGGGGAAAAGCTGCCTGCCCCAGAAGCACCGGCTAGAGCTCCGCGCCGCTTCCTTTTCCCGCGTAGACAGCCCAGGGCGCCAGTCACAAGCGCGGGAAAGGGCGGGGCGAAGGCGCTGCGCTTTACGGCGGCTGCAAAATGGGGCGCGGCCAGCCCTGCGTAGGCGTGGAAGGCAGCGGGGCGGAGCTGGCGGCCCAGGTCTCTCCCAGCGCGGGAAGCTCTTCCTGCGGAGACGCAGGGGTATCCCAGCTGCCGCCACGACCTCTCCTCCACTCAGTCCGGAAATCCGGCGCCCGTCCTCTCCTCAGGGTCCCAGCCCCGAAGCTCATTCAGTAATATATGGCACGTCCATATTAGGTTGAACCTGTCCACTGCTGTTTTGTTTTTAAGTAAAAAACGGTGTAACATGGCATTTGGCAGTTTCACATGGTTCAACCTCATGGTTAAATAGATTTGTTCTTTTTTCAAAGATGACCCTAACAAGAGTACACAGAGCACTAAGGCCCAAATAATTTTGCAACCTACAGGTTGGGACTGCTAGGTAGATACTTCCCTTGAGCCCTCCAAGAAAAAAGCCTAACAAAAAACACAAAATACTCGCCTTTTAAAAATTCTTTATCTGATAGTATTTATAGATTTGACATTAGACTCATTCCCATTCACCCTCCAGCTCCTGAATCACCTTCCATTTTGGAGATAACATGACCCAAACTCTCACCTTAATAAATATACAAGTTACTGAAGCAAAGGCTCTTTCAAAACATTTTAAATGTTTTCTAAAGTGCAGAGCTGAGTTTGAGCATGTTGGGTGGTAGCAAGATAGGCTGATGCAATTATCAAAGACATGGTGAGAAATCTGGGCCTGGAGATCCAAAGCAAGGCTAGGGCTAGAGAAAACTCTGGAAATCAGGGAGAGAATGAGCTCACAAAAGAAACGGGTATACAGATCTTAGACAAAGGAAAGACCAGGGCAAAAAGTGAGTACTTGAGTTGGCAGAAACTCAGTAGCTCAAAATAATACCTTACCTTAATCCATTTCACATCAGTTCCCCTCACTGGTCAATACTTTTCAGAATCACATTCTCCCTCTGTTCTACCAATTAAAGCTTCTCCAAAGACCTCAAACTCTCCAGGGTAGATTAATATCTTTTAAATTGCCAGAATTCAGGGCCGGCCCAGTGGCACAGAGGTTAAGTGAGCACATTCCGCGTCTGGCGGCCCGAGGTTCACTGGTGTGGATCCCAGGTGTGGACGTGGCACTGCTTGGCATGCCATGCTGTGGTAGGCGTCCCACATATAAAGTAGACGAAGATGGGCACGGATGTTAGCTCAGGGCTAATCTTCCTCAGCCAAAAAAAAAAGAGGAGGATTGGCAGCAAATGTTAGCTCAGGGCCAGTCTTCTTCAGCAGAAAAAAAAGGGGAGGATTGACAGCAGTTAGCTCAGGGCTAATCGTCCTCAAATAAATAAATAAATTGCCAGAATTCTTTTGGTTTTCAAAGCATTTCTCTTTCCCAGATCCAAGATTACACCCAGCAAAGTCAGTTCCTCTTTGCCTACACTGCCTTCAAAGTTTCTGCAAAGCAAGTGGAAGCCAACCAGTGACAACCCTGGGGGAAGCGTTGATGACCTCAGAATTTGAAGTGGCTGGTAATTGTTCTCAGAATATAAAAACTAGAGAATAAAGTAAGTTGGTACATTGATAGGACTTTAAAATCTCTATACATTTCCTATATTCTAGTCTTCCACCAGAATTTGAAATCTGTATCATCTAGAGTGTGCACTAAAACCATCTAATCCATGCTTGTGGTTGTAGAATCCTGTGGTTCTGACGGAGTATAAATAATGTAATTATTTTGGGTTTTTTGGCACAGCCAGTCATTTGTATTACCAAACTCATGATACCTAAACTTGATTCTATCATTGACTTTTTAAGGTGATTTTTGAAAAGCTCCTCATCTTTGCTTATGCTCCCCCCCTACTTCCACCCTCCAACCCCCACCACCAATATGTTAGAAAAGGCTCTCCAGCCCTCCAGGTAGGCACACTGGCGTCTGAATCTTAGCTCTGCTCAATATTGAAACTATGTGGCCTGGGGCAAGCTTCCACCTCTGAATCTCAGCTTCCCCATCTATAAAATGGAAATAATCCTACCTACTTTCATGATACCTTATAATCCTCACAAGTAACTTTGTTTGTAAAGGGCCTAGAATGTATGTAGGGACTTCACAATATTAGCTTTCTTCCAATTTTTCATTCTTAAAAAGTAAGCCTTTGGGGCCAGCCAGTGGCATAGCGGTTAAGTTCACACATTCTGCTTCGGTGGCCCGGGCTTTGCTGCTTTAGATCCTGGGTGCGGACCTACACACCGCCTGTCCAGCCATGCTGTGGCAGGTGTCCCACATATAAAGTAGAAGAAGACGGGCATGGATGTTAGCTCAGGGCCAGTGTTCCTCAGCAAAAAAGAGGACGATTGGAGGCAGACGTTAGCTCAAGGATAATCTTCCAAAAAAAAAGAAAAGTAGGCTATTATAGCCTGAAAGTAGGCTATTACACCCATAACAAACCTACCTTTGTAAATTTAACATTATGTGTCAAGCAAGACAATATAAATCTGCAATTACAAAAACAATAAGCGAAGTAACCGTGTTCTTGAGCTGGGAGGATGACCGTAAATGATTACGGAAGGAACTACTTGGATAGGCCCTGGACATGCTAACTGGGGGCTTCGAAACAGGAATGTCGTAGAAGGCAGCAGATTGTAAAGTTGTCCAAGAGACCTAGGGCCCAATCCAAAAGTACAACCCACCCCACAGCCACTGTCTTTCCCCAGACGAAGGCTAAAAAAGCACCTAGTACCAAGCTCTACGTCAGACAAATCTCTCCCTGGGCCCTGCTGAGGACAGGCCAGAAGAGCATAGGTGACTTAGAAAACTCCATTTATTGACCTCTAAATCTAATAAAACTAAGAGCTCTGCACAAGTGTTTTAAGAAGACTTTGACCTTACTCCCACTGCTCACTGAAGTCAGCTCGCTTTTGTTTCTACAGCCTCTGTATCTGTTTTCTGAGACACTAAGAGAATTTCTCGTGCTCGTTTCCGTCGCAGCCTCTCAGCATTTGTGATCACCATGGGATGCAGAGGGAAAAAGCCAGAAAGACCTAAAAGCAACAGGATTTTCATTCATTACAATACGGTACAAGCCAATGTTTCCCTGGGAACTCAGCCTCACAGAGCTGAGGTCTAACAGAGACCTGACCTACAGCATGCATTTAAACACGCTCCTCACTTGACAACCTGTCTTACCTCTCCCCAGCCACCTCCCGTCCATTTTCTATACTATAAGGAGACAAGGGATGTTGTCTACTTCCTAACGCTATTATCCTTACTTGAAAAAAAGACAAACTGACAGATGGCCATTCAAGACACACTATTTCCATTTTTACCATAAAACACAAGTCACCCAGAAAGTCTCATAAAGGAGTCCACAAAAGGGGTCTCCAAATTCAAAATGGCAATTAGATCACAACTTCAGCTCTCATTCCAGACCTGAGCAGCCTGGAGGTGATAAAAATCATTCTTGATTTTCACCATCCTGGAACTGACTTCAATTTAAAATCCCCTCACTGACGTAAGGCTAGAGTTGAGTTACCCAGAAGCTTTTCCACAGGCTCAGAGAGGTGGGCCCCACAGCCGATCCAATGCCGGATTCGTTCCAGGTTGAGAGCAACGAGTTTCTCTCCATGACTGTTGGGCAGTGGATCATAGGAGCCCAGCTGCTCCACAAAACGGCCATCCCTGGGACTCTTGTTGTGAGCAGCCACGATGCGGTAGAAAGGCCGGTTGGTACAGCCACCCAGGGCAAGGCGAATGGTTAGGTGGCCTCCACGGTAGGCCTTGCAGAGGAGAGTGCCTACAGAGAAATAAGTAGTTCAGACACGAGAACCGAGGGCAAAAAATGGACAAAATGAGGTAAACGAAACAATCCCTTTCCTCCACTGAAATGTCCTCACTTCCAACCAATTCTTTTTTTTTTAAGATTGGCCCTGAACTAACATCTGTTGCCATCTTTCTTTGTTTTTCCTTCTCCTCCCCAAAGCCCCCAAGTACACAGTTGTATATTATAGTTGTGGGTCCTTCCAGTTGTGGCATGTGGGACGCCGCCTCAGCATGGCCTGATGAGCGGTGCCATGTCCGCGCCCAGGATCCGAACCGGGGAAACCCTGGGCCGCCGCAGCGGAGCGCGCGAACTTAACCACTCGGCCACAGGGCCCGCCCCGCTTCCACCCAGTTCTGGTCAGTCTGGCTTAGATACTGTTTTATGACATTCCTCTGATCCACTCCAGCCGGAAATGACTTCCTCCTCATCCCCCAATCCTCTCAGCACAGGCCTGCCACTTACATGTCTTTGCTCCGTAACCATGTCGGAGCCTCAGCTGCGTATCTATAAAACGAATGCCACTGATCTCAGGGTCTGAGCGAGGACTAAGTGAGAAAACATTGAGAGGAGGATCGTATGTAGGGCAGCGTGCGGTTTCCCCTTCGCGTTGCCTCCAGCTCACCTGAGGAGAGCGCGGCCCACTAGTCCCGCACGCCCCCAGCCCCCGCGACCGCCCGGAAGGTCTCTCTCGGGACCCCGATCACTCACTGAGCCGGACCATGGCGCAGCCGGCGTGCGCCGGGCCCTGTGCGCCAGCTGCGGCGTCTACGGGCTCCCGCCGCCCGCACCAAACAGCTCCTCGGCCTGCAGCGGACTGTCAGCACTGCCGGGCGGCGCACCTCACCCCACTGCGACCCGCGTCCAAACGCCGCCGCGCAGCCAGCAGCCGGCCCGCTCGCCCCGCCTCTTCCGCTCCCCGCCCCTCCGCTTCCGCGAACGCCGCGCGGCGAGCGCCAACGTACCTTAAGCTGCTGCGGAAAGGCGCGCTCGGTTTGCGGGCCCGGCCCTGGGGGCGCTCTGGGCCCTCTCTGGAGTGGGCGTGCCTGGGGGAGCGTGGAGTCCGTATTGGGAGAACCCGGGGACGGCTAGGAAAAGTGCTGAAGTGCGCCGCAAATCCACCCTTCCCCTAGAGGTTTTCTGAGAACCTGTTAGGGCCAAGGCACAGTGCTGAACGCGAGATGAAAAGGCGCTGTCCCTGCCCCGGGAAGCTCACAGTCTGGTGGGGAGACGATGAGGTTACACCAGATTAACTAGGGGTGGTCAGTACACAGTCCTGGGAAAGCAGAGATGGTAGCCCTGATACTTCCTTGGTGCCTCAGGAAGACTTCATAAAGGAGGTAGCATTAGGGTCCAGACTAGAGAAGGACTGTAAATGAATGTAGAGTTTATTTTCCCCTTCTGTTTACTAATATGTGTAGGAGAAGAAGACATTTCCTCTACCCTCTCTGGGTCCTTCTGGCCGGACAACTAATTAAATTCACATGAACAGAATAACAGGAGAAAAATTGAACAAAGCTTTATAACACGAATACATAGGACAGGCTCAGGCGAACTGAGCAACTCTCCAAGATGGCGGAAGCTCTCACCTTAAATACCAGCCACAGCTAAACACAGAGGAGGATGTTGGGGGTGGGGGGAGTCAGTTATGGGAGATCACCAGAAAAGCACAGTAAACGCGTAAGATTATTATGCAGATTTAAGTCCTTGCCTTCTGCATTGATAAGA
The DNA here is from genome assembly GCF_037783145.1 of Equus przewalskii. Lineage (NCBI taxonomy): Eukaryota > Metazoa > Chordata > Mammalia > Perissodactyla > Equidae > Equus > Equus przewalskii. The sequence goes on from NC_091831.1 coordinate 61,168,854, forward strand.
GTTTCTAGAGGTAAGGTCATCCCCCCTTCTTCCTGGTAAAGAGAGGGAGACACATTTACAGATGGAAATTTCCTTTACAAATGTAAATGTCTCTTAACAAAGGGTAACTTCTACTTCTCAGAGTTTCTCTCATATCTGCAGTTCTTTTAAAAAGTAACCAGCCCCAAATAATCTTCATGCCAAAAGGACATATCTTGGGGTGGCCAATTCCAGTCCCCCATATATGCCTTTTGCCTTCCCTCCTATTCTCTCCACCTCCTCCTTTAAAAAATAAAGGAAGGGGAGCCTTTATTCCTGATTCTGATGTGCAGTGATCCAGGAGGACAAGGGGTGAAGCATGATTTTTTTTTGCCATCTCTAGCCCTGGAATAATGGCCTCAGTTGTGAGGAATTTTGCATCTATTACAGCATAATGGACTCTAAATGGAGCCCTTGTGGTTTAGATCCATGAACATACCCATGGATAGAGGGAGTCAGTACTTCAACCTTCAGCAAAGACCTCTCTGTTCAGCTTCTCTGTTGGATCCAAAGGGCCTGGACACAACTAATACCCTCTTTGCTCTAATATACTGACCCAGCATAGCAGTCTTCCTTTAGGCCCATCTTAAAAAATGATGCCTTAATTCCCAAGTTCCAGTAAGTAACCTGGCCAAGGACCTTAGCAGTTGACCCCCTCCAGGAGTGATCCTGATAAGCTTTCATCAGAAACCGTAATAATGAACCCACTATAACTTAATTATATATATAAGTGATTATATTCTTATGCGTACCTCAGTATACCTCATTAACTCCAGAACCATACTGATGAATTTTGAATTTCTTATTTCCATTTTTTATTATAATCCAGTTATCCAGTAACATAGCCATCCAGTAAGATAGCCAATGGAAATAAACGAATGGGTTTCTGTTTATGGTGAAGATTCTTTTGTTCTCCATCCCTAGGTCTCATATGGTGAAACTTCCAGGGTTTAATTTCTCTGGGAAGGAAAGGAGCTCAGAGTTCTATACAGAAAATTCTTCAGCTAGAAGGATGTCAGAAAGATGGGTTTCCAAAGCCAACCGTCTCCTGTACCATGTGGATCTCTGCAAGCAGAGCCTCATCTTTCAATTTCAGCTGCATAAGAGGAAGGAAGGGAAGAACACGTCATACATGATATACCTATGTGTAGACCCCTCATTTGCAAGGCCACAGCTTAACAACATAATTCTTTGGGATGGGATTCATTCTTCCTATATCCCCTATTTCATGGTAACTCCATTAAAAGACCTCAGAATATTGTACTGGTTACATAGATGTGTTCACCTTGTGAAAATCCATCAAATGATATGAGCACTCATAATTTGTACACTTTTTTGTAAAATAACTTTAATAAAGTTTATTTTTAAGAGTTCACATTATCACCCAACATATCTTGACCAATGTATAAATTCCCATTTGGCAAGAGACAGAGAGGAATCAAAGACAATAGATCAGAACTTAATTTTAGAATCTAGATGTGTAGTAGAGACATTGAGTTTCCTACTGAATGCCCACGCTCTCCTTTCTTTCTTTCTTTTTTTGAGGAAGATTAGCCCTGAGCTAACATCTGCTGCCAATCCTCCTCTTTTTGCTGAGGAAGATTGGCCCTGAGCTAACATCAGTATCCATTTTCTTCTACTTTATATGCGGGATGCCTGCCACAGCATGGCTTGATAAGCGGTGCATAGGTCTGCACTTGGGATCTGAACCAGTGAACCCTGGGCTGCTGAAGCAGAGCACACGAACTTAACTGCTACGCCACTGGGCTGCCCCTCCCCCACCCCCAGACTCTCTCCTTACTTAATAACAAATCTTTTCTTTTGGAGCAGCAATGTAGCTAGCTAAAAAGCCACATTTCCTGCTTCCCTTGCAGCTAGGAGTAGTCTTATGACCAAAGTGGCAAATGAAATGTAAGCTAAAGTCATTGCTCTTTATTTTTTTTATTTTTTGAGGAAGATTAGCCCTGAGTTAACATCTGTGCCCATCTTCCTCTACTTTATATGTGGGGTGCCTACCACAGCATGGCTTGCCAAGTGGTGACATGTCCACACCCAGGATCTGAACTGGTGAACCCGGGCTGCCAAAGCAGAACGTGCACACTTAACTGCTGCACCACTGGGCTGGCCCCAAGTCACTGCTCTTTATTGGGAGGTGAAATAGCTAGCTTGGCCTCTTTATTCTTTCCCCCTTTTTGTTCTTTATTGTACCTGAAACATGGATATGGTGGCTGGAGCTACAATCACTGTCTTGCAACTATGAGGGATGGAAACTGCATGCTACGATGGTGGAGCAGAAAGACAAAGTGTTTGGGTCCCTGATGACATTCTGGCACCAACCCTGGACTTTCATTAAATGAGAAAAATAAAATTTCTAATTTGTTTACACTACCATCTTTCAAGTCAAATTATTTGCACTTCATAAATGACAGAATAGACCAGGGTTTGGCAAGCTGCTGTTCATGAGCCAAATCCAGCCTGCTGCCTGTTTTTGTAAGTAAAATTTTATTTGAAAGACAACCATGTTCATTTGTTTATTTATTGTCTATAGCTGCTTTTGTACTGTAAAGCTAGAGTGTAATAGTTGCAAGAGAGACTGTTTAGCCCACGAAGCCTAAACTGTTTCCTATTTTGCCCTTTACAGAAAATATTTGCTGACCCCTGGACTAAACCAACACCTTCATTTTACACATGAGGAAAATGAGGCCCAGAGGTTAGCACAGTAAGTTAATGGCAAAACGAAGACCATAATTCAGGTCTACTGACTCCCAGGCCATCTGTCTTTCCATTAAACCATATTCTCTAAAGAGGCAGAACATAGATCCCCCATGGTGGCATGTGGGTTATTATTGCAAACCCAGCAGTCCCATGATAATGGCAAAGATGGTAAGAAAAGACTCTAGAAAAATATTCACATCATGAAATGCTGTAAAGTCCTGAATTAAGCCAGCACCTTCCTCCCAGTTTCCTAGCCTCAGTAGAGTATAGACAAATAAACATAGAGTACAGTGAAGGCATCTGCATCATACCTTCATCGTGTACTTGTAGGCCTGCTCAGCTTCCAGTTGCCGACCAGCCTGAGAAAAAGAGCAGCAGCTGGTGATGATGATATATCATAAACATTATAGTAGGAAAGTACATTGCCACAACATTTCTACCAAAAGCAGAGGATTCCACACCTCTGAATTCAAAGGGGAAGCAGGAAAATGAAAGGTAGTAGGGAAAGTCAGATTCTTAGATATATATATATATATGTAAAAAATCCCTTCTTCATTTCAAAAAGTTTAAAGACAATTTGACCTCTCATTTTTTTTTTCCCCTGAAAGCACCGTTTGTTCCTCTCAGGCAGGACAGAAGCCATTCTGTTAATAATTGCTAACATTTATATAGTGCTTACTTTGTAATTTACATTGTTTTAAGTACATACTTTCATTTTTAATCCTCAAAACAACCCTAAAGGATGACTACTATTATTTCTCATTCCCAGTTTACAGATAGAGAAACTTAGGCACAGAGAGGATAAATAACTTGCCAGAGTTATGAAGCTAATAAGCGGAGGAGCCAGGTTTTAAAACAATGCAATCTAGCCCCAGAGTCCAAGTTTTTACCTACTACACTTTATCCTGTCTCTATGCATTAGAAAAAGCAGATACTGGAATTCCATGTACATCTGGATAAGAGACAAGAATGCTAACTACTCTTCCCAGTTATTCTTGTGTGAAGCACTGATCTAGCAGTTCAATGAGAATAATATAAATTCACTATTATACTTCACAAGTTTCTGCATAACAAATTAGAGTATGAAAAGTCACTGGGGAAAGCTAGAATACATAAATATGAGAACCACAGAATGTTCAGGCTAGAACGGAGCTTAGAGAATATCTAGTTTAATTTCCTGATAAGTGCTAGTCCATGGTAAATTTTTACTGGTTCACAAAATTTCCATTATGCAAAAGACTTTCCTATGATAGCTACACTTTGAAGTTTTCCCACCTGAAGTTCACTGAATTCCAGGGGCATTTTCCAGCACATCTTCCTTCCTATCACTATTGCCTTGTTTCACTTCTGCCACAGGGAGGCAGAGGGCCAAATGATGTGAGGATCCAGAACAGCCAAAACAATTTTGAAAAAGAATGACTTTTTTTTCTTTTTTGCTATCGTGGAAAATGCTGCAGTAAACATCCTTGTACATGTCTTCTGGTAATTTTCTTAAGAATGTATCTAGATATAAAATTGCTAAGTTGTAGATATGAATATGACTAGATAATGCTAATATTGTACTTCAAAGGAGTTATGCCAATTTACATTCACTAGCAATTATGAGACTCTTTGTCAATGTTGGTATTATCAGACTAGTTTTTGCCAAGACGGATGGGAATTTCCTTCACATCATTATTTTAAATTGTATTTTCATGATTACTACATATATTTGTTGACTTTTACAATTTCCACTCTGGCAGCTTGTATATTTCTATCCTATAACCTTTTTTCTTACCGTAGGAGCTATTTATATAATCTGGATATTAATTCTTTATTAGTTATAAATGCTGCAAATATTTATAATAAAGTCCAGAAGTTTTATTTTAGTGTCTTTTGTTATAAATGAGTTTCCAGTTTTAAAGTTGTTAATTTATTGATATTTTAGTTTTGGCTTGTGCTTTTACAGTCACAAGAAACCTTGCACACCCTGAGGACATAGAGGTATTCTCTATATTTTCTTCTAAACAGTCTAAAGTTTTAAGATTTAGGTCTTTAAATCAGCTAGAATTTTGTGTGTGTTTGTGGTGTGAGGTAAGGAACTAATTTTTTTTTATATATGGATAGCCAGTGACTCCACCTCTATTTACTGAGTAGTCCATTTGTTCCTTATTTTGGGAGGTTATATAGTCTTTTAAAAATAGCTTTATTGGGGGCCAGCCCAGTGGCATAGTGGTTAAGTTCACCTGCTCCACTTTGGCGGTCTGGGGTTCACAGGTTTGGATCCCAGGCATCTACTTACACATTGCTCATCAAGCCATGCTGTGGTGGCATCCCACATACAAAATGGGGGAAAACTGGCACAGATGTTAGCTCAGTGACAGCCTTCCTCAAGCAAAAAGAGGAAGATTGGCAACAGATGTTAGTTCAGGGCCAATCTTCCACACCAAAAAAAAGCTTTATTGAAGTATAATTTATATACCATAAAATTCACTAATGTTAAGCTTCAATTGTGCAACTATCATCACAATCCACTTTTAGAAGATTTCTATTACTCCTGAAAAGTTCCTTCATGGCTGTTTGCAGTCAATCCCCCTTCCTACCCTTGGCTCTAGGGAACCATTGATCTATTTTTGTCTCTATAGTTTTCCTAATTTCATACAAATGGCAGCAGATAATATATAATCTTTTGTGCCTTGCTTCTTTCACTTAGTGTAGTGTTTTTGAGGTTCATCTATATTTTTGCATGAATCATAATTTCATGTTTATTGCTGAGTAGTAGTACTCCATTGTGTAAATATACCACATTTTGTTTATCCATTCACTGATGGACATTTAATTGTTTCTGGTCTTTGGCTTTATTAAATGCTGCAATGAAATAGAGAAATTTTTGTGTAGGTATATGTTTTCACTATGATACCAAGAAGTGGAATTGCTGGGTATATGGGAAGTGTATGTTTAACATTTTAAGAATCTGCCAAACTATTTTCCAAAGTGGTTGTACTAATTTCCAATCCTACCAGCAATGTACGAAGGTTCTACTTTCTCGGCATCCCTGTCAATACTCGGTATTGTCAATTCTTTTGATTTAAGCCATTCTAGTGGGTATGTAGTGTGGTGTTAATTTGCATTATCTTAATAAAGTATCTTTTAAATTTTTTGACATTTCAGATTAAAGTTACAATAATAGTTCTCACCTCTCTGTATAAACACACACAGACACACCCATACATCAGTATATATGTTAACTTTTCCTGAACAATTTGAGAGTAAATTGCAGACGTGATGCAATTTTAGACTTTACTATGTTTTTTAAAATCACAGCCATTCTCTTTTTTTTCTCTTTTTCTCCCCAAAGCCGCAGTACATGGTTGTATATCCTAGTTGTAAGTCATTGTAGTTCTTCTATGTGGGATGCTGCCACAGCATAGCTTGATGAGTGGTGTGTAGGTCTGCACCCAGAATTTGAACTGGTGAACCCTGGGCCGCTGAAGCAGAGTGTACGAACTTAACGACCCGGCCACTGGGCCAACCCCCATGGCCATTCTCTTACAAAACCAAGTACAATGATCAAAATCAGGAGATCAGTGTAAATACAATACTAATTATTCTACTTATCTAATCTATAGAACTCATTCAGAATTTTCCAAATGTCCCAATAATGTCTTTTATAGCAAAAGAAAATTCAGGATCATGCCTTGCAGTCAATGTTCATGTCTTCAGTTTCTTTTACTCTGGAACAGTTCTTGAGTCTTTTTGTTTCATGACATTGGCATTTCTGAAGAGTACTGGACAGTTATTTTGTAAAATATCCCTCAATTTGTGTTTGTCTGATGTTTCTTCATGATTATATCAGGTTATGAATTTTTGGCAGGAACACCACAAAAATGATGTGTTCTCCTAAGTGTGTCCTATCAGGAGGTACATGTTGTTTATCCCAATACTGGTGATGGTAATACTGATCATTTGTTTAGATTGTTATCTGCCAGGTTTTTCTACTATAACATTACTATGTTCCCCTTTGTAATTAATAAATATCTTGTGGGGAAATACTTTGAGACTGTGTAAATATCTTCTTTCTCCTTAAACATTCATCCATAGTTTCAGCATACATTGATGACTGTTCCCTGAATTATTACTATGGTGGTTTCCATATTGTGATTTTCTAATTCCATAATTCCTTATACTTTGAATAGTTGGCCTTCTACTGTAAGCTTTCCTTTTCTACTATTTATTTGTTTGTTTAATTATATCACTGTGGGCCCATAGATTCTCATTCGTAATCCTTTATTATAATTAATTTGATGGTCAAATTGTCCCAGATAGGGCCAGTGGGAGCCCCCCATTTAAGCTAGCTCCTTTGTCTTTTCTTTCTTCCCTGTGTGTTTTTCATATGTCTCAATCTTTCTTTGAGCACTTTTTACTTTGACTCAACAAGATATTCCAGACTTATCTTGCACTTTACCTCTCCCAGTCCTAGAATCAGCCATATTCCAAGAAGCCTCTGATTGCTTTGTTTTTTTAAACTGGACAAACGCCCTAGTTTCTTCTAATGGATTGAGAAACCAAGACCTGAGCACTAGATGTACTCATGGCCCCCAACTATATATAATATATAGACATATATAAAATCTATCTATCAAATCATGAGACCATACCAGTATCTCCAATTCTAATCCACCACTACAAGGTCATTCTATCTCCCCTGTTTCCATATTTATTACTCACTTCTCTGACCATGAGAAACTTGGCTCCCATGATCCACAATATAATTACTTATTTGGTAAATCATAGAATACTTAATAATTTCAGAACTGCTAACTCATGACTCTGCAAAAAACCCTACTAACTAAAGTCTAATATTTGTATAGAGTCTTTTTTTCTCTTTAGTCTGAGGGTATATATTTCAAATAACTTTTTAAAAGTATCTTGAGTTATTTTCCCACCTTCAGTGTTATTATGTTATTCATTGGAAATAGTTTTGGTTTTTTGTTTATGATATGAATTATATGATCTCCCTATTTCTTGTTGATTTTATTTCTTTTTTAAAAAACATAAGAAACATTAACAAGGTTCCAAAAGTCAGATCTGTACAGAAAGGTATAATCAGAGAGTGTCACCTCCTCATTCCCTCCCTCCCTTCTATCCTGTGCCTGCCATGTCGTATGAGACCCACTCTCATTAATCTCTGGTTTTTCCTTTATCTGCTTTTTTTGCACAAATGAGCAAATCCGTGTATAATTTCCTCTTTGTCTTTCTTTCTTATACAAAAGGTGGTATACTGTAGAAAATCTTGCACTTTATTTTTTTCACTGAACAATATATCCTGGAAATCACTTCACACCAGTTCATAGAGATCTTCCTCATTATTTTTTTTAGCTGCATAGTACTCCATTATGTGCATACACCATAATTTATTCAAACATTCTCCTATGTGTGTTGTTTCCAATATTTTGCAATTGCATTAATACTGTAATCAATAACCTTGTGCGTATGCGTTTTTTAATTTTTGCAGGAATATTTTTCAAGGCAAATTTCTAGAAAACTCCAACTATTTTCAAATACCATCTAATCAAAACCTAAGTCTCCTCATATATGTGGATCAATTTCGGTCTATTAATTATGTTCCACTTATTTATTCCTACACTAATACCACTCAGTTTTAATGATTAGAGCTTCATAATAAGGCTTGATATTTGGTAGGAAAGCCCCCACTCCTTATTTCTCTGTTCATATTGTCATAGCTGTTTTTTGGCTTTTATTGACCAAGTGAATTTTAGGGTTATCTTATCAAATTCCTCAAAAAACTATCATTATTTTTATTGAGATTGCATTTAAATTAGATATTTGGGGAAATTTTTCATCTTTGTGTTACAGAAACTTCCTGTCCATGAACATGCTATCCCTATTAGATCTTTGTGTGTGTGTGGGGGGAAGGTTCACACTGAGCTAATATCTGTTGCCAATCTACCTCTTTTTTTTGCTTGAAGATTAGCCCTGAGCTAACATCTGTGCCAGTCTTCCTCCATTTTGTATGTAGTTGCTGCAACAGCATGGCTTGACAAGTGGTACAGGTCTGCACCTAGAATCTGAACCCATGAACCCAGGCCACTGAAGCAGAGTGTGCTGGACTTAACCACTATGCCCCTAGATATTTTCTTATGCCCGTCAATAAAGTTTTAAAGTTTTATCCATACAGGTCTTGAATGGGAACCCTAACATTTATTTTTTTGAAATGAAAACTATTTTAATGAAAAAGCAACTCAGAAATGAGGTCATTAAATATAACTAAATACATTTTAAATATAAATACCATGTATTTCCTGATTAGTATCAGGTAAATATCTAAACTACCTATCCCAAATTCTGTCTGGTCTCAGAGGAAAATGTCAGCAACAATTAGAAAGAAGATGCTTTATAGGATCAGGTCCATTTTTAAAACAATAGGATCTTTTGGGAAAATCACTTTAGTCTACCAGATTTCTGTTAGTCCTTTTGTTGATAATCCATTTATGTTTGCACCATTATAGTCTACTTTGCCTTTATTTTTATCACTGGATTCTTATATAGCTTTTCTAGGCCAAATATGACTAACAAAAGGGGAGATCAGAGGGTATATGTATGGCTCCAGGAATTTTTTGTAGATCTAGAGCATAACTGGAATGACTATACAAGGAATGCATACCATTGTCCAAGGCTTGAGCTCCTAAGCATGAGAGCATAAGCAGGCAGAGAGGTGCTGAGGAGGGCAGAAGGCAGAAGGAGAACTGCTCACCACCCCCCAGTCTAATCTGCCATCCCACTGTACTGTAGTTACTGCCCATGCATAGCTCCCCATTCAGCATTCCCAATGTCAACCCTAAGCCAGGCTCTGATCCCCACATCCTCCTTCATCTTGAGGCAGGGCACGCACCAGCCTGGGCTTGGTTAGCAGAGCCTGGGCTGGGGCCTGTGGAGCAGCTCTAAAGTGCTGACGGAGCCCACCCCACCCAGAACCCCAGACTGGCAGTCAGCCCTGGCCCACCCCACTCCTGCTCACCCACGACCACCAAGCCCAAATGGCTCATTCCCATTTTTAGAATCTCCTTTCCAGACAAACATATTGGACTATATGATTTTTAAGCACATTCCAAGTTGAGGCTTCCCAGACACGGCCTGTCCTTCATCATCAGTATCATAACTAAATCTGAAGCTCAACAAATCTCAACTATCATGTCATCCCACTATCTATTAATGGCCATCCCACTATCTCTTGCTCTATTTGGTCCCTCACATCTTTGCCCTAAAAGGGCACTGTGTGAGAATAATAAACACTCACTTTCAGGCAGACCAGAGCCAGATATGCCCATACTTCAGCATTGTAATTGTTCAATGCATTGGCTTCAGAGAGAGCATCCTCAGCCTCTGTTAGCTCCTCCAGCTTGACAAAAAAAAAAAAAAAAGATATATGAGTTGTTAAGTCAAAGTGGTTTTTACTTAAGCCAGCTTGAGTCAGCTTAGCTGAAAACACTACATCCAAATAACATTGGTGTACGTGACCTATACCAACAGTTTTCAACTTATTTTATTTTTAGCAATGGATATCTTTCTTCAAGCAAAATATTATGTGGTGGCTCAGCATATAAAATAGTAAAAGTAGAACTGCTCTGATTAAAAAGCCAGATAGGAGTCTGGAGCCCTGCTTGCTAGGCTTTCATCTTATACCCCTGTGTTCCTCCTTATCTTTATAGCAGGCACATCTGGGCATCCATGAACCACAGAGCTTCAGGTGCCAGGGCTGGAAAGTCAGAAGTCCTCACTATCATGTGTGCATCATTCAGTGATTTCCCCATGCACCGTGGGTTGCCAAATACATTTGTAGTTTTTTCCTTTATGTTATGCATCCCTTTCTTAAGGTTAAAGTCCTATTAGCCTGTCAAAATATTGTTGTTCAGAAAGCTTCCTTTACCCTAAAATTAGTCATTAAGCACAATCTTGAGGAAGCAATACAATATTCAGAGACTCTAGGGTGCTTCCTGAGCTCTGGGAACATGAATATCATTACTGCTTCCTAAAACTGTGAGTTTGCTTTGTAAAATCTTCCAAAAGGCTACCTAAAGAAAGAACAAGGTCTTCCTCTCCCCAGTAAAGTAGCTCTTCATTTTTTCTGTTTTAGGAAAGAAAATAATGGGTTTCTAGGCCCAAGACAATATGAAGAATGGCCTTTCAGCAATGCCCATACCTTGGCCCACACTTTAAACATCCCTGAGATATTGATTCATTATTCAATCAACCAATATTGCTAAGGATTTACTCTGTGTCAGGCAGTATGCTAGATACTGGGAATAAAAAAATAAAATACAATCTCTGCCCTCAGAGTTCACTGACAGATATGTTAAAAAATAAAACAAAATGAAAACTCAAACATATAAATTGTTCCAATACAGAATAAACATTTCTATATAAATGTTCTATATAAATTCTAAATAAATAAAAATTTCTGTAATAAATGCATATATATGATCTAGCAAAGGGACAAAGGAAAATAGGAATAATTCTACCCTGAGATTAAAGGATGGCTTCTGAGAAGAAACACTGCTAAAATGAATCTTGAAGGATAAATAGGAGTTAGCTATACAAAGTGAAGAAAGGCATTCTAGGTAAAGGAATATCATACACAAAGGCATGGAGACATAAGAGCCTGGCGTGCTCAGAAAACTCTTAAGTATGCCTGTGTGGCTGGAGAAAAGAGAGAGAGAAGGGAAAATAAAGGAACTGCTAAGACTAGAGTTAGGCAGAGACCAGATCGTATATACTCATTCAAAGGAATCTGAATTTTATTCTGAAACAGGTAGCCATTGAAGGGTTTAAGTAGGGGAGTAACATTATGTTGCATATTTTAAATACCACTTTGATAACAATGAGGGAAATGAATTGAGGGAGGACAGGCGGGGATGAGGCTTGAATTAGAGCAGTATAAGAGGGATGGAGAAAAGACAATAGACTCAAGAGACATTTAGGAGACAAAATCAATAATATATTTGATGCCTCATTAAAAGTAATAGTAGTAGTAGACTAGGATAGCTTTTAAGTTTCTGGCTTGGCTGATTGGGTTGATTATAGTCCCCTTCACCAAGATAGAGAATATAGGAGAAGGTATTGAAACTGGCTCAACACAAGGTTGACATAAGGGAAGCCATATTGTAGAAAAGAGACCACGTTGTAACTTTGAGTGACCTCTGACTAACCCAGCTGGATTTGCACCCTCCAGGAGATCCATGTGTTCTGCAGATTTCATGACCCCTGCTAGTGCATACACCTCCCAGCTGCAACAAGACGATAACTTTATTCTTTTGAGTTCCTTAGGAACGTGACGACCCCACAAACAGAGAGTCTATGCTGACAGCCATCATCAATGAAAACTGAAAGATCTGGTGTGGCCACTCCCAGTCTGTAACACCAGAGGGTCAACATTCCTAATCTCCTTCCCTATAACCCACTGGCCTATATAACTGCTTCAAGATTCTGTGCCCCCTTAGGATGGTTCTTTTGGATATTAGTCAGCCATCTTCCCTCTTGCTAGCAAGCTGTAATAAAATGCTTTTTCTGCCACCATCTTGCCTCTTGACAATTGGCTTTTGTCTCGCGGTGAGGAGATCGTGCCCTTTGTGTGGTAACAGTACAGGCTTAAGGAATGTGAGAATCCTTCAGAGATAAGTTAGGTTATATCTTGGATATGTTTACACTTTGAGGTGTCTAGATAACTGTCAAATGGAGTTGTCCATTACATTGTTCAATATAAGCATCAGAACTTGAAAAGTGTTGTGAACTGAAGCTTTAATATTCATGAGCACAAATGGTAGTTAAGAACACTGGGGTAGATGATATTTCTTAGGGACAATAAATAAGATAACAGGAGAAGAGGGCTAACTATAGATCCCAGGGAGACTCAACAGATTTATGGCGGGTAAAAGACGATGAACAAGCAAAAAAGGCTGAGAATGAGCTACCAGAGAAGAAAGCACAGAAGTGGAAGGATGTGAAAGCAGTATTGTGGAAGTCAAGGGAAGAGAAGGCTTCAGGAAGGAAGTGGTTAACAGGGTTAAGTGCCACAGAGACTTCATCTAAGTGTCTACCGCATTTAGCAACTAGGATGTTATAGGGGACTTCTACCAGAGAAGTTTCAGCAAAGCAGTAAGAAGTACACACCTAATTGTAATGGAGTGAGGGTAAATGGGACCTGGGAAATGAATAGATAGTTCATAAGTAGAGAAAAACACGTATCACATGATTTCAACCTCATTAGTGATAAAAATGCAAATACCTATCAAATCAGCAAATGGTAATGCCCATTGTTGATGAGGTAACAGTAAAATGGATTCTCCTACCTTCTGGCAGAGTATAAATAAGTATATAGCCTTTCTAGAAGGCAGGTTGACACTGTAATTTAAAGACTTTAAAAAATTTTGACATTTAAAAAGTTTTTAAGAATGTATCCTAAGGAAATAATCAAAATTAAGCACAGAGATTTATGTCCAAGAATATTTATCTCAGCTTTATTTATAATAGTATGATTGTAGAAACTAATAACATGTCCAATAATAAGTAATTGGTCAAATAAATTATGGCATATCCACACATAGGCATAGTACAACTCAAACATTGATTGGAGGGGAGTAGCCAGAGATTACTTGGACATCTTAGAGGTAGGGCTTAACTCAAGTTTTTTTGTTTATGTCTTAATGAAAATCCTTATTTATTTATTTTTTGTGAGGGAGATTGGCTGTGAGCTAACATCTATAGCCAATCTTTCTCTTTTTGCTGGAGAAGAGTGGCCCTGAGCTAACATCTGTGCCAGTCTCCCTCTATTTTGTATGTGGAACACCGCCACAGCATGACTTGATGAGTGGTATGTAGGTCCACACCTGGGATTCGAACCCATGAACCCTGGGCTGCTGAAACAGAGCATGCAAACTTAACCACTATGCCACCAGGCTGACCCTCGATGAAAATATTTTTTACACTACTCAAATAGAGTATGACTTATGCTGAATAATTTGTATAGTTGGTTTCTTGTACTTTTGACAATGCTGTCAGGTTTCTAACAGCTACAAATATTTTACATCCTCTCTTGTAAGGCCGAGCAGGGAGGCACATGGCATACACATAAGTGACCCCATGTCCCAGTTGGCCTGGGACAGCTTCTGTGTCCCAGTGTAATTATTAATAGCTCCCTTTTCATTCTCAGAAATGTCTGGGTTTGTATGAAAAATTACATGGTCACCTTACTTAAACATCAAAACCAGGGAACACTATGCCGTCATCAAAACTCATGTTTTAGACTATTTGGTGATGTGAGAAGATACGAATGCCATATTGTTAAGAAGAAAAAAGATTACAAAGCAGTAAATATATTATTTACAACTTTATACATTAAAATTGCCTTCATATATATATGATAAAAGACTGGAGGAAAATACATTCAAATGTTAACAGTGGCTATCACTGAGTAGTGGGATTATGAATACATTTACGTTTTCTTCATATTGTGCATCTTCCAAATTTTCTATAATGAACATATATTACCTTTATGGCTAAAAAAACAGCAATGAGGAAGAGGAGACAAAGAATACAGACAACTCTTGGTTAAGGGTGAGAACCAGGAAGGCTGTTGTTATTGTTGTTGTTTAATTAGGGAAAAGTATGGGGAAACAGCTGATTGAGAAGGAAAAGTTAAAAACGTAAATCAAGGAGAAAGAAAAAAATGAAGACAATCAAGTATTAGGAAAAAAGGAGCGAGACAGAATCAAGAATACACATGAAGAAATTAGACAAGAACAGCAGGACGTATGCCTCTTTCAAAGATTGGAGGAAAGGAGGGAAGAGTGACTAGGGAGTTTTTAGGGGAGGTGGAGCAAAAGGCCTACCAAAAGCTGTAGCAGCAGCGCCTCCTGAATACAGAAGGACCACAGAGCTTAAGAAATACCAGTTAATTTCTTTAATTAAATTGAGTAGATTCTTCGGATCTCATACCACTTTTTTTCTTACAGATAACATCATAAAATTATGAGCTTCTGTACCAAATAACATGAAACTTCTTATTACATAGCTTCCTGATTCAGGCTTTTGTGGGATTTTGAAAGAATGTTTTATTTTTCTAGTTCAGCTTGACCTTCAGTCTACTGAACAACTTTGAAGAGCAACTATTCACCAGAGAAGGCTGCCCCGATTGCCATCCCACCATCATCACAAATTCCCAGGGTGCCTGGAAGACCAAGGAATCAAGGTCAGCTGTGTGAAGGCCTAGTCTCAAGCCTTTATCCTCTTACCCGATAACAGGCAATTCCCAGTCCAAGCCAGGTAAGGCAGGAAGGTGATCTCTTACAGGCTTGCAGGTAGGTTTTCTTTGCCTTTTCATACTGTAGGAAGAAAGCACCACTAAGCTATTGTTCTTCTGGAAGCTTCAAACACTGCATTGTTAGGATAATAATGGGACTTCTGTAGTTGCACTCCAGACTAATCTGAGTTAAATGAGTCCTTAGATTATATGTTTTTTAAGACAATTTTTAGAGCAGTTTTAGGTTCACAACAAAATTGAAAGGAAAGTACAGAGATTTCCCATATACTCTGTGTCCCCACACGTGCATAGCCTCTCCCATTATCAATATCCCCCACCAGAGTGGTACCTTTGTTACAACTAATGAACCTACAGTGACACATCATCATCACCCAAAATCCATAGTTTATCTTGGGATTCATCTTTGGTATTGTACATTTTATGCTTTGGACAAACGTATAACGACATGTTCCATCATTAGAGTATTTTCACTGCCATAAAAATCTGGTGTGCTCCATCTATTGATCAGTGCACTTCCCCCAACCCCTTGAAACCACTGATCTCTTTACTGTGTCCATAGCTTTGCCTTTTCCAGAATATCATACTGTTAGAATCATGCAGTATGTAGCCTTCTCAGACTGTCTTCTTCCACTTAGTAATATACATTTAAGGTTACTTTATGTTTTTTCATGGCTTGATAGCTTATCTCTTATTAGTGCTGAGTAATATTCTATTGTCTGGATGTATCACAGTTTATTTATTCACCTACTGAAGGACATCTTGGTTGCTTCCAAGTTGGCCATTATGAATAAAGCTACTATAAACATCTGTGCGCAAGCTCTTGTGTGGACCTAAGTTTTCAACCCGTTTGGGTAAATACCAAGGAGCAAAATAACTGCATTGTATGGTAAGAATATTTTTAGTTTTGTAAGAAATCGCCAAACTGTTTACCAAAGTGGCTATACCATTTTTCATTCCCACCAGGAATGAATAAGTGTTCCTGTTGCTCTACATCCTTGCCAGCATTAGATGTTGCCAGTGTTCCAGATTTTGGCCAGATTTTGGTGTGTAGTTGTATCTCACTGTTATTTTAATTTGCATTTCCCAGATGACATATAATGTGGAATGTGTTTTTGCTTATTTGCTGTCTCTATATCTTCTTTGGTGACGTGTCTTTTAAGGTCTTTGTCCCATTTTTTAATCAGGTTGTTTGTTCTCTTATTGTTGAGTTTTAAGAGTTCTTTGTATATTTTGGATGACAGTCCTTTTTCAAATGTGTCTTTTGCAAATATTTTCTCCCAGTCTGCGGCTTGTCTTCTCATTCTCTTCACATTGTCTTTTGCAGAACATCAAATTTTTAATTTCAATGAAGTCCAACATCAATTTATTTTCATGAATCATGCCTTTGGTGTTGTATCTAAAAAGTCATCACCATATCCAATGTCATGTAGGTTATGTTAACTTCTAGGCATTTTATAGTTTTACATTTTACATTTAGGTCTATGATCCATTTTGAGTTAATTTTTGTGAAGGGTGTAAGGTCTGTGTCTAGATTCATTTATTTTGCTGCTGCTTCTCCCCAAAGCCCCACAGTACATAGTTGTATATTCTAGTTGTAGGTCCTTCTGCTTGTGCTCTGTGGGACTCCACCTCAGCACGGCTTGATGAGCGGTGCCATGTCTGCACTTAGGATCCCAAGCAGTGAAACCCCGGGCCACAGAAGTGGAGCATGCAAACTTAACCACTAGGCCACGGGGCTGGCCCCTAGATTCATTTTTGTTTGTGTGGATGTCTGCTTGTTCTACCATCATTTATTGAAAAGACTATCTTTGTTCCATTGTATTGCCTTTGCTCCTTTGTCAAAGACTAGTTGACTATATTTATGTGGGTCTATTTCCAGGTTCTCTATTCTGTTCTGCTGATCTATTTGTCTATTCTTTCAGCAATACCATACTGTCTTGACTAGTGTAGCTTTATAGTAAGTCTTGAGGTCAGGTAGGTTCAGTCCTCCACATTTCTGTTTCTCTTTCAATATTGTGTTGGCTATTCTGGACTTGGATTATATTTTTACGTCTATTTTAAGGGAGCCATCACAAGAAGACTTGTGTGAGGAGAAGGATAGACCAAATTAAAGGGCAGACTTTGATGTGAAAGCAGTTCCAAAGATGTTCATAGTCTTTATAAGAGTTGAGGCATGGAGTTACATTGACAGTGTTGGGTAACCACAATGATTACCTGAATTCTACTCAGATTTTGTGGATTACCACCTTTAAACTAAAAGTGACATCATATGGTGGGATGACAGATATAGAAACTCTGAACTAAGGGGTATAGTTGATAGAGGCTCATTATTCTGAGAGTCTGTTCTCTTATTCTAAAAGGTCTTAGAAGCTCTCAGTAGTAGGAGACATTTAGAAAAATGAAAAAAATAAATCTTCCAAAAGAGGTAGGCTTCAAAGGACCACTCCTTGTCTTGTATCTCCAATGTGAGAGATGGAACTATAGCTGAGCCTCAGCAAATAGCCTAGGAACTGTTTGCAAAGCGACTGTGTAAGTCAGCAGCTCTGTGAAGATGCAGCTTGCAATGACATCAGAAGAAAACTTTTTCTTATTTACTTCACTGCAATACGATAGTGATTTTTCTCTCTCAAGCCTATGTGAGACTTCTTACTTAAATTATAAGGCACTGTAACTTCTTCTTGCTCTTTTTGTTTCATTTTAAATAGAAAGAGGCTTGGGTGCCATGTGGGGAGAAATGAAATGAAATCAAAACAAAAGCATGGAATCAAAAGGCCTTTGGCAGAATGTTGATAACCACTGAAGTGGGATGATGTGTCCATGTTGCTTCACCCTACTACAGTCATGTGCTGCATAACAATGTTTCAGTCAATGACGGACCACATATACGATGGTGGTTCCATAAGATTAGTACCATATAGCCTAGGCGTGTAGTAGGCTCTACCAACTAGGTTTGTATAAGTACACTTTATGATGTTTGCACAACGATAAAATCGCCTAATGACACATTTCTCAGAATATATCCCCATCATTAAGCAATGAATGACTGTATTGTGTTTTCTTTGTATGTATTTGAAATTTTCCATAAAAGAAAGTTTCTTTTAGAAGACCTTGGGGTACTTCCTAAAATATGGAGAGGAATTGCTAAAGAGCCAGGTCAGAGTGCCCTGTGGAATGGGTTTAGCTGAGTTAAATGTAACCCTTCGTTTTGAGGAGGAAGTTTGGAGAAGTTCTTTTGAAGCCCATGAAACTTTGTTAGTTAACTCAAGCTAAGAATGTTTCTACTACTGCTAATAAAAGAAACTTAGCTAAAATAACATTTACTGAGGTCTTAACTTTTTAGTAGCATAATGGTTAAAACCACAGACTCTAGTAATAGACTGCCTGGGTTTGAATCTTGCTTCTATTAATTAGTAGTTATCTGATGTGGGGCAAGTCACTTTACCTTTGGATGTAAAACTGTCATTATCATATTACTATTTTTAGTCCACATAGATGGATGTTAATGCTTGAAGTGTTATCAGGTCCAAGACCATGACCTGATTTACATAGTTACTCTCTATCCTCTATCCCTCACCTCTTTCTCTTCCAGATAGATGTGCCCCAGTCTCAGGAAGATGAAGTGCATCTCAGCAGCATCCACTACAAAACTAATGGTTCGCTCATAACATGCCTTGGCCTCAGCATGATTTCCACTCAGAAAATAGAGATGGCCCTTCACGCCCCAGACGTTAGGGTTCTGAGAAAGTGAAGAACAAGTAGTACATGAGATGAGGTGATATTTACAAGTACATTAATGATCTTTGTTTAACATTTAAATTTAGATTAAGTCCATTTTCTTTTTCTAATAGCACTCAATTAGAAAGAGGGCCATTCAGCATTGGGAGATATTTTTCTAGGTATGCCCTCTCATTTCTTTCTTGCATTTTTCAAAGCCATTTTGTCTTGGGGGTAAATATTGAGAAAAACATTCAAGCATAACCATGATAGTATTCATAATGAGAA
This sequence comes from Equus przewalskii, assembly GCF_037783145.1. Lineage (NCBI taxonomy): Eukaryota > Metazoa > Chordata > Mammalia > Perissodactyla > Equidae > Equus > Equus przewalskii. The sequence continues at coordinate 61,187,905 of NC_091831.1, forward strand.
AACAGAAATCCAGAAAACTTGAAATAGATAAACCATCTGATAAAGAGCTGTCGTTAGCCTTTTCTCTGCCCTTTGCAAAACTCATGATTGCTTAATAAAAACAAATGGGAGGAAATAGATTGATGAGTTTTCTGACAGCTGATGACCCACACCTCTGGTAACCAGAAATCTACCTGTGGGTGACATCACCACCTTTAAGAAAGCTTGCTTGCCCCTTCTCCAAACTACACTCAAGGGGCCCTAGCAAAAGTTATTACCAGGTAGTCCATCTGGGCTGCTTGTTGAAGGTATTCCTCTGCCTTGGCAAAGTCCTTCTTGAGAAGGTGTGTCTGGGCCAGCACCAAATAATACTCACAGCTGGGGCCTCCTTGAGGGCATAACAGTTCATGTGCAAGCACTCTATGCACATACTGCAAGGAAAAAATCACATTATGAGGAACGTGTAAATAGCTGCATTATGTCAGTTCCACAGTTGTCGTGCTTGAAGATTCTGTCTCTGGTAATAAATAATAAGGAACATATTATAGGGGCTGGACCGGTGGTACAGCAGTTAAGTGCACACATTCCACTTTGGCAGCCTGGGGTTCATCAGTTCGGATCCCACGTGCAGACGTGGCACTGCTTGGCAAGCCATGCTGTGGTAGGCGTCCCACATATAAAGTAGAGGAAGATGGGCATGGATGTTAGCTCAGGGCCAGTCTTCCTCAGCAAAAAGAGGAGGATTGGCAGCAGTTAGCTCAGGGCTAATCTTCCTCAAAAAAATAAAATAAAATAAGGAACATATTATAGAATGAAATGATTATCAACTTCAAAAGGTTAGAGGTGAATTATAAACATTCAGCATATCATGGTTCCCTTACCAGCTATTCACTTAGTCACCAAATGTAGGCATTTCCAAGTGAATAATCTGCAGTGTTGCACCATTCTGGTATTGCTGGCCATCACACTAGATGGGTTTTAGCCTGTATCTGTTATGCAACAGACAAAGGCACTTCATCAACCACCCCATTTACACATGAGGTAACATTTTCGGGAAGCTGTAATTGTAAGGAAACTTAAGTGAGGCAAAACTTTCCTTTCTAAAATTCTAGACTTAGGATCTTAGAAGCATAAATATTTGTTTCTGACACACTCTCAAACATTTCTTATGTTCACCAGTTTTATACTTTGGGCTATTCTTTGTTTTTAATACTACATAAGGCCTGCAAATTTGACAAAATCATATGTCCTTGCTAAGCAGACAAGGAAATCCTTCTTTTCCTGCCTCTCTGTTTCCATCTCAGCCTATAATTTGAAATTTCCGCTAACACTTCTTTGGAAAATATTAGGAGGAGGCTCAGCAGCTGTTCCCTCTACCTGCATTGTGGCTGTTTGACATGGGTGGATACTGACTTATAAGGGAGGCAGAGAGCCTGTGTCTCTATTGGGAAAGCTTTAATGTGGCCCACTCCTGTGCAGTTCATAATTCTTGCCCTTTCTTGAGGTTGTCTACCCTCAAGTGGAGCGTGCACTCTGCAGGGCAAACTCTCTTGGCTCCTGGATCTTTCTCTCTTTCCTACTTCTTGCTTCATGGATATATTTTTGTTTCCCATATGGTAGGTAGACCTCACAGGATGCTCTTCTTCTCTGAGAGGAAGGAGGCTGCAATTCTCCAGCTGTTCCACCTGTGACTGCATGGGTAAGTCAAATCTGGAACCAACCACATCTCTAGCCCAGTATTACCAATAAAAAAATTTAATATATTTATGCCCCCATACAGCACTGTGTATCTGTTTCCAATTGGCTCAGAACCTAGAAGGGAAGAAGGGCACAATTAGGCTCCTATGAACCCCCAACACTCATATAAGTTCCTGTAATAAAGTGGCATCAGGCTACATATGACTTAGAGTCTGATTTTGCTTCTGATGGTATTCTAGAGGGAGTATGCTTGCAATGAAGTCTTTTGATGCTCTCTGCAGAGAATGATTCATATTTTGATGTTCATCCCATTGGGCCTACGGTGTGCTCTCAAAAGCATATTTGATTTCTGCCTCATACATATATTTTTTTCTTCTTCTCCCCAAAGCCCTCCAGTATATAACTGTATACTCTAGCTGTAAGTGCCTCTAGTTATGCTATGTGGGACACCACCTCAGCATGGCCTGATGAGTGGTGCCATGTCCGTGCCCAGGATCCAAAACAGCAAAACCCCAGGCCACCGAAGCAGAGCATGCGAACTTAACCACTTGGCCACAGGGCTGGTGCCTGCATCATATATATTTAAGCTTGCAAAGATAGCACTATGGATAGAATAAGTAGTTCACTAAAATCTTTCCATCTGTTTGCTCTTTTCCAAATATTCTGACCTGCACAGCATTGACCTTCATCAAGAAGCGTATGGTTTCCATGAAGATGGTAGTAGGAGTTTGGGAAATACCATAAGTGGTGGGATGCAGAAAAGTCGATGAATCTTGACATTTTGATGTTTCTGAAAATATTATAAGAATAGACGATTAGAGGATTGACATTAGCAACATGGCAGAGTGAGCTGTTTCCTTTGTCTCCCCCTCTTTTGAACTACAACTACATGGACATTCACTGATCAATGGAGGAAGCCCACAAAGCACAAGAGGACAACTGAGAGACACATGCAGCTATACATCTGAAGGTGGACGGACTGGTCCCCCAGGAAGTGGCAGAGATAGGTGAGCATGCCCTGTTCTCCCCAAGTAGCCCTGTGCACACACAAATTGCTTTTCAGCCTGATGTGCAAGCACCCCAAAAGTGGGAACAAGCACTGGGGCGACTGTAGGAGGAGGCGGTGGTAACCCCTGCCTGCACTCGTGATCACTCTTGCTCTCCTGGTGAGGAGGAGGAGCCCACCAGGCCCCTGTGCCACCAAGGAGCAACCCTAGCCTGGGACCCAGCAAGGAAGCCCTGCCCACCAAGCACAGTGGCCCCATGGACTGCAAATGAGACCACAGCAAATCTACACAATAGGGCAAGCACACCCCTGGCTCAAGTGAGCACTCATAGTGCTGCTGAGCCCTGAAAGAGGGAATGTGTCCTGGGAGGCTGTGGGAAGTGGTGCCACAACCTTGAGCCTGCTGGGGTTCACCTTCCTGGTGGGGAAGGGGAGTTCATTGTGCCCCTGCAGTGCCAAGGAATGGTCCTAGCCTGGGTCCCAGAGAGAAAGCCCCACCTGCCAAGCACGGCAGCCCTGTGCACCTCAAGGAGAGATCGCAACAGATCTATACACTGGGGCAAACACAGCCCAGGCCTGCATGCCCAAGCACTCATAGTGCTGCTGAGCCCCCAAAGAGGGAACGTGTCCTGGGCAGCTGTGGGAAGAGGCAGCGGTACCTTTTAGCCTGCTGGTGATCACTTTCCTGGTGGGGTGGGGGAGTTCATAGTGCCCCTGAGGCACCAAAGAGTGGCCTTAGCTCTGTCCAGCAAGGAAGCCCCGCCCACCAAGCACAGTCCACACAAGCACCTGAACACACCCCAGGCTAGGGCAAGCACCCATAATAGACCCACAGCCTCCAGCAGACAGGGTGGGGCCATAAACTCTGCTCCTGCTTCCCGCTAGGGGTAACAGGTGGAATCTCTGACCTAAGAATACCACAAATGCCTGGACAAAAGATTAGTTCATCAAGCACCATAAGAAACTGCAGCAACAATTCAGACCAGAAACAAAATGACAATTCTCCAGAAACCAACCCTGAAGACACAGAAATTTACAACCTAAATGACAGAGAATTCAAAATACCTGTCATAAGGAAACTCAATGACTTACAAGAAAACATAGAAAGACAATTCAAGAAGCTCAGCAGTAAAATGAATCTCTTCACCTAAGAGATTGAAACTATGAAAAAAAATCAAGCAGGAATTCTGGATATGAAAAAAAAATAATGAAATAAAAAATAATCTAGAATCATTAAGAAATAGAACAGATCTTATGGAGGAAAGAATTAGTCTTCTAGAGGATAAAAATGTAGAAATTCCATAGGTGGAGGAGGAGACAGAACCAAGGTTTTTAAAAAATGAAGGAATTCTTTGAGAAATATCTGACTCAATAAGGAAGAGCAACATAAGGATTATAGGTAATCCAGAGGGAGAAGAGAGGGATAAAGGAGCAGAGAGCTTGTTCAACAAAATAATTTCTGAGAACTTCCCAAACGTGGGGGTGGTTCAGGATTTAGAAATAAATGAAGCTAATAGAATGCCCAACTTCATCAATGCTAAAAGACCTTCTTCAAGGCATTTAATGGTAAAAATGGCAAAAGTTAATGATAAAGAAAAAAATATTAGGGAGTGATGTCAGTGTCATGGTGGAGTGAGCTTGCCCGGGACTCTCTCCCCTCCAACATACAACAAAAAAGAGTAACCATATTCCAACAGAAAATAACCTAAAAGCACAGGAATCCTCGGAGAGTCATGGCAGCCACACGACTGAGCGTGGAGAGGCTGGAGCCCCCCGCAGAGGAGCTGGGACAGGGTAAGAGAGAACTTCGCTCACTTCGCTCCCTCCGCTCCCTCTCCTAAAGACTATGGCCGCTGCCTCAGGAGGCTCTGTGAGGGAAGGAGTGGGGGAGGGGCTGCACGTCTGCAGGATCCCCCAGGAGTCCCTAGGGCCATTGCAGCCTAGGGGGAAGCCCTCTAATGGGGCAAAAGCTTTCACGCAGGGGTGACTTCATCAAGCCAAGACCCCAGGAGACCAGATAGTGAGAGCTAATCGGGAAATGGGACCACAGCAGAAAGTACCCCTCTCCAAACCCACGCTGTGCCATCTCAGCTGAAAGCGGAGGGCCCAGAATATGCAGCTCTCAACCCCCATTCAGTGGTGATAGGCTGTAAGTGCAATCGAATAATATCACAATGGGAAAACCCTGTTCTTCCAATATCAGGCAGTTCATCAAATCTCCAGAACAGAGAGAAAACCATAAATACCCAGAATTCAGTCCTGAGGACTCAGAAATAAGTAAACTAAAAGACAATGAATTAAAGATAGCTATCGTCAAAAAACTCAATGCAGTAAAAGAGAATATAATGAAACAATTCAACGAATTCAGGAGCTACTTCACAAATGAGATTGAAACTATAAAGAAGAATCAATCAGAAATACTAGATATGAAAGACACAATGGAAGAAATAAAACAAAATATGGATTCCCTGAATGCTCGTGTGGACACCATAGTGGAGCAAATCAGCATAATCAAAGATAGACATGTTGAATTGCTCCAGACAGAGGAGGAGTGAGAACTGAGACTAAAATGAAATGAAGAAAGTCTCCAAGAAATATCTGACTCAATGAGGAAATGCAACATAAGAATCATAGGTATTCAAGAAGATGAAGAGAAGGAGAATGGAGCAGAAAGCGTGCTCAAAGAAATAATAGCAGAGAATTCCCAAATCTAGGGAATGAGAGGGAAATGTGTGTGGAGGAAGCTTTCACGTCTCCTAGATTTGTCAATGTAAAAAGACCTACTGCAAGGCATATAGTAGTAGAACTGGCAAAAATGAATGACAAAGAAGGAATACTCAGGGCAGCAAGGCAGAAGAAAATAACCTACAAAGGAACCCCTATAAGACTTTCAGCAGATTTCTCTGCAGAAACCTTACAAGCTAGGATAGAATGGAATGACATATTCAAAACTTTAAAAGATAAAAGTCTTCAGCTGAGGATACTCTATCCAGCAAAAATATCCTTCACATATGAGGGAGAAATTAAATCTTTCCCAGACAAACAAAAGCTAAGGGACTTCGTAGCCACGAGACTCCCTCCCTTACAAGAAATCCTCAAGAAGGCCCTCATACCTGAAAAAATGAAAAAAAGGGAGAAAGGGGTCACAAAACACAGAGTAAGGAGACAAATAGATAGATAGGATCAGAATAGGACAGCAAATATTCAACGATAGCATTAGTCTAAAGGAAAGGAAAACACCAAAAAGAAAGACAATCTTGTCACTTTAATCACAAACTCAAAATACAAGTTGGAATAAGATATGAGAATAATAACTTAGGAGGGGAGGAGGAAAGGGATGGAATCAGTTTAGACTAAGGAAATAAGAGGCCATCAGAAAATGGACTATGTTGGCGCTGGCCCGGTGGCGCAGTGGTTAAGTTCGCATGTTCTGCTTCTCAGTGGCCCAGGGTTCACCGGTTAGGATCCTGGGTGTGAACATGGCACCGCTTGGCATGCCATGCTGTGGTAGGTGTCCCACATATAAAGTAGAGGAAGATGGGCACGGATGTTAGCCAAGGGCCAGTCTTCCTCAGCAAAAAAGAGGAGGACTGGCAGTAGTTAGCTCAGGGCTAATCTTCCTCAAAAAAAGAGAAAAGAAAAGAAAATGGACTATGTTATGCATGAGATTCTGAATACAAACTTCATGGTAGCCACCAAACTAAAAAGCAGAGCTGAGACATAAAAAATCAATAAGGAAAAAACAAAGAAACACAGCATAAAAAACTGCATAATCCAATGGGTAGACCAAAACAAACAGGACAAGAAACAAAGGAAATGCAGGAAAACTGGAAAACGAGTGATATAATGACAGCATTAAGCCCTCATACATCAATAATCAACCTCCATGTAAACTAATTAAACTCTCCAATAAAAAGACACAGAGTGGCAAGACGGATTAAAGAACAAGATCCACCAATTTGTTGCCTCCAGGAAACACATCTCAGCTCCAATGACAAACACAGGCTCAGAGTGAAGGGGTGGAAGATGATACTCCAAGCTAATAGCAAACAAAAGAAAGCAGGTGTTGCAATACTTATATCAGACAAAACAGACTTCAAGATAAGGCAGGTAAAGAGAGACAAAGAGGGGCAATATATAATGATCAAAGGGACACTCCATCAAGAGGAAATAATGCTTATAAATATCCATGCACCCAACACAGGAGCACCAAAGTTCATAAAGCAATTATTAACAAACCTAAAAGAAGATATCAAAAATAAAACAATAATAGTAGGGGACCTCAACACCCCACTCACGTCATTGGACAGATCATCCAGACAGAACATCAACAAGGAAACAGTGGAATCAAACAAAAAGCTAAAACAGTTGGACTTAATAGACATATATAGAAAACTCCATCCAAAAACAGCAGAACACACATTCTTCTCAAGTGCGCACAGAACATTCTCAAGGAGAGACCATATGTTGGGAAACAAGGCAAGCCTCTATAAATTTTAAAAAATAGAAATGATAACAAACATCTTCTCTGATCATAATGCTATAAAGCTAGAAATTAATTACAAGAAAAAAGCTGAGAAAGGGACAAAGATGTGGAAACTAAACAGTATGCTATTGAAGAAGCAACGGACCATTGAAGAAATTAAAGAAGAAATAAAAAATATCTGGAGACAAATGAAAATGATAACATGGCATACCAACTCATATGGAATGCAGCAAAATCTATATTAAAGAGGGAAATTCATCGCAATACAGGCACACCTTAACAAACAAGAAAAATCCCAAATAAGCAATCTCAAATTACACCTAACTGAATTAGAGAAAGAAGAACAAACAAAGCCCAAAGTCAGCAGAAGGAGAGAAATAATAAAAGTCAGTGTAGAAATAAATGCTATTGAAACAAAAAAGGCAGTAGAAAGGATCAATGAAACAAAGAGCTGGTTCTTTGAGAAGATAAATAAAATTGACAAACCCCTAGCCAGTCTTACAAAGAAAAAAAGGGAGAAAGCTCAAATAAACAAAATCAGAAATGAAAGAGGAGAAATAACAACAGACTCTGCAGAAATACAATGGATTATAAGAGAATACTACGAAAAACTATATGCCAACAGAATGGATAACCTAGAGGAAATGGATAAATTCTTGGACTCCTACAATCTCCCAAAGCTCACTCAAGAAGAAGCAGACAATTTGAACAGACCAATCACAAGGAAAGAGACTGAAACAGCCATCAATAGCATCCCAAAGAATAAAACCCCAGGACCAGATGGCTTCCCTGGGGAATTCTACCAAACTTTCAGAGAGGATTTAATACCTATCCTTTGCAAGCTATTCCAAAAAAATCAGGGAGGATGGAACACTTCCTAACATATTCTACGAGGCCAACATCACTCTGATACCAAAGCCTGACAAGGACAGCACAAAAAAGGAGAGCTACAGGCCAATATCACTGATGAACATAGATGCAAAAATTCTCGACAAAATTTTGGTGACCCAAATTCAGCAATTCATCAAAAGGATCATACACCATGATCAAGTGGGATTCATACCACGGACACAGGGATGGTTCAACATCCGCAAATCAATCAACGTGATACACCACATCAACAAACTGAGGAATAAAAACCACATGATCATCTCATAGATGCAGAGAAAGCATTTGACAAGATCCAACAGCCATTTATGATAAATCTTAACAAAAATGGGGGTAGAAGGAAATTACCTCAACATAATAAAGGCCATATATGACAAACCCACAGCCAACATCATACTCAATGGGCAAAAACTGAGCGCCATCCCCATGAAAACAGGAATGAGAAAAGGATGCCCTCTATCACCACTCTTATTCAACATAGTACTGGAGGTTTTGGCCAGAGCAATTAGGCAAGAGAAAGGAATAAAAGGAATCCAAACAGGCAGTGAAGAAGTGAAACTCTCGCTGTTTGCAGACGACATGATCTTATATATAGAACACCCAAAAAAATCCATTGGAAAACTAATATAAATAATTAACAACTACAGTAAAGTTGCAGGGCCACCTTACAAAAATCAGTTGCTTTTCTATACTCCAATAATGAACTTGCAGAAAGAGAACTCAAAAATAGAATTCCATTTGCAATCGCAACTAAAAAAATAAAGTACCTAGGAATAAACTTAACCAAAGAGGTGAATGACCTATGCACTGAAAACTCTAAGACATTATTGAAAGAAATTGAAAAAGACATAAAGAAATTGAAAGATTTTCCATGTTCATGGGTTGGAAGAATAAACATATTTAAAATGCTAACATTTTAAAATATATGTTAACACATTAAATATATATTTAATATATATTTAATACATTCATAGATATAATATAAAACATTTAATATAAATATAATACATATTTAATATATATTTGACATATAATAAACATATTAAATATATGTTAATAAATAGTTAAATAACATTTTAATATAGTTAAAATAGTTAACATAGTTAAAATACTACCCAAAGCAATCTACAGATTCAATGCTATCCCAATCAGAATCCCAATGACTTTCTTCACAGAAATAGAACAAAGAATCCAAAAATGTATGTGGAACAACAAAAGACCCCAAATAGCCAAAGCAATCCTGAGAAAAAAGAACAAAGCTGGAGGCATGACAATCCCTGACGTCAAAACATACTAGAAAGCTATAGTAATCAAAACACTAGTGCTGGCACAAAAACAGACCAACAGATCCAATGGATCAGAACTGAAAGCCCAGAAATAAAACCACACATCTGTGGACAGTTAATCTTTGACAAAGGAGCCAAGAACATACAATGGAGAAAGGAATGTCTCTTCAATAAATGGTGTTGGGAAAACTGGACAGCCACCTGCAAAAGAATGAAAGTAGACCATTATCTTTCGCCATACACAAAAATTAACTCAAAATGGATTAAAGATTTGAATGTAAGACCTGAAACCTTAAAACTCTTGGAAGAAAATATAGGCAGTACACTCTTTGACATTGATCTTAGCAACATCTTTTCAAACACCATGCCTACTCAGGCAAAGAAAACAAAAGAAAAAGTTAACAAATGGGACTACATCAGACTAAAAAGATTCTGCAAAGCAAAGGAAATCATGAACAAAATGGAAGGACAACCCATCAACTGGGAGAAAATATTTGCAAATCATTTATCAGACAAGGGGTTGATCTCCAAAATATATAAAGAACTCATACAAACTCAACAAAAAAAAAAAACCCCAGACAACCCAATCAAAAAATGGGCAGAGGACATGAACACACATTACTCCAAGGAGATATACAGATGGGCAACAGACACATGAAATGATGCTTGACATCACTAATTATTAGGGAGATGCAAATCAAAACTACAATGAGATCACCTTACACCAGTCAGAATGGCTATAATTACCAAGACAAAAAATAACAAATGTTGGAGAGAATATGGAGAAAAGGGAACACTTATACACTCCTGGTGGGAATGCAAACTGGTGCAGCCACTATGGAAAACAGTATGGAGATTTCTCAAAAAATTAAAAATAGAACTACCATATGACCCAGCCATCCCACTACTGGGTATTTATCCAAAGAACTCAAAATCAATGATCCAAACAGATTTATGCACCCCTGTGTTCATTGCAGCATTATTCACAATAGCCAAGATGTGGAAGCAACCCAAGTGCACTTCTACAGATGAATGGATAAAGAAGATGTGGTACATATATACACAATAAAATACTATTCAGCCATAAAAAAGACAAAATCATCCCATTTGCAACAACATGGATGGACCTTGAGGGGTGTGATGTTAAGCGAAATAAATCAGACAGACAAAGACAAATACTGCATGATTTCACTCATACGTGGAAGATAAAAAATACATGGATGAAGAGAACAGGTTAGTGGTTACCAGAGGAGAAGGGGATTGGGGGGTGGGCGAAAGGGACAAAGGGGCACATATGTATGGTGATGGATAAAAATTAGACTGCTGGGAGTGAGCATGATGAAGAGTATTCAGGAGTTAATAAACAATAATGTACACCCCAAATTACACAATGGTATAATCCACTATAATCCCAATAAAACTACTTAAAGAAAAAAGAATAGACAATTAAATGTAAAGGAAAAAATGTCAGAAGCTCAGACACACTAACGTAGCTGGGAGAGTATTCTAATGTAATATACGAGAGAGATTATAATCTGCAAAGCAACAGATTGTTCCATAGCAATGGTCCCCAAAGAGGAGATCTCAAAACTTCTCAAGGTTAGTCTACTGGTGGGTCCAAATGCAAGTCATAACCAAACAAAAGGGTTTTTTAAAGTATTCAGATCTTCCTGAACGTGGAACACAATCTGTAGATATTCTAAAAATGAAGAATCATTGTTAGAAAATCATAGGTCTGTAGTTGGCTACTTCTCTGAGCTAATATAAATCCTTGCTTATTGAAAGAGTTGCATTACTGAGTTTGGATTTCAGAGTCTAGCCTCATATGAAGGAACTTAGGCAATATCACTGATAAACGAATCAACTTCAATCAAGATCACCGTTTTGTAATCAAAGGCGTTTTCATCCTTGTCTAGTTTGTTTACATCCTTTTTTAAAGTGGAAATCTTTATTCCTAATTACCTTTTTTTGCTGGTATCTCCTTGAGAAGTATGTTAGATAGTTTTTGGCTGATAGTTGGATCCTGTGATTGTATAGACAAAAGAGGTTCTCGTGAATCAGACTGCAGTTTGGAGGATTCTTCCAGAAATTCATCTAGAACGGATAATGGAGCTCCTGGTCCTAAATAGATTAAATTTTAATGAGAAAAAAATAAAATCTTCCTACATTGGATATTAAAAGCTTATTACAGAAGGTAAAATATAATTAATTTTCAAAGCATAAGAAATATATTCCCTAAATATTGCAGGACAGACTTGTTTTGCAGACTCTTTATATTTCTGAAAAATTTAAAGAGTACAAGCTAAACTGATAGCACAGCTTCTGTCTCTATGGCCCCCAGTCCAATCCTGCTCCTATCCCTAGTCATGATAATGCCAAACAGACACCTATTATAAAAGTTAGTTGCTAAACCTAGAATCTCAAGAATCCAGTTGAGAAGTTTAATACATTTTTAAATAGTATTAAAACCCCTGAAGGACAGGAATTTTATTCACCTTATCTCAGTGCTTAACAATAACAATAATAATAACAATAATGATAATAATAGTAGCAGCAGCAGTAACAGCTATATCTGAGCATGACTGTATACCAGGTATTGTGCTAAGGACTTTAACGCATAATCTCATTTATTTTTCACAACACTATGAAATATTTTATTTACTATGCTCCTTTAAACAATGTGAGTCACAGAGAAGTTAAATAATTTGCTGACCCTCTTAAACATGCCATCATGCTTCTCAAATAAACAAATCCTTGACGAATAAAAATAAAAATCAACGCCAGCCAGGAAATGATCAGTGCTAGCTGCTTCTGAATTGGAAGAGGTCATTCTTGGCTAGAGCAAAAGATACGGCTTTGAAAAATAGGTAGAAATTGGACAGGCAGAGAGGGAGGGGCATTTAAGACTGGGGGCGTGCCATTGGCAAAAGCATGGAAGTAGTGAGCTAACTATTTGAATTTGAGAGTTATAAGTAGTGAAATGGAGACTGTGAGGGTAGGTGAGCTCTTAGAAAGTAAGACTGTATTATTGGGAAATGATTACATCTAATGAGTGTGACAAGAAAAAGAAGTTAACAAAAGAAACCCAAACTGGGGGCTGGCCCCGTGGCCGAGTGGTTAAGTTCGTGCGCTCCGCTGCAGGCGGCCCAGTGTTTTGTCGGTTCGAATCCTGGGCGCGGACATGGCACTGCTCATCAGACCATGCTGAGGCGGCGTCCCACATGCCACAACTAGAAGAACCCACAACGAAGAATACACAACTATGTACTGGGGGGCTTTGGGGAGAAAAAGGAAAAAATAAAATATTTAAAAAAAAAAAAAAAGAAAGAAACCCAAACTGTTGAAGATGTAGGAGACAATCCAACATGTATTTCAGGAAGGAGAAAGTGGTTAAATACAGCAGACTGATCATTGAGGAGTTAAGTGATGATTATTTTTTTTTTGAGGAAGATTAGCCCTGAGCTAACATCTGCTGCCAATCCTCCTCTTTTTGCTGAGGAAGACTGGCCCTGAGCTAACATCCATGCCCATCTTCCTCTACTTTATATGTGGGACGCCTACCACAGCATGGCTTTTGCTAAGCAGTGCCATGTCCGCACCCAGCATGCGAACCAGCAAACCCTGGGCCACCGAGAAGTGGAATGTGCAAACTTAACCACTGTGCCACCCGGCCGGCCCCAGTGATGATCTTAATGGAAAAACACTGTGAATATTCAGCTTTTCTGAGGTATAATTTACATATAATAAAGTGTTCCCCCTTCCCCCCTTATTTTTTTTTTTAGCTGAGGAAGATTTGCCCTGAGCTAACATCTGTGCCAATCTTCTATTTTGCGTGTAGGTCGCCACCACAGCATGGCTGATGAGTGGTGTAGGTCTGCACCCAGGATCCAAACCTGGGCTGCCAAAGCAGGACAAGCCAAACTTAACCACTAGGCCATGAGGCTGGACCCTAAAGTATTCCCTTTTAAGTATATAATTCAATGAATTTTAACAAATTTATAACTTATGTAGTCACTATTACAATCAAGATGCAAAAGATTTCTAAACCCCCAAAATCTGCCTCATGCTCATTGTAGTTAATCCCCAACTTCTAGCCCAAGGCAACCACTGATCTGCTTTCTGTCAATATAGATTAGTTTTGCCTTTTCTAGAATTTAATTTAAATGGAATCATACAGTATGTACTCTTTTACATCTGGCTTATTCACTTAGCATACTGTTTTTGAGATTCATCCATGTAGTATCACTAATTTTTTTTGTGTGTGAAGAAGACTGGCCCTGAGCTAACATCTGTTGTCAATCCTCCTCTTTTTGCTTGAGGAAGATTGTCACTGAGCTAACATCTGTGCCAATCTTCCACTATTTTTTTTTTTGTATGTAGGACGCTGCTATAGCATGGCTTGATGAGCAGTGTGTAAGTCTGTGCCCGACATCCAAACCCACAAATCTGGGGCCACTGAAGCGGAGTACACAAACTTAACCACTATACCACCAGGATGGCTCCTGTATCAGTAATTTGGTTTTTTTCTTTTTTTTTCTTTTTTGAGGAAGATTAGCCCTGAGCTAACATCTGCTGCCAATCCTCCTCTTTTTGCTGAGGAAGACTGGTCCTGAGCTAACATCCATGCCCATCTTCCTCTACTTTATAGGTGGGACACCTGCCACAGCATGGCTTGCCAAGTGGTGCCATGTCCACACCCGGGATCCGAACTGGTGAACCCCGGGCTACTGAAGTGGAACGTGTGAACTTAATTGCTGTGCCATGGGACCAACCCCAGTAATTTGTTTCTTTTTATTGCTGAGTGGTTTTTGATTGTGTGGATAAAAGAAAATTTAGTATCCGTTCCCCTATTGATAGGCAGTTGGGTTGTTTCCAGATTTTGCCTACTATAAGTAAATCTGTTAACATTTGTGTACAAGTCTTTGCAAGGATATATGTTTCCATTTTTCTTGGGTAAATACTCAAGAGTGAAACTGCTGGCACATGTATGTTTAACTATATTTTTAAACTGTCAGTTTTTCCAAGTGGTTGTACCATTTGGCATTCCCACCAGAAATGTTTGAGAGTGACAGCTACTCTACATCCTTGCCATAACTTGATATTATCAATCTTTTTAATTTTAGCTATTCTAGTGGTAAATTGCATTTCCAGAGCTGGAGGGTTAGGGGGTGCATGAAATGGGTAAAGGTGGTCAAAAGGTACAAACTTCCAGCTACAAAATAAATGTCATGGGAATGTAATGTACAGCATGACTATAGTTAATAATACTCTGTTGTATATTTGAAAGTTGCTAAGAGAATAGATCTTAAAAGTTCTCATCACAAGAAAAAAATTGTAACTATGTGTGGTGATGGATGTTAACTAGACTTATTGTGGTGATCATTTCACAATATATACAAATATCAAATTATGTTATACAACTGAAACTAACATATTATATGTCAATTATACCCCAATAAAAACTACAGTAGACAGAAAAAGACTGGAAGACAAAAACAGGAACAAAGAACAAGGGCAAAAATTAGAAAACAGTAACAAATATGGCATATATTAATCCATCTATATGAATAATCACTTTGAATGTCAATGGTGTAAATGCACCAGTTAAAGACAGAGATGGTCAGAATAGATCAAAAAACAAGACTTAGTTATATGTTGTATACTAGAAACCCACTTTAAATATAAAGACACATATAAATTAAAAGTTAATGGATGGGGAAACAAATACCATGCTAACATTAATCAAAAGAAAGCAGGAGTAGCTATATTAATTTCACACAGAACACACTTCAGAGCAAGGAAAGTTATGAGGATAAAGAGAGGCATTACATAATGATAAAGGAGTCAATTCTCCAAGAGGACATAACAATCCTTAATGTGTATGTACCTAACAAAAGAGTGTCGAACCATGTGAAGCAAAAACTGATAGAACTGCAAGGATAAACAGATGAGTCTACTAATATTGTTGGGGACTTCAACACCCCTCTACCAGAAATGGACAGATCCAGCATGCAGAAAATCATGAAGTACATACTTAAACCCAACAATACCATCAATCAACAGGATATAATGGACATCTAAAGACTACTTCATCCAACAACTGCAGAATACACATTCTTCTCAAGCTCACACAGAACATTCACCAGAGTCTGGCCATAAAATATACCTTAACAAATTAAAAGGATAGAAATCATACAATGTCTTCTCTCAAACCATAATGGAATTAAACTAGAAGTCAATAACATAAAGATAGGTGGAAAATCCCAAAATACATGGAGATTAAACAACACACATCTAAATAACGCACAGGTCAAAGAAGAAATTTCAAGAAAAACAAAAAAAATATTTTGAACTAAATGAAAATGAAAACACAGCTTATCAAATTGTGTGATGCAGTACAAGCAATGTTTAGAGGGAAATTTATAGCATTGAATGCATAGATTAGAGAAGAAGAAAGATCTAAAATCAACAACCTAAGTTTCCACCTTAGGAAACTAGAAAAAGAAGATCAAATTAAATACAAACTTTAGAAGAAGAAAAGATATAAATTTGAGCAGAAATCAATCAAACTAAAACAGGAAATTAATAGAGAAAAATAATGAAACCAATAGCTGGTTCTGTGAAAAGATCAATAAAGTCAATAAGCCTCTAGCCAGGCTAACTAAGAAAAAAAAGAGAGAGGACTCAAATTACTAATATTAGAAATGAAAGAGGAGAGATCACTACAGATCTCATGGACATTAAAAGGATAGTAAAGGAATATTATGAAGACTTCTCTGCCCACAAATTTGATAACCTAGATGAAATGGACCAAGTCCCTGAAAGACACAATCTTCCAAAACTTATCCTAGAAGAAATAATCTGAATAGGACTGTATCTGTTAAAGAAATTGAATCAATAATTAGTAAGTTTCCAATGTAGAAAGCACCAGGACCAGATGGTTTCACTGGTGAACTCTACCAAACATTCAAGGAAGAAATTATACCATTTCTATACAATATCTTTCAGAGGACAGAAGCAGGGGGAATACTTCCTAACTCCTTCTATAAAGAGAATGATAATGCCTACATTATCCTAATACCAAAACCAGACAAAGATGTCACAAGAAAAAAAACTATAGACTAATGTCTCTCATGAACGTAGACCTAAAAATCCTCATCAAAATATTAGCAAGTTGAATCCAACAATATGTAAAAAGAATTACATATCATAAACAAATGGGATTTATCCCTGGTATGCAAGGCTGGTTGAACATTAAAAAATCAATTAACGTAATCCATAACATCAAAAGGCTAAAGAAGAAAAATCACATGATCATATTAATAGATGCAGAAAAAGCATCTGACAAAATTCAACAGGAATTCAACAAATGGTGGTGGAACAACTGGATGTCTACATACAAAAAAAAAATGAATCTAGACATAGACCTTCCACCTTTCACAAAAATTATCTCAAAATGGATCATAGAATTAAATGTAAAATGCAAAAACTATAAAACTCCTAGAAGATAACATAAGCGAAAACCTCGGTGACATTGGGTATGGTGATAACTTTTTAGACCAAAGGAATAATCCACAAAAGAAAGAATTGAGAAGCTGGACTTCACTGAAATTAAAAACTTATGCGCTGCAAAAGACAATATGAAGAGAATGAGAAAACAAGCCCGACTGGAAGAAAATATTTGCAAAAGACACATAAGATAAAAGACAACCAAAATATACAAAGAACTCTTAAAACTAAACAATAAGAAAACAACTTGATTAAAAAATGGCCAAAGACCTTAATATACACCTCACCAAAGAAGATATACAGACAGCACATAAGCATATGATAAGATTCTTCACATCATATGTCAGGAATGTTGATAACGGAGGAGACTACGCATGTGTGGGGGCAAGAAGTATAGGAGAAATCTCTATACCTTCCTTTCAATTTTTCTGTGAACCTAAAACTGCTCTAAAAAACAAAGTCTATTAAAAAACAAAAGATTAATATGAATAAACATTTTAATAAATTTTCAAAACCTAGATGAACCTGATGCATTCCTAAAAGGTATAAAATGTCTGAATAACACAATAAGAAATACAGAACATGAATACATTAAATATTGAGAAAATGAAATGGTAGTCAAACTCCTCCCTTGCTAAAAAACCCAGGCCCTGGTTGTTTTACGGTTGATTTCTGCCAAGCTCTCAAGTCAAAGTCAATTCCTATCATATATAAGTTGATATAGAATAGCAAAAGAACAAAAGCTGCCTAATAATCTTGATTATAAAACTAGATGACAAAAGAAACTAATAGGCTATTTCCTTTATAAACATAGATGCAAAGATCCAAAATAAAGTATTAGCTATTCAAATCCAAAGGTATACTAAACATTAATGCATTATGATCAAATAGGATTTATCCCATGAATGCAGGGATTGTTCAGCATAAAAGAAATCTATCAATGTAGTTTACTACATTAATAGACGAAAGGAGAAAATAATTTTAATTTTTTTCAACTGATGCAAAAAAACAATTTGATAAAGTCCAACACCTATCAATAAAAATAATTCTTTGGGAACTTGGAATAGAAGGGATCTTCCTTAATTCTGTAAAGGTTTTTTAGAAAAAGCTTATAGCATATTTTATATTTAATAGACAAACTTTCAATTCATTCTCTTTAAGATAGGAAAGGAGACAAGGTTGACCACTATAACTAATATATAACATATTATTGGAGATAATAAAAATATGTGAGTAGTATGAGGATTGGGAGACAAAGGTAACACTATCATTATTGGCGGATGATATGATAATCATATTCTAGAAAAAAACCAATAGAATTAATAATTTATTAGAATCAATAACAGTCAAACAAGATTGTCATATACAATTGCAATCTAAAAAGCAATAGTATACACTGAAACCTAAAATGTAGAAAATCAATAGCAAAAATTAAAAAATACCAGAGATAACTAACAAGAAAATATAATTAAGATAAGATACTTTTATGGTATCAATGGAATCTATAAAATGTCTGTGAATTACTTAAACAGGACCTCAATGGAAAAAAACGTTAAAACTTTAATAAAGGACATAGAAAATGATCTGAGTAAATGGAGAGATCTTCCACATACTTGGATTCAATGGTTTAATAAGATACAGATGTTAATTATCCCTAAATTAGTCAATACAGTCCAAATAAAAATTTCAACTGGATTTTTTAATGTACTTGATAAACTCACTATAAAATTTTTATAGATGAATAAAGATCCATGCATAGGTAAGGCAGGTATAAAAAAGGCAAGTAAATGGGAGAACCTGATATACCAGATATTAAGGCATACCACAGCACCACAGCAATAAAAAGAGTGTGATATTGTTTTAAGATCAGACAAAAAATACAGAATAGAGAGCTCAGAGACATATATACCTTAAGTCAAAAGGAAAAGATGATTGTTTAATAGATGATTTTGAGAAAAACTACATCCTTATATGGAGAAAAAAACCAGGATGCCTATGTAGTATCACATTCAAAGACGGAATCCTGTTAAAGATCTAAATGTCAAACTAACATTATAAACTTCATTGAAGAAAATGTGACTGGAGGCAGGAAGAACTATTAAAACAAAGCTTCAAGGGCACAAAGCTGCGAAGGATATGGGAGAGCTGAACAATAAAATCAACTAACTAAACCTAATTGATGTCTATAGAACCCCACTTAACAATGCAGAATACACATTCTTTTCAAGTGTATATGGAATATATATCAAGATAGATCACATGCTGGACCATAAAACAAGTCAAAATAAATTTAAAAGGATTCAAATCACACAAAGCATGTTTTCTAACCACAATGAAATTAAATCAGAAATAAAAAACAAAGATATCTGGAAAAATACCAAAATATTTAGAAAATAAAAAACATACTGCTAGATAACGCCTGGTCCCAGCCATTCAACTCCTAAGTATTTACCCAAGAGAAATGAAAGTATATGTCCATACAGAGACTTGTAGATGAAAGACTGATAGCAGCTTTATTTTAACAGTTCCAAACTGGAAACAACCCAAATATGTATCAACAGGTGAATAGATAAAAATAGTGTGGTATCTCCATATAATGGAATACTATTTAGCAATAAAAAGGATAAATTGCTGTTATACATAAAGGTAACAACATGATTGAATCTCAAAATAATTATCATTAGTGAAAAAAGACTGCAATTCTATTTAATTCTAGAAATTAAATATAAATATACTGTGTGATTCTGTTTAATTCTAGAAATTTCTAGAAACTTTCTAGAATTCTAAAATGATGACTGAAAGCTGATTGGCATTGTCTGGAAATGGGGGCAAGAGAAAGAGACTATGAATGGACATAGGAAAGTTTTGGGGATTTGGGATATGTACATTATCTTGATTGTGATGTTTTCAAGGGTATGTTTATACGTCAAAAGTTATCAAATTGTACATGTTAAATATGTGTAGTTTATGAAATGTCAATTATACCTCAGACAAGCTGTTGAAAATATATGCATACGAAATAATAATATGGAATAACATAAACAAAATAACATATACAGGAAACACATAAACAAAAACACATATAATAAACAGATTAGAATGATTGATTTTCTTAAGTAGAGGAAAGGAGAACGGCAATGAAGAACAGGGAAAAAAGAAGTACCTAAATAAATAAATAAATTTAAGAATCACAAGAGAGGGACCTTAGATAGGGAAGAGGGTGAGAAGAAAAAGAAAGAAATTTACTCTGCTAGAATGAAACCCCTTTTTAGGGGTACATGGAGACACTAAGTTCTCTAAGATTCACAAAACTGAATAACAACAGTAGGAGCTTCAGACTTCCAATCATACGAATGAGGAAATATTTAGAAGGAGTCTTTCTTGGTGTTCCTGGAACAACTCGAAACTATACTTATTCATTTAACAAATATTTACTGGGTACTTACTATATGCCAGGTCCTATTCACGAGGCCAGTAATTTTCCCCATAGCCACTCATCATCCCCATTCCCTGATCCTACCTGCTGGGGCTTCCACCTTGATTGCTGTTGTAGAAGAACCATTAGCGACGCCCCATGGGCCTAAACTGGATTCTACTTTCCCTCCTTCTTCAACGTACTCTACAGTACCCGTGCTCTTCTGCTTTGTTACTCGTGCCTGAAGTGCTTGTGCCTGAAGCTGTTTGAAGGCCTCGTGAAATGCCATTTCCATTCGAATATCATTATTTTGAATTTCATAGTACAACCCTGAAGAAAGAAAGATGCTGAAATAAATGTGACTAATTTCCCACTATCATATACTGAAGAATTGCAACATTTCACTTACATTTCCCACATTTTTACCAAAGTTTAAGAACTACATGATGAGCCATTAAAGAATGGAAAGAGGAAGGGAGAATCTTATAATGAAAGAAAACACATTCAGATCACAGGAAAATACCATACCAAGTAAAGTCCAAGCTACAACATTAGTTGGTTCCAAGCAAGTAGCATCCTCAAAGAAAATTTCTGCCTGCTCATAGTTCTCCATCAGGACAGCCAGGACACCACACAGCAACAAGCTGAGAAGAGACCACCAACATGACTAACAACATGGTCCCATGTCACAGTCATGGAATCAAGATAATTTCATATAGAAGATTATCTGCTCCTACTCATTCCTCATCTCCCTTCACCCATACCTGTGGATATGATTCTGGTTGAGGGAAAGGGCTTTCCGAAAACACTCCTGTGCTTTGATGTTGTCCTCGGTTAGGAGGCAGAAAGCACCATAGTCTAGCCAGTGTTCCAGGTTCTGGGGCTCACGGACCAACCTCTACCAAACAAAACATCAAGAGGACCAAGGTTATTGTGACACTATGTCATATTTTTAATGCATATAACATCACACAGTGGGCCACTCCATAAATACCATAAGCTCTATGAAAGCAGAAACTATGACTTCTTTTTTGCTTACCACTGAATTCTGAATACCTAGTACAGTTACCGTTCTGGCTTATGGTACGTGGTCAATAAATATTTGCTAAAATCTTTTAAAAATTGAATCCTCAAGTCATTGCTTCCTAGTGTCAGTGTTCTGTCAACATAAGCTCTCCAATTACTTGGGAATCAAAAGATTCAGTTTATGGTTCATTTTAAAGATTCATAAATTATCATTTCTGTCATAGTCTTGAGATGGCAAATAAAGTTTACCTACAACACATTTTAAATAAGTATTTCAAAATGAGCAAAAACTACAAAACATCGCTGAAAGAAATTCAAAAAGAAATAAATAAATGGAAATGCATCCACGTTCATGGATTGGAATACTTAATATTGTTAAGATGTCAATACTACCCAAAGCAGTTTACAGGTTCAATGCAGTCTCTATCAAAATCCCAATAATGTTTTTTGCAGAAATAGAAAAACCCATCCTAAGATACATATGGAATCTCAAGGGACCCTGAATAGTGAAAACAATCTTTTAAAAAAAGAACAAAATTGGAGGACTCACACTTCCTGATTTCAAAACTTACAAAGCTACAGTAATCAGTGTGGTACTTGTATAAAAACAGACCAATGGAATAAAATAGAGAGCCCAGAAATAAATGGTCAAATTATTTTTGACAAAGGTGACAAGACCATTCAATAGGGAAAGGACAGTCTTTTCAACAAATGGTGCTAGGAAAACTGGATATCCACGTGCGAAAGAATGAAGCTGGACCCTTACCTAACACCATATACAAAAAATAACTCAAAATGGATCAAAGAGCTAAACGTAAGACGTAAAATTCTGAGAAGAAAACATAGGGCAACACCTTCACAACATTAGATATGATACTAAAAGCTCAGGCAACAAAAGAAAACAATAGACAAATTGGACTTCATCAAAATTAAAACTTTTGTACATCAAAGAAACTATCACAGAGTAAAAAGTAACTCACAGGATAGGAAAAAACATTTGCAGATCATGTAGCTGGCAAGGGGCTCAAATCAGAATACATAAAGAACTTCTAAAACTCACTAACAAGAAATCAAACAACCTGACTCAAAAATAGGCAAAGGACTTGAATAGACATTTCTCCAAAGATCTACAAATAGCCAAACATAGGAAAAGATGCTCAACGTCACTAATCATCAGGGGATCAAATCACAATAAAATACCACCGCACACCCATTACGATAGCCACCACCAACAAAACAGAAAATAACAATTATTGATGAGGATATGGAGAAACTAGGACTCTTATACACAGTGGGCATGTAAAATGGTGCAGCCACTTTCGAAAACGGTATGGTGGTTCCTCAAAAAATGAAAAGTAGGATTACCACACGATACAACAATCCTACTTCTCTGTAGATACCCACAAGAACTGAAAGCAGAGTTTCAAAGAGATATTTGTACATCCATATTCATAGCAATGTTATTCATAACAGCTAAAAAGTACAAGCAACCCAAGTGCCCACTGAGAGATAAATGGATAAGCCAAATGCGATATATATATACAATGGAATATTATTCAGACTTAAAAAGGAAGGAAATTCTGACATATGCTACAACATGGATTGAAAATTGAGGACATATTCTAAGTGAAATAAGACAGTCACAAAAAGACATAACAATTTATTTATATAGACTGATGTTTTGAACTTATCGTAGTCTAAATGTTCCCCTGTTAATTAATTTAGAATTTGGAACATATTTTCCTCTTGAAAAAATTATAAATGTGAAAAGATGTTCAAACTCACTATTCATTAGAGAACGCAAAACAAAACCACAATGAGATACCACTTAACACCTATTAGAATGGCTGTAAAAAAAAGATGGACCATAACAAGTATTAGTGAGAATATGGAGAAAAATGGAACCCTTATCCGTTGCTCGTGGGAATGTAAAATAGTACAGCCTTTTGGAAAACAGTTTGGCACCTCCTCAAAAAGTTAAGCATAGAGTTACCATATGACCCAGAAATTCCACTCCTAGATATATACTGAAGAAAACCGAAAACATATGTTCTTACAAAAGTTTACACACTTTATATTTGAATGTTCATAGCAGCATTATTCATAACAGCCAAAAAGTGGAAACCAGTCAAATGCCCATTAACCTAATGAGTGAAAAAACAAAAAGTGGTATATCTGTATAATGGAATGTTACTCAGCCATAAAAAGGAATAAAATACTAATACATGCTACAATGTGAATGACCCTCAAAAATATCATGCTAAGTGAAAGAAGGTAGTTACAAAAGACCACATATTGTATGATTCCATTTATATGAACTGTCTACAATAGGCAAATCTATATATAGAGAAAGTAAATTAGTGGTTGTGTCAGGCTGGGGTGAAAAGAAATGGAGAATGACTGCTAATGGGCACAGGGTTTCTTTTGGGGGTAATGCAAATGCTCCAAATTAGACTGTGGTATTACTGTGAACCTAAAACCACTCTAAAAAAGTCTATTAAAAATTAGACTGTGGTGACAGTTGCACAACTCTGTAAAGATACTAAATACCACTGTATACTTTAAGTGGGTGAATGTTATGGCAGGTGAATTATATCTCAATAATTAAAAAAACAGAAAGAAGTTCAGACCATTCTTCATATATGTTTATTCAACCCATCATGCAGTGGTAGGCAGTACTAACAGAACTAAAGAACTTAATTGTCATTCATAACACATGGTAAGGGCTCAGTAAATGTTTGCTGAATATTCTGAACACAAATTTTATGTTATTTTTTAAATTATTTACAATAAAGATAACATTTTTTTCTTTTGGTATACAGTTCTATGAAGTTTAACACATGTATACCTTCATGTTACCATCACCACAATGAAAATACAGAACAGTTTCACCACCCCAAAAAACTTCCCCATGTTGTCTTTTTATAGTTTTCTCTTGCCCCATCCATAACCTCTGGCAACCACTGATCTGTTATTCATCATTATAGTTTTGTCAGTTCTAGAATGTCAAATAAACGGAACTGTACAGCATGTAACCTTTTGACACTGGCTTCTTTCACTCAGTATAATGCCTTTGAGATTCATCCAAGTTGTTGTGTGTATCAGTAGTTTATTTCTCTTATTGCTGAATAATATTTCATTGTATAGATAGACAATAGTTTATTCCCCCTTTGAAGAACATTTGAGTTGCTTCTGGTTTGCACAATTATGAATAGAGTTGCTATAAGCATTCATGTACATAAGATTTCATTTCTTTAAGGTAAATACCCAGCAGTAGGTCATACGATAAGTGTATAAGAAACTGCTAAACTATTTTCCAGAGTGGTTGTATCATTGTACATTTCCTCTAGCAAAGTATGACGGTTCCATTTGCATTATACTCTCACCAGTATCTGCTATTGTCAGCATTTTTCATTTCAGTTATTCTAATAAGAGTGCAATAGTATCTCATTCTGGTTTTAATTTGCAATCTCTATTGGCTAATGATGTTGAACATCTTTTCATGTTTTTATTCATCATACTTATGTGCTCTTTAGTGATGCCTCTTCAAATCCTTTGCCCATGTTAATTTTTTTTTAATTAGTGAGTTTTGAGAGTTCTTAGTCTGGATACAAATCCTTGTCAGATATACATTTTGCAGATATTTTCTCCTGGTTTTTACCTTTTCTTTTCTTTCTCTTAACAGTGCCTTTCACAAAGCTACATTTTTAATTTTGATGATCTTCCATTTATCAGATTTTTTTTTGATGGATTGTGCTTTGGCATCATGTCTAAGAACTCTTTACCTAGTTCCAGGTCATAAATATTTTCTCCTCTGTTTTCTTCTAAAAGTTTCATAGTTTTATGTTTTACATTCAGATCTATGATCCATCTTGAGTTGATTTTTATACAATGTTTGAGGTTTAGGTTGAGGTTCATTTTTTGCACATGGGTGACATATGAAATGTTCAATACCATTTTTTGAAAACACTACCCTTTTTCCATTGAATTTCTTTTACACCTTTGTGAAAAATATAATGGCCTTATTTGTATGGACCTATTTTTGGACTCTGTTTTATTGACCTATGTGCCTATCATTTCACCAATCAGATTGGATTTTAAACAATCAAAAACCACTATTTATTATACCCATATTGTACAAATAATAGTAACAACAACCACTGGGAAGATGTTTAATTACCTCTTCATAATACACTGCAGCCATTTCAAAGTTCTCATTGACTTCTGCTTCAAATGCAAAGAGTCGAAGCTGTTCACTAGTCGTATAAATGGTTGAAACAGCACCTTGGACATCATCTGGTATGGTCTTGTCAACATCAAGATGTTAGGCAGACAAAATGAAGCAATTATAAGTAGAGAAGTTTTATAAAAATGAACCAGACATGGATTCATGAGGTCTAAAATGATATTGATGTTTCTTACAATCTTGCCAATACAGTAAGAGAGTGAGAGTGAACCAAGAGAGAAATATCAAGAGTGAAAGGGAAGCTCCAATGTATGAATACCAACAGTCGGAACTCATGGAAGTGAGTTAAAATTCCTTAGGGCAGAATTGCTGTCCTCAACTCTCAGGGCAGTTCGAATCCCTAGGCAAGTCGCCTCTAACATCAAACAGCTTCTTTCATTTTCTCTAGTGTACAGGACAAATATCATTTTTCAGGTCCCATGACAT
Organism: Equus przewalskii; assembly: GCF_037783145.1. Lineage (NCBI taxonomy): Eukaryota > Metazoa > Chordata > Mammalia > Perissodactyla > Equidae > Equus > Equus przewalskii. The sequence goes on from NC_091831.1 coordinate 61,213,870, forward strand.
GAAAGATGTTGGAAAACACTAGCTAGGGTCTTCAAACATCAAGAAAATGGGAGTCTAAGGGTAAAGCTTTGGAAGTTACATTTATACTTTTAGTGGGATATATAGACAAGACAGATCCTGCAAGGGAGACATTATAGAAATAGCCAGAAAGGTAGGAAGAAACCCAGAAAAATAATATATCCTATAAACCCAGATAGGAAAGTAGGCCTGGTATAACAAGTAATCTCCTGAGTCAGAGGCCATGACCAAGGAAGACCCCCCCAAATTCTTAAATTAGAAGTAAAAATAATGTAAGTGATTTTAACAAGTAGAGTTGCTAAGAGATGTGGAGTAAAGCTAAATTTGAGATGGGCCACAGAAAGCTTCTGACTATTGACTAATGTTTCTGTTCTTTGTCCTTTTTAATTTTGACGATCTTGACCTCTAAATCCCTCCAGCAACACACTTTCATGCCCAAACCAGAAATACTGTACCTCTATAATATCCCACTCCCGGAACCCATGGTTACAAGCTTTCTGCCTTTTGTCACTTAGTCCCCTTAAAACTGTTCTCTGACTTTATTTCCTTCACTTCCAATATGCCTATCATTTCCCAAGTGGATAAGCCTCACAATCAACCACTCATATTACTCTTTCACCAGCATACTCAAGTCCCAAGCATCCTTGTCCTTCTCCTGCACTTGTCCTGAAAACTTCTAAATTAAAGCAATCCTACAATCTGAAGTCTGCCAACTGGTCCTAAGGCAAACTGCATATACATAGAGATATCTGAGCTGCCACAGACTCTTCTGGCATTCAGTCCTAGCTGAAGGTCTTTAATACTCTCAGCAATCTATGTATTTGTCCTTGTTCAACAACATATTCCATAATGTTATGCAGTATCTATATTTTCTTCTCTTTATTCAAGCTTTACATTTAACTTTTATCTCCTTCACTTTCAGTACAGATGTTATTTCTTAGAGGAAATAGAAAACATTAGGGAAGAAATCCCTCAACTTTTGAACCCCACTCCTAAATTGTTTATTTCTGTATCCATTGTATCTCCTTACTTTCAGCCTCAGAGGAAGAGGCATTGCATCCTTCTCTGTTTCAAGGCTAAGCAGTCAATCTAAATTCTTGATCCTTTCCCACTTGTACACCCTGGGATTTCCATCAATTATCCCCTTTCCCTGTTTTCAACTTCTCCAGCCTCTTATTCTTGTTCCCAAACCTGTGGACTAAAGTATGCTAAAAGGTTTTTCATCTTAAGAAGAAAATCTATGTAACTTCTAGCTATTACTTTCCCACATCTTCCCTTCATCTTCCAACTTCTTGAATTTATATTCACCTGCTCCCTAATTTTCAATTCATTATAATTTGTATCCATTCCATTAGCCAATGAAATTTCTATGTAAAGGTTATCAATAACATCCTTATTGTCAAATCCAAAGAAAACTTTTCAGATTTTCTTTTTCTTTTTTCCCCCAGTTTTACTGAGACATAATTTATATACATCACTGTATAAGTTTAAGGTGTACAGCATAATGGTTTGACTTACATATATTGTGAAATGATTACCATAAGTTTAGTTAGCATCCATCATCTCATATAGATATAATAAAAAGAGAAAGCAAAAAAGTATTTTTTTCTTCTGAGAAGAACTCTTAGGATTCACTCTCAACAACTTTCATATGTATCATACAGGAGGGTTAACTATAGTTATCAGGCTGTAATTACATCCCTAGTACTTAATTTATCTTGTATCTGGAGATTTGTACCTTTTGACCACCTTTCTCCAATTGCCCATCCCCCCACCCCAGATTTTGTTTTTCTTGAACTCCAAGTAATATTTGACAACGTTGACCACTTTTTCTTCTTAAAATTTTGTTCCCTTAGCTTCTGTGACACCACTTTCTTCTGGCTCTTTTGCCTTTTTAATAATTCACTTGTTTCCTTCATTAATTCTTTTACTCATCCATCCCTTAAATATTGGTGTTTCCTAAGGTTCCACCACCAGCTCACTTCTCTCTCTACTCATGTTTTTCTTGGCAGCTTCATCTATGACCTTAGTTTAACTAACATCTACGTACTCATGGCCCCCCAAATCTCATCTTTAGCTCAGATTTCTCTTTTGAGAAAAACTCCACTAGAGCAAATGTTCAAAACTGAAGTCAACAACACCTGCCTCCCACCAAATTTGCTCATGTCGTATTTCATGTCGAGGTCAATGGTACTACCAGCTACCCAGTTATTGAATTTTAAACTTAAGAATCTTTGACTCCTTTTCCTCCTTACTATTTAATAATCAGTCAATATCGCTAGTTTCAATACCTCTAACCCATAATACTGCTATCAGAACGTTTTTTGTAAAATGTAAATCTGATCACACTATTCTTCAGTATAAAATAATTCAATTTATTGCTGCTAACTACCAATAAGGGGAAAAGTCAAAACTTCTTTGCATGGCATACAAGGCCTCCCTCCGCACTCCCAAATTCCATATTAGGAATTGATCTTGACTTCAACTCCTGCTTCTCTGTCCCTCAACCACATCAACCTCTGCTCCTGAACTATATGCAGTTTCTGTATATGTCATATTCTTTCAAGGTTCCTAGCCTTTGTGATGTTCCCTATGACTCAAATGCTCTGAACATCTACCTGGAGAACATTTTTTTAGCCTTCAAGGCCCAACTCAAGTCACAGCTCCTCTGTGAATCCTCCCCTGAAAGGTCTCAGGGTGAAGTTGATCACTTTTTCTTTAAATTATCCATTAATCTGCTTTACCACGGACACACCTCTATTACAGCACTTACCTCACTCTACTGCAGTGATTTGTATTTTGTGCCTATCTCCTCAACTAGACAGGGGCTTCTTGGGGACATAGGACAACAATAATTACCATCTCATACTCAAGTCTCAATTGCTTTCCAAATCAAATCATCCAAATCATTTGTGCCCAAAGCAAGATTGTTTCTCTTAATCCTAGGATACTGGGCACTCCTCTCCTACCTCTTCCAGGAGGGCTGAACAAGGTGAAAGAAAAAGTGATGATGGCAGAGAAGAAAAAACAGTGAAGGAAAGAGGAAATAGAATAGAGGCTTTGAGGAGGTATAGCTGGTTAGAGACTACCAAGGGGACAAAGAGACTTTGACTTTATCCTTGTTTTCAAACAAACCACTACTACATACATTAAAAAAAGAGCAAATAGGAATGATGTCAGCATCATGGTACAGTGAGCTCTTCCCATAGTCTCTCCCACCCTAAGATACAAAGACATGCATAAACCAACAGAGGACATTCACGCAACACCATAGACATCTGAGAGAGATCCACACAGCCATACATCTAAAGGTGGGGGTGCTGGACCCCCTGGGAGGCAGTGGAAGGAGGTAAGAGGATCTCCTCTCCCTCCCAAGTGGCAGCAATCTAGGGTGCAGGACATCATGCAGTGGCTAGCACGCAGCACTGAGAGGAGAAGGGGAAAAGGCAGCCCTAGACAAGAACACTTGCACTCTCGGAGTTGCGTCCCAGCCTGTGAGAACTCTCCACAGCAAAGCAAGTAAGCCATCCTGGGGGCATCCACACCAAGCTGAGCAGCCCAGGTGGGCAGACAGTAAGTGCAGAGTTGGGGCATGTGAGATCGCACACACAAAAGAAAGCATCCCTCTCCCCACTCCCGCCTGGTGCACACGCTAAGCCAGTTGGCCAGAGCAGGGGATTCCTGCCAGAGCACCTCTGCATACATGGGTAAGGCAGCAGTGGCCAGCAGGCAAATGCAGACAGACCCTGTCAGCACAGCTTCTAATGGACAGGCACATCTGCCAGGGGTTGCAGAGGGTTCAGAAAACACAGCTCCCACCCTCTGCCCAGTGGTGGCAGGTGGCATCTGTGACCAAATACTACCACTATGCAAGGGCAAAAGTCCACTCCATCAAATAGTATGAAGTGGTATATTAACACTCCAGACCAGAAGGAAAATGACAAGTACCCAGAAATCAATCCTGAAGTCGCAGAAATTTACTATCTAAATGACAGAGAATTCAAAATAGTTATCATAAAGAGACTCAATGAGTTACAAGAAAACTTGCAAAGACAGTTTAATAACCTCAGGAATAAAATTAATGAACACAGGAAATTCTTCACAAAAGAGAAGGAAACTATAAAAGAAAATCAGAAACGTTGGAGATGAAAAACACAATGAATGAGATAAAGAAAAATCTGGAGTCCTTAAATAACAGAGCTGATATTATGGAGGACAGAATCAGTAATTTAGAGGGCAGAAGTATAGAAAAGCTTCAGATAGAGGAGGAGAGAAAACTAAGACTAAAAAGAAATGAAGAAATTCTCCAAGAAATATCCAGCACCATTAGAAAATGCAGCATAAGGATTATAGGTATTCCAGAGAAGATAGGGAGAAAGGAGCAGAGAGCTTGTTCAAAGAAATAATAGCTGAGAACTTCCCAAACCTGGGGAAGGAACCAGAATTCCAAGTACACAAAGCCACTAGAACTTCTAATTACATCAATTAAAAAGACCCTCTCCGAGGCATGTATTATTAAAGCTGCCAAAAGTCAATGACAGAAAACATATTAAGGGCAGCAAGGCATAAGAAAACCTACAAAGGAACCCCTATCAGGCTTTAAGTGGATTTCGCAGCAGAAACCTTACAGGTTAGGAGAGAATGGAATGACATATTCAAAATTCTGAAGGACAAAAACTATCCACTGAAAATATCCTTTAGATACAATGGAGAAATAAAAACTTTCCCAGATACACAAAAGTTGAGGGAGTTCATTGCCACAAGAACAACCCTGCCTCCTACAAGAAAAGATCAAGAAGTCCCTTATGCCTGAAAAAAAGAGAAAGGGTTTACAAAGCCTTGAGCAAAGGAGATCAAAAAACAGACAAAATCAGAAAATTGCAGCTCTCAATCAGAACAGGTTAGCAAACACAATTATAATGTTAAAGATAAAGGGAAGGAAGGCATCAAAAATAACTATGATCACTTTATTTTAATCACAAACTCACAACACAAAATGGAATAAGTTGTGACAACAATAATTTAGAAGGGGAAGAAGAAGGAGAGGGAATCTGCTTAGACTCAGGAAACAAGAGGCTATCAGAAAATGGACTATTTACGAGATCTTTTATACAAACCTCATGCTAACGACTAAACAAAAATCAGAACAGAGACACAAATGATAAAAAAAGAGAAAACCATCACAGAGAAACACCAAATTCAACTGGCAATTGTAAATACACAGGACAAGAAACAAAGGAATTACAGAACGACTGGAAACCAAGAGATAAAATGGCAGCATTAAGCCCTCATACATCAATAATCACTCTAAGTGTAAATGGATTAAAGTCTCCAATTGAAAGACAGAGAGTGGCAGGATAGATTAAAAAACAAGACCCAATAATATGCTGCCTCCACAAAACACATCTCAGCTCTACAGATAAACACAGGCTCAGAGTGAAAGGATGGAAGGCGATACTCCAAGATAATGGCAAACAAAAGAAAGCAGGTGTTGGGGTCAGCCCCGTGGCTGAGTGGTTAAGTTTGTGCACTCCACTTTGGTGGCCCAGGGTTTTGCTGAGTCGGATCCTGGGTGCAGACATGGTACCGCTCCTCAGCTCATGTTGAGGTGGCGTCCCACATAGCACAACCAGAGGCATTCACAACTAGAATATACAACTATGTACCAGGGGGCTTTGGGGAGAAGAAAAAAAAATTGGCAACAGATGTTAGCACAGGTGCCAATGTTTAAAAAAAAAAATAAAGCAGGTGTTGGGGCCAGCCTGGTGGCACAGTGGTTAAGTTCGCACACTCCGCTTTGGTGGCCTTGGGTTTACGGGTTTGGATCATGGGTGTGGACCTAGCACCACTTGTCAAGCCATGCTGTGGCAGCATCCCACATGAAATATAGGAAGATTGGCATAGATGATAGCTCAGGGCCTATCTTCCTCACCAAAACAAAAAACAAAACGAAAGAAAGCAGGTGTTGCCATACTTATATCAGACAAAGTAGACTTCAAGGTAAAAAAAGCAGTAAGAGACAAAGAGGGCAGTATAAATTGATAAAAGTGACACTTCGCCAAGAAGACATAACACTTATAAATATATATGCACCTAACACAGGAGCACCAAAGTACATAAAGCAACTATTAACAGACGTAAAAGGAGAAATTAACAAAAACACAATAACAGTAGGGGACCTCAGCACCCCACTTAAATCAGTGAATAGATCACCCAAACAGAAATTCAACAAGGAAATGGTGGAATTAAATGAAAAACTAGACCAGATGGACTTAGTAGATATATATAGAATGCTCCACCCAAAATCAGCAGAATACACATTCTTCTCAAGTGTGCATGGAACATTCTCAAAGATAGGCCACAAGTTGGGAAACAAGGCAAGCCTCAATACATTTAAGAAGATTGAAATCATATCAAACATCTTTTTTGACCATAATGCTATGAAACTAGAAATCAACTGCAAGAAAAAAACTAGAAAAGTGATAAACATGTGGAGACTAAACAACATGCTACTGAACAATGAATGGATAAATGGAGAAATCAAAGGAGAAATCAAAAAGTATCTGGAGACAACTGAAAATGAAAATACACCATACCAAGTCGCGTAAGATGCAGCAAAAGTGGTCCTGAGGGAAATTCACTGCAATACAGGCCCACCTTAACAAACAAGAAAAATCTCAAATAAGTAATCTTAAACTGCACCTAACGGAACTAAAAAAGGAACAAACAAAGCCCAAAGTCAGCAGAAGGAGGGAAATAATAAAAATTAGAGCAGAAAAAAGTGAAATAGAAAGCAAAAAACAAACAAACAAACAAACAACCCAGTAGAAAGGATCAATGAAACTGAGACGGTTCTTTGAGAAGATAAAGAAAACAGAAAAACCCTTAGCAAGACTCACTAAGAAAAAAAGAGAAAAGGCTCAAATAAATCAAAGTAGAACTGAAAGAGGAGAAATTACAATGGATACCACAGAAATACAAAGGATTATAAGAGAATATATGAAAAACTATATGCCAACAAATGGGACAATTTAAAAGAAATAGATAAATTCTTAGATGCATACAACCTCCCAAAACTGAACCAAGAAGAAATAGAGAATCTGAATAGACCAATCACAAGTAAAGAGATTAAAACAGTAATCAAAAAGCTCTTCAAAATAAAAGTCCAGGACCAAATGGCCTCTCTGGAAAATTCTACCAAACATTCAAAGAAGATTTAATACCTATTCTTCTCAAACCATTCCGAAAAATTGAAGAAGACAGAATGCTTCCTAACTCATTCTACAAGGCCAACATCATCCTGATCCCAAAGCCAACAGACAACGTAAAGAAGGAAAATTACAGGCCAATATCAAAGATGAACATAAATGCAAAAATCCTCAATAAAATATTGGCAAACCAAATACGGCAATACATTAAAAGGATCATATACCATGATAAAGTGGGATTTATACCAGGACACAGGGATGGTTCAACATCCGCAAATCAATCAATGTGGTACACCACATTAACAAAATGAGGAGTAAAAATCACATGATCATCTCAATAGATGCAGGGAAAGCATTTGACAAGATCCAACATCCAGTTATGATAAAAACTCTAAATACAATGGGTATAGAAGGAAAGTACCTTAACATAATAAAGGCCATATATGACAAACCCAGAGCCAACATTGTACCCAATGGGGAAAAACTGAAAAACATCCCTCTGAAAACAGGTACAAAACAAGGGTGCCCACTCTCGCCACTTTTATTCGACATAGTACTGGAGGTTTTGGCCAGAGAAATTAGGCAACAAAAATAAATAAAAGATATCCAAATTGGCAAGGAAGTAGTGAAACTGTCACTGTTTGCAGACTGTTTCCATATATAGAAAACACTAAAGAATCCATCGGAAAACTATTAGACATAATCAACAACTATAGTGAAGTTTCATGGTGCAAAATCAACTCAGAAAAATCGGTTGCGTTTCTATACTCTAATAACAAACTAACAGAAGGAGAACTCAAGAATATAATCAGAACTGAAAAATAAAATATCTAGGAATAAATTTAACCAAGGAGGTGAAAGTCCTATACAATGAAAACTGTAAGACATTATTGAAAGAAATCGATGATGACATAAAGAAATGGAATAATAGTCCATGCACATGGACCGGAAGAATAAACATAGTTAAAAATGTCCATATTACCTAAAGCAATCTACAGATTCACTACAATCCCAATTGGAGTCCCAAAGACATTCGTGACAGAAATAGAACAAAGAATCCTAAAATTCATATGGGGCAACAAAAGACCCCAAATAGCAAAAGCAATCCTGAGAAAAAAGAACAAAGCTGGAGGCATCACAATACATGACTTCAAAATATACTACAAAGCTATAGTAATCAAAACAGCACGGTACAGGTACCAAAACAGACATACAGATCAATGGAACAGAATTGAAAGCCCAGAAATAAAACCACACATCTACGGAAAGTTAATCTTCAACAAAGGAGCCAAGAACATACAGTGGAGAAAGGAAAGTCTCTTCAATAAATGGTGTTGGGAAAACTGGACAGCCACATGCAAAAGAATGAAAGTAGACCGTTATCTTTCACCATACACAAAAATTAACTCAAAATGGATTAAAGACTTGAAGGTAGGATGTGAAACCATAAAACTCCTAGAAGAAAATATAGGCAGTGCACTCTTTGACATCAGTTTTAGAAGCATCTTTCAAATACTCTGTTTACTCAGAGAAGGGAAACAAAAGAAAAAATAAACAAGTGGGACTTCATCAGACTAAAGAGCTTGTGCAAAGCAAAGGAAACCAGCAACAAAACGAAAAGACAACCCACCAACTGGGAGAAGATATTTGCAAATCATACATCTGGCAAGGGGTTAATCTCTCAAATATATAAAGAACTCATACAACTCAGCAACAAAAAAATAAACCACCTGATTGAAAAACGGACAGAGGACATGAACAGACATTTTTCTGAATATATGCAGATGGTCAATAGGCCCATGTAAGAACGTTCAACATCACTAATCGTTAGGGAAATGCAAATCAAAACTACAAGGAGATATCAATTTACACTCATTAGAGTGGGTATAATTATGAAGACAAAAAATAACAAACATTGGAGAGGATGTGGAGAAAGTGGAACCCTCATACACTGCTGGTGGGAGTGCAAACTCGTGCAGCCACTATGGAAAACAGTATGGAGATTTCCTAAAAAATTAAAAATAGAAATACCAGATGACCCAGCTATCCCACTACTGGATACTTATCCAAAGAACTTGAAATCAAAAATTCAAAGAGAATTATGCACCCCTATGTTCATTGTAGCATTCTTTACAATACCCAAGATGTGGGAGCACCCCAAGTGCCCATTGACTGATGAATGGATAAAGAAGAGGTGGTATATATACACACACACATACAATGGAATACCACTTAGCCATAAAAAAAGACAAAATCGTCCCATTTGCAATAGCACGGATGGACCTTGAGGGTATTATGTTAGGCGAAATAAGCCAGACAGAGAAAGACAAACACTGCATGATTTCACTCACATGTGGAAGATAAACAAACACATGGACAAAGACAACAGATTAGTGGTTACCAGAGGGGAAGGAGTTCGGGGGCAGGCATAAGGGATAAAGGGCTCCATATATATATAGCGACTGACAAATAATAATGTACAACTGAAATTTCACAAGGTATAAACTATCATGACCTCAATAAAATAATTTCTAAAAATGAACAAATAAAGGCAAGACGCAAGCTGTGCAAATATAGATATAAACAGACATGTGGAAGGAAAGCAGACCACCAGTCAAATAGAAAAGGCACGTCTGAAGTGTCATTCTCATTCAGGTATAATATCTGAAAACTCATAGTTTTTCATTTGAATAAAAAATTGAGAATTGCACGCATTCACAGAATAAACAGAATAATTTTTGTTTCACAATTTACATAGTCGATTTTATCTATTTTTTTATCCATCACATTTATGACAGTTATGAAATTTATTTTTCTAGGAAGTTGAAAGAGCACACCTGCTTGTTCTCAAAATTAGTCTTATAATTTAGGCAGTTTCTTATTCATCTTTGTGTTTTCCATGTCCAGCAGAAAGCAGACACCTCAATAAATGTTCGTAGAATTAAGGAAGAAAGGAAGCAAGGAAGGAATCATTCAGAGGAAACCCTGATGCCCTGATGCTCTTGGTTCTTGAGCACCTACCTGGTTCAAGGCCACATGCATCTGATCCACCAAGAACACATAGAGCTCGCTGATAAATGTCTGCAGCTCCTCCTGGCTTTCAAATGATGTTGTCTTCAAGTACTTCTCTCTCACAATCTTTACCACAGCATGCTGCAAGAGACACAGGTCACCCATCTGATAACAGTCCAGCACCATGCTAACAGCACAGGCCTCCCTTGAGCTTCTGGTCTAAGGCTCAGCAGCACTTCAGAAGGTGACTGATTTCTCCCTTGGTAACTGCTAGACTATCACCTCTCTGATTTTTCCTCCAAACAACATGCTCTACGTGACTTCTTTTCTTGACGTCACCATCATCACTAACATGGTCGATGCAGGACTCAAACTGTGTGAAGAGAGCCATAAAGCCAAAGAAAAGCTTTGTATTAAGTTTATGTAGTATATCTCTCATGGTGACCACATGATTCAAGGGAGAAAGGGAGAAAGACCTGCTTTGAGAGTCTGGAGAACGGAATTCTGGTTCTAACCCTGCCACTGTACAACCTCATAAATTATTTTACACTTGGCACCTTGATTTCCTCATTTGTTAAACAGATATGTACTTTTGGTATTACTATCTTATTTCAGAAAATGACTGAGAAGCTAAAGAGAAATAACAGGTGGTGAAGCTTAAAATGCTATACAAATAACATATTTCTGTAGCCAGGACAGTTTCTTCTTTTTTTCCCCTCAGCTAACATTATTTCCAGGTTTTGTACTAAGCACTTTCCATGCATTATATTATTTAATTCTCATAATGACTCTACGTGATAATATTAACATTATCCCTCATTATTAGGCAAAGAAATTGAGGCTCAGAGATGTAAAGTCACTTGACCAAGGTCATCAGGCTAGTAGTGATGGAACCAGGAATCAAACTGAGATGTGCCTATGCCGCCTACTGAGAACAGCCTCTTGCCTCCACGAGCAATAGTTGTTTTTCACTTTATTATTTCCATACGCTTTCTTTGTATCTGTTTAGTACAGTACAAGGCACAAAGTAAGTGTGCATAGAGAGGTGACAGGCAATGTAGTAGTTAAGAACGTGAGTTCTGGAGTCAGACTGCCTGAATTTGAGTCCTATCTTTGATCTTTACTAGCTCTGTGACCTTGGGCAAATTACTTAACCGACTAACTGTATTTCTCCATCTATAAAATTGGGAGTACCTACCTCATAGAGTAGTTGTGAGGATTAAATTAGCAAAATATAAAGCATTTAAAAATTTGGTTTACAGCAAAAAATAAATGTTAACCATTATTATTTGGGAAATCATTATTAAGTAAGTGTTTCTCAAATGATAGTGATTCTATGAACTAGGGAAATGTTTGTTAATGGGAAACAGATATTTAGTCATGGAATCAGTACCAGTTACAGAGCTTCTGCCTGGTAAAGCAACATGAAATCCGGCCCCAAATCTGGCCTAGCCTCAAGTAAAGACTTAGTTTGTTAAAAGCTCACACTCAGAATAGATACTGAACCATTCTAAGGCTCTGCAGGAGTGGAGCTTCTCTTGACATTCTATCATAGAGAACACAGCTCTTTGCACCAAAAACAAGAAAGGTGGAAGCATAGCTGAGCATAATCGGAGAAAAAAAGTAACTGGGTCTGTAGAGAAGATGCTTCATAAAAACCTATGGAATAATTAAATAAATGAATATTTACCTTGAGTTGTTCTTTGAAAGCAAAGTATTTTCCAGAGCAATTAAGTTCATAGCTGAGCTGGCACTTATGTTCCTCCAGGGTTTCACTATCCATATCACTCCCTAGTTTGGCCACCTGTTTTCCAAACATCCTGTGATACTCTTCCAGAATGGCTCTAGAAATGTTTTTGATCTGCATGTGGTAGTCACTCACGGCCTAGGAAAATACAAAATGTCTGGTAAAGAGGCCTTAAGGAGGTTAAGATACAGAACGCAAGTCTGAAACTAGATTGGGTTTTACATTCAACAATACTTTAGGTATAAACTGCCCTTTTCTTTTCAGCTCAGAGACTACCAACAAAAGATTAAACACTATACTATTCACTGTACCCCACTAGTCACAACCAGAACCAGGAAGGAAAATATGTGAAGCTACAATTTCTCACCCCTTCTGGAAAACATACTGAAGAGTCCCTGCCTTATTTTCAAATGAGTGCACTCAACACCTTATAATATTAAAGTTTCACCTTGGCTTTGGCACTTGCCTTCTGAGCTCCTCCTGTCCGACGGGTAAGAGGTGGCCTTGGAGGAATCATTTCCTTGACCCTGTATCAGAAAAACAACAAGAACAAGTTTATTATCTGCAGATTTATGTTCTCTTATTTCCCACCTCCAAAGAGACTGGGGGGTAGATCTAAGTTCTGCACTCCCATTACACTTGAGCACTGTGCTATTCTCTCATGTAAAAGCCTAGATGTGAACCCCAGAACAGTATATGTCTATGGAGCAGGTAGGAAGGAAGCCAGGAAGCAGCTACTCAGAGAGTAGCTAAGTTGTACTTTTGGCTAATTTGAGCCCTGGCTCTACCCTTACACATTTTTAAAAACCATTGTTATGCACAAGAGGCTGCTTGACTCGGGAGCTAGAAAGAAATGGGGGCTATGATTTTAGGTGCACTCAGTAGAGTCTATGAAAGCACAAAGTTTTGGAAATCTAAATGGTAAAGGGAAGTGAAAGCTTTTCTTTCCTTGCCATCTATGATAAGAAGTGTAATCTTGGCGATAATTTATAAGACTGAATTAAATTATGATAATTATATCAGACTTTATGGTGAGTAAGAAAATACATTTTGTCACTGTCAAACTACTTATGCAAAAACTGTACCTTCTATTTTCAGGAGACTTTACAAGGTCCTAGAGGAAATTAAGTTATAGCTCTTTCTCCTTATAGCGTCAGATTACTATTGAAATACATTGGACTACCTTGAAGTTTACAATCAAATTCACAAATTCAACTTTTCTTCTATAGGTCCTATGTAATTGTATACTTCAGCTCATAATTTCTAATTTTAATTTTATGCATTTTAATAGGAATATATCCTTATCATTCAAAACTTGAGGTATAAAATAACATATAATAAACAGTCTCCTTCCAACCTTGTTGTCCAGAACCCAATTTCCTCTGGAAAGACAATGTTATTTATTCATTCATTCAAAATATATACTGAGTGCTTACTATCCATCAGGCACTTTTCCAGGTCCTGAGGATAGAGCATTAAACAAAATAGACAGAAATTCTTGGCCTCACAGAGCTTACATTCTAGTGGGGAAACAAGAATAATAAACAAGATAAATAATTAAGATAAATATGTTAGAGGGAATGGAGAGGAGGCGGAGCAAAAGGCAGGGTAAGCAGACCCGGGACTCTCTCCCCTCCAAACTACAACAAAGGACTGAAAAAAAAAGAAAAAACAACCTGAATTTCAGCTAATGAACCTAATGCCAGGACTCAGAGACCTACAGTATCAAAAGACAGAAGACGGAGCGCCTACTGCCTGCCTCGGAGGAGCTGGAACGGGGTAGGAGAGAACATCCCTCCATCCCCTAGAAACCAGGATCGCAGCGTGGGTCCAGGAAGGAGAAGGGGAGGGGCCGCACGACCAGAGGATCGTCTAGGACTCCTGCCGCTGGTTCAGTGGAAACCCGCTGACGGGGAGAGCTTCCGTGCGCGGGGACCCCATAAACGCAGGGCCCCGGGAGACCAGAGAACAGAACTGATCGAATCCAGATCGGTGCGTGAGAGAAACCGCCCCCACCCCCGCCCTGGCAAAGTGCACTGGGCACCGACATCTTGCCGGAAGGCGGAGAGATCAGAACACGCGGCTCTCGACCCCCATCTAGTGGCGACAGGCTGTAACTGCAACTGAATTCTACCACCATGTGAAAAAACTGCTCCTCTACCATCCAGCAATTTATAAAAGCCCCAGACCAGAAGGAAAACAATAAAAACAAAGAATTAAGTCCTGAGGACTTGGAATTAGGTAAACTAAATGAAAATGAGTTCAGAGCAGCTATAATAAAAAAACTCAATGAGGTAGAGAGAAAGATAGACAAGCCAAGTTCTGGAGTTACTTCACAAAAGAGATTGAAATTACAAGGAAGAATCAAACAGAATTACTAGAGATGAAAAACACAATGGACCAGATAAAACAGAATACAGATTCCGTGAATGCCCGGGTAGATTCCATAGAAGAGCAAATTAGCATAATCGAAGATAGACAGGCTGAATGGCTCGAGACAGAGGAAGAAAGAGAACTAAGGATTAAAAGGAATGAGGAAAGTATTAGAGAGATAGCGGATTCAAGGAGGAGAAAGAATTTAAGGATCACAAGAATTCCCGAGAACGTAGAAAAGGAAAATGGAGCAGAAAGTGTGCTTAATGGAATTATAGAACAGAACTTCCCAAATCTAGGGATTGAGGGAGAAATGTGTGTAGAGGAAGCTTTCAGATCTCCTAGATTTGTCAATGTAAAAAGACCTACTGCAAGGCATATAGTAGTACAAATGGCAAAAAGGAATGACAAAGAAAGAATACTCAGGGCTGCAAGACAAAAGAGAATTACCTACAAAGGAGCCCCTATCAGACTTTCAGCGGATCTCTCTGCAGAAACCTTACAAGCTAGGAGAGAATGGAGTGACATATTCAAAGCTTTAAAAGATAAAAATCTTCAGCCAAGAATACTCTATCCAGCAAGAATATCCTTCAGATATGAGGGAGAAATTAAATCTTTTCCAGACAAACAAAAGTTAAGGGAATTTGTAACCAAAAGTCCTCCACTACAAGAAATCCTCAAGAAAGCTCTCATACCTGAAAAAAGGGAGAACGGGGTCACAAACCACAGAGTAGGGAGACAGATAAATAGAACCAGAATAGGATAGCAAATATTCAACTATAGCATTAGGGTAAAGGTAAGGAATCTACCAAAGCAAGGAGGATCTTATCACTCTAACTACAAACTCATAACACAAGTTGGAACAAGAAGTGAAAATAATAATTTAGGAGGGGAAGAGCAAAGGGACTAAATTAGTCTAGACCAAGTAAGTAAGAGACCACCAGAGAATAAACTATATTATACACGAGATTCTAAATACAAACTTCAGGGTAGACACTAAACTAAACAACAGAACAGAGCCACAAAACATAAATAAGCAAAAATCTAAGAAACCCAGCATAAGAAATTGCAGTATCGAATGGGTAGGATAAAGCACACAGGAAGAGAAAAGCAGGAAAGCCAGATAATGAGCAATAGATTGACAGCTTTAAGTCCACATGCATCAATAATCACTCTCAATGTAAATGGATTAAACTCTCCAATAAAAAGACACAGAGTGGCAAAATGGATTAAAGAACAAGATGCAACAATTAGTTGCCTCCAGGAAACACACCTCAGCCCCAAGGACAAAGACAGGCTCAGAGTGAAGGGGTGGAGGACAATACTTCAAGCTAATAGCAAGGGAAAAAAAGAAGGTGTTGCAATTCTTATATCAGACAAAGTGGATTTCAAAATAAGACAGGTAAAGAGAGACACACAGGGACAATATATAATGATCAAAGGGACACTTCATCAAGAAGAAATAACGCTTATAAATATCTATGCACCCAACATAGGAGCTCCAAGGATCATAAAGCAACTATTAACATACCTAAAGGAAGATGTTAAAAACAACGCAATAATAGTAGGGGACCTCAACACCCCACTCACATCAATGGACAGATCATCCAGACAGAAAATCAACAAAGAAACAGTGGAGCTAAATGAAAAACTAAAACAATTGGACTTAATAGACATATATAGATCACTTCATCCTAAAAAAGCAGAATACACATCCTTCTCAAGTGCACATGGAACATTCTCAAGGATAGACCATGTGTTGTGAAACAAGGCAAGCCTCTACAAATTTTTAAAAAATTGAAATAATAACAAGCATCTTCTCTGATCATAATGCTATAAGGCTAGAAATTAATTACAAGAAAAAAGCTGAGAAAGGCACAAAGATGTGGAGACTAAACAATACACTACTGAACAAGCAATGGATCGTTGAAGAAATTAAAGAAGAAATCAAAAATTACCTGGAAACTAATGAAAATGATAACATGCCATACCAACTCATATGGGATACAGCAAAAGCTGTATTAAGAGGAAAATTCAACGCAATACAGGCACACCTTAACAAACAAGAAAAATCCCAAATAAGCAATCTTAAACTACACCTAACTGAACTAGAGAAAGAAGAACAAATAAAGCCCAAAGTCAGCAGAAGGAGAGAAATAATAAAAATCAGAGCAGAAAAAAATACTATTGAAATGAAAAAGGTGGTAGAAACAATCTATGAAACAAAGAGCTGGTTCTTTGAGAAGATAAATAAAATTGACAAACCCCTAGCCAGACTTACAAAGAAAAAAAGGGAGAAGGCTCAAATAAACAAAATCAGAAATGAAAGAGGAGAAATAACAAGAGACTCTGCAGAAATACAATGGATTATAAGAGAATACTGTGAAAAACTCTATGCTAACAGAATGGATAGCCTAGAGGAAATGGATAAATTCTTGGACTCCTACAATCTCCCAAAGCTCACTCAAGAAGAAGCAGACAATTTGAACAGACCAATCACAAGGAAAGAGACTGAAACAGCAATCAAAAACATCCCAAAGAATAAAACCCCAGGACCAGATGGCTTCCCTGGGGAATTCTACCAAACTTTCAGAGAGGATTTAATACCTATCCTTTGCAAGCTATTCCAAAAAATTAGGGAGGATGGAACACTTCCTAACACATTCTGTGAGGCCAACATCACGCTGATACCAAAGCCAGACAAGGACAGCCACAAAAAAGGAGAGCTACAGGCCAATATCACTGATGAACATAGATGCAAAAATTCTAAACAAAATTTTGGCCACCAGAATTCAGCAATTCATCAAAAGGATCATACATTATGATCAAGTGGGATTCATACCAGGGACACAGGGATGGTTCAACATCCGCAAATCAATCAACGTGATACACCACATCAACAAACTGAGGAATAAAAACCACATGATCATCTCATAGATGCAGAGAAAGCATTTGACAAGATCCAACAGCCATTTATGATAAAAACTCTGAACAAAATGGGCATAGAAGTGAACTACCTCAACATAATAAAGGCCATATATGACAAACCCACAGCCAACATCATACTCAATGGGCAAAAATTGAGTGCCATCCCCCTGAAAACAGGAACGAGGCAAGGATGCCCACTATCACCAGTCTTATTTAACATAGCACTGGAGGTCCTGGCCAGAGCAATCAGGTAAGATAAAGGAATAAAAGGGATCCAAATAGGGAGGGAAGAAGTGAAACTCTCACTGTTTGCAGACGACACGATCTTATATGTAGAAAACCCCAAAGAATCCATTGGAAAACTCTTAGAAGTAATCAACAACTATAGTATAGTTGCAGAGTATAAAATCAATTTGCATAAATCAGTAGCATTTCTATATTCTAACAACGAACTAACAGAAAAAGAACTCAAGAACACAATACCATTCACAATCGCAACAAAAAGAAGAAAATACCTCGGGATGAATTTAACTAAGGAAGTGAAGGACCTATACAATGAAAATTACAAGGCCTTTCTGAGAGAAGTGGATGATAACATAAGGAGATGGAAAGACATTCCATGTACATGGATTGGAAGAATAAACATAATTAAAATGTCCGTTCTACCTAAAGCAATCTACAGATTCAACGCCCTCCCAATCAGAATCCCAATGACATTCTTTACAGAATTAGAACAAAGAATCCTAAAATTTATATGGGGCAACAAAAGACCCCGAATTGCTAAAGCAATCCTGAGAAAAAAGAACACAACAGGAGGCATCACAATCCCTGACTTCAAAACTTACTACAAAGCTAAAGTAATCAAAACAGCATGGTACTGGTACAAAAACAGGTGCACAGATCAATGGAACAGAATTGAAAGCCCAGAAATAAAACCACACATCTCTGGACAGCTTATCTTCAACAAAGGAGCTGAGTGCAAACAATGGAGAAAAGAAAGTCTTTTCAACAAATGGTGCTGGGAAAACTGAAAAGCCATATGTAAAAGAATGAAAATTGACCGTTCTTTTTCACCATTCACCAAAATAAACTCAAAATGGATCAAAGACCTAAAGGTGAGACCTGAAACCATAAGGCCTCTAGAAGAAAACGTAGGCAGTACACTCTTTGACATCAGTATTAAAAGGACATTTTCGGACACCATGTCTTCTCAGAGAAGGGAAACAATAGAAAGAATAAACAAATGGGACTTCATCAGACTAAAGAGCTTCTTCAAGGCAAATGAAAACAGGGTTGAAACACAAAAATAACCCACTAACTGGGAAAAAATATTTGCAAGTCATATATCTGACAAAGGCTTAATATCCATAATATATAAAGAACTCTCACAACTCAACAACAAAAAAATCAAACAACCCAATCAAAAAATGGGCTGGAGACATGAACAGACATTTCTCCAAAGAAGATATACTGATGGCCAATAGGCACATGAAAAGATGCTCATCATCGCTGATCATCAGGGAAATGCAAATCAAAACTACACTAAGATATCACCTTATACCCATTAGAACGACAAAAATATCTAAATCTAATAGTAACAAATGTTGGAGAGGTTGTGGAGAGAATGGAACCCTCATACACTGCTGGTGGGAATGCAAACTAGTGCAGCCACTATGGAAAACAGTATGGAGATTCCTCAAAAAATTAAAAATAGAACTACCATACAATCCATCCATTCCACTACTGTGTATCTATCCAAAGAGCTTGAAGTCAGCAATTCCAAAAGTCCTATGCACCCCAATGTTCATTGCAGCATTATTTACAATAGCCAAGACATGGAAGCAACCTAAGTGCCCATCAACAGATGAATGGATAAAGAAGTTGTGGTATATATATACAATGGAATACTACTCAGCTGCAAAACAGAACAAAATCATCCCATTTGCAACAAAATGGATGGACCTTGAGGGAATTATGTTAAATGAAATAAGCCAGTTAGAGAAGCATAATCTCTGTATGACTCCACTCATATGAGGAATTTAAAAATGTGGACAAAGAGAACAGATTAGTGGCTACCAGGGGAAAGGTGGGGTGGGGGGTGGGCACAAAGGGTGAAATGGTGCACCTACAACACGAATGACAAACATTAATGTACAACTGAAATTTCACAAGATTGTAACCTATCATTAACTCAATTAAAAAAATAAAAAGATAAATATGTTAGTGATATATACCATGGAGAAAAATAATACAGGAAGGCAGACAGACTATGCTGGGGGCTGGAGGTGGTGGACTGGGAGAGCATATTTCACCAAGGAAAGCCTCCCTGAGATGATAACATTTGAGTAAAGACCTGAGGGAAGTAAGGAAGCAAGTCATGTAGATATCTGGGATAAGGAAATAACAGGCAAAAGGAACAGCAAGCATAAAGGCCTTGCTGCAAGAGTGTGCCTGGCATGTGTGCAGAACAGCAGGGAGGCCAGTTTGGCTGGACTGAAAAAGTGAGAGCAAAGTACATGCAGAATATATAAGGACAAAGTCCTTGTAAGGACTTTGACTTTTACTCAGAGTATGATGGGGAGTCACTGGTAGTTTCTGAGCAGAGGAGTTACATGAGTTGACTTCCATTTCAATACAACCATTATAGAATGCTGTATTAAGAATAAACTGCCCAAATATTCATCAACTGAAGAACAGGAAAACAAAATATGGTATATCCATGTGATGAAATATTATTCAACAATAAAGAAATGAAGTACTGATACATGCTACAGTATGGATGAACCTTGACAACATTATCTTAAATGAAAGAAGCCAGTCACAAAGACCACATATTTTTATGATTCCATTTATATGAAATGTCCAGAGTTGGCCAATCTATACAGACAAAAAGTAGATAAGCCCTTGCCTAGGGCTGGGGGATTGGCATAAGGGTTGGGAGGAAGCGTAAAGTGACTGCTAACGTACATGTTTCTATTAGGGGTAACAAAAATGTTACAAAGCTGACTGTGGTGATGGCTGTGCAACTCTGTGAGTATACTAAAAGCCATTGGATTGTATACTTTAAACGGGTGAACTGAATGCTATGTGAATTATATCTCAATAAAGCTGTTATTTTAGAAAAAAATAATAAACTGAAGGGTGGAATAGTAGATGCAGGGACACCAGGTGAGAGATTACTATGGTCCTGAGCAGAAAGTTTATGAAAATTAGATATACAAATCCAGAGTTCAGGAGACAGGTCCAGGCTTGATATATAAATTTGGGAGCGATCAGCATATAGATGGTATTTAGAGCCACGAGACTGGATGGAAACCGAGGGAGTGAGTGTAGATTGAAAAGAAGTCCAGGGACTGAGCTCTGAGGGACTCCACTATTTAGAGGACGGAAAGATAAAGAAGGCCAGAGAGAGAGGGAAAAAACCAGGAGAGTATAGTGTCCTGAAAGCCAGGTAAAGAAAGTGCTTCAAGAAGGATTGAGTAGTTAAATGCTGATGACAGGTCACGATGACCCTGAGAGCAGACCATTGGATTTAACAATGTGGTGGTCATTAACAGCCTTGCTGAGACTATTACCCAGAGACAAGTTATTGGAAGTGAATTACTAGGTTCAAAGATGCATGCATTTGTATTTTAATAGCTACTACCAAATTGCCCTCCACAGGAGTTGTACCACCAATTTATGCTCTCACTAGCTCGTATGAGAGGACCTGTTTCTAAATATTCTTATCAACAACATAATGAGTTATCAAGCCTTTTTGATCTTCTGCAATTAAAAAAAAACAAGGTATTTCAGAGTAGTTTTAATTTGCATTTCTTTTATTATGAAAGTAATTGCACTTCGTTTCATGTTTAAGAATGAATTAAATTTATATGTATTATTATACATTGACATAGATTCAGCAGTTTGGTACACACATGCCTCAGCCAGAGACCAAAGGCAAATAATCTCTTATGAATATTGGGTCCTATTTTCTATCACTAACTAGTCATTCTAATCGGCCTTTGCACTATATATTGTCACTATATATATTTATATCTTCATATTTACACTATATATTGGAGGAGAAATCTGCCTTCTACCTCCTTACAGCCAAAGAAAAAACTTACAGCTAATAACTATTTCTCACTAAAAAAGTCTAAGAATATTTAAAAGTTGATATAGCATAATTTAAAAAGTACTATATATAGTCAAGCTAAATTGATAAAAAGTCAGAGATAAAAACAATGATTAAAAAAAGAGCTCAGTGATGGAGAACAGATCAGTGGTTGCTAGACCTATGGGTGTGGAGTGGGTAAAATGGGTGAAGAGTGTCAAATGGTACAAACTTTCAGTTATAAAATAAATAAGTCATGAGGATACAATATACAGCATGGTGACTATAGATAATAATACTGTACTATATACTTGAAAGTTGCTAAGGTATAGATCTTAAAAGTTCTTATCACACGAAAAACAAAATTTTTGTAACAATGTATGGTAACTATGTTAATTAGACTTATTATGGTGATAATTTTACAATGCATATGAATATCAAATCATTATGTTGTACACCTGAAACTAATATGTTATATGTAAATTATACTTCAATAAAAAATTGCTTCTGCATTTGCTATAAAACTTTCATTAACAATGCTATTATTCTGTCACTCAGTATTCCCTATGTGAGAGCTCAAAAGAGAAATTTGTTTTAGAATTTAATGCCAAGAAAAAAAATCTGTTCTCTTTTGGGTCTAGTGTGCATCCTCCTCTATGATTAGAATTGCATAACTTACAGGGATTCCCTTTTTGTTAGACAACTCAGATTTGATGATTATTCCTGCCAGCTCTATTTAACACTTTCTTCCTTTTTGTTTCCATGGCTTAAGTTCTTAACTTTCTATTTCTAGATTATCAACCTTATTTTATATATATCATTTATGGTAAATAGTCTCAAGTTATTTCTGGAAAGGGACTAACTGAAAAGTTTTAAAAAGTTTAAGAACTCTCTGGTATAAAAGATGAATGTGCCACTACAAGCAGGTAATTCTCAAAAGGAGACTTCCAAATGACTAATGAATATGTGAAAAAAAATGTTTAATCTCACTAAAACATTTGTAATGTGGATTAAAGTTAAAATTAGAAACTTTCTTTTCCTGTCAAAATAGCAAAAATAAAAAACTATTGTGTTGGTGAATGTATGAAGAAACAGCAGTCTCATATATTGCTTGTGGAACTGCAAACCTTTTGGAAGGCAATTTGGGGATATTTATCAAAAGCCTTAAAAATATCTGTAATAAATAGTCTTCAACATGGAAGCTTTTATTTCCTTTCATCCTTCATTGAGCATGGTGCAAGTCACATCAAGAGGTGAGGTCTAGACATCAGCAAAATGGCAGAGTAGAGAACTCCATACTCCTATCCCTCCACAGAAACATTGAAAAACCAACCAGAAACTGTCAGAACCAACTTTGTCAGAACTCTGGAAGACAGGTAAAGGTTTACGGCAACCAAGTGAATACCAAATCAAGAAAAACACAATTAAAAAATAGCAGGAAAGCTTAGCAGTATTTTTACTTGCCCTTGCCCCACTGCCCCCATCCCCAACTCAGTGGCAGTCTTGAAGATGGCAGCCCACATCTCGAGTGTGGCACACCAGTCCCTGATTCTGGAAGAGCAAAGGAGACCTTATTTGCAAGTTACCATGTTTGTTCTAACCTATCTTGGACTACCTGAAGGACTGACATAAGGCATTTGATTCTATTTCTCCTAACTTAAAACCCATTCAGTGTAGAAAAGCAGTGGGTGGGCACTACTCAAAAACATTTTAAGGTTATCAAAAACCCATAGCTCTGTGGGACAAAAGATTATGGTTAAAACACACAACAACCACTTAAGGCCTAGGGGGAAAAGCCAGAGAGTTTTTTTGGAAGATTAGGGTATTCAAAAGTACTTGCATACACTGGGAAATTTAGAAAGCCACATACATGCCCAAGACAGGATATATGCTCAGAAAAGACCTGAGAAGACCCTAAGCTGATCTATAGTCTCAGTGCAAGCAGAAAGTAAAAGCTAAGGCAGAATTATAAACAGCCTGGTTAAGTGTTAAAAGAATGGCATGGCACAGAGCCATCTGCAAAGACAGAAAAAGAGATTTTGTTTACTAGTTTGTTTACGTTAAGATACTAGCATTCAACAAAGTCTCAGTCAAAACACTGGCTGAGCACAAGCTACAACTTCAACAATCAAGAACAGCCAACCCCGGGGATCAGGAAAATCTGATTTCCAAAGTTCCCACATTATAGTACCCAAATGGTCAGTTTTAAACAAAAAAAATAACATGTACAAAAAAACATAAAAGTATGGCTCTTTCAAAATAAAAAAGAAACTGACAGAAACCGTCCCTGAAGAAGCCCAGACATTGGACGTGCAACAAAAAGATGTTAAATAAACCAATTTAAACATGCTCAAAGAGCTAAAGGAAACCACAAAGTACTAAGAGAAACCAGGAAAATGATGTATTAACAAAATGAGAATATCAGTAAAGAAACAAGAATTATAAAAATTATAAATAGAAAGTCTGGAGTTGAAAAGTACAATAACTGAAATGAAAAAGTCACTAGAGGGTTCAAGATTGATCAACAGAAGGAACAACCAGAAAACCCGAAGATAGGACAACTGAAATTATCCAGTCTAAGGAACAGAAAGGAAAAAAAAATGAAAAAAAGTGAACAGAGGCTAAAATCTGCAGGATGCCATCAACATACACATACGCATAACCAACATACACCTTATGGGAATTCCAACAGAAGAGACAGGGAAAGGGACAGAAAGAATTTTGAATAAATAATGGCCAAAACCTCCTCAAATTTGATGAGGAGTACACATACGAGAAGCTTGACAAACTCCAAGCAAGATAACCTCAGAGAGATCTACATACAACACATTAGAATCAAATTGTCAGAAGCCAAAGGCAAAAGAAAATCTCAAAAGCAGTGAGAGGAGTGACTTGTCACATAAGATTAACAGATAATTTCAATAATGTCAATAAGATTAACAGATAATTTCCTATCAGAAACCATGGAGGTCAGAAGGCACTGGGGTAACATCTTTAAAGTTCTGAAAGAAAAAAAATGCCAACCACGAATTCTGTATCTGGCAAACTATCTTTCAAGAATGAAGGAGAAATTAAGACAATCCCAGATATACAAAAGCTAAGACAGTCTGTTACTGAGATCTACCCCATAAGAAATGCTAAAGGGAGCCCTTCAAGCTGAAATGAAAGGACACTTGTCAGCAACTGGAAGGTAAATGAAGAATAAAGAACACTGGCAAAAGTAAATATGAAAGCCAGTATTATTGTACTTTTGATTTGTAACTCCTCCTTATCTCTTTTTTTAGAAGGAAAATGCAAAAAAAATTATAAATCTTTGTTAATAGGAACACAATGTATAAAAATATAACCTGTGACAATAATAATATAAAGAGGGAGGAATGGAGACATAGAGGAGCAGGGTATATAGTATTAAATCTAGCTGATAGTATTAAAACCAGGTTGTTATAGGTTTAAGCTGTTAATTGTAATCCCCAAGGTAACCACTAAAAAAATAGCTAAAAAAATATAAAGAGAAGGAAAGAAGAAGGGAATCTAAGTGGTATATTGTAAAAAAAAATCAAATATAAAAAAGGCAATAATGAAGTAATTCAAGAACAGAAAACATATAGGTCATGCAGATAACAAATAGATATGTGGTAGAAGTAAATCCTTCATTAGTAATCACATTAAATGTAGATGGGTTAAACTTTCCTATTAAAAGGCAAAGCTTGGCAGATCAGATTAAAAAAAAAGTACAGCATTCATCTAACTGCTGTCAACAAGATATTCCCTTTAGACATATGGACACAAAGAGGTTGAAACTAGGAGGATAGAAAAAGATATTCCATGTAACTAGTAACCAAAATAGAGCTGAGGAGGCTATATTACTGTCAGACAAAATAGACTTTAAATCAAAAAGGATTATAAGAGACAAAGAAGAACATTATTTATAGAAAAAAGTTTCCAGACAGCAATAAAACATAACAATCACAAATAAATACGTACGTAACAACAGAATCCCAAAATATATGAGGCAAAAGTTGAGACAATTGAAGGGAGAACAAGACAGTTCTTCAAGAATAGAGACTTCGATACCCCACTTTCAATAATGGATAGGTCAACCAGAGAGAAGATCAATAAAGAAACAGAGGACTCACACAACAGTATAAACCAATTAGACCTAACAGACATATACACAACACTCTACCCAACAACCACAGAATACACATTCTTCTCAAATGCACATGAAACATTCTGCAGGACAACCATATATTAGGTCACAAAAAAAGTCAATAAAGTTTTAAAAACTGAAGTCATACAAAGTAGTCATGTGTCACTTAACAATGGGGATACAATCTGAGAAATGTATTGTTAGGCAATTTTGTCATTGTGCGAACATCAGAGTGTACTTACACAAACCTAGATGGTATAGCCTACAACACACCCTGGCTATATGGTATAGCCTATTGCTCCTAGGCTACAAACCTGTACAGCATGTTACTGTACTGAATACTGTAGGCACCTGTAACACAATTATAAGTATGTGTGTATCTAAACATATATAAACACAAAAGGTAAAGTAAAAACATGGTCAAAGATAAAAAATGGTACATCTGTATAGGACACTTCACAGGAATGGAGCCTGCAGGACTGGAAGTTGCTCTGGGTGAGTCAGTGAGTTAGTAATGAGTGAATGTGAAGGCCTAGGACATTACTGTACACTACTGCAGACTTTATAAACATTGTACACTTAGGCTACACTAAATTTATTTTAAAAGTTTCTTTCTTCCATAATAAATTAAACCTAGCTTACTGTAACTTTTCCACTTTATAAACTTTTAATTTTTTTAAGTTTTTGACTTTTGTAATAACATTTAACTTAAAACACCAACAGCTGTACAAAAATATTGTTTCTTTATATCCTTATTCTGTAAGCTTTTTTCTATTAATTTTTTTTTCACTTTTTAAAATTTTTGTTAAAAATTAAGACACTAACACACACATTAGCCTAGGCCTACACAGGGTCAGGATCATAGCTATCACCGTCTTCCACCTCCACATCTTGTCCCACCAGAAGGTCTTCAGTAGCAATAATATGCTTGGAGCTGTCATCTCCTATGATAACAATGACTTCTTCTGGAATATCTCCTGAAAGACCTGCCTGAGGCTCTTCTTGAGGAGTGTCACTCTTTTCAGAAATATGTCCATGGTGGTTTGCTTGGTTTCTTTCTTTCTTTTTTTTTTTAATCATAGATTTGCTTGTAAGCAGATAATGCACCATGAACATTCTTCTCTATTAATGAAAACCTTTTGGTGTTGGGGACAATGTTTTCAAACTTTTTAAGGAGCTTGTTGAAGTCTGCAAAAGCTTCTGCTAAGCCCTTCAGTGTGAATTTTCTTAGGGGTTCTTCTTTTTCTTCTCCTGAAGTTTCCTTTTCTCTTGCCTCTTCTTCAGCTATGTGCTTCTATTTTAGTTTAAGAACTCCTCATTAGTCAATTCCTCATGAACTACTTCTAGGAGCTCCTCAATGTCATCCTCATCCACACCCAGTGTAAAGTTGTCTGCCATCTCAACCACAGCCTTGTTGAGTTGCGCAACCTCCTCATCCTTGGCAAATCCTTAGAAGTCATGGATGAACCTCTTGAGTGTCTTCTTCCAGATGCTGCTCATACACTCCTTGGTGACATCACCCAAAACCCAAGCAAGGTTCTTGATGCAGTCACAGATGTTAGAATCCTTCCAGAATTGCATCAGTGTCTTCTCAGTGTCTTTCTCAGTTGCAGCAATAGCCTGGGAAAAGGTAATCCTCAAGTAGTAGGGCCTTAAAAGCTGCTATAACTTCTGGATCCATTGGTTGGATTAAAGATGTGGAGTTTGAAGGAAGAAGCACTGCTTTGATGTAGGGATGAAGATCACCAATAAAAGGAGGATGTCCAGGACCATTATCAACAATAAGAAAAATCTCGAACGGGATGTTATTCTCCAAACAATACTTCTCCATTTCGCTGGCACAGCAATTCAGGAGGGCATCTTGGAAGAGGAACTGGGTTATCCATGACTTCTTATTGTTCCTGTAGTACACTGGTAGTGTGTGCTTATTGATATGCTTGACAGACCTGGGGCTCTCACTGTGCCAGATCACAAAGGATTTCAATTTGTAGCCTGCAACATTACCCCAAAGGAAGACTATTATCCTGTCCTTAAAAGCCTTGAAACCTAGCATTTACTTGGCCTCCTTACAGATAAAAGCCCTTTCAGGCATCAGTTTCCAGAACAAGGAGGTTTCATCTATGTTGAATACTTGCTCTGGCAGGTAATTTTCTTCCACAATCAGCTTATCTAGAGTTTCCAAAAATTCTTCACCTGCCTTTACAACAGTACTTGCAGACTCACCAATCACTTTCACATTATGTAATGAATAACGATTCTTGCATTGTTTAAGCCACCCAGAGCTAGCAGTAAATTCAACACCATAGTCAGGGCCAGCCTTTTCTTTCAACATCACAAATAAACTTTTTGCTTTGGCTGTGATCATCGTGGTGCTGAAATGGATACACTTCTGTGACAGGTCTTCAATCCAGGTCATTGGAAGTTTCTACATGCCTGATCAAGGCCCTTCTCAAAGTTTTATTAATCTTGTTGCCTTTGATGAAGCCGATCCTTTAACAGCTTCCATCACTTTGTTCTTGTTCTTCAAGATTGTAACTGTGGTGGAATGGGACATGCCTGACTGATGACCAATAATCATCACTGATTTTCCACCTTCGTAGTCCTTAATCACTTTTCATTTCATTTCCGGGTCAATCACTCAATGTAGCCCCTTACTGGCAACATTAGCAGTGGATTTTGTATTCTTGGGGGCCATGATGAACAAAACGACATCAAATTAAACCAAGCATAAGAGAAAAATGACACAATCAAGAGACACAGTAAACATGAGATGTATGAGGCTGCTGCCAGCATAACATGGTATACTGTTTTACAGTAAACATTTTTTTATAAGTAGCAAAACTGTACTCTAAAATTACAATTAAAAGTATAATATAGTAAATACATAAACCAATAACACAGTTGCTGATCATTATCAAGTATTATGTACTGTACATAATTGTAAATATTATACTTTTATATGACTGGTAGAGTAGTAGGTTTGTTTACACCAGATCGCCACAAACACGTGAGTAATGCATTGGGCTACAATATTACAATGGCTACAATGTCACTAGGCAATAGAAATTTTCCAGCTCCATTATAATCTTATGGGACCACCATTGTATATACACTCTGTCATTGACCAAAACATCTTATGTGGTACATGACTGTATCTTTTCTAATCACAATGGAATTAAACTAGAAATCAATAATTGAAGGAAATTGGAAAACTGGAAGATTCACGAATATGTGGAAATTAAGCAACACAGTTTTAAATAACCTAAATATCAAAGAAGATATCAGAAGGGAGATTAGAAAATACCTGGAGATGAATAAAAACAAAAACACAACATACCAAAACTTATGGGATGCAATGAAAGAAGGGCTCAGAGGGAAATTTATAGCTCTAAACACATAGATTAAAAAAGAGAAAGCTCTCAAATCAATAACCTAACTGTACATTGTAAGGAACTAGAAAAGGAGAACAAACTAAACCAAAAACTAGAAGAAGTAAGGATACAATAAAGATTAGATTAAATATAAATAAAACAGAGAAGAGAAAATCAACAAAACCAAAAAGCTGGTTCTTTGAAAAGATCAACAAAATTGATACATCTTTAGGTAGATGGACCAAGAAAAAAAGAACGAAGACTCAAATTACTAAAATCAGAAAGGAAAGTGGGAACATTACTCCCCATTTTACAGAGACAAAAAGGATAGTAAGAGAATACCATAAACAATTGTACATCAACAAATTGGATAAGCTAGATGAAGTGGACAACTTCCCAGAAACACAATCAAAGCACTATGGTACAATATAAAAATAGTTTTTTAAAAATTACATATATTTAGACATAATGTGGTGTGTGTGTGTAATATAGAGGCATTACAACATTACAGAAGGATAAATACTAAGGTGGTAAAAGTGGTTATCACCGGGTGAGTAGAAATCTGAGTGTTTTTGTTTTGTTTTGTTTTGTTTTGCTGAGGAAGATTAGCCCTGAGCCAACATCTGTGCCAATCTTCCTCCACCTTATATGTGCAGGAAGCATGTCCCCCACATATAAAGCATGTCCACTACAGCATGGACAATCAGTGGTTTAGATCTGTGCCTGGGATCCGAATCCAGGAACCCGGGCT
The DNA here is from genome assembly GCF_037783145.1 of Equus przewalskii. Lineage (NCBI taxonomy): Eukaryota > Metazoa > Chordata > Mammalia > Perissodactyla > Equidae > Equus > Equus przewalskii. The sequence goes on from NC_091831.1 coordinate 61,243,524, forward strand.
GCTAACGCAGAGCATGCTAAACTTAACCACTATGCCATAGGGCTGGCCCCATAAATCTGAGCGTTTTTATGTGCTTTCTTGCTGATCTCAATTTTCTCAAATTTTTTGTAATGGGCACAAACTGCCTTTGTAATAAGAAAACAACAATTAACAAAAGAAACTTCATCTGGAAAAAAATGGAAAACTGTCTGCTGCTTAGCCCGGGGGAAATTACATTTATGGGGACAAAATGACTTCCTTCTATTAATATCTAAATTGTTTTTGCAAAACAAGTATGAGAACCATTGCTACATACCTTCTGGCTAGCTCCTCAGGCATTCGCTTTGGAACCAAAGCTTTGTCCAACTGAATCTCCAATACAATGTACGTTCCTGCTTCTACATATTGCTGTAAAGACATTTTTCTCTAATTTATTCTTTCCAGAAGAACATATTTATTAAAAAATTTTAGCAACATAAGATAATGCTCACAATATTAATAAGTGAGAAAACTGCATATACAACTACATATATAGTGTGATCTCAACTATTAAAACATTTTTTACATAGTAAAACAACTGGAAAGAAAAATAGCAACAGTGGTTATCTTTTTCAGAAAAGGGATTTTATTCTTCGAAACTTGTACCACAGCTGAAGCGCTGTTTAACTTGTTTAATACTTTTCTTGGACTGTTTTAAGTGAATGCCATTCTTTCTCCCACCGAACCTTTCATGAGTCCTGCAGAAATATTCTCACACCCTTCTGATGTTCCCACTCACAGCTTCCTACCACCATCTACCAATTGCAAACTGAAGGTCATTTCTACCCAGATTTTCGCCAGCATCCTAAATATGTGTCCAAAATTGAACTTTTTTCCTCTGTATCAACCTCTCTTTTGGCTTTTCTCTTAATGATTTTGCCATCCTTCCAGAAAGTGAGGCTTGAAACTTGAGTTATCTTTAATTTTCTTCCTCACCACTCCCAAAACTTCCCAATTCTACGCTTTGCCTCTGCAGGTTTCTGACTTTATGACAAGCCCTTCCCTAAATCAAACTGTCATCAACACTCATCTGTACTATAAGAAAAACCTATAAACTGACATCTGAAGCCCCTACCCCAGAAATCTTTTTCACATCTTTGCAAGAGTTCTACCCTGAAGCACACACGAGGCATGGTTTCTCCTCGACTTAAAAACTTTTATTATGAGTCATTTTATTATGAGTCCCTCATCACCTATAGAATGACGCCCAAGCTTTTTAACAAGGCTTGCAAAGTCTTTCTACAACCGGACTCAGCCTCTCTCTTCTTTCTCAACTCCTTTTAGAACCTCTCCTTTCTTTTCTTTAGAACCTCTTCTTTTCTTTTCATTTCTCTGTACCATGCACTGAACTAATTGATGCACCCCGAGTTCTGCTACCTTCTTTGTGCCTTGACTCAAGCTGTTCCCTGGCCTCTTTCCATCTTCATCTGGCAGAGTTCTCTTCATCTTTCACTACTCAGCTCAGATGCCCTCTTTCGTGAAGCCTCCTGAGACTGCCCCATCCTAGTAGCTATTAATCTGTCTCCTTTGAGCCCCACAGCACTTTTATTTGTACCTCTCCTATAGCACTCATCAACATTCTGTATCACAGTTAGCTGTGTGCCAGTCTGTTTTACACCCAGACTATTGAGTGTCCAGAGGGCAGATGAATAAATGCTGCAGATAATGCATCTTTGCATCCCTCCTAGTGTTTAATATGGTAGAATTAATAAAAGACATAAATCTTTAATCCTGGAAAGAACCTTAAAGTTAATCTGGTACCCACTCATTTTAGAGAGTCTCAACGAGACAAAGAAATTTACCCAAGGTCATAAACTAGTCATGGCAAGTGTGGAATGGTAACTCAGATAATGAGCATTTTCCTAAGAATTTTCAACTATACCATACTATCTTGCTCAGTAAAGGACTGATGAATTTAAACTTAATTTTCAATTCTTTTTGCATAGTTACCTGTCCTTCTGGATTGTGGCATAGAGAGGGTTCAACTTCCAAAGGAGTATCTGAGCTCTGAGATTTTATACTAGGTGCTTGCTGAAAGAAAATGAGCACACCTCAAAAACTGAATTCTTACATGGTCTTCACAAGGGCAGGAACAATGATCATTATGTTGCATCAAAATGCAAATGAACTTGAGGCAATTCACCAAAGGAGAAATCAGTGCAAGCTTCTGGAATGTAGCAAAACCAGCAAAATCATCACCTTCTCAAAAACCTACCACATCCCCAGGCTTAGGCTTTCCTTCTATGTCCTTTTCTTTGACTGTTTTATCTTCTTTCAGGTTCTTAGAAATAACTGGTTTGGACAATGGGGAATTAACACCTCCTACTTTATTATTCTGAATCAAATGATGGCCAGTATCCCGGAACAAGCTAAATAAACACTTGGTCTGAAAAGAAACAAAAAAATAACAGATGAAACCATCACAGAAAATTAGCTGCCTGCACTATTACTTAAATTATTAAGAGGAGACCTTTCAACCTGGCTTGATTTTGGTGTCTCAGAACTTGTTACCAGAAAGCTTTTAATTTCTGACACATAGTTCCAAATTAACTTTAAGTGGTAGAATTTATTTCTGTACAAGAAATATTACCTGTCTAATTACTACTTGGCCCATCAATTATAACTGGGAGACTAACACAGGTTTAAAGTTCAAAGTAAAAACTTTGTATGGGAAAATTCAAACTATAGATAAATGACTGGAAAAGATTCTTATAACAATTTTTAATTAAACAACATAGATGAATCTAAATATAATTTATGCTGAGTGAAATCAGCCAGACCAAAAAGAAAAAAAACAAAGGTGAGGAGTGGACAGAGGTGGGATAGAAGGATAACAGGGGACACGAGAAAACTTGGGGGCCAATGGATGTTTTCATTATCTTGATTATGGTGACAGTTTCACAGATATAACCTATGTCAAAAGTTTTAAATTGTACACTGTATGCAGTTTATTATATGTTGGTTATGCTCAATAAAACTGCTAAAAAGAGAGTCTAACAATACTGAAGAAAAAATTGTAAATACCAAATATCACTCGCAATTCTACCACCTTTACCATAATTACTGTATTTCATAGATTTTAAGATACAAACTTTCTCAAATTTTAACATCTGTAGGAAACAAGAACGTTTCATATACACTTATATGAACAATATGTACAATATGTAGTTATTTGTGTCCACCTTCTTTCACTTAGCATGTTTTTTAGGTTCATCCACGTTATAGCATGTATCAGTAGTTCATTCCTTTTTTAAAACAGCTTTATTGAGATACAGTCAGGCTTCACTTAACAATAGGGATACGTTCTGAGAGATGTGTCATAAGGTGATTTTGTCACTGTATGAACATCACAGAGTGTACTTACACACACCTAGACAGTATACCCCACTACACATCTAGGCCATGTGGTACTAATCTTATGGGACCACCATCATATATGTAGTCTGTCATTGACTGAAACGTCATTATGTGGCACATGACTGTATAATTCAAATTCCATATAATTCACTCATTGAAAGTGTACCCAAAATTCAATGATTTGGCATATCACATTATTTGTAACTCATTCCTTTTCACTACTAAATAGTATTTCCTTGTATAGATACACCACATTTTGTTTACTGAGTCACCAGTTGTGGACATTTGGACTGTTGTGAGTTTTTGGCTATTATGAATAATGCTGCTATAAACATTCACATACACGTCTTTGTGTGAATGCAAGTTTTCAATTCTCCTGGGTAGGTTCCTAAGTATGATTTACTGGGGTGTGTGATAAGTTTATGTTTAACAAAGATTTTCTGCATAGTTGTTCTACCAACTACTGAGAGTAGAATATTGAAATTTCTAAGTGTTACTGTCAAATTATCTATTTCTCCTTTCAGTTCTGTTGGATTTTGCTTCATGCATTATGAGATTCTGTTGTTAGGTGTGTATGCATTATAATTTATATAAATATTATTTATAATAATTTATAAACTCTATATTCCTGATTAATTGACACTTTAATCATTATAACATGTCACGCTAAATCTTAGTAATATTTCTTGTCTTGAAGTCTGTTTTGTCTGATATAAGATAGCCACTCAGCTCTGTTTTTCTATTTGCATAGTTTATTTTTTCCATCCTTTTTTTCTCTTTTTTTTGGTGAAGAAGATTTTCTCTGAGCTAACATCTGTTGCCAATCTTCCTCTATTTTGTATGTGGGTCACTGCCACAACACAGTTTGACAAGTGATGTAGGTCCATGCCCAGGATCCAAACTCATTGACCCAGGCCACTGACGTGGAGTGTGCTGGACTTAAGCACTATGCCACAGGGCCAACCCCCTTTTCCATCCTTTTAGTTCAACTTATGTGTGTCTGAATCTAAGGTATATCTGCTTTAGAGAGCATATCACTGAGTCTAGATTTTTTTAATCCAGTCTCATAATCTCTGTCCTTTCATTGGGAATGTTTAGACTACTCACATATAATGTTATTGTTGAAATTAACATTTATGTTTGCCATTTTGCTATTTGTTTTCTATATATCTTCTGTCTTTTTTGTTTCTCTGTTCCCCCTTTAAATGTCTTCTTTTATGTTAAATATTTGTGATATCTCATTTAATTCCTTTGTTTATGTATATGTGTATATATGTGTACCTGAAGATGTGTATATATATATATATATATGTTTATATACATATAGACACATATATATTTGTGTGTATGTATATGTATACACACAATTTTCTTAGTGGTTGCTTTAGGGATTATAATATGCATCTTAACTAATCACTATCTATTTCACATTGATATTAACAATTCTGGTAAAATGTAGAAACTTCACTGCACTATAGTTCCATTCTATCATTTCCCCTTCATGCTACTACTATCATATAAACTAAATCTATATATGTTATAAATCCAATAATATAATTAATGCTGTGTACAATCATGTCTTTCAAATAATTTAAGAATAAAATGAGAAAAAATATATTTCTAAAATCTTTTATATTGTTACATTCAACCATTTCTAATGTTCTTCATTTCTTCTTGTAGGATTCAAGTTAGCAATTGGTGTCATAATCTTTCAAGCTGAAAGAACTTCCTTTAGTATTTCTTGCAAGACAGGTTTGCTAGCAACAAATTCTTTCAATATTTGTTTATTTGGCAATGTCTTTATTTTGCCTTTGTTTTTGGTTGATAATCTTTTCATTCATCACTTTGAATATATTATACGATTGGCTTCTAGATTTCATTATTTCAGATGAAAAATCAGCTGTTAACCATATCAGTGCTCCCCTGTAAATGATGAGCTGTTTTTCTCCTTTTGAATTCATGATTTTCTCTTTGTCTTTCAACAGTTCACTATGATGTGTATATTGTAGATCTCTGTATGTTTACCCTATCTGGCATTCTCTGAACTTCTTGGATACGTAAATTAATGTTTTCATCAAACATGGGATGTTTTCAGACACTATTTCTTCATTTATCTTTTCTGCCCCTTTCTATCTCTTCTCTCTAGGGACTCTCATTACAATTATGTTGGTCGCTCTCCACAAAGATCTCCATTTTAACCAACAGCATCACTGGGCATGGGTGCTTCATCCACTGCTCCAAATCGTGTGAGCCCTCTCTGTGGAAACAAAGTTGCTGGTCCTCACAGCCTAGCCTGCCCTAGTAGAATCACTGCTCTGATGAAGCTAAAGGAATGGAGTGGGGGATGAGGAGTGGTTCAGGAGCAGCCCTAGGCAAGAATGCCTCAAACTCCATAGTTTTTCATGCACTAATACTTCTAATTTTGTTGATGCCTTTGGTCAATTTCCAGAGCGCTGAAATGGCTTTTTGTCGATTTGTCCAGCTTTATAGCTGATTAGGGGGAGAAAATTTGACAACCTCATCATTCAGACATAGCCAGAAATATTTCCTCTCCAATATTTCCTATATATTTTAAAAATTATGATTATATATTTTTTTAAAAGTTGAGATCATATTGAATATAATTTTAAATCCTGATTTTTCACTTAACAGACTATCACATGCATCCTCTCATGTTTTTAAATTTTGCATCAGGATAATTTTTAATGTACACACAAAGAAATCGCTCCTATCATATGAGTATAAAAAAAGTAATGGTAAAAATGTCTGTGTGCCAACTATATCCCTAGTGCTTTACATATTTTATCTCATTCAATATGTAAAACAATTCTGGGAAACAAGCACTGTCTCCATTTTACTGACAAACTAAAGAGAAATTTAGTCACTTGGCCAAAGTCACTCAGTCAGTAAATGGCAGCTCCAGAATTCAAACTAGAGGCTGCCTGACATCAAAGCCCATAACCTTTCAATTACAATATACTGTTTCCCTCAGATTCACCAGAATATTTTCATGCAGTAAAGTTTGGATACTATTCTACTTATTTCCTTAAAATAGATTCCTAGAAGTAGGAGTACTATGGGAAAGGATATAAGTATTTTAAGCTTCTTAATACATACTGACAGAAAATTTTTTTGCAGACACTTGGTACTAATTTATGCTTCTACTGGCAGTGAATGAAAGTTGTTTTACCTATCTTTGCCACCAGTGGGTATTATCATATTTTAAAGAATTGTCTGATTTTACAGGTAAAATAAAATATTTTATTGTTATTTAAATTTGAATTTCTTTGACTATAAATAAGGCCAAATGTTTCTTCTTATATTTATTGGCCATTGGCATTTCTTCTTTTGCAAACTGATACTTCATGTACTTTGCCCATTAAAAAAAAACATGTATTTTTCCTATTGATTTGATGAAGTGCTTTATATTTTAGGAACGGTAGCCATCTTTCTGATATGTATTCAAATATTTTCCCCACTTTTTCAGTTACATGGTAATTTTGTTTATGATGGTTTCTTTCATATAGAGATGATTTCCATTTTTTGATAAGCTAACATCTGCTGCCAATCCTCCTCTTTTTGCTGAGGAAGACTGGCCCTGAGCTAACATCTATGCCCATCTTCCTCTACTTTATATGTGGGACACCTGCCACAGCATGGCTTGACAAGCGGTGCATAGGTCCGCACCTGGGATCCAAACTGGCAAACCCCGGGCCACCAAAGTGGGACACGCAAACTTAACTGCTGCACCACAGGGCTGGCCCCCTGTAATCTAAATCTTTTATATCTTTTATTTCTTTCAAGACTAGGAAGTCTTCTTTTAATTCATATATTTAATTAATAGCCACTTCTGTTTTTTATGGTCTTCACATTTAACTTATTTTAATAAACTCATTTGAAATTTATTTTGATCTATACTATATGTAAGATTTTTGCATTCTTTTTGCCATTTAACTATCTACAGAGCATTAATAATTATCTTTTTTAATGGATGCATATTCCATCAGTATTCTTTACAATAATTTACTAAGTCTGTCTCTATTATTAGACATTTAACCTTATTTTTAGTTTTTTGCTATTATAGATCCCAAAAAGTTTTCACAAATATGGCAGTTTTGATGCTATTAAATTGTTTCCTTAAGATAAATCCTTATAAGTGCAATTTCTGATTCAAAGGACACTTATATAGAAAGAGTTTACTACTCAACTGGTTTGCAAATAGATGAGGGGTCTTTTTGAAAAATAGCTGTCCTGATGATGACAAAATAGTCATATTTTTTTTTCTTCTTACTATTATTGTGTTTTATAAAGCTTTACTTTCTCCTAAGAAGCAATATGATAAATTGACTTTTTGCTTGAATATATACATATATGTATATATTCTCTCTATAGATAGATAGATACATTGATGATTTTAACACCTGAAAATTGAAAGAACCGTATTGTAGCTCATTAATCGGCATATGGATTTAAGTTTTCACATACTTTTAGAAAAACTTTTTTTAATTTTTATTTTTTATTGCATTAACATTGGATTATAACACTATATAGCTTTCAGATGTACATAGTAATATATTTCAATTTCTGTGTAGATTACATCATGTTCATTACCCAAAACTAATTATAATCCATCATCACACATATATGCCTAATCCCTCCTTTTGCCCTCCCCCCAGTTTTTGCGTAATTAAAACAAAAGACTTCTTTCATTATCCTAAAGATATTGTATCCAACTTTATTGAGGTAAAATTGAAATATAAGAAATTACATATTTAAAGTATATAATTTGATCAATTTTGACATATTTATACACATGTGAAACCATCACCACAATCAAGATAAGCAACATTTCCATCATCCCTAATACTTTCCTCACATTCTTTTGTAATCCATCCCTTCTTTTCTCCTGTTCCCAAGCAACCACTCATCTGCTTTCTGTCCCTATAGATTACTTTCCTAGAATTATATTTAAATGGAATCATACAGTATGTACTCTCTTTTGTCTGGCTTCTTTCATGTGGCATTATGCATTTGAGATTCATCCATGTTGCATATATCAATAGTTCATTCCTTTTGATTGCTGAGCATTATTCTATTGTATAGACATACCACACAATTTGTTTTTCTGTTAACCTGTTGGGAATTTGGGTTGTTTCTAGTTTTTGGCTTTTTATTATTCTGAGGTTTTTAAGGCTCAATAGCAGAATGCCTGCAAGGCTCTATATTTAACATCCAAGTGTATCAACTGGTTCCAAATATCAATTGCAAACATGTGTATGCTAAAGATGTAAGTAAACACATATATAAAGGATAAATTAGGATTATGTCTTCTAAACAATTTCTTTTTACCTTTTCATAGACTGAACTGTCTATGTAAGGGTAAACATGAAAAGCTCCCCGAATCCTCTTCACACCTGGATACAGCAATGGGACCATATTAACATAAGCCACACCATGAAATGAAAGTTGACTTTCATCATCAGTCTAAGGGAATAAAACCAGAGAGCTGTTAGTGCTATAGAGCAATGTAGCAGTTCAAAGACCAGGTTTTAGGAACTAGCTATACTACTTAACCAGTTGACTGTGGGCCAGTTACAAAGACATTTTGGGTCTCCTTTTCTTTATTTTCAAAATGGGTTTAATCATACCATGATCATTGAGATAATGCACATAAACAGTGTTAATGAATAGTAAAGGCAGTAGCTGAATCAACACATACTCAAATTAATTGATTATATATATTCAAATAAAAAATCAATTTCATCATGTTGCTTCTTAGGAAAAAGTGAAGCTTTGTAAAAAAACAATAATAATAACAACAACAAAAACTTAAAAGAAATCAGAAGCTGTAACTTTTAGCTTTAGTTCACAGATTTGTATGAATGAGAGGGGCCTTCCAAGTCATCTGGACCAGTGATGACAAACAGGTTTTAACTTATGCCTAAATTCTAATCAATTGGTGGAGGTGTTTTAGAGTACTATGTTGAGAAAGAGTCTATGTCTTATCTGGGTTCAGAAGGAAAGAGTGCTTTGATTGACTGGTACTATCTGCCATGGATGAAGGAGGGTGAATGACAGTCTGTCATCATGTACTTGCTATCCCTAATCTCATCTGAACTCCCATTACAAAGAAAAAGACTATGTCAATAAATATATCTTACCATCATTTTATGTGTGTGTGTGTGTGTGTGTGTGTGTGTGTGAGGAAGATTGTAGCTGAGCTAATATCTGTGTCAATCTTCCTGTATTTTATGTGGGATGCTGCCACAGCATGGCTTGATGAGTAGTGCTACGTCCGTGCCCATGATCCAAACCTGTGAACCCCAGGCTGCCGAAGTGGAGCACATGAACTTAACCACTACACCACCAGGCCAGCCCCTTAACATCAGTTTTTTTTTTTTTTAGGAAGTCTAGCCCTGAGCTAACATCCACTGCCAATCCTCCTCTTTTTGCTGAGGAAGACTGGCCCTGAGCTAACAACCATGCCCATCTTCCTCTACTTTATATGTGGGATGGCTACCACAGCATGGCTTGCCAAGCGGTGCCATGTCCACACCTGGGATCTGAACTGGCGAACCCTGGGCCACTGAAGTGGAACATGCACACTTAACCACTGGACCACTGGGCAGGCCCCATTCACATTATTTTTAATAGCTGTATGGTGTCTCATAGAAAACTTTTATAAGAAAAAATCAATTTAGTAAAAGAAAATACATTTAACTCCTACAAAATTAAAAGTAATCTCTTTGATTTCACCTATTATAATAATTAGAAATTAGATTAAAAAGTCCTATGCTCATGTGATAACACTTCTGTTTAGAAACATAAGGAAAGTTAGCCAATGCATATTATATATTGCAAAGGGAGAAGTGGTTACACCATAGTACTATTTTTATTATGCAAAAAAAGCCTATTTTAAAAATCAATAAAACAACTTAGGTACTTGTTAAGTATCTGCTCTATGCCATGAATCATGCTAGGTACTGTGGAGGATACAAAGCAGTCTGCTATAGGGTCCTCACCCTCAGGGAGTTTAAAAAAAAGCAGAGAAGACCAGACACACACAAGTAAAACAATAGAGAACATGTTCTAGGCTCATCAAAGCTGTATGTTTTCAGAAGAGCAGCACATCTATGAACCCTGTTGCTCTAATTAGCAGGCTAAAACATTTCAAGTAGGTAAGTCTAAAAGAAATTCAGAAAGATGTATTAGGTTGAACCATATTACCAATATTTAACTTCTATGACCTATAAAAATGGCTATTTTGTACAGTTTTACCTACAGTAAAACTGTAATGAAGGGTTAAATGGAAATAGGATATCTGGAAATAAAGGCTAAATAATTTTTAGTGAACAATAGGGAGCAAGGGTGACCAGTCATCCTAATTCGCGAGGGACAAGGGAGTTTCCTGGGACATGAGACTTTCAGTGCTAAAACCAGGAAACTATTTAGCAAATCAGGATGAGTTGGTCACCCTAGAGAGCAGCAACATCAGTTTACATTTTCCTTTGGTATCAGAATTAGAAGCAGAATGACAAGTTGGGTCTGATCCAGCATTTCTCACATAAATATTTTTAAGTGAACAAATCTACCTTATCAAATTTGGCAGCTTTCCCTTTGGGTGCAATAATCAGAGGAACTCTCGTGATCTCTACAGGCCAAAATCGGCAATCAGCAATTCGCTTCTGAAAACTACAAATCAAGAGTCAGCCTATTAGCATTATATCCAAAAATGGGGTTAGTATAATCTAAGTTAAAGGGAAGTATTCCTCTCTTTTAAAAAGTAATGGAATACATATATATAAAAATTTGTATTAGGAAGATGGGTTTTTTAAACTTTCTCAAATCTATAAAATTCCCAAAATAAATCTAGTGTACTGCTAACAGAGGCAAATTGTAAAATTTTAAGAGCAATTTGGCAATATGAATCAAAAGCCTTAAAATGTTCATAATCTTTGACCCAGAAATTCCACTTCTAGTGATTTATTCTAAAGAAATAATCAGACTATAAAATAGTATAAAATATATTTATTTCTACTGTGAAAATAGAGTAGGACTTCCATTATCAGCTCCCATATGTAAAGAACTTAGGAGTTGTGACTCCTGTCCTCATAACAAGAAAAAGCTGATGAAACTGAAAATCAATGACTTTCCTTAGATCCATGTAAGAATTAATTTCATAGGGCAAATTGCCACCCTGAAATATGGAGAGACAGGCACATACAGAGAATCACGACTGAGATTAGCTTACAGGCAGCAGAAATCACTGGAGCCAGTAACCGGAAGAAACACTTTAATGGTAATTTTGACAAACTGCTGGAAGCTGAATGTGAACTAGCCAGAGAGTTAAAAGTTCCTGGGGGCCTTGTATTAGGGGTCCCCATACTTTCTTGAGTTTTAAATCAAGGGGCTCTATCAGACTTTCATGGTGAATATAGGAGAAAAATCCACTTAGGCAGGAAGAAGGGAAAAGTAACCATTCTGAAAAATGCCCAGAGTGTTCTCCATAGCAAAGGCCCATCCTTTAAGGTAAAGTACTTTACCAGAGCCTTATGTGACCCAGGGAAAGGACAATTAGACAACTCCAGTCTTGTCTAGCGTTCCTGTCTCACATAAGGAGAGGAAGGAAAAAAGGCTAGTAAACACTTCTGAAGGTCACAGCCCCAGGGACTCAAACTCACTAAAATACTGAGATTTAATCACAGGATTATATAATACTTCCCCTCCACAATACCTTACTAACACATCAATAGGGTTCCAGTACAATAAGAGTGGATGGATTATAACTGAGAGGCTGCAGAATAGAAACCCTATTTCAGAAAGAGTTCCTAGCAAAACCCAAAGACAACTAGGGAGGAGTGAAAAAAGGAAACTGAAGCTTCTAGCATCTATAGCTAGAGCAAACATTAAACTCAGCCCAGCTCCCAACCAGATTAAGATAAAACCTCACACTAAAAAACTGAACTACCTCATTTCTTATTACCCAATACATAATGTCCAGCTTTCAATGATAAATTACTAGGAATGCTAAAAGGCAAGGAAAAAAACAATCTCAAGAGACAAAGCTACCTAAGAACTAGACTCAGATATGACACAGATTTTGGAATAAAACCACACATCTACGGACAGCTAATCTTCGACAAAGGTGCCACGAACGTACAAAGGAGAAAAGAGTCTCTTCAATAAATGGTGTTGGGAAAACTGAAAAGCCACATGCAAAAAGAGTGAAAGTAGACCATTATCTCACGCCATACACAAAAATAAACTCAAAATGGATCAATGACTTGAAGATAAGTCCTGAAACCATAAAACTTCTGGAAGATAATATAGGTAGTACACTCTTTGACATCAAGCTTACAAGGATCTTTTCGAATACCATGTCTTCCCAGACAAGGGAACAAAAGAAAAAATAAACAAGTAGGAGTTCATCAGATTAAAGAGCTTCTGCAAGGCAAAAGAAACTAGGATTAAAACAAAAAGACAACCCACCAACTGGGAGAAAATATTTGCAAATCATATATCTGGTAAGGGGTTAATCTCCATAATATATAAGGAACTCACACAACCGAACAACAAAAAAACAAACAGCCCAATCAAAATATGGGCAGAGGATATGAACAGACATTTTTCCAAAGAACATATACAGATGGCCAATAAACACATGAAAAGATGTTCAACATCACTAATCATCAGGGAAATGCAAATCACAACTACACTAAGATACCACCTTACACCTGTTAAAATGGCTATAATCACTAAGACTAAAAATAACAAATGTTGGAGAGGGTGTGGACAAAAGGGAACCCTCATACACTGCTGGTAGGAATGCAAACTGGTGCAGCCACTATGGGAAACAGTATGGAGATGCCTCAAAAAACTAAAAATAGAACTACCATATGACCGAGCTATCCCACTATTGGGTATCTACCCAAACAACTTGAAATCAACAATCCAAAGTAACATATGCACGCCTATGTTCATTACAGCACTATTCACAATAGCCAAGACATGGAAACAATCCAAGGATCCATTAACTGATGATTGGATAAAGAAGATGTGGTATATATATATATATATATATATATATATATATATATATATACACAATGGAATACTAATTAGCCATAAAAAGACAAAATCATCCCATTTGCAACAACATGGAAAGACCTGGAGGGAATTATGCTAAGTAAAATAAGTCAGACTGAGAAAGATAAACACCAGATGATTTCACTCATATGTGGAATATAAACAAACACATTGACAAAGAAATCAGTTCAGTGGTTACCAGGGGAAGGGAGGTGAAGGGGAGCACTTAAGTGGTGACAGACAAGAAATAATATACAACTAAAATTTTGCAATGATGTAAACTATTATGAACTCAAATTTAAAAAAAAAAACAACTTCGGAGGGAGTATGGGTCCCAATCTATGAATCTATAGCTAACCCAAATATCAATTAAGTATGTGGGTAGAATAAAGATGTTTTCAGAGAAAAAAAGAAAAAAAAAAAGAGGGGCTAAGACAGCCAGCATGTGTCCTTTTTTTAATCCATAAACACTGCCCTCTTCCAACTTTCCACCAGGAATATGTGAATGTGCAGGCTGGAACTTCAATAGCCATCCTGGCCCATGAGACAACCTTGTGGATGGAAGACACATGTTAAAGAAAGTAGAGCAAAAAGAAAGATTGAGCCTTGATACTTGATAACATTGTGTAGCCACCATACACACCAGCTCTGGACTTCTTTTATATGAAAGAAAAATAAGAACCCACCTTGGTTAAGCTACCATCACTAGAAGCCTCCGTTACTAGCAGATGTGGTGGTAGAGAGTCTCAGATTACCTTAACTCAAACATGGATAAAATTAACAAAAGTAACATTTCCTCCCACCTACAGTCTTTGTTGGTTAAACACATTCCCTTTCTTTTCCTACCTGACCACTGCAGGAGGATCAAGGTAGCAGCGGCTTTCCAAGTCCCAAATAATTCTTTTCTTTATGCACTCTGCTTGGTTCCTAAATTCTCTGTCCTATAAAATAATAAGATAGAGACTGTTGTTCTCTCAGTGTGCCATGGCTTTATCCTGCTTAATCTGTAGGGCATTTTTAATGGATTTGATCACAATACTTTTATTACTACTACTATAAGTAGAACTACTATTGTAAATACTACCACCATCTTAAATTTTAGGGTACTTTACTATTAATAAAGTACATAGGATAAATTACTTACATTATCCTTACCATCAATCCAGTACTAACTGCCAAATATTTACTCACATAACCTCAATGAGTGATTTTCAACCCTGGATGCATATTAGAATTATCTGAGTGCTTCAAAAAAGAAGGGCATTAGTACTATTTTAAAAGTAAATTCTCATGTAATTGATCTGGGTTAGGGCTTGGCCATTGTTATTGTTTTAAAAAATGTTGTTTTAGGGGCTGGCTCCGTGGTATAGTGGTTAAGTGTGTGCATCCCTCTTTGGCAGTCCGGGCTTCACAGGTTCTGATCCCTACATGTACACTACGGACATGTACACTGCTCATCAAGCCATGCCGTGGCGGCATCCCACATAAAAAATAGAGGAAGACTAGCACAGACATTAGCTCAGGGACAATCTTCCTCAAGCAAAAAGAAGAAGATTAGCAACGGATGTTAGCTCAGAGCCAATCTTCCTCACCAAACACACACACACACACACACACACACAACTATAGTTTTTTAAAATATGAAATAAAATCTTTTACCTGAAATAAAATATCTGATCTAAATGAAAATATAAATCTAAGAACAGTATAAATTTTCACTAATCTCAATGATGAGAAAGACACTGCGCAATGTTTTTCAAATATTGCTACCCTTATCTCTATTACTTAAAATCTCTAGAGTCAGATACTGAAAGAATTCAACCATCCTTGTTTTACAAACTATGTGATCAAATGTTTCCACTAATGACTATCAGCTCATTCAAGAAACATTTGCAAATGTGTTTATAGCATTTTCTATACTCTTGACAAATATAAGTTGTAATAAAACATGTTAGAAAGAAAGGAAGAAAGGAGGGAGGGAGGGAGTGAAGGGGAGAGAGAAGGGAAAAGGGAGGAGGGAAAGAAAGAAAGAAGGAAAAGGGGAAGGAGGAGGGAAGGAGAAAAAAAAAAAGAAGAATTTCAACAACCTAAAAATAGGAGACTGGTTAATTAAATTAAAGTAGGTCCATACAATGTCATATCATACAGCAAGTGCAGGTAAATAAAGAAAAAGAATGAGAATACTCTTTATGCAGTGATGTGGGAAAATCTCTAAGATATAGCATAAAGCAAAAAAATCAAGTTGCAGAACAGTGTGTGTGAGTATGCCACCATTTGTGTAAAACATGATAGGGAAAGAATATGTGTATGTATATATTTGTGTGTATATATGAAGCAAAAACTGATATTTTTCCCTGCTTCCAATATGATTAAGCACTTTATACACTCAGTTAAAAATAAATAAAACTTTATACCCTGAGATAAGGCAAAAATAGCAGTATCTTCCTGACGTGTTCTAGTTCTGAAAATAACAAGACTTTGAATATTGCCTATAAATCTGGACTCCCTAAAGAAAAACAATTTTATTCCTGACTTTTACTACGCTATGTATGTGGGCCAGTCTTTCTGAAATCTGACTCCCTTGCATTATTTGCAAGAAAACTTTACTTTTCTAAATGTTTTTGTTTCTGAGTCTCCCTTTGACTATATATATTTGTTTTTATATGCATAAAAAAGTAGCTGGAAGGAAACACAAGAAATTATAACAAAGGTGACTACTAGGATGATAACCTGGGAAGGAATTAGGAGGAAGAGACATGGAGTAGGAGGGAGACTTTAACTGCATATCTCTTAATTTTTTCTTTTGACCTGTGACTGTATTATTACCTTTAAAACAAAATAAAGAGTAAATTTGAATTAAATCAATTATGTTGTTTGCTGGACTTAAGACATCAGGAGAACATTTTAATCAGAATTAGATAACTTTTATTTTGACATGTAATTGTTTTATTTTAATAGGTGATGGATGTATATAAATCACAGTGATCCACAAAATGTTTTGTCATATGTCAGTACACTGAGTTTATCACAAAAACTGCATAATTCTCTCACCTCAGGGTGGTTGAGTTCCCCTTCTTCTTCCTCATAGGGCCCACCGACGATGAATGCATCAGGAATGTTATTAGCTCCTGGAGCCAGAATGTTGGCAATAGGCCATTTTTTGGGCCGGGGAACAGGTTCTCTTTCCCCTCCAAGCTTCAGAGTTCCATTCTTAAACAAAATGGGATAGTCCTTCTACAGAAGTAAACACCATACATCAGAAAATTCTGTAAAAGACTTTGAAATGGACAAAAAAGACTACAGAAGTGTCTTTTCAATGAAATGCTGGGTACTGTCGAACAGACAATGGGTCATTTCTTCAGATTCTCCTTTGAACTGGTTTAAACCCTTTTTGTCATTTTATATTTATTTGAGAGTCATGATGTACCTTTTAAAAAACAAACTCAAATCTGACAAAGAGCTAAAAATATAGGCAATTTCATATCTATAATTTATATAAAATATACTTGCAATAGAAAATTGGTTAAGATATAAATAGGCAATTTATAGAAAAAGAAATTAGAAAATCCAACAATTGAATAAAAACAAGCTAGATATAATTAATAATAAATGAAATACACATTAAAACAATAAGATACCATTTTAAACCATAGATTGGAAAGTCAAAGTCTGAAAATATCAAGTATTGACAATATTGTGAAGGGAATGGTATTCTTACACTTAGTTGCTGGAAATGTAAACTGGTACAACTATGGAAAGCAATTTTGCAGTCTCTAGTAAAATTTAAAATTGGTATACCCTATAACTCACCTATTCTAGTTCTGTGGGTTAAGTTTAAAACCTTTCATGAAGGAGGGGCGTTTCTGGATTGGCATAGTAAGGACTTCTAAAAATCTGTTCCTCCATAAAAACAACAAGAATGCTGGCAAAAATTGTCAAAATTAAGCGTTTCAAGACCATTCAATGGGGACAGAACAGTGTTTTCAACAAAGAGTGCTGAGAAAATTAGTTATCCACATGCAAAAGAATGAAGTTGGACACTTATCTGACACCATACACAAAAATTAACTCAAAATGGATCAAAGACCTAAATGTAAAAGCTAAAACCATAAAACTCTTAGAAGAAAATACAGGCGGAAAGCCTCATGACATTGGATTTGGCAGTGATTTCTTGGTTATGACACCAAAGACACACAACACAAAAGTAAAATTGGCAAATTAGACTTGATCATAATTAAAAATTTTGTGCATCAAAAGACACTAACACAGTAAAAAAAGGCAACCCATGGAACTGCAGAAAATATTTGCAAATCACATATCTGATAAGAGATTAATAGCTAGAATATAAAGAGAACTCCTAAAATTCAACAACAAAAAAAACACACCACCTGATGGGAAAATGGGCAAAGGAGTTGAATAGACATTTCCCTAAAGAAGATGTACAAGTGGCCAATAAGCACATGAAAAGATACTCAACATCATTAGTCTTCAAGGAAATGCAAATCAAAAACACAAGGAGATGCCACTTCACATATATTAGGATGGCTATTATCAAAAAACAACAAAAAACAGAAAATAAGTGTTGGCGAGGGTATGGAGAAATTAGAACCCTGGTGCACTGTGGTGAGAATATAAAGTGGCAAAGAGGAATTGGAGGGTTCTACACCGAAAATGTAAAATGGCAATTTGGAAATCTCTATCAAGAGGCTCAAAAGACCCATATACAATCATTCTATAGAAATTTGAACTAAGAAAAAAACCTGGAATTAAGATAAAGTTTTATATAATAAAGTACACTATACAAAATCGATAAAATATGTGCATAAAAGTAATCTGTGCAGAAATACATTAAAAAATTGTTAAGTTTAAAATGTTTTACGTTTTCCACCATAAATATGCATTTATTGATATAAATTATATGTAATGTATATTATATATAATATATAAACTATAAATATAAACATCTATATATAAAACAGAAGTAAACTTTATTTTTTTAAACCTAAAATAAATCTCAGCCATTAATAAAGCTTGCTTTGAATGAAATCTTAGCAGGTAAGGAAGAGATGGCCATATGAGTGTCTAAATCCGTATAAATATCTGGCTGTGGCGCTTTACCTCTCCAACAGATGGAACTTGCAGACCAACCATGTAGTTCTGCAGGGGCCCTATCGGAATGAAGGATTCAGGCACAGAGTAGGCAGCCTCCAATGTGACTTTCAGTAGACTGCCTCCTGAGATCTGGGCTGGGGTCAATAAGGGTTCCGACACAAATACTTTAACTTCAAGACTGCATTGCTGGAAAAGAACAAAATTATACAGCATTTTGGAAATGCCAGAGGCCTCCCTTTTTTTGCATTATCTCATTTTAATCTCACATGACTGTTCAAGGTAAGAAAGTCAAGTTTAGGGTCAGCCACATGGCCTAGTGGTTAACTTTGGCATGCTCTGCTTTGGTGGCCCAGGTTTGATTCCCAGGTGTGGACCTACACCACTTGTTGGCAGCTATGCTATGGCAATGACCCACATACAAAATAGAGGAAGACTGGCACAGATGTTAGCTCAGGGCAGATCTTCTTCAGCAAAAAAAAAAAAAAAAAAAAAAAAAAGTCAAGTTTAATTATTTCCATACAGGAGATTCAAATAACTTTCTTTAGGTCCCACATGTTAGAGACAAAGCCAAGAAGAAAACTTTACCCCTAAGCTAGAGCCCTTCCCCTCTAACATACTGAGGTCAAGTATGTTTACAAACACAAACAGGAGAGGAATTGGAGGGTTCTATACTGAAATGTTAATAGTAGTTACAAGTGAGTGAGTGAGATTGGGGTGCCTTTTTGCTAGCCTATATTTTATTATTATTTTTGTAATTTAAATGTGATTTTTTAAAAAAACTTTTAGGTTTGTTATTAAATATTTGAAAATCATATTCCTCAATATATTTCTATTTTGCAAAGGCGAGAAAATATTTTTGACAGCATGAACAAGCTCTAGAAACAAATTTTTTAGAAGAGCTGCAAAAGCTTTGATGTTAGCAATGTATCCAAGTAGAGTAGTCAAGACAGCTAGTGTTTTTTTAATTAGAGAGAAAAAAAGAATTTGTTCATTTTCATTTTATTTCTTAGGAATCAACATTAATAAGAATAATTAACATTATTGTTAAAGAATTAAGTATCCTACTAATGAGAAATTCCCAAATTATGTCTCCAATAGAAATTTGAAAATGCTTTTTCAAATATATACATATATACCCATATATAGAGATATAGACAAATCTATAGACATTGTCACACAGGATACATTGAAAAAGTAGGTTTACAATGTGTATTGATTGCTAATTATATGCTAGGCACCTTACTACAGCACCAGGACTATAAAGATGAAGATGACATGGCCCCTTTCATCATGGAATTCATATTATAATTCCACTATTTATGATAAATGCTATAATAGAGATTTGTACAAAATGCCCTAGTCAAGGGGCACCCAAGAGGAAGTGAATAACTAATTACCGGGGTGAGGAGGAATAAGAGATGGTGACATCTGAATTGACTTTTACAAGATAAATAGGAGTTTGCAATCTGGATAAGCAGAGAAAGAAAAGAGAAAATAATTCTAGACGAAAAGAAGAGTTTATGTAAAAGGGGATTGAAATAGCACGGTATATTCAGTTCAGGTATTTTAGAACACAATGCACAAGGAGGCAGTCCTGAGAGATGAGCTTGGACAAGGGACAGGCTGCTATCATAAAAGTTGTTGTGTGCCTGCTAAAGGATCTGGACTTTAGGATGTAAGCAGTGGTGA
Organism: Equus przewalskii; assembly: GCF_037783145.1. Classification (NCBI taxonomy): domain Eukaryota; kingdom Metazoa; phylum Chordata; class Mammalia; order Perissodactyla; family Equidae; genus Equus; species Equus przewalskii. The sequence continues at coordinate 61,263,786 of NC_091831.1, forward strand.
ATCTAGGAACCACACAGTACTAAATAAGGGAAGAGAGGTGATCATATTTACTTTTAAGTCACTCTGCAAGCAATGGGAAGGCTGAACTGGAAGGAGGCAAGGGGAGTTACAAAGCTACTTGTAAGGTTCCAGGTGAGATTATAAGGCAATAAAGAATAGGAATGAAGCTAAGAAGAGACAGCCCAAAGGCACTTAGAAGATAGAAAAGGCTGGATTGGGTGAAAGGCAGATTTAGGTATTAGTTGCAGTTAGGGTCTGAGGGAGCAGTCATGGATGTAACGTAGGTTCTATGTATGTCCTATGATCTCACAGAGGTGTGATGCCATTAGTGAAAATAACTAAGATAAAAGGAAGAATAGGTTTGAGGGAGGATGCTGAGTTCAGTTTTGGAATGCTGACATTGACATTTGACATTCCGGAATTCAGGAGAGGAGTTTGGGCAGGAGCTGTTGAATTAGAAGTCTTCAACATACTGGTAACTGTCAAAATCATGGATGATCCCCAACCCCCTTCCCCCACCATACCTCCCTACCTCCCGTCACCACGAGTATGAACACAGACAAAGAAAGTTAGCCAAGGTTAGAAGCTTCATACTTAAGGGACAGGCAAAGGAAAGAGATCTGGTTCGGGAACCTGAGAAAGTACAGTCAATAAGCAGGAAATAGAACACAAAAGGGAGAAAAGGTTTTGAGAAAGAGAAGCATTGAAGAATGTGACACCTCTGGTCAATATGTCTCTGAGAGGATAAGGAAAATGTCCGTAAGGTTTCTAACTTATATTACTCCATCAAGACAGGGAATACTGGAAGATGAATTGGAATCTCCTTTCCAAGTACAGGTTTATGTCATTTTAGTCTCTGAGTTTTGAGAATAAACCAGTGTACTTGCTTAAATATAAAATTAGTGAGAACTCTCAAGCAAATGGACATTAATTGTCATATATTTTTTCCTTGAGTACGTAAAATAAGTAAGTACAAGAATATTATGAGCAAAGATCATGAGGACTAATCATGAGGACTGAGGAGGAATATTAAGAGCAAAGATCATGAGATCCATTTGACTAACTTTTCTTCTATAGGTATCTAAGGAAAATCAACAATACATAGGCTAGCAGACTGGACCAAGGAAGGCAGACTGAGCTCAAATATATAGCTCTTTCCAGAGCAAATTACATGGAATGACAGAAAGATATTAAATGATATATTTATATCCAATAAAAAGATAATGCTATAATGGCCCTAGAAAACAAGAAATGCCATCACTGGACTATATATTTTTAGGAATCTTTGAAAGATAGGAAGCAAATTAAATCAGACCTACAAAAAAAAAAAAAAAAACTAGAAGAAACCAACCACATCCTAAAATAATGGATTGTGGCAGCTCCAAGCTCAGGATTAACAAGAAGCAGGAAGGGGCCTACAGCGATGGTTAACTAGGGAACAGCATTTGGAATAGCTGGGTCAGTTGGGCCTTCCTCTCTCCTTTACTTGTGCAAAACAGAAGGCAGCTGTGGTATCTGCTGAGAGTGAGTGCACTTGCACCAGAGTGGCAAAGCAGTGCCCCAAGAAGCTCCTGATCCCCAGAAGAATTGGGAAACAGCCCAGAAAACAAACAGTGACAGAGCCTACCAATTCATACTTCCCCTCCTCCAACTACCAGAAGCAGGCTACCATGCCTGAAATTGTGTTAGGTACATTCATATACTATTGAATTTAATCCAGCAGGACACAGCTCAAGAGACATTTCCATGGTTAAGCCTTTCCTACATCTACTCCTGGGCAAAGTAACCAATACCTACTATGTGCCCCACCCCACCATTTAATCACACTGGATTTTAATCCATAATATGTAGATTATGGACTCCTAAAGTAGGATTCTGCCTTATTTATCTTTGTTTCCCAGAACCTAGCACTATGTGTGCCTGTGAAAAGAAGGCGCCTGACGAATGGACTCAACTGAATTGAACCTTAATAGCAGACAGACTTGTTAGACTGAATGGCAGGCTGCAGTGTTAAGGGTTAAAACTCTGATTACCTTAACACCTGATCGAAGAGGTTCTAAAGGCGAGCCCGGCACAGGGTGCAATGGGACCACTGTTTCAAATGAACTCTCCCCTGCGAAAAGAAGGCCAAGTCAAGCCAAAGGAAGGGTTAAGCAGAGATAAATGTGCTCATCTTTTCATCAAATTCCTCAAATTCATTGAGGCTGAGTTTTGCACTTCTCTGGAGCTAAATTTTGTGAGCTTTTCTATTTCTGCTTTCGAGCAAATCACACATCTGACCTTCCAGTAAAGGAAGAAGGTCCACCACGGCTTGCCCGAGAATTGAGGTCTTCTCATCTCTCTGTTTCTTTTCCTTTGGTAAAACCTCAGTCACGGTTACTGAAAGAATCAGAACAAACAAATGAGAACGTGCCTCGCTCATCTATCAGAAAACCAAGCAAAGCACTGTTAAAGAAATTTAAGAGAAATGAATTTGAAACCCAAGAAGGTATCAATTTTGGTGACTCTGATACAAAATACTGGAGCACCTCAGTGATCTATTGAAACTTTTGCATGCAAGTTATCAACAATGTATTTTACATCATAATCACGTACACATATTTGTATAAAAGTAACTGATACATATAATTAGAACAAAGTTTCATATAGTATTCATCCTTACTAGCTTAAAACCCTTACATATTTTCTATTCTATTTTATGTATAAAAAATTACTGGTCATGATCTTCCTCAGTTTTAGGAATGACTAAAGTCACAATCTGCAGTTTGAAAAACACCTTCTAGATCTTTGCACATTGCCTAGCATAGGGCTTAGCAGACCTTGGAGTCATTTACAGAGCACGCAAGGTATGCAGCAGGTTTTTCCCTGCAACATTACTCTGCGTATGTGCTTAAAATTTATTATGAAAATTTCAAATACACAAAAAAGTAGAGAGATAGTACGATGAATATCCATATAACCATCACCTAGATTTAACAAAAGTTAACATCATATTTACTTCATCTATTCTTATTTGCTGAAACACTTTCAAGTAAATTACAGACATCATGACATTTTACCCCTAAATACTAAAGTATACAAACCCCAAATATGGCATTTTCCTCCAAACTCACAATACTTTTATCACATCTAGCAAGTTGTGATAATAGCATTATATATAATTCCTTAATTCATCTAATGCCAAGTCTACACTGAACATTTCTCAATTATCCCAAAATTTATTTTGTAGCTGGTTTGTTCAAACTAGGATCCAATCAAAGACCACATGTTGCATTCAGTTGTTATGTTTCTTATGTTTCTTTTCCATTTAGAACAGTCCCTCCTCCCATATGCTTTTTTTTCTATGACACTGATTTGTTAAAATCATCAGGCCAGTTGTTATATAGACTGTCTCATCCTCTGGATTTGTCTTGTTTTTTTTTTCTTATGCTGTTTAATTTGTTTCTCAATCCTTGTTTCCTGTACACTTAGATTCACCTTCACCATTTCTGGCAAAGATAATACAATTTGATAACATACTTACCTACATGGTATGTTATCAAACTCTGTGATCTTTGTAATCATGAAAATGGCATCTCAGCATAATTTTATTTATCTTATTAAAGTGAGGTTGAACATTTTTCCATACATTTAAGGACCAGTTATAGTTTCTTTTCTGTGGAATTTTCATATCTCTTTCCTACGTTTTGTACATTCATCCGTTAGAGTCTTAGTATTTTTCTTATTGATATACAGGAGTTCTTTAAAGGGAAATTTGCCTTTTGTGTAGAAATGAATTGCAAATTATGCCCTAGTTTGTGACTCATCTTCTATAGTTACTTATGTAAAATGTATTAATTTTTTTTATTCTGTGGCTTCTGCATTTGTGAAATACTTAGAAAGTCTTCACTACTCTGATTATTTAATTCCATGAATTCTTATGGTACTTACATGGTTAATTTTGTACACATATTTTATCCATATAGAATTTATTTTGGTATAATTTTGAGATGTTAGTTACATTTTTTTCCAGATAGCTACCTACATGTCCTCACATCATTGATTACATAGTCTATCTTTTCCCTACTGATGTGAAATGTCATCTCAATCACTATGCTAACTTATTAGAAGTACTGGTGACTATATTTGGACCTTCTAGTCTGTCCCAATGATCTGTAAGTCTATGCATGCCCAAGTACCACATTGTTTTATTGTGATTTTATATTACATTTTACTATCATGAAGGACTAATAACCCCTCACTAACCTCCTTTTCAGAAATTCCTGATTATACTTACCTTAAAAAGTTTTTTCTGTAAGAGTCTAATTTAAAAAATGTTGGCAGATTTATAGAGTTCACATTAAATTTATAGACAAGCTTAGGGAAAATGACATCTTTATAATGTTGAGCATTCCTTTATAAGAACATGGTATGCCTTTCCTTTTGTTCAACCTCGTGTCTCTCAACATCATTTTCTTTTGTTTATTTGAATCAGGATACAAATAACGTCTACACATTGTGCTTAGTTAATGTCTCTTAAATCTCTTTTACTCTGTAGGTTCTCCTTCCATTTCTTTAGATTTTTCCCATTTTTATTTTTCTAAGAAATTGTCCATTTTATCTAAATTATCATAAGAAATGGCAGAAAATCCTTTCTTATGTCTTTTTAAAATTGTGGTAAAACACACATTACATAAAATTTACTATCCTAATTCATGTTTAAGTGTACAGTTCAGTGGTATTAAATACATTCATATTTTCATGCAAACATCACCACCATCTATCTCCATAACACTTTTCATCTTCTAAAATTGAAACTCTCTACACATTAAATAATAACTCGCCGTTCTCCCCTTCCCCTGGCAACCACAAGAATACTTTCTGTCCTTATGTAGTTGACTATTCTGGGCACCTCATAAAAGTGGAATCACACGGTGTCTTTTTGTGACTGGCTTATTTCATTTAGCATAATATCCTCAGATTTCATCCATGTTGTAATATATGTCAGAATTTCCTTCCTTTTTAAGGCTAAATAATAATCCAGCCTATGTATATACCACATTTTACTTATCCATTCATCCATTGATGAATACTTGGGTTGCTTCCACATTTTAGCTATTGTCAATAATGCTGTGATGAACTTGGGTGTACAAATATCTCTTTGAGACTCTGCCTTCCATACTTTGGGTATATACCCAGAAGTAGAATTGCTGGGTCATATCATAATTCTATTTTTAATTTTTTGAGGAACCACTAGTTTCCCCAGTGACTGTACCGTTCTACATTCTCACCAAAAGTACACACGGGTTCCAATTTGTCTGCATCTTTGCCAACACTTGTTTTATTTTTACTTTTTGAGGAAGATTGGCCCTGTGCTAATGCAAATCTTCCTTTTTTTCCCCTTCTCAAAGCCCCAGCACATAGTTGTATATCCTAGTTGTAGGTCATTCTAGTTCTAGGTGGGATGCCTCCACAGCATTGCTTGATGAGTGGTGCACGGGTCTGTGCCCAGGAACCGAACCAGCAAACCCCAGGCTGCTGAAATGGAGCCCATGAACTTAACCACTCAGCCACAGGGCTGGTCCCTGTTTTGTTTTTTGGATAGAGGCCATCCTAATAGTACGAAGTGGTATCTCATTGTAGTTTGGGTTTGCATTTCCCTAATGATTAATGATGTTGAGCATTTTTTCATGTGCTTATCAGCCATTTGTAGAACTTTGGAGGAATGTCTATTCAAATCCTTTGCCCATTTTTTTTTTTTGCTGAGGAATATTAGCCCTGAGCCATTCTTCTTTCACTTTATATGTGGGTCACCACCACAGCATGGTTGACAAGTGGCATAGGTCTGCACCTGGGATCTGAACCCGCAAAGCTGGGCTGCCGAAGCAGAGCATGCCAAACTTAACCATTACACGATGGGGCCAGCCCTGCTTTGCCCATTTTTGAAACAGGTTTTTTTGTTGTTGAGTTTTAGGAGTTTTCTATATATTCTGGATATTAATCCCTTATCAGATATATGATTTGAAAATATTTTCTCCCATCCTGTGGGTTGCCTTTTTACGCTGTGGATAGTGTCTTTTATCATGTTGAGGTAGTTTCCATCTATTCCTAGTTTGTTGAGTGATTTTTTCATGAAAGAGTATTGAATTTTGTCAAATACGTTTTTTGCATCAAGTGAGATGATCATACGGGGTTTTCTTCTTCATTCTGTTGGTTTGGTGTATGAAACTGACAGAGTCATATGTTGAAGCATCCTTGCATTTGAAGAATAAATCCCACTTGGTCATGGTCTATAATTCTTTTTTTTTTTAAGATTGGCACCTGAACTAAGATCTGTTGCCAATCTTCTTCTTCTTCTTCTTCTTTTCCCTTCTTCTCCCCAAAGATCCCCAGTACATAGTTGTATGTTCTAGCTGTAGGTCCTTCTGGTTCTGTTAAGTGGGATGCTGCCTCAGCATGGCCTGATGAGCAGTAGTAGGTCCATGCCCAGGACCCAAACTGGCAAAACTCTGGGCCACTGAAGCAGAGTGCACAAATGTAACCATTCAGCCATGGGGCTGGCCCCTATAATCCTTTTAATGTGCTGTTCAACTTGGTTTGCTGGTATTTTCTGCAGAATTAGTAGTAATGTCCCCAATTTAATTTCTGACTTTAGTAATTCAAGTGTTCTCTCCTTTTTTTTCTTAGTCCATGTATCTAAAGATTTGTCAATTTTGTTGAACTTTTCAAAGAACCAACTTTTCCTTTTATTGATTGTCCCTATTGTTTTTCTTTTTTTCAATTATTTTAATGAAATCATTACATTATTATTTATCCATTTCTGTAAAGACTTCATCATGCTCACCACCAGTAGTCTAATTTTTATCTTACATAAGTGCCCCTTTATCCCTTTCGCCCACCCCCCCAACCCCCTTTCCTCTGGTAACCACTAATCTCTTCTCTTTTTTAATGTATTTGTTTATCTTCCACATATGAGTGAAATCACACAGTATCTGCCTTTCTCTGTCTGGCTTATTTTGCTTAACATCATACCCTCAAGATTCATTCATGTTGTTGCAAAAGGGATGATTCTGTCTTTTTTTTATGGAGGTATAATAGTTTATAACATTGTGAAATTTCAGTTGTACATTATTATTTGTCAGTCACCATATGTGCTGCTTTACCCCTTAAGCCAACCACCAACCCCCTTCCCCTCTGGTAACCACTAGTCTGTTCTCTTTGTCCATGTGTTTGTTTATATTCCACATATGAGTGAAATCGTGTGGTGTTTGTCTTCCTCTGTCTGGCTTATTTTGCTTAACATAATACCCTCAAGGTCCATCCATGTTGTTGCAAATGGGACAATTTTGTCTTTTTATGGCTAAGTAGTATTCCATTGTGTATATATCTACCACATCTTCTTTATCCATTTATCAGTTGAAGGGCATTTGGGTTTCTTCCACGTCTTGGCTATTGTGAATAATGCTGAAATCTCTTTGAATTGTTGATTTTTAGTTCTTTGGACAAATGCCCAGGAGTGGGATAGCTGGGTCATATGGTATTTCTATTTTTAATTTTTTGAGAAATCTCCATACTGTTTTCCATAGAGGCTGCACCAGTTTCCATTCCCACTAGCAGTGAATGAAGGTTCCCTTTTCTCCCGATCTTCTCCAACATTTGTTACTTTTTGTCTTGGTAATGACAGCCATTCTAATGGGTGTAAATTGATATCTCCTTGTAGTTTTGATTTGCATGTTCTTAATTATTAGTGATGTTGAACATCCTTTCATGGGGCTATTGACCATCTGCATATATTCTTTGGAAAAATGTCTGTTCATATCCTCTGTCCATTTTTCAATCAGGTTGTTTGTTTTTTTGTTCTTGAGTTGTGTGAGTTCTTTATATATTTGGGAGATTAACCCCTTGTAGGAAATATGATTGCAAATACTTTCTCCAAGATGGTGGGTTGTCTTTTTGTTTTGCTCTGCCTTGCAGAAGCTCTTTAGTCTGATGAAGTCCCACTTGTTTATTTTTTCATTTGTTTCCCTTATCCAAGTAGACATGGTATTCGAAAAGTAGCTTCTAAGACTAATGTCAAAGAGTGTACTGCCTATATTTTCTTCTAGAAGTTTTACAGTTTCAGGTCTTAACATTCAAGTCTTTAATCCATTTTGAGTTAATTTTTGTGTATGGTGTCAGATAATGGTCTATTTTCATTCTTTTGCATGTGGCTGTCCAGTTTTCTCAGCACCATTTATTTTATTTTTTTATCAGTTTTTTTTTTTTTTTGAGGAAGATTAGCCCTGAGCTAACATCTGCCACAAATCCTCCTCTTTTTTTGCTGAGGAAGATTGGCCCTGAGCTAACATCTGTGACTATCTTCTTCTACTTTATATGTTGGATGCCTGCCACTGCATGGCTTGACAAGCGATGAATAGGTCCACACCCAGGATTTGAACTGGTGAACCCCGGGTCACCGAACCAGAACATGCAAGCAAACTTAATCACTGAGCCAACAGGCTAGCCCCCTAGCACCATTTATTGAAGAGACTTTCCTTTCTCCATTGTATGTTCTTGCTCCTTTGTCAAAGATTAACTGTCCAAAGATGTGTGGATTTATTTCTGGACTTTCAATTTTGTTCCATTGATCTATGTGTCTGTTTTTGTACCTGTACCATGCTGTGTTGATTACTATAGCTTTGTAGTATATTTTGAAGTCAAGTATTGTGATGCCTTCAGCTTTGTTCTTTTTTCTCAGGATTGCTTTGGCTATTCGAGGTCTTTTGCTGTCCCATATAAGTTTTAGAATTCTTTGTTCTATTTCCTTGAATAATGTTATTAGGATTCTGATTGGGATTGCACTGAACCTGTAGATTGCTTTAAATAGTATGGACATTTTAACTATGTTTTTTCTTACAATCCATGAGCATGGAATATCTTTCCATTTCTTTATGTCTTCTTCAATTTCTTTCAATAATTTCTTACCATTTTCAGTGTATAGATCTTTCACTTCTTTGGTTAAATTTATTCCCAGATATTTTATTTTTTTTGTTATGATTGTAAATGGGATTATATTCTTGAGTTCTCTTTCTGCTAGTTTGTTGTTAGTGTATAGAAATGCAACTGATTTTTGTAAGTTGATTTTGTACCCTTCAATTTTGCTGTAGTTGTTAATTATTTCTAATAGTTTTCTGATGGATTCTTTAGGTTTTTCTATATATAGAATCATGTGATCTGCAAACAGTGAGAGTTTCATTTTTCCTTTACAATTTGGATTCCTTTTTCTTCTTCTTCTTGCCTAATTTCTCTGGCCAAAACCTCCAGTACTATGTTGAATAAGAGTGGTAGGAGTGGGCACTCATGTCTTGTTCCTTTTCTCAGAGGGATGGCTTTCAGTTTTTCACCATTGAGTATGATGTTGGTTGTGGGTTTGTCATATATGGCCTTTATTATGTTGAGGTACTTTCCTTCTATACCCATTTCATAAAGAATTTTTATCGTAACTGAATGTTGGATCTTGTCAAATGCTTTCTCTGCATTTATTGAGATGATCACGTGATTTGTATTCTCCATTTTTAAAGTGGGGTATCACGTTGATTGATTTGCAGATGCTGAACCATCCCTGCGTCCCTGGAATAAATCCCACTTGATTATGGTGTATGATGTTTTTGTATTGATATATTCAGTTTGCCAGTATTTTGTTGAGGATTTTTGCATCTATGTTCATTAACAATATTGGCCCATAATTTTCCTTCTTTGTTTTGTCCTTGTATGGTTTTGGTATCATGGTAATGTTGGCCTCATACAATGACTGAGGAAGCATTCTGTCTTCTTCAATTTTTTGGAATAGTTTAGGAGGATAAGTATTAAATCTTCTTTGAATGTTCAGTAGAATTCTCCTGAGAAGCCATCTGGTCCTGGACTTTCATTTTTTGGGAGGTTTTTGATTACCATTTCAATCTCTTTACTTGTTATTGGTCTATTCAGATTCTCTATTTCTTCCTGATTCAGTTTTGGCAGGTTGTATGAGTCTAAATATCCATTTCTTCTAGGTTATTCAGTTTGTGGACATATAGTTTTTCATATATTCTCTTATAATCCTTTGTATTTCTGCGGTATCCATTGTAATTTCTCCTCTTTCATTTCTAATGTTATTTATTTGAGTCTTCTCTTCTTTTATCTTGGTGAATCTGGCTAAGGCTTGATTAATTTTGTTTATCTTCTCAAAGAACCAGGTCTTTGTTCCATTGATCCTTTCTACTGTTTTTTAAGTCTCTATTTCATTTATTTCTGCTCTAATTTTTATTATTTCCCTCCTTCTGCTGACTTTGGGCTTTGTTTGTTCTTCTTTTTCTAGTTCTGTTAGATGCAGTTTAAGATTACTTATTTGAGATTTTTCTTGTTTGTTGAGGTGGGCCTGTACTGCTATGAATTTCCCTTATAACCATTTGCTGCATCCCATAAGAGTTGGTATGTTGTTTTCATTTTCATTTGTCTTCAGGTATTCTTTAATGTATCCTTTGATTTCTTCATTGATCCAACAGTTGTTCAGCAGCATGTGGTTCAGTCTCACATATTTGTGACTTTCCCAGCTTTTTTCTTGTAGTTGATTTCTAGTTTCACAGCATTGTGGTCAGAAAAGATGCTTGATATGATTTCAATCCTCTTAAATTTATTGAGGCTGGCCTTGTTTCACAACATATGGTATATCTTTGAGAATGATCCATGTGCACATGAGAAGAATGTGTATTCTGTTGTTTTGGGATGGAATGCTCTGTCTATATCCATTAAGTCCATCTGATCAAGTGTTTCATTTAAATCCACTATTTCCTTGTTGACTTTCTGTCTGAATGATCTGTCCCTTGATGGCTGTGGGGTGTTGAGGTCCCCTGCTATTATTGTGTTGCTGTTATTTTCTCCTTTAGGTCTGTTAATAGTTGCTTTATATATTGGTGGTCCTGTGTTGGGTGCATATATATTTATAAGTGTTATGTCCTCTTGGTAGATGGTCCTTTTTATCATTACACACTGCCCCTCTTTGTTTCTCATTGTCTTTTTCATCATGAAATCTGCTTTGTCTATATAATTATGGCAACAACTGCTTTCCTTTGCTTGCCATTTGCTTAGTGTATTGTCTTCCACCCCTTCACTCTGAGCCTATATTTGTCTTTAGAGCTGAGATGCTAAGATGCTTTTCCTGCAGGCAGTATGTTGTTAGGTCTTGTTTTTTATTTTTTTAATTTTTTAATTTTTTTTTTTCTCCCCAAAGCCCCCCTTGGTACATAGTTGTATATTCTCCGCTGTGGGTCCTTCCAGTTGTGGCATGTGGGACACTGCCTCAGCGTGATTTGATGAGCAGTGCCATGTCCGTGCCCAGGATTCGAACCAATGAAACACTGGGCCGCCTGCAGCAGAGCGCGCAAACTTAACCACTCGGCCACGGGGCCAGCCCCTGGGTCTTGTTTTTTAATTCATCCATCTACTCTGTGTCTTTTGTGTATGCGTGTTTGTGTGTGTGAGGAAGATTGTCCCTGAGCTAACATCTGTGGCAATCTTCCTCTACTTTGTATGTGGGATGCCGCCACAGCATGGCTTAATGAGTGGTGTGTAGGTCCATACCGAGGATCCAAACCCACGAACCCTGGGCCGCTGAAGCAGAGTACACAAACGTAACCACTACACCACTGGGTAGGCCTCCACTCTGTATCTTTTTATTGGAGATTTCAATCCATTTACACTTAGAGTGATTATTGATCTATGAGGGCTTAATGCTGCCATTTTATCTCTTGTTTTCCAGTTGTTCTCTGTTCCATTGTTTCTCTTCCTGTGTATTTCTGACTGCCATTTCATGTTGGTGGTTTTCTGTGCAGATCTTCTCAGTTTTCTCTTTTTTAATGAATTGTGGCTCTGCTCTTATTTTTTGATTAGTGTTTACTGTGAGGTTTGTATAAAAGATTTCATAAGTGAGACAGTCAATTTTCTGATATCCTCTTATCTCCATTAGCCTAAGCAGGTTCCATTCCTTTCCTCTTCCCCTTCTGAGTTATTGTTGTCACAAATTATTCTGTTTTTGTTTTTGTGTGAGAAAGAGTCATCCTGAATTAACATCCATAGCCAATCCTCCTCTTTTTTTGCTTGAGGAAGATTAGCCCTAAGCTAACATCTGTGCCAAACTTCCTCTATTTTTTGTATGTGGGATGCCTCCACAGCGTGGCTGATGAGTGGAGCAGGTCTCCGCCAGGATCCAAACTGGCAACTCCCAGCCACTGAAGCAGAGCTCGTGGAACTTTAACCACTCAGCCAAGGGGCCAGGCCCAAATTATTCTGTTTCATCTTGTGTTTGTGACCAAGTTGAAGTGTTTATGGTTACTTTTGATGCTTTTCTTCCCTTTAAGTTACAATTGAGTATTGGCTTCCCTGTTCTGAAAGAGAGCTGTGGTCTTCTGATTTTGTCTATTTATCTCATTGCTCAAAGCTTTGTAGACCTTTGCCTTTTTATTTCAGGTATGAAGGCATCTTTGATCATTTCTTGTAAGGGAGGTCTTGTGGCAATGTACTCCTTCAGCTTTTGTTTATTTGAGAAAGCTTTTCATATCTGAAGGATAGTTTTGCTGGATAGAGAATTCTTGGCTGAAAGTTTTGTCTTTCACTACTTTGAATATACCATACCATTCTCTCCTAATCTGTAAGGCTTCTGCTGAGAAATCTGCTGAAAGCATGATAGGGGTTCCTTTGTAGGTTATTTTCTATTTTGCTGCCCTTAATATTTTTCTTCGTCATTGGCTTTTGCCAGTTTTATTATTCCATGCATTGGAGAGGGTCTTTTAGCATTGATGTAACTAGGCCTTCTATTAGCTTCATGTATTTGTAAACCTGGTTCTTTTCCCAGGTTTAAGAAGTTCTCATTTATTATTTCTCTCAACCAGCTCTCTGCTCCTTTCTCCCTCTGGAATACCTATAATCCTTATGTTGCTTTTCCTAATTGAGTCAGATATTTCTTGAAGAATTCCTTCATTTTTAAAAAAATGTTAGTTCTCTCTCCTCCTCCACTTGTAACATTTCTATATTTGTATCCTCTAAATCACTAACTCTTTCCTCCATAACATGAGTTCTATTTTTTAAGGATTCTAGATTATTTTTTATCTCATTAATTGTGTTCTTCATATCCAGAATTTCTGCTTGTTTTTTTTTTCTTTGGTTTTTTTTTTTTTTTTTTTTGGTGAGGAAGATTGGCCCTAAGCTAACATCTGTTGCCCATCTTCCTCTTTTAAATTTTTTTTCTCCCCAAAGCCCCAGTGCATAGCTGTTTATCTTAGTTGTAAGTCCTTTGAGTTCATCTATGTGGGATGCTGCCACAGCATGCCTTCATGAGCAGTGCATAGGTCTGTGCCCAGAACCCAAACCAGAAAACACCAGGCCACCAAAGCAGAGTGTGAAATTTAACCACTATGCCACCAGGCCAGTCCCTGTTTGTTTTTTTTTTAAACAGTTTCAGTCTCTTTGTGAAGTATTCCTTCTCACTGATTTTATTCCTGAGCTCACTGAACTGTCTGAGTTTTCTTGTAACTTCTTGAGTTTCATTATGACAGTTATTTTGAATTCTCTGTCATTTAGATTGCAAATTTCTGTGCCTTCTGCGTTGGTTTCTGGAGAACTGTCATTTTCCTTCTGTTCTGAATTGTTGCTGTAGTTTCTTATGGTGTTTGATAAATTAATCTTTGTCAGATCATTTGTGGTAGTATTAGGTCACAGATTTCACCTGCTACCACTAGAGGGAAGCAGGAGCTGTGTTTCTGATCCCACCCTGCTTGCTGGAAGTTGTGGAGGTATTGTGAGCACTTGCACTAGCCAGGAGAGTGTTCGGACGTGTGTGTAGATCTGCTGCTGCCTCTTCTTGCAGTCACACCAGCCACTGCGCTTGGTAGGTGGGGCTTCCTCATAGGATCCGAGGCTGGGCCTCTCCCTGGGGCCACACCAGCATGGCAGGCTCTATCACCACCAGGAAAGTGATCACAAGAGGGCTAACAGCTGCCACCACCTCTTCCTACAGTTGTGCCAAGGGGCATTCTCACTTTTGAGGTGCAGTGGCATTAGGGGTGCTCGCATCAGCCAGGAAATTGTTTGCAAACATGCACAGGGCTGCCAGGGAAGGGCAGGGGAGGGCTCACCTATATCCTCCACGTTCCAGAGGTCAGTCCATCCACCTTCAGATGTGTAGCTGCATGGGTCTCTCATAAAGGGAACAGCTCACCCTGCCATGTTGCTGATGTCACTCCTCTATCATTTTTCTATTATGTATTTAGTTTATCTCTGCTCTAGTATTTATTATTACCTTCCCTCTGTGAGCTTTGCATTTAGTTTGTTCTTCTTTTTCTAGTTTCTTAAGTTGCAAAATTAGATTATTCATTTGAGATCATCCTAGTTTTTTAGTGTTAGCATTTACAGCTATAAATTTCCCCCTTAGCACCACTTTCACTGCATCTCCCAAGTTTTGGTACGCTGTTTTCACTGTCTAACTTCCCCTGTGATTTCTTCTTTGATCCATTGGTTATTTAAAAGTGTGCTGTTTAATTTCCACAATTTTGTGAATTTTCCAGTTTTCCTTCTGTTATTTATTTCTAACTTCATCCGACTGTATTTGTAGAAGATACTTTGCAAGATATCTATTTTTTTAAATCTATTGAGACTTAATGTGTGGCCTAATATATTGGCCTAACCTGGAAAATATTCCATGTGCACTTGAGAAGAATGTGTATTCTGTTGTTGTTTGGTAAAGTGTTCTGTATATGTCATTTAGATCTAGTTGGTTTATTGTGTTGTTTAAGTCCTCTATTTCTGTTTTTTTTTTTTTAAGACTGGCACCTTAGCTAACAACTGTTGCCAATTTTTTTTTTCCTTTTTCTGCTTTTTCTCCCCAAATCCCTCCAGTTCATAGATGTATATTTTAGTTGTGAGTCCTTCCAGTTGTGGCATGTGGGACCCCACCTCAGTGTGGCCTGATGAGTGGTGCCATGTCTGCGCCCAGGATCTGAGCCAGTAAAACCATGGGCCACCAAAGCAGAGCATACAAACTTAACCACTCAGCCATGGGGCTGGCCCCAAGTCCTCTATTTCTTTACTCATCCTCTGTCTGGTTGTTCTATCCATTATTGTGAGTAGGGTATTGAAGTCTCCAACTATTATTGTAGAACTATCTATTTCTCCCTTCAATTCTGTCAGTTTTTGCTTTGTATATTTTCTTGGACTGCCATTGGGTAAGTAAAAGTTTATAATCATTATACCTTCTTGCTGTATTGAACCTTTATTAATATATAATGTTCTTCTTTGTCTCTTGTAATCTTTTTTTGATCTAAAGCCCATTCTGTCTGATATTAGTAGAGCCACTCCTGCTTTCTTTGGTTACAATTTGCATGAAATATTTTTCCATCCTTTCACTTTCAACCTGTTTCTGTCTTTGGATCTAAGGTAAGTCTCATCTAGATAGCATATAGTTGGATCCTGTATCTTTGTCCATTCTGCCAATCTGTCTTTTGATTAAAGAGTTTAATCAATTTAAATTTAAAGCAATTACTGATAATGAGAGACATACTTCCATCACTGTGCTATTTGTTTTCTATATGCCTTATGGCTTTTTTGTTCCTCATTTCTTGTATTACTGTCTTCTTTTGTGTTTAGTTGCTTTTTTGTAGTGACATGCTTAAATTCCTTTTTCATTTTCCTTTGTGTAGATTCTATAACTATTTTCTTTGTGGTTACCATAAGGATTACAATGACCACGCTAAAGTGTAATTTGAATTTATAGCAGCTTAATTTCAAGAATATACAAAAACTCTGCTGCTTTACACCTCCATCCCCAACCCTTTCAGTTGCTTATGTCACAAAATTACATCTTTACACATTATGTGCCTCAAAACACAAACTAATAATTCTTTTAAGTGCATTAGTTTCTTAAATTATGTAGAACATAAGATTTGGAAGCACAAACCAAAGTTACAGTAATACTAGCTTTTACACTAATAATAATTTTTTCTTTTAACGTATTAGTCTCTTAAATCATGTAGAAAACAAAAATTGCAGTTATAAATCATCTTAAAATAATACTAGCTTTTATAATTGCCTACATATTTACCTTTACAGAGATTTTGAGAAAGTGAGAGGAGTGACATCAGCAAAATTATTGAATAAGACATCCCTTATGGTGTCCCTGTCTCAACAACAACAATTTAGCATCCATATACACACAAAAGTCCCTCTGTGGGAGCTCTAGGATCCAGCACCATATGCAAAAGGACCCAGGAGGAGTATCACACACCCTGTGTCAAGTATTAGGCATACAGACTTAGGTCCCAGCTGTGAACCCTGCACTCACACATGAGCCAGCTGTAGCCACTCTCAGCTGAAGTCCAAGTGCACCTGGAAAACACTGTCTTAGACAATCATCTACAGATGAGTGATCCTTTGTGGAAGTACAGGACTCCTGCATAGAAGTTCCAGCACATTGTTGGAGCAAAAATACATGAGTTTGGATGCAGTGGAGAGGGAATAGGAACAGTTTGACTTTACTTGCATCCCCCAGGGCAGCACTGCTCAGGGACAAGAGAGATCTTCTTGGCCTGTGATTTCTCCTGTGGGGAAAAGTGAAAGTGTGTGAATGAGCACCTGTTTCCCCAGCTGTGCAGGATGAGGCCAAACAGGCCAATTTTGAGTACTGACACATGAGCTGCATGCCTGGCGGCAGGAAGAATCAGGGAAAGCAGTAGATAGGATTCTCAGAGAACAATAAAGTTATGTGGATCCTACTAATTGTGTCACAGATTCCATCAAGAAGCCCACACACCATCCACAGAGGATGCCTTGCCTGTGGATCACCCCAACTGGCTCACAGGCACTCCCAGCACTCCACATGCCTCACCCAAACACATTCCCATCCAGTGGCTGGCTTCCTGCACATACCTTCAACAGCACCTGCAAGAGTGAGCTTTGGCAGATGGCTGGTGAGTACATGCAAAAAGCTTGCCTGAATCTGTGGGCCAGGGACATACCACAAGCTTGAACTTTAGTGCTACCCTTGAGAAAACAAAAAGGAGGCTATCAGCTCTCAGTCTGGTAGTTTGCAGGATTGAGAGAATGCATACAAGCTTAAGAATTCTGCCACAAGAAAGCAAGAAGTATGGAGTATATGTATCCATAGACGGTCTGAGAAAACCTCAGAATCCCTAGCAGGGCAAATGGAAGGTATTATTCTCTGGAAGGCAGTTAGTAAAGACTGGAGGAGGTGACTGCTAGTTCAAATGCGAAGCCTGCAACACAAAATCTCAAGGAACATGAAAAATCAAGGAAAATGACACCACAAAAGGATCACAATAATCTCCCAGTAACCCATCCCAAAGACACGCAGTTCTGTATATTACCCAATAAAGAATTCAAAATACCTATTTTAAGGAAACTCAAAGAGCTACAAGAAAACAGAGAAAGACAATTCAAGGAAATTAGGAAAACAATCCACAAGCAAAATCAGAAATTTAACAGAGATAGAAAGCACAAAAAAAAAAACAAATAGAAATTCTGGAACTGAAGAATACAATGAATAAAATGAAAAAAAATGCAATAGGGAGCATCAACAGAGGGACGGATCAAGCAGAAGAAAGAACCTGTGAGTTAGAAGACAGGAAATTGGGGGCATCTCATTAAGATGGCACTATAGGCAGACTCTGAACTCACCTCCTCCCACAAACACAACCAAGTTACAACTATTCTTGGAACAACTATCCTGGAGACAGAACTGAAAACTGGATAAAAAGACCTCCCACAACAAGGAACAGACCTGACTGAGGCAGTAGGCAAAAATTCCTCTTTGGAGAGAAAAGCCACCTTTGTGAGCCACAGAGTTTCAGAGACAGGTAGGAGCAGCCCTAAGATACACAGCTATCCCTAGAGGAGCAGGGACCTGAGCAGGGGTGTGTTACAGCCACAAGCATACTTCCGACTCAGCACAACTGAGTCAAGAGTCACAATATCTGGTTTTGTTGGCTATTAACTACAATGGGGAATACCCCTAGAAAAGCTATCAGACATAAGCAGACAAACCCAGCTCTAAAAGGGCCCATGCACAAATTCACTCATCTCAGAAAGCAACCTAAAATCACCAGAAAGAAAGGTGCACAGTCCTTTGGTGAAAGGAGACTCACCTGGTAGGCTAAGGGTGCATCTCGGTGAGAGATGAGACCTCTCCTGAGACTGAGACATTGACAGCAGCCATTGTTGTGACCTAGTACAGGCGTGCTGACACAGACACTGGAAGACACCATTGGACTTCTTCCCATAGCCTGTTAGCCAAGGGCTCTGCCACACCCACTAGAGTGCCAATTTAATCCAGCTCAGCCAGGACAGGCAGCCCACCCTAGGGACTGGTCCCACCCAACAGCAAGCCCTCAGGTTATTTGTCTGCCTGCATAGACTGGATGCCTGGATCCTCTGCAGGCAGGTGAGTGTGTTCACCTCTGTGGGGCAGGGCCTGTATAAGGAGCAGGTGACGTGTGGAGGTCATTGGTGGAGAGTGTGGGGGCCTGTGTATTGGGGTGACTGGGTGTGCTCCCAGGGGTTGGGAAGTGTACACAGGCCAGGACTGTGTTGATGGTGTGTGTGGACCTATGGGGTGAGGGGCTTATCAGGGGCAGAAGACTTGTGCTTCACAAACAGCCACAAAGGGGATTGGCCTTGCCTTCCAAAGCCTGAAACAATTGGGTGCTCCCATGCCTGGGGCCAGCCCCACTCAGCTGCAATCCTAAGAGAGCTCACAACAGCCTTGCAGGCATGAGGCCTACAGCAAGTGTAAGCCCCTGAGCCCAGCAGCCAGCCACAGGGCGTGGCTACTCACTTAACAGAAAAACTGCAACTGGAGTGTGCTATTAGACATTGTAGCCAACTGCACTGGGGCTCCCCAAACCCAATTTACAAAACAGCCAACTGGGGGTGAAAGCCTCAACTCTCTGGGTACCTGCAGTAAGAGCAACCTGGCCACAGCAAAAGGACACACATAGCCCACATGGGGGGGGGTCACTCCTTAACATTTGGACTGGTGATGAGAGGGAAGCACACTGCTGGGCCTCAAAAGGCATCTCTTACATAAGACCACTTCTCCGAGTTCAGGAGACATAGCTGACTCATCTAATACATAGATAAAAGCATAGAGAAAGAGGCATAATGAGGAGGCAAAGGAATACGTCCCAAGCAAGGGAACAGGACATAACCCCAGAAAAAGAACTACATGAAGCAGAAATAAGCAGTCTACCTGACAAAGAGTTCAAACAAAAAGTCATAAAGATGCATACTGATCTTGGGAGAAGACTGGATGAATACAGTGAGAACATCAACAGAGAACTAGAAAATATAAAAAAGAACCAATTAGAAATGAAGAATACTGGAAATGAAAAATTCACTAGAGGGGCTCAATAGCAGAGTAGACGAAACAGCAGAATGGGTCAGCAAGCTAGACAAAAGACTAGAGGAAATCACCCAAGCTGAACAGATAAAAGAAAAAAAGAATTAAAAAGAATGAGAACAATCTAAGGGAACTCTGGGAAAACATCAAGCACACTAACATTCACATTATACATGCCCCAGAAGAAGAGAGAGACAAAGGGGCAGAGAATCTACTTGAAGAAATAATAGCTGAAAACTTTCCCAACCTAAGGAAGGAGACAGACATCCAAGTACAGGAAGCACAGAGAGCACAAAACAAGATAAACCCAAAGAGGCCCACACCAAAACACATTATAATTAAAATGTTCAAAATTAAAAATAAAGAGAGAATCCTAAAAGCAGCAACAGAAAGGCAACAAGTGACATACAAAGGAAACTCCATAAGGCTACCAGTTGACTTCTCAGCAGAAACCCTACAGGTTAGAAGAGTAGCATGATATACTTAAAGTGCTGACAGAGCCAGCCCCGTGGCCAAGTGGTTGGATTCATGCACTCTGCTTTGGCAGCCTGGGGTTTCATCAGTTCGGATCCTGGGCATGGACATGGTACCACTTGTGAAGCCGTGCTGAGGCAGCATCTCACATGCCACAACTAGAAGGACTCACAACTAAAAATACACACCTATGTACTGGGGGGCTTGGGGGAGAAAAAGAAAAATAAAATCTTTAAAGTGCTGAAAGGAAAAAACGTACAGCCAAGAATACTCTACCTGGCAAGGTTATCATTCAGAATGGAAGGAGAGGTAAAGAGTTCCCCAGACAAGCAAAAATTAAAGGAGTTTATCACCAATACACCAGTTCTACAAGAAATGCTAAAGAGACTTATTTAAGTGGGAAAGAGAAGACCAAAAATAGGAATAAGAAAAATTATCAGAAGCAAAAGGCAATACAATCACTGGTAAAGGCAAAAGTACAGTAAAGGTAGCAGATCAACCACCTATGAAGATAACATGAACGTTAAAAGACAAAAGTACTAAAATTACCCATTTCAATGATAAGAGGGTAATGGATAGACACACACAAAATAAGAGATTAGATATGATTTCAAAAACATAAAATGTGGGAGGAGGGGAGTAAAAGAGTAGTTTTTAGAAAGAGGTTAAACTAAAGAGACTATCAACCCCATGTAGATTGCTATATATGGAGATTATTATATATGAACCTCATAGCAATCAAAAATCTATAATAAATACACAAAAGAAAGGAAATCAATCAAATCGCAAGAGAAGAAGAAAAGAACAGAGAAGAAGTACTAAAACACCCAGAAAAAAAGTAACAAGATGGCAATAAATACATATTTATCAATAGCTATTTTAAATTTCAATGGACTAAAGGCTCCAATCAAGAGGGTGGCCGATCAGATACTGAAATCAAGATCCATATATACGCTGCACACAAGAGACACACTTCAGACCTAAAGACATTTACAAACTGAAAATGAAGGGATGGAAAAAGATACAAAATGCAAAAGACAAAGAAAAGAAAGCTGGGGTAGCAATACTTATATCAGACAAAATATACTTTAAAACAAAAACTGTAACCAGAGACAAATAGGGTACTACATAATGATAAAGGGAACAATCCAACAAGAGGATATAACACTTGTAAATATCTATGCACCCAACATAGGAGCACCTAAATATATAAAGCAATTGTTAACAGACATGAAAGGAGAAATAGGCAGTAACAGAATAATAGTAGAGGACTTTAACACTCCACTTACACCAATGGATAGATCATCCAAACAGAAAATCAACAAGGAAACATTGGCCTTAAATGACACATTAGAATAGATGGACTCAGTAGATATATATAGAACATTCCATCCAAAAACCATTGAATACATATTCTTTTCAAATATTCATTGAACATTCTCCAGGATTGATCACATACTAGGCCAAAAAACAAGTCTCAATAAATTTAAGAAAACGGAAATAATACCAAGCATCTTTTCTGACCACAAAGGTATGAAACTAGAAATTAACTACAGGAAGAAAATCAGAAAAGCCAAAAATATGTGGGGGTTAAACAAAATGCTACTGAACAATGATTGGACCAATAAAGAAAACAAAGGAGAAATAAAAAAATACCTGGAGACAAATGAAAATGAAAATATGACACGTCAAAATTTATGGGATACAGCAAAAGTGGTTCTAAGAGGGAAGTTTATAGCAATTCAGGCCTACCTAAACAAACAAGAAAAATCCCAAATAAAAAAATCTAACAGTGCACCTAAAGGAACTGGAAAAAGAAGAACAAACAAAGCCCCAAATCAGCAGAAGGAAGGAAACAATAAAAATCAGGGCAGAAATAAATGAAATACAGACTTAAAAAAAAAATAGAAAAAAATCAATGAAACCAAGAGCTAGTTCTTTGAAAAGATAAACAAAATTGACAAACCTTTAGGTAGACACACCAAGAAAAAAAGAGAGAAGGCCCAAACAAATAAAATCAGAAATGAAAGAGGAGAAATTACAATGGACACCTGAGAAATACAAAAGATTATAACAGAATACTATGAAAAGCTATACACCAACAAATTGGATAATCTAGAAGAAATGGATAAATTCTTAGAATCATACAACTTTCCAAAACTGAATCAAGAAGAAATAAAGAATTTGAATAGACCAATCACCAGCAAGGAGATTGAACCACTAATCAAAAACCTCCCAGACCAGACAGCTTCCCTGGTGAATTCTACCAAATATTCAAAGAAGCCTTAATACCTATCCTTCTCAAACTCTTCCAAAAATTGAAGAGGATGGGAAGCTTACTAACTCATTCCACGAAGCCAACATTATCCTGATACCAAAACCAGACAAGGACAACACAAAAAAAGAAAATTACAGGCCAATATCACTGATGAATATCAATGCAAAAATCCTCAACAAAATACTAGCAAATTGAATATAACAATACATTAAAAAGATCATACACCAGGATCAAGTGGGATTTATTCCAGGGATGCAGGGATGGTTCAACATCCACAAATGAATCAGCGTGATATATCACACTAAGAAAATTAAGAATAAAAAAAATCAGATGATCATCTCAATGAATGCAGAGAAAGCATTTGACAAGATACAGCATCCACTTATGATAAAAACTCTAAATAAAATGGGTATAGAAGGAAAATACCTCAATATAATAAAGGTCATATATGACAAATCCACAGCTAATATCATTCTCAATGGAGAAAAACTGAAAGCCATCCCTCTAAGAACAGGAACCAGACAAGGATGCCCACTGTCACCACTCTTATTTAACATAGTATTGGAAACCCTAACCAGAGCAATCAGACAAGAAAAAGAAATAAAAGGGATCCACATTGGAAAGGAAGAAGTGAAACTGTCACTATTTGCAGACGGTATGATTTTATATATAGATAACCCTAAAGAATCCACTAAAAAACTTTTAGAAATAATAAATGACTACAGTCAATTTGCAGGATATAAAATCAACATACAAAAATAAGTTGTGTTTCTATACACTAACAACAAACTGGCAGGAAAAGAAATTAAGAATACATCCCATTTACAAGTGCAACAAAAAGAATAAAATACCTAGGAATAAACTTAACCAAAGAGGTGAAAGATCTGTACACTGAAAACTATAAAACATTGTTGAAAGAAATTAAAGAAGACACAAAGAAATGGAAAGATATTCCAAGCTCTTGGATTGGAAGAATGAACATATTAAAAATGTCCATAGTTTCTAAAGAAATCTATAGAGTCAATGCAATCCCTATCAAAGTTCCAACAACAATTTTCACAGAAATAGAACAAAGAATCCTAAAATTCATAAGGAACAACCAAAGACCCTGAATAACCAAAGGAATCCGAGAAAAAAGAACAAAGATGGAGGTATCACACTCCCTGATTTCAAAATATACTACAAAGCCATAGTAACCAAAACAGCATGGTACTGGCACAAAAACAGACACACAGATCAATGGAACAGAACTGAGAGCCCGGAAATAAACCCACACATTTATGGACAACTAATTTTTGACAAGGGGGCCAAGAACATACAATAGAGAAAGGAGAGTCTCTTCAATAAATGGCATTGGGAAAACTGGACAACCACCTGCAAAAGAAAGAAAGCAGACCATTATCTTACACTGTGCACAAAAATCAACTCAAAATGGATTAGACTTGAATGTAAGACCTGAAACCAGGAAACAACTAGAAGAAAACACATGCAGTATACTCTTCAACATCGGTCTTAGCAGCATTTTTTTCAAATACCATGTCAGGGGCTGGCCCAGTGGCACAGCAGTTAAGGGCGCACGTTCCGCTTCTCAATGGCCTGGGGTTCACCGGTTTGGATCCCAGGTGCGGACATGGCACCACTTGGCAAAAGTGATGCTGTGGTAGGTGTCCCACATATAAAGTAGAGGAAGATGGGCATGGATGTTAGCTTAGGGCCAGTCTTCCTCAGCAAAAAGAGGAGGATTGGCAGCAGTTAGCTCAGGGCTAATCTTCCTCAAAAAAAAAATCAAATACCATGTCACACCCAGCAAGAGAAACCATAGAGAAAACAAACAAATGGGACTACATCAAACTAAAAAGGTTCTGCACAGCAAAGGAAACCATAAACAAAACAAAAAGACAACCTAATAACTGGGAGAAGATATTTGCAAACCATATATCAGATGAGGGGTTAATATCCAAAATATACAAAGAACTCATACATCTCAACAAAAAACCCCCTAATGACCCAATTTAAAAATGGGCAAAATATCTGAACAGAGATTTTTCCAAAGAAAATATACAGATGGCCAACAGGCACATGAAAAGATGCTCAACATCATTAACTATCAGGGATATGCAAATCAAAACTACAATGAAATATCATCTCACTCCCATCACAATGGCTATAATTAACAAGGAAACAATAAGTGTTGGAGAGGATGTGGAGAGAAGGGAACCCTCATACATTGCGGGTGGGAGTGCAAACTGGTGCAGTCACTAAGGAACGCAGTATGGAGTTTCCTCAGAAAATTAAGATTAGATCTACCATATGATCCAGCTATTCCACTGCTGGGTATATATCCAAAGAACTTGAAAATGCAAAAGCATAAAGATACATGCACCCCTATATTCACTGCAGCATTATTCACAATAGCCAAGACTTGGAAGCAACCTAGGTGCCCATCAAGGGATGAATGGATAAAGAAGATGTGGTATATGTACACAAGGGAACACTACTCAGCCATAAGAAATGATGAAATATAGCCATTTGTGACAACATGGATGGACCTTGAGGGTACTATGCTAAGTGAAATATGTCAGAGAGAGAAAGTCAAATACTGCATGATCTCACTCATAAGTAGAAGATAGAAACAATGACAAACAAACACACAGCAACAGAGATTGGATTAGTGGTTACCAGAGGGGAAGCGGGGAGGGAGAAGGGTGAAAGGGGTGGTTAGGCATATATGTGTGGGGGTGGATTGTAATTAGTCTTTTGGTCGTAAACATGATGTAATCTACATAGAATTCAAAATATATTACTATGTACATCTGAAAGCTATATAATGTTATAAACTAATGTTACTGCAATAAAAAAATTAATTAATTAAAAAAAAGAAGACAGGAACTTTGAAACTATCCAGTTAGAGGAGAACAAAGATAAAAGAATGAAAAACAGTGAAGAAAGTCTATGTGATCTATATGTTACCATCAAAAGATATACATTTATGAAATATTTGCGTTACAGAAGAAGAAGAGGGGGGAAGGAGGCAGATACCTTATGTAAAGAAATAATGGCTGAGGCTGGCCCCATGGCCTAGTGGTTAAGTTTGGTGCTCTCTGCTTTGGTGGCCTGGGTTTGGTTCCTAGTCTTGGACCTACACCACTCATTGGTGGCCATGCTGTGGCGGTGACCCACATATAAAATAGAGGGAGATTGGCACAGATGTTAGCTCAGGGAAAATCTTCCTCAGGAAAAAAAAAAAGAAAGCAAAAGAAAAAAACATGGCTGAGGATTTCCCAAATTTGGGAAAAGATTTGGATATCCAAGTTGATCAACCTCACATGTCACTAAATAAACTCAACTTAAAAATATTCTCTCCAAGGCACACCACAATAAAATCTTCAATAATCAAAGACCCCCTGCCCACAAAATCTGAAAAGCAGCACGAGAAAGGAAGCTTGTAATTTACAAAGGAACCCCTATAAAGCTATGATCAAATTTCTCAGCAGAAACCTTACAGGCCAGGAGACAGTGAGATGACATATTCAAAGTGCTGAAAACCTGCCAACCAAGAAGACTTTATCCAGAAAAGCTGTACTTCAGAATTGAAGGAGAAACAAAGACTTTTCTATGCAAAAAAAAAAAAAAAAAAAAAAAAGCTGAGGGAGTTAATCACCACCAGACTCACTTAAAAGAAAATGATGAAATGAGTTCTCCAAGCTGAAATGACAGGACTCCAATTATTAACACGAAAATATACAACATACTGGTAAAGGTAAATATATAGTCAAATTCAGAATACTCTAATAGCATAATGTGGTGGTGTGTTAACCATTTAACTCTAGTATAAAAGTTAAAGGACAGAGTATAAAAAGTAACTATAGCTACAATAACTTCATGAGTACACAATATAAAAAGAGATAAATTGTGACATCAAAAACATAAAAGGGGAAAGTAAAAAGGTAGAGTTTTTGTATGTGATCAAAGTCAAGTCGTTTCAGCGTAAAATAGACTGTTAAATATATAAGATATTTTATGTAAGCCTCCAAGTAACCACAAAATAAAAACCTTCAGTAGATTCACAAAAGATAAAGGGAAGGGAATCAAAGCATGCCACTATGGAATATCGTCAATTCACAAAGTAAGGCAGCAAGAGAGGGAGAAAGGAACAGGAACTACAAAAAACCAGAAAGCAATAATAGCATTAGTAAGCCTTTACCTACCAATAATTACTACAAACGTGAAAGGATTAAATATTCCAAAAAAGGTATAGAGTGGCTGGATGGATTTAAAAAGAAAAAGACACAATATGTGCTACCTCCAAGTGAATCACTTCAGCATTAAGGACACACAAAGGGTCAAATCAAAGGGATGGAAAAAGATATGCCATGCAAGTGGAAACTAAAAGAGAGCAGGAGTATCAGAAAAAATAGACTTTAAGCCAAAAATAGTAACAAGAGACAAAAAGTTCATTACATAATGATAAAAAGGTCAAGTCATCAAAAAGATATAACAATCATAAATATATATGCACCCAACATTGGAGCACCTAAACATATTAAGCAAATGTGATCTAACAGATCTAACAGATCTGAAAAGAGAAATAGACAACAATACAATAAACAGTATGGTACTGGCATAAAAATAGATACATGGACCAATGGAACAGATTGAACAGCCCAGAAATAAATCCTTGCATATATAGTCAGCCAATATTTGACAAGGGAGACAAGAATACTCAATGGGGAAAGGACAGTCTCTTCAATAAACGGTGCTGGGAAAACAGGATAATCACATGCATAAAAATGGAATTGAACCCTTATCTTATACCACTCTCAAAAATTAACTCAAAATGGATTAAAGACTTAAAACATAAGATTTGAAATTATAAAACTCCTAGAAGAAAACAGGGGAAAAGCTCCTATACATTAGTTTTACAACATCAAAAACACAACAACAAAAGCAAAAATAAATAAGTGGGACTACATTAAAATAAGAAACTTCTTCACAGCAAAAGAAACAATCAACAAAATGAAAAGGCAACCTAGAAAATGAAAGAAGATGTTTACAAACCATCTATCTGATAAGGGGTTAATATCCCAGATATATAAGGAACTCATACTACTCAATAGGAAAAGACCAAACAATCCAATTTTAAAAAGGCAGAGAGGAACTGAATAGACATTTTCCCAAAGAAGACATACAAGTGGCCAATGGGTACATGAAAAGATGCTCAGCATCATGAATCATCAGAGAAACGCAAACTAAAACCACATGAGATATCACCTCACACCTATCAGAATGGCTAATCATCAAAAAGACAAGACAGAACAAGTCTTAGTGAGGATATGGAGAAAAAGGAACCCTCGTGCACTGTTGGTGGTGGGAATGGTAAATTGGTAAAGCCACTATGGAAAACAGTATGAAGGTTCCTCAAAAAATTAAAAATAAAATTAAAATATGACCCAGCAATCCCAATTTTGGATATTTATCCAAAGGAAATGAAATCAAGATATCAAAAAGATACCTATATTTCCTTTAAATTCCCTGGTAGCCTCTTCAACCAGAGGCTAAAGGGCTTGCAACAATGGAAGGAGGTGCAATAACAATGGCTGATCACCTCTTTGTCTGCACCTCTGTGATCAGAAGCAGCAATCAGAGCACAGATCCCTGATGTTTGGAGGACAGGGTCCTTTTTGCCCACTCTTACTCCTGCAAGCGGTGTGCAAGCTGCCACAGGAACACATACACAGCTCCCTGCCACATGCCTGGAAGGTGGGGGATGTGTAGTTGCTAGTGTGCTAAGATCCGAAATTGACCAAAATTAATCACAATTTGCCATCCACATCCTCCCCTGGAAGTTGCAAGCCATCAACAGACTTGAGAGTCCCAAATAGTTCTATCAGACAGATTCTGTCAGTGTAATTGTTGCCTAGGTAGGGGTGCTTCCCATTCCACTATCTTTCCAGAATCTTCAAGAATATTCTTTTTATAATTTTTTAAACTATTCTCTACGTATAGTAAAGTTCCATTTTCTTCCTAACACTGTCTTCTTTGTTTTGTTTTGCCTCAATCATGCCATAAGTTTGTCTATTTGGTTAGTCTTTTAAAGAAGTGGTTTTTGTTTTGTTGATCCTTTCTAGTGGTTATTTTCCACTTCATTAATTTTTGTCCTGAATTATTTCTTCCTTTTTACATTCTTGGGGGTTCTCTGTTATTTCTCTAGCTTCTTGAGTTGAACATTTAATTCCTTTGCTCTTAATATTTTTATGTTCATCAAGGGAATCAATTTATTAAAGACAGACTTTTTAAAAAAATTTTTTTTTTTGAGGAAGATTAGCCCTGAGCCAACATCTGCTGCCAATCCTCCTCTTTTTGCTGAGGAAGACTGGCCCTGAGCTAACATCCATGCCCATCTTCCTCTACTTTATATGTAGGACGCCTACCACAGCATGGCTTGCCAAGCGGTGCCATGTCCACACCCAGGATCCAAACCAGAGAACCCTGGGCCACTGAAGTGGAATGTGCACACTTAACCGCTGCGCCACCGGGCCGGCCCCATAAAGACAGACTTTTAAAATATGCCATAATCAAACATTTTTGTAATCATTCGGGCATGTGTTCATTTTTTAATACACTCAGAGTTTCAAAAATGAAGTCGTCCAAGTCCTCTTTCACCTTCTGATAAGACTTATGCACTGTTAACAAACTCCGACTAGCAAAGCAGAAACTTTCTTTTATACAGTTTAACTCAATAAATTGGCTAGATGAAGTTCTCGGCATGAAGTGGTCTCTCTCAAGAAGAATCCAAGGGAAAGATGACAGACTCTATATTGCAGCGCATCCATCGTTTCCAGAAATAATTTGTTTCCGTTTTCATAGCTTTCAGTCTAATTTGTGGGCTCTATGCAGAGGAGGGGTGGTTTGAGGCTGACATTAATTTGTGTACTTTCTTTCCCTCTTGAGCAGACAGTGATGCTCTATCATTACAGCACTGAGCAACCTAGTGGTGTTGGGTTTTGTGACTCTTCTCAGTACCAAAGATGTTTTTTGCCCTTTAAAATAAATTTAATGTCTCAAATTAAAATTTTTATTTTGAGATAATTTCAGATTCACATGCACTTGTGAGAATACAGAGAACTATCTTGTATGCCAGTTTTTCCTAATAGTAACACACTGCATAATTACATAGTAAGATATCACAACCAGGATAGACTTTGCTACTGTCAAGATACAGAACATTTTCATCACCACAAGGATGCTGTTACCCTTTCAACCCATCTCACTCTTTTACAGCCATCTCCACTACCTTCCCCGCTCCTTAACACCTGGCAACCACTAATCTGATCTCCATTTCTAATCTTTGTCATTTCAAAAATGTTATATAAATGAATCAGTTTGTAACCTTTTAGGATTGGCATTTTCATTCAGCATAATTCTCTAGAGATGCATTGAGACTGTTGTGTGTACCAGTGGTTTGATCATTTGTATTGCTGAGTAGCATTTAATGGTATGGATGTAGCACTGTTTGTTTAACACACGGAAGAACATCTGTGTTGTTTCCAGTGTTTTGGAGTTTTTTTTGCTTGAAGATTAGCCCTGAGCTAACATCTGTGCCAATCTTCCTCTATCTTGTGTGTTGCCACCACAGCATGGCTTGATGACTGGTGTCAGTCTGTGCCCAGAATCCGAACCCACAAACCCGGGCCACCGAAGCAGAGTGTGCAGAACCTTAACCACTCAGCCAAAGGGCCAGCCCCTGTTGTTTCCAGTTTTTTTTTACTATAATGCTCCTAAAAACAATCATGTACTGATTTTGTGTTGGTAAGTCTTCATTTTTCTGAGATAAATGCCCAGGAGTGCAACTGCTGGATCATATGGTGGTTTGTGTGCTTAGTTTTTAAAGAAATTGCCAAACTGCTTTCTAGAGTGTGATTCAAAATGCCCACCAGAAATTTTGACACTTGACATTCCCACCAGCAATGTATCATCAGTGATCCAGATTCTTTGCAACCTCGCCAGTGTTTGGTCTTTTCATTATTTTTTATCTTAGCCATTCTGATAGGTGTGCAGTAATATCTCACTGTGGTTTTCATTTGCATTTCCCCAGTGGCTAATGATATTGAACACTTTTTCATATGCTTATAGGCCATCTGTATATTCTCTTTGGTGAAATGTCTCTTCATGTCTTTTGCCCATTTTCGAAGTGGATTGTTTGGAATTTTTTTATGGTTGAGTTTTGAGAGTTCTTTATATATTTTAGATGCTAGTACTCTGTCAGATTGTGTTTGCAAATATTTTCTCTCACTCTGTAGCTTGCCTTTTCATCCTCTTAATGAGGTCTTTTACAGACCAAGAGTTTAATTTTGATGAAGTCCAATTCATCAGTTTTTTTTTCTTTTATGGCTCATATTTTTGGTGTTAAATTTAAGAACTCTTTGCCTAACCTTAGATCCTACAGATCTTCTATTTTTTTCTTAATGTTTCGTAGCTTTACATTTTATGTTTAAGTCTGTGATCCATTTTGAGTTAATTTTTGTATAAGGCATGAGCCTTAAGTTGAGGTTCACTTTTTTGCCTATGGATGTCCAGTTGCTCTAACATCATTTGTTGAAAAGACTACCTTTCCTCCAATGAATTGATTCTGCACTTTTGTCAAAAATCAGTTAGGCATATTTGGATGGATCTATTTCTGGGTTCTCTATTCCATTCCATTGATCTATGTGTCTATCCTTCTACCAACACCACACAATTTTGATTAATGTAGCCATATGAGTCTTGAAATCATGTATATTGATTCTTCCCATTTTATTCACTTCCAAAATTGTTTTAGCTATTCTAGTTCCTTTGCCTTTCCATGTAAATTTTAGAATAATCTTATCCATATCTACAGAAAGTTTTTCTTGGATTTTTATAGGAATTACATTCAACCTTTATATCAATCTGGGAAGAAGTGACATCTTAATTGCTAAGTCTTACAGTCCATGAACACAGTATGTCTCTCCATTTACAAAGATTTTTTTCTATTTCATTCATCGACAGTATCTAGTTTTCAGCACATAAGCCCTATATGTGTTTTGTTAGATTTACATTAAGCATTTCACTTTAAAAAGCAATAGTATATAGTATTGATTTTTAATATTGGTGTCCATATATTTATCACTAGTATATAGAAATATAATTGATTTTTTAAAAGATTTTATTTTTCCTTTTTCTCCCCAAAGCCCTCCGGAACATAGCTGTATATTTTTATTTGTGGGTCCCTCTAGTTGTGGTATGTGGGACGCCACCTCAGCATGGCCCAATGAGCGGTGCCATGTCCACGCCCAGGATCTGAACCAGCGAAACCCTGGACTGCAGAAGCAGACTGCACGAACTTAACCACTCGGCCACGGGGCTGGCCTCTAGAAATATAATTTTTTATATATTTACCTTGCATCCTGTGATCTTGTTCAACTTACTTTTTCTTTCTAGAAGTTTTGTGTATTCCTTGACATTTTCTACATAGACTAATATGTCATTTGCAAACAGAGGCAGATTTATCTCTTCCTTTCACATCTATATGAACTTTATTTCCTTTTCCTACCTTATCGCACTGTCTAGAACTTCCAGTTCTATGTTCATAAGAGTGGTGAGAGCAGACCTCCTTGACTTGTTTCCAGTCTTAGGGGGAAAGCATTCCATCTTTCACCATTAAGCATAATGTTAGCCTTTATTAGGTAAGTTCCCTCTATTCATATTTTTCTGAGGGTTTTTATCATGAATTGGTGCTGAATTTTGTGAAACGCTTTTGCTGTTTTGATCAATATGATCATGTGCTTTATCTTTAGACTATCAATATGGTGGAATCCATTGATTAATGCTGAACTAGCTTGAAACCCCAGAATCAACCCCACTTCATAATGGAGTATAATTCCTTTTATACATTGCTGAATTCTATTTGCTAATATTTTGTTAGAATTTTTATGTCCATATTCATGACTGATATTGGCCTATACTTTCTTTTTTTGTACTGTTTGGTTTTGGTATCAGGGAATAAATGAAGTGTTCATAAAATGAAGTGTTTCCTCTTCTTCTATTTCCTGGAAGATTGTGTAGAATTAGTGCTAGTTATTATTTTAACTTTTGGTAGAATTCTGCAGTGAAAACTATCTGGTGCTGGAGATTCCAAATTATGAATTTGATTTCCTTAATAGTTATAGAGCAACTTTATTTAATATAGGATGAGCTGTGGTTTGTATTTTTGAAGGAATTGGTCGATTTTGTTGTCAAATTTATGTTTGTAGAGTTGTTCATATTTCTTTATTATCCGTTTAATGTCTGCAGCATCGGTGGTGTTATTCCATTTCATTCCTAATATCGATAATTTGTGGTGTCTTCTCTCTCTCTCGGTTATTCTTTCTAGAGGTTTGTTGATTTTGATGTTTTCAAATAGCCTGCTGTTTTATCGATTTTCCCGATTGTTTTTCTGTTTTGCATTTCATTGGTTTCTTCTTTCATCATTATAATTTTCTTCCCTCTGTTTGGGAAGCTTTGGGTTTCTTTTGCTCATCTTTTTCTAGATTCTTGAAGTGAGAGCTTACTGATTTGAGACTTTTCCTCTTTTCTAATGTATGTATTTAGCGCTATAAATTTTCTCATCAGTGCTTTAGCTATGTCCCACAAATGTGATATACTGTACTTTTTATTCCCATTCAGTTCAATGTATTTTTAATTTCCTTTGAGATTTCCTCTTTGATCCATGGATTATTTAGAAGTGTGTCTTTTAGTTTTCAAGTGTTTGGACAGTTTCCTGTTATCTTTCTAATATTGATTTCGACTTTGATACTATTGTCAGAGAACACATTCTGTATTATTTTAATTCATTTAAATGTGTTGAGGTTAGGTTTATGACCTAGAATATGGTTTTGGTATACAGTCTGTGGGCTTTTGAAAATAATGAGTTTTCTGCTATTGTTGGGCATTCTATAAATATTGATTAGATTTTGTTGATTGATGGTATTGAGTTTTCCTATACCTTTGCTGATTTTCTATCTAGTTATTCTATAAATTGTTGAGAGAGGGGTGTCTACGTATCTAATTACAATTGTGGATTTTTCTAGTCCACTTTTCAGTTTTATCAATTTTTGCTTCACATATTTTGAAACTCTGTTTGGCGCATCTGTATTTAGGATTGCTGTGCCTTCTTGGTGGATTGTTCTTTCATCATTATATAAGAAACTTCTCTGTCTGTGTTTATTTTCTTTGCTAAGTCTACTTTATCTGATGTTAATATGGTCACTTCTACCTTGTTTTGATCTATGTGTGCATGATATATTTTTTCTTTTAACTTTTTACCTGACTACACGGTTATATTTCGAGTTTCTTGTAGACAGCATATGGTTGGGTCATGTTTTTTAATCCATTCTGCAATTTCTCTGTCTCTTGATATATTTATTGTAACTATTAGTATATTAGGGCTTAAGTCTGCTGGGGTTTTTTTGTTTGTCCTCTCTTTTTCATTTCTCTGTTTTCTTTCTTCTGCCTTCCTGTGGATTACTTGAATGTTTTTTAGAATTCCATTTTGACTTATCTATAATACTTTTGAATGTATGTATCTCTTTGTATAGATTTTTTAGTCATTGCTCTAGGTATTGCATTATATATACATTACTTATTACAGCCTACTGGTGTCATCATTTCGCTAGTTTGAGTGAAGTACAGAAATCTAACCCCTTTATGTCCCTTTGCCCTCTCTGTTTATAATTGCCTGAAATATTTTCTCAATATACATTTAGAACTGCATTAAATAGTGTTATATTTTGTTTCAAATGTCAAACACAATTTAGAAAACTCAAGGAGTAGGAAAGCTTACTTTATCCAAATTTTTGATTGCCATATTCTTTCTTGATATTTCTAGGTTCTTTCTTTTGTCATTTCCTTTCTGTTAGAACTTCCTTCAGCCATTCTTTAAGGGTAGGTCTGCTGGCGATGGATTCTTAGTTTTCTTTCCTCTGAGAATGTCTTGATTTCCTTAATTTCTGGGTATTGGATTCTAGGTGGACAGTTCTTTTATCACTTTGAAAATATTATGCCATTTTCTTTGGGCCTCCATGGTTTCTGATGAGAAATTGCTGTCATTCTAATTGTTTTCCCTTGCTTTCAGATTTTTTTCTGTGTCCTTAGTTTTCAGAAGTTTAATTATGATGCTTCTTAGCATGGATATCTTTGGGTTTATCCTGTTGGGAGTTTGCTCAGCTTCTTGAATCTGTAGGTTTATGTCTCTTGCCAAATTTGGGGAATTTTTAGGTTTTACTTCTTTGAATATCTTTTCAGCCCCACTGTCTTTCTCCTCTCCTTCTGAGG
Organism: Equus przewalskii; assembly: GCF_037783145.1. Lineage (NCBI taxonomy): Eukaryota > Metazoa > Chordata > Mammalia > Perissodactyla > Equidae > Equus > Equus przewalskii. The sequence goes on from NC_091831.1 coordinate 61,298,267, forward strand.
CTCTGATGACACTGTTAGATCTTTTGTCATAGTCTCACAGGCTTCTGAGGCTCTGTTCTTTTTTTTTAGTCTATTTCCTCTATACTACTTATAGTGGGTAATTTCTATTGTTCCATCTTCCAGTTCACTGATTCTTTCCTCTGTCTCCTCCATCCTGCTGTTGAGCCCATTCACTAAGCTTTTCTTAGTAGTTGTAGTTTTCAGTTCTAAAATTTATATTAGGTTCTTCTTTATATCCTCAATTTCTTTCTGAGACTTTCTCTTCTAAGTCTTTCCATTTTTTCATTTGTTTGCAATTGCTCATTAAAGCATTTTTATCAGGGCTTCTTCAAGACCTTTTTCTAATAACTCCAACACATCTATTGTCTTGGTGTTGACAAGTACAACTGCCTTTCTAAATTCAGTTTGAGATCTTCTTGTTCTTGATATGATGAGGCATTTTCAAGTGAAACCTGGACATTTTGTATGATGTTATGAAACTCTGAATCTTCCTTAAACCTTATTTTAGCTGGCTTTTTTTGACATCACTCCAACAGAGGAAAGGGAAGGGTGATGCCTCATTATTGCCAGGTGAAGGCAGAAATCTAGGTTCCCCACTCAGCCTCCATTGATACCTGAGGGGGAAAGCTCCTTTTCACTGCTAAGGAGGAATAGGACTTCTGGCTCCTTACTTATTCTCCACTGATATACCACAAATGGGTGTAGACTCATTACCACCAGGTGATGGTGAAAGTCTCTACCCTATACTAGGCCTCCTCCAACACCACCCCAGTGGGAGTGGAGGGGCACTTTGTTACTGCCATATTGGGACAGAAGTCTAGGCTCCCCATGTGGTTTCCACTAAAACCACACCGTAAGAGAGGGGCTCATTCCCAGAAGGCATAAAAGTCTTGGTTCCCTACTTGGTCTTCTCTGACACCACCTAGCCAGGGTGTTGGGGCAATTAATTTCAGCTTTGTGAGAGTAGAAGTCTAGGTTCCCCACTCCACCTGGGTGTGGGTGGGGCCACAATTTTTTCTGTGGTGTTTGGCTGGAGGAGTAGTTACTGTCTAAAAGTTTTCTGTCTTGCTAGGCTGCCCCTTTCCTGGTCGTTTGGTTAGACTTTTGATGGGCTTTCTTTCTTTCTTCTTTTTTTTTTTTTGGATCTGCACTCCTTAGTGTTTCCAGGTTGCTAGCTTCTTCAGCATCAAGTCTGGGATATATGAGGCAAAAAGAAAACCCAAGGAACTCACTACTATGTCATTCCTCATGTCTCAAGTTTCCTTATTTTCTCTACCTGTCAGAGTCTTTTATGTTTGTTTCATATGTAATGTCCAGGGTTTGTAGTTGAACTTAGTAAGAGGAATAGACAAAAGTATATCTACTCCATCTTCTTGGAAGCAGAAGTTCTGTTTTAAATCATTTTTGATTTCCAAAGACTGCACTTAAGATTATAAGTGTATCTCTAAGTACTACTATAACTAAATTCCACAAGTTTTGATATTTGGTGTTTACTGTTGATTCATTCTAAATGTTTTTCAGTCTTTATTATTATTTCTTCTTTGTCTCATGAAATAGTCAAAAGTGTGTCTTAAAATTTTCAAAAGGATTCTTTTTTTGCTATTGATTTCTAATTTTGTTGACTGTTGTATTTTGGTCATAAAACTTGGTCTGTATGCTATTGATTCTTTGGTATATGACAGGACTTGATTTATGGCCTAGTATGTGGCTAGTTTTTATTACATAAATGTTCTTTGTCTGTTTTAAGAAAAAATATATTAATGATTGGCATAAGCCTATAATTAGTAATTCTTAGGGAAGACTTTTTCCTTTACCTAAGGTCTAGACAGATATGATCAGTGGATTTTTTTTTTCTATCCATTCTTTTTGAGAGTCTTGGCTTGTGGTGAGGGTGGTGGTCTCAGTCTCAACTCCCCATCTACAGCAGCCCAAGGTCTCTGTCCCTTTAAGAGCATTAAAACCCAAGCCCCTAGGTTTTGGACTACTGCCCTGTCCCCTCACACCACCACACACCAATGGCAGCTGTTCAAGAGTTCCAGGTTTCAATCCTTGCTTTGCTTTCTGGACAAAGAGATTGCCCTTTCTTTCTCATGAGTTCAGTGAACACATTTAAAAGAACGTTCCAGTTCTGCCTTTCCCATTCAACATGTTAGGGAGGAAGGCAATCAGGACATTCTTCTATTTTGGGGTGACAGAGAAGCACAGAGCAAAGAGGAAAGAAGTAGAAGGGAGTGGTCAGAGAGTGTGGATCAGACAGATGCCTCCACGGATGACTGATTCTCAGCTAGGCCAGAGCTAGGAATCACTGTTCTGGAGCAGTGTTTCCTAGGAGGCACTTGAGACTTTTGTTCCAAGGTGCAGCTCCCCAGGGCCCTTCCCTGGCAATTGCAAATTTAGTGGTCTGGGGTGGGAACCTGAAGACTATTTTCTCCCAGAGCCTCTGGTAACTCTTAAGGGAAAAAAGGTTTGGAAAGCACTGCTCTAGAATACCGTATAGATTCCCAGGTCCCACCTCTCTGGATTTAGGATCTTGGAATCTATGGTTTTTGGCAAATACCCTAGGAGATGTGCCACTAAAAAAAAATAATACTGTGTAGTTAGAAACTGTAAAAGTGTGGATACAGAAACCATCCATCCATTTATCCATCCATTCAATCAACAAACACTTTATGAGCTCTTTTATGTTCCAGATATTTCTGGGCACTAGAAATTTTGAAATAAATAAGATACAGCCCTGATTTCAAAAAGTGCCTTCTTTAGCAAGGGAGGCAAATTAATAATTGCTATACAGTATGGTGAGTATACAGAAGTACAGATAGGGTTGCCAGGTAAAATACAAGATGCCTAATTAAATTTGAATTTCAGATAAAAACAATGAATACTTTTTTAGAATAAGTATGTCCCCAATTTTGTGGGGTTTGTTGTTGTTTTTTCTAAATCTGGCAACCCTAAATACAAGAATAGCAAGGAAAAGTTTCCAACTCAGTCTAGGAAATAAGGGCTGTGAAGTTCAGTCATATGTCAAAAGGTCTTTGATACAAAAAGACTAAAATTAGTAGGCCATGGTGACTGCTGCCAGAAGCAGGTAGGACTCAAAGTATACTGCATTATTCCTAGATTCAGAAGGTAAGGTGTGTTCATCTGTCCCAACAACAGCTACTAAATAGCGCAGAATCTCCTCATAACACACTTATAGAATTAAGATTTTTAGAACCACAAGGACTTACAGAACACAGGTTTGTGGGCGAGGTCATCTAAAGTGATTCCTCCTTCAGGATTGAACTCAAAACTGCTAGTGAAGTTGTATTTTGCAGTTCCTTCTGGGGAAACAGTAATCTTTGCAGAGTCTCCCAGAACCACCTGATTGAATTCTGCACGAACAAAGGTAACTGGAGTATCTCCTTTAAAACCTTTCTGTTGACAGAAACATACCACTTTACAAATATACTCAAATAGAGGATTTTCCTACCCATCTGGCAACCCATTTTGACTTGGACTAAATAGCATTTTCTATGTTTTCCTAACAAGCTATATCACAAATACAAAAGGGGTACGTAGAAAGTCATTAAACAAACCGAATGCAACATTCTAGTTAAATGCCATTATGTTGGAGTTTTGAAAAATAACATTTATTGTGTTTACCTGATTATAAAATTATATTATGGTACATTTGAAAAAGTGGGAAAAGCACATTCCTAACAAATTACCTGTAATCTCACTGTAATATGCAAGCAGTATTAACACTGTAGAATATATTTTCTAGTGTTTTGCTGTGTATACACACAAGTATGTGTGTGTGTGTGTGTATACGCACATGCATTTATTTATACTTTTTAATATATACCTTTTAAAACGAAGTAGAGATCATTTATTAAAACCTGTTTTGGAATGGGCTTTTTGGTTTCATAATAGTGAACAAATATTTTGCAATATCATTATTCTCATAATTTTTAATAGTTACATCATATTATAGTTTTATTATTTAAATTCGTGAAATGAAATTAATCACAAGAGAAACTCTAGAAGAATTCAGATCCTTCAGGAGAAAGAAATTGCTATCTACGAAAATGAAAACCACTTCTTGTTTCACCCCTGTTAAATTTAGTATTCAAATTGCCAGGTATTTTATACATATAGTAATGTGACTTGCTGATTACAGACTAACAATAAGGAACATTGGAAAGCAACTATGTAAGCCAGCAGGTTTGGTGGTATCGGATGATGCAAAACTGCATTCCTCCCACTGGTGCTCCCAACACATCTTAGCCTCACCCGCAGGTAGATGTTTGACAGGGAGACCTGAGCCCAAAGGCAAACGTACTTTAAAGAAGAATGAATAAACTAGGGACTTTTCGGATTTCCAAAAATAACTTTACCAAGTCATATCCATCTGTCACAGTGATCTGCACGGGTTTGCCTGTTGATGACACCTGCTCCATACTGGCACTTGGGCAAAGTCTTCTTTGGTCTCTGTAAACATAAAGAGTGAACCTGTCCCCTTACAAGTACCCACATTACATCATAACCAATACCAGGGGAGAACCTAGGGAAATGCCACAGTCTCACATCGTTTTGTGCCCTTTCTAATCTTCGCAGTGATAGGCAGTGCTTTAGGGAGCTGGTCACAAGGATGATTCCACTGGTTAGTGCTAAAAAGTTGAGCACTACTGCTAAAAAGATCCTTATACAGGTAACTAATCCATTAAGCACAAATTATCACAAGACAAAGAGGGTAGGAATGCCATCTCCCTGCCTCCCATCCCCTACATCTTTCGTAGTGTTCTTTGGTAGCTTTTTTTGATGTGCAAAGCTCCCCTCAGGGTTATTTAATCTCTCAGTTTTACAAAAATATATTTTGATAACAGGAAAGAAGCAGCCACATGGAAGTTAATCCACTGGAAAAAGTTCTGACATATGTCTTATTTAGTCAAAGATACTTTCTAATTATTTTGCAACATTAAGGACACAATTTCAAAAATAAATTGGATATCTATTTTTTTTAAAAGGTCATGCTTTATGACTCAATTCAAAGTAGAACTAAATGCAACTATTCTAAGTGTGTCCAGGACTGGTGGTACAAAAACAAAAAAGATATTTTGCTGCCCCCAGACTTTATGGTTATTCTGCCTCTTTCCACCGACTCTCTTATTTTCTCAGTCACGTAAAAGTCTCAGATCACTTGTGTAACACCAAGTCTCCAGGCTCATTTAGGGCCTAAGTGGCCCTGACAACTTTCTTATCAAGTTTACATTTGAAATGACCTTTTGCATCAGTCTCCTTCTTTCCTTTTCAATAATAGGACCACATGAATTAGGCCTTCACTAGCCTGACCGATCCTAGGCAAATGCCTAACTTCTCTGAGCCTCAGTTTTACCTTCTGTATAAAGGATAATACAATTTCTGACCTGTTTCATATTTGTTGTGAATATCCACTAAAATAATAAAACTACTTAACGTATGAAGCACTGTATAAATGGTATTATTAATATGCACTGCTTTTCCTGAATGCTCAATTACCCCTTAAAGACAAGTAATCTGTCATTCATACTTACAGCCTCTGAATGCCTGGCACCACACCTGTCTTCAAGAGGCACTGACAGCGTATTTGTTGAATAACGAGCGCAAAAACTCTGGCGAGTTACAAGTTATGGTCAGGGCAGTCAGGTGCGAGCTACTGTTGCCCCCAACAGGCACACATTTCTTGTCATCTGTTCAGAAGAAGATGCAGGGGCAGAGTCAAATTAGGAACAGGTTAGATGGAGACGCTGTGACGGGGTGAGATCTGGGGCTAGATGCGCAGTCTGCGCTTACTCCGGAGGATCTTGGCGCAAAGTGGGAAGGAAGTCTACGTCTGGCTTCGGGTGGGATGCCTGGGGTTGGCGGGAGCGTCCACGCCTAGCGGGGTCGATGGCGACTAGGTCTGTGCCGGAGTGCAGCGGTGCAAGGGATGCGGTTTGTGCCTTTCAGCCTGGCCGTAGCTGAGGGAGCATAGATTAAAGTGACAGGGGATGGCCGCAGGGCCGTGGTGGAGAGACGAGGAAGAGAAGGTTCTCTAAGGAATGATAACTGTCTTACCTCCGGCAGCCACAGTCGTGTTTTTCGCAACTATAGCAACCAACTATCTCTCGCGAGAACTTAGTTTTTGCAGTCACCACAGGTTTCTCTCCAGAATCGCGATAACATTTTCGGGGAGGGAAACAAGGAGCGGGTCGCAGGGTGAGTTTCTGCGCCTGCGCTGCGGAACGGTGCCCGTTGAGTGTCTGCCTCCGCCCTTGGGGTGTCTTCTGTTTCCGCAGGTGCTAGTTTTCCTTGGCAAAACTTATTTTTAAGGGCAGGATTTTCTACCTTTCGATTTTACTGTCTCGACCCTTTTCTTTAAGTAGCCCTCCACAAATAGGAGAAGAAAAACCAAAAGGAAATTTAAATACAAAATAAAAGCCTTTATTAAACGGTTTTGAAAATAGATCATTTAAATCTTTCTCCGTCAAAGATGCAGATAAGACAGTATTTTATTGACTTTCACACACTGTTGGTGAGAGGGCAAAACAGTGATGCTTCTAGTACTCAATGTTTATAGCATAAACAGACGAAGTATATGATGTTAATGCAAAATTTTAATACATTTGAAATTCAACATTACTTTAGAGTTGGAATAGCAAAATACAATAGCAAAAACCTGGAAACAACCCAAGTGCCCATCCAAGGAAGAGTGGATGAATAAAGTGATACATAGTCACAAAACAGCATATTACAAAGCAGTCAAAATGAATGCACTCCAGCTACTCACAACATGGATGAATCTTAGCAATATACGTACTTTAAAATGTTGCAATGTGAAGACCCAGCTTGAAGGTGATGTGGATCGAGGCTGCCCCAGGTAGAGAAGCCCAAAGTGTCCTGGCCTACATGCTGATCTATATGACCCGATGGATTTTATGGTGTGGATTAGGGCTGCCCCAGGGAGAGAAGCCCAGGGCATCCTTACCTACATGCTGATCTATATGACCAGATTCATATCTAAAGTTATACGACCACACAATAACCAGACCCCATCTGCACTCAAACCATTTAATGACTTTTTACATCATCTTTTCTTTTTCTAGTAAAAATAAGTCAACGTACCCATGCCTTATAAATGTAGCCCTAACGCTCAACACATTGCAGCAACTCTTCACCGCCCATGGGTCCTGTCCCCATGCCTGCAGCTCTTCACCGCCCATGGGTCCTGTCCCCATGCAGCAGCTCTTTACTGCCCATGGGTCCTGTCCTCATGCTATTCCGTACTATTCTCTGAATAAAAGAGCACTACTGCCAGACCTTGAGAGTCCAAGAAATCTTTCTTTCGACTCCTTGACTCACCAAGCCCGCATCAGAAGGGACTCCCACTGGCCAAATTAGACTATTCGAGCATCAAAATAAACAATGGTAATAATGGATTACAATCCATTGAATAAAATAGGAATACACAAGTTCACATTGATATAAATAAATAGAAAGGAAAGCTGTTTCTAGAATGCCAATCCAATAATGGATAAGAAATGATGGAAATAGAGAATTACCATTTGTCATCCTGCTATAGAGATGGATGATTCAGGCAGGAATCTTCAATGGATGCTAAGGTTGGTTGGTGAAGGTTTGATGAAGAGGAGAATATTGGCATGATTTTGGAATACTAATCAATTACAAAGGGGAAAACAGTGAACTGAGGAAACCAACATGATCAGGTGATCAAACTTAACATCGCCAGTGTTGGGAGGAGTCTACATTTCATGCCTCCTGATGAGACTCACTGGGAGAAGCAAAGGATCATTTTGTGGTATTCCTGCCATTAGAAGGACCCAGCTTGCATGCCATCCTATAGAAAGGCCTGTACTCTTTAAAACTGTCCAGGACACAAAAGACTGGGAACTGTTCCAGATGAAAGGAGTGTGAAGATGCATGACAACTAAATGCAATGTATATTCCTGTATAGCATTTTGGACCAAAGAGGAAAAGAGACATTGTTGGGATAGTGGGTGAAATTTGAATGGGCTCAGTGGATTGGATGGTAGTGTTGCACCAATATTGTTTCCTGATGTGGAAGGTTGTCTGCCATTAGGTAGGAGAGTGTCCCTGTTTGGGGGAAAATACACACTGGAGTGCTTGGGAGTGATGGGACATCATATCCACAGTTTGCTCTTGTCGGGGAAGTGGGAGAATTCCTCCCTGCTTTTCCTTAAGGTTCTTATGGCTGGTTAAATAATCAAAGAGGCAGGTTAGCAAGAGAAAATCAAACAGAATTTAATAGCATGTACACATGGGAGAAACCCAGGAGAAACTGAGTAACTCAGCCATCTGGCTGAGTCCACCTGTTTAAGTAACCTCAGTTACAGACAAGGAGGACATTGGGGTTAGTGATCTGGGACTTCAAAGGGGAGGAAGACAATTTACAGAGAGATGAAATGCAAATGTTTGTTAAACAGGTTTTGCTGGGCCCAAAAACTGGGTTTATTGGTGTCCTTTTTTCACACCTATTTTCCATCATACTATAGCTATCACATGATATGAGCTCCTTCCTGGAACAGGCCTTCTATGTTAAAGTCCTGTAGGCAGTTTTGGGGGGGAAGGTTGGATGCTCTTCCTGAGTCTTTTGAGCCTTTATTGTGGCACATCACCAGAGTGGCACATCTTGGGGTGGCCTGCCCTGAACCCCATCACTCTCAACCTTCATAAGGCCCAGAAAAAGACTAATAACAAGCGATATATGCACTTGCATGCGGGCGCGCGCACACACACACACACAGAGTAAGCAATGAAGCAAGAAAATGTTAACTATTTGAGAATCTGGGAGAAGAGGACATGCGAGTTCTTTGCACCGTTTTGGCAACTTTTCTACGGACTTGGAATTATTTCAAAACAAATGATTAAACACACACGCACACACCACTCTCCATGGAAACTCCTTGCTTAGGACGTGGAGTTACCAGAGCCAAATTTAAAAAATAAATTTTATTTCTGCTAATAAACATTAAAATTATAAAAATTAAGAAAAAAGATTTTTAAAAGTTGCAGTGTTATAAGTAATAAAAGGTTTCTCAAAATAAGACTATGGAACTACTGACTTAAGGCATTTCTCTCTGGATTTTTCTCAAGTGAGGACTGTGAGTGAATTTGCACTCAGACAGCCATCCTACCTTGCGGATGACATACTTCTTCTACAAAATAAGCTCAGATTAGGGCCAAGTCTTTCTAGGGAACTGTTTTAGAACACTCATGATCTTGGTCTACTTAGTATTTTTGTTTCAAGGCCTAGGCAAGCAATGATAAGTAACAGGTGTCACTTCCTTAACATAATTAATCCTCATTAGACTATAGGGTACTGGAGGGCAAAACCTCTCGTTATACTCTTTTATTCTCCTACAGGGCTTAGCCATGACAACCCTGTTTGCATTTCCCATAGTCTTTATGAGGAAAGGCATTCAAATGTTTTTTGACTGATTTAAAGTATCAATTTGCATATGGAAACATAAAAAAGGCCCTCCTTAGTGCTATAGAAAATACAGCAGGACTGAGAATCAGAATTAAATCATCTACATATACAAACCAATTTGGGGGCAAAACAAGCTATAAAATCTAATAAAATTCAAACTCCTTAGTCTGGGTTTCAAAGACCTTCACTAATATCTCAACAAACTCCCATCTCATTACTCCTAAAGATTTGTTTCTAATTAGCTAATCTGTGGTTATTTCCAAAGTCAATTTATTTTTGACAACATCCAATATACTATCAAATATATTGCTCACCCTCAAATTTATCCACAGATTCAGAGCAATCACTATCAACATCCTAGAGGGCTTTTTTGTAGAAATTGACAGCTGATTCCAAAATTCATATGGAAATGGAAGGGACCAAACAGCCCACACAATCTTGAAAAAGAACATAGTTGGAGGACTCAGACTTCCTCTTACAGTCTTACAAAGCTACAGTTATCAAGTAATCAAGTACAGTAATCAAGGCTTAAGGATAAACATATAGATAAATGGAATAGAATTGAGAGTTCAGAAATAAATCTTTATATTTATGGTCAATTGATTTTTTATAAGAGTGCCAAGACAACTCAATGGGGAAAGAATAGCCTTTTCAACAAACAATGCTGGGACAACTGGATATCCAAAAGCAAAAGGTGAATACCTACCTCACACCATATATAAAAATTAACCAAAAATGTCAACAAATCTAAATCTAAGAGCTGAAACTATAAAAGTCTTAGAAGAAAACATAGAGGTAAATCATTGTGAGCTTGCATTAGGCAGGTTTCTTAGACATGACACCAAAAGCATAAGCAATCAAAGAAGAAAAGAGAAATTGGACTTCATAAAAATTTAAGAAGTTTTGTGCATCAAAGGACACCATCAAGAAAGTAAAAAGATGGGGCCGGCCAGGTGGCACAGCAGTTAAGTTCACACCTTCTGCTTCAGCAGCCTGGGGTTCGCCAGTTTGGATCCCAGATGCGGACCTACGCACCGCTTGTCAAGCCATTCTGTGGCAGGTGTCCCACATACAAAGCAGAGGAAGATGGGCATGGGTGTTAGCTCAGGGCCAGTCTTCCTCAGCAAAAAAGAGGAGGATTGGCGGCAGATGTTAGCTCAGGGCTAATATTCCTCAAAAAAAAAAAAAAAAAAAAAAAGAAAGAAAGTAGAAAAGAACAACCCACAGAATGGGAGAAAATATTTGTAAAACTGTACTGTGTATGTGTATAATTGTCTGTATATTATGCTGTTTTTACATCTTAAAAAAACCTTCTAGCTGGGAGAGACTGCACTTCCCTGGGTAGCCAATTCTTAGTGATAGCAAAAGGCCCAGCCAGGAGCATGCCTTTGATATACAAACTAAACAATCTAGAGCCATACCTCCTGTATCTGTCCCTGCACCCCAGGAGGCAATATTCTTCTACCTTAATCATCCCAGGGCCAGGGACCAGGTAACTAGAAACCGCACATATAGCCCAAAGCCTGCCTAAATTATTCAAACTAGGCAGTCCTAAACTCTTTGCCCTGTCCTGCCTTGCCTTTCCTTTGGAAACTCCAATAAAGCCCATGGTCTAAGCACTCCCCCCAGCCTCCTGACCTCTCTGGTGTCTTTTCCATGTGGCTGTGTGTGTGCAGTGCCTCCTGTCTCTAGGAGGTTTGAGTATAATAAATTGTTTTCCTGAGCCTCTCCTGTGTCTCCTCTTGTAGCCACCCCTGACTGACTACTTAATAAAAGAATACAAAACAAAATCATATCTGATAAGGGTTTACTATCCAAAATACATGGATAACCCTTACAACTCAACAAAAGAAAGACAACCCAATTTAAAAATGGGAAAAGTATTTGAATAGACATTTTTTAAGTATGCAAATGGACAATAACCACAGCAAATATGCTCATTTGTCATTAGGGAAGTGCAGATCAAAATCACAATGAGATGTCACTTCACATCCGCTAGGATGACTACAATCAAAAATATAGACAATGATAGTGTTGGTGAGGATAAGGAGAAACTGGAAGGCTCATTCATTGCTGGTACGATTGTAAAATGGTGCAGGTGCTTTGGAAAACAGTTTGGCAGATCCTCAAAAAGTTAAAGATATATGACCCAGCAATTCCACTCCTAGTTCAATAGCCAAAGGAACTGAAAACATGTGTCCACCCAAAAACTTGTATACGAATGTTCATAGCAGCATTATTCACAATATCCAGAAGGTGAAAATGATCCAAATGTCCATCAACTGATGAATGGACAAACAAAATGTATATCCATACAATGGATTATTCAGTCACAAAACAGAATGAAGTATTGATTCATGCTTCAATACGGATGAACCTTAAACACAGTATGCTAACTGAAAGAAGCCAGAAACAAAGGGCCACATATTGTATGATTCCATTCATACGAAAAGCCCCAAATAGGCAAATCCATAGAGACAGAAAATATATTAGGGATTGCCAGGGACTAGGCTGGAGCAGGGACAATCAGGAGTGATGGCTAAAGGGTATAAGGTTTCTTTTTGGGCGATAAAAATGTTCAAAAGTTGATTGTGGTGATAGCTACACAAATTTGTGAAAATGCTAAAAGCCACTGAATTGCATACTTTAAAAGGGTGAATGGTATATGAATTATATCTCGATTTTTCAAAAGTTTAAAAATATATTGCTCATATCTTTTCTTTCCCTAATACCCTACCCTCCTTTCTCATCTTTTCCAAATTCCACCACTGTTACTTTTTCAAAACCTAGATCAAAACCAAAATTTTTCAGTGAAACTTTTAAAAAGTAATTACACCTATCTTAGCCCACTGTCCTTCTACCCGTGTATCTTGCTTTTGCCTCATACTACAATTGTACATGGGTCTATCTTTCTAAGAGTAAGGTTGTGTCTTATATCGCATTGTATGCGACTTGGTACTTATACAAATATTCACTGAATTATAATTGATATTTAGTATTCTTCCTCTCAATTTTTAGTACAATCATTCATCAAATCTATATTAAATATCTGCTATGTGCCAGGGAGCTTGGCACAAAGAACGAATAGGGTTCTTACACTCAGCAGAATTTACTGTCTAACACTATTTCTTTGTATCCTAAATGTTTGTTTAGAACTCCCACTGGATTACTAATCTCCTTCCTTTCCCTGACTACCTATAGTAATGCTCAACATACTCAGTAAGTAATTGCTCAGTACTGGGGATAAACCAGTGGGTTTTGAAATCACCCTGCTGTACCACTAACTGACGTCCTGCACTATTTCTCCAAAGAGCTAACATTCAGTTCTCCCAGGGAGATGCTTTTAAGCCTCATTCACTCATTAATTGAGCACCTCTTATGTGTCAAGCTTCACTTTCTTGAATCATGATTAAATTGCAATTAATTTTAAAGTCTTTCATAAATATCTTTTTTAAATCAAGGGCCAATAAAAATCTTTAGCGAGTTTTAGTAGACATAAAAGTAGGCTATATATTTTATACATATAAACATCTGATCCCTTTTAAAAAGTTGTTACAAGCAATACTATGTGGAAAATGTGGAAAGTTTAGTGTTTTTGAAGATAAAATACCAATTTATGTAAAATAAGATGTGAAATACTCTTCTAGGTCAAAGAGCTGAATTTTCTTTTTCAAGTAATACAGTTTTGACATTCTACCAACTATACCTGTCCAATGGACCGAGTAAGACTTTGGAAGGCAGAGTTTTCAGCAACCTTTTTTAATTCAATATTATTACACAGAATTAGAGATTGTTGTCATTTTTATTCAATTTTGTATCCTGATTAGAATAAGAACAGTGAGAATTGTGCTTTAAAAACATTGCATTATTACTATATCATTATGATACGGCTTTACAGTAATTGTATAGAGAAAAAATAACATTGGAATTAAGGCAATAACCCCATGTGCAAACCAAGCACAATACCCTGACACACTCCTTGGTAAAAAGCTCTTTTGGTTAGGCGATGGTTGATGGTTGATATTGCTGCATGCAGGTCATTGTGTTGAAGGATAAGCTTTGAATAGCTTCATTCATTTAAAAAATCCCCCCTACTGGCCCACAATGGCCAGAAGAAGCCTTCGGTAATCTCCACTCGTGTCACTTGCAATCATTGTGCCCAGGGTCTTCTGATACATCTGACTGAAAATCTGCTTTATTTGTACAAGATCAATCTGCATGCAAGAGATGATATTTTGATGTTAGAAAAAAGCTGTTAAAAGAAAACTGGTATTCATTAGAATTATTCTTAATAGTGAAAAGATCCTAATTATAATCAAAGCAGAGGGGGAAAACACCCACATGATTGACATTTTACAGCTAGCTTTCAGACTAGTGCTAGCATCACCCAATGAAGGTCTGATTCACTGTTCTGTAAAAACGTTGGATAAGAATGGTACTAGTTTCATCTATTATTCCAAAAATATTAGTCATTTAAAAACCATTTGATAGGATAGCTATTATGAGAAACAGAGAAAACAACAAGTGTTGGCAAGGATGTGGAGAAGCTGGAACTCTTATGCCTTGCTGATAGGAATGTAAAATGGTGCAGCCACTGTGGAAAATGGTATCATGATTCCTCAAAAAAAAAAAAATAGAATTAATATATGATACAGCAATTCCTCTTCGGGGTTTATGCACAAAAGCGAAAGAAGGGACTCAAATATTTGTACACCCATGCACATAGCAGCAATGTTCTCAACAGCCAAAAGGTGGAAGAAAACCAAGTGTCCACTCATGGCAGAATGAATAAACAAAATGTGATATATACATAAAATGGAATATTATTCAGTCTTAAAAAGGGAGAAAATTCTGACACATGCTACAACATGGATGAAACTTCAAGATGTTATGCTAAGTAAAAGAAGTCACTAAAGGACAAACACTATATGATTCCACTTATATGAGGTGCCCAGAGTAGCCAAATTCACAGGTACAGAAAGTAGAATGGTAGTTGCCAGGTACTGGCAGGGGAGAGAGGAAAACGGTGAGTTACTGTTTAATGAGTATGGATTTTGAGTTTTGCAAGGTGAAAATGTTCTGGTGGTGGATGGCTGCACAACTATGTGAATGTACTTAATGCCACTGAAGTGTAATCTTAAAAATGGTTAAAACAGTAAGTTTTACGTTATGTATATTTTATTACAATTAAAAAAAATCCTGCTTAGAAAATTTAGGTCTAAGAACAAACATACAAAAAGTTTTTTTAAAACATCATTTTCTGGTTTCCTTTTTAAAAATGATTTGCCTTCTTTAGTATAATGTAGTAATGTATGTTTTCTTTCAATTAAAAAACAGTCCAATAAATACACACAATCAAAGAAAGGAAAACATTTGAGGCTATATTTAGGTACTGAGATAAAGATGAATTTCCTTTAAAAATTGTTCTATAATTAACAAGGTAGGTTAACTTTCAAGAATTTTTATATCCAATAGGATTAATCTAGCCAGCCCTGGTGGTCTAGTGGTTAGGATTTGCCACACTCACCAATGCTGCCGGGGTTCATTTCCCAGATGGGGAACCACACTACCCATCTGTCAGTTGTCATACTGTGGCAGCTGCGTGTTGCTGTGATGCTGAAAACTATGCCACCAGTATTTCAAATACCAGTGGAGGTTTACAGGTTTCACAGGTTTCAACAGAGCTTCCAGACTAAGACAGACTAGGAAGAAGGACCTGGTCACCCACTTCTAAAAAACTGGTCATGAAAACCCTATCAATAGCAAAGGAACTTCTGTGTGATACAGCACCAGAAGGTAAGAGGATGGGACAAAAAGACTGGGTAGAGTTCCACTCTGCTATACACAGGGTCACTAGGAGTCAGAATCGACTCAACAGCACTAACAATAAAAAGGATTAATCTGCATAGGTCTTTCATACAATTTTTTACATAAGCAAAATGAAAACCAAAAGTTAAATATCTTCCAGCTTGCCATAAACTAGTATTCTCCACAGACCTTCTCAAGTAGGAAAATCTCTTGGCACCGGCTTCATTGAGGTACAGTGGTCTGTTTCACTACAGCAAGCCTCTCTCATGACATGAGAAAAGTGAACTATACAACCTCTACCAGCAGCGACAAAGAGAGCTCTTTCTTTTGTTTTTTTTTTTAATTAAAGATTGGCACCTCAGCTAACAACTGTTGCCAATCTTTCTTTTTCTTTCCTGGTTTATCTCCCCGAATCCCCCCAGTACATAGTTGTATATCTTGGTTGCAGGTCCTTCTAGTTGTGGCATGTGGGACGCTGCCTCAACGTGGCCTGATGAGTGGTGCCATGTCTGCACCCAGGATCCGAACTGGCGAAACCCTGGGCCATCGCAGTGGAGCGTGTGAACTTAACCACTCGGCCACGGGGACAGCCCCCGAGAGCTCTTTCTTAACATCATTCCTGAGGGACTGACAACCAACTGAGGAACTTTCAAGAAATCAACATTCAGGGGGGAGGGGAAAAAAAAATAAATCAACACTCAAAATCAAGTAAGGTCGGACAACAAGATAAAGCCTCACCTCACTTCGAGTGACCACAATCCTGACCAGGGTGGAGTCATCTGTGCCAGCACCTTTCATAGAGTAGTAGAGCCTCTCAGCAAAGAAGGCAGGGCGGTTAAGGGCACACTGCACTGCAAGTTAGAGATGCTTCAGACATGGAATCATGACTTGACAAATGTCCTCGCTCCAGCTTCATTTAGCACGTCTACCCTCTCTTTGATCATTTTCTATGTAATCATCTCAGAAACACATGAGGTGAGTTGAAAGGTATTCTCCCCCTTGATTTTTCTCAGCATCCATCTTTCTTTGTAGCTGCATCAGACAGGCTACTTTCAATTCTAGATTCTCTCTGGCTGAAAAAAACCATTTTCTCTCCACAGATGCAGTAGCTTAGATTCTTTACATTTTACCCCTTTCAGTGGGAAGATCCGTAGCAACTGTGCCCTCATAAAGTCTTACTTAAAAGGAATAATGACTAAAATCTGAATTCTAGAGGTCAAATATCTCATTTGGCTGAGAGAAGGATATGAGATACACTCCAATATAAAAAAGAAAACACAGATCTGAGCAAAGATTTGAGAATAAGAAATCTGTCACATTTTCTATTAAAAAAAATTACTTAGCTAAGTCTCTTCCTGTAGATGGTAGAGATATACTAACTTTACATTATTACTTTAGCTACAATTACTATAGTAATATTTGTAAGACATTCAATTGCTAATACCAATGCGTTACTAATACTCTCTTTAGTGCTACACTCTCCATGAGAAAGAAATTTCTATTTCACTAGACATCTGAACACCAGGACACCAGAAATTGAGTTTTTAATTTCAAAAGGGAAGAGTCTCAGTGGGCTGAGTAGTTGAGAGGTATTTTTTGGGGGGCTCAAAATGATACTTTGTGTGGTGGTACTTGTAGTTCCTCAATGCTTTCCCATTCACCTTAATGGAAATGCTACAACTTATCTCTTACATAGTCCTCAAAGTCCAAATAATTCCCAAACAACCCGAACTGATCACACCCCCAGCCATTCATAGGGAATTGCACGTAAAAACATAGGTTTAGCTCTGCCTCTGCCTAAGCAGATTCCAGGGAGGCTGTATCAATTATCGTTACTTAATGGGAACAACTATCTAAATTCTCACTCATTTATAAACAAAACAAAGCAAAATACAAAAGTATCTTACAGATGGTCTTCAAACCACTTTCAACATTTCCAGAAAACTCACGGCCAACACTGCTTAACAAATCTCGATTAGCCATCTGCAAACAAAAAGTACAGTGGTTAAAATATTTTCATACCTTAAAAAAGAAGCCAAATCTTGAAAAGAAAAGCTCATACCCTGGAATAAGCCTCCATGGTAGCTTTCAGCTGAGGAAAGCTTCTTGTGGCAAGAATCATGTTAAAGCAAGACTCATCTGTCCCTAGTCTCCCCTCACCAGCTTGATAAAGACGCTGAGCATCTTCCTGAGCCAACTGGTGGTTAACATTCTGGTTCTCGTCACGATTTCCCTGCAAAAGAGAAAGGCAGAAATTGGAAGGAAGAGATACAAGTTCAATAAAAAATTTTTTTGCAATCTAGTCACTTTTGGATTTTAAGGGACAATTTGTTAAAGATTAATGCATAAAGTTTATCATGCATATCTTTCATTTCCAAAGAAACTGTACTAGTGTAACTAGTACTTTATTACACTACCAACGTTGGATTTTATAATATATGATCATGGTTTAGTGAGGTTATGTTAAAATGACAGGTTTTCAGGGCTTTGAGAGATAAATTAAACCATACAAGGTTTCCATAAGAAATTATACATAAGCACATATAGAAAAATATCTCTATTAAGAGATATAAACTACCACTCAAATAAGAAATTATAATTCTCCTTAGCCGGAATTTAAGATTAATATGCATTGTGCAGAGTTCCACTTTGTATTCATTCATGCATCCAAAAGGTATGGAGCACTTGCTTTGTGCCAGGCTGTATTAGTCAGGGTTCTCCAGAGAAACAAAACCAACAGGATGTACTAGGTGGTGGGGACACAAGAAAGACAAGGTCCCTACCTTCAAGGGATTGAAGTCAAGGAAGGGAACATATAATATGGAGGCTTCAAGAACTTCCTTTCCCTCATCCAAGTGTAATCTTAATATATAAGTATTTATTATAAATGAATACATAAATATGCCACATGAGCTCTTTAGAAGAAGCTATAAATAACTCAAGTTCTGCTCATCTGTGCCAATTTGTATACCAAACCCTTCCCTAGGAGGAGAGAGAAGGAAGGAGAGAGGGAGAGAGAAAGCTCTGGGCCTGAGCAAGACTGAAGCTTAGAGGGGCAGTTATTTTCTCCCCAAAATAGAAACACAAACACAAATGAAGCAAAGGCCGCCTTCTAGAGTCTCAGTGTCTGGCGAACAAAATGGAGAGGTGTTTCCTGAAGGTGAGAAACTGTCTTCTGAAGGGCACTGGGCACAGGGAATATATAGAAGCATATTCTAAATGGGTGACTGAATATAGCATAGAAAAAGGTGCGCAGGAAAATCTTCCCAGATTATTGTCTTTGGAGCCAAACACACAATACAGCCCCATTTTCCTAGGAAGCCATTCCTCTGCTCACTCCCCGGAAGAGGACCCTTTACTCTATAAAATGGCTGGGCCTTGAACCCTGCATACAGAGATACTCAGCACCTCATATAAAGTCTTAATAATAACTTTTTAGCATTAAATCTCTGTGCCTGCCTGTTTTCTTCTTCTTCTTCTTTTTAAATGCTAACCTACTCTCCTGCTTATAACTCTGTTGTAGGTAAATTTAATTTCCTCCCACCTATTACTTTCTTTTCTCATTTACACATCCACTCACTTTGGCAAACTATCTTTTCTGCAACTACCTCCCTTTGCTCTGAAGAGCCTCTCCTCTACTTTTAGAACCCTCAAGACTGTCCAACCTTGTGCACTAACAGAATAGCCGATAACTCCAGATACTGAAGCAGTGTGCTAGTCTTTGGCATCATCTTTTTCAAATAAATATACCCTCATCATCCCATTCTACGTGTGTTTATAATATCATTCCAAATACCCTATTTGGAGAATTTTCTGTCACTTCTCCAGCACATCTGGCGGGAATCAGAATGAGGAAAGTGCTAATCACAATATTACTGTGAACCCTGAAATGTTTTTCTGCATTTCTGGCTCTCTTCACACAGTTCTCACCTCCCATAGCATTTCAACAGCAGTCCTGCATATCTTCATTGACGGTCCAACTTAACTGGCAGTACAATGCTAAGCTTAAGTGTAGATTCATCCCCATTCTAAGACAGACCCTCCAGCTGATTTCTGATTCTATATAACCTTAAAGAGGTTAATTTCTGATTCCTGACAAAAGCCAGATCTGCAGAAATAAACCTCAATAATGACTACAAAGAAATTTACACACTGGATTCTGTGTTAACCCTCTTAAAGAAGGCAAGATTCCAAGATAGCTAAATATTACAAAGAATAAAGAATGGTAACTGGCAATGGGCAGTAAAGAACGTTCCCTCCAACAACACACATTGATGCTATACTCACCTGGCACATGGATACAAGTAAACGTTCAAAATGGCCTGATGTATCTGACCTAATGTCCTTTTCAAGGTCTCTTCCAAATTCTGATTGATAACATCTGACAATTTCTCGAATTTCCTGATTTGTTCTTGTGCATAAAATTTCAATCAATACACGTTCCTGAGTTCCTGCTCCCTGTGTGAAATGAGGAAAGGGAGAATTATACAAAGGAAAACGGAATCTCTGAAAGTATATAAATCTTACAGTTCCATCAAATATTTCTTTGGCCTCCAGACCTGAAAAGCTCTATATATTCAAATGTTATGAAATAATGTATTGATTTAGCTGTCACTGTAAATTCAGAACTGCCATAATTTATGGGGTTTGACATTTGAAATAGGATGAATATTCAAAATAAATGACATATAGTACCTTCATTGCATTCCGTAAACTCCAGGCATCATAATACGTAGCAGGCATGAACAGAGCAAGGATCAGTTCTTCCATATTTCCACTTAGCTCTGATTTGAGATCTTTGATTAAATCCTGTTTGATTACAAATACAAACTAGGTATATGTGCTCTCCAAATTTTGTTGCTTAATTTTTTTAACAGAAAAATGGAATTGAATTGCTTTAGGAAAACCTAAATTTCAAATCTGAATATTATAGACTAAGAAATAACAAAATATACATTTGAAGTTTGTTACACTCAAGCAGATGAATTTTATTCATTCTATCAATAAACAGTTAACAATAATTCTTACTATAGCTGTACCACTGTCCCAGGTACAAAGACAAAAGATACATGAAACAAAGAATAATTCAAATTAACAAAATGATAAGCAGATATTTACTTAGTATAAGAAATTGTTCTTGTTCTATGAGGAAGCAGAAAGCATCATCATCAGGTTCTTATTTATAAAAATAAGACAAACATCTAAAAAGAGATAATATAAGGCAGCCTGCACTCCAGCACCAGACAAGTAAGTAATACAGAAATAAATAACAGAAAGTTGAAACAGGAAAAGTTAAAGTGGGCTAGAGAGCTCAAAGAAAGCTTTCAGTTCCTATCTTTTAGAGCATGTAAAAATTAGCAGGTAAAGAGGGAAAAAGAGAAAGGTATTTTAGGCAAGAAGAAGGAACACAAAAAAGGAACAGAAAAGTGGTTCCCAGCCTTTGCTATGCATTCAAATCATCTGCGGAATTTTTCTTAAGAAAAAAAAATATCGGGCCGGCCCCGTGGCTGAGTGGTTAAGTTCATGCACTCTGCTGCAGGCGGCCCAGTGTTTCATCGGTTCGAATCCTGGGCAGAGACATGGCACTGCTCATCAAGCCACGCTGAGGTGGCGTCCCACATGCCACAACTAGAAGCACCCACAACTAAGAATATACAACTATGTATCGGGGGGCTTTGGGAGAAAAAGGGAAAAAATAAAATCTTAAGAAGAAAAAAAGAAAAGAAAAAAAATATCATGTCAAGGACAAATACTAAGATTCTGCACGTGATTTTAAGTTCTAAAGGAGATTATGATGTTCAGCTATGGTTGAGAATCACTAGTATAGAGACAAGAATGAGAGAATCTTGTTCAATGGTACAGTAAGATAACCAATTTTGTTAGGTGGGAATGTTTTCACAGATTAGTAAAACTAAGTTGTAACTATATGCTTGGACTGTTACCCTGAATACCAAGCTAAAGAATGTAGATTTGATTTTACATGCTAGGAGGAGTTACTGGAAACTTTTATGCAAGAAAATGACATCGATGTAGCAACAGTAGGCAGTATGGACCATGATGACAAAGAGGGTACACATGAGAACATTTAGGCTACTGAAATATTTAGGTAAGAAGTAATAAAGGCTTGAACTTGAGTGGTGGCAATGGAAATGGAAAGAAAAAAAGGAGATAGAAGACACATTTTTAAAGAGCCCTTTTACAGATTAGATCAACAAGACATAGTCAATAATCAATTGCTAGGACAAAGCAGTGCGTGGTATACAGTAAGCACTGAGTAAATACTAACTGACTGACTGATAAAGAAGAATGTGGAATCAAAGAAGACTCCACCCTAGGCTAGAAGAATAGTATTTTTATTAATTATTAGGAAGTCAAGAGAAAACGTGGCTCAGGGTAAGGAAAATAGGCTGTGAATTTAGTTTTAATTCTAAAGCAATATATGAGAAAATGCAGGACAGTATAGCACAGACTATATATGAACTAAAGAAATTCATAATATGGTAAATATTTTGGGGAGAGAGTGAGTCATGGGAAATCTAGAGTTTGTGTTGCTTAATCAGCCTTAAGGTTAAAGAAGTGGATCCACGCTAGGCGGAGAGGGAAAAGCAGAGTAGAATAGGCAAGCTGGGACCAACTGAGGGATCTCTACTCCCACTCTGAGAAAAGTAAACTGGATCCAGATGATGTTAGGAAATTTTGGGGATTCCTATCTAAATGGCAAACCAATGCTACTCAGCTTTTCCCTTTATATCTGAGAAGTACTTTTTAGCCATGGAATCTTGCTGGATTTAGTCCTGATCATCCATTCAACAAACATTACACGTGGCTATTGTTATTGTTCCTATACTTGGTGCTATAAATACAAAGATGAATATGACATGGTTTGCATGAGAGGAGCTCAGTTTCCGGAGGCGGCCAGTGAGATTAGTTATAGCGGAGGTTTTACAAAGTGCTACGGGACCACAGTGGAAACAGCAGCTAAATTCTGCCCAGAGCAATGAGAGAAACTTCACAGAGCAGCTATTTAAGCCAAAACCTGGAGAAGTTGCATCCCACGCAGAAAAAGAGGGAAAAGTGTTCTACGCTAAGAGAACAACATAAACCAAGCACAGAAATATAAAAGATCATGGTGTGTGCAGGGAATGGCAAGAAGTTGCATACAATTCTAATATAGGATATGTTTAGAGGCAGGGAGAGTAGTGGGAGATGATGCCAAGGACCAAGAATAAGCAGGGGCTATATAATAAGTCCTTGAATCCCACTGTAAGAAGAAGATTGAGAACCGAGGTACTGATCATGATTGTGGTCATAATCTATTTTCTACTGAACATCTATCACATACCAGATATAGTATAAGGTATGACTATGAGATCAAAGACTACTCTAGAATTAGAAAGGCTCTTATGAGAAATAAATAGTGAATACACCTCCCTTGGAGTCTCTCAAGTCTAGTTGTCTCTACTTTGTACTACCAGTACTAATAAAAAGATAGTATCCAACCTGACAAGAATGCAGGGACTACAGGCCACTGTTCATGCTGACCCCAGCAAAGAAAAAGAAAACAAACAAACATACCTTGCCATACATGGTCTTAAAAGCTGCTTTAATTTTTTGCCTTTGATCGTTGGAACGGTTGGCTACAATGTCCACAATTGCCTGCTCGTCTGTCCCTGAAAGAACCATACATGTTTAAGTAAGGATGAAGTCTGTGCTGGGTTCGCCTTGAGGACATCTCTTGGATGCTTACAAGGTACCTGGTGCCAGATTAAACTGAGGTACGTGCATACAGGCTCTCAAATAAACTTGGTTTAAAATATAAAGCTTATTTTTTTTATTTTAGATTCAATCACTTGAACTTATTATAAATAAGACAAAAATTTGTTTCCCTTACCAAAACCCTTCATTGCTTTACGAAGAATTTCTGCATCTCTCATGGCATCGAAGTTGGCAGCTGGTCGGATTGTTCCTTGAGAGCCCTGAGTCATCGCAGCAGCCTGAGGACAAGAGGCATAAAATCCAAGTCAGTTCTTGTGGTAATCTTTTCACAATATATACATGTGTCAAATCATCATGTTGAATACTTAAAACTAATACAATGTTATACGTCAATTATATCTCAATAAAACTGGAGAAAAAAAGAAATAATATGAAAAAGATGTTCAACTTCTTTAATAAAAGAAATACAAATTTAAAAAAAATCCAAATCAGGATTCCCTGCTGACAAGAAGACAACTTAAGATTTCCCCAGTTATCACTCTTAGGCAAGGAAGCCAGTGTTTGGGTTTTAGGACAAGAATATGAACATTTTATTATCAGGGTTCATTCTGGAACAGGCAGAAAAGACCTATCTCCCTCCTGTTGATAGACAACCAAACACCAAACTTTCAGGAGATAAGATAGTCAAGCTTGTGAAATTAGTCACAATCTTCCTATGCCTTGGGCTCCTTCTTGGTAAAATAGGAGAAAAAAAAAGATTGATCCCTGGATAGTGAAGATGAGTCAGTGTTTGATTTAAAGACTATCATAATGGCTTTAGTGAAGTAGAATATGAGTTGCCCAATGAAGTTCCGAACAAGCAATACAATTTTGGTAATAGCTCTTCATTTCCTCTATGGGCCCTGATTATTAAACATGAAATAAAACAGTTTAAAATAAGAAAAGCACAAAATGAAAATGATGATTAGAGATTCCAGGAGGTACAATATCCATTGATTTTGTAAGAAAATAAACCAGAAAGCAAAAGCCTGGCAGACACCATCTTAAACAAGTGATCAGAACCAATTATCACTAGAAATGGAATAAGTCAACAATAAGTCCCTCCTGTTAAGATGCACTGGGGACACTACATTAATTCTGTGGTATTCCTGCCAAATGTCATAACCCAAATTCATGAGAAAATATAAGACCCAAATTCATGAGAAAATATAAGACCCAAACTAAGGAATATTCTACAAAATAACTGGTGGTACTCTTCAAAAGTGTCAAGGTCATGAATGACAAAGACTGAAGAATTATTTCATATTAAAGAAAACTTAAGAGACATGACAATAAATGTAATGTTTCATCCTGGATTTGATCCTGAACCAGAGAAAGACAATACTGGGACAACTGGTGAAGTCTGAATAAGGTCTACAGGTTGGGTAATAGCATATCAATGTTATTTCCTGATTTTGATCATTGTATTGTGTTTATATAAGAAGTTAACATTTGGAGAATCCGAGTAAAGGGTACAGGAATTCTATGTACAATTTTTCCAACGTTTTTCTAAGTCTGAAATTATTTCAAAATTAAAAGTTAAAAAAATTTAAAATTACAAAGCTACGAAACAATTTAATAATTTTCCTAAAATATTCAAATCAGGGCGTAAGAGGGATGAAATGAAGCAAGATGATATCTCACTACATTTTTCAAAAATTTAATTTTAGTAATATGTTTTATTTAACCCAGTATCTCTATAATATCATTTAAACATGCAATCAAAATCATTTCAAAATATAAAATGATTCAGGGGCCAGCCTGGTGGCATAGCAGTTAAGTTCACACATGCTCTGCTTCAGCAGCCCGGGGTTTGCCAGTTTGGATCTTGGGTGCGGACCGACACACACATATAAAATAGATAAAGATAGGCATAGATATTAGCTAAGGGCCAATCTTCCTCAGCAAAAAGAGGAGGATTGGCAGTGGATGTTAGCTCAGGGCTAATCTTCCTCAAGGGAAAAAAAAGATGCAACTGCTTTTCAGGCAACTGAAACTGTCCTAGAGTTACACACATTGAATATAGCAATATGCCAGCACCTGTGAGGTCGAAGTAAATGGGGAAAAGGGGGCGGGACCACCTTCCAGCAAACAGTTTTATGATCAACAATTCCTCCCACTCATCTATACTCTTATGCTAACATTTTCTTCTACCAATAAGCCTTTCTTTTTCATTTTTTACCATTTCTCTTTATTTTTTTTTTTTTTTGAGGAAGATTAGCCCTGAGCTAACTACTGCCAATCCTCCTCTTTTTGCTGAGGAAGACTGGCCCTGAGCTAACATCCATGCCCATCTTCCTCTACTTTATATGTGGGATGGCTACCACAGCATGGCTTGCCAAGCGGTGCCATGTCTGCACCCGGGATCCAAACTGGTGAACCCTGGGCCGCTGAAAAGTGGAACATGCGAACTTAACCACTATGCCACCCGGCCGGCCCCCAATAAGCCTTAACAACTATCCTTTGCTAGTTTCTAAGCTAGAAATGTAAGCAGAGAACTAACAAGAAATATTTGTATACGGTTTTAAGGAAAAACTAAAATTATTCTACTTGTAGCAAACATTCAAGAATAAAAATATTTTCAACATACTGTCTTTACATGAGCCTTACTGTACTGAGAAACTAAGAAAGTTTCCTTTGATATAACCACTGTCGCTAAAATCTAAGCAGGGCATAAACCTTTGTTTATAATACACTGAACTAGATAGTAAGAGAAACTAACCCTCATCATGTACTGTTTGATGATTCTCATTTTCTGTCATCCTTTTCTTTCCTAAAAAACAAACCTATTCCACTTTTCTTTTTTATCTTTTTCTTTTCTTCTTCTCCCCAAAGCCCCCCAGTACACAGTTGTAGATTCTAGTTGTGAGAGCCTCTAGTTGTGGCATGTGGGATGCCCCTCACCCTGGCCTGATGAGCGGTGCCAGGTCTGCGCCCAGGATCTGAATTGGCGAAACCCCGGGCTGCCAAAGCAGAGCGGGCAAACTTAACCACTCAGCCATGCAGCAGGCCCCCCATTTTTCATCTGTAGGGGAAAATCGTTTTGTTTTGTTCTTTGTTAAAAGTCTGAGTTTGAAGTGAATCTTCATCAAGAATACTATCATCCTCCAGGCATTATACTGAATTCAAAGAAATCAGGGTCCACATTCTTGAGGTCAAAACTCTAACTAGGGGAGATTTCTCAGCACAGTAAAGCCCACACTACCTGCCACCAAAAGTTCCATCCTTTGACACCCACTTGATTCCAACTTTCCTCTTGAAAATTTGCCATAGAACTAGAATTGGCTCAACCAGGAGAGGTCACCTGGCCCACTTGCCCAACCAAGACACAAATTTTCTTTACATCTTCCTTGACACATACATGCACAACCAGCCTCTACCAGAGGGTTTCCAGTGACAGGGAGCTTACTCCTCACAAGGGAGCCTATTCCTCCACTTCCATCTAAAACCCCTTTCAAAATCTAACACTCTGTTAACTTCCCCCTACTGGTTTTAGTTCTATCTTAAGGTGGTAATTGTTACACAAAAGAAGTTGCACTGTATGTGTGTTTTACTTTTAGTGTTTTATGTTTAAAAATCTTTTATATTCAGCCATAAAATGATGTCTCAAATTATATGCATGCTTAAACTAAAATCAAAATTCTCTTAACAAATGATTAAAATAGCCACAGATTTATAACATAATTAAAAATCAACTTCAACAATAAAAAAGAGGATTGAAAGCAATTTACTATGTGCTTTGGAGGAATATTGTTTACTGTATCTGCAAAGAAGCATTGTATAACAGAGACACAGGTCTGGGGGTCAGAAGACGTAGGATCTAGTTTCAGCTTTGTCTTTCACTAGTTGTGGGACCCTGAACAAGTTTCTTAATCTCTCTGGAGCTCAAATTCATCAAATGAGGGAAATAAGCCAAAAAATGGCTAAGGTGTTTCTCTTCCAAGACTGTAATCCCTCTCCCATCCAAGCCTAAAAGAAACTTGAAAATGCTAGATCTTTATGAATAGACAGTATGGAAATAAATGAGAAAATCAAGATAAAGATAAGCATGAAAGTATACTGCTTATGTTCCTAGTAACTTGCACAGAATATAACAGAATTAACAAGGCAATTAAAGAATAAAACTTAATATTAAAATAAGGAGCCATACAGAGATGGGGCAAAGATTTGATAAATGGGAGATTTTCTAGGGCCATTGAGAAATTAATTTGATGGACATTAATTGGCTACCACGTTTAAAGCTGTGCCAAGCACTACACAGACATAAAGATAAAACAGACACAGTTGAGCCCTCAAGGAAGTGGTGAAAGACAAATACAGGAGAAATCAGAAACAAATGAAAACACATATAGGGGACCTAGTGATTAGTGAACATTAGAAAACCTTACTCACTTCACTGCTATAATCCAAAAAAACAGGAGAGAAAACAGGATAAGAAGGAAAGGATTCTGTATTGATCTGAAAGAAGAGTGGAAAGTTATAAAGGTAAAAATAGAAAATGAAACTTCACTTCATAAAACACTGCTGGAAATACCAATCACTCAGTCACCCAAGCTCATAGTTATAACTGGCAACAAAGGAAGAGGAAAAAGAACTAAAACCAATGCCAAGAACCCAAGTGAATCTCTATGAAAAAGTTATGAGATCATCATCCTCAAGAAGGGACCTATGCTTCTCTGATAAAAGTCATCAGGACACTACTTAAAGCAGATGGACCAAAGATAGCATGGAGTCTTTCAGAAGCAAAGATTAAATTCTTAAGTGACTATTATAGACCATCTCCTCTGCTTCATGGAAACCTCTAACGGCAGCAAAGGAGTGGTGCCCTTCTTGGCATTATCCAGTTACCCAGACTAAATTTAAAAGGTAGGAGCAAAAATACCTGACTAGGGTAAGGAGCTTGACCTCCAGGATACTGAGAAGGTATCTGTCCTCCAGGAAAGCCACCTACGTGTTAAAAAAAATACAAACAGGTCTTATATGATTTAATTTTTCAAAACAGCATTGATTATTATGAATATGGAAACATATGAGAATATTCACACTATATTATCACTAGGGTAATTTTTCAATATAATTTACTGGATCTAAAACCAACTTTGGTCTTAAGAATCTTTTAAATATCCATGTCCTACATAATTTCCTAACGAATAATACCTCTTTTTAATGTAAACACTTGTACCAGATTAAATTCTGATTCCATCTGGAAAGGATATCAGGATACAGTTCTGGGGGTTGTTTTATTTCTGGTACAGAAATGAACAGAGAAGCTCCTGAAGGTTTTGCTTTATGGCTTTGGGACAGATTTTTCCTTTTTTCATTGAAAAAGCGGGTCCTTATTTCCAACTTACTGATTAAACTTTTCCATAAAATTAATACATTTCATGAAACCATTCACGTATTTAAAATTACTTATAGAAGTACTTAGTATAAACGTTTACGGAAGACTATCCCAAACATAAACTAAGTTGTCTTAATGACAAGTGAAAAATTCAAAATAATTTGCGATTGCTTTTCTCTGGACAGCTGGTACCTACCAGGTAGGGGGACCTGTGCTGGGCCACCACCATAAGACTGTGAGGACGGCTGTGGATAGCCAGAAAAGCCTGCTCCACCTGGTGGAGCTCCAAACCCTTGGCCTGGAGGAACTAGAGAAAAGAATAAACAAACTATAGTGACAGTTCTCATGACTGAAGAGAAAACTTTAGAAAATTATCTACTATTAACAGTGTAAAAAAATATGCTATTAATGCTATAATAGCTGTCCCTTTTCATCTAAATTCAACTTCTCACCAATTCCTTCCCCATTAAAAAAGAAATTGAAATTTTTTTACTTCATTCATCTGCCTTACTAACGTACAATACAAAAGTGGTAATTTTTTTTTTTTAACCTTCGGAGAAAGCTGTCCTAAAGGTCACAATCATGCTAATTGAAATGTGTCTTAGTCAGTTCTTAAGATTACAAATAATCAAGCAAAGTTTTATATATTGGTTCTTTATTACCATAAGATTTATTCCAATTCCTTTCACAACAGAATTTTTGAGACTGCTCCCACCTTTCACGCCCCCTGAGAACCTTTATGCTTCTATCTCGCCAGCTAGTCCTTACTATCTAAGGGAGAGAATAGGCTAAGAGCAACTCTGACCTCACACAAAACAAGCAGGAATGATGAGAATAAAGCTGAGAAGGAAAAAGTGCTACAGCAATTCCAAACCACGACTGACCACAACCCATAACTCACCTGCGGGATAGGATGGAGCTCCCCCTGGCTGTGGAGCACCAGGATAGCCTCCAGGGGCTGGATAACCTCCAGGGGCAGGGTAGCCTCCAGATCCTGGGTA
Organism: Equus przewalskii; assembly: GCF_037783145.1. Lineage (NCBI taxonomy): Eukaryota > Metazoa > Chordata > Mammalia > Perissodactyla > Equidae > Equus > Equus przewalskii. Next base: position 61,327,641 of record NC_091831.1, read on the forward strand.
GCCACCACTTGGTGCTGGTGGGTAGGCACCTCCTCCCACTGGAGGAAAGCCACTAGAATAAGGATACTGACCCGGAGGGGGAAAAGATGACTCCTGACCTGCAGGCTGAAAAACCAGAAAAATTTTCAAATGATCATAGAGGAATATGAGCCGTCTAAAAAAAGGAACAGAGGCAACGGTTAAGGTCTAACTTGTTCTTTTACATATTAAAAGTCTCATTAGAAGTCTTGGTATCTTATACCAGTTTACAAGTATACAGTACTAGCTTGTCAGGACACAAGTTTGTCAGAACTCAGTTAAATTTAATTCTACCTGTGTCAGGCAAGAGGGGTCTGTTTCTCTACTCAGGAGTAAGACCCAGGCTCTTTCCAAACCTCAAGGCTTCAGGAACAACTCACAAAGCTCATTAGTTCCTTCACTTTCCTAGCACCTGGAAACATGAGAAAGACCCGCCTCCCTACCCTAAAGAGAGGAATTCATGGCTCTCTTGCAACACACCTGGATCTTTGCATAGTTGGGAAAAAAAAGGTGACCTGTGTCACACATGGGGTGTGATATTTTGGACCTCAGTTCAGAACTATGTCTAAGTGTGGCAGAAACTGTCACTTGTTCACTGAACTTTCTTCCCTGGCCACAAAGCTAGAGTACATTTCCCAGATCCCCTTGCAGTTAGGTAGGACCACATGACTGAATACTGGTGAATGAATGTGGACAGAAGAAACGTAAATCACTTCCAGCCTGGCCCTTAAACACCTCCTGCCCAGTCCTCTACCCTCTCTCTTCCTTCATCTGCCAGTCAGAAGCACAGGATCCAGTGGACGACTCCAAGGCACTAGAGGATGGTAGAGCCAATACACAGAAGGAGCCTGGAACCTGACTACATGGAATAAAGCCGCTTTGCCGACTGCCCACTCCCCAACCCCCGCCCCTGCCACTGACTTCCAGGAGACTAAAGTAAGCAAGAAATGAGTTTTTATTGTGTTAAGTCATTGGGATGTTGGAGTTGTATTTCAGCAATTAGCTTACACTGACTGAAATGATTGCCAGAATCCCGTTAGTACATAGGGACCTGGGAACATATTCATAACTCTCATCTCTCCTATGATAAATTCAGGAGAGCTACATATTCACTTCACATAGGATACACACATTACCATTAATCTATATAGGCCCCTCTTTCTATTCTCACTGAGTTAGAAAGATGCCCTACATACTTATGAATATAAAATTGAAATGCATAATTCTCACTTATGCTTCAGCTGTGAGTTTAGTCCTCAGATAGACATCAACAAGGCAGAACTTGGTAGCACATTTATAAAATGCACTCCAAATACTAAAAATATTCAAACTACAAATCCGCTACAACTTGTTATCTCTGAATCAAGTCCTTCTTAATTATTTTAAACGTGCTAACACAAAGATTAAAAAACAGTGACTCATGAGATGGATTTAGCTCACATATATGTTTTATTGGCTCATACAGCATTTAACATTTTATTTATTTTTAGTTTTTTGCTGAGGAAGATTCACCCTGAGCTAACTTCTGTACCAATCTTCTTCTATTTTTTAGTATGTGGGCCACCAGCACAGCATGGCCACTAACAGAGCAGTGTAGGTCTGTGCTGGGGAACTGAACCCGGGACACCAAAGCAGTGCGCCCTGAACTTAACCACTAGGCCACTGGAGCTGGCCTGCATTTAACATTTTAAAAATTAATTTCCCAATTTAAAAAATTGGGGCAATATCACATAAAATCCACAGTTCTGGCTTTACCTGAAGAAATGGAATATCTAGCAACTTTGGTTGGCCTCCTGGCATGGCCACATCAGGCTACAGCTGAGTAGCTGCTGGCTTTCCATGGGTAAGGCAAATGCCCTCTAGTTCCCCACAACAACTGCCTTCAGTTACTTATTCTACTCAGGATCTCCGGGCATTTGAGTTTATGACCCCTGCTGTATCATATCTGTAAGATCTGTCATGGGCTAGTCCTACACAACACCTATTCCAAGGATATGAGCTATTTTAGTATTATAAGTGGCAATACTTACAGGATATCCTGGGAAAGGTGGGTAGCCTGTAGGGGGATACCCTGGGTATGACATTCTGTAACAAAAATAAAAAATGTCTTCTGTAATTTCTTATAAGGGTTAAAGCCTCTGAAGATATATATTATCATGGAGTTCTATACAAAATACACCTTTCAAGAGTGACAGGCATTCAAATATAGATATTAGGGGTATAAGCAAAGCTTATACTATGTTTCTTCATTTCACTATTCGTACCAATGGAGGCAGTATAGTGCGGTAATTCATTTTCCTCATACCACACAATTTTTGTCATATCTGAATACTACTGGTACTATTATTTATGGAATATTTTTCTTCAAGTCAATTAATTTTTCACTTAAATCTATTTTAAAAGTTTGCTATATATCACTTCCATAAATGGAAAACCTGCAACAGTTTCTTCCACAAAGACAAGGTAACATTAAAATGAATCTATAAATATTAAAATAAATGCTTCCTAGGTGCCATAGAAATCTCCTTACATGGTGATACAACCATATCATAGGTAACAATGATATAATGGTTAAGAGTTAACAATCTGTAGTCATATATACCTGGATTAAACCCTGGCTTTCTTTCTTTGTATAAACTTTTGATTATGGAGAATTTCAAACTTATTCAAAAGTAAAGATAACAGTATAAGAAACTCCATGGACTCATCACCCAGCCGCAGTAGTTACCAATTCATGGCCAGTCTTGTTTTTTCAATACTCTCACTCACTCCCCATCACTTCACTGGTTATTCTGAAGCAAACACTAGACAATCTATCATTTTAACCTATATATGCTTAAGTACATATCACTAAAAACATAACTTTTTTTTAATTAACAGGGCTGTTTTAAAAATATAATCATAATATCATCAATGTGTCAGTGTTAAAATTTCCAATTATCTTTTAAATATTTGTTTTTTATATTTGTTTAATTTATTATAGAAAATTTCAAACATTTAAAAGTAGAGAGAACAGTATTAGCTTGAACTACACAGCATTACTGAGATTCAACTGTTTTTAACATACAAAAAAAATTCTTGTTTCAACCTAATATAATGAATGTCCACGTAACCTTCATGTTCAGTTTCAACAATTATCAAATCATGATTAATCCTATTTCATTTGTACCCCAACAACTACCCTTTCCTAGATAATCTTAAAGCAAATCCCCAGACATCATATCCTTTTACTCATAAGAACTTCAATACAGTATATGTAAAAAGACAAGGACTCTTTTAAACCATAGCCATTTACCAAATCGTACCTTAAAAATTTAACAATTTCCTAGTATCATCAAATATACAGTCAATGTTCAAATTTCCCCAACTGTCTCAAAATATTTTTTATAGTTTGTTTGTTCAAATCAGTATACAAATAAGGTCCACATATTCTAATCAATTGACGTGTCTCTTGGAGGTCTCTTTTAATCGATAAGCCTCCCTTCTCCTTTTTCCTTACAGTTTGTTGAAGAAACTAGGCAGTTTGTTCTGAAATCTCTCACATCTAGATTTTGCTGACTGAATCTCCATAATATTCTTTAACAGTTATTTCCTATAAATTAGTAGTCAGATCTAGAAGCTTGGTCATATTCAGGTTAATTTTTCTGGCAAGAATACTCAACAGGTGTTTTCTGTACTTCCATCAGGAAACACATAATGACCAGCTGTCACTCTTTTTTGTGGCTGATGATTGATGCCTAGATCTAATTCTATCATTCTTCATTATCTGGAATACTTCTTGAGAAATTTCCCCTGATCAACTATACGGTTTTCCTGAAATAGTCTATATAGGAAAGACATGATATTTGCTTTTTTTTCTTTTCCTTTCCAGTTTTCAAAATGAGTTGGTTCCATAGCATACAAGATGACTAATTTTTTTATCAATTTTAATTCAAAGATGTAAACATATTTGATATATTTCAATCCACTTATTCTTCTTATTATTGCTCAATTTCTCCCATCTTTGGCCAAGAGAAGGCTCTTTACATTGCCTAATGAGTTGTTTTGACACAACTTCAGATCTCTTGGATAGTTTCCCTGCCATTTTATAGGACAAGATATTCCAGGCTTATCCTGTACTTTTCTTGCCCCAGACCTGGAATCAGTCTACTCTCTGAAGAAGGAGCCTTCTTCACTTTTCTTGGGAAATGATAAATGTTTTAAAAATTACAACTTGGGTAATAGGGGTGCTCACTACTACTAATTGATCATTGCTTCTAGGCCTTTTCAGTGTGAAACAGGGCTAGTAATACTTTTTTTTTTCTCCAAAGAAAACATTCATACTGATATTTCCAATTCAAAATTAGGATTACAAGTTTTTTTTATTTAACTGATTTGATTTTATATTTATGTATATTTTCCCTTACACTGAACTTCTTACTTCCTAATGCCTTAACACAACCACCTGCTTTATTCTACTCTGAGTTTCAGAATAGTAATACTCTAGTAGGCTGAATAATGGCCTCCCAATAGATATCCTAATCCCTGGAACCTGTGAATATTACCTTATCTTGCAAAAATAATGTGCTTAAGTTAAGGATCTTGAACTGGGGAGATTATCTTATCCAGGTGAGTCCTAAATGCAGTCACATTATGTATCCTTATAAAGGGGAGGCAGAGGGGGATTTAGTAAAGAGAAGAAAGTAATGTGGCCATGGAGACAGATATTGGAGAATGCTGGGAGCCACCAGAAACTGGAAGAGGCAAGGGACAGCTGCTCCCCCAGAGCCTCCTGGGAGAGTACAACCCTGGCAAAACCTTGATTTTAGCCCAGTGATGCTGATTTTGGATTTATGGCCTCCAGAACTCTGGAAGAATAAACCTGTGTTGTTTTAAGCCTTCAAGTTTGTGATAATTTGTTACAGCAGCCATAGGAAATTAGTACAAATACCCATATTGTTACTAACAACACATTTACTAAAAAACAATTAAAAATCCTTTTTTGCAATTTGTTTTTGGTCCCTGGGTGTCTTAGTCCATAAGGGCTACTATAACAGTATTTCATAAACTGGGTGGCTTATAAACAACAAATTCATTGCTCATAGTTCTGGAGGCTAGGATGTCCAAGACCAGGTACTAGCATAGTCAAATTTTCTGGTGAGGGCCCTCTTCCTGGTTCATAGCTGGTGCCTTCTCCCTGCGTCCTCACACAGCAGAAGGGGAAGGAATCCCTCTGGAGCCTCTTTTATAAGGCACTAATCCCATTCATGAGGGCTCTGCCTTCATGACCTTAGCACTTCCCAAAGGCCCCACCTCCTAATAATATCATCTTTGGGGGTTAGGATTTCACACATGAATTTGGGGGGGGGACACAAACATTCAGATTATTATACTGGAATATATCCCACTATGAATGTGTGGTCAAATTACTGTGTTTTAAAGACATTACTCTTAAAAACAGTGCTGCTATGAATAGCCTTGTACAGATACCACTCTACATATATTACCAATATTTGCTAATGCATTCCCAATTTTAATAGTCTTAGACTAATTTTTAAATTTGTGTACGTTCTCTGATTGACAGGAAAAGAAAGTACGGTAGTATAGTACAGTTTACCTGGGATTAAAGAGGCACTCACACATTGATTATCTATTCTGTGATAATGCATAGTGATGAAGATTTGATAGTATTCTGATCAGCAAACATAACACTGGAAATATCTTTTGGGAACCACAGTCTGCACCAGATTTTGCAAACAATCACCTGGACATCTGGTGATGTTAAGAAATTATTATATTTTTAGGTGTAATAATGGTATTGTGATTTTCATAAAGAACCATGATCTTTTAGAGCTACACACTGAATATTTACAGATAAAATGATATGATGGCTGGGAATCACTTCAAAATAACATGAAGGGGTTGTGTGGGAGTATAGTTGAAACTAGATCAGTCATGAGTTGATACTCGTTTACCCTGGGTGATGAGTACATAGGGATTCATCACACTCTTCTGTCCACTTTTGCATGTTTAAACTTAAAAAGTTTTTTTTTTTTTTTTAAAAGACTGCTCATATAAAACAAATGGAGCTAGGGTGAACCAAAAAACCACAAACAAATCTACCTGTAGATATATGCCTTTTGCATTTGAAGAAAACACTACTAAGCTAAAGCAAATGCAAATAAACAAGAGACAAAAACGCTCAAAAGAATACTCTTCTATAGCTTTATCAAATCTAAAAGACTACTAGTGATCAAATGCAATATACCTGGCTAATATATCTATATAAAGTCAACAATCTTTTGTTTAGCATCTGCCATAAAACACTGTACTGAGTCCGGAAAGTAAAGAAACTACCAAAAGTTTAAACCAGGTTTTAAGGTGCTGGACACATTGACAAGGAAGTAGAAGAAGAATGTCAGGTGTAAGCAAAAGGTGGGACAGAACTGTAAGATGGTCATCAAAACAGAAAAAGAAGGGGCAGGGTATTTACCACAATTTCAGTTACTATTACTCCAGTATAGTTAAGTAACCCAGTATTTTTCTTTTCTTCCTTTGAAATGCCTCTCCTTCCTGTCATTTCAATTCTCATGGCCATACCCCTTAGATCAGGCTGTCATTACTTGATGCCTATTTTACTAAAATTACTTCTCTATTCATATCCTTGCTTATGCTCTCACACTTTCAGTTTTCTTGGACACCATCATTAGATAAACTTTCCTAAAATGCTGCTCTTTCAACACATTACTCTTTAGGTCAAAACTCCTCAGTGACTACTGCTGGAATATCAAATGAAAATTCATCAGCCCGACATTCAGGTTTCCTTAGTACTGGCTCCAATTTATCTATTCAATTTATCTCTTACCAATACCTAACCTCCAATGCAAAATCTCTATCTCTGAACCATTCCCAACATGCCTTTGCTTCCGCCACTGCTATCATTAACTGAGTTGGTCCTCAAGCCTGAGCTCACTCACCCCTCCCAACCTATTCAGCTCAAATCTTCTCTCTCCCTCTTTTGAACAATGTACTAGACAAAAGAGTACCTCTGAAACTTTAATATGCATGTTAATCACCTGGGGATCTTGTTAAAATGCAGACTCATTCAGTAGTTCTGAGATGGGGCCTGAGATTCTGCATTTCTAACTAAGCTTACAGGAGACGCTAATAACGCTGGTCCGTGAATCATATTTTAGTATCAAAATATTTTGGCATCTCTGGATCTACCATATAATTTGCTAAATTTTTCAATAAATGTTTTGGCTCATCTCCCCAAAACAGCTGTAAATGATTTGTATATCTTTTATATCAAGACCTCAAACAAATCCAATTCAACATTTATGAAAACCCATTATGTATTAAGCACTGTCCTAGGTACAGGGGGAAAAGCATCCTGCCTTTTGAGTACGTATAGGAAAATGAGATGATAAAGTTAAGTTCTTTTAGTGTCCCTATGACATAATCAAAGGATAGAAGCTAAAAACTTGCTAAACTGAAAATGAATGGGCATATATTGAGTCAAAGTTATAAGTTTATAAGAAAGATAATAATAAGAAAACTGTTCCAGTCAGTTCTAAAATAATCATTTGGGATCCAAAGTCATGGATGTAAAAACAGAAACAGGCTATATCGCTTTCGCTTTCTTCTTTTCTAAACCTGGTTGGTGTAAGGAGTAAAGGAAGGACAAGAGTACCTAAGAACAGTCAGATGGTCCAACAGCAAAAGAGGCTGGGGTCAAAAGAAAGGGAAAAAAATCTGAAAATAATTCATGAGAGAAATTAAGAATAATTTTAAAGGCAACAAGTAATTACAGTACCAAAGGCTACATAAGCAATTTAAATTTCTAAATCTCAGGAATTGTTTAGTGACAAAGTCCTACTTCTACATTCTTTAGCTACTATATTAAATCTTACCTTTAAGGGCCTAGAAGAATTATGTCAACAAGAGTTTCAAAACAGAATGAAAATGAAGTAAATATTCTCTGTATATGAGAAAACTTAAAGCAATTTTAAGAAAGTGAATGTGAGTGCATTTTGAAGAATGTAATTATATAAAGGACTGGAACATAATTCCATTTTCAGGGATGTACCTTACAGAAATACTTGCACAAATGCAAAATTATGTCTGTACAAGGCTATTCATTGCAGCACTATTTGTAATAGAAAAAGGTTAAAAACAACCTAAAAGTCCATCGATAAGGGACAGGTGAAATAGATTATGGATAGCCATACAATGAAATGTTATGCAGCTATTAAAAATGAGCATCTTGGGGGTGGCCCTGTGCCCGAGTGGTTAAGTTCCTGTGCTCTGCTTTGGTGGCCCAGGGTTTCGCTGGTTTGGATCCTGGGCGCAGAGATAGCAACACTCATCAGGCTATGCTGAGGTGGCGTCCCATATGCCACAACTAGAAGGACCCACAACTAAAGTATACAACTATGTACTGGAGGGATTTGGGGAGAAAAGAAGAAAAGAAAAGATTGGCAACAGTTGTTAGCTCAGGTGCCAGCCCTTCTTTTACTCATATGTGAAACCATCTCTAAATCACTAAGAGTAAAAAAAAGTAAGGTGAAAAACTGCATAGATCATTTGCAACCATACACGTAAAAAATACATTTATTTCCTTGTATATGTAGAGAATATCCCTGAAAATATACTCAAGGAAGTATGAAACAGTGGCTCCCTCCAGGGAGGAGAGCTGGGGCATAATGAGGAGGAGACATACTTTTCAATGAACCTTTTGGAATTGTGCACGTATCATCAATTCAAAAGGTAGATTAAACAAGTTTTTGTAGGGGCCAGCCTAGTGGTGTAGTGGTTAAGTTCTCAGGCTCCACTTCAGCAGTGGAGCAGTTCACGGTTGGTATCCTGGGTGCAGACCTACACACCGCTCATCAAGCCATGCTGTGGCCGCATCCCACATACAAAACAGAGGAAGACTGGCAACAGATGTTGGCTCAGGGCCAGTCTTCCTCACGCCAAAAAAAAAAAGTTTTTGTCAAAAGCAAAACACACCTCAGGGCGACTCAACAAATTACTCACTTTATCCACGGAACAACAGACTATACTGGTGAACCAGAGCTTTTATTTTCTTTTAAAAGATTTAAAAGACTGCTTTTAAAAGATTTTTTAAACGTTAAAAAAATCATCCTTGGTTTTCCAAACCATCTCCACCCAGTGAGTCAGTTACTAAAAGGGTGAGTCTCACTAGGGGAGTATCAAGATGGCAAGAAGCCCAGTAACACAAGAAGCCAACTGTTGCAAATTTATGAAACAAATATGGAACAGGAAAAGTGACTGAAGACGGCCAAAGCAGATACTACAATTTTCTAAAACCTGTCTCTTGGTTAGGAAGGACCACTTAAATCAGTCAGCAGGGTCCTTGGATAAAGAACAAGAGGCACAGAGAGCCTCTGCTTGGACAGAGTAGGCAGCCACCACGGTGAGAACTGAAAAGAGGCCTAAATTTCCAGTGGCCAAAATTCTCTACTTTCCTACCTATCTGGTGCTTAAAACTCCTTCTCTGAGTGGTAACTCATTATCTAATTAGGACAGATTATCAGATCAGCTCCCTAACAGCTGGCAGAAATTACGGAGTTAGGGGGACAGCCCCAAGGCCCAGCAGTTAAGTTCCCCCCCGGAACTTCACTCAGGGTTTCGCAGGTTTAGATCCCAGGCATGGACCTCGCACCACTCATCAGGCCACGCTGAGGCAGGGTCCCACATGCCACAATTAGAAGGACCCACAACTAAAATATACAGCCATGTACTGGGAGGCTTTGGGAAGAAGAAAACATTTTTTTAAAAAACATTGTGCAACTTCTCATTTCTGTCAGCTTACGGTGGACATCAATCATCTCCCTCTGTACAAGAAGTATTCCCACAGGATGGGCTGATACCCGCACGTTTGCTGCTGTTCAGAGAATAGGAATCAAATCCGGAATCCTATTTCCTAGTTTCTAAGAGTTATAAACCTGAGCCAGTGTACAATTTTAGGCTTACGCATTCTCTCCAACAGTTCACTAAGCACAGAATAAATTTCCCAATTTCCCCTAAATTTGCTATGTCACCGGAAAGTCTAGTCATCATCCAGACGTAGCTTTCGGCGCTGCTCGCTGGTTTCCCTACTCAGTCCTCCTTGAGGTCGCTTCAGCAGAGCCATTCTCCGGCCTCTCCCTCCACCTGTAGTCCAACTGCCTCCGCGCGGGGCGTCACTGCTCCCTCAGATCTCCGGACAGCCCAAGGGCATAGAGGATCAGCAAACATATTTTCTATGATCCCAGCCGGCCGGCTGGCCGCTGCACCTACCCCATCCCAACGTGCCTCCGTCCTAACGCCCCCGCCGGGCTGCCCGGGTCCCAAGACGCGCACAGCGAGTCGCCCACCACCCGGAGGCCCAGAGGCCCCTCCACCGCACCCTAACGCGAGGACACACGCGAGGCCCCGCCATCTCCTGAACGTCCGGCCTCAGAGCGCACCGGGGCGACATGACCCAGGGAGACGAGGGGCGGGAAGGGTAGGGGTCTCCGCTCCTCACCTCACCCCGGGGAGCAGCGTCACAGCCCAACCAGGTTTCCGGCAAGATGGAGCCGGGGGCGGGCTCAGAGAGGGCGGGGCGCCGGGGGCCACCGCCCAAGCCCGTTAGGTTGCCTTCGTAGCCGGGAACGTCCCTGGACAGAAGGGGGCGGGGCCCGGCAGGCCCAGGCGGCCAGCAGGACCCGAGCTAGGCTTTCCCTTCGTCCCCGCCCCGCAGCTCCACCTACCGCAAAAGACTCTCCCTTCGGTGGACCAGCCAGTTTTACCACATTTTTCGGTCTCAAGGACCATGCTCCAATCCCGTTTGGGCTCTCTCACGTCACTTGGGAAGTTGCGGCGGTTCTAAGGAATTCCAGAGCCCCTTCAGTGGTGGGCGGCAGAGAAAGGCTGAGACTGGGAGGCCAGGTGCAGCCTCTCCGCCTCTAATATGCCGTCCTCCCTGGTATCTTATAAGGACAAGGACAGTGTCTTTTATTAGCCCCCTATGAAATGAATTAATATTTAGTCGGATAGTCGGAACTTGAAATATACTAACCAAAACCACTCCACAGGGAGTTAGGTGATTCTAGGCTCTCCTCATACTAGCATTAAACATTTGAAGCAATTTCAAGGGCCCAGACCAATATCTTAAACTCATTAAGAAATTTGTATTCCCGAGCAAAAACCTGTTAGCTACCGTTTACAGTGGTCCCGAGCCCGGCAGCAGCAACACCACCTGGAAACTTTTCAGAAAGGCAAATACTTGGGCTCCACCTTAGACCTACTGAATCAAGCTCTAGGGGTGGAGCTCAGCAATCTGTGGTGGTTCTGAGGCACACTAAAGTTTGAGAACCATTAATCTATTACTCTGCATGCTTTTCCACCCAAAAGCTTCCTCATGGGGGTGGGATAGGGTGAATTAAATTTTAAATGGGAAGAGTAAGATATACATGGCCCCAAAACAGGAGTGAAGTGGAAGGTACTTGAGGAAGGTCACTAACAAATTTAAACAAAACTGCACAACACTCTGGGTACCCAGCATTCATTTCCCAGCTCCTGCCAGTCTGTCCACCTGGCAAATAAGGGGCCTTTCAGTACATTCTTCCCTAGAGACCTCCAGAATTTAAGCATTCCCTAAGAAGCCTGTCCCCTCTTCACACTACTCCCTTGGTGATTTCATCCCCACCTCTCTCCCTCTCTAGTTATGGCCTTAACTATCACCATAAGCGGCTATTTTCCACACCTCCTATTTCCAGCCCACTTTCCTGAGCTTTGGCCCAAATATCCAAGTCTGTTGTTCAAACACTACCACTAGATTTCCCCCTTCATTCTTTCAACTTGCCCTTCTTTCCTGACATACAAGGCCCTCCAGGATCAGAGGCCCTTTCCTCATGCTTCCTCTGCCTAGAAAGTACTTCCCACCTTTGAACAATTATTCATCTATTAAGACTCAACTCATTACTGGAGGGGAAGAGGGTGGGAAAGGGTGAGTAAAAGGGGTAAAGGGGCACATATATATGGTGATGAATAAAAACTAGACTACTGGTGGTAAGCATGATGCAATCTATACAGAAACTGATATATAATAATGTACACCTGAAATTACACAGTGTTATAAACCAATAAGACCTCAATAAAATAACTAAAATAAAAAAGACTCAATTCAAAGATTGCCCATCTCCTTCCTGGTTCAAGAAACTTTTCCTGACCTCCTCCTTTCCCTTACCTTCCCTTGGATAGACTTACTCTCTTTTTGCGCCCAACTACACATTTTATAGATGTCCACTGTAGCACATTTAACAGTGGAGTCATAACACATGAGCATTTAACTTCCCTGCATTCAACCACATAAACTTAGCAAAAACAAAACACCTATGAAGGTCATCATATGTTCATGTAAAGTAGGAGTCATTATGCTTTTCCCAATGTGAATATCCCATTGTGTCAGAGTCTAGTATTTAAATATACTTTTTGTACAGTTATAGCAGTAATTTTGTGCCCCAGGGGACATTTGGCAATGTCTGGAGACATTTTTGGTTGTCACAACATGGGGGGAGAGTGTTACAAGAATCTAATGGGTAGAGGCCAGGGATGCTACTAAATGTTCTACAGTGCACTGGACAGCTCCCTATAACAAAGAATTACTCACTCCAAAACGTCAATAGTGCTAAGGTTAAGAAACCCTGAGTTAGAGTGATCTTTCTAAAGAATAAATAAAGGTCACGTCATTCCCTTGATTAAACTCCTCCAATAGCTTCCCACTGGAACCAGAATAAAGTCCAAACTCCTGGTCATAGTCTATTAGGCCCTGCCTACCTCTCTGATCTCATCCCTCCTCACCTTCCTTCTCAATCACTACTCTGGTCAAAGTGGCTTTCTGTGCAAACATACCAAGCTTGTGACCAAATACACCAGAGATTCTCAGATCTTTGCACTTGTTGTTCCTTCTACTATGTTCTTCACTGTATGTATCATCTCAAATGTCATCCATCTCCTCAGAGAGGTAGGTATTCCCTGAACATTGTAGCATTAGTAGCTGCCACTGCCACCACCACCACTACCAGTTATACACACTCATTCCCCTACTTAATTTTCTTTATAACACTTAAAAGCATCTGAGATTCTGTGTTTACTGTTTGTCTCCCTCACTAGAATGTGAGCTCCTTGAGAACAAGCATATCCCTAGAGTCTAGTAATAAATGCTCAATAAATATCTGATTGACTACAACACAGCCCCCAAAACCCAAGCCAACTATTTCATCTGGTGATCAACTAAATAAACAAAGATTTGTTTTGAATACTGGAGGAAAAACAAACTCTAATAGACCTGTTGAGAGGAGGATATGTTGGAATCTAATGTAGTGCTATCCTAAGAGATTTTCAATGTAGTTTTGAAAATACAATTTTTTTCACTTCATTTGCTTACTTTAAAAATATAACTCCATTACATTGCTCTTGCTTACGTCAGTCTTCTATTAAACTGTAAATACTTTAAGGGCAGAAGCCATCTTAGAATCCTCAGCATTTAGCATGAAGCTAGGCATTTAGACTTTCAGGTACTACCATTACTCTTCTACTAAGGTGGAAATTTTTGTGTCACCTGTTACTGCGTGGTTTCTGTCTCTTGATAAGAGTCTGATAGATATGTCACCCTTAATCCATCACAATCAGTAACCAAACTCAAGAGATTTTACTTTCATGTTCTACCTATAAAATGTCACTACCTACTTATTTACTTTGTTATAGCTAGAAATTACCTCCTTTCCATGCCCACTACTATCACCTTAGCTGACATCTGATTATCATGCCTGAACTATGACAATAGCGTCCCAACTATTTTTCCATCATCAAACCATCTTACACAGTACTGCCAGTTCCATCTGTTTATGTTGCTAAGTAAAATTCAAAGTGGTATGTATTCAATAACAGCTACCATTTATTAAGTACATACTATGTGCTAGGCAGTATGTTAAGCAATTAATATTCTCATTTTATATGTTCTCTAAGATTGAAAAAATTTTTTTGGCAATAGCTTTATTGATATAATCCACTCATACAAAGTGTACAATTCAATGGTTTCTAATACATTCACAGAGTTGTACCATCACCACAATCAATTTTAGAACATCACCCCAAAAATAAAGCCCATACCATTAAGCCATCACCCCCAAAACCTTCACCCTCCTCATCATTATGCTGCTACTAATCTACTTTCTGTCGCCATAGATTTGCTTATTCTGGACATTTCATGTAAGTGCACTTATACAATATGTGGTCTTTTGTGACTGGCTTCTTTCACTTAACATGAACATAGGTGAACATGTTTTCAAGGTTCACCCATGTTGTAGCATGAATCACTACTTCATTCCTTTTTATGACCAAATATTTCATTACAGTGGATATACCACATTTTGTCTATCCATCAAGTTGATGGACATTGGTGTTTTTTTTTTTCACCTTTTGGCTATTAGAAATAATTCTGCTATAAATACATGTGTACATATTCTCATTTCTCATGGGTACATACTGAGGAGCAGAATCTCTGGATCAAATGGGTAACTCAATGTTTAACTTCTTGAGGAAATGCTAGACTGTTTTCCAAAATAGTTGTACCACTCTATGTCCCCACTAGCAGTGTATGGAGGGTTGCAATTTCTCTACATCCTCATTAACATCTGTTATTATCTTTTTGACTATTGTCATGCTAGTGGGTGAAATGCTATTTCACTATAGTTTTGATTTGTATTTCCTGATGACTAATGATGTTGAGCATCTTTTCATGTGCTTATTGATCAATTGCATATCTTCTTTGGAGAAACATCTATTCAATCCTTTGCCCATTTTTTAAATTGGGTTATTGTTCCTTTTTTTTATTGAGTTGTAACTGTTCTTTACATATATTCTGGATACAAGTCCCTTATCAGATATATGATTTATGAATATTTTCTCCCATTCTTTTCACTTTCTTGATGATGTCCTTTGAAGCAGAAAGCTTTTAAATTTTTTTTAAAAGATTTTATTTTTCCTTTTTCTTCCCAAAGCCCCCGGTACATAATTGTGTATTTTTAGTTGTGAGTCCTTCTAGTTGTGGCACGTGGGACGCTGCCTCAGCATGGCTTGATGAGTGGTGCCATGTCCGCACCTAGGATCCGAACCTGCAAAACCCTGGGCCACAGAAGCAGAGCGTGTGAACTTAACCACTCAGCCACGAGGCTAGCCCCCAATTTTTTAATTTTGATAAAGTCTAATTTACCTGTTTTTATTTTGGTTGCTTATGCTTTTGGTATCATATCTAAGAAACCATTGCCCAATCCAACTTCATTAAGATTTACCCTTATGTTTTCCTCTAAGAGTGTATAGTTTTAGCTTGTTAGGTATTTGATACATTTTGAGTTAATTTTTGTGTATTGTATGAGGTGAGAGTCCACCTTTATTCATTTGCATGTGGATATCCAGTTGTCCCAGCAGCATCTGTTGAAAAGTCTGTTCTTTTCACATTGAAATGTTTTGGCACACTTGTCGAAGATCAATTGACCATAAATGTAAGGATTTATTTCTTGATTCTCAATTCTATTTCATTGATCTATATGTCTATCCTATGCCAGTACCACATTGTCTTGATTACTGTTGCTTTGTAGCAAATTTTGAAATTGGGATGTGTCAGTCCTCCCACTTTGCAAACATTCTCATTTAATGCTTAATGTAACTCTGGGTACTAGGCATTATTCACATTTTACAGATGAGGAAACTAAGGAAACTTGGAGAAGTTTAGCTTTCCTATGGGCACAAAAATATTTGGTGGTTGTCCTAGGATTCATATTCAGAACTATATAAATCTAAAGGTAACCAGTAGGCTATGCTTCTTCTATAATCTGGTCCCAATCTACGTTTCAGACTTAATTTATACTAATCCCCCAATGTACTCTAAAATATTTCCATGCTTTTCTGCCTCTGAACTTCTGCTCCTGTTGTTCTTTCCATCTGAAATGCTCTGCCCTCCATCTGTTGCATAAAATTCTAACTCACAAAACCTTCACCATCACTTAGCAAAGTGATCTCTCTTTTCACGCTATTCCCTTAGTACTACAAGCCTCTCTCATGGTTCTTATTCCACATTACATCTTGTAATAAAGGTAACTATGTATACATATTATTTCTCCTCCTAGGTTAAGAATAAGGACCATATCTTATTCACCTTTGTATCTCCTCAAAGCCCTAATACAGTACCTTTGACATAGTAGGTACTAACTGTCTTGAATGAATAAATGAATTCTAACATTATCCCTATCAGAATGGGCAATAAGAATGCATATATGTATTAGGGTTGGAGGTGGAGGCTTGAGGTCATGGAAGGTTGCAGGAAAGAATACCTAGGGAATATCCTAATCCTGAGACTATGACAAAAGAAGGATGACGTGGAAATAGGGTATGGTAAAGTGGAGGCCCAAACAGAGAGCTGATGTTTATCACTCCTTTGGCAAGAGAGAAACTTTCATTCTTCAGGTGTTGTGTGTAGACAAGTAATACATGCCAGTGAATAGGAAATAAGATAAAACAAGTGACTTAAGCAGCCCCAAATTGAGCTTACTGCAGTATAGATCAGGTGATAACAAGTAACTCCAGTATAGTAAAGTCAAGTCTGATATACCCTGGGATATCTAAAATACAACACCAGGACAAAAAGCTGCTCTAGGGTCAGAAGTCCCCAGGAGAAAATAGGAAATTGAGACATTTATCTCAAAAAAGCCAGGAAATAGAACAGTGTGCCAATCCTCACAACCTCCTCCCTGTTCCCAACCATTTCTCTGACTTGCCCATTCTCACACCACTTCAAGTCATTAACACTTCTCCATTTTTTAGCCCAAACTGCTGGATAAGAAGAAAGTCTTTTTCAGAAGAATAAGGTGCTATTCTTCTCCTTGGTGCCATCTGGTTCAAGTCAAAAGGTATAACTTTCTCATAAAGGAAACAGTTAGAACTCTACGCTTTGGAAAGACTGACATCAGGGCCTCTTGCCATGCAATAAATCTAGAATGCTGTCTCTAGAAGGCACTTGTGGCTAACTTCTTAGAAATGAGTCACATAATACAGGAGCTCCCATTCAGCTTAGAATCTTTACCTGGACAAGTGAAAAGGTTTAGAAAATAGTGGGTTTCAAAGTTGGCAACAACCTGGCATCAGCAGGGTAATTTCATCACAATCTCTCCATTTTCTAGACATCCAGTCAGGATCTGGTTAAGCTATTTAAACCCCACCATCTACTTTCTCTTCCAATTGCCTTTTATCCAGCTGGCAGGAGCTTCCAAGAAACATGATATAGTAGGCACTGCAGTATACGGGCTGCTTGTTGGGATTGGAATAGACCTGTTCAGGTTTGAGAGATGCAAAAGGGTTAGCTCCATAGGCAGTGATGTGTGTATCCAGGTCCACTAGAATCTGCAAAGAGGCTGCCAACTCCTGATGGCTATAAGAGACAGATAAGAAAAATTGGCCTGCTGATTATGAGAGAGAGAGGAGAGAAACTGCTCAGAACTTGACATTTCTAAACTCAGCGATCCCAAAAACTACCTCAGGCTAGACTAGGCAAGAGCTAACCCTCCCTTCCAAATGTCTCACTAATTATCCAATTAACTAGCACAGTACTTTGTTCCAAGGGGATGAGAATGTCAACTAGGAGAAGGAAGAAAATCTTCACCAGAAGGCAGATGAGCAAAGGGGAGAGAAATGAGCTCATCTATATAAAGATAGGTGTGAGTGAATCAGGGAGGTATCACAAATAGGAAGAGGTCAAAACCTGTAAACAGTAATCAACGTAGGGATCTCATAATCACGAAGTAGCAGGAGGGTGGGCAGCCAAGCCTCCATCAAGTCTGGGGAAGCATGGAAACCTATGGAACAAAAATGGCAATGGGAATAGAGAGAGGAAAGGCTTAGGTAGACCCTAAGCAAGATACTTCTTTGTGTCCACCCCACTCCTCACCTTGTTTACCACCATCACCCACCCCAGGTTCTTCAATGGAAAATTCTGAACATAGGTGTAGCACATACGGCTAATGACCAACCAAGGTCATCATTATATTGTTTTACATGACCAAATGAATGAGGTTCCAAAGATAGAAGACACAAGAGTCAGGACAGAAAATTCCCAGAGAAGCCACCCAGTGTTCCCTTGAACCAATGCCTCTTACCTGGATGGAATGCCACCACCAAATCTGGACGGGCTATCTGCCCAGTCTCTACCTGCTCCTCCCAGAAGTCATGATAGAGGCCCTTATGGCCACTAAGCTGAACTGTGCCAGGTTCCAAGGGTGAAGTTGAGGTGCTCTGTAAAAAGCCAGCAGCTATGTCTACACCCACCATGATTACATGGAGGCCAAGGTGTCCAGGAAACATGTAGCTAAGCTCATCATAGTCCCCAGGGCGAGTGAGGAATGTCTCCACATGGGAAGCACCAACCACATGCACTGTGCTTCCCCCAATCTTCCTAACATCTATCCCCAAGGCCCGAAGCCCAAGGCCCAGTGTCAAGGGCCGTGACAGGGCATCTGTCAGCAGCCGCTTCAAAGAGCTCTGCAGGACATCTGGGTCTGGCCTTGGCCGTCCTACACTGGCCCAGAGGGTGGTCATGGCATGACTACGTAGCACAGCATCCAGTGCAGCATCTAGTTGTAAATGCCGCATAGAAAACCAGGTGTCCCAGCCCTGTACAACTTCAGCCAGCCATGGCCAAGGTCCTGAGGGTAGGACAAAATCACCTGCAGGAAAGAAAGAATAAGTAATGACCTAATCCTTCCCTGGCTTCAATATTCCCTCCATGTCCACTCTCCCAACGTGTGACCAGGAGTGCCCCACTCCCCTGCCCTACCCAGTTCCTCATAACAATATGCTTTCCTATCTTTCCCCTAGTATGACTAACTATGACCATTATGACAAAGTTCCCCAAAACCACCACTCCACCTGTGACCAAAAGCCATTCCATGAGACGATCCACAGCTACAAGACGCAGCTCTTGACAAACCCTCCTGTGTGCTGGCTGGTCTGACCTCTGGCACTCTGGACCACAGTAATAGACATTTCTGCACCTGAGAGAATGAGTCCCAGAAATAATGTTCCTATACCTCAAAGGTGATTGGGAGAGTCTTTGGGAGGGAATTAATATTCCTGCACCTAGGAAGAAAGATCACTGAGTAAGGAAGGTAGGGAGAGGAATAATAGCTGATGCACGAAATTTGGGGACTATTATTGGGTAGGTGACGCAATAGAGACTGGGAATGTAATTATCTTCTTGGGTCAGAGTGACAACTCAGTCTCTTTCTGGAACAACTTATTTTTTACATCCCTGACGGAAAAAACAACAACAACAACAACAACAAAATCAGGAGTTTGTAGCTGCCCTCTTATCACAGGTATGGCTCAACCCCAACCTCCCTAGAATAGATATGGTTTTACCCATTGAGTACTCAAGAGGAGGGAGGTAGAGAAGATTGTACTGTGGTCTCTGTCTGACCTTTCCATAACAAGAAAAATGAGGAGCCCAACCCTTTTCTAATCTCTCTGTGGCCTGAATCACACAAAATGAGGAGTTGGCCTTAAGTTATTCTGAAAACTCTCAGAACTTTCCTCCAGCAATGAGGTCTTAGAACAGGATCATTTCTGGATATCTCCCCTATTAGCCCCCAACTAGTCACCTCTTGCACTGCCGGAGGACCTTGGAGTCTGAGAGGCCACTAGGGAGTGCTCTACAGTAAGCACAGAATCGGAATGTGTCCTCCATCTTCTGGAACATTTCTTGAGGGCATCGAAATCCAAAGCCTGACACAGGAGTACCCCCATCTACCACCAACCTGCAAAAGACAGCATGGAGAAGGAGTGATAATAGGAAAAAGAATATCTCCAAAATCTCTCATGAACCCTACCTTGCCTCCTATATATTTCTACCTACTCCCATGTAACCTACTCCCATCATTTCTCACTTAAGCAAATTATATTTGTTCTATAGTAATAAAACTAGCAAAAGTTAGGATGAGAAAATCCCTCACTCCAAGAACCCCTCATTTGTATATTCTCCAAGTTACTCCCTCCCTACCTTCTGAAATCACTTCTACCGGAGATAATATATCACTCTCTCATAGAGCTAGTCACTCACTTGTATTCTTCATAGCTTTTCATGTTCAGCTTTTGAAGGATCAGCTGGGATAGGCCAGGAACATTATTCTCCAAGGAGAAGAAGCCAAGTGCATCAATGCTAGGGCCAGGTTTTGAGAGGGTCACAGGCACAGAGGTCACAACTGTGGGTGGGGTCACAACCATGGGAGTCACTGATGAGGGAGGTTTCTTGTGCCTTCGTCGCCGGGACCGTGGAGCCATGGCCTGTCCACTGATATCTGGGGACTATATATAGAACAGATATGGAATGGAATTTCACAAGCTGGATATGTGTTTTCATATGTTTGACCTTTTACTTCTCATTCCAGTCTCTCAGATCCCAGTATCAGTAAGATTTATTTAGTATCTACTGACTAGAATTGATCACCACAGGCAGTTGTGAAAAATAGTGAGGAATAATTATATATATTTATACATATATGTGTTACATATGAAGTTCCATATATAATATAAATATATAAGTAAATAAATGCATATAAAAAGTTCTGTAGGGACCATATAAAACCAATAACAGTGATTAACTCTGAGGAGAGGAAGAGGCACTGGGATGAGAACTGGGTTGATTAAAGTGGACTTTAGATTTATCTGTAATGTCTGACTTTTTTATACAAAGAATAGATTCACATATTATTAGTGTATTTTAAAAATCAACTTGAAAGAGAAGAAAAAGCAACAGAAGTTTTGGCTGTCCAAAACTACCATCTAGTTGGAGAATTAGTCAATCTAATCTAATTGGGGAAGTAAAACATTCATTTTAAAAGACCTATCGTCACATTTATAAGCAATAAACCAAGAAGTAGAAATTAAATGCAAGACAAAATGAGCACCACAATGCTGAGTTGCATAGTCAAAGCAAGTTACGCAAATTATGAGGAAAATTTCCTAAAGTAGTGAGTTTTGAAGTAGAACTAAGCCCACACCCACCCACTACCTAGCAGGAACTCTATGATGTCCTCTTTCCCTGGCTTGACTTCTCCCATTCTTTCCACAAGGACTGAGTAAACAAAAGGGACGATATTGGAAACAATAAAAAATACATTCATTCAACAAATATTTATTGATAAACAGATAAAATCATTTGCAAAATACTACAATGGAAACAAATATGAAAAATATACTTAACATCTAAATGTCTTATAGAGGAATTAAAATTACAAATATAAAAATTATAAAAATTATAAATTATAATAGAAGGTAGTATATAAATCCTATAAGAAAAGTGAAACTGAAACACTAATGAAAGATCAGAAGAAGAGAGTCTCTTTAGTTGGTGAGGTACAGGAAGACTTTATCAAGCAGGAAGCAGTAGGAATAGACCATGAAAGATGCTAATACTTTTGAATACATAAAGATAAGGAAAAAGGAATTCTAAGCACAGAGAAGAGCATGAGAATAGAAATGTAGTTGGGGGGCCAGCCCGGTGGCGCAGCAGTTAAGTTCCCATGTTCCGCTTCTAGGCAGCCCAGGGTTCACCGGTTCAGATCCCTGGTGTGGACATGGCATCGCTTGGCAAAAAGCCATGCTGTGGTAGGCGTCTCATGTATAAAGTAGAGGAAGATAAGCATGGATGTTAGCTCAGGGCCGGTCTTCCTCAGCAAAAAGAGGAAGATTGGCAGTGGTTAGCTCAGAGCTGATCTTCCTCAAAAAAAAAGAAAGAAAGAAATGTAGTTGGGAACATTCTGGGAATTAATGAAATAGAATGGTTTGGGTATGATTATTAAGTCTAAAGACCTAAATGTAAGAGCTAAAACTATAAAGTCTTAGAGGAACACATAGGGGAAAAGCTTCCAATTGGATTTGGCAATTTCTTGGATATGACACCAAAAGCACAGGCAACAAAAGAGAAAATAGATAAATTGGATTACATCAAAATCAAAAAATTTTGTGCCCTAAAGGACAGAGTGAAATGGCAACCCACAGAATGGGAGAAAATACTTGCAAATCATATCTGTTAAGAGATTAATAACATCGAATATGTGAAGTACTCCTACAACTCAACAACAAACCACCCAATTAAAAAATGAGCAAAGAACTTAAATAAATATTTCTCCAAAGAATATAGACAAATTGTCAATAAGCACATGAAAAGATGCTCAACATCACTAAGCATTAGGAAAATGCACATCAAAGCCATGAGATACCACTTCACATCCATTAGGATGGCCATAATTAAAAAAACAGAAAACAACAAGTGTTGACAAGATTGTGGAAAAACTGGAACCTTCAGGTACTGATGTAGGAATGTAAAATGGTGCAGCTGCTATGGAAAACAGTATACTGGTTCCACAAAAAGTTAAATGTAGAATTACCATAAGACCTAGCAATTTCACTCTTAGGTATAGACTCAAAATAACTGAAAACAGGTACCCAAACAAATGCTTAAAACAAATGTTCATTAGCAGTACTATTCACAAGAGCCAAAAGGTAGAAACAACCCAAAGGTCCATCAACAGATGAAGTAATAAACAACAACAACAAAAAAATATATATATAATGTAATTATTCAGCCATAAAAAGAAATAAAGTACTGAGATACACTACAACGTGGATGAACCTCAAAAACATTATGCTAAGTGAAAGAAGCCAGACACAAAAGGTCACATTATATGATTCCATTTAAATGAAATATTGAGAATAGGTAAATCCAGAGACAGAAAACAGATTCATGGGGCTGGGTGGAAGGGGGAATGGAGAATAACTGCTTAATGGTTATGGGATTTTCTTCTGGGGTGATGAGAATGTTTTGAAACTAGATAGACGTGGTGGATGCACAACAATGTGAATGTAACAAATATTATTTAATTGCCTACTTAAAAGGATTAATTTTATGTTAATTTTCCTTCAGTTGAAACAAAGGAAAGAAAGAAAGGTACCAATAGAGACTGAAAAGCTAAAAAATTAACCCCCAGCTTAACTGCCTCCAGGGATAGGTAAATGACAGAGGATAAAAATGCTGACAGTGGTTGGTTTTACTGTGAATGAAGTTAACTATTAAAAAGTTCAAATCAGGGATCATGTTTTGTTACAAAAATAGTCTGATATTTAATCCTTCTGGACCAGATCTGTTAGGAAAAAACCTGCAAGAATCATCCAGCTAATATCTATTATTTTATACCATGGCTCTTGCAAACCCCTGTGCTCAGGTTAATGGAGGAACTAATTTATATTTTCCTTTATACTTTCTTTCTCCTTATCCTTTCATTCTACCCCTTTAATCTCTCCCCTTGTCCCACTGATGAATGGATGGTTTCGGAGCCAGCAGAACAGAGATAGCTAAGCTCATCTGCATACCATATCTTTTTTGTTCCCACCAATAAAGAAGAAATTAGACCTAAAGTCAGTAGATTATTTTAGGATTTAAGGGTCATGTCTCTTTATTAAAGGGTGCCTTCACACCTTAGGACTCCTTTTCCTAAAACTGACCTGACACCATACATTCTCATCACATTTCCAGAATCACTGTGATTCTAGAAGCAGCATTTATCTGCTCTGTCTACCCAGCTCCCTCAGGCAAGATAAGACCTTCTTAAACTGAAAGAATGGACTCATCTTTTCTTTTTAGGTATGGAGGAAAAGTATCCGGATTCAAGACAACTCAAGAGTCTTAACCAGATGTAACAATAAATATCTTCCTGATGTTTAACCAAAAGCCTTTATGCTGTAATGGAAGCCAATTAAGACCAGAAAGGTACTGCCTCACTTAGCTGCCTTTCCAAAGAGAGGTCTTCCTCCAAGGGAAGATTAACTCTTGGCTCTCTGGGGGCTGGTTCAACTCGCTAAAATTCAACAGATCACACAGCTTGGAGACGAGTAGTGCTGGTAAAATCTCTGATGTCATAGTTTCTTGTGTCTACAGCAAGCTCACAATACAAATGAACTAAATTTCTGACAGTAAGGTAAGAAGGTGGGAATGAGGAGCCAGGTCTTTGCATTTGCATCTACATATATCATCAGGCTCATGTCTGACTTTGTATATCCCAGGCCCAGAGGCAGGTTCCCTGGTCCTAACTTTCCTGCAGTGAGCCCCAAGATCCTCTAAATTCAAGGCAGGGGTGGGGCATGGGAAACTGAAGAGATACAAAGGCAAAAAACTGACGGGACAAGGGAGAAGTTGGAAAGAATTAGAAAACTTTCAGAATTTTCCAGAGTTCAGAGTCTACCCCACCTCGAAAGGGAATCGCTTTAACTTTTTTCTAACCATTCCCAGTGACTAAGACAGAGAACACCAACACCAAGGACTGGAGAGGAGAGGAGACATGAACTGGATGCCTAGAAAAATTCTTATCCTTCATCTCCAAATTCCCTAAAATATTAGCCTAGTCCCAGACCTGGGTCTCTCATATTTCTTCCTCCTTACCACCAAAAGCCTCAAGTTTCACCTAAACCACAGTCATCTTCTCACCATCTCCAGATCAGGAAGGTCCATCTAATTTTCTCTAACTCACCAGCAAACACAAAACATCTTTGGGGAGGTGGGGAAGAGAAGGTGAAGCGAAGTTAGTCATTGGGGATTCTCAAAAGGGGTTGGGAAAGAGAAAGAGAAAAGGAGAAATATATTAGGAACATTGCTATTACGAGCACATTCAGCTGCTTAATCAGTGATTAACACTCCCTAGGGTGATAAATGCTTTACTCAACTATAAACTAAGCAAGCAGACGAATGATGGAAAAGTAACTTACCCTGCTAAGCCCTCGGCTTCCTTCCTGCTCGTTCTTCCAAGTGAAGTGAATGCTTGATCTTCTCAGGTCTAGGTTGTGGCTGACTTGCAGCTGTCCTTTCATATCACTTTCCTTTGTAAACTGCTGAAATGCTGAGTCTCTGTCATTAGGTGTGCCCTGCCAACCAGACAGACTACGCTGAATTCTCCCTAACGAGGCAAGTAGGGACCTGGCCCCCTGCCTGTGGACTTGTCTCTTTCTGACCTTCCTTCTCTGCCAGGAAGGCTCAGAACTCTCTCAACACTCCTGAACTCACCCAAGACCAGGCAGGCTGAGGAAAAATGAAGCCTACTGTTTCCTGAACCTCTCTCATTAAGGCAGTATTTCTATTTTCAGGCCAGAGCATCAGGAAAAAACCCTTGGGATTAGTAGGCACTAGCTCAGAGGAACAGGAACCCCTGGAGTTCTGGATGTCAATCTAGACCCAGGATGAGTTCCCCCAAGCTCAAAGTCCTTTTTAGCATAACAAACACTGCTCAAACACAACTCAACAATGACCAATCTAGGCTTAAGCACAAATATAATAACCAGGAAAGGAAAATAGAAATGGTTACTTAATGGTATAGAAGGAAATCAATTTTAGGGGAAACATCCAGAATTAATTTGTAAATTTCACTTTCCCTGAAAGGAGAGCAAGATACTTTCTGAGTCATTATAATCAGGGGCACTCCACTTGTCTGTGTATTTCAAAAGAGGAATAAATATTTCTGGAATATTAAAGTAAGCAAGACCAAAATATTAAGGACTAAAAATGCATACTATTTCTAGGAACAGAAAATAGAAAAGAATCAACCCAAACACCTTCTCATTTCTTCCTGTAATAGATGTGATCCATCCACATTCCAGGCTCCTTTTCACTTAGAACTGTCAAGCTCCAGAACCTATCAGAAGTTGTTAGGGTAGTGGTTCCATATGGCTGCAAGACCTGACTTTTTGCTTACATCGGGCCCCAGCTATGTCACTTACCTGCTTCTGTGAACATCCTCAAACTGGGGAACAGAACCACTTGCAAAGAGGTCCTGGAATGTGACAAATCAAATCTACATATGAACAGATGCAGAGAATGGATTTCAAAGGAACCCCAAATTGTAGAAAGCACAAGCTACAAGCAGGGAAGGTGAAAGGAAAGTGTTAAGGATGCAACAAAACATTAGATAACATTATGTAGAATAGCTGTGGACAAAGGAAAATCACTTGCAACAGACAAAATTCCTGAATAAAATAGGGGTGATTCATTTAAGCAAAGGCTTCACGCCAATTTCAAATTTAACTGGCAGAACATGTAAAGGTTATGATTTCTGTTAATAATGGCTGAACTGCAGAAGGTATAAGAAGTCAGAGATTATCTTTTCTAACTGAAGAGTGTCACCTTTGAATATAAGAGGAGATAATACATAGAAAAAAATTTGATACTGAATATTAATTTACATTTTCCCATCACTACTACTTGTCTGGCAGACATTTAAATTTACAATTTAGAAAGATCTGAACTTCTCACAATTTGCATTCATCATGAGTTACACTGAAAAAAAACCTTAAAAAATACTTTTATAGTTGATTGCGAAACCAGTTATGAAGAAAGCCTACAAAGAGGTTTCTATTCAACAAGGAGGAAGCGGTCTATGAGGCACTGCTACCACCCTTCACATGTGCCACTTTTTCTGAGTTCCGTTCCTTTCTTTTACTTCTTCTTTTTAAACTTTACCATCAACTCATAATTCTTCTAGTTTGCCAATGATGCTTTAAGTTTGCCCATGATTCCCACAAACATTATACAACTCCAGTGAAGGACCTAAGAGGTAAAGAAGTTCCTGGTACCTGATATACTAAACTCTTAATTTAGACATGCATAGTTTTCATAAAACAATAACATTAAGAAGAATCTTTTTTGTGTATGTGTGAGGAAGACTGGCCCTGAGTTAACATCCATTGCCAATCTTTCTCTTTTTGCTTGAGGAAGATTGTTGCTGAGCTAACATCTTGTTGCTGAGTAACAAAATTCTAGCCAAAACATTTTCTTTCAATTAAAACTCAAGTGAAACAGTGATTTTAATTATTCAATTTAGGAGGCCTATAATAGGCACCCAAAATTCTCTCATGCTCAGTTACCAATGCTCATCTAAAAGAAGTGCGACGAAAGTTAGAAAAAAAGGTGCAAAATTTAGAAGAATTTAATTCATCAAGCCAGTCCTGATGGCCTAGTGGTTAAAGCTGCTCACTCTCACTGCTTCAGCAGCCCAGGTTTGGTTCCCAGGTGTGGAACCACACCCCTCATCTATCAGTAGCCATGGTGTGGCGGCAGCTCACAAAGAAGAACTAGCAGGACTTACAACCAGAATATGCAACTACGTACTGGGGCTTTGGGAGGAAAAAAAATAAAAGAATTTAATTCATCAAATTACCATGAACTATCCATGAGGTAATCTTCTCTGAAGGATGCATCCCAGTTCCATCAACAGGATTTTCTGATTTGCATAAGAAGGTCCAGTTAGACTGCATCTTCCAAATAAAACCCAAGACAGAGATAGGAGCAGCGGCCCATGCATGGAATTTATTGTGTGCTACTGTTTATAAAATATTTGAATAGTCCTGCACATGCATAATATTTCCAACTTAGACAGGAGACCATACAGGGTGCACTTTCTGGCAAACAAAACAATAGATGGTTCCGCTGCCTGGAGCTCTGAGTTGTATTCCAGGGCATGAGGGAAGCAGGCCACCAAAGTAAAGGGAAATACCAAACTACAGTGGTAATCAATACAGATCAATAATTGTGAAAAATTAGCACATGATTCCATTTAGTTTAACCAAGCAGTTCTGTAACTATCAAAAGAAAATGTTCAACATGCAGTCTTGACTTTTATGCTTCCACTAACATTTGAATGATTGAACAGAACCATTGGTTCTATGCTGCATTGCTTAACCAAAAACACTTCCAGAACATTTTAAAATTTCCTTTGCATCGAAACATAAAAATGATAGAAAGCCAGCAGCAAATCACCCTGGTGGCTATTGAAGCAACTTGAGTACTCACAATAAACTAAAATTTCTCATAACATCTAGGTAACCTATACATGTCGTACCTGTACATCATAGGTCTATATATTAAATATTTTCAAAATGAAAACATGCATACACAAAATACGTCAAGTTTTACAGACATGATTTGAATTAAAATTTACTTTGACAATGTACAAACTTCTTTTAAAGTACCTTAAATGATTAATTCTGTAATTCTTTATAATTTTGAAATTTAGAGGTTTTCTTCTTAAATCTCTGGGGTGTAAATCTCAAAAGATGTGGGCAAAAAAAGATTCTAAATTGGTTTTTGGATTTGTGTTCAAGTAACAGAGTCTGCCTAGAAATAGGTTATGCATTCATAATTCAAAAATACCAAGACTATATTACAGAATTAGCCACATTTAAGAACTATAAACCTGACATCAGCATTTTGTATAAATGCCAACTGGGTTTCTCAGCATTTTGCCCATAACTCAAAATACAGCTTAGTAACCTCAGAAATGTATTTTAAGACCATGCTAATTCATCCTTTAAAGACATTTCATGGGGGGGAAAAGTCCACATGAGCTACTACGATTCCATTTGAAGTCAGGGTTGAAAAACAAAATCTAATTCTACCGAGGGGAAAAAGAAATCTCATTTGTAAACTTAAATGTGTGAACCACAAGCATAAATGGAGGTGTAGTTGCCCTCCACTGGAAATTGCCCCAAGCCCCTTGCTCACTGCTCTCCACATTGGCAGCGATGATCCAGTCTTATCAGATAGCACAACATGTCCCAGGGCCCTCAAGCCTCCATCTAGGAAGGGGCCGGGGTCTCAAAAGCACAATGGTTTCTCCGGAGGGACTGTGACATTTACAGTCAGCTTGGCCAACCCCTCCAGCTCCTCGGGTGATCTGTCCATTTGGGGCCCGAGATGTGAGAGTCCCTGGGAAGCCGTGGGTCACTGGGCACTATGGTTGCCAGTCCCGTGGTTCTCAGTGGCATGTGCGGTGTTCAGAGAATTGAAACCATCTTGCTGTACAGCATCTTTCCGGGGTGGCATTCTCTCATTGATCCTATCCAAACCCTTTGCCTCTTCAAAACTGCAGATTCTATGTGGTGGAGAGAATCCTCGTATTGCTTAACAAAATGCAAATTTGATAAGTCAGTAATTGAAAAACATTTCTGAGATTTCAAAAACATAATTAATGATTTTTAAGAAGAAAGAAATTAGCTGTATGTAGCAACATTTAAATCTTACTTTACTGAATCCTATCCCCATTCCAGACTTCCCTTTTAAAATGTGAAATGTTTAAACCTAAATATAAACATGATAACTTCAAAGACGATAAGGTTAACATAACCTTTTAAAAAAAAAAAAAACACAAAAATAACCTTCCCTTGCCCCCACAATCAACCTCCAAGCAATGGTCTCAGGGCCTCAGTCTAACTTCTACTACATCAATTATCTCCTACCTCGGACTCTAAGATCACCAATGACTATCATAGTAAGGCGGCAACAAGAGTAGGGGCAAGTGAGGAGGCTAAATAAGGTTAATCCTCGACATACAAATCTGTTCCAAGAGCTTGGGAGGAGAAAGACATAAAGTTAAGTTAAAATTTAGCAGATGAGAACTTTCTTGGAGGTCAAGGTATCATCATGCCATCACCACCAATATGAAATGAAAAAGGTGGGAAATGCCTCCAGGAGTTAGATGTGTGTTTGGCTGACAGCAAAAAGTATTTATAGTTCCATATCTTAGGAGTTGTCTTCCTTAATTCACTGGCTATTCACTGCATGTTCTTTGGAAACCAAAATCAAAATAAATGGCAATTCTCCTCTAATTGTTATGGTTTCTCATTCACTTCATCCGGAATGATACATCCTCCATTATTAAAATATGCATAGAAACAATTTCCACCCTACTGGTTATAATCTGCTTGCTTTAATATATGCAATCCTTGGGACTCAGAGTCTGTGCATGTGAACCAAATAAATGGCTGGGGCAGCAAAGCATTCAGTGATGTGTAATATATCAAGCCAACACATTATATACATAAATATAATATTATCAGCAAACACTATCCCAAATTGCAGCAAAAAAAAAAAAAAAAATCATAGTGACAGCTCCTGCACTCTTAAGTGAATTACAGGAAATGAATAAAAACAAACTCAAACCTATATTTAGAGAGGGTTTCACTTAGGAAAAAATTATCTGCATAGCATAGAATCATGCAAAATATGGAATAGATCTTTATTTGCAACTTTAAATGCTAAATCATAGCACAACATCATGCTGTACTCTAAACAATTTTAAAGAATTCAGGAACATTAACTGCTGATTGCATACTATACTAGAAAAAGGAAAAAACCAGATTGTCACTATGGAAATCAGCCCTTGTGATTTAAAAAAAAAAAAAAAGGAGGAATGTGACTGTTAAACTTGATGAGTCAGTGAGTCTAATTCATGGCCTGTGCAAGCTAGGAATAAGACAAACCCACAGGACATTCTCTGATGCCCACCCACACACCACAGATCTCTGCCCAGTGCAAGGACTCTGATCATACCTTTTTCAGCCTCAATAGCCTCAACTGTGGCTGTACAGAAGTGAGCAGAGGCATGCAAAATGAATGAGAGAGATGAGAAGGGTCATATTGTACAGCAGAAAAGGCAATGATCACTTAAAATATCACAATACCCCATACTACATCATCATTTACAATTTAACATAAATATTACCCATATTAGAGAGTCCCATCCAATTCCCCAAATCCTGACACAGCACAGTTTACACACAGCACTATGACAACATCGCTCAGAGCACAGAACACACAGACCTATTGTAAACACAAACACCTCAGCACCCATGCAAATGCACTCCAATATTAATTACCCATCTTGAATTCAGTATTTTGATGGCCTTAGAATTTTCCAACAGGCTTATTATATCACAATCACAAGGAAGTTCTCTAAGGTGAAATTATGATGGTAGATTTGTGGCAGAAGAGCAAACAGGAGACTGTTTTCCTTCATGTCTAATTGAAATAATACTCATCATCAGTTGATTCCCTGAGATATAAACTAGAAGGGGTCAACAGTGCTTTCCTGTCACTTCTAATTCATAGGGCAAAACATAAGCTGCAAAAGTTGGTATGGCTACAGTGAAATTTAAGGGCAGTAAACATGGTAAGTTACTCTAAGTAGAAAAGTTCTATAGTTCTCTTCTTTGTGGGTAACCTAAAAGGACTCCTCTTGTCTACTAGGTACTTCCTTTCTATTCCAACATTGACGTTCCAAATATCTAAAGATATTAACATCTATAGCCCTAAAAAAAAATCCACTTATGTTGTTTATCATGAACTCAAATCTGCCTCAGGTAGTAACAGCCCGCATTCTCAAGCGAAGATAGAAAGGTTACTGAGCATCTTTTCAAGCCCATCCACTAACTAGAAAGGAATGAAGAGAGAGAATTAACTTCTTACAGGCAATAAATCCTAATTATTTCATGATATGGACATACATACAGGTCATATAAATGAGA
Source organism: Equus przewalskii (assembly GCF_037783145.1). NCBI lineage: Eukaryota > Metazoa > Chordata > Mammalia > Perissodactyla > Equidae > Equus > Equus przewalskii. The sequence goes on from NC_091831.1 coordinate 61,359,081, forward strand.
AATGCATTCTTGGTATAGTTTGTCTCTGCTCCAGTTAGAGAATCCCAACATGTTTAGTCATACATTTTATAGTCAAAGATTCTTTGGCTCATTTCTGGGTTCAAACTGTATAAGGCACTGACATTCAGGACCAAGACCAAAGATTGCAGAGGACAATATTGCCTGATAATAATGCCAATTCTCCACTTTATCTAAAGTGCACACACTCAGAATTATTTATACCAATAATGCCCCATCCCTTCTATTTCACTTCTTCTACAATAAGGCCAAATAGAATAATCATTCCTGAAATGACTTTTTAACAGCACAAATGATTTAGAAATGATAAATTTTATCCAAAGCAGTTATTAATGTGGAAGGACTCTGATGAATCAAGGAATTAAAGTAGACTAAATTAGACAAGTTTGTTGACCTTAACCAGACAGTAAAGTGAATTGGGGAGCCAAAAGAAGTAGGATGAACACTGAATGAAGGAAAAATTAATTTTCCTTAACTGTTAAATTATACCACAAATCAAAGCAGACATACTTATTGTATACCCACTGTACATATCATCATTTAACAAAATCCAGCCCTGTACACTTGGAAAACACTCTTGGAATTTGCCCAGACAGAAAACTATGGGATAAATGACTCACCTCTACTTGATTAGCCCCGGAATTCCTATTCTTCAAAATGTGAACTATTTTCTTTATAATTTAGAAATGGAATGAGGAAAAAATAAAATGCCTATCAGAATACGTTTTAAAGAGCTTGTGGTAACAGAAGTGATTTTATATGAAATATTTCATAACTTGTATCATATAGGGTAATAAATTAAAAATAAAACTGGTATCACTATAAGAATTTGTATCTATTTGAGTGTATCAACAGTTTAAAAGTCTATTAATGGAACTGGCCCGGTGGCGCAGCGGTTAAGTGCGCACATTCTGCTTCAGCAGCCTGGGGTTCGCCGGTTCGGATCCCGGGTATGGACATGGCACGGCTTGGCAAGCCATGCTGTGGTAGGTATCCCATATATAAAGTGGAGGAAGATGGGCACAGATGTGAGCTCAGGGCCAGTCTTCCTCAGCAAAAAGAGGAGGATTGGCAGCAGATGTTAGCTCAGGGCTAATCTTCCTCAGAAAAAAAAAATGTCTATTAATACGTTTTTCAAATTATGAAATGTGACAATATACTTTTGAAATCATTCTATGGGCTTTTAGTTCTACGTGTAAAAGCATTTTCTAGGTCAATTATATTCTCTGCTCTTTCCTGAGACCTCTAAAGGCTTTTATCCTTTTCAGAATAAAAACTAGATATCACACTCAAAACTGCATACCATGTCAGGCTTGAATGCTTAGAATTGAAAGGTCATTTGAGGCTTAAACATTAAGCTGGAAAGAAAGAGATCTGATAATTGCAAATTCTATCTGAAAGGCACTATTTTTCCTCTATTTGTTTTCAGTTTTATTATGTATTTTGGCATGGCCTTAATAAGTTTGAGTATAATGCTGTCTCAAACTGTGTTCCTCAATACTACACAGGATAACAGATCAAGAGGAATTTGACATTACTAAAACAGAAATGGCCACATATTTTCCCATATAGGTCCTGGTGAAGGTAGCATTATAGGACTAGCTCCCAATCAAATTTCTATGAAGAAAACAAACTCACATAAAATATAATATCAAATCCTACTCAAAGAGAGTTGTGCAGTTTGTAAAAACACTTGAGAAATATCATAAATTAACTTTAAAATTACTGAGAGGACAATTTTTATTTTCTGACAATAGGACTGAGGTTTTAGAATTTAAAAACTTTCTTTTGGCAATACTCAACTCTCAGTTATTCACATCGGGGAACATGTCTCCTAAAATTTTAAATGTTAGATAAGTTTTTAAAAATCACGCAGATACAGCTTTTGTATGAGTTATTTGTTTCAAAATGGGTTTATCTTATGCTAGGGAAATCACTTCAACCAAATGCTCAAACCATATTATCAAGACCCATCACTGGTAGAGCTAGGGAGCTACCTAGTTTCCCAGATTAGACCCCTTAAGCTCAGCACCATCCAATAACTCACTCTATGATGGAAATAGACAGTCCCATCAGTAAACCTGTCTTTCAAACCTTTCCTGTGGTTGGGGGTGATTTCAAAGTTGGAAGACTGAGCTTCAGGCTGCATGCAAATTAAGAATAAATAGAAGAGCCGAGCTGTCAACAAAGCATGTAACTAGCGGGTGCTAATTGTGAAATCTGAAAGAAAGATCTGCTGTGGATATAACGTAAAAGTCATAATATATCCAAGGATAACTGAGAGACAACTGTAGTGTAGATTTATTTAAGTATGAGATCCTTGTGGTTTTCTTTATTTTCTTCTGAACAAAGAGCAGGAAATGGATAACATTTTTCAAGCTATTAAAATTCATTCTTTCCTATTAACATTTTTCCTAATTTTATTGAATGTTTAAAATCTTAATTTGTTTTCATGAAATTCTTTTTAGTTCACTTTTCTAATGTTTACAATATAACAAGAAAAATGGAGGGTAGGAAACATAAAGAGAATCAAAGCAGTTTGTTTTTTGTAAAATCAAAAAAAGAAACCTCATTCAGAATGAAAATGTGAAGCTATAATTTCAAAACATAGCTGTACTTTCACACATACCAGTGGTGGTAGCAGACAACACAATAACATATAAAATAGAACACGTATAGGCTACAAGTAGAAATTATTTGTCTACAGGAAAAATTCCTTTTTCAAATTTATTTAAGCATTTATTAAGAGACTGAGTGAAATGAAATTGTGAAAAGTTGATCTAATTGAAATTTATTCAAAAATTTAAATTAAAATTTCCTAATTTTTTTTGTTTTAAAAAATTCTCTAATTATAACACCAAAAAGAAATTGTTAATCATGACTAAGGAAAACATCAGATCTGTTGCTGCCTGTTTTAATAAAGCAATGACCCTTGGAGGGCTGTCAAAAGTGACTACAAGAAAACATATAAATTAAGGCTTTCCATATCACATTTTTTGCTTTCCAATCACAAGGGAAAGAAATCTAGAGTTTGGGTTACTGTGTATAATCTATAACATTCACATCACTCTCTTCTATTTAATCTGTAATGGGCTTTCAAAAAGTTAACCCAGTATTTACACAGATATTTACGCCAAAAAAAGTTAGGTTTTTCAAAATGTAAAATATTCAATGAGCCAGATTACAGGAATGCTTTACGTATAATTCTTTTTATTTTCATGCAAAATAAAGGCACACTTAATAACACCCTTTCAATTTTGACTTACAGGATTTAAATTCAACCCCTTATAACAATGACTTAATATCTAATGTTACATTCATGTTCAGAATGCACAAAGTGCAGCAACAAATGCAGCAAACCTCAAAACAAGGTGCTACGAAGTTGCTTCTACATCAAAAGACAGACAAGTGTCTGATAGAGTAATTTAATTTAACATACTTTTACAGACATACAGCTAACCTAAAGAAAGACAGACAGTTTAGGAAAGCAGCTACATCTGCAGAGGAAGGAAACAGCATGTTACAGACAGTCAATTATACATAGAACATTTGACAAACACCACAGAAAACAAACTTTGGCATCATTTACCACGGTACAAAACCTTGCACAAATCTTTTGGCAAGTGAAGTGAATAAGTAATGTTCTGGGGCCCAAGCAGATTGCTAACTCTAAAATTAAGTATCTGAAAATATAAGCATAGTCTAATACAATTACATAAGTTAAAAAAATAAAAAATAGGAAACTTGGAATTACATTTCCATTTTAGTAATATGGATATCCTTGATTCACGTTCTGAAACTTTAAAAGAAAAGGGTTTTTAAAAGAAAAAGGTGCTTTAGACAAATGAATAAATATTTCAGACATTATAATATGAGCCTCTCCCATATCATTTCATGAAAAGCTGAGAGACCGACCATTATTTTCAATTGAAAGGAATACCCACTCTATCAATTTTCTGCCATGGTCAGATTATTAATCAGACACTACCTATCAGATAGAATTCTGCCTGTGTCAGCTGCTGAGACAGGAACTAAAAAGCAGAAGGAATTCTCTGCATGCACTGTGTGTATTGTTAGCAAAAGAGTGAGGTGTGCCCCAGTCCATCTGAGGCACAGCAAGTTGCATAACATCATTACCACTTTGCAGGGTCTGCCGTCCTCCAGCCAACACTCCACTAGGCAACATCCCTGTGGGAGTCAGGCCCTTGAGTGTCAGCACACTTTCACTCTCCTCCCTATAGCAGAGAGATATAATAAACATCAGAGACTTCCACCAAGTACTTAGTTTAAAAAAGGAGATGGCGCCCAGATATAGGCCATGCATATAATTTATGACATTCATTGTTATTACTATATTCTCCTCAATGCCACGATACACATTTTTCTGTATTCTAAATGTTTCAGACATGAAGTTGTGCCTTACAACTGAGGTATAAATTGTTTTTCCTGAAAAGTTTTATTGAATATGTGATGAGATTCATCATCAACGGGCATTATACAATTGAGAAAATATGGTATTTCACATGCTTTTAAGTTCAAATGTCTGATATAATCAGTTTTGCGAACAAATTTTTAAGGACTGACCCTTTCATGTGTACCCTTAAACTTGGTCTTCCTGAATTAACCCCTGGAAGACAATTTCTGGCTCCAGCAAAAGGGACTTCCTACAGGGATAAGCAAGTTCATCAGGAATATTCTAAAAAGTAACCCTTCCTTCTTATCCTGCTCTAATTTTCAAGGTGCAGACTAGTACTTTCATCACAGAAGGACAAGAAATACAAAAGGTGAACAATATTAATCACAAGGGTCAAAAATCCTAGTTTCAAAGGGATTTGCGTTCCCTTCTTCAATAGGTAAATGTACAACCAACTTCTTTATAGGAAGAATACTACTACATTGCTTTTAGATGTCAAACAGGCCACTACTTCTCACAAAATACAACAAAAGTAATTTCTGTAAAACAAATAATCAGGAAAATACATCATTACCTGAGAACAGAGAAGACCCTTGCCATCTTGCCAATTGCTCGAATTTTGTTTCTTATGATTTCTTTCCGGGCTGCAGCTGAACCTACTTTCAATGCAATAAATAGAAAGAAAGACTCAAGTTTAGGGTATCCACACATGCACCATTCTATTAGCCTGTTCCACGCTCATCAGAATCAACACCAAGCCCCCTGCCACCAGCTCACATGGAGGAGACTAGATGAACTCATGCCAAAAAGCTTTTCACTCCTTCAATGTTTAGCTCAGCACTGGGCTAATACTAGGGTCTCATACAGATACAAATGAAAAGTAATCCACAAACTTTATGACTCTTACAGTACTGACTAATCAGTCAAATAGCTATGGGAAAGAAACTAGAGCCCAACCTGTATCATAAACCAGAGGACAAAAAAAAATGGTAACAATCTTACGGTCTTTGTTTAATTCTCATGAGAGCCTTGGCATGCAGATTGACAAGAACTGGTAATAGCCTATAGTCTTCTGTTTAACTATCATAAAAGCCTTTGACATGCAGGCTGGAAATATCCCATCATACCAAGACAAAATGAGCTTCCTTGTTCTAAGTTGGTCTAAAAACAATGGTACAAAGCGACTACTGTTCAGGCAACCCCAAACTAAGGACAATACCAGCATTTCAACAACAATGTACATCTCAACCTCATGAACCAGGTGTCCTCTAAGGTCATGCAAAACCCTTACATCCCTAGGTGAGTATGACACAAGGAGAGTGAGCAATGAGAAAAGACTCCCTAAAAAAACATGACTAAAAGATAACTAATGCTTCATCTCTGAAGGGTTAGCTGTGCTGCCTATCACTGATACAGAAGAGAATATACCAAAATAACTGAATCTTTGGGTGAAGAAAGCCTCAAAGGTTTTATCTTCCTTCCCTTGGCCTCCAGAAAGAACAACAATCTCAGTCCTGTTATCTCATATATAGCAACTAGAATCACTCTGGACCCAAGAGTGTGGTTCCTTAGAACTGTGCTTCAACATGATGAAAACACACATATGGAAGCACCATGGTTGAGGAGAAGGTTAAGGAAAAGCTAAAGACACTAGACCAAAAGGGGTCTTAGGTATATAGAGGTCTGAACAACTCTAAGTCTTCTGGTCTAGAGCTTCTCATTTAAAATTCAAGCAGCTCACAAACACATATAATTAAAAACTAAGATTATGACTGGATCTTACTGCAAAGAAACAGAAAAAGAAATCCAATTTCAAAATGAAAACAAAAGATATATTTTAGAGAAAATAGGCTCCATGACCATATTTATGATACTCTAAAGGGTAATATTTTGAGCACTGAAGCTACAGTTTTTACAAGTCCAAAACTGCGTAGGTATCATGGCACTACACAGGTATTTTTAAAATGCCAAAAAAATTATAAGTCTCAGAATCATAGAATATTAGAATTTGAAGAGACATTAGAGATCTTGCAAAATTTAATCTCCTAATTTTATAGACAAAGAAACTAAGTTTACTAAGTGTCTTGTTCAAGGACATAAGGTAAGTCTAATTCTCTTCAAACAAACTAATATAGACATTTCATTTTAAAATTGACAGAATTTTTAAAACAGCTAGACTGGGGGAAAGGTATGGGGATGGGAGAGGATGGCTGTAATGAGGTACATTCATATTTTCAGCCTTAATTTATATATCTATAAAACTGAATGATATGTAAACTATGCTGATTTCAAATTTTAAAATTCACTGGAATATAAAAACACTGTACAAATCAGGATTTTAAATCAGTCTACAAACACATCATGCATAATATTAAAGTAAATGTCCACAGTAAAATTACTTTGGGGAATAAGACAGACAATCAAACACCCCTAATCATGCAGGGAAAAGTACAAAACATTACAAATAAGCAAAAGAATGAAATTTAAAAACAAGAGGAATGAAAAAGAGGGAAAAATATTTCCATGCACAGAAAGACAGATATCTTGGAATATGACTTCTAAAAACATCAAATTCTAACTTAGATAAAACTTAAACTAAATTTGCACAAGGCCCAAGAGGACTCTGCATAAATAGTTACTCAATGAATGTGCTAACTTACATGAACATGAGGATAACTTATGAAGTCATATTTCAAAACAATGTTACTCTGTCTGGTCTGTACCTTTTTTACTGCCATATATGAGCCGTTCTTCAGATGGAGAGTCCAGAAAAAAGGAAGTGAATGATGGAGAAAAGGTGGTTGAGACAAATAAAAAGATAGAGATTTAACTTGGCAGTGGTACTGAAGAATGAATGTAGAGAAAGGGAGAAAAATGAAGGCCTTCATATTTGAAATTTGAAAAATGCAGTACTGTAGCAACTGGCAAGTGAAAGAGGGATGCCACTGGGTAAAGCTCTAAAGGGAAGATTTCTTAAAAGATACATGTTCAGAAGAAATTATGGACAGAATGACTACAGTATTTGATGAAAGTAGACAAATTAGGGACAGGAAAAAAAACACGTGAAAACACATAAAAGACTGTGCTAACAACAATTGCACATTTATATTGATACCCCTAAGGAAATGTGTCACCCATGGAACTATGTTAAGTGAAAGGTAATAACACAAATGAGATACAAACTCATGTGGTTCTTCAAGGACACCAACGTCTGCAAAATCTGTAGTATATACAGAGAAATGTAGATAACTTTATAAACTACCTCAGTGAAAAATCTTACCCACCCCAATAAAGGAAAGGCTAAGCCTCCCACACTTCATAATAACAAGTGCGTACAATTTCTTGAATCTCAATTATAGAACTTTTGCACATACTCAGGATCAACAATATGTGCTGTCTGTTCCCAATCCAATCTGGAAGTTTGAGGGACATCTTTTTGCAGAAATAGTAACAGATTGTTTCAAAGCAAGTAATAGCTCTAAGAGTAGGCAGCAGAGATGTTTCATTTGAGCTTTCCATATCTTCCATTCGAATGGTGAAACACATGATTCAATTGTAGGAAATGTAAAATTTTAATTTAGTAAAACTGTAACACATATGGATTATGTATTTCCTTTACCAAACTCAAAACAAAAGATAAACATCTGAAAGAAACAGTATGCATTCTAAATATCACAGAAATCAGAGTTCAAAAATTCTCTTTAAAAAAAATCTCTTTAATGATTAAACAATGCCTCTTTACAAATGCTATGTGCATTTATACATGCCATATGTGTATGCAAATCTCTGCCTTTAAAAATAACCCCTCACATACATTAAACAATACAGAATACCAAAGACCATTGCCTTGAATATGCAAAAACTACTCTTTCCTACCTGCGACTGGGAAATCTATAATGCTGCCCGCTCTCTTTCCCCACAGAAATCCCCACAGAAAAGCTAAATCCTTATCTGCCTCGACAGTAATCCCCACCCCACCAAGTTTTCTTTCTAAATCAGATTTCTCCCCAGGCCCACTGCTGAGTGGGAAAAGGGGAAGGAGAGAACAGAAGGCGTGCTATCATGGTGAAAGGAAAGGAGAAAAGATGAACGGAGCTAAAGAGAAGAAATACGGGAATGTGAATAAGGAAGGGAAATGAACCTAGTTCCAGCAGCTCTTTTCCCTACCCTATGCTAGATCTCCTCCCCTTTCCTCCATTCCTCAATGTTCTTTCTCCCCAACATCACTCTCATTTCTCCGTGAAAACTCCCAGACCCATATTCTTAAAATTTTCTTGGAATCCCTGCTCCTAATACTTGATAGTGAAAGGGTGAAGAAATGAGGAGCAATTGCACCTGCCATGTTGGCAATGAACAGAGATCTATTTCTAGTATTTAAAGCTGGAACTCAGTATATTTTCCCATAGAAACATTGTCATAAGCGGTGCTTATCAATTTTTTAAATTACTGAAGAGTGGGAAAGAATTTTCATCCTCTCTATTCCCTCAATTTATGGATGAGAAGATCCTGAGAAGTTAGGTGACTTTTCCAAGATTACACAACTAGTATAACTGTAGTGCCAAGACACCTAAACCATTGATCCTTTTCACTAAACTATACTGCCTCTTTAATGATCAAATTTGATTCATTCCTGGAATACCAGAATGATATAATAAGTGGATAAATAAGCATAATTTACCATTAATAGGGAAAATGTTGATGAGGTACATAAATCTCATTTGAAGAAACATAATAAAACTTTCTATCTATTCCTGGTTGAATCCCAAAAAATGATTGTCTATCTTCACATAAGTTTCTAAACCAAGTACTATATTAAACTTAACAGGGAAACTTTTTTCCTTCTTATCATAGGAAGAGGACTAAAGCATCATCTATCATTACTCCTATTTAATACACTCAGCGATATTGATACAATTTTTTTTTCTTTTCTTTTTGGGGTGAAGAAGATTAGCCCTGAGCTAACATCTGTGCCAATCTTCCTCCACTTTGATACAAATTTTTGAAGAATAAAAAGAAATAAAAGGTTAAAAAGTTGAAAAGAAATAACAGTATCAGCCTTATGCAAATGACATATTTTTAAAAGTTAAGGAAAACAAAATTAAAATTACCATAAGAAATAATTCTGCTAATCAAAGTTATTGAACATAAAATAAACCCACAAAGATATAATTCCTTTATACACAGAAAATATGTTAAGAGAGATACCAGTTGTAACAGTAATAAGAATACAAAATACTGAAGTACTAACTTAACTTGCTAATAATACATATTTTCAAATAAAAACTATGTAATTTTAAGTGGAATAATCATATATTAAATATATTAAGTGGAGTAATTATAGTACATGAACTAATTATATAAAGTAAGAGATCTTGATCTAAATTTAGGAAACTATTTTTTTAAAAATTTCCCAGATTCAGAGAAAATTTAATATACTATCAATTAAAACTCCTACTAGATATTTCATAGCATTTGACAAATTAACAAAAAACTTTATCTGAAAAAATTAGTGGACTATGCACCAAAAATTATTTTAGTCATTATATTAATACCTATAATGTAATGAAGTAGGTACTATTATCTTCATTTTGAAAATAAGAAAACAGGCTCAGAAAGGTTAAGTAATTCGCCTGAGGCCATATAGCCATTTGTGAGTAACTAGAATCTGAACCCAGACCTAGTCTTACAAAGTGGTAGCAGAACAAGGAAAAGAAATACTTAATTAAAACTATTTAAAAATTTTATGGAAAAGACAGATATGATAAAATGTTAGAGCTAAAAACTTCTACAGAAAAATCAAAAGGAGAGATAATTAAAATAAGGAAGAATATTACTCATTAAAGCTTATTATCCAAACCAAAAAAGAACTGATATAAATGATTTATTTCAGTGAACCAAATTACAAGTCAGAGTAAAAGCACATCTCTGCCTGTTACCAACATACGGCAATAGAAGACACTTTGTACTTTCAACAAATGGGCTACAACAGTGTTTAAGAATCAATCCTATTTGTAAGTAGAGAAATTTCTAAATAGTTTTTATTCAGATTTTACTTAATAAGTGGTCGATTGAGATGGACAGTTTACACAGCTGGAAAAGCAGACAGTAATTTTTCTTCCTCTGCATCATTAGAAGTTAAAGAAATGTAAATTAAACCAACTTACTACTATATAGCCACCAAGCAAAATAAGTAAAAATGACCAAAACCCAATGAGATGGGCCTGTAGAGAAATAGGTCTATGAATTCATTGCTGGAAGTACTTCATATTGGTGCAATTCTTCTGCAAATCAATTTGGCAGTTTATAGCTAAAATAGTGAAGCTAAAACTCTTTATATTCTTTAACTCTATAGTTCTTGTCAAGAAATTTATTCTAAGAAGGAAAATAAAAACTATTGTACAAATGTTTCTTGCATGCTAGTCATAATAAGGATAATTTAAAGCAACCAAAAGGTCAAACAATATGAGCTTAACTATGAAAATTTTGGTATATAAATATACCTAGAAATATGTAGCTATTAAGTTTTACCAATATGTAGACCACATTGAATATATGGAAACATTTATATACTGGTTTCACTTATGAAAAGCATGCTACAACAAAGATGTGAGAGGACTATGGAAGGAAATAAAGAGTTTTCAGCTTACAAGTTGTTTACATTTTTGTTCACTCAGTTAATTTAAGGAAATATTTGAAAAGTTTTAAATAAAAATTTCAAAATGAAAATAAAAGGAATTTTGTTTCTATGATATTAATGTATACTATAAATGCACATTAGATACATAGGCTGATTGCCTTACACAAGAACTAACAACCATGTATAGCCTTGCTTCTATGGAAAAAATGCTTTCTGAATCTCAAAACTAAAATAACAAGTGGTGCCTTAGAACAGAACTACTTATAAGTTGGGAACAGTCTACTTTGGTTTTCGGAAGAAAGAAGTCATAATGACATTGGGGGTTCAGGTATGTTTCTGATGGACTAGGAATATTCCACCAATGAAACAAAAAAGCATTTTTATCCTCCCTTTTCTAAGTGTCAATATTCATGAAGAACCACATCCTTTTAGTACTTTTCAATTTTCTTTTCTTCTGATCTTTCTTCCAAATATCCCCTTTCCCAAAATTCATCTTCTTCCCCACACCAACAGAAAAAAAAAATCACTAAAATTATTTTAAAATTTTAAAATAAACAATACCTGAAAAAGTGACTTGTCACTTATCAAATAGCATAGCCATTTGAGAACAATGACTACATTTTGCTAAAGAGTGTATATTAAAGTTGGGCAGTTAAAAGAAACCATTTCACAATAAAAAATAGTAAAATGAATAATCATACCATCAAATTGGTCTTCACCTTCAGTCATTAGTTCATCATCAGAGCAAATACTCAGAACATTTACCAACATTTCTGTCACTATTCAAAAAAAAAAGTATGTTAGCTGACCATATTCAACTGTCTATATGTATACACAACAATTATTTATATAAATGGTCAAATGATTTTTAACCCAAGAAGACTAACACATTCTGATAACAGGAATGATGGAATTAAAAGAGATAAAAGCTTTCCAAAGGAAAGAAACTCAATAGATAAGAGGTCTGAGAGAGATTCTTTATAGAATAAATTTTCAGGTCTCTCAAAAAAAACATAAAGTTCCACAGAGATAGGCATAGAGATGTAGAACATCTAAATGTATACATTTCAAATCTTCATTTATGGATACAGCATGAAGGAGTAAGAAAAAAAATCACGGCACAGTTCCACTGTTTCAAAGAAGTCCCAGGACTCAATCTTTTAAAAACTGGCTCCAGGGGCCAGCCCTGTGGCCGAGTGGTTAAGTTTGTGCACTCCAATTCGGCAGCCCAGGGTTTCACTGGTTCGAATCCTGGGCACAGACATGGATCAGGCCATGCTGAGGCAGTGTCCTACATGTCACAACTAGAAGGACCCACAACTAAAACATGCAACTATGTAGTGGGAGGATTTGGGGAGAAAAAACAGAAAAGAAAAAACTCAAACAACTGGCTCCAGCAACTCCCCTGAAACTTAATTCTTAAGATTAGTAATGACTATCTAACATCCTGAAGCCATGGTTCTTTCTTAGGCTTAATTCTCCTTTACCATCTCTATATTTTTTCCCTTGGTTTCCAGGAGTCCACTCTTCTAGTTTTCCTACCTTGTAGACCATTTTTCCCAAAATTTGGATATTCTCAAAATTCTCTCTGCAGTCCTGTTCTTTTTTATATGCTCAATCTCTTGGTGATTCCATCCATTACTATATAGTTTCAAGTATCAACTTTTTGAAGATGATTCCAAAGTCTATATCACCAGTATGTCTGACCTCTCAATCAGGCTCTGGATTTCCTTGCTGGTTGTATTGCCAACTGTCTTAAACTATTTATATATTGTCTGTTTTCCCTACTAGAATGAAAGCATGAGTACAGGGCATTGTTTCGTTTACCACTGTATCCCCGTAGCCTACTACAGTGCTTGGCATATGACAGTCATCCAATAAATACCTTAGAAATGAGTAAATTAAAAAAAAGATATAAGCAAATTTCAATTAATAAAAATAGCTATTGAATATTAGCCCCTGGATGTCCTGACAGCACTTAGAAATGAATACATCGAAACAAAATTCAATACTGTCCCTATTATTCCTCCTATAAATAGATGAATAGTACATCACATGCCAGGCACTGTGCTGAAGCTCTGGGATTCAAATACAAAAGGTCTAGTCACTATCCTCCAAAAGCTTACTAACTACTGAAGGATAGATAAATACATATATCACAAGAGTGATGAGCATATGCTATAAGTATGCAGAGGTATACAAAAGACCTGCTGAGGAAAGGAAGGCTTTGGTAGAGGAATCATGAAGTAGGAGTTTGCCAGTTGGAGAGGGCAGACAAAGTACTCTAAACAGAAGTTAGAAAAAGTATGAAGTAGCCATACAGATCAATGGAACAGAAGTGAGAGTTCAGAAATAAAACCTCACATTTAAGGTCAACTGCTTTTCGACAAGGGTGCCAAAACAATTCAGTGGAGAAAGAAGAGTCTTTCCAACAAAACGGTGCTGGGACAACCAGATATCTACATGCAAAAGAATGAAGTTGGACCCCCCCACTTCACATCATAAATAAAAATTAACTCAAAGTGGATCAAAGACCTAAATCTAAGAGCTAAAACTATAAACTCTTAGAAGAAAACATAGGGGTAATTCTTCATGCCTAACTTGGATTAGGCAATGGTTTCTTAAAACGTGACACCAAAAGCATGAGCAACCAAAAGAAAAAATAAATACGATTTCACCAAAATTAAAAACTCTTGTGCTTCAAAGGACACCATCAAGAAAGTGAAAAGACAACCCACAGAACAGGAGAAAACATTTGCAAATCATATATCTGATAAGGGACTTGCATCTAGAATATAAAAAGAACTCTTACAACTCAGTAACAAAAAGAAAACCCATTTAAAAATGAAAAAAGAATTTAAATAAATACTTCTTCAAAGGAGATATGCAAATAGGCAATAAGCACATGAAAATATACTCAATATCATTATTCAATAGGAAAATGTAAAACAAACCCACAATGAGAAACTACTTGATATCCAATACCTAAAATAGAAAAAGATACATAGTAAGGGTCAGCAAGGATATGGAAAAATTAAACGATTACACACTGCTGTGGGACTGTGAAACGGTATAGCTGCTTTGGACAACCGTTTGGCAGATCCTCAAAAGGCCAAACAGAGAGTTACCATATGAACAAGCAATTCTACTCTCAGTTCTATACCTAAGAAAAATGAAAACATAGGTCCACATAAAAACTTGAACATGAACGTTCATCACAGCATTATTAATAATGCTCAAAAAGTAGAAACAACCAAATGCCCATCAACTGATGAATGGATACACAAAATGTGGTACATCCGTATAATAGAATATTATTTGCTCATAGAAAGAAATGAAGTAGTACTGATTCATGCTACAACATGGAAGAACCTTGAAAACATTATAGAAAGAAGCCAGTTCCAAAAGACCACATATTGTACGATTCCATTTATATGAAATGTTCAGAACAGGCAAATCTATGGAGACAGAAAGTAGATTAGTGCTTTCCTAGGGTTGGCAAAGAGAGGTGGGGGAAAATGGAGAGTGACTGATAATGGACACACTAGTTTCTTTGAGAGGATGACGACAATGTTTCAAAATTGATTGTGGTCATAGTTGCAAAATTCTGGGAATATACTAAAAAAAACCACTGAATTATACAACTTAAATAGGTTAATTGTAAGGGATGTGAATTATATCTCAATAAAGTTGTTATGAAAAAATAAAAAATATAAGGCATGAAACTTAAAGGGCAGAGCACTTTCAGGAAATTGGCTGTGCTGTGTTTTAGCTGGAACATAGAGAATGCGAAAGAGAAAGGCAAGAAATTAGGCTGAAGAGACAGTAGGGAAGGTCCAAAGACCTTGTGTGACAGGTGAAAATTTATCTTAGAACCTACCAGAAGCCATTTATGGATACTAAATAGTAGCTTTTAAGCACATAGTACTTTTCATCCAGAAACTTAAGAAGGAAGGAAAGGCAAGACAGTCACAGTATGGTAATAGCCAAAGAAAGGTATCAGATTGGGAAAATGTTATTTATTTTTTATTTAAAGATTAGACAGATTGGAACAATTTATGAAAGAGCTTAGTAGAGAGAGTTTAAAGATACAGAGGACCTAACTGATGAAGCAAGTTTCCTGAAAAAGCAGAAGCACAACGGAATCTAGGAACAACTTAGAAGGGGTAGCTCTGGATGGAGGGATCACCTCTCCAATAAGACAAGAATTCAAGATGAGTGCAGTTTATAAAGCAGGGGAACAGTAAGTAGACAAAGCTCTCATTAGCGGTATGTTTTTTCTCTGAGAGTGAGCAAAACGGCTGGAAAAAGAAAGTTTAAGAAAAAAAAAAAGAAAATTTAGACTATATCCCAAGGGAAATGCAAGAGGAAGCAGACAAGTGACATAAAGGATGTCTGGGTACTATCGAGAGCCCAGCTAATGCTAGAAATCAAAGAGTGGTACCAATTCGGAAGGCTGTATAAATATCTCCAGCAGCGCTCTACACCCTGGCTGTAAGAATGGAAAAAATGGATGGCTGGACTTTACTGGGGCCAAGATTTTTAGAAGAAACAAAGTAGAAAAGCAAGAGAGAAAGGAGTTTGAGGGTGTGTTAAAAAGGAAGAGAGGCAAGGAGTGATCTGACTAAGAAAATTACACGGTCAAAGCTAGCAATCTTAACAAAGATGAAGAGCAGCTGTAATTGCTGTGAAGGTTTGCTAGAATAACAGGGGTTTTCATCAGAGAGTTTTTTTCTTTTCCTCCCCAAAGCCCCCCAGTACATAGCTGTATATTCTTAGTTGTGGGTCCTCCCAGTTGTGGCATGTGGGACGCTGCCTCAGCATGGCCTGATGAGCAGTGCCATGCCCGCACCCAGGATTCCAACCGACAAAACACTGGGCCGCCTGCAGCGGAACACGCGAACTTAACCACTCGGCCATGGGGCCAGTCCCTCATCAGAGAGTTTTAACAGAACTATCACTACCAGACTCAAAACATCCAAGTCACCTTTAATCATTCCCGCCCCTTAAACATTCTTGTTAACAAGAATCTCACCGATTCTACTTCAACAGTTCTTGGGTTCTCCCGTGCTCTCCATTCCTAATGCTACCGGGCTTCATTATGTTTCCCCTTGACTCGATGTAACTTCATAACAGGTCTCCCAAACCCTAGTCTGCCTTCCAGGCTCTTTCACCCGAGTAATTTTCTAAATGACTCTCATGGTCATATTCTGTTTTAGGTGCTTCCCAGCATTTATCAAGTTCCAAATCCTCTTGTGTGGTGATCAAGATCCTCATGATTTAGCCCTGACTTAACTTTTCATTCTTTTTCTACTACTGTCCTTCACGCATCTTACTCACTAATCAGATTGAAGCCCTCAACATTTCTCAGTGACCAGTGCTTTCTTTGCTTTCAGACTCAGTCTTTGGAAGTTCTCTTACCTAAAATTCTTTTGCCCATATCTACAAGCACAATTCCACCATTCTTCAAGCCCCAGTTCAAATGTTATTTTAATCCCTCTGACAAACATGTCCTCTCTCCTCTTAATTGCTATAAAACTATGCTTGTCTTGGAGTGCTTACCATATTACATTTTATCATTATTTATGTATTTTAAGTCCCTTATTAATCTACAAAGGCGCATATCTTACTTGTATTTTTGTATCCTTAATATCTTGAGTAAAAGAGACTTTCAAAAAAAATCTAGTAAATGAATAAATCTTACATGTCTGACCTTCCATGGCAGATCACACCACAGTGGACCCTCTAGAACAGAAGTTCTTAAATTGGGGCCAATAAACGTGAGGGGGGTTACTAATTCACGTCAGATCTATGAGCATCCTGAAAATGTTATGTGTATGTACAGATATACATATATTTGTACACGAATTTTTCTGGGGTAAAAGTCTGTAACCTTCATCAGATTCTCAAAAGTGTTTTGTATTAGAAAATTAATAAACATTTTTGTGCAGTTTAATAATTTAAAAAAAGTCTTTACTTTTTAGAGATTCATTCTAAAATATTTATAGATACAAAAAAAAATAGGGGCCAGCCTGGTGGTGCAGCAGTTAAGTGCGCACGTTCTGCTTCGGCAGCCCAGGGTTCGCCAGTTCAGATCCCAGATGTGGACATGGCACTGCTTGGCAAGCCATGCTGTGGTAGGTGTCCCACATATAAAGCAGAGGAAGATGGGCATGATGTGAGCTCAGGGCCAGTCTTCCTCAGCAAAAAGAGGAGGATAGGCAGCAGTTAGCTCAGGGCTAATCTTCCTCAAAAAAACAAACAAAAATAATAGCTGAGATTTGATTCAAAATAATTGAGATGTGAGGTGGGGAGTAGTGGTTGGGGACATAAATGACACATTATTGGCCATGATTTGATAATTGTCAAAGCTGAGTAACTGGTACATAGGAATTCATCATATTATTCACTCTACCTTTGTATATGTTACAAATTTTCCAATGTTAGATTTTTTTTAAAAAATGAAAAAAAGCCCCAAAAAGGTTAAAAAGTTTTCATCTAAATTTAGGATTAAACCAGCTTCTGAGGAAGCCTCTGGCTTAGGTTAGCTGCTTTCCAGGGACTAGATCAGGGTAAAACTGGCTTTTTCTAAGTGGAACAAATGAGATGTCATATGCCGCTTTTCACACCAAAAGAAAATTTTCATTAGAATCAAGAAGTAGTTAGGCTATCTAACCAGCTAACATGTATTAAAATGGAAAAATATGCAGAGTTTGAGAAAATTTTCTTACTGTGCTCAACATTGGTTAGAATTCTATTTGCATATAATGGTCAAATCTGAGGTTCATCTTTTTTTAGGAAGATGTGAATAATTTAGAGACGATCCACAGAAAAACAACAAAAATGGTCAAAAGGTTTGAATAGTTCTTCATCTTATAATAGATAAGATGATTTAAAGTAGCAAAAGAACAAAAGATCACTCAGGGGCAGACTTCAAATGCAAGAACACTGATAGAAACCTACTGTTCCTCATCTTCACTTATAAGAGATCCACAGAAACTAGATTAAATTTTCTCACCTCTCAAAAGGAGTTAGACTGCATAACTGTTAAGCTCACTATGAGTTCTAAAATACTATGTCATAGTTTTTGATAGGCACATTAGGTGAGAAAACCTATTATCTCTATTTCTTTCCTTGTTTAAACACTCACAGAAAAAACCTTTAGATTAGATATAGGGAAATATTTCTTATTGTGGAGGCATCAGAGAATCAAATTAGAATCTATGAAACGTCTATTTTCCTCCTACCCTATCCTCCCTGCTCTCTCCACCCTCCTCTCCACTCATATTACATTAAAATAGTTGAGCTGCAGTCTAGCCTGGAGGCAGGAGAATGAGCAAGATGAATTCTTAAATTCCCGTTTAGCCTGATGATGCTATGATTGAACTATTTCTCATATACCAAAGATAGAAGGTTATAAGTGTAATGCATCCCTTGCACCTAAGCCCTTTACTGGCCCCCTTCTCAAATGCTAAAGTGTGTAATTCTATCTCCATAATAACTTAATGTTGACCTATTGAGTAACTGACAAAGACCTAAGGCAATCTGCAAAAATCTCTTTAACATACGCAGTTTAAGTAGTAACTCTAAATTTTAGAACCAAAAATTGCCTTGGCAGAAGTAACGTCTTAAACAGAAAGGAACATTTTGTAACACGGAAGAGGTGAGAAAAAATAGAGAGGAATATAGAACAAAATGTTTTACAATCATGTCTGTACTCTCACACTGTCATTTTCCACATATGGAAACTGAGGCATTGCCTTATGGAAAAATTAACACGAAAATGGAAAAGACGACTGTGATAAAGTAAGGAAATCCTAAGAATTCTATAGAACCAAAACAAAACACAGAAAGAAAATTTCTTAAATAGCATTTATGTTCTCTTAAAAAGCCTATAAGGTATATACTAATGGGTATCCTTATAAATTATCAGAAAAGCACTACCACTAAAATTGTATACATATTTTTTATATAGGTTAGAACCTGAATTTCTCTATCATTTTTCTCAGAGTGCAGGACTGCTATAAAATGACTAACATTGCCCAAAATAAGGGCTGTTAAATTCTACCATGAATTGCAGAGACATCCCCAAAAGTGGTGATAAAATAGGCAAAAGTATCCATTCCAAAGCAAAGCTATCCCTCCATTCCTTCATAAAAGATTTAAGCTAAGGAAAAAAAGAAAGAAAACCCAACAGCTGAAGACAACATCAGGCTATTTATAAGTCTTCTCCCAGGCCCCGAGACACCCTCACATGGGGGCTGTAAACAGCTCACTAAAATATCTTTGAGGCTCTCATATTCACACCCACTGACACAAGCAGAGCTGTACCCACAGTGAAACTAGACTTCAGCTTCCTTTAGCAAGTATGTGCCTGCAATAGTAAACTGGAGTAAATGTAACAGTAATAAAACAATTATTTTTTTAAAATAAAAATCATACCTTTTTCTCCAACAAATGGTAAAGACCATGTGAAGACATCCATAAAATTGGGCAACCAGTAAGGATGTGGAGAACAGTTAAACTGTCGAATATTCATCACATTATTTTCATACTTTAATACAGCAGCTGCAAGATAAGTTTGAATGTCAATGTAACAACTTGTTTTTTAGCTCCAAAGTCTAAAACACATAAAAGCAGAAAAATATCTTTTTAAGGGGGTGGGAAATCAAGGGGTGAGTGGAATGAGTGCTAACAGAGGGAGGTAGGAACTAATTTTTAGTAATAACTCACTTTTTGTTTTTAACCCACTTCTATGTACACCATAGTCAATCTTCACTTATTATTAACGAAATTTCCAGATTCTTTCTAGAATGTTTGTTGTACTTTATAATCCAATGATAAACATGCACTTTTACTAAATCCAAAATTGTGAAAACTCAATTTTTAGAGGAAACACAGAATGGCAAAGAGCAATTTTCTAGGTTTAAAAGTTTATACAAGTTGGAGGAATTTAAGAGAGTCTTTTCAGTTGCAGGCAACCTGAAAAGGATAGCTGAATGGTAATAAAGCAAAAAGAAAACAAACAAACAAAAAAAAACAACAAAAACCAGAACAAAACCAATTTGGAACATTTTATTTATAAGTGTATAAATGTATTTATTTCATTTAATATGAGAAATCAAGTGAAACTACCACAAAGAAATATTTTACTTCATTTAGAAAAAAATTCTATTAAAATACTAAAAGAGAAAATATTATAACCAAATAACCCAAAGGTAACATACTCATGTCACTTGCAGGTATCTTTCTAATGCTTCACTATGTTGATATAAATAATACCTTAAATTAACTAATACAGATTTCAGTCACTGATTATATTATTTTATGGAACACTGGGTTATACGGGCTAGATTTCTAATCTAAGCTACAGCATGTACTAGTTGTGCAATGCTTGGTAAATTATTTAACTAGTCTGCTTCTCATTTATAAAATAGGATTAAAACATCTACCTTGCCTACCTCAGAAGTTTGTTTTAAGATCAGAGAACGCATTTCACATGAAAGTAAATAAAAGTATAAAATGCTTTGTAGATATTATAATAACTATGTAGTTACTTTTTTTCTTTCCAATTAATGAAAAACATTCAATTGCAGATGTTAAATTCCAAGATTTGGAATTCTGGCTAATACAGAGTCACAAGTATTGTTTGTTTCCTTTACGAAATTCCCATGAAATAAAAGTATTATAAATTTAGCCTGAGAAATTAAGGGCTGATACTAAGCTTTCAGCTTTAAAAAAGAAAAAAAGGGAGAGAATCTAGAAAATTGCCTTATGGATGGAATGAAACATTACAAACATACCTATACCATGTAAGCACTCAAATCATTAACACTATGTACAGACTCAGAACTATCAAGAGACATTTGATTTTGACAAGACAGATTCAACGGTTTGAATTTATTTTCTGAGCACCAAGAAAAGTGATCCCTTAACCTCCTGAGTCAAACTAACAAAGGACAAACAGTAAGACAGTAATCAACTGAGCACTGAACACTAGCTCCTTTAATATCGACAAGGGGGAGGTCATAGTTGAGGAATTAGAACACTGGTAGAAAGTTAAACGTAGCACTCCATTCTGTTC
Organism: Equus przewalskii; assembly: GCF_037783145.1. Classification (NCBI taxonomy): domain Eukaryota; kingdom Metazoa; phylum Chordata; class Mammalia; order Perissodactyla; family Equidae; genus Equus; species Equus przewalskii. The sequence goes on from NC_091831.1 coordinate 61,380,234, forward strand.
TTGAGAATGGAGTCAAAACTTAGATATGCTTCTCCTCAAAAATGGAAGCCACACTTTATTAGGCATCTTTATAGAAGTTTCAGAATTTATAAATCAAAAGATAATTTAAAAGAATATTTTAGCCCTGGCATAATCCTTAGAGTCTGCAGTGATACTAGCTTCTAAAGATTAGCAACTCAATTAACGCCAATGGTATAGTTGTTTTGGTAATTAATACAGTATTAAGTTCTTGTAGCATATTCCGTATCAAAGCTATTATACTGCATGGTACTGTTTGATCTCAGGCAAATGTTTTAATCTTTTAACCGTCACCTCCAATTATTCAAAAAACTCTTATTCTGCTCCTCTTTTGAACTCACACCACAAATTATTGAATTATCTCTCTAAAGGTACTTTTAAAAGTCTTTAACCTTCTGTTCTTTCCTCTTGGCACATCCACACCAATCTGACCCTGGAAACTATGGCATAGTCAACTGAATTCCAGACACGTCAAGACAGAATAGGAGCTGGCTTCTTAATTTCCTCTCCTTCAAATGTGAACTACGTAAATATATCCAAGCTCATCTTCAATGTCCTTGGCACACACACAACCAGATTAAGCTTCTTTGGTAATATCTGTCAATCAGCTATGTTCAAAGTTAAATGAAACCCAATTATTATAGACAGATCAAATTTGGAGGGAAGAAGGGGGAATGGAAACCACTGGAACAGAAGGTTAAGAAAAAATGAAGAAAGAGCAGTAAAAAGAAAGGAAAGGGAAGAATGGATCCCTGAAAGGAGGTCAGTGAATTAATCAAAGAAGGTTCAACTATAAATCTTCATGGGGCAGTGATAAGACTGTGGAGGTAAAAGTAGGGAATAAGAAAGGGAAAGGTCAGTGAACATAAAACAAGAAACACGATAAACTAAACAACTATACACTGCAAATACACGAAACGGTCAAAGCAGCAGCAGCAGCTTTATGCAAACAAGAAAACATTGTCCTGATTATAAGGGAAAAGATTTAAGAAAGGGGAGTTTGAGAAAATCATGTTTAGTTTTGCTTGATGTATTTAACTCAGAGCATTTTTATAAGACAGCTTTTGTGAGTGACAAGTTGTGGAATGGTTACATATGACTTAAGTTTCACATTTTGGATTTTTATTTCTTGTTCTCTCCCCTCCCTTATATCTTATACTTTTTTATAATGAGATTTGGATAGTCACAGTTTCAAATAATGCCCCTTTTCTATTATATTTTCAAAAAAGTAAGTCAATTAAAATGCTAAGTTGTTTAACAGTTTTTTTATCAACAACATCTTACCTTTATTATTGTAGACATCTAAGTAATTAGGTGCCGAAAAAATTGTTATTAATGAAGGGAACCCTGTAGTTTGACTTTTTCTGTACATTCTATAGCTGCAAAACAAATAGCTTAATATGCATCGTAAAGCATCAATCATGGTTACTAAGTTTGATTTGTACATAAGGTGTTAATTTGGGTCAGGGAAACAGAATTCTTACCCTGCATCTTGAGCTTCATGAGCTCTAATAATCGATAACAAATTATTGTTTTGCAAAAATTCACACACTGCTGGATAGCTGTGGGGGAAAAAGAGTAGATTAGGTAAAAAAACGGTTTTCTATATGAAGTTTATGCTATTTTAACAACTAAAATGTGATTAATCTTGGATATTTTTCCTTACTTATAAAAATAAGAACATCCTCGAACTGTATTGTGACTAAAATGTTCCTGTGATTTTTCATTTCCAAAATCTTCAGAAGGATCGGACCATAGCAAGTCACACATTGGTCCAAATGCAGGTGGCTCTTTGAATCTATCTAACTGTGAAAGAAAGAAAAGGAAAGAAACAAAGAAGAGAAATAACTTGTCAAAAAGCAAGAATAGAATGGACATAGGAAAGTGGTACCAACTTTAAATACTGTTCATACTACATTGTTCTGAATGGTTAGAAGATATCTCCCTAAAATATCAGTGCATAAATTTTTGCCATTACCTAATCTTGGCAGTGAAGAAGTCTGAAGCTTCTACTCCCTACCCTACAAAGTACTATAAATAGGAATCAACCCTTGAAACTAAAATATATACTCACTCTCCTAATATCATCCAGTGTGTGTATTTCTGGTGAAAGTCCACCATGAACACAAAGAAATTGTTGGTTTAAAAGTGCAGCAAGAGGCAGGCTATCAAAAGCTTCCATACAAGCTTCATAGACTCTTTCTGAATATTTAATTTTACCTAGAAAACGAAAAATTAAATTATTAAAAATTATATTACTAGTTGATCATTTTGAAAACATACATATAAAATTGACTATTAAAACCAAGGCAAGAAAACTACAGACAGGGAAAACAGCCAAGTGGTAGCCAGGGGTTGAGAATGGGTGAAGGGATAACTATAAAAAGGCAGCAAGAGGAAATTCATGGGATGATGAAACTTTTCTGTATCATGACTGTGGTGGTGGACAGCTCTAAGCATTTGTCAAACTCAGAACTAAACACCACAAAGAGTGAATTTTACTGTATACAATTTTTTTTTTCAAAAGGCAAGCATCTTTGCCCTATAAGAATTAACAAAGATAAGCAACATTGTTGGGTTTATGAAGACAAAATATTTGCTCTCTCTAAATTTATTTTGGGTATGCAGCAGATAGTCATAAAATACCACTAAAAATAAGTAAGTCAAATATCTAAAAACAGCTCAACTCTTCACCTTTATCAGCCAAGTAAACAAAATTAGAACTATATTTAAAACTAAAATAGTTTTAATATTCTAAAAGTCAGTAACAACTTCATTGTTACATGCAAGACCACCACATCACCACAACAAAACTCAAGGTCCATCCAATTAAAAAAAGGAAAAGAAAATATCTTATTCATATGTCGGAAGAGTAGAGTTCCTCTCATCTACAAAGCCCGTTTAAAATGGACAGTGAAGCCGGAAGGTAATACAACACAAGAAAGACAAAACTTCACCAAATGAAACTCATTTACTTTTAAGGATATATCAGATACATTGCTTTACTCTTTATATCTTTAAATTTCTGGATATTTTATGTTTTTGGGATTTTGGTGGGTGGTTTGTTAACTATCTGGAAAAAAAAAAAGAGCTCAGCTCCTATTTCCCTTTTTAATATTGTAGCATTCAAATATGAGAAAATCTATACCCAGCAACCAGAGCTTCTAAATTGGTAGTGTACTAACAGACCTGTTTTCCAGCACTGTGGTTTAATAAAAATTTTACTTTGATTGCTTTTAGGTCAAGCATGCACTTTTCAGGTTTCATCTTATATTCATTTAGGTTACCCACCTTATCCTTGAAGTTATGAGTTTGCCACCTCTTTCATTACCCATCACTATATTTTTTCTCCTTTTACTGGAAGTCTTTATTATTATGATCTTTATTGGGTCATGTTTTGAGTCTCGATAATTCTGAAATTATTTCCATTTTTTTTTTTTTAAGATTTTATTTTTTCCTTTTTCTCCCCAAAGCCCCCCGGTACATAGTTGTGTATTCTTCGTTGTGGGTCCTTCTAGTTGTGGCATGTGGGACGCTGCCTCAGCGTGGTCTGATGAGCAGTGCCATGTCCGCGCCCAGGATTCAAACCAACGAAACACTGGGCCGCCTGCAGCGGAGCGCGCGAACTTAACCACTCGGCCACGGGGCCAGCCCCACTGAAATTATTTCCATTTTTAGAACTTAGCAGTAAGACTTAATATAGTCATGAATATTAACAAGCACAGAGCTATAGGGTGTGAAAAAAGGCCAAACACTGCTCTCTATCATATGGTTGCTTACAGCTATTAAGATTACCACTGCTATAATAGTTTAAGAGAGAAAAGGCATAAACATTGTAGGTTAAGACTTTCAATTCTTTAACGGTGTGTTTGCAATGATCTGCAATGATGATAGGATGAATAATTTGTTAAGAATCTTCATGGGAATGCCTCAATATTGCGGGACAAAAATCTCCAATGTAATAGCAACAACAACTGTTTTTGCTTTTGGTATTTATTCTTCCTGTTAGAAAAAAAAAACTTTAACATAAAAACTATATACATGGGGCCCTGCCCGGTGGTGTAGTGGCTCGGTTTGGTACCCTCCGTTTTGGCAGCCCAGGTTCATGGGTTCAGATCCTGGGCGCAGACCTACACCACTCATCAAGCCATGCTGTGGTGGCACAGATACAAAATAGAGGAAGTGGTCACAGATGTTAGCTTCAGGCCACTCTTCCTCAAGCAAAAAGAGGAAGATTGGCAAGAGGTGTTAGCTCAGGACCAATCTTCCTTACCAAAGCAAAACAAAACAAAAGACTATATACAAAACTCAAAGCTGTTCCTAAATACATACGTAAAAATCAAACTTAATAGGAAACAGTGAAATGAAAACATCTGAATAAAATGTCATTAAACATTAGAGAGCTCTGAACAATCTTCCTCAGAGCTCTGTATGTTTGGACACAAAATCTGTTCTTACGTGTTGCACTGTAAAGTCTTCAAACTCCTACTACCCACATCACTCCAAAAGATCACTGAGGAAGTAAAAATATTTCTCATAGCAGTACTCACATTCCTGCTTAAAGGTAAAATATTCAGTAAGGTGTCTGCATTCATGGTTGCCTCTCAGAAGAAATAATGTGCTTGGGTATAGAATCTTCAGGACCCATAAATATAAGACACACTGCAAAAGAAAATGTTTCCAGTGAATTTATTTTATATTTTTGTTTAACTAAGTTGTTTGATCTTTGCTCTTTTTCCTCTAACTTTATTATCCTTATAATCTCTATTACTCTTTACTATCTTTTTCTCTTCATCCCTTACTAAAATATAAGCTCCATGAAATCAGGCACTTTGTCATCTTATTCACTTCTGATTCTCCACTCCTAGAAAATTACCCAGCAAATAGTACAAGAGCAACAAATATTTATGGAATGGATGAGTCAAATAATCTGTTTAATTACTTTAGATTTGCAGATTGTTTACTGTAAAAACAATTAGCAGACTGGTCTCCTCCTTAGCTATATCAATAAATAAAATAACAATGTCAAAAATAAAGGCAGCTAACATTTACTGAGTACTTACAATGTGTCAAGCACTATATAATTAATCCCCTCTCATTTATTCCTCAAACAACCCTATGAAATATGCAATAAAATCTCTATTTTACAAATGAGGAAACTGAAGCAAAGACCTTAAGTAACTTGTCGCAAATTACAAAACTTGTAAGTAATGGAGACAGGATTCTGATCCTCTAATCTTAAGCATTACCCCACACTGCCTCATGAAGGGAACAGTCATGTTTTATGTTTATTTTGTTGGTTATAACTGCTGCTTTACATAACGTAAGTGCTTATTATTCAAACTGATTCAAAGAAAGTGCAATTTTTTTAAAAAGAATATTAAAACAAACAGTATAGCAGAAGCTTTTCTCTAAATAGACTTAGAAGAAAAAGACTCACATTTTACTTATTTGCTTAAGAAGAAAGGAAGGACTACTTCATATGGAAATACAAAAAGTAAAAACAAACTTTTTAACAAGTTAAGGTATATTGAAATGTGTAACTATTCACAGCTTCACTTTATTTACAAGAAAAAATTAAACTTATTCTACCTATTAAACTCTACCAGTCCTTTTTGCTTATTTTGATTCTTTGTTATTTTCCTTTTATAAGAATAAAAGGTATGAAGAAAGTCAGCCACAAAACACGCCAATACAAGGACATACAAACCAATATGCTCAATTACCAACCAAGCCTCCTAAAATTATTTATTTTTTGTTTTTGTCAAAGTCCCCAAACTTTTTGTGAAGAAGTGCCATTTTCTGGTTTTCTCAAAGTCTTGAGGAAGGCTGAGAGGGCTGATGATGAAACTATGAATGGAAGGAAGAACAACTCAGGATAAGAAAATTCCTTAGGGAATTTGGGTGGACAGAGCCCTGAACTTGCTTCCCCACTAGGAATCCTAGCATACGTCAGAAAGGAGGTTGAAAACACTAGAGAAGGGGATATAAACAATAACCAGCATGAACATTTACCAGCTAAGGCTTCAAAACTGTGAGAGGGTGGTTCAAGAGCATAGGCTTGGAGTCAGAGTGCATGGCTGCACCACTTACAAACAATGTGACCTCAGGCAAGTCACTTAACCTCTCCAGGCCTCAGGTTCCTCATCTATAAAATGGATAAAATAACAGTACTTACCTCACAACATTGTTGTGAGGATTAAACTAATCAAGGTGTGTTAAGTGCTTAGAACAGGCTTGGAACATATTAAATGCTCAACACAAGTATCTATTGGTAGAGCTTTTACCCCGAAATTTTACCTAGGAATATGTGCTACAGAAATAATTGGGCAAGTATGCAAAGATGTACAAGCAACATGTCTCATTGAAGCATCATTTGTAATGGCAAAAAACTGGGAACACTTAAGTGTCTAACAATAAGGAACTGACTAAATTAATTGTGCTTTGTTTATTCAATGGAATACAATGCAGCTATTAAAAATAATGCTGTAAATTTATATTTACTGACCTGGAAAGACATCACAGTATAGAGATGTATGAAAAAAGCAAGTTAAAGAACAATATTATAAGATGGTCCCATTTTCATTTTAAAAAGGAAGAAAGAGAAATGAATATATTAGAAAATACAAATTTTTCTCTATTTATCTTATTTTATTTATATAATTAGAAAAAGTAAAAGGAGTAAAAAGAACCATCTACTGTTAGGTGATGATCTACAGGTCATTTTAATGCCTCTCAAGTTTTTTAAAACAAATGAATACTTTCAGAATACACAAAGATTCCATATGATATACTTAGGTCTTAATAGCCACAGGAGGGATAGAGGCACTAGGGTTTAAGCAATAAAAGCATTATAATATGCTTTATTTAATCAGAGAAAATTCAATTAATCTTTTGACATATGGTTAATGGTTTTAGGGGCAAGAGAGAGAAACAGCACTAGCTTCTTGGAGCCACTAGATAACAGAGCAATGAAGACCCCTCAGTTTGCTCATAATTTTCACTGGGAAAAACGGCAGTTATAATTATATAAACAGAGTAATACAAGAAAATTAATAGTGTGAAAGACAGAAGAAGAATAAATAATAGCTTTACCTAAAAACTTCAGAATATGATAAGTATTAAAAAGAATCCAATATACAGACTTTAAGGAACTTATTTTACTAGAAATTAATGGAAATCATATGATAACACTTAAAAGCAAATCAAGTGACAGTATATGATTATTACCTCTATACTAAAATAACCTCTGTCCACATAATCACCAAGAAAAAGGTATCGTGTATTAGCAGGTGATCCTCCTACTTCAAAAAGTTTCATCAGATCAAAAAACTGGCCATGGATGTCACCACACACTGAAACAAGAAAATTATTAGATATGAAAAAAAACCCTCTAAAACAATAAATTTTACTTAAATTCTACTTTCTTTTACATAAGAGAGAGTATAAATTCTATCAAGAAATGTCTGAGAAGGAAGTCATCTATGAAGAGTCATGATAGGGATGATGTGTACCCAAGTGTTCATGTGCTCAAGATTTAGAACAAGATATAACAAAAATAATGAAATCTGTAGTCAGTGACAAAATTTTCATCTAAATTTATGAAGCTCCTCTTTAGGAAGCCAAGCATGTTTGTCTCAGGATGACAAAATTATAATGGTGGTGGTAAAATCTCCATTCTAACTCAATACTTTCTGTTGACTTCTAAATGATCATCTTTGGTACATGATGTGACATTGAGGTGTTTGCCCCTAATGATCAAAAGCAAAGTAAATAAGTATTTGTTGAACCAAATTGAATTGTGGCCAACACAACTCATGAAAGCTTCACAAAAGCATATTATACTAATTTCTACACTCAAATTATTCAGGATCAAATTTATTCACTGAAAACAGGCAAAAACTAAAAAAAATTACAGAAAACAATTTGGAAATTCAAGACAACGTCCATGTAATACTAATTTAGTATACAATACGAAGAGAAAACAGCTTTATATCCAGGCAATTAAATAATGGTGTAATAAAGAACTAATATCCAAAACATACATAAGTGTACCTGTAATTGGAGCTTCTACTTCTATCATAGTTTTCTCTCTCCGAAGGATGGCAGCACCCTCATTGATAATTCTAAGCGCAATTTCTTCATCTACTCGACCTTCTTTTACTAAGTGGTTCTTCAGAACATCAACCCTGGGTATCCCATCCATATCAAATACTTCTTCAGATGTCAAGCGATGTGTTGGGGGGAAAGGTACTGCTGCATTTTTTTAATTAATAAAAAAAATCACTATTAATACATTAACATAAAAACTAATCAGTGGACCTACGTAAATAAGAGTAAAAACTGAACAGCTGGAGTTTTTGTTTCTTCATTTATTAGATAAGGAGTTAATTTCTAAAAAGCTTTTTTTAAAAAAAAGAGTAATCAAATTATACTTTTTGTTAATCTATATATAACATCTCTTTTGTTGAGAATTATTAGGGAATGAATTGTCTCACAAAATTAAAAGTTTCTTCAAAATAACTAAAGCATTTTTCTTTAAGCCAAAACATTTTTTGGCAGAACTCTTAAAACATTATACTCTTCACCTTAAATGAAGTATAACAAATATAACTTAATACCATATAAGCCTGAATAAAAAGAAATCTCAAATATAAGGTGATCCACATGTTCCTAAAAAGAATATAAAAACAATGCTTTCTGGCCAACTGGAACAAAAACTTTTAGGGATACAGATAAAACACACAAATGCTTACTTATGAAATTTAAATTAATTGAGATGCACATATAGATTTAAAATAACATTAACAAATCATGACAATTTTGAATACTGCTTTTACTCCAACTTTCTTGTTTCACAAAACACTTTCATTCAAAATCATTATGCATATCTTCAACATCAGTGTATTCCTTATCAATAAAGCTACTTTTTGAGTCATCTAACACTTTTCAAAAGCAAATCATCTTCACCTCCATAAGTTGTTTGAGACACAGCACTTTTCGAATAGATGTAAAATGCTATCACTATAAATGCATCCTAAGCTACAGTTCCCATTTTTCTAACTACCGAAATAGTTGGCCTTTATACTCCTGTAGTATATATTTATGATTTCCACAGGTAATCACCAACTGTACTGTTTTAAACTGGTATTTGTTAAACGTTATGGGAAACAAGAAGGTCTATTTTCAATGGTATCTAGCACAATTTTGAGGTCATACACCTAGGAAAAATGACTATACATCTGTTAAATTTATTTGATTCCTTTTTTACTGAATCCAACAAGCGACCTCTTTATGGATTCAAAATCTGCTTGGATTGAAGTAGTTTTAGGCTCTTTACCAAACAGTACTTTGTTTTTCAAAATAAGATGGCAAGAGAGAAATTTACAGTAAGTCTACATACAGACTCAAATGCAAGGCAGCTCCCTCTTTCCTGAAATAAAACTTTTTTAGAAAAAACTCACTTTATATTCAAGTATACAGTATACAGTATTTTTTTGATGTTTCAGGGTCATCACTTTATCAACTATTATAAAGAAGACTGGAAATGTATAGGACCAATTGTTTCTTCACATTTCAACTTAAAGTAATTCAAAACAAGGGGCTGGATTAGAATTGTATTACCTAAGAAAGAATAATAAATAACCATGTCCTTGTAGCAGGAAAAAACATTTAGTAAGAACACAATCCTTTAGAAGTGAGATAAGAACTAAAGCAGAGGGATGGCAACCATTTCTAAAAGACTTTGAAATCACCAATCCTTCTTGCTTTCTTCTTTTTCTTTTTTGATACATAGTAAAACAAAACCTGAACTTGCTTATTTTCCCTTCACTAGATCACATTTATGTCCATTACGTTTTCCTACATCTAGAATAAGGCATTAAAATACATTTTGTTCTCCCAAATATAGTACATCTAGATTCCAATAAAATAAAAACCTCTGTTAAAGTACATTTTTCTCCAAAGATTAAACAAACCATTACATATGTTATAACCAAGTATGCCTCCATCTACCATAGATAAAAGTAGATGAAAACTAGAGATTGGTGTCATTCTAACATGACACTGAAAGTGGAAAATAGGAAGTTTCAAAAGAATACGTTTCAATCTATCAGTAAATAAGAAAATAAGAGGAAAATGGCATGTGTTCTTTGCCAGCTAGAGAAAGGAGCCGTAGCAGGTGATCTGACCAGGCAAAAGAAAACTGACCAAATAGCATTTGGCCTAACAGGGGGCTGCTTATTGACCCTGTTGGTCAATAGAGGGTTCAATTTTTTTCACCAAAAATTAATATTCTCAAGTCAAGAAATAATGTACAACTGAAATCTCACATTGATGTAAACTATTATGAACTCAATAAAAAAATTAATATTCTCAGATACTACTTTGTTTTGCAACTCCTAAGGCATTTTAAAGTGCTTCCATCTATTTTCAGGCTTTTAAAAGGTTTTCTTTTTTATTTCTAATTCATCTTCAGCCAATTATTCCTGCTCGTCTAGGATTTTCTTCCTATATATTTTTTCTTATTATTTTCAGACTATTTCTCCTACTCTTCCATATCTGTAATAGGGAAAAACCAGAACATAAAGTACGTAAAATGTAATGTAAATGGCAAATAACTGAAATGGCTAAAATGGAGGATTAACTGGAACAACCTATAGAGCTACAAAATCACCTCAAATCACCAAGTTTCCAACACTAGAAAACCTGATTTGGTAGTATTCATTTTGACCAAACTGTTTTGTTGAAAAACTTCCTTTAACCCAAATTTTGGCATGAGGAGCATATGCATACAGTAATCAGTAACATTCACAAGGTATTTTCATTCAGATTTAATACAGAGTGGCTAAAAAAACAAGGACCCTGAAAAGCTCTCATTTGGGAGGTTGGAAAAATAAACTAGGGACCCAAATTGATCACAAGGATGGCAGGAGGGGCAGAGATCTTACTTTTTCTACTACTGGGTAAGGAATTCTGGGAACTAACTAATCCTGTTGTGCAACTCTAAGCAAAGGCTGCAACTATTAGCCCTGTGAGGACTCCAACACCAACTGAGGTGCAGCCTGTGCCAACTGAACAACTTTACTACAAAGTTATCATTCAGATGCCTGTGCTTCTCATTGTTGCCCTATTGGCAACTGTCCAAAATAAAGTCTCTCTTGTCATCTATACTTTTTTCTCTTTCTTTTACTCTCTAGAGGCTTTCTTTTCCATCCTCTGTCTGTTCTCCCTACCAATCTTTTTCATTGAGGCCTCCAGAACTCCCATTATTAGAAAAAAAAAAGAAATCCACCCCTCTGCCCCCCCCCAAACACACTTTAGCTCTTCACAGAATGTTGTCTTCATCTCTCTAGCTTAATTAGACCGTAGTTGCCCTGAAGGATAACACTTCTCAAATACTTTTTTCCAAGTGGACACTGCTAGTTTTCCCACACTCCACTGCTCCCAGCAGAGAAGGCTTCAGTCTTCTTTTAGCTCCCGATTACCACTTCCAACGTAATCATTCCAATGAGGAAAAAATGCCTCCTTTGAGGTCCCTTCCATCCACTAAACATCTAGTCATGTCTCACATGAAACTCAGGTTCCTGGCTCACACACCTTCTCCAATTCTTAGATGGATGAGCTTCTAAACTTGGGTGCTAAGTATAAAATCATCAAAATGGCCCAGTGCTACTACAAATTCATAGTCTCCAACTTAATCAGTCACTGGTACTTCCCAGCAATCCTACTGAACATTCTAGTCTGTGCCCTCTCCCAGTCTCCTCAGCGGAGATTTCAAATGGTCACCTCTTCCTTGAACCCATTACTCACTTTATCCCTTACTCAGTAATCAACTTTGGATCTAACTTCAGGGAAAACTGAGGCCTTCAGACCAAACTTCATTTTCTCTCTATCCATACCTATGCCAGTATGGATCTTTACATTTCTTCCTTTCTCAGGGAAGATGTATTCCTTCCATCCAAAACTGTGCTCTACCTGTGCTGAATCCCTCTCCCCCAGCCTCTTAACTTCAATCACCCTCCCCACCCCACCATGGCCCTATTCTGTTTCTTCTGCCTCTGATTCTCCACTGGATCTTTCCTTTGAGCAGATAAACATACATAAGTCTCTATGATCTTAAAAAGAACCCAAACAAGTAACTCTCTTTTACTCCTTATCCTTGTTTCTGCCATATATATCCCTTATTTTGACAAGTAAGCTTCTTGAAAGAGTAATCTATAATGGATAACTTCATTTTCTCATTTTTTGTCTATTTTCCTCGATCCCTTTATCTGGCTTCTGTTCTATTCCTCCACAGTGTAACTCTCTCTTGGGTTCTTGAAATCACTCACCTGGTTTTTCTCTTACTTCTCTGGTCATATCTGATTGGCCTATTTCCATGGACTTCTAGTCCTTTTCCTGACCCTTAAATGTCAGTATGTGTCCTAGGATTCTGTTATTGGCCTCTATCACACCACTCTGAATTAGTCATCTCATTCATAAACACAGCTTCAACTAAAATCTACATTTTGAGGACTCCCAAATATGCAGATCGCTCAGTCCAGACCCCACCCCTAAATTCCAGATCCTTATTAAAATATCAAGTATCTCCACTCGGATGGTCCTTAGATATCTCAAACTTAGTATGTCCAAAATTTAATGTATGCTCTTCCCCTCTAAACCATTACCAATAGTTATCCATCTGGGAGTTATCTCAGAAGTCTCTTTCTTCCTCACCCTACACAGCCAATAGGTCCTAAATAATTCTCTGAACTGTTTGTCTGAATAAAGATTTTTTTTTCTAAAATTATTACGATCTTTTCAATTTTTACCATGCTCCACAATACTCAAAACACTCTAAAATTCAAATCTCAAAACTCTTTTTCAAGACTGACTTCATTTTTATATAAAATCCAAATTCTTTATCTTAACATGGCATACAAGACCCCTTGTGATCTGACCCTTGCCTACATTTCCAACCCTCAACTTTTGCCACTACCCCACATTCCAGACACATCCTACACTCCAAACACTTTTTCATTTTTAATTACATCACTTTTTAAAATCTCTGTACTTTGCATGCCCTATCATTTGGGGGTACACTATTTCCATCTTTTGCCTAACTTCTCCTTGTCCTTAAGCCTCATTTCAGTGTTCCAATTCTTGAAAACTTTTCCTGATTTTCACAGACTAGGTAAACAGTGCCTCCTCCTTTGTGATCCCATAGCATTGCATACGATGCACACCTATACCATGGCACTTAGCAACTGCAATATAAATATCCATCTCCCCCACAAGCTTATGAGCTCCTTGAAGGGAGGGGGCTATGTTTTTCATCTCTACGTACCTAGTGATTAGAACTCAGGTACTAATGAATGTTTACTGAATGATATATTATAGTTTCTAAAATACTTGTACATATTGACACTAATTTACACAGCAATGACAATATATTTAGACAATATATTTCTGGAAAAATTCTCATCCTTCAAGGCCCACCTCAAAACATAATCCTCTCAGTGATGCTTTCTCTCCAAGTCAGATAGTCAATTCCTTCTTTATAGCTCCAAAAGCACTTTGTACCTAATTCAATATATTATTTATTTGCAATAATGTCTCCCCCATTCGAGTGCCAGCACTCCAAGAGAATTTGTCTTACTTAATGTATGTAATTCAATTCTGTATCCCGAATGCCTCGTATAACACCTGGTACAAAGTAGGTACTCAATAAATGTTGCACAAATAAATGGCCCAATCCTCTGCCTATTTGAATCCTACCCACCCTTCAAAGCCTCTTTCCTCCTATACAAACCCTTGCTAGACCATTTCAGTCCAGAGTCATTACGACCTCCTACGAACTCGAACAACTCACCGGCTCTGCCACTTATCTGGCAATTATTAATCACATCCATCCTTATGACATATATAATAACTTTGAATGAGTACTTATCTCCCCAAGGACCAAGACTGTATTTCATCTTTTATAAAGTCTGTTGTCTCCCTACAGTTTTTAGCATACAGCAGGTACTTAATAAACATTTGCTATTTTATTACTTTCATGTTCCAAAATAAATTTTACATACCATAAAAAATGCCCAAGTAGCGTCAGCTTATTTCATCTCTGTGTAAACATTTTTATAATGAAATGAAGTCATATAATTGGCACTAAAACACACCTCACTTAATAAACCAAGGTTCTTTTCACCAAACTTTTCCTTACAACTCTTACCAATTCATTCAATAGCTCTGGAACCTGAAGCTTTTGCCTCATAACTGAGGAGGTGTATTTCCTCCTTGGCATTTTCCTTCTAAGATGACTTGTTACCAATGTTCTCTCTTCTCTTCTCTCTCTCACACACACACACACACTATATTCTGTTCCTTTGCTTTCTCTAGGACACATGGTACTGAAGATTTATTTTAGTTTGCTTAATACTTTAATAGGGGTGCAACGAAAAAGAAAAATCATTTTCAATAGTTATCTTTTTAAATAGCTAGGTCCACAAAACAGGTTTTATAAACAAAAATTAAAATTCAAGTTGCTTTAAAACATGAAATAGAACTAGTAAGAAACACTGAAGTAGCAATGCGACCCCAAGACCTATGTGGGTCATCTAAAAATCTGTAATGAAATAAGCAATCCTAATAAAGCTAAGGTACTGGAAAACACTTTAGCCAAATGACCTCGGATTTATAAGCAGAGCAGCTGGCAACAGAACCTAAGTGAATCATAAGGCTGCCCATCAGAAACATATCACCTTAAAAACCTAAAACACACATACACTTCAGCATTTTGGTTCAATCTGAAAGTCTGATAATTTAAGACTTATAGTATAGGGTTACTATAACCTAGGAAATAAAGAAAGTATATTGAAGGCAAAAGAAAGTGAGTCACATTGTGGGTACTAAAATGAACATATACACAACATAGACAATGCCCTTTAAGTGATACAGGTGAATTTTTATACCAAGACTAACAGATTTAATAATCCGAGGGTACAATCTAATTTTACAAATCTGGGACCTCACCTATACAGCAAAAAGTACATTTTTAAAGTATCTGGAAAGAAAAGAAATACCTGGACAATTCAGGTCAAGTAATTTTCAGGGGCGGTGGAGATCAATACACATAAATTCAGGGTTTTATGCTTAAATTACCCACACCAATTTTGCTTATGTGGCAGTAAGACACTCAAGCAGATACAGTTAGCTGTTTTCCCTAGTTTGTTTCTATTTTCTTATTTCCAACTTCTTATCTTAATTAAGAAATAGAAAAATGCTTAACAGAAAATAGTTAAAAGGGCATACTATCTCACCTACACCACCTGGGCTACATCAACTTTCAAACAAGAGAATTTGACCCAAGCCAGCAGCTGGAGAAGAGTCAGAACAGAATTTGCTTTAACTAATGATGGAACCTAATCACCCATAATCAACGATATGGAATTATCACTAATAATTTCAATGAAGAGCTACCATCACATTTATACATGAATCACCTACACTATTCCAAGATCTCAAACTTCACATGAAGCGAATTTCAGGCATCTGATATTAAACACAGAAAGATCTATACACCCTTCAAAACCTAAGTCACCATAAAATATAGGCCTCTGACTAGGAGTATAAGAGTATAAAATTTAGAGACAACAAGGAAAAGTTTCAGGCAGTAAAAGACCACTTGTATTCAATGTCAACAATGGTCTCCATAATATTACTACTATAAAATCGTACAGATGCAAAACTAGCACATACTGGACTTAAAAGAAATCTGGATTTTAACAATTTAAACTTAAGTTGAACTAGCACTGTGGTCATATATCTTCAGGCAATGGTGTTTTCTGCCATCAAATGTAACATTACAGTACGATTATTGAATGAAGAAGCCAAGAAAGAGGCCTGAAGATGAAATCTAAAAGTGGATTTCCAGATGAAAGGGGAACTTCCCAGTAACTTTCTAGGAAGCCAGAGATGAGACTCCACTAGCAGCGCAAACTAGTCTCTTGCACACCATCTCTAAACATGTAATCCATATCAGGCATTCTAAATGTGTAACAAATTCCATAAAGAAATGAAATTTCTTGTCTTGATGAAGAATATATTATTTGACATGAGATCTTATATCCGTAAGCTCTATTTAACCATAATTTTCTATACCAACAAGCTCCTTTCCTATTTACCTAAATCAAATCACTTTTATTCTACCAATAAGCTGCAAACATGCCTATGTCTTGGATTCACAACACACCCCTAAGGAATATGCCTTATGCTGGGAATCTTATTTTTAATGTATTAAATCAGTACAGGGAAAACATTACCATATATATGACAAGAAACAAGAAGATTCACAAGTGTAAGGATAGCACAGACCCATTGTTCAGGAATGTGATTGGTGTCCCATCTAATAGTAGGGTGGAAAGTGCCCAAGGAAATGAACATACAACACAGATATATAGTCAGAAAATGAAGAAGCAGCCTGTGTCTCCTGTTCCCACCTCCACAAAACTCCAGGATTTCATGATAGGATGAATGCCTGAACTACTAATTTTTTTCTTTTTAAAAAGACTTCTCAGGGCAAGAATTCCATAGCTCTTTATTCAGCTCATTCCAACACCTAGCCCAACCAGACAGACTACTAACTTTTAAAGATTATCTACAGAAGCCTGGATACAAATTAGTGTTATTAAAGGAGGCTCAAAGTGAAAAATTAAAACTGAAAAACACAAAGGGAAAAGTTTTTCTTGTTTTTAAATATTTTAATGGAAACATATCTGGTCAGATTTCAAAAACTGGGCTAACCGTGTTTAAACATTGTGCCAGTAGATTTGAGGTGAATGAAAAAAAAATAAAACAAATAAAAGTTCTATCTTTCCAAAATAAACGTAATACAATAAAGAAAGCTTTATTCTAAAATGAGTTCAATTTATTAACCAAGCTACATAGCAAAGAAAAATCATTCCAAATTCTGTTTTTCACCTCCACAGCAGTGTTTGAAGTTGATGGGCCCTCCCACAGAGCATGGAAATCTTAGGCAACTCTCAATTTCTCTTTTAAATTAATCTGTTGACCTACTGTCGGTAAACATCCATAAATTCTGCCCCAGCTGAGAAATATTTAACTTTTTATTCAAGGAGGAGTGTGTGGGTGTGTATTTGCAAGGGAACGGTAACTCTTTTTGGCCTTTGACCAAACAGTGTTGACAGTTTTGTAAGTAAATGCTTCTTCCTATCCACGAGGCTTTTTTTTTCTTCTTTTATACTGCTTTTCTCCATCTATTCTGGAATTAAAGCCGGGGCCCCCAAATCCTGCCTCGTCCCTTCACCCTTGTCCAATCCCATATGGTTCCCCCAATTTCCGCGGGGGGTGACACCTGAGGGCCGGGCGCGAACTCCTGGGGCTGGCGCTAACTAGGCGCGAATAGGGCGAACGGCTGTCACTGGGGAGCAGGCGTGGGCCAAAGCCGAGGTGATTTCTGACTGCTCAACGCCCGGCCTCGCGTGGCTGAAGGTCTCCGAGCCCCTCGGTCCGCTCCGGCGAGCCAGGCGTGCAGCTGTCACGGAGCAGGAAGCTAATCGCGGCCTCTGGGCCGCTTCGACAGGCCGAGGAGGAAAAGAAAGTGGCTCACTGCGGCCAATAGCCTCACCCCTTCGGCTAGGAGACCACAAGAACGAAACCCCCGCCCCGGCCTGAAGGCAAGCGAGAGACCGCGGAGCCGCTGCCACCGACTCGGCCCAGCCCAGCAGGGGCCCGCCCAGGGGCCACTCCCCAAGGGAGGCAGCCAGTCACTCGCCCGCCCTTCCGGGCCCGCTCCGGAGGGGACGGTCTCCCGCCCGCCCTCACACACAGCTCCTCAGGCCAGGCCCCCAGGGCTTCGTCCACCTCTCACCTTTGACGACGCGGTCAGCCCCGGGAGGGGGCGGCGGGGGCGGGGGTGGGGGCGGTGCAGCCCGGGCCGGCTCCGGGGCGGCCATGCTGGGCCCGGGGCTCGGCTAGGCGCTGGGCCGGGCGGGGTTGGGGGCGGGGGCGGCGGCTACCAGAGCCAAGCGGCGGCGCCGCCGGGGAACATGGCGGACCCTCTTTCCCTACAGAGGGGCTAAGACCGGCATGCACCGCGCGTGCGGGGGCGGGGGCGGAGCAGGCTCTAGGGACTTGGGCAAAATTACTAAGGCTGGGAGAGAAACAGGACGAGGCCAAGGGATCAGGTTGAAATTCTGAGCAGGCAGAAAAAAAGAGAGTGAGGAGAGAGGGCTGTCTGTGAAGGAGTGCTAAACACGACACCGGCTCTCCTGGAGCTCTCAGTAAGATGGGGAGACGTGATCAAACCTCAGAATCTCCTACTAATAGAGAAACAAGTGTATAACAATTTGGCTACCAGACCTGGGTAATTTGGTTGGTAAGGGACAGGAGAATAGAGAAGGCATTGTAGGTTCTAGAGCAGAAGTGATCATTCGAAATGGAGTTTGAGAATCTGGCCCTTGTTTTAAGAGCGTGGAATTGTCAAGAGTCTGAAGGCACAGTATAAGAATGCAGAAAGAGCAGACTAGCTCCAAGGGTTAAGAATCAAAACAGGTAAGGAGAAAGGATGACACCAAGAGATGTTCAAAGAGTCTACAGAATTCACCTGAAAAGGACACAGCCTCCCTCTTGATTCACTCAGAAAATAGAGATTTGGAAGGCAGAGGAGTAAATGGAGAATTGGAAATTAGTTCCTCATAAATATTTCTGTGCACATACAGAATCTGGGCCCAGGTGACTTATAGAACCTTTATAGGGATGGACATTCATGGGGAAGGGGGTAGTGGGAGAAGAACTGACTGATTAATCAATAATTATTAGAAGAGAGAGTGTGTATGACACCAGATGTACTGAGTCAGGGACCACCAGTGTAACCACTAAGATCTCTTTATCGTGATAGCATAGGATCCAAGTGGGATGAAGTGAGAAATTCCTCCCCATCCTCCTGCTCAATACTACACGTGCTCAGAATCTGTTCATAAAGGATGGTGATAATTAGGTTAAGCTCTGGTCCAAAGGTCTCAAAGAGTACCTTTCTACCCTTTCTTTTTGTCAATCTCAATGATTCTGAGACCTGGGGTAAGAGAGGAGGGAAATGCCCAATGGGTATTCTTTGCCAACGGAGCCCACAAAATATCTTTTAGAGGGAGGAGAATTTGGGAGTGAGGCAGGGGTGAAAATGTATCTTTCTGGCATAGAAGTGCAATAATTCCACAGGGGAAGGGAAGGGGAGGGCCAGCTATGGGAAGAGAACAAGGAAAGGATAGGAGACCCATCACAAACTTGTAGAGGGAGGGCACCAAGAGTACATAGAACAGAACTAAGTTTGTAAGAGGAGTGTGAATGCCCAGAAAATCTCCCTAAGGGAGGATGGAGAAAGTGTGTAATGTATTGAGTGCCTCTTGGCAGGAAAGGGGTAGGAAATATACTAGCGACAGTAACAACAAGGAAAGTCACTCCATTTTAGGGCCCATTGACTCCTACCTTGAGTATATATCCTTCTAATCCTTTTTGGCTCTTCACTTTCACTCAGTCTCTCTCTCTCTTTCTCTCTCTCTCTCTCTCTCGACTATAAATATATATATACATATATATATACACACACACATACATATATATGTTTGTGCCGTGGCTCTGGCTTTGGGAGCCCCAGGCCACTGCGAATTAGTATTTCTTGCTTATTAAGGTCTCCCCACCCCAATACAAAAGAGCAAGAGCATACAAAAGGAATTAAATAGACAAATGACAAGGAATTAAACAGAACTATCTTACAGATTTATTCATGAAAAATACTTTACAAAAACAGTATGTTTGACCCTAAAACAGTTCAGCTGACTTTGAGGGTTTATAATGGCGACTGAGCAAGTAGCAGTAATGGCTCTGCTGCTAAGAACAGGAGGGTGTGTTAGTGTGCCTGACTCCATCTGTTCAGAGGGGCAAATGTTATGTTGGCACCTCTGCATTCTACACCTAAGGTTTGGGGACACAGGGAAGACTGACAGTCCATAATACCTGGGCAGGTAGGCTGCCCTGAATGATGTGGTCAGGACCATGACCACGGGACTACATGTCCCTCAAAGGATGGGGTATGGGGAAGACAGAAGGTCAGATAACAGGGATAGATGGATAAAACAAAGACTAGAAGTAGGTAATATAGCAGGGAAAATTAGATAAGGGATCAGGTGCAGGTGAAGGCCTAAAGTATCCAGGAATAAAATGGTAACCCTAAGATCCTAAGGAATGGCTAGTATCCAGAGGAATATGAATTCATCTTTAAAGTGGATCAAATAAGCCCTAAACAGCAGCTGCTTCCTTTTGCTAGGTGAATGGAAATTGGAATTTCAAATATTCCCTCTCAAAGAGCCAAGTCCTGTTAGATGTTCCTGGCACCCCTAGGAGAAACTGCCAACTCTATGTTGAGATGAGACTAGCACAATCCTGGTAGAGATGCAGGGTACCAACTCTGCCACATCGGTTTAACAGAGAAAGCTGTGGCTCCAGGAAAGGACAGGGGTGACCGTTACCACCTGCTGTGCTGCAGGGCTCTAGCCCTGATCTGCTCTCTTTCAGGGGCATCTGCTAGAACAAACGGAAACTCTTCTCCCTCTGTCCTCCTGTGCCCAGACTGCGGGACATAACTGCTTTGCCTCCAGTCATCATCTGGGGGCATATCTACTCTTCGAGGACCAGGGGCTCGAGACCCTGGAACAGGACCCAAATTCCAAGCAGACCTTAGGGGTACATGAAGACTGCTTGATGGTGGAGACATGGAGTGAACAATGGGAGGGTGGGAGGGTGAATGGAAAAGATCCTCCCAGGACTGAGCATGAGGAACCTGAAGGCCGTGGCGTCTTTCTGGTAGTGTGGCAGTGTGCATTAGCTGAGGCTTGCATCCTGGAGTAGTCAGGAATCTGGCCCCAATGTGCTGGTGGGTCTCTGACCATGGTCCCCAGGAGGCATCTGTTCTGGAATGATGGGGGAGACTGCGGTAGTTCAAAGTCCTTCCTGTGTACTTGACCCCTTGGGGAGTTTCACCCCTGTCACACATAGCCAGAAACTGCTGGACACTCCTCGAAGTTCCTGGGAAGAGAAAAGAAACCCAAAGATTGAGCATTTTCAGTAAATCATTCTCCTCCCAGAAGACCATTCCTGGCTGTTCTTCCCAACTCCCCACCCCTCCAACAGCATACACACACAAAGAGGGAAAGAGCCTAGCTTTGCTTTTAATTTCATTTTTTAAAATTCTTAATATACATCAAAATCAAGTCTCTTACTTCCAACCTGGGCAAATGAAACAGTCTCCTGGATGTTGCCATACTTCTACCTTACTCCACCATAATCCTTCCTCCAACACATACACACATGCTCATGAATGGCTCCTTAATATTGCAAATGTATACTCTCATTGTGACAACTCTACTCCTAGAACCACCACTCCAAAACATAACTCAGCTTTTCTTAACATAGTACCTTCACTCCAGTTAAGCTGTCTCTGCTTATATTCTTGCTTATTCTCTGAGATTCTATACATTAATTCCCCTTGAAAGAAACAAAATAACTAATTTTTCAAAAGTCACTTCTAAAAAATACTTTCCATTGTTTATTTTATAACCCATTAACATCTGCATTATACTCTTGTATATATGTATATATATTTACTATTTAAACTCAGCTCTTTAGAGCAGGGAGCCGCCTTCTTTCTCCTCTGTATTCACTGCAGCATTTGGTGCAGAACAGGCTGTAATAAATGCTGCTGACTGATCAGATGCCCGTAACAACTGTCAAAGGAGGCTGGCTACCTGGCTGCTCCACTGTGTAATAGGAAGTCCATCTATCCAGAAGGCCTGTTTATCCAAAGCTCCCTAAAATCTGGACACAAATATCAACAATACTACATTATCTTCTGTTCTAGAACCACAATCCCCTCCCCCTAACCCCAGGGCATTTATATCCGTAAGCCAAGGCTTCTCAACCTTGGCACTTCTGATATTTTGGGCTGATAATTCTTTGTTTGCAGGGGCAGGTGTGGGGAAATTGCCCTGTGCACTGTAGGATGTTTAGTAGCATCCCTGGCCTTTACCTACTAAATGTCAGTAGCACCTCCCCTTTCCCACTGAGAATTACTGCCTTAAACCATAGATTCGGCCTATGAGGAGGAAAAGGAGCAAATCTTGCTGTGGAGGGTCAAAGAAAGCCAGAGGATGCTGCCCACCTTCCCCAAGATTGTCTGGGTTTGTACACATAGCATGGGCATTCCATGTACAGGGTCTTTCCAAGTCTTCCATTCACTCCTTGTTGGGGAGAATCCTAAAGACTGGGCATTAACTCCCCTTGGTCACTTAAAAGCTTATCCTATCATGACTGAAGCAGTTCATTTTCATGGGTAGTTAGATTCTGGGAGCTTTGGTCTAGACCCTTAGTGTTAGAACCTAGATCCTTAGTTGGGTTACTGTAAGAACCATGTTGCCCAAGAAATGATGCAATCACAATTCATCTAGATCAATGCTTGACCTTAAAGCAGTAATTCATATCCCTTTACAATCCCACCTTGGAACACCCTCCCCCCCAAAAAGTGTACTGATTTGATCCTTCTAGGTCCCTGGAAAGGTACCACATTTCTGGCACATGATATTAGATTTGGGGACAGTTACCTGGGGGTCTATAAGGCTCCCCTGCCACGCTGGGCATCAAGACATCTGGGGACAGGAACTGTGGTTTGGGTGGGTAGAGTTGGGGATCAAGGAGAAACACAGGAGGGTCATGGATGACAGGGAGGGAAGAGGAGCTGGAACAACGGTGCCCGGTTTCCAAAGGCTTTTTCCTCAAGTTTGATGAATCCTTATAATGAGACAAGACAAAAAAAACCATAGAGATGAGGATTAACACACAGCAGGATATGGTTGGGTAAACACAGTGAGGCAAGCAGAGGGAGATGGAAGGAACTAGAATACAAACATGCCTTGTTCTGGAGAGGGACCCAGTTTACTCAGTCACTCTCCCCATCAGCCTCTCTAGGAAACATCCTGACCACTATGAACTGGAGACACCAAACTGCACATCCTCTTCCCTTAACCTGTCTTCCTCATAGCCCTCACCTTCCCAACCCTATCATTTAGGTCTTTAGCAAACTCTGTAACTCTAACAGTAGAATTAGAAAGATTGAGATCAAAATTAAAAAATAGAAGAAATGAGAGAGAAAAATTCAAAAAATCTGAGAGATTGAGAAAGAAAATTCTATGTATTCTCTAAATATTGGGAACTAAACTATATCTCCTTAAATGTACAGTCGAGAAGAACTCTACTAGGCCATCTTCTCTCCTGTCACTGCTACATTCCAGTCTCCTCTCTTGCCTGTCAAGGTTGTACCGCTAATCCCTATGTCCTGCTCTATACACCATTAGTCATTCACTTTTGTGGCAAATCTCAGAAATAACCCCTTCAACATCTAAAACGTTAATATGTCCAAAATCTAACCAACGTCTTTCCAAACTCCTCCTCCTGGTACCACATATTCCTAAGTCACTTAGACTCAAATGTTGACATTGCCCTTAATTTTGTACTTCTCATCCACAATTCCGTTAGTTGCCTTTGCCAAATACAGTCATTTCTACCTATAGGCTTCATATTTAAACTCAACTGGACCACTGCAACAGCTTCCAATCTGATCTTCCTACCTCTAGCCCACTCCTCCTTACTGTGGCCTGCGAGTTCCTATGTGATATGGCAATACCGATCTTTCTCACTTTATCTCCTACCATTCCTGTGTCTTTTAACACTCTTCTTAAAGTTCCTCAAACACCCCAAGCTCATTCCACCTCAAGGCCTTTACTGTTTCTGTTACCCGGAATGTGCTTCCCATGGCTCACACCTTCATATCAGTGAGGTCTCTGATCAAATGTTACTTCCTTAGAGCTGATTTTCCTCACTACTCTATCAAAAATAGCCCTGAGAATAACTACTATTACCTCATAAATCCTTATCCTCTTGCTTTGTTTTATTCTTCTTTATCACACATTGTCTGGGGTTTGTTTACTTATTTATTGTCTTTCTCTCCTAGTAGAATACATTTCTTTTCACTCCAGTAACCCCAGCACCTTAAACAGCATCTGGAACATTATAGGCACTAAATAAATAATATATTAAATAAAATAATCTATATGCCAGAATATCGTATTTCCTTTACTAAATTGTAAGCTATTCAAGGGCAGAATTTGTGCTGTTTCATCAGTGTTAGCTCATAACTCCTCCTACACCCTGGCACATAGTAAGCATTTACCATACAGCCTAAGGACCAGGTGCCAGTCCTCTGAGCAGTGACACAGCCAACTAGTCTTTTTTTTCCGGACAAAAGAAAGTGACACCACACTTCCCTGGTTTCCCTTCTATCTCTCTGGTCTCTTCTACTAAGTCTCCTTTTAGAGTTCTTCAGAAGAACCATCTTAAACTGATACTCTTCAGGGAGATGTTCTGACTCCTCGCCTCTTTTTGCAGTACTCTTTTCTTCTTTTTAATGGTTTTTCAATTCTCAAATCTCAATTTCAAGCTATGTCTCACATCCAAAGGCCTACCAGATATCTTCACTCAAGCTTAATATATCCAAAATTGCACACTTCTCTTCCTTCAAATATATCATATTGAACCCTAATTCCTGGGTATCATCCTTGATTCTACTCTCCTCAAATCCATGTAGGCAGACACCAAACCTCATTGACTTTTACTTCCTAATTGGTTCTCCAATATGTCTACTTCTCTCTATATTCCCAAACTATTTACTGTGGTTCATGATATGACCCTTGTTTATATTCTTTCCAGTCTCACTTGTCAACACTCTCCATCCTGCCCTCACCAGACTCTAATCCTGCCATACCAAATGAGCTTCTTTTAATTTAGTTAATATCTACTTCAGGTCTATTTACCTGCTGTATTCTTTTCACTTCCTCCAGGAAGCCTTCATTAATCCCCTCAAGCCTGGTTTAGATGTCCCTTCTATTATGCTCCCATAGCATTAAATTCTAACATATTATATTGTAATTGTTTGTTTATTTATCTGTCTCACCAGGTAGGCTGTAAAGTCCATGAGAGCAGGGACTATATCTGACTCACTCACCACTGTATCACCAGCACCTGGCACAATACCTAGAACATAAGCTCAATAAGCATTCGTTTAAAAGAAGCAATCAATGAATAAATGAATGAAACAGAGGTCAGGAGAAAGAAAGCCAATTCTCCTAGGAAAATAACAATTTGCCATTAAATGTGTATGAGAACAAATGCTGAGCAGAAAACACCACTTTTTTCCAAAAGGAATGGCAACCTGCTCAAAGGTGTTTAGGAACTTACAAACAATAAATTGGAAAAAAATGACAGCCTCTTGGAAGGGAAACTGGATCTGAAGGACTGGTAGAACAGGTTTAGTTTTCATTGTTTATCCTTTTATACCTTTTTACTTTTGTACCATGTATTTAAAACCTGTTTTTAAATTTTTATTAACTGACCTGATGAACAAGCTTCAGTGCACTGGTACTTTGCATCTGACCTCTATTGAAAACTCAACTTACCTTGGGCAAGTGTGTGAAATTCTCAAAAGGAAAGATTTATAAACCCAGCCACTGAAACTATTTGAGTTTGTTGACCTCTGCTGACTTGAGTGTCCCAGTCCCTTTCGCCTATAGATTACTGCATTAATTCCATATGAAAAGCCTCAAGGAGGAGGATTTTAAATCATTTTCCTTTACTTGCTAATGCACATGCTTCATTTTAGCTTGAAAGTACACTCGACCCCACTCAATCATCTACTGGGGTGGGGAGGAAAAGGCAAAACAATACTCTATTCCACCTCTTCTTCCTTTGATTAGTGCAATGGGTTCTGACCCAATCAGCAGCCACTGCTTCTTGGAGACTCTTCTCAAGACTACTAGGACTCTTCTCACCCTGGGGAACCCAACGATATACCTTCCAGAACTGCTACAAGGAAAGGACATTCCTCTGGGCTCAATCTTAATGTGTGTCAATAAAACAAAGGCTAGGTACCCTCATTTTTGCTGATTGCACATGGCTTTCCCCCAAATTACAATCTCAGTTTCTCCTGCCCCTTCACCTGCACTATATTTTTACCCAGCAAGAAAAGAGGGTACTCTGAATAGACAGACCCTGATCCTACTTACAAAACTGTGGGAAGAAACTGGAGCCTCTTCCCTCTCTGAGACAACAGTGCCACTGAGACTGCGTGAGATGCGGCGAAAGTTCTCTGCACCATACTGATCATCCTTCCCACACCCTCTGCTGCGGCCTCGGCAATGTGCAGCCTTCAAACACACAAGACATACAGGCAGACACATAATACCAGACTTGTGGTTTTCCCACAGACCCTGTCCCCAAGGATATGGGAGAGAACAGGATAAACTCACTAGCAGAGACCTGAATCAGATATATTTGAAAAGTACTGGCCATGTGGCAATTTCCTCTCACTCAAAAGAAGCCCACTCATAAACCTGTTCTCTTCTAATAGCCCAATATTACCATACCCCTGACTTACTACCAGCCCTACTATTCATATCTCTCCACGATTCCTTCCCCAATACACCATTCCCAGGCCCATCACTTTAGCATCTGAGGCTACTACCTGAGAAGCAGGCACTGTGCTGGCTCCATGGAGACTGTGCTCCATTTCTGCTGTTGGGGTCTTTGAGAGACCAAGGCCAGGGGCTGAGTGCAACCTCCTCCCCATACCATCTGCAGAGCCTAAGAAGAAAAACATAAATACAAGTTGAAGCCATCTCTTCTTCTGGATCCTAAACCCTGAGCCTGGCAACACAAAACTCAGGAGTTCTTATTTCATTAAATAACAAAAATGCATCCCTTAACCCAATGAAGGAAGTGTTCCTGGAATGTAGAAACACGAGTTTCAGAATATAGATAGTTTCCTACAGGCCACATGGGTCTCAGATACGGGCCTTGAAGAACCTTGTAGAGAGGGGGCTCTGTGAACAGATAGCTGAATGTTCCCATCTTGCTTCATTTCATTTTTGTAAATACAATCAGCTTTGCTTGTCAGACTTGGGCCCAAGACTTATAATATACAGAGGAAATTGTCTGACATGGTGATTCTCTAAAGTATCTGTGATGACAAAGGGAGCTATTATCTCCAGTCTAGTTAAGAATTGAAATGACCATAGTAATCATCTATAAAACCTCCTCATTTTACATAACAGGAAAATGAGTTCCAGGGTCTGACAGGTAGATAGTAAGTAGCTTGACCAATATCAAAATTCAAGTCTCTTGATTTTCACACCTTCCTATTACTATGAGCAGGAGCTCTTCAACAACATTACTTATATGTGATGCTCTTTTATTTCCTGCATTAGCTTCTCTCAATCACTTAAATTCTAAACAATCATTCAATGCTTATCTCTTCTTCCAAATCTTGCTAGACTGTTAATACAAGAGCTGCTCCAAACTGGATATGTGATTCCCAAGGCGCTTGCCCCAACACAACTAATTAAGCCTTCCATTCTGAAAATGCACGTGCCTTTGACATTTGATATATATGTCTATCACCAATTCATCTTGATTTGATATTTTGATTCTAATATACGTATCTGACTAAAGCATGATATTGCTGATACTAAGCTAGGAGACCAGTTATTTTTGTTTTTTTTTTTTTGATTGGCACTTAAGCTAACAAGTGTTGCCAATCTTCTTCTTTTTTTTTTTTCTGCTTTTTCTCCCCAAATCCCCCCAGTATACATTGTCTATTTTTCAGTTGTGGGTCCTTCTAGTTGTGGCATGTGGGACACCACCTCAACATGACCTAGATGAGCGGCGCCATGTCCGCACCCAGGATCCGAACTGGCGAAACCCTGGGCCACTGCAGCGGAGTGCACAAAGTTAACCACTCGGCCATGGGGCTGGCCCAGCAAATCTTCTTTTTTTGTTTTTTCTGCTTTGACCAGTTATTTTTAATGTTTCCTGGTGCTTAAATGTAGTGGTTCCAATACCACTCAGATTCTTTTAAAAACATAGCTTCTTGTACCTCTCCACAGATGTACTGAATCAGAATCTTTGTGGTTAGAGGCTGGAATATTTATTTTTAAGAGGCTTCCCCAAAAAGTGTGGGAGAATATCCTCAAACATTGTTGGAGGAAATGTGAAATGTTATAGTCTTTCTAAAAAGCAATCTAGAAATAGCCATTAAAATTAAAAATATACTTACCCTCTTACCCAACAATTCTACTCCTGGGAATAAGAAGCAAAAATACCAGTATATTGTGGCATTGTTTGTAGTCACCAAGAACTAGAAATAATGTAATATCCATCTATAGCAAAATGGCTAAAAACATTATGGTATCCTCAATATCAAATATTGCCCAGCTACTAAAAAGAATGAATTGAGTAAAACTAGATGACCTGGGGGGATTTTCATGAAGTACTGTTGATTTAAAAAGAAAAAAGAAATCTGTAATATTATCCCCAAACAAAAAAACACAGTATATGTAGGTCTATATAGTATTATATGAACAGAAAAATACAGAAATATGCGTTTAGATTGTTACCTGGAAAGCGGGGGATAAAAAGTAGAGACTGATATAAGGGGAGGAGAGATAAACAGGAAAACTGTCTATAATAAAAACAGCATGTGTGCTATATGATCCTATTTACATAAAATTATTTCTCTATTTTTTTTAAAAGCCACTCCTCAGGTGACTATGATGGGGAGCCAGATTTAAGAATCATAGCTGTAATGGTTAAAATTTGGTGCTCCCCTAATCAAGTGTGATTGCTAGACAAAGATGTGGCCATTGGAACCTCCTGAAGGGAATAGACTATGATTCCTTTAAAGATATTTAAGCAGAGTTGGAGGTGACCATCCATAAGTAGTACTGTTGAGGGGATTACTGGATTTGATAGAAGGTAGGGTTAACATGTCTACTCACTGATCAATAGTAACAAGAAGAAAGACTACCAGACATTATGTACTTCCTGATATGATGTAAGAAGTACAAAGCACTACCTATGAAATATTCTTATTAAAAAAATTGAGGGGCCAGCCCAGTAGCATAGCAGTTAAGTTCACAGGTTCTGCTTCAGCAGCCCAGGATTTGCAGGTTCGGATCCCTGTGTGGACCTGGCATCACTGGTCAAGCCACAGTGTGGTGGCATCCCACATACAAAATAGAGGAAGACTGGCACAGATGTTAGCTCAGGACCAATCTTCCTAATGGAAAAAAAAATTGAACCTGATTTTAATCAAGCCTCTAGTCCTAAGTACCAGGTTACAGGAAAAACGGGCTAGAAGAACATGTTTAAAAAAAGGAAAAATTCTACTAGAATATAATCAGCAAAATCTAGAATGTGGAAGACAAATGACCAAATTTCTCAATAAATAATTGGCAAGGGGAAAAAAGAGACAAGAATCTTACAGGCTAAAAAAAAGCCTTGAGACATATCCACAAAATGTAATGTGTGGATTTGGATCCTGATTTGAAATAAACCAACTGTGAAAAGACATCAGTGGAACAATTGAGAAAATCTGAATACTGACTAGTTACTGTATTAAGAAATTGTTGGGGCTGGCCCCATGGCTGAGCGGTTAAGTTCCCATGCTCTGCTTCGGTGGCCCAGGGTTTCCACGGTTCAGATCCTGGGTGCAGACATGGCACCGCTCATCAGTCCATCTTGAGGCGGCATCCCATATGCCACAAATAGAAGGACCCACAAATGAAATATACAACTATGTACTGGGGGATTTGGGGAGAAAAAGAAAAAAAAGGAAATTGTTAATTTTTTAGGTGTAATAATATTATAGTTTTGCCTTTTAAAAAAGAGTCCTTATTTGAGATACATTCCAAACTATTTATGAATGAAATGATATAACAATATATGATATAATCTCTGGGATTTGCTTTAAAATAATTCAGTGGGGAAGGGAAGTGCACTACAGCTAAATCAAAATTGGCCACATGTTGATAACTAGCCAAGATAATCACTATGGAAGCCAGAGGTAAGTACAGGGGGGCTATTACAACATTTACTCTTACTCTTTACTTTTGAATATACTTGAAATTTTCCATAACAAAGTTATTTTGTATTTTTAAGCTGATGTCTACCCAGCTTCAAAATATTATAAAATTTAGAATATAAGTCAAAGGCAGTGTTTATATAACTCTTTAGAAATTATAATCATGTCAAAATTAATCTGGTCACAAAACACCATCTACTATATGAATCTATTTATATGAAATGTTCAAAATAAGCAAATCTATAGACAGAAAATAGATTAGAGGTTGCCTGGGGCTAGTGGATAGAGGGGAGGGGGAAATAACAAGTGACTACTAATGGGTAACAGGGTTTCTTTTTGGGGTGAAGACACTTTAAAACTGATTGTGGTGCTAGATGGACAACTCTGTCAATATACTAAAAAATCATTGAATAGTACACTTTATTTTATTTTTACTTTTTAAAGATTTTATTTTTCCTTTTTCTCCCCCAAGCCCCCTGGTATATAGTTGTATATTTTAGTTGTGGGTCCTTCTGGTCGTGGCATGTGGGATGCCGCCTCAGCAGGGCTTCATGAGCAGTGCCATGTCCGCATCCGGGATCCCAAACGGCGAAACCCTGGGCCGTCAAAGCGGAGCACGTGAACTTAACCACTGGGCCACGGGGCAGCCCCAGAGTTGTACACTTTAAATAGGTGAACTGTATGGTATGTAGATTATATATCAATAAAGCTTTTTTTAAAAGAAAGATTTTATTTTTTCCTTTTTCTCCTGAAAGCCCCCAGTACATAGTTGTATATATTTCAGTTGTGGGTCCTTCTAGTTGTGGCATGTGGGAGGTCGCCTCAGCATGGCCTGATGAGCCATGCCATGTCGGCACCCAGGATTCGAACCAGTGAAACCCTGGGCCACTGAAGCAGAGCGTGCGAACTTAACCACTCTGCCACAGGGCCAGCCCCAAGCTTTTTTTTTTTTTTAAAGTAAAAAGTCAGATAGAGAAAGACAAATACTGTATGATCTCACTTATAAGTGGAATCTAAAAAAAGCCAAACTCAGAAATAGAGAATAAAACAGTAGTTACCAGGGGCTGGGGGGTGGGGGAAATGGGGAGATATTGGTCAAAGGGTAGAAACTTCCAGTTATAAGATGAATAAGTTCTGGGAATCTAACGTACAGTATAATGACTATAGTTAACAATATTGTATTATATACATCAAAGTTACTAAGAGAGTAGATCTTAAATGTTCTCACCACAAAAAAATTGTAATTATCTGTGGTGTTGGTCATGTTAACTAACCTTATTGTAATAATCACTTCACAATAGAGTATACAGGTATCAAACCATCACATTGTACACCTTAAACTTACACAATGTTATTTGTAAATTATGTCAATAAAGCTGCAGGAAAAACTAATTTGGTGCTTAATGCATGGCTTACAATAAGATAAAGGACTCCCCCCCAAAGATATATCCTGTCATATATGGACGCTACTTGGCATTCTCCTTCATCATCTACTTCCTGATTTATTTCTCCTGATCACTTCTTATTCTATCTCATGTCACTTCTTAAAGACTCAATTTAAAACAGAGACTCTAACCAAAATGTGTTTGGTTTGACAAGTATTTTAAGAACTGACTTATTAAATGGGTTTTTAAAATTAGTTCTTGTTCACTATCAAGTACAAAATTAATGGTTGGTAGGTACTCTTTCATATTGTTTCCAGAAGTATAATCTTCCTAAAGGCTAATTTGCAAGTATGTATTAAGAGATTTTTAAAAGTTTATAACCTTCAACTAGTTAATACCCTTCTAAAAGTTTATTCTAAGGAGCTTATCAGAAATGTAGCCAAACACTTAAGAATATAGATATTCATCACAGTGCTATATTATCAAAAAATTGGAAGTAACCTAAGTTTCCAACCACAGTGGAATGGTTGAATATATTATGGAACATTCATATGTAGCACATTATAGTCATTGAAAGTAATTTTTTTCAAAGGGAAAATGCTCATGGATATAATGTAAGAAAATCACAGGACTAAACTATATACATATATTGTAATGATCCTACTTTCTGTAAAATCAAAATGAAATAAATATATATGTGCATAAAAACGAAGCCACAAGAAAACTCATGAAATTATTAAGAGTGGGATTATCAATGATTTTTGTTACTTGATATATTTTCAAAACTGTCTACAATGAAAAATGTTGCTATTTTGGGTGATATAAGGGGTTTTTTGGGGGGTAATATAATATTTGACATTCACTTAGTTCAATTTTAATTGCAATATATTCTTTTATATGTGTTTATTATTATTCTTAAAACACTTGACATTTGTGTCTTCTTTCTCCCTTATATTAAACAGAAAGCTAATTGAGGATGACTCCAGTTCTTCCTCATTTTTTAGAATATTCCCACACTGCCCTGTCCCATGTACCTAAGGATCACTTATAAATGTTATTGCAAAGTCTACCCTAAGATGCAGATTTTTTAAAAAACTTAATATCAAATCTTATATTTATGTGATATCCCCCCTACCCTGCCAGCTCTGGGAACATAGTAGGTACTCAATAAACACTTGTTGTTTGGCTGTAATTAAACAGTGGTTGGCAGTATGCAAGCAACCTGTACCATTTTATGGAAACTGTCATACCTGAGCTAAAGATAACATTCTCCGAGTTCAATTTCCCAGAATCATACGTATCATTTTAAGAGCTGGAAGGTATCTTTAAAAGAATTATTCAATCAATTCTTTCATTTTAAAGGTAAAAACTTGGCCCTGGGATTTTAGTGACTTGTCCAAATTTATACTGAGAGTCAATGATGGAGCCAGGACAATATTCCAGGCTTTGGAGTTCTTAAGTGCATCAATCTAAGTTATAAATATTCTTCATATCTTCAATTTCCAGAACTAAGTCTGTGATGTGCATTTAAGGTGTTGACATCACTCTTCACATCATATAATCTCATGGAGAGTCAGTGAACAGGTACCCTATAGGCATATCACCTTGAAAATTCTAAACCTGGCAGTTCCTGAAGGGATCAAGGAAAACTATTGATATTGCTGGTTCAGTAATGATCTGGAAATACCACATTGGAGACTTGGCTCAATGTAGACATCCTTGTTGCAAGTTAGATCTGAAAGCTAGATCTTGGGATTAGTTCAGCTTTTAAGCCACAGAAGGATGACTTTTCCTCTCAGCCTCCCCCACCTTATCCTGAGTCACTCTCAAAGACCTATGAACCATTCCTTAATACTGCATACTACAGAATCTCTGGGCATATACTCATTGGTCTCTTTCTTTAGAAGGAGGGAACCAGACTGTGAGCGATGATTCTGTCCCCATTCTTCACTCCAGCTAGAAAAGTATCTAGCCCTTGTCCTGAATTCTTTATGAATAAAGTCAGTTCTACTACCACCTCTTAAGCTAGGGATATTATTTGAACAGACCACCACCCCCCCTTCTGATCTTTTCCTCCTGTTTTTAGCTTTCATATGTCCCCCGCTCCCCCTGCCCCTGTTGCATTCTTACCTGTTAGACTAAGTGGATGCCAGGTCACATCTTGCTGCCCCCATCCAGAACAGCCAGCTTGAGAAGCCTGAAGACTGGCCTGGTAGAGAGACTCCAATTCTGAGGTCTCCTGCTCTGTGTCTTGGTTCCAATGTGGATGCAAATGGATGTGGTTTATTTCTGGATAGGCTACACAGATATGGGAATCGTAGGGGGAGGACTTCATTCCTGGCACAGGGACCCCATGTTTAAGCTGAGAATCACAGAGCCTTGTGACATTCACCCAGGAATCCAAAGGCAAGGAAGTCCCCAAGTCAATGCCACTGTCCAGCTCCTTAGGCCTAGCATTGCTCACTTGAGACGGCTTTCCTTGGTACATACCTGGCTCTGCCAACCTGAGCTGTCCTCCCCTAGAAGTTTCACCATTAGGTAGCCCAGAGTTCATGCCAAGAGAAGGATGATCAACAGGCTTTTCCCAGGAAGGCAGTCTGCCCCTACCGTCCACAGAGGATTGCTGTTTTGCCCAAGGCCAATGGCCTTTCCCTTGACCCTGTAGGAAAGGAGGCTTAGAGTCAGAAGAAGAGTTCTTCCTTAGACTATTTGGCAAACTTCTATCCTGGGAACCTGTACCATCCTTTGTGGAGGCACCCTGCATTCTCTGAAACTGCTCTGCCAGAGAGCGGACAAGCCCCTTTGTGCTGGGAAACTCTGGCCTATAGGGCTCCTCATTGCCTCCATCCACTTTTGAAGTCAAAGTTTTCAGGCTTTTGGTTTGGAAGCATTGGTTAGTTTTCTGTACAGTATCAGGAGAGTGAAGCACAGATGAGTAAGCAGCAGGCATTATGGGGTGGCAGCCTCTGTACAGGGGAAGTTTGGGCTGAACTGATGAACTTGAAGGACTACAGCCTAGGCTGTGTGCATCTCCTCTCTCAGAGGTGGTTGTTCCAGTTGGATGTGACCAAGGCATCACCTGGGATGAGTCAGCAGGATCCCTCTTGTCTTGGAATAGCTGTTCTTGATCAATGCCTCTTCCTTCTTGTGGGGGGTACCTGATGCAACTGCTGTTGTCACCCCTGCAGCCTTGCAGCTTACCCTCTGGTACAACCAGTGGTTCCCAACCATGATGAGAATTCTTCTCAGTCCTCCCTAGTGTTTTAGGTAAGCCCGACCTATGGAATGCAGAGGGGTCAGTGCTATCCACCTCAGCTGAAGTCAGAAGGTTTGAGGCAGACTTATTGGGGGAATTGTGCTGTGGAGCAGACAGGGCAGATGACTCTGGGAATAGTGATGAGCGCAACTCATGGCAGGAAGCAGGTGAGCGGACGAAAGAACTGGCCCCAAACTCTGTAGTTGTGCAGGGTTCCAGTTGGGCCTCCCGGTTTAACAATACTTGGAGCGGGATAGGCTGTTCACTGAAAGAAATGGAGAGAGCCAGTCATAAGCTGCCTTGATTCCACTTGCAAAAAGAACTGTTCACTCAGTTCTCATTTCTAGCTATCCACAGAGGGAATGGTGAAAATAAATGAAAAGAAAAGCATAAGTAGAGCCAATAATTCAGAGGTTTACAAGAGAAGGCATATGGTCAGCTCACACCCAAACAACAGGTAGTATTAATCCTCTTTATTGAATGCCCTCACCACAGTTGCACACAATATTATTACATGAAGCCCTCACCAATATTCCTCACTACCTGTGAAGTCCTGTTCCCATCTTATTCTACTCACAAATTAGAAAACAAAAATTGCTAGTCCCACATGCAGATGACATGGAAGGTAAGCAAAGCCTAGAAATCACTCATACCTGGGGTCCTGAGAGGCAGACCAGCCAAAAGCACCAAAAGGCCACATTTACAGGACAGGGTGATTTTGGCTCATAGATTATATAGAAATCAACCATTTCAAGTGTGTTTTCATAATCTGGATTTGGTTGTATTACATACTGAGATGTTTCCCCAAAGTAATGCACTGTAACTCTCTTGAGATTTGGGAGTGGAAGTAGGGATTAACTGCATTTAGCTGGTTTCTCACTAATTGCTTTGTACTTCTGAACTAAAAAACTCAGTATTAGAAGCACTTAAAAAAAAACTTCAATCACTCACATACATCAAATGGCATAAGTTTTCTGGAGAGTTTAGTTGCCTAAATTCAAAACACATCTCTGATGGGATTCTTGGATCAGCATTCAATAGTGGAATATAAAACAGGAGAAAAGAAGAAAAAGGAAGATCCTAGCTACAAGCACTAAATTTGAATGATAATATACCATAAACTTTTATGGGTATAGTCACCCAGTCACCCTTACCACATTATGAAGAATATGATATTATACTTATATGGGAAACTAATGGGAGTCAAACAGATGTGGGTTTGGATTCCATGCTTCTACCACTTACCAGCTGAGTAATCCTGGGTACTTTATTTATATTATCCTCTCTGAGCCTGAGTTTCCTTATTTATAAAACATTGCTAAATAATAGTCCCTATCTCCTAAGGTTATTGTGAGAATTAAATAAAATAAAACATAAAGTGTCTAGCTTAGTGCCAAGGCATAAATAAACGTTAAAAAACCTCTTAGCTGCTTTTATAATATTTATTTTATGAAAGCTGCTCAGGCTTGTTAACAGCCAAAAATAATTTTTACTTAAATCTATCTATTCTAAGTAACAGCCAAATTCAAGGGCTAAAATGGGGGAACTACACCAATGGCCACAGGGACTTTTTTCCTAGTCCTTACTATAGGGAAGCAAAACAAAGGGAAGCATTGTGTCTCTTCTTTCTGGTTCAAGAGAACAAGGAAGACTGCTTTCTCTGCTTCCACGAGTGATAGGAAACACTGAAATACCAAAATAAATCATATAGTTTCTCCTGCAATATGAAATGTAGCTCAGATTGCCATGTCTAAGAATATAATACATACAAACTTAATAATCATGTTATTACATAATCCAGGCACAAACTCACCCACAGGAAATATGGACAAGTGGTCTACTTATTATGCTATACTTTCTGCATCTTTCTAGGAACTCTTAAGAAAAGGACCAGCAGGGGCCAGCCCAGTGGCGCAGCAGTTAAGTGCGCACGTTCTGCTTCGGCGGCCCAGGGTTCGCCGGTTTGGATCCCAACTGCAGACATGGCACCACTTGGCATGCCATGCTATGGTAGGCATCCCACATATAAAGTAGAAGAAGACGGGCACGGATGTTAGCTCAGGGCCAGTCTTCCTCAGCGAAAAGAAGAGGATTGGCAGCAGTTAGCTTAAGGCTAATCTTACTCAAAATAAAAAAAAAAGAAAAGGACCAGCAGTGAGAAGAGTTTTTCACTGTATGTCTGACCTGAGAGAAGAAATCTTTTCAGAGGACTCTTCTATCTCCCCTGTAGCGCCAAGACAATGAGAGCTCTGGCTGTGGAGCACCCATGGTCACTTCCTCCCCTGGCATCCATAAACTACAGTGGTTCCCAGGCACTACCTTGTTGTCTGAGGGAGGGCCTCCCCCTGTGTGAGGAGGCAGGCTGAGGGCTGCGACGGCTGCTGCGATGCTTGCTGCTGCTGCATGCGATCCTGCAGGCTCCGCGCTTTTCGAATACTGATTTGCAACTTCTTATCGACTAGGGCTCTGCTGTGCGTGCTAGAGCTGGCACCATGCAGGGCAAGTCTTAGTTTAGCTAAAATGCAAAAGAAAATACAGCAGAAACAGAACACAAAATTCAAACAAAAATAAAAAGAATAAAATTGAACCAAAAATGAGCAAAGATATGCAGTAAAACTCAAAATATGCAGCAGGAATGCAAGGCGTGGACCATGCTTATGCTGTCCAGGGCACAGAACAGGCTCTGGCTATAAAGAACATTCATAGAAGCCATGGAGGCCAAAGAGGTTAATTCAAATTTAAAAAAACAAATGAAAAGAAAACAACTAAACTAAAATGAGTCTGGAAGAAACTGGTGATTCCGTCTTAGAGGTTGCCACTCTCATTGTCCTTTGCAACTGACCTGTCCGACTCTAGTCTCCACTCTCTGCTCCCAACTCCCTCTTCCTGACAGCCAACAGCAGAAATAAGATCCAAACCTGTATCTGTCTTTATAGAACACAGCCTCTTATGGGTCACATTTAAGAACCAGATACAAATTCTAAGCCTTAGTCCCTTGCTGTAACCTTAGGGTGCGCCATACCAGGAAAGCAGGGGAGAAACAAAGAATCAAATATGCAGTGCAAAGTCACGGGCCTGGGAAGTCACAGCCAACTTATTCATTTCTTCCTACCATAAGCTCCACCTCACTAGTCAGTAACTAGAGAAAGAGTAGACTAACCTCACACCTGAGGTCTAACTTTATCTTGGGATGAGAAGGCAGGCACAGCTGGATAGTTCATCTGTGGACTCCTGCTGAGGTTATTCCAGTACATATCCATAGGCCACAGTGACAGTGCGTGGCACACTTAGAAATCTCAAGGGCAAATATAGCTAAAGGGCCTCAGTTTGGGAGAGTGAGAGTGAGGAGACATAAAAGCTGTTTTTATCCCATCTGAGTGATGACACTAATAATACCTACTGTGAAGTTAGTTAAAAGTGCCATAGCCATAGCAGTTAGAGTTACTTACAGATAGCTTCATTACAGACAGCCAAAGCTGCAGCATAGTCTCCCTTCTGTTCCAGATGCAGCAACTCTTCAAACACTGAATCTGCCTCTTGCAGGGACCTCTCAAAGCCGTTACTCCTCCCTGAAAGGGCCAGCACTTTTCATTTTCATTACAATTCATTCCAATTTTTTCTATGTACTGTTGTTTCCCTTCAGTACACATAGATTCTTGCTGCTGAGCCTTTGGTTTACCCTTATTCCAACTGTCCACTGCTATTAAGAATTCTCTGAAATACACAAGACACCCATTTTTGCCTTAACTGAGATCTTACCAAGGTCATGAAAGAGAAGCATGTCATTGTCCTACAGATTCCAACTTCAAGACCTCGTAGGGGGTCCTTCAAAGAAAGAACAAACTATTGTCTACACCATAAAGGCGGGTTCCTATGCCTGGAACTGACCTGCTTTCCCACAATAAGACACATCTTGCCAACCAGTGTCAGAATGTCTGCTGAGACCTCCACTGCTGTGTTAAGGCAAAAGTGGCTTTACTACTCTGTGGAAAGCCATCTGTAACACTTCTTTCCTACATCAATTCACAGTCCACTCTGCACTACCCTCAACTGAAAAATCAGTACACTTCTTGGGCACAGGTGATCTACAGTTCCTAACCTCAATATATCTACCAGGCCAGTTGAACCGTCTTTGTTGTTGGTTTGCACACACATACCTTTCATCAACACTGCTAAGTATTTACTTTTATCATGCCCTTGCTCACCAAATCTACTGCAAAAAAAGTCAACTTCCCATACAGTGAGCATGAGATATTCCTCCTCTGAATATCTGAAAGTGGAGATATTCACACCTCTGAAAGTGAATGTGTGCCAAAGCAGGAGCAGGAGAGTCCAAGTGAACAAATGAGAAAGTACCATAAGAGCAACTTTTGCAAAAGAATCCTCAAGTTTATGTACCCCCCCCCCCCCACCGCCTTTTACTCACTCCTAACCGTAAATTGGTAGTAAGCTGTAATGTAAGTTGACCTACAATTGGGCTTAACAGTGAGTTTTCACAAGCTCACAAGAAAAACAAATCAAAATGTCAGAGTCATTTCTCTGACAATGTCTCCATCCTCCACTTACCTCCAGGTAACAGAGCCAAGTAACGGTTCTTCCGCATCCCTAACATTCACTCCCTAACTCACCATGGCTTTTGGAGAGCAATGGGAAGGCAGTGGAAGCAGCAAGTCGGTTCTGAAGAACTAGGCATTCAGGTTCTAGCCCACCTCCAGAGATTTGGTCCCCCACTCTCCAGGCCTGAAGTTTTCTCATATTGAAATCAATTTAATCTATCAACTTAATCTATAAACAACCTTTATAATTTGAGGTAGTGGCTAGAGCCATTAAAACAAAGTTCCCTACAGAGATATGGGTGAACTACAATTGATCAATCACTATACTAGATTTTATCTTACCCTCTAGAATTTTAGCACTCTATTCCTTGCTCCTCCAGGAGATGCTGAACCAAAGTATGGAGAATTGACAATGAAATATAGCCAGAAGGATTCCCTTTCAACTTTAATGTACTACCCAACTGACAGAGGGGGAAATAAAGGCGAGGGAGGGAGATGACAAGATCCCTCTTTCAGAAGCAATATAAACTTGAGATACCAATGTGATATAGCTTGAGGACAAAAAGTAAGAAAAGACTATCCAAACATAGGGACAGCGAATGAATTAGGAATTTAAAACTAATTTGGAAACAAATATAACGCCTTGGGAAATATAAGGCAACAATTGCCTTGAATTAAAAGACAATAGGATTAGAAGAGAAAAGTGGCCCCCAAATAGGGCCCCAAATTAACCCAGGAAGCTTCTCTAAGTGTTGATAAAAAGAGGGAATTGATCAGTAGAAAGTCATCACCCAAAATAGTATTGACTCCTATTATTTACACTTCTTTAGCACAATTTGTGATAACTGGGGGTTCTGAATAATAGAGTAATAAATTCATTTTATAGAAAGAAAAATGGAGATACAGTTTTCAGAGCCTATTTAAGGTTAAATACCTCAGCCTTTTGAACTCACATTTTGAAGGCTAGTCTCTTATGATACAAAGTGATGTCCTAAAGCAATTGAAGAAAAAAATGTGACTAATGTGGGGCATCTGAGGAAGCTTAAGTAAAGTCCATGAAAATCGTATGAGATTGGGAAATGAATCATCAGAGGAGCAAAAGGCAATCAGGCTCTGTGTTTCTTAGAACCTGTTTGGCAGATCCACATTCCTGAAGTTACAGGTGGGAAATCTCAAGGGTATGTTTCTGCCCAGCAACTAGGATTCCCCTCACTGTCAGAGTGGCTTGTTCACTGCCCTTTCTTCTGTTTCTGAATTGTGACTAGTTTTATTTACACCTTCTATAGATGTTCATGAGAAATATTTTTTGTGAACAATATACTATTTCTAGGCTATAGGCTTTTAATAGATGGGCCCCAAATCAGTGACTGTCTGCAGTCAACAGGCTTGTCACCTTCTACTTTAGCTCTCACTAAAATGGCTGAATTATAATAAAATATAACTTTGCTAAAAAGACAGGGAATTTACAAGCTTTAACGCTTTTTTTCTTCCCCCCTCTCTCTGTCCCCACCACCTGCAACCTAATCTCCCAAGAATTACCCTGATTCTGCAGTTCATCCAAGTCCAGGAAGCGGCTGGGATGAGGGTTAAACCCTTTAGCTGCCTCTAATTCCTTCTCCTGTTTCCTTCGAAGTTCCTGTTCCTGGGCCCTCCTGGCCACCTCTTCCTGCAATTCATCCAGTTCGCTTTTGGAAGATATCTCCCCACCTGGAATAGAAGCAAGGGAGAAGAGAAGTTGCCAGCATTCCACAACCAAGATTAAGCACCTGCTGCATTTATGGCCACTGCACTGCTTTTCCTTTGGAACTCTTGGCTTCAATTTGGAGTTCATATTTTGGATAGCATTTTCCATATCAGATTCAGCATGAGACCTGGACTGTGAATGATAATAATAATAATGAATATTTATTGAATGCTTAATAACATGACAACTAACATTTGTTGAGCATTTACTATGTGACGGGCATAGTTTTAACTCTTTTACATATATTATTTTATTTAATTCTCACAACCTGTGAGGTAGATATTATTACTGCCCACATTTCAGGAATGAGGAAACTGAGTCACAAAGAGGATAAATAACTTGCCCAAGATAACGCAGATGGTAATAGTGGAGCTGAATTAAAGTCAAATAGGTTAAATTCACAACCCATGCTCTTAATCATCAGGGAGCATTCTCTGCCACATGCTGCCACTGACTTACTGGGAAGCTTCAAGCAAGTCAATTTCT
Source organism: Equus przewalskii (assembly GCF_037783145.1). NCBI lineage: Eukaryota > Metazoa > Chordata > Mammalia > Perissodactyla > Equidae > Equus > Equus przewalskii. Next base: position 61,421,692 of record NC_091831.1, read on the forward strand.
CACTCATAATTTCTACCATCTCTTTAATGAGTTTGTAAAATACCTATAGTAGTAAAAACTTAATTTTATCAGTGTTCACAGATGGAACCAAATAGATCTAAAAGGATGTCCATGATATATTAAGCAAAAAATAGTGACAGAATAATATGTATAGTATGACTTCATTTTATTTTTATTTACTTATTTATTTATTTATTTATTTATTTATTTTTCTTGTTCTCCCCAAAGCCCCTCAGTACATAGTTGTATATTCTTCGTTGTGGGTCCTTTTAGTTGTGGCATGTGGGATGCTGCCTCAGCATGGTCTGATGAGCAGTGCCATGTCGGCGCCCAGGATTCGAACCAACGAAACACTGGGCCGCCTGCAGCAGAGCACGCAAACTTAACCACTCGGCCACAGGGCCAGCCCCTTCATTTTATTTTTTAAAAAATGGTAGTAATAAACTTATCTATATAATTGTATAAGCATAGAAAAAGATGTAGAAAGATATATACCATAATGGTAACATTGGTTCGTTCAATTTGAAGAGGCAAAGGGCAGGTTACTGAATTGTTGGACTTATTTTACTTCTGTAATTTTTTAAAAGAGTGATCAAAGTCACCACATAAAAATATTTGTTTTGTGCCAGACTAAAATAACTGGATCAAATTGCGGGGCATAGGTAGGGTTCACTTTATAAAGAGGATGTTGGGGTGGTATGACGTGTGAGGAATTTGTTATAACTCCTTGCTAAATATCTTTTACCAGTTGAGGAATCTACCCAGCTGGTCTGGAATTAGGGCTATTAGAGAAATCATCAGATTCTGTTTTTAATGTGTTGAAAAGGTATTAGCTATCTCAAGAAAAGAGAAGGGTGAATAGGCTCATGCATGATCACAGTTTCCCAAAGCAATGTTAGTCAATATGAAATAAATTAAAATGTGGGAAATAAACTAAATGCATAATTTCATTAGGAAGCATGAATTTCTTCCACAAGTTTCTAACTATAACCTACTCCAGCCCAGGATTTCAGAGATACCTGCTTCTACAGGTATTGTTCTGCTCTGCTAGATGTCAACAACCTATAGCATGCAAGCCTAAAAGAGTTCATGACGTTTTACTACTGCTGCATACCTCCCTTCCAGCCACCTCTAAGAACTTTCAATAGTTATCTTGAGAATTTTTGGTCATACCAATAATGTTCCTGGTCTCATCTCTACAGGCCTGCACACAGTATTCTGTCCTCATTCCCTAGTAAGCTGGCCACAGATCTACACCGAGAATCTTATCAAATCAGACCATAGTTAGATTTCTGCCCACACACACTATTCCAATTGATCTAACAGAGCAGAAAAGAAGATGAAACGTATCTTTCAGAGAAGCTTGACCTCTAAGTTAGACAAGTAGCTCCCAGAACTCCTCAGCAGGCTAAACGATATTGTATACTCACCACCTTCCCTCAGTCATTGCAAAAAGTCTCCATGCTGGGGACACTACCTAGCTAGCACCTCAATTTTCAGTTCTAAATAAAAGATTTATTTTGAACCATTTGGACTGCATCTTCACTTAAGTAGAACATGCACTGTAAGTATATATGTGTGTTGTGAGAGGAACGTAAAAGGTAGCTAAACCTTACGACTACCTCAAATATCTACCCTTGGTGTTTCACACCTGAAATTCCAGTATCCCTTTATCTTCAGACTTTGACTTGTTAAAATGCTAGTTCCTCTTAGAGAAAGCATTCTTTAAACTGTTTTCCATCACTCACATTTAGTGTGAAGGAGTCAGATCATTCCTTGAGAGTTTGCTTTGAGAAGGAGGGAGTATGAGACACAAGGCACTCTGAAGAATGGAAAACAAAACAGGGATACTGGACAGGATGTAGAGGCAAGGGTAGGCTTGACCTGCTTATTTCCCAGTTTTGCCCATAGCCTACATATTCCACCTTGTCTCTCAATTCGTAGTACTAAACAATAAGAAATCCATTCCCAGAGCTTCCGGGTTGGTGAACACATGGAGAGATTCAGGGACAGTGGCACACTTGGAAAGGGCATGGAAGCTCTGCGTCCTTTCCTCACACCTTGCCCTATGCATCTCTTCCATCTGGCCGTTCCTGAGTTAATGTCTGATTTATTGAGAAATTAAGCATTGGAGGAGAGTGACGTCAGCATCGTGGTGGAGTGAGCCTCTCCCTTGGCCTCTCCCCTTGAAGATACAACCAAAAGGACATTCATACACCAACAGAGGACATATACATATCACAAAAGATGTGTGAGAGACCCAGGCAGCCATACACCTCAAGGTGGTCATGGGGCTGGGTCCTCCAGAGGAAGTGGAAACTGATCTGCAGGAGCTCCATGGAGAGAGACAGGCTGTGGCAGCAGGAAGTACACAGGTGAAAAGGGCAGCAGGGAAAGTGTGCAGTCCCAGAATCATCTGAAGCACAGTGCAGAGGGTGTGGCAGCAGTGTAGGGGAAAGTGCACAGAAGAGGGAGGTGCCCCATCCCTGCCCAACACTCCAGCCCCAGGATCACCCACAGCACAGCCCAGAGAGCTTGGTGGCAGCAGCAGGGAAAGTGTGCAGGTGAGGAGAGGCACCCTGTCCCCACCCAGCACCCCAGCTCCACTATCACCTGGTGCACAGAGTAGTGAGCAAGGGAGCAGCAGCTAAGAAAAAGGAAAGTGCACAGTCCTACAATCGCCCAGAGCTCCAAACAGAGAGACAAGCAGGGGCTGGGGGAAGCACTGGGGAGTATCCCTCCCCCTGTCCAGTGCTCCAGATCTGCTATTGATCAGTTGCTCAGAGAGAAAAGCAGTCAGTGGCCAGAGCTGAGGAGCCCCTGCTTGTGCTGGACCCAGAATACACAGCACCTGATCCCCACCCAGTGGTGATACGTGGCAGCTACGATCAGATAAGAGCACCATGAGGAAGCAAAAATCCACTCCATCAAGCAGTATGAGTAGATATACTAAATCTCCAGACCAGAAGGAAAGTGACAAGTACCCAGAAACCAACCCTGAAGGCAGAGAAATCCACAACCTAAATGACAAAGAATTCAAAACAGCTATCGTTAAAAAACCTCAACGAGTTACAAGAAAACACAGAAAGACAAATTAACAAATTCAGGAGCTTCTTCACAAAGAAGATTGAAACCGCAAAGAAGAACCAATCAGAATTGTTAGAGATGAAAACCATAATGGATGAAATAAAGAAAAATCCGGATTCCCTAAACAACAGAGCTCACAATATGGAGGAGAGAATCAGCCAGTTAGAGGATAGTGCTATAGGAATGCTTCAGAGGGAGGAGAAGAGAGAACTAAGACTAAAAAGAAATGAGGAAGCTCTCAGAGAAATATCTGACTCAATCAGGAAATGGAACATAAGTATTATAGGTATTCTAGAGGGGGAAGAGAAAGAGAATGGAGCAGAGAGCTTGTTGAAAGAAATAATAGCTGAGAACTTCCCAAACCTGGGGAGGGAGCTGGAAATCCATGTGAAAGAGGCCTCCAGATCTCCTAACATTGTCAATGTAAAAAGACCCACTCCAAGGCCTATAGTAGTGAAGCTGGCAAGAGTCAAGGACAAAGAAAATATACTAAGGGCAGCAAAGCAGAAGAAAATAACTTACAAAGGAACCCCTATCAGGCTTTTAGTAGATTTCTCAGCAGAAACCTTACAGGCTAGGAGTGGAATGATATATTCAAAATCCTGAAAGACAAAAACTTTCAGCCAAGAATACTCTATCCAGCAAAAATCTCCTTCCGATATGACAGGGAAATAAAAAGTTTCCCAAATAAACAAAAGCTAAGGAAGTTCATTGCCACAAGATCCCCCCTACAAGAAATCCTCAAGAAGGCCCTCACACCTGAAAAAAAAAAGAAAGAAAGAAAGGGGCTACAAAGCCCTGAGCAAGGAGATGAATGGGTAGGCAATAATCAGAAAGTGACAGCTCTCTATCAGATCAGCTTAGTAAACACTTAATTTTAACATCAAGGATAAAGAAAAAGAAAACACCAAAACAAAAATGATCTCATCATTTTAACCACAAACTCACAACACACAAGATGGAAAAAGGTAGGAGAAAAATAACTTAGAAGGGAAGAGGAAAGGGATGGAATCAGTATAGCCTAAGGAAATAAGAGGCTATCAGAAAAATGGACTATCTCAACTGTGAGATTTTTTATACAAACCTAAGGATAACCACTAAACAAATAATTAGAATAGAGATATTTATGATAAACAAGAAGAAAATGAAGAAAACCAACAGAGAAAACTACCTAATCAAATTGGTAGTCTGAAATACACAGGACAAGAAACAAAGGAAATGCAGAAGAACAAGGAAACATGTGATAAGATGACAACATTAAGCCCTCATATATCAATAATCACTCTAAATGTAAATGGATTGAATTCTCCAATCAAAAGACAGAGTGGCAGGATGGATTAAAGAACAAGATTCAACAATATGCTGCCTCCAGGAAACACCTCTCAGCTCTAGAAACAAATACAGGCTCAGAGTGAAGGGATGGAAGACAATACTCCAAGCTAATGGCAAACAAAAGAAAGCAGGTGTTGCCATACTTATATCAGACAAAGTAGACTTCAGGATAAACTGGTAAAGAGAGACACAGAGGGGCAGTATATAATGATAAAACGGACTTTCCACCAAGAAGACATAACACTTATAAACATGTCTTCACCCAACACAGGATCACCAAAGTACATAAAGCAACTATTAACAAACCTAAAAGCAGATATCAATGACAACACAGTAATAGTAGGGGACCTCAACACCCCACTTACATCAATGGATAGATCATCCAGACAAAAAGTCAACAGGCAGAAAGTGGACTTAAATGAAAACCTAGACCAGATGAACTTAACAGATATATAGAGAGCACTCCATCCAAAAACAGCAGAATAGACATTCTTCTCAAGTGCACATGGAACATTCTCAAGGACAGTCCATATATTGGGAAACAAGGCAAACCCCAATAAATTTAGGAAGATTGAAATCACATCTACTATCTTTTCTGACCATAATGCGGTGAAATTAGAAACCAACTACAAGAAAAAATCTGGAAAAGGAACAAAAATGTAGAGACTATACAACATGCTACTCAATAACCAATGGGTCATCAAAGAAATAAAGGGAGAAGCCAAAAAATATTTGGAGACACATGAGAATGAAAACACATCATTCCAATTCTTATGAGATGCAGCAAAAGCAGTCCTAAGAGGGAAATTTATAGCAATACAAGCCCATGTTAACAAACAAGAAAAAGCTCAAATAATCTTAAACTACACCTAACAGAATTAGAAAAAGAACAAACAAAGCCCAAACTCAGCAGAAGGAGGAAAATAATAAAAATTAGAGCAAAAATAAATGAAATTGAAACAAAAAAGACTGTAAAAAGGGTCAATGAAACAAGAAGCTGGTTCTTTGAGAGGATATACAAAATTGACAAACCCTTAGCCAGACTGACTAAGAGAAAAAGAGAGAAGGCTCAAATAAATAAAATTAGAAATGAAAGAGGAGAAATTACAACAGATACCAGAGAACCACAAAAGATTATAAGAGAATATTATGAAAAACCATATTCCAACAAAATGGACAACCTAGAAGAAGTGGGTAAATTCTTAGACTCTTACAATCTCCCAAAACTGAATCAAGAAGAAATAGAGAATCTGAGTAGACCAATCACAAATAAAGAGATTGAAACAGTAGCCAAAAACCTCCCCCAAATTAAAAGTCCAGGATCAGATGGCTTCTCTGGAGAATTCTACCAAACTTCTCAAACTATTCCAAAAAATTGAGGGAGACGGAAATATCCCTAACACATTCTACGAGGCCAACATCACCCTGATCCCAAAGCCAGACAAGTACAACACAAAGAAGGAAAATTACGGGCAAATAACACTGATGAACATAGATGCAAAAATCTTCAACAAAATATTGGCAAACCAAATACAGCAATACATTAAAAAGAGCATACACCATGATCAAGTGGGATTCATACCGGGGACACAGGGATGGTTCAACATCCTCAAATCAATCAATGTGATACACCATATTAACAAAAGGAGGAATAAAAACCACATGATCATCTCCATAGATGCAGAGAAAGCATTTGACAGGGTACAACATCTGTTCATGATAAAAACTTTCAATAAAACAGGTATAGAAGGAAAATACCTCAACATAATATAGGCCATATATGACAAACCCAAGGCCAACATCATACTCAATGGGGGAAAACTGAAAGCCATCCCGCTGACAAGAGGAACAAGACAAGGGTGCCCACACTCACCACTCTTAATTAACATAGTACTAGAAGTTTTGGCCAGAGTAATCAGGCAGGAAAAAGAAATAAAAGGAATCCAAATAGGCAATGAAGAAGTGAAACTCTTGCTGTTTGCAGACAACATGATTTTATATATAGAAAACCCTAAAGAATCCATTGGAAAACTATTAGAAATAATTAAAAACTACAGCAAAGTTGCAGGATACAAAGTCAATGTACAAAAATCAGTGGCATTTCTATACTCTAATAATGAACTAACAGAACAAGAACTCAAGAATACAACCCTATTTACAATCACAACAAAAAGAATAAAATATCCAGGGATAAATTTAATCAAAGAGGTGAAAGACCTATAGAAAGAAAACTATAAGAAATTACTGAAAGAAATTGAGAATGACATAAAGAAACGGAAAGACATTCCACGTACATGGATTGGAAAAATAAACATACTTAAAATGTGCATACTACCTAAAGCAATCTACAGATTCAATGCAATCCCAATCAGAATTCCAACGATATTCTTCACAGAAATAAAACAAAGAATCTTAAAATTCACATTGGGCAACCAAAGACCCCAAATAGGCAAAGCAATCCTGAGAAACAAGAACAAAGCTGGTGGCATCACAATCCCTGACTTCAAAACATATTAGAAAGCTGTAGTAATCAAAACAGCATGGTACTGGTACAAAAACAGGTATACAGACCAATGGAACAGAATTGAAAGCCCAGAAACAAAACCACACATCTATGGACAGCTAATCTTTGACAAAGGAGCCAAGAACATACAATGGAGAAAGGAAAGCCTCTCCAATAAATGGTGTTGGGAAAACTAGATAGCCACACGCAAAAGAATGAAAGTAAATCATTATCTTCCTCCATACACACAAATAGACTTAAAATGGATCAAACATTTGAAGGTAAGACCTGAAACCATAAAACTTCTGGAAGAAAATATAGGCAGTATACTCTTTGACATCAGTCTTAAAAGGATCTTTACAAATACGATGTCAACTCAGACAAGGGAAACAAAAGAAAAAATAAACAAGTGGGACTTCATCAGACTAAAGAGCTCTGGAAGGCAAAGGAAACCAAGATCAAAATGAAAAAACAACCCACGAACTGGGAGAAAATATTTGCAAGTCATATATCCAATAAGGGGTTAATCTCCATAATATATAAAGAACTCACACAACTGAACTACAAAAAAATAAACAACCCAATCAAAAAGTGGGCAGAGGATATGAACAGACATTTTTCCAAAGAAGATATACAGATGGCCAACAGGCATGTGAAAAGATGCTCAATATCACTAATAATCATGGAGATGCCAATCAAAACTACATTAGATATCATCTTACACCTGTTAGAATGGCTATAATCACCAAGACAAAAAATAATAAATGGTGGAGAGGTTGTGGAGAAAAGGGAACCCCCATGCACTCTGGTCGGAATGCAAACTGGTACAGCCACTTTGGAAAACAGTATGGAGATTTCTCAAAAAATTAAAAATAGAATTACCATATGACCCAGCTATCCCACTACTGGGTATTTATCCAAAGAACTTGAAATCAACAATACAAAGAGACTTATGCACCCCTATGTTCATTGCAGCATTACTCACAACAGCCAAGACATGGAAGCAACCCAAGTAACCAGCGACTGATGATTAGATAAAGAAGATGTGGTGTATATATATACAATGGAATACTACTCAGCCATAAAAGAAAGACATAATTGTCCCACTCACAGTCACATGGATGGACCTTGAGGGCATCATGTTAAGCAAAATAAGCCAGACAGAGAAAGTCAAACACTGTATGATTTCACTCATATGTGGAATATAAGCAAACTTATGGACAAAGAGAACAACTTAGTGATTACCAGGGGGAAGGGGAGGGGAGAGAGTGGGCACAAGGGGTGCAGGGGCACATTTATATGGTGTTTGACAAATCTTAATGTACAACTGAAATTTCACAATGTTAAAAAACTATTTAGACCATAATAAAAAAAAAAAAAGAAAGAAAGAAATCCATTCCCAAGAAGCTGCCTCTATATCAAGGAAAGCCCTAGGACTTATTCTTCTATGGAATTCAGGTGCTGCTGACACTGTTCACTATATTTCTGTTCCTTCTTGCTCCCACAAGGGCTCTCTCCAAGGTAGAAAAAAACAATCAGGCAAGCTGTGATGGAGAACAAAAAATAAATAAATCCAAAAATGGAGCAGCCCACATGCCTGTACATTTACATTCTGATGGAATATTCAAAGTGCAACTGTCCTCTAATTTCAAATGTGCTCAGCTAAGGCTGTTTCCCAAATAGCAATGGCAGTCAAATTCAATACTCCAAATCCAGGGTCCTTTTGCTTACCTGCAATGGGCTGATTCTTTGTCCAACCACTCCTGGATGCTGTGGAGTCCGCCTCCAGGATGCTACTGCTGTGAGACTTTGGGATGTGATGCCAGGAAGGTGCCAATCCAGCTGATCTCTTAGCACTTGGATCCCTTCAAAAGAGAACCAGGGTCCAGTAAAAGAAACAGAAGGGTGATAAACTAGCAACATTCCTGGGACTAAATTCCCTCAAAAAAACAACAAAACATCAAACTAATATAATTAAAGTATCCACTATACTACCTCTGAAAAATTGAAATATCCATTCAGTCCCTCATCTTATCTCACCTCATTCACATTTTGTGCATCTAGCACAGTTTCTGGCACAAAGTTTACTTAATGAATTAATAAACAAATGCTCTCATATGGATTGCCTTCCTTCCTTACACCTTTGTAGCATCTTCTCATGTATAAAACTGAATAGGGTCCTGTGGCCAGGGAAGAACAATGGGAAAGTATGAGGATGTGGTTGCCACCCTTGAAGGTGTAATCACTCCTTCCAAAGCAGCTGTACAGTTAGGAAACTTGCCTCTGTGGCAACTCAGTAAAAACAATGTATGAAGATATGAAATTTATAGCAAAATGGGCCCTATGGACAGGGTACAATGAGCTTTATTAAACTGTCATCATCTTATGGAATTATGAATATCATTGGCTTCATTAAACACAGAATCCCCAGTGACCCTGAAAAAAAAGAACCTATCATAAAATGAAAGGCAAGAATAAATAGCAATTGAGTTTTCTCTCTGATCATAGGACTATATAAGTTTTGCTGCACTAATTCATTCTTTCATTAAAAGTAATTTACTAAACAATTATTTTACATATAATATTTAATTAAAAGTTATCTCCTTTCTCAAATGCCTTTGCTCTTTCTCCCAGCAGAGGGTGCTGTTGCCACAGAAATTTGATAGAGCACAATACTTTGCTTGCCCACACAATGGTAATAAAGTCCATCTCTCCACTTGTCTGAGTTGAAAAGCCTCCTGGTGGCTCACATTGCTGCAAGGGACAATGCCGCTATTCAAAGGCCAAACAATACCTGCAGACACTGGAGCTCTCAGGAAGGGCTGCATCCAGGCTGACAGGGCTGCTGCTGTTCCTCTCACTGCTCTCATAGCCTGATTCCATTCGCTGAATTAGGCGAGGGTGCTGCTCTAAAAGGTGAGAGCCTGGCCGTGCTGGGCCCCAGGGCTTGTGCTGGGGGCTTGGTCCACCAGGTTTAACGTCGTAAGCAGGTGGCTTGCTTCGTTCATCTTGTGTAAATTCTTTAGCTATCCCGATCAAAGGACAAGTATGGAAAAGGAGGTAGATTTAGCATCTGCCTCAAATCAAGACATAATTAACTCCTCCCTCCAGCTACTCATTCACTGAACTCATATCCCCAAAAGGGTAAAAAGGCACTTTGCCAGGTCTACCAGAAAACCCAGCTTTTTAAATTACACAAATCAACTTTATTTAAAAGCCCAATTCTTCCCTAATTATCTTCTCACCTGAATCCTCAGAAAAGGGGCTAAGCTGGGTATAGCCACAGTGCTTTCTTTTGTCCTTACTAAAGATACTGTCAATATTTAGAGACTCTCGTTTGGGTCTCCATGTTGAACGATACTTGCTAGAAGAACTGGATTTTGACTCACTGCTGGTACTCTCTACTTCCCAGTCATGAGAGTGTAGAGGCAGGTTCCTAGGGGGTTTTTTGTCAGTCTGGTCTCCTCCCCTCCCCCCATAGGGAGATCCTAGATTGGTATGAGAAGCCAGGGATGGTCTGTTGTGGATCATATTGCTGACTGTTTCTTTAAAATCCCTCAGTCTGTTCGTGCTGCTGGATGGTTTAGAGGCATTCCTAGGAGCTTGCTTCTCTTTCAATGTTTCTCCTAAAAACACAAAGAATGAAACAAATATAAATATTTAAAATAATTATGGATACCCAGACCCTAAAGTTGAAGAAACAAGGAAAGCCCTTTGAGCAGAAAGGAGAAACCAGTCTGGTGTGTGACAAAAGTTTGATAGAGTGAATGAAGAAAGAGAAGCAATGCAGAGTGGCTTGCCTTCACTGTGGTACCCTGAGGCCTGTGGCTCATCGCCTTTCTTCCTAACCCTGCCAGAGCTCCTCTTGCGCTCGATCAATGACCCTTTCTTGGATGTGAGTTTCTGATTACATTCAGTATCAGTCAGGTGCCCTGGAAGAACAAGGAAATGGGGTAAGCTGGTATCTGAGACTAATCTCCACCTCTTGGGAACCTTGCCTCCCTTTGGGATTCACGGAGGTACCACAAATTTAGTGTATTCATGTATCAGAAGCTGTAGGGGCCAAGGCTATCTGCTTTAAGTGTAGCAGCAATCTCTCAATAGATAAATGCAGAGAAACTCAAGTATTTATTGGGAACTTTCCAATTTAAAGTGTTTCCTGAGCAATTAGCAGTCTCAATCTGCTCATAATCTTTCCCAGTGACCCAGAAGGAACATCACTTGGTAATCTTAAAAGGCAAAAGTTTTAAAGATTGTATAAAAATGTCATGTACCAATACATTTTCACTCTCATAAATAGAAGACAGAGCTTTCCTTTCACTTCTTTAGCAATACATACCAATAAAGCCTAATTTTTATTACATCTGGTATTATCCCAAGTGCCCTAGCCTTTGCCCACAGTTCTAAACCTACCTTAAATATGAATCACTTAAAAAGACATTTGAAATTTGAATAATTCTCATTCCTGGCCCCAACCCATGCTTTCCCAAATTCGGCTCCACCCAGAGATTACACTTCACTGTTCCTCAATACTAATCACTGGGAAATCCAGGAGATCTGGGCTCTTTCATGTAACTTGCCCTGCTTTATGCCCACAGTATGTAAATATATGAGTATGTTTTGATAAAAGCAAAGGTCAGATTTCAAAGGATACAATCATCTAAGCTGCAGAAGTCAGAGGCAAATTAAATTAGAAGGCAGGCTTAGAGAAAATCTAGATTCTCAAATGCACTGAGAGCTAAGAGAATTTTGTTTTCATATGTTAGTATGTGAAAATCCTTGTACATATTCAGGTATCAGCAGTGTAGTGATATGGCTACATATTTTCAATCAATTACCCATGCAATCTTTTATTACTTTTATCTGATCCTTTGCTACCTCTGAGCCCATAAGAAAGACAGGAGGAAATCACTTGAAGCAACTAAATCTACAAATGTTAAAGCAATGGGGGTATGCTACCCTACTCTCAGCTGTTCACAAACCCTTAACATAAACCTGACTCTCCCAGAAAATATCCCTTATTTATCCTGTGACTTGGCTTCTCCCTGGTTTGCAGTTTGAGAAATATGGTCAAAAAAAAATCACACTTTGCAGTAGTCATCTATGCAATAGTCACCAAAAGAAATCCAACATGAATCTGACCAAATCTCTCAATCCAACTACCAATTTACAAGAAATACAGAGCACAGAAAAAAAAAAGCTGAAGTGTGCCGTAGGAATACAATTACCAAAATTTAGAATCAGGGGAATCTACAAGACAAACTACCTAGTTCTTCAGCAATAAATTGCAAGGAAAAATACAGAGGGAAAACCTACAGATTAAAAGAAACATAAAAGACTTATCAACTCATTGCAATGTGTAGACCTCATTTGGATTCTGAGTCAAACCATTAAAAACTTATGACACTTGTAAGATAATTGTGTATTTGAATACTCACTGGTTATTTAGTGGTTTTAAGGAAGTATTGTTAATATTTTTAAATATGATAATGGTATATTAAAAAATGATTTCTATGGGGCCGGCTCTGTGGCCGAGTGGTTAAGTTCATGCGCTCGCTGCGGCGGCCCAGGGTTCGGATCCTGGGCGCGGACATGGCACCACTCATCAGGCCACGTTGAGGCGGCGTCCCACATCCCACAACTAGAAGGACCTGCAAGTAAGAGATATACAACTGTGTATGGGGGGGTTTGGGGAGATAAAGCAGAAAAAAAAAAAAAAAGATTGGCAACAGCTGTTAGCCCAGGTGTCAATCCTTAAAAAAAAAAATGATTTCTTATGTTTTTGAGATACACACTAAAATATTTATGGAAAAAGTGATATAACATCTGAGATTTGTTTCAAAACAATCTAGGAGTGGGGAAGTGGGTTAAAGTACAGATAAAAGTAGTTTGGCCATGAATTATAATTATGAAATTAGGTGATGGGTACCTGGAGGGGCAGTATACTACTCTGTATAATTGTGAATATGTTTGAAACTCTCTATTTTAAAAAAAAGGCCACACACAGAGTATAAACCACCAATCTGAAGCCATGTGCTCACTAATTCCTAAGTCTCTAAGAGTATGGGCACTGTTCTATGCCTTAAGTGACGAACTTTTCATCTCAGCAGTCAGTCACCTGCTGTTCTTCCTCCTATGCCCTATATTGATTTCTTCCATGATACAGGTGCAGTCTTCTATAGATTAACAGAACAATTCAAGAACATTCTCTGCTTGGAACCACAATAGCAAACAGGCTAGCTTTCCTTCTTTTGCTTTTTGTAAGGCGATCAGCAAGTATCCCCTGCCCATAAATATACTCCTTCTCCCAAAGTCCTTCACTTGGTACAAAGCCTGGCATGAGAATATGATGAGGTGCAAGACCGCAAGGGTTTAATGCAGCACTATGAGAAGGACAGGGATCATGAGCATAGCAGGAGAAAAGTAGATTTCAGAATAAACAATCACATCAATAATCACATCACAATGGTTCTTACTGATATGCTGCTGTTGACAGGAATATGTGGAATGGAACATTATCATTTATTCAGAATTGCATTGCTTCTTTTCATCCCATTCAATTACCCAAGTTCTGTGCCTTTCCCCCTTTGCATGACAAATATTTCTGACTTGCCCCAGTTTCTTTTTCTTGAGAGACCCTCTATGTAGGAACTGAATCAGGCTAGCTGGGTCCACTGTATAAGTCCCTACCTGTGTCCCGACTGCTCTGAGACGTGGAATCATTCTCCACATTATAGATGACTGTCCCCTGAGAATCAGAAGAGAAGTGACTGACCACAGACTCATGGTGGGAGTTTTTGTAGGGATAGCTCTCCGTTGAGGAATCTGTTCGAGTATCACTTGAGATGGAGGGCTCCCTCCCTGAGGGAAGGAGGAGACATATATGCAAAAGTGAGGTAAGAGAGAAGGACAGTGATAGAGAGGGGGAAAAGAGTTGGATGGTAACAAAGGTCCATAAGGCAAGAACTTCCTAGATGGAAGGGTGAGAAGGATATACTAGAGCCATTCTTCCCAACACCCAGCTTCCAGATAACCCAGACACACAAACAATTCTTCCCATTCCTGCCCCTACCTTACTGAAGCCCTCACTTTGCCTGCCACTGTGAAAAACTGTGGGGTTTTTAGAAAACCTATGGGGGGGGGGCGGGGAGGGAAGCGGAAGAAAGGAAAAAGTTGTGAAAAGTAAGATCTACTTAGATGGAGAGTCCCAGGCCGACCTGGCATACATAACCAGTTGTTCCCCTGTCCCATAATTTTTCTCCTATACTGCCAGAAATGTCACTTTAAAGATTTTAATTGACATTATAAGCATTTTTAATCTCTCTGAGAAATTATGGAGCTGTTATTTATACTTTAGTGTGAATTAGTTCAATCAGACTACTCTCTTCTGAACACCTAGCTGAAATATGCACAAGAATGGAAATGAGTGTTTGACTGAAGGAGAAGTAGGGCAGGTCTGGGTGAGGTACAAGGATGGGAAGAACACCAGGTACCAAGCAGGAGGGAGGCACAAAAGGGAGCGACAAAGATTCTAAAGACAAGTGTCTTGTCTTTCAAAATTATACTCAGGGCCAGTTCTAGCAGAGGAAAAGAACAATTCTTTTTCCTCCTTTTCAGGAATCAAGCCAAAACCTTTAGGGTTATATTTCTAATATATTATGAGCCTCTGTGGGCTAGCAAATTGTTTCTACAGGAAAGCATAACAAGTTCCAAACAATTGAATTAGAAGTGAACAACTGATTCATATTGCTATTGCACTTGGCATTTTAAAACCAAAAAAAATCTCTTATCTCAAACAAAATGGCTAGCTTTGTACTAACATATATCATTTTTCTTGGTCTTAACAACTCACTTAAGTCACTGTTAAGAATCAGTCATCTCTACCAGTATTAGAAGTTAAATACTGAGATTTCCCTCACAAACTTACTATCTCAGTCTAAATCAACATAATTTCCTTCTCACTTTTGAACTGGGGCCAGGTGATTTAGGCAACACATTCTTGAAGGCTGAAGGAAACAAAGCCTGGCACAACTTGGGCTTCAGCATAAGTTGGCACTTCTTTCCTATCTTTAATGGAGCCTCTTTCTCCAAGCTAGGTTATATACTAGGCTCATGATTAAGTATGAGTCCCAAATGTCCAGTGATCACATTGGAGGGGAGAAGGGGAAGGCAAAGAGCTGGGCTGCTCACCTGAATCTTCACTATCGTAGCACATCCTGCTGTACGACTGGAACTCAACCTGGGGAGGCAGGTCCTGGGTAGACACTGGGGTACCCTGAGGGTCTGCATAAAGCAGTAGCAAAGGCTGATAATGACCCTTGATGCATTTGGTCACCACATCCTTCCATTTGGGTCCAATCTGAATCAGAAAAAAACAGAACAACATGACAATTATACTTCATATCCACAATTCAAAACATACCTCCATGTTCTGTTTTTCTAAAGAAAATAAAAGAGATGAAAAGACAAGAATGGGGTAAAGAGGGGTCAGCCCCATGGTCAGGTGGTTAAGTTCTACGCTCCACCTCGGCGGCCCGGAGTTTCGCCGCTTCAGATCCCGGTTGCAGACATGGCACCACTCCTCAGGCCATGCTGAGGCAACGTCCCACATAGCACAACCAGAGGCACTCACAACTAGAATATACAACTATGTACTGGGGAGCTTTGGGAGAAGAAAAAAAAAGAACTGGGTAAAGAGACAACGAAAGAGATCTTAGAACTAAACTTAATAAATTTTTTGTTAAATCCTTTTAGAAAGCATTAAAACCCTGTAATTAAAACCCTGTAAAAAGTAATAAAAATTACTTTTATTAAAACCCTGTAAGAGATAGGAATGCTGAATAAAATTACTTTTATTACATCAATTCAATTGTAAAACATAAATAAAAGTTTTCAAAGGTGAATAGGTTATGTGAGGGAGCTTCAGCTGTCTTGGTGATCAATTTCTTTTTACAAACACCAAATTAAGGCCCTTGCTTGAAGTTTGCATTTCTATAATTTTCTCCTAAATATTAAAATCACTTTTATAAAGCTAAAGAGCAGACAGAAACTCTTTCACAGACTGCCTTAGAATCAATGACGTTCCTTTTCAGAGTTTACACATGGCAGGACATAAAATGTCAAAATGCTTAGAATTGACAGCTGAACTTCCTGGCCTTAGGTTTGTGTTGGATTCTGTGTTGTCATGGCAGTGGAAAAGAGTGACAGAATAGCCATGGGAACAACAATTCAATCAAATCCCCAAACTCATCCTCTCTTAAGCTTGAACCAGGTCACATTCTTAGTCGGAGTCAGACAATTAGCAAAACGCTCATTTCATAATAGATGTTCAGTAAATTTGTAACTGAGTTTTCACTATTTTAACTAAAACATATGCTTTTTACATACAAATCTTATTTAATATCTCATAAGGCAGGTATTATTTTTCAATAAAAAACCTGAAGCTCAAAGAATTTATATAAGTTGCCCAAAATTATAAGAGCAAAAAAAAGAGAAGAAGATGAAGAGAGTCAGGGAATTTGACAGAGACTTTCCTATTTGTGGAACACACGGTTTTGAGGCCCATGGATTGGTGTAGCTTATAGTCAGCAGTCTCCTAGCTGCTAACTTTACCACAAGAGGCTTCCTAACTCACGCAGATCACTTAAATTACTTCAGCAAAGACTCTGTGGCTTAGATAATACCAAGTTTCCAGCTTTAAACATCACCATAGCCCTATTTTCTCTATATTATCCCAAAACACGTTAAGCTGTAATAGAGCACCTTAGGGAGCTAACAATCAGAGAATACTTTATAGCCACCCTGAGACAAAGTATTACCCACTGATAATTCCAAGATTTGGAATTCTGAACTTTGTGCTAACCTTATAACCTACTTCAAGGCATTAGACTGTTCTCACTCAAATCAACCAATTAACACATTAAAAAAATACTTCGTCAACTATAAATACAGAACTGTGATGCACTTCAGAGAAAATAATAGAAGATATATTGAGGCTGTCCTCAAGGAACGTGCTGTCTATTGGGGAAGACAAGACTGATACTCTCATAAATTCAAAAAATAAGCAGGCAGACATCAAAATTATAAAAATGAAACACTGAAGACAAATAATTATCCTCAGTTTTTTGTTTTAGTCACCGAACACTTCAACAAGGGCTTGAATATTCCTACCTCCTTGACATGAGCATCATCAAAATACATCCATTTGCGGATCTTTGTTTGGAAAAAGAATGTAGAATAATGTTTGCCATAGTAACAGATCATTCCTACTAAGTACAGTTCAGACTGTTTGGCCCGGTCATCTGTCACTCTGAAAAACAGCTGTTGGGAAAGAAGAGAAAAGGAACAGTCACATACTCAACCCTCTCACATCTTCTCTCAGCAGACTCCATCATTTCTTAATTAAGGTACTGACTTGCTTCTCCACCCTTCAGTCTACAATTTTTTTGCTAGTCCATATTAATCATCAGAAATGAACCTAAAAAGGCAAAATGTAGGGAAAAGCAAGACAGATAGGGCCAGTAAACTGGTAAGGTGGTGATATTTCTTCATACCTTTCAATAATATTTTCTGGCTGGGTCCTATCATAGGAGGAGGCAGGAAAGTTGAAAAAATAAAACAAAACAACTCTCAAGTCTCAAAAGTTATTTATCACCTAGCACCACAAATATAAATTTCCTGCTGATACCCTAAGTAGTGGGTAAGAAAGCCCTTAGGAGGAGCAATGCTGCCATGCTGATTACCAGCATTTCAATTCCTAGATGTCCAGGACTGTCCTAGGTGCTAAGAGACATACAAAAAGAATTTGAAGAAAAAGATTCTTGCCTTGAGGAACTTATCTGATTGAGAAAACAATCATAAAAATAAAACTAGAACAGTACAGAATATGTAGGCTACAGAAATCTATAAAAAAGAGATTCTATTGTGCATAGCCTACTCATGTCAGAGATTACTTGGGAAGGAGACCTAAAACAAGATTTCAGATAGTTCATTTATTTTCATTAGTGGCTTAATGACATTAAAAAACAACAGGAGATCTTCTTAGTCACAAAACTATCCCAGAGAATAACCAGTAGAAAGAAAACCACAGAGTTTCTGGTTCTTCTCTTGAACTGAAGGAAAACCCTGGCTGTACCTACACCAGGGCACAGACCTGATAAAGTCAAGACCCCATCACATCTGAAGTCTGTTTCCCTATTTCCCTAAACAGATACATGGAAAATCTCTAAACCACTAAATTCTCTTCCAAGTGATTTTATTACTTTCTCAACAGACACTGGTTCTTCACTGTGAATTTCGTATTCTAGGGCTAAGGTCACCAACTTTTACCTCCTTCACCTCCCATAGCAGCTGTAGTCAACATTGCTCACTTCTTTGACCTTACTACCTCCCATGGTTGAATACACCTCCCTACTCTAGACTGATATAAACCAGCAATGAGTAGAGCACACAACTCTATAAACTGTTTGATTTTTATCAGTAGCTAAGCTCTGCCCATCATGTTTTTCAAGGCCAAGGTCATCCCTTTTCTTCTAAAGTCTTTGCCACCTACCCAAAGAAGGTATGTGAGCATATACATGCATGCATCTGTATGTGGACACATATACACTAGTATAATTTGTCCAAAGCTCTATAATGTTTGTCATCTAGGATATACCTTTGTGTTCAGTGTTCACTGCTCTTGAGCAATACTAAGACACAAGAACTCTAAGTCAGAGATAAAGGTAACTAACACTCACATCACCCAGTTTAAGGCAAGTGCCCAGGCTGTGGATGACATCCTCTGCCAAGTCTGAGTGGTCTGAGTCCCACACCAGTCCAATCGTGATAATCTGTGGAGCGTTCATCAACACACGGCGAATCCGAATCCTCTCTCCACAGTTGCTCTGAAATACATATATAAGGGTAGTTTGACATGTTTCCCACTGGCTCTGCCTCAATTCTACTAATTCTAGGGTTCCCCTCACCACTCCAATCCCCACCCCTGACTTGACTCACCGGACAGTTCCGCAGATCCCCCATGGTGCTGGCATTCTGCAGCAGCTCACCAAACATGCTTGGTGAGGGTTTTTCTCGTCTTTCCAGCATACAAATAGCCTGATTGCTTCAAGATGGGGAATGGAAGTGGGATGATGGTGGGAATTGTATAGAGTTATATATCTAAATCAAATAAATCATTCATGCTCACTCCTAACTCACATGTTTGACTTCCTCTGCCCACTATACCAAAGCCCCTTGTTCTAACAAGCCTCAGTGTCCCACAAACACACTGGGTACCTCTGCCTGTCCCCAAGTCCAAAGCTCATAGAATCTCCATTCCTCCTCCCACTTTGCTGGCCAGAACTGAGCCAAAGAAAAGGTGAGGGACGGAAGGAGAAAGAAGGAGAATACAGGTTATGTTAAAACTACTGTTCTGGGTTCCTACCATATAGCATAGACTCAGCAATAAGGATATAAGCTATCTGGATGCCTTCAGTTAAAACCCAAACTAAAGGAGCGCCTAAGAGTACCATCAGGGAACCCTGTAAGACTCACCAAAGGGAAGTGGTGGAGATGTAATGCACCATCTGGATGAAAGGCAGTGGATCAGAAGTGGCGCCACAGCTAGTACATACACACTAGGCCCAGGGAGAAAAAAGCAAAACCAAGCAGCCACAGTCATTAACTGTTTTCGTACCCAAATCTAAGAAGTGATGGAGATAGAGATAAGGTTCACCTGCTCAAACAAAGTCATTGCAAATTTCTGGTGGGAGATGCAGT
Organism: Equus przewalskii; assembly: GCF_037783145.1. Classification (NCBI taxonomy): domain Eukaryota; kingdom Metazoa; phylum Chordata; class Mammalia; order Perissodactyla; family Equidae; genus Equus; species Equus przewalskii. Next base: position 61,441,373 of record NC_091831.1, read on the forward strand.
GTTGGGCAGTACATATATCCTCTTTGGTTTCATCAGCAATGTGGAAGTGAATTCTCATCAGGAGATTTTCCTAATAGGCAAAGAACAAAAGCAGTAAATCACAATAAAAATGTATTGTACAAATTGGTTGGCAGTTTACTCAGAGAAACAGCAATTCTCTTAGAATGTAGGAATACCCTGACTTTTTTTAACTTTTTAATTTGAAATGATTATAAATTCATAGGAAGTCTCAAAAAAATTATACAGGAGGTCCATGTACCTTTCACTCAGTTTCCCCCAATGATAACATCTTGCATAAGTATAGTAGAATATCCAAACCAGGAAATGGACATCAATACAATACAGAGTTTTCAGATTTCACCAATTTTACACACACTCATTTGTGTGTATAGCTCCATGCAATTTTACCCATATAGAGAGTCATGGAATCACTACCAAGATATAAAATTATTCCATCACCACAAGGCTCCCTCATGCTAGCCCTTTATAGCCTTACCCACCCAAACCCAACCCTAACCCCTAGCAACCACTAATCTGTTCTCTGATTTCCATAATTTTATTTCAAGAATGTTATATAAATGGGATAGTATATAGTATATAATCTTTTGATATTACATTTTTCACTCAGTATATCCCTTTGGATCCATTCAAGTTATTGTGTAAATCAACAGTTCATTCCTTTTTGTTGCTGCACAGTATTCATGGTATCTAGGTACCACAGTTTGTTTCATCATCTACCCATCAAAGGCATTTGGGTTGTTTCCAATTTTTGGCTACTACAAATAAAGCTTCTACGAGCATTCATGTATAAGTTTTTGTACGAACATAAGTTTTCATTTCTCTGGGATACATGTCCAGGAATGCAACTGCTTAATTGTATGGTAGTTTGCAAGTATAGTTTTTTAAGAAATTGCCAAACTGTTTTCCAGAGTGGCTATACCATTTTGCATTCCCACCAGCAATATATCAATGATCCAGTTTCTCAGGAGTACCTCTGATTTTGGTGTACACTTTACCCTGTAATGGGACGTATATGACTCTCAGATGTTTTTAATGATGCACAGAGAGTCTTTTGAAGATTGATGGATAGAACCAAGTTCAGAAGAGTTAGGGTCTTCTACTAAAAGTCCCAGGGAACAATGTAGCCACCTAAATAGTACATCACACTTGTGCTAGGGATTCAGCTATTCTCTGTTTAATTATCCTTAGTAATGCAAGAGTTCTCAAAGTGCAGTCCCCAGACCTGCAGCATCAGTATTAGCATCACCTGGGAACTTGTTAGAGCTAGATATTCTTGGACTTCACTCTAGACCTATTTAATCAGAAACCCAAGGGGATGGGGCCCAGCAATTTATATTTCAATGAGTCCTGTCTCCTCTGAAGGTGAGAGCCACTGTTTTATGCAATGGCAAGCACAAAATTACCCTAAGCTTGAAGAAAAAAGAATAAACCCACTAGGCAATTCATACTGCATTAGAAGAGACACCCTAGAGCTCTGAGAAACCAGGGAAATTCCTAATTGTAACTGTAGAGACAAGGGGCACAGTAAATACCACAGGAAAGTAGCCAGTCCCTGATGGAGACTATCAGCAGTTCCACTCCACATCAAAGAGTGCCAGAGGCCAGCACTTACAAAGCACTCCGCAGCATCATCCATAATTCCCAGCTGGAAACGCTGTTCATCCTGGAATGTCTTTGCCAGAGCACTGCGAACAGTGTCAGATGGAAGCACTTTTTCACTACTACACTGAAACTGGTTAAAGATTCCCTGTAGGGAAGAGGTTAGACAAGGGAATGAGCACAGTGCTGTTATGAAGCTTCCACACATCCCCATCTGTCATGCTAGCATCTCCATGCTTATAGCTATGGAACCAAATGTACTTCCCGTGAGTTGATATGCTTGCAATTAGTAATAAAAAAGGAAAAAATCAAGAGTCAGAGTAAAGGGCATGTTCTGTGCTAATAAGAATCCTTGCTCTTCCACCCGAATGTGACACCATCAAGAACACATTAGGAGAGACAATTAACCTCACGTGTTAATGTAATGCAGTTACCTCATTTCTTCTGATACAGATAGAGGTAGGTGGTCTATAGTCAACAAGTATAAATTATATGTAAATGGATGAAAATTATTCTCTGGGGGCTCATCCTATGAAACTTGGCCCCTTCTTTTAAACTGTTCAGCTAGTTTAAAATTGCCCCAAAGTACAAAGAATAATATAACAAACACCTACATGTCTAACACCCAGAAATAAACCTTCTATCATGCTTACTTCTAATGCACACATAAAGCTAAAGTCTTGCTTAAGACTGCCCACTCTTCACCAGCCACTCACTCTTATGAGTTTGTTGCATAATCTTCTGTTTTTAATACTTTTACATATGTATGTATGTATATATCCCTAAATAATACATAATACACTTTTGTGTGTGTGTTTTGTTTATGTAAAAAGTATCACACTGACTTTTAATTTTTTTTAAATTCAGCATTGTTTTTGAGATCTACCCATAATGATATACATATATATAGAGAGAGAGACCTGGTTCATTCCTTTTCCCTACTGTATAGTATTTTATCAGGTGATTATACCACATCTATTTATCCATTTCTTTATTGACAGACATTTTGGCAGTCTCCAATTTTTTGCTATTGTAAAGAGGCTATGCCAACTTATACTTCCACCAGTGCATGAAAATAAATAAATTTCCCGAAATCCTTACCATGGGGATAAGGCAGGCTGGTTAATTTTAGTCTTTATAACTACATTTAGTTTTTACCGGTCTTGTCCTGTGGCAAGTATCTTTTTCCAGTCTTCTGGTGTCTTTTACGCGCAGCAGTTTTTTATTTTGGAGTAATTAAGCATACCTATCTTCTCCATCTTTACTTACATCTAAAGCAATGCTGAATGTGATGTCCAGAGAATGGAAACAAACCTGACTCGATGAGTCCTTCTCAAGTGGTATCGGACCTTCCCCACAGAGGTCAGGATGTACTCCTTGACCTCATGTGGCCCAGATCCTCACTAAACCAATCAGATAAACAACTCACTCAACAATGAGTTACATGCCATTGTCAACATGCCAAAGAATGTCACTCGCTTGAAATTCTTGTTAGTAATTTCTTCATATGTAAAAATCCCAGGGTTATTTTTCAGACTTACAAATAAGACCAGAAATGAACTTTTTAACTTCCTAACTTTTTAAACTTACCTATGTGATCTAAGAATAGGAGGCCCCATCAACCTAGTCATAGATCAAGAATGGTCATCTTACTTGACCTACCAACAGCTCAGTAACTCATTCTCTTCACGTTTTTATCCAAATATTACCTTCTCAATATAGTATTTCCTGATTATTTTATTTAAAATTGCAAGTTCCACCACCTCTTCTCCAAACCTCCCAGGCTTATCTGTTTTATTTTTCCCTGTGTCACTTACCACCATCTATCATACCAGATATTTTACTTATTCATTGTCTGACTACACTCTCTAGAATATAAGTATGAGGACAGAACTTTTTGTCTTTTACTTCTCTGCTTTACTCCCAACACCTAGAATGGTGCTGGCATATAGAGGGCAGCCAATAACTAGTTTTAAAGGAATGAATCGTGTGATATGGGCAGATCTTACTAAGGGAAGATATTATTAAGTCCCCTATCCTTTTTTAAGCAGATAAAGAATTACCTAGAAACGATGAAAATTTTTCTTAAGGTAATATAACTGGTTAGAGCAAAATTGTACTAAATCTCATTCTACTAATTTAAAGTCAGAACTGCTTTCCTCATTCTACTCTCATTAGCATCGTTTTTCTTCATACATATTAAACATCTATCCCCACAGCAGCTCAAGAAAAACTTACCACGTAACTTGCTATTATTTCCCTAAAAATGATTCTATATGATGTGGAGGAGGCAGTACCAGCAATACATATTTAGTATTATTTAATAAGCTAGGAGATGGGGGGGAATCTATTATAATTACTCGATGTTATTTTGAGCTAACCTAGAAATTCTTCACAAGCCTATTATAAGATCAGATAAAGGCAGGGCACGACCTTCCATAATTTGTTGCTGAAAGTGGAAGAATGTCTATCAATGACCTCTTCAACTAGATCAAAAGGAAAGGCCTAGGGGACTGGCCCTGTGGCACAGTGGTTAAGTTTGGCATGTTCTGGTTTGGTGGCCCAGGTTTGTGAGTTCAGTTTCCAGGTGGGTACCTACACCACTCGTCAGCCATGCTATGGCAGCCACACACATATAAAGTGGAAGTAAACTGGCTCAGATGTTAGCTCAGGGCTAATCTTCCTTAAGCAAAAAAAAAAAAAAGAAAAGAAAAGAAAAGAAAAGGAAAGGCCTAGGTCCATAGTTAAACACTCCCAGAGGGCAAATGGATACCTGCCAAGTGACCTATGGGATTCTGAAACTTGGAATGTGGAGAAACAAAAGACAATGAAGGTGGGAAAAGCAGCAGTGACTGCTTCTGCAAATAATGGTAGTCTAACCACTTGATGATTTGCTGAAAGAAAGTCACCTCACTATCATATCCCAAACTGCTGCTCTTCTCAATTGTTAATGGTAAGACATTACTGCTGACAAAGGCTCTACATCTCTAGAGCAATGGATGGAGGAGGTTTGGTCCTTTGTCCAGAGTCCAAAACTGGTTCCCCAAAACAAACCAACAGGAAATTAGTTCCAGGATTATACTGTACAAATATGATATTTGCAAACTACAGCCCCTTTAGTCTTTCTCAACTGGTTTTCCTCAAAAATTAAGCCTTAATACTCTAAGGCATCAACATTCCTAATGAATTAACTTCTGTTCTATGCATAGCACTAGTTGTTACCATCCTTGAGACAGAATTAAGAAAATAGTCACTCAAATCACTTTCTGTGTTCTGCAATTCAGATGACCCCATTTGAGAAAGGACAGGGCTCCACTGAGAGATGGCATAGAGTAATAGTTAGCGTGGACTCTGGAACCACACTATCTGGGTTCAAAATCCCAGCCCTGTTACCTATGATCTACATAATTTTGGTCAAGTTACTTTACTTCTCTAGGCTTCAGTTTCCTCTTTTAAAAGAGGATTAAGAATAGTATTTACCTCTTAGGGTTATTTAAGAATTAAACAAGTTATCTCTATCTCTATCCAACTGTCTATCTATATATCTTAGACTAATGCCTGGCAGCATGATAAGTGCTATCTAAGTGTTAGCTATTGTTATTATTCTATTTGGGAGCATTTTAGGTTTCTAAGGAGCCTATCTGCCACTGACCTACGCTGAAGAAGGGCCTTGAGTCAGAAATGTTTCTACCTTGAGCTATCTTCCCAGTCTCTCAGATCTGGGTAGGAAGGACAAAACTCTTCTCTATTCTGTTGCTCCTATTCAAGAGAGGAAGATTTCTCCTGACCTAAATAACAAAGGTTTAGCGCAGAAAGGGAAAGACCTAGTCAGAGCTCTGCTTGCATCCACAGTGGATATGCAACAACAGATCTGGCACTTGCGTTCAGTAGCACCAACCTCCCCATGATATACTCTTTTCTCACCTCTTAATTACAGGCAGCTTTCTCCAGGCATACTGACTATCTGAATGCATTCAGAATGGCCTCTGCCTGCATCTTCTTTATTTTCTTATTTTAATTATTGTTATTGGTCTCGCTCTGCTATTGTCAGGAAGAAGCAAGTGTATCAGGGATGAAGCAGGCTGAGCTAGCCCAGCATGCATCTGTGGAGCCGCAGCTCTGGAAGAAGCTGTAGCACAAAGCCCCTCTGTTAGGGCAGCACACTAACCTCTGTGTATCCCTCTCACATGAGCACAGGGCTGGAACGGGCCTCCTCCTGTTCCCTTTTTCACCCTCCTCCCACCTTTCCCAGAGGGAGATCCTGTTCACAGCAAAGAAAGCCAAGAACATTTAGTTCAGCAATAAGAACAGGTGGTAGCACCAATAAGGAACAAAAACTGGTATTCTTCCAATTGCTGAGTTCTATGGCAGGGAGGGAGAAAGGGCAGGAAGAACCGAAACCTAGGAATCACTTTTCCCTGTGGGGTCTCTGATGGTTTCATTTCAATAAACAGAGAAAACCCACCTTTGAGGGTTCTCTCTGCTCTTCTTCACAGGGTGAAACCAAAGGTATTCCTTTTCATTTTCAGGAAAAGGCAAGTGACTTTTTGTCTGTTTGCTGTTTTCTTGGATGTAGTGCAAAAGCAACACGACTTTAATAACTAAAAGCAGGTGCTTCCCCACCCATTTCTCTTGGATCAAGTAGCAAATAATTCTACCCCGATGAACACATAATTATTTGGATTAGTAAAACACCATGTAAATAAGATAGAAGTGCCATAAAGACAGAAAGTCTTTGTGCTTTGGCATTTACAAATGCAGCTGTTGCTTAAGTTTTTTCCCTCTAAAACATAGCTCTTGTCTTTAGGCAGGGAACAGCTGTTTGTTTATCTTTCAGGATTTCCTAATCGTGCATCTAAAAGAAGTCATAAGTAGAGAAGATAGGGGTCAAGGAGAAGGGCTGTCACTAAACTTCATGTTTTATGGGCCTTAAGTCTTTGGAAAGTGCCCCAGTCATGAGTCCAACTCATCCCTAAGATGTCTCCAGCAACACCTCTGCAAAGGCCTGACACACTTTATGCACTGCTACTAATTCAATTCTTAGCGGTTTCTCCTCTTGATCTGGGCTTCCCAAATCGCTCATCATTTTAACTCTCATAATCGCTCTTTTTCTCCACACCTCCTGGAAACCATAAACCTAAATAAACTGTAAACCTAAATGTGGCCAATTGAGCCTGTTTGTAAACACAGCTCTCTCAAAGGAAGATAAAGGAGCTAGTCCTTGAAGGTCGCTGACCATTGGAAAAGAGAACTTTCACACTAGTTTTCTGTGTTCAAAAGAATGCTGAATGTTCTCTTTCAAGACGGGAAAGAATATCTAAATGTTTACCATTTGGGCAGCCCAAACAACAACATTGGATTTTTAACATTTTATTGCAGAAAATTTCAAATGTACAGGAGTAGACAAAATACCACATAAACTCCCAAGTACCTATAATCCATCTTCAACAATTATCAGTCTGTGATCAATCTCATTTCCTATGTACCACCCACCCACTTACCCCACTCCCAGATCATTTTGAAGCAAATGACAGATGTTATTCATCTGTAAATATTTCAGGATATGGCTCTAAAAAAATTCTTTTTGTTTAGAGCATAACCATAATATCATTACCACACCCAGAAAAAAGATAACGATAATTCCTTAATAACATCAAATATCCAGTCAGTTTAATAGAAACTCTTGCTACAACATTGGGGAAGGCAGAGAATAGCTGGCTAGTTTCTCCCTAGTTTCAGACATAACCTTATGTCTGAAAATAGCTACCTTCTGGACTTCCTGATTAGAAAATTATCCACATATCCTATATCAGTCTTTTAAAATTAAATTCAGTTATCAATATCATATCTCCCCATCTGTTTAGGGCTTTATTTGCACTCAGTTCATAATCCAATACTTTGGACTTGCAGTGGTGAAGTTAAAGACTATCATAAGCTATCTAAGACAGTCATTCCTGCTACCTTTATAAAACAGACAGACATCCACATACACACAAACAGGGACACAGATAAAGAGAAACATCAAGACTTCAAGACACTGGACAGAGACACAGAGGCAGACACAAGCCAAATTCACCAGAGAATGATACTACTTTTAGTGGGAAACCATAAACTAATGTTTAAATTTTACAAAATATAATAGTCAATTTGCTACTTTTTGCCAAGATAAAAAATGTAGCAGGGGGCTGGCCCCGTGGCCCAGTGGTTAAGTTCACGCATTTCACTTCAGCGGTCAAGGGTTTCACCAGTTTGGATCCTGGGCATGGACATGGCACTGCTCATCAAGCCATGCTGAGGTGGCATCCCACATAGCAAAACCAGAAGGACCTACAGCTAGAATATACAACTATGTACCTGGGGCCTTTGGGGAGAAGAAGAAAAGAAAAAAGGAAAAAGTAAGGTTGGCAACAGATGTTAGTTCAGGTGCCAATCGTTAAAAAAAATGTAGGACCTTATATATTACCACCAGTATTCAAATCAAATTTTGAGAATCAATACTATAACCACTTACCCCACAGGGGAAATGAAAAGGGGGACCCTTCTGGACATGCACAAAGATTTTGAGATTGTATAAATTTCAGGTTCTGCCATAAACTCTGGAAAGGAAAGAATCATGATGATCTACTATATTTTTCCTTGCCGTCATACCCTTCTATTTGAATATCATGTAAAATTTTAAAAAGGACAAAAGACTCAATTTTATACTATTCAAGTTATGTCAATAGTTAAATTAGTTGAGAATATTTAGGTACAGCCTAATAGGACTTCAAGAGTAAGAAAGGTTAACCAAAAGACCACACAAATATGTTCATGTCCCATAGGTAAGCAAAACAAGGAAGTTCAACTCAAGTAGATGATATGTGCATTAGACATAAGGACACACCTTCCTTACATGAGGGCTGTTTATTACTAGCTTAAATTTCCAGGAAATAAACTAGAAATCTAATTTCTTGATTTAAATAGTCAGTCCAGGATAATTGATTTACTCGTCTCTGATACTGGCCATGACTACAAGACAATGAAGATCCTTCCATTCCTATAATCTACAAAAAAAAGGACAGGATTGATAATGAATGATGAGTAATTTCCTATATGTTTTACTCCCTAAACTTAAGCTACAGTACCCAATACAGGAACAGCTAACTGGTACACAGTCAAAAAATAGTGAGGGGCTGACCCGGTGCTGTACTGGCTAAGTTCACACATTCTGCTTTGGCAGCCCAGGGTTCACGGGTTCGGATCCAAGGCACAGACCTCCAAATTGCTCATAAAGCCATGCTGTGGCAGTGTCTCACTTACAAAACAAAGGAAGATTGGCACAGATGTCAGCTCAGCGACAATCTTCCTCAACCAAAAAAATATATATATATTGAGGTATCTGTTCCTTGAACTCTCAAATTTCCCCTTAATTAACAAGTGGGCTACCAGCAGAACACAGACTTTCTTGCTCCTTTAGAACAGTCTTACTGCTCTAACAATACAGACTTACATTTCAGCACACCTTACCTACAAAACCCTGTTTCCTCCCACCCACCCCCACCACCACCACTCCCAGCTTTTAAGCCTTATACTAGCATTCTTAAAAGAAAAATTACTAACTGAGAAGATTTGTTGAATTTAATCAATCAATGCAGCATTCTTCTTTGCCTATAACAAAAAACACTCTGTCCTACATCTTGGCACTCCAAAGCCTCTAGTACAATCCCTGGAAGGAGAACAAAATCTTTGTGGCATACTAAGTACAGTGGACGGATTTCCTCCCCTGGACAGAGATAAATAAGCCAACTCCACAGTAAAGTTATACTCTGGGGGCTCGGGGTGTAAGAGCAAATTCAAGATGAATAATAAATAAGAGTTCTGGACTATAAGCACGACAATAGTTTAGGTTTGGAAAATATTTGAGTAACACCACATAGGAATAAATTTCGGGTTTTAGAAGGAACGGGGAAATTAGCACACAAATCTCTTCTGTTTGCTAAGTCAGAGTTGAAAGGCATTGTGGTTCAAAGTAAGCAGAAAGATACACTGACACAAATTCTTTTTAATGAAAGCCATCATTAATAATTTGCATGCAAGATTTTGAGGCTGAAATTACTTTAGGGACTTTGTATCAAGTAACAGAAAAAAAACCAGTACGTTTTGCAGGACCAAAAGAAATGGATTATCATAAATATTGTGTACAAACCACCAAAAAGCAATTATAAGGACTGGATAAAACATATACTATGGTACCTGGTGAAGATCACGAGGCACAGGAATACTGATAGCTGTTCACAGAGCAGAAGAAAAAAGCAAAAATATTAAACAAAGACATGAACCAAAAAGTGTTCGTGTAAGGCCAATAGCAAATGCATTTTAAGGGTTGGTGCAAGGTAAAGTAAAAAACTGAAGAGCAGGGATACATATCTTTCAGCTAGACTTAGAAGGGCAAACCCTTCATCCAAACATCAGCTTAAGGGAAAGTTGGCTAGTTTCTGATTCATTTAGCAAGATGTTTGTGTTTCCTTTTGTCCTTAATAGTGGGTTCTAGAACTAAACAATTATGCTCCAACATAAAGAATTCTGACTTTATAGAATTGGCAAGGTTTTATAGAGTACTTCAAATTCAGGAATTGTGGAGTTTCCTGTTTTGAAAAAAAACCTATGAAATAATTTTACATATCAAACTCAGCATTAAAGAATACAAACAGACACGAAGTATGAGCAAAAATGAGCTATTAGCTTCACTTAACATTCCTCTAATTTTTAAATAGGAGGCAGCAAAAAAAAAAGAGAGAAAAATATATATAATTACACTCACAGAAAAACAAATATATAGAATTACATCCACACTGGGATGCCACAAACTTAACATGTAACTTAACTACAGGATACCAGATGACTGCTCTGCTGACAGAATCCCAGGCTTTCACTCTTCCTTCAGCAGATCTTTCCCACCATAAACTCACACCGCCCCCGCAAATACACACTCATATCTCACTCTTCCCTTACTAAATAAAGCAGAAAGGCCTAGATTAGTACACCTACTAAAAAAACGTGTGAAACCAAAAGTCACAATATGAAAATATTAAACAGGACTAGAGTGAGAGAGAGCATAAAAGACAAAAAGAAAAAGAGAAGGAAAAGGCAAGTATCCAAAACTCCATAAACTAAAATCCAGGAACTACTAAAAGGATATATGAACTCAGAAAAGTTAAGTATTTATACTGTGGTCCAGGTACTATGAGGAACACCAAGAAGGAAAAAAGGTTGAGCCACCTTCCTAAAAATTCACCCAGCCATGATAAACACTTCTAAGTTGAACCATCATGGATCCAGATAGAGAAAGTATTTTTAAAACTTCATTTTAAAAAATCAAATTTATCAGAAGATAAATTTCTTAAGTGGAGTTTTGAAAGGTGGATGTGGTTTGGTTTAAAAGGGATGTGTTATTGTTTTGTTTATTGTTGTTATTGTTTTGGGTGCCAAAGAATCCAGGCAAAGTGAATGACATCTGCAATATCTAAGAGGCCAGCATAGCAAGTGCACCATCTGCTATCACAGCTGAAATGGAGAGTGCCTGGGGAAGGAAAGGAAGGGAAAAGAAAGTGTGAAATTAGTTTTTTAAATGTCTATAATCATGCATTTTTTTAATGATTTAAGAGACAATTGGGAGCCACTTAAAGGTTATAAGAAGAGAGTAACTTCAAAATAGCATTCCAGGGTATTCTTAGGTTAGAACAAATAAAATAGGAAGATACTAGAGATAGAGAGGCAATTTACAGGTCTGCAAAAAAAAATACTCTTTTTGCTAAAACAGTGAGCAAAAACACTTATTACTAGAACTATCATAGACCAGAGTAGAGGCATAAAGAGAAATGACAATCTCTGTGGTGGAATTCAGGCAGTTTTTCAGTTTTACTCTTTACACTTCAGTGTAGTTTCCAGAATGATTGCAGTATTTTTCCATATTTATAATAAAAGTCATCCTTCAAAAAAAGAACAAACATGATGTGTACATACACCCAAAGAATAATAAATAAATGCCATGTGCCCACGACACAATTTAAGAAATGGAAAAATTATTTTTTTTAATTACAGGGTTTTTAAAAAATTATTTACTTATTTTTTTTATATGTGTGTATATGAGGAAGATTGGTCCTGAGCTAACATCTGTTGCCAATCTTCCCCTTTTTGCTTGAGGAAGATTGTCACTGAGCTAACATCCAAGCCAATCTTCCTCTATTTTATGTGGGGTGCTGCCACAGCATGGCTTGACGAGCGGTGCTAGGTCTGTGCCTGGGATCCAAATCGGCGAACCGCGGGCCACTGCAGTAGAGGATGCAGACTTAACCACTATGCCACTGGGCCAGCCCCAAGAAATGGAAAAATTAATAATGAGTTTGAGACTCTTCAATTGATTATATCTTCCCCTCTTCACCCTTCAGAGGCAACCACTATCCTGAATTTTGTGAAAATCATTCCCTTTTCCTCTACAGTTTTATCACATGTATGTATCCCTGAAAAATGTTGTTTAGTTTTGCCTGTTTCTGATTTGTATATAAATGAAATCACAGTTTATGTAATCTTCTGTGACTTGCTTTTTTCATTCAATGTAATATTTTTGTCATTAATCCAAGCTGATATATGTAGCTGCAGCCTATTCATTTTCACTACTATATAGTATTTTACTCTGGGAATAAACCATAGTTTTTTGAATCCATGCTGCTATAGTTGGAATGGGTTGTTTCCATTTTCCCATAATCACAAAAAATGCTACTTTAAAGATTCTCAAATATATCTTCTGGTATGTATGCACAAGGAAGTTTTCTACAGTGTATATCTAGGAGTAGAATTACTGAGTGACAAGGTATATGCTAGTTCAATTTTACTTGACAAACGTAATGACAAACTGTTTTTCTAAGTAGTGGCATCAGTTTATATTCCAACTAGCATGTAAGTTCGTTCTCATTATTCTACCTTTTAGGTAACAATTTTACACAATTTTTTTAATCTTTTTTTTTTTTTTTTTAAAGATTGGCACCTGAGCTAACAACTGTTGCCAATCTTCTTTTTTTTCCCTGATTTTTCTTCCTAAATCCCCCCAGTACATAGTTGTATATTTTAGTTGTGGGTCCTTCTAGCTGTGGTATGTGGGACACCATCTCAACATGGCCTAATGAGCAGTGCCATGTCCATGCCCAGGATCCGAACCGGTGAAACCCTGGGCCACCAAAGCAGAGCGTGCAAACTTAACCACTCGGCCATGGGGCCAGCCCCCAATTTTACCCAATTTTTAAATTTCTACTAATTTGAGGGGTATGGTTTAATTTACATTTCTTAGATTGCTAAAGAGGGTAAGCATCGCTCACATGTTTAAAGGTCATTTGGGTTTCTTTTTCTGAGAAATGTCTGTTTATGTCTTCTTCCCATTTTCCTGTTGACTCCTTTATCTTTTACTTTTTCTTTATAGGAGTTCTTCTCTGGAGTTCTATGCTGATTACCAATCCTTTTTTGGTTATATATATTGTAGGTATTTTCTTCCAGTTTGTAGCCTTGTGTCTTTACTCTTTTTTATTTTTTTCTGGTGAGGAAGATTCGCCCTGAGCTAACAGCTATGCCAATCCTCCTCCATTTTTTTATATATGGGACACCTCCACAGCACAGCTGGTGAGTAGAGCAGGTCTGCACCCAGGATGTGAACCGACAAACCTGAGCTGCCAAGGTGAGGCACGCAGAACTTTAACCACTTGGCCACGGGGCTGGGTCCTTTACTCTCTTTATGGAGTCTTCTGATGAAAAGTAGTTCTTGAGTTTTCTATAGTAAAACATATCAATTTTTTAACTTTGTATGTTTCATGTCTTATTTAATGAATCTTCTCTATCCCTGATGTCATGATATTCTCTCACATTTTCTTCTAATACTGTAAACATTTTATCTTTCACAATTTAGTTCCTAATCCATGTGAAATTCTTACTTTTGGTATAATATGAGGTAGAGATCTAATTTCCTCTTTTTTCTATATGGATAACCAATCATCTAAGCACCACTTACTCCTTTGATTCACAGGGCAAAAGGCAAGTTTCCACATGTCTGTTTCTGAACTCTTGATTTTATTCCATTGAGTAGTCATACTGTGTTGATACCACATTGTCTTTTTTTTTTTTCTTAAAGATTGGCACCTAGGCTAACAACTGTTGCCAATCTTCCTTTTTATTAAGGAGTGGCACCTGGGCTAACAACTGTTGCCAATCTTTTTTTTTCTTCCTGCTTTATTTCCCAAACCGCCCGCCCCCCAATACATAGTTGTATATCTTAGTTGCAGGTCCTTCTAGTTGTGGGATGTGGGACGCCACCTCAACGTGGCCTGATGAGTGGTGCCATGTCCGCGCCCAGGATCCAAACCCTGGGCCGCCGCAGGGGAGCGTGTGAACTTAACCACTCGGCCACGGAGCCGACCCCTCACTTTGTCTTAATTACTACAGTTTTATAATAAGCCTTGATATCTGATAAAGTATGGTAACCACTAGTACTGTTTCCCAAATATTTCTGGTTCTTCCCTCTCCCAAGGATTATGACAGGATCACACTTTCTGGCCCCCTTGTGATTAGCACCATATGATTAGCTCTGGTCAATGAGTTGTGAACAGAAGTGACCTGCTGAACATTTAATTGCTTGTGCAAAACCCTCCAGAGCTCTTTTTCTCTCTGGCTTAGTAATATTCAACTTGCTTGTAGCTTTGGCACCTAAGTTCCTGAGTGACTATAAGTAGGGTTTTCCTACTAACCTACAGTGGACAAGTAATGTGCATGAGAATAAATCTTTTATATATTTATCACTGAGATTTTAGTTTGTTACCACAACATAACTTAGCCTACTCTAACACAAAAGGCAAGTTGCTCATTTTGTTATTCTTCTTCAAGAATGTTCTGTCTGTTCTTCACTGTTTGTAATATAAAGTTCAGAATTGAATTTTCTCAACTTTCAGGAAAAATCTGCTGGTCAGAGTATACATTAATACTGCCACATTGGAAAACATGTGGATATACTGGAAAACAGTTGGCATTACCTAAAAAAGTTGAAGATATAAATATCCTACAATCCAGTACATCCATTCCTGGGCATGTATGCAAAAGAAATGTATACACATATGTAGATATGTACAACAATGTTCTTGGCAATATTGTTCATAAAAAATAAAAAACTGGATGGAGCCGGCCCCGTGGCCAAATGGTTAAGTTTGCACGTTCCACTTCGGCGGCCCAGCGTTTCACTGGTTTGGATCCTAGGCACAGACCTAGCATTGCTCATCAGGCCATGCTGAGGCGGCATCCCACACAGCACAGCCAGAGGGACCTACAACTAGAATATACAATTATGTAGTGGGGAGCTTTGGGGAGAAGAAGAAGAAACAAAAAAAACAAAGATTGGCAACAGATGTTAGCTCAGGTGCCAATCTTAAAAAACAATGAAAAAATAAAAAAATAATTAAATTAAATAAAAAATTGGAAATAATCCAAATGATTACCAGCAGCAGAATGGATAAAGAGTCCTTTATTTACACAATGAAATACCATAAAATAATGAAAATGAACAAACTCAACCCACACACAACATGATGATCTTATAAACATATTGCTGAGCTAAAGACACACATACACACAAGTTTATGCAGAGTGATTCCATTTACAACAAAGTTTCAAAAACAGGTCATTTTTAAATTAGATTGTTTAAATATGGATACATAGGTAGTAAAACTATCAGCTAAAATAAGGAAGTGATTGCCACAAACATTAGGAAAGTGGTAACCCCTGGGAGAAGGCAGGAGATGTCACTGAGAAAGGCGGGAAGGAGAATGTCTATGGTACTGGCAGTGTTCTATTTTCACCTCAAGAGCTGCTACAAGGATGTTCACTTGATGATTACTTATTATACGGAATCTCTGTGGGGGTTTTACACAAATGTCTTACATCTTTTTTGTAAGATTTATTTATATCTACTTTATATACTTTGTTGCTATTATAAAAAGCTCTTTTTAAATTGTGCTTTCTGTTAGCTGCTAAATGCAATTGAACGTTATATCTTGATCTTATTGGCAACAACCTGCTAAATTCTCTTACTGATTTTGAAATTATCAGTAGATTATTTGTTTTTGTTTTTGTTTTTGAGGAAGATTAGCCCTGAGCTAACATCTGCTGGCAATCCTCCTCCTTTTGCTGAGGAAGACTGGCCCTGAGCTAACATCCGTGCCCATCTTCCTCCCATCTTCCTCTATTTTATATGTGGGACGCCTACCAGAGCATGGCTTGCCAAGCGGTGCCATGTCCACACCCGGGATCCGAATCAGAGAACTGGGCCGCCAAAGTGGAATGTGTGCACTTAATCGCTGCACCACCAGGCCAGCCCCTCTTTGGGATTTATCCAAATAGCCAATCACATCACCCGCAAATAATGACAACTTTGTTGCTTCCTTTCTAATCTTTATCTTTCCTTTGTTTTTCTTATCTTATTATACTGACTAGAACCTAGCTCAATGATGAATTGTATTATTTTCATATTTATAAAAATATTTTTAAAATAGGGAACAAAAGAGATATCCTATGGGAAGGTCCAGGTGCTGCTGGTCCATCCCAGGTTTACTCTTCCATACACTCATCATCCCTGTGTTCTCTCAGAAAATAAAGCCCTCCAGTCTGGATGAAAGGAATGTCTCTTAGAAACTATGGCCATTCTAGAAATTTAAATTTCTCAGCTATTAGAACCAAGTTCAGCTCATCCGTACTGTCAAATTAATCCATCTGCATTATAAGTCTATTTATAATTTTTAAATTAAGCACACCATAATTAGAAGACTGCTAACAGTGCCACCTAAAACATGAACTTTGTGTAACCTATGCCTAATTATTTATATTTATATAGTGCTGAGGGATTGAAAAGCACTTGAGGAAAAAATCAAATTTTTAATATACTCCCAATGTAATAAAAGAGTCAGTGAAGGAAAAGAAATCTAATGAATAGATCAAGCGGTGATGTGATAAGTAAAGATATCAGAATTCCAACACAACTTCAGAGTTATGAAGACCCAGAATACAGCCTTTGATCCCCTAAGCCCATTTACCTATCTATCATAAGCAATTGCTTCTCTGAAAGAGTCCCAAGATACATCCTCAGTACCTACAGGTTAAAAAACGACTTATTTTCTGTACTTGGGTGTCTCAGAGGATGTCCCATAAAGTCTGGTGGTTGGTTTTCTTCATCTCTCTGGCTTATATAACGATACTGATTTACATTAAAATAACAATTTGTCCCTTTGGAAAAGGAAACAGAAAAAGATTGTGACAGCTAGTTCTCCAGAGTCCCACCTGGGTTGATAAAGAGTATGGCACAATCCTGACTAATAAAAGGCATGTCAGGGGGTCATATAAGTTCTATCATCCCTCCCTGGTACAGCTAAGAATTTCCAATTTCAGGAGATTCTTCTACCAGAAATTTCTGTAGGATTCAAATCTCTCTAGCAAGTATCTTGCCTTAGTTTTTTGGTTTTAATGCCACGAACCAGACTTCCCTCAAACTTGATGACCAAAGGACTATTATATTTCTTGTTTATCTAAAATTAGATACTTAATAGCAATGTACCTTTCAGAATCAAGCCAAATACTCTTTTGGATGGACTTCTGTCTGAATGGGCATAGTCAGAAATGTTACATCTTGTAAAAGATCTGGTTTTAATAAACTTTCATATTTAAACTCTCCAATTAATCAACAATTTATATTCTATATTTTGCTAAAAGTTATAATGGTTCCAAAGAAAGAGTGGAGAAAAAAGATGTTTGTGACCCAAGTGGCAAAAAGTTCAGAAGACTCAGTTATCTCTTTCTAAAGATATCTGCCTAGGGGCCGGCCCAGTGGCGCAGCGGTTAAGTGTGCACATTCCACTTCGGTGGCTCAGGGTTCACCAGTTCGGATCCCGGGTGTGGACATGGCACTGCTTGGCCAGCCATGCTGTGGTAGGTGTCCCACATATAAAGTAGAGGAAGATGGGCATGCGTGTTAGCTCAGGACCAGTCTTCTTCAGCAAAAAAAAGAGAGAGAGAGAGAGGAGGATTGGCAGCAGATTTAGCTCAGGGCTGATCTTCCTCAAAAAAAATAAAATTAAATTAAAAAATAAATATATCTGCCCAGGGGCCAGCGCAGTGGCATAGTAGTTAAGTTCCGAAGCTCTGCTTCAGCAGCCCTGGGTTCACAGGTTTGGATCCTGGGCACAGACCTAGTGCCACTCATCAAGCCATGCTGAGGCGGTGTCCCACATAAAGTAGAGGAGGACTGGTCCAGATGTTAGCTCAGGGCCAATCTTCCTCACAAAAAAAATAAATAAAATAAAAAGATATCTGCCATTCATGGACTTAAAATTCCAAAGTGATGCCCGTCAAAAAATCGTTTTGAGTCAGTTGTTGCAAATAACCAACATAACTAGAAAATTCTCCTCGAATTTTTGGTCACAATTCTTACTCTAATATGTAAAAGCAACTAAACATATAACGATCACATCCAAGCACGTCTGTGACAAACCAAGAATTCAGACTTCATGAGACTGATAAACGACTCTGGAAGCTTACTCAGAACTCAAGCAGACTCATCCAACCACATATAATCCATTGTATATCCGGACCAAGAACACATGGAGAAGCTACATGTTGGAAAAGCAAATAAAGTAATGCAAGACCCTATATACATCCTAGTTCTTCCTCTTTAGCAGTATATCTAAAATCTCTGAGTCAGAAATCTCTCACTTTAGGCCGTTTTCTGTGTCTCCACATGAATCTTCAGTTTCATTTTATTAAAAAATGAAAAACATGGAGTCAGATTATGAGGTAGAGAACTGCTATAAATAATCTGTTAAATGTAATCATGGGAAACATTAGGGAATAGGAAAATTTTAGTACTGGCTTTTCTCAGGAAGAGTTTGTTGCTAAATTTAACTTTAATAGATAATAGTTAATTCCATTAAAAATAGTTGGTTGTTTATTCTTTCAAAATGAAAATTTAGAATTAGTTTTTCAGGTAAATACTCAAAATCTAAGCATATTTGAATCATATCCTATCACATGAAATAGAGCTGTGTATGGGCAAAAAGGTTGAGAAAAACATTCTGCCCAAGCCAAGTAGTAATTCTCTAAAGCAAGCAAAACTAATCATACTCATCCTTTGCACTAAAACACAGGCAGAGGACTCAGTAATAAACTCCTTAGCACCACTCTGATTAACCAAACCACCTCAATATTGATCATTTGGCAACCTAATGGTAGTGAGAAGAAACAAATTTGAAGTACTTACCTTGAGAGCACAAAAGATACAGGAATCTCCCATGCATTTGTGAGTTGTAAGCTGCCTAAAGCTACGTCGGAAGATGTCCAAGTGCCATAAAACCTGGTGGAAAAGGGAAAATACTTCCTTACTCTATAAAAAGCCACCATTTAATTCTAAATTCAAGAGTTCAAGCAAACACAGATGATGACTGCAGAAGATATCTTTATTCCCAAGAGAAAAGTTCATTCTAGTATATTAAAACAAATGTCAAAAAAGTAAGGTATCTAACAAGAGGGAGAGATGATCATATTCTGAAAAAGACATTGATCTGAACATGAATGAAGGTCACAAGAGAAAATATGGTACGACATACATCCAATGTGATCCTGAAGAGGAAATTTATGGGTTAAAAGCTGCAGAGTAAGCGTTTATTTTAATGGTCCACATAAGAAAAGCAAGAATATTTTAAAACTTATTCAGAAGCTTTAATTGCAGTGTGGAATTTTATCTTTGCCAGATTTCTCAATTTTTGGACCTTTCTGAGAGTGGTATGATGTCCTTAAGTTAACAGAATTTAAAAAATGGTGATATCAACAGTGATAAATCATGCTCATAGCATGTAATCCTGATATGATGTAATGAGAATGGAACTTTACTTTTATGGTCTTCTTCTCAAAAACCCATAACCCCAGTCTAATCATGAGAAAAACATCAGAAAAAGTCCAATAGTGGGACATTCTACAAAATACTTGACTAGTACTCTTCAAAATTGTCAAGATCACCAAAAACCAGGAAATTTTGAGAAACTGTCACAGCCAAGAGGAGCCTAAGCAGACATGACAAGTAAATGTAAATGTGATATCCTGGAATAGAAAAAGACACTAGGTAAAAACTAAGGGAATCTGAATAGACTATGGGCTTTAGTTAAAAAAGAAACGGCATAATATATAGCATAATGCCTTACAAAGGTCCTGTTGCCTGGAAAACATTTAAATGCCATCATATAGGAAAAGGCACTACACTCTGGAGCCCCAGATTCACAGTACACCTCTGGAGCTTCTTCTTACTTAGGTATCTCAAGGTATATATTCCAAAAGTTCTTTGAAACACACTATGCTCCCAAACAAGTCACACCTTTTTATAATAAATGTAATGGGTTTAACATATCTGTGGTAAACACAACTTTCATATCAAAAGTTAGAATATTAGCTCATAGAAACAATTATTTTCAACTTGTAACATGATTATAATAGGTACTCCAAAACCATCAATGACTCAATGTTTAAATATGGATAAAGAAACATATATATGTATGTATGTATGTATAGTATGTCTTCCATATGGCACTGGAAATTAGAACAGAAAGTCATAAATATCATTGTTTCAACTGACAGTATAATAAAACATATAGAAAGAAACAGAATTATAAAAACAGGACTATGGTGAGGTAGAAGGTAAACACACACACACCTACATCAATACCCTATCTTGCCTGCTTCTAAATTATAAAAGTATTATTTGTCTACACAAAGTCACTCAAAAACCTAATATGCATCATCTGGGGAAAAAAAAACCTAACTAAGCCCATCCAACTGCATGAAATTTGTACTAGTAACTAGGGAAAGTACTTAAACTCTTCTTATAGGCTTGACAGCATAGGATTTTTTTTAATGTTTTCAAATAGAAATTTTGAAAAGTGAGAGAGAGTATGAAACTTCTACTACATAAATAATCTTGACAAGATTCTTGCATTATGAACGAAGAAACTGAAACACTATTACCTGCACAAGATCACAAGGCTAGTCTACAGAAGGGCTAGAAATAGAACCAGGTCTCCTCAGCCCTAAGTCCGGTGCTTTTACACTAAATACATTTCTTATCTCTTCTTCTCTCACGGCAACTTATTTTCTCATTACATGTGAGGGTAAACTAGTATTTCACCCAAGCATAATTATCTTGGATGGCAAATTTCATTTACTTTTACTCTGAAAAGCAGAAAAGAGGAGAAAGTAATTACTTGAAAGTTAGGCCAAGAGGGATGAACCTAACACTCTTACAAGCCTCACTAGGCAGAACGGGCAGACAGAAAGGAAGCTTTGGGATTCTGAGACCACTAAGATGGTAAGCAACACCAAAAGGGAAAAATCTGGAGTAGATAATCACCTTAGGGGACTTTACTTTCCACTTGCTCTGTTCAAGCATGTCTGACCAGACACCAATCATGAGCCACTGGAGGAGAGCTTAGAGGAAGGAGATGAAGAAGTAGACAGTCAAAAAGTGAACTCCATTCAGTGTGTGTGCTAAGAGCCTGAATATTATGAGACAAGAATGATAAACCTGAAGGTCTTTGACTCATTGAAAGAATTTTGCTTTTTATACTAGAGAAAAACAATCAGGGTGATAAGACATTGGTCTCAAAAAGAAAAAAAGGAAACAATAGAGACTGTTCAGGAAAAAAGTAAATAAAAAAGTAGTAAGATCATCTAGTCCATGCACCTCCCTTTAGGCAGGTAAGTAGTAGCAGTTACAGTTATTACTTCTACTATCATAATTAATCCCTTTTGTTATAAATGAGGTAATTGACACTCAAAGAGATAAAGTGACTTGCCTAAGATCACACGGATAAACTTAAAAAAGGATCTCAAGCTGCTAACCTCAAACAGACTGCCAAGTATTATATTTAAAAGAGTTACCAGGGGTTGGCCTGGTGGCATAATGATTAAGTTTGCATGCTCTGCTTTGGTAGTCCAGGGTTTGCTGGTTCAGATCCCGGGGGGCAGACCTGCACACTACTCATCAAGCCATGCTGTGGCAGCATCCCACATACAAAATAGAGGAAGATTGGCACAGATGTTAGCTCAGTGACAATCTTCCTCAAGCAAAAAGAGGAAGATTGGCAACAGATGTTAGCTCAGGGCCAATCTTCCTGACCAAAAAAAAAAAAGAAAGAAAAAAAAAGTTATCAGAAATACAGCATCAGCAACTAAAAGTCAAAGTCCACCAAAAGGAAAGAAATTACCCTTACCTGCAAGGCACTGTTGAGGAAGCAGCTGTTTTGCCCTGGCTCATTGCTGAGGCCTTTGCTAGGGGCTATGGAGGTTGAGCTTCGAGGTGCAAACATCCCTTGGACACTACCACGGCCTCCTGAAAAATAATTTCTCTTCCAAGACATTATTGTTCACATTTAGTCTGAAAACACAGAGAAGGTTTTGTATCTTTTGGGGAGGGAGTTTCTGTCTGGTGAAGTCCTTAATAGAAAGATAATCCAGAATTTAATGAATTTATGTTGAAAGATTTTGAGTTTATAACCTTCCAAACATCATATATGTAGCTCAAGGAACTCAGGTATCTTCTTAGATCCACATGACAGAGCCGTCTCCTACTTGTTCCAAATAATGTCCACAATTTAACATAGCACAGGACTAATACAAACAGAAAAATCCTTAAGTTATTGCTTCCTTCTATTTTTCTTGAACTGCCTCCATAAAATCCTGGTGAACTGGCTGTAATCCTCAACTCCAACAGTATCCAGATCAGGGTAGGACGTGTTCGTTAGGCTTGTTTACAATGCTTCTTGTGGATTGAAGATTCTTCCAACTGGAAGGAGAGGCAGACAGATAAGCAAGAATCCAACGCAACCTTCTTGCCTTCTATTTCCTTGTCCCATCATCCTCTGAAGTAAAAACTCAGGTTCTAAGCAACTAACATGGATCCCACAAAACTAAGAAGCTTGTTTGAATTATACGGTACTTCTGTTGTTGTTGCAGCTGCTATTTTTTTAATATGTCTCAAACATCTTCTATCATTCCATCCAGAACTTCAGTAACTCTCTTCTCTTTTCCCCTGTGACTAGAATAGCCAGCTGTGCCAGAGAGCTTTAACAAAAAGAAAAAAAAAAATCAAAAGCTTGCGTCACTTAATGACTCTACTGGCTTTGTGCTGTTCTGCCAAGATCAACGTTGCCTCACCTCTTACTATAAACTTGAAACCTTGGCAAACAATGCCTCCCCCCCAAAAAAAACCCAAAACTACCTTAACAACAACAAAAAGGAGAAACAATCAAACGAAAGAGGGGGAAGAAAAAGGTGTGTGAAGCTTAACTTTCGTGGGAAACTTCTCTGAAATTTTCTAGAAGGAGAAGAAAGTTGATCTGGACAAAAATAAAAACCCAATACACTTTCTAAAATCAGGCTAACAAAAAAATTACCAAATAAGCAACATACCAAGCTAGGAATTGAAACAGTTTCTTTTGGATGTTGTAAGTAAAGAAATTTTTAAAGGTGTTTCACATGTGCATGGCTTTCAAAGCTTATTTAAAGGGAAGAAGGCCAAGTCATCAGTCTGGACTCAGTTATGAGTAAACATGTCCCAACCCAGAGATACATTCATGGTGAGTAAACCATACGTCTTTAACATTCAGTCCAAAAGAACTAAATCTTCTCCTGCCCTGTTTGTTTGTATATTATATTTATACAGAGGATCACAGAGATAATTTAGGTTACAAATCACTTAATCCTCAGATTATATCTGAGGCACTCACAATCAGAGGCCATCAATTGACCAACATTAGTTTTCAACTAATTAAAATGCCAGTGAGGTGACAGAGAAATACCAAAGCAAGCATCTTCCTTGGAAGGAAACGCTTCTAATCTCCAACTTTAAGTTTTCTTATAAGGCTGCCATGTCCACACCAGGAAAAAATTAAGAATATTAAGTGTTAAATTGGTTTCTAACAGTTCCCCAAGCTTCTCCCTTCCTTCCCACCATCATATAGACCACCTAAAAAAGCGAAAATGTTATAACATCTTAATCATTCTCCGGGAGATCACTTAGCATTATCCACAGTGTGTCCAGTGGAAAAACTGAGGTACAGAAACATTACATGGTTGCACAAGACCATTTTCCTCCTCTAAAGGGAGATGCTCTTTCCCTTCTCTAAATTCTTTCCCTTTTCTAAATTCCCAGACTACATGTCACAGTTAAAATATTTGGTTATACACGGTAGTATCATGTTACTCTACTTATTTTATATGATAGTCATATATTCTAAATATGACTGTAGGAAATGAAATACTAACTAGTGCCAGACATGTGCTAAACACTATTTATTTGCAGTCTTTATTTGATCTTCACAACAGCCCTATCCTGTACGTATTCATAGTTCCATTCACAGAAGAGTAAAGGGAGGCTTAAAGACACTAACTTGCCCAAATCAAAGCTAATAAGTGGCAGAGCTAGAACTGTTTGACTGTTATACTTTGACTTAATTATGAATTGTATTATACTATTCCAAAAGCTCCTATCACAGTGCTAAGCTTAAGGAGGCACTCAATAAATACTGCCTGATGATTAGCATGACATCAGCAAGGATCCCATGTCTCCCACACAGACTACAAGACCCTCAACTCTCTACACACACCCTCATACACACCCCACTCAAGCCCATGAAGCAACTTCCAACAAGCTATACAGCATTCCTTCAGCTCAACTGCTGCAAAGTAATGACAAGTACCAAGCCTCCACTTTGCTCACAGCCAAAAGGACTTGGCAGGCAGCAGGGTTTCCAGTATACACAATAGCAGCTTACTGAAACTCAGTCTGCCCTATGATACACACCCCTGAGTTCAGGGAGCAAAGGGAAAAAAGGCAGCGGCAGAAAAAAAAGATTCTCAGGCTCTGAATGGCAGCATCACATCGAGTAAGGCAATAAGCTCTCACACTTGCTCTAGGTGTGTCAGAAACTAGAGGTGAGAGACAAAAAGAGCAAAGCCAAGAGAGGCAGTAACAAATGGTCCAAAGAAATATTGATGATAAAATAGACCTTAAGTTGCAGGTCTAGCACCAAAACAACATAATCCTTCTCCAATGCCATCTACTAAAGATATATGAGAAAGTCAATTAAGAGTTCTACCCACAGGCTCTAACAACCTATTTTAAAGAAGAAAATAACTTCTTAAGCAATACATAAGTATTTAGGGGCAAAAGAGCATAAAATTAGCAACTTACTCTGAAATGATTCAGAAGAAAAAAATCATATATGTATGTATGTATCTGTGTGTGTGTATATCTTTATATATATATGGAAAGAGGGAAAGAGTGAAAATGGTAAATTATAGCAAAATGTTAAAAATAGGTAAATCTAGATGAAGGGTATATGGAAATTCTTTGTACTAGTTCTTGCAACTTCTCTGTAAGTTTTAAATTTTTTTTTAAGTTGAAAGAAACTGATATCTGCAAAATAAAAAAAGAATTTAAAATTATGTAAAAATTACCTTTTACTGTATGTAGTATTTGTGATTCAATGCAAAATCATGACTAAAAGCATTGAGCTAGATACTAACCATGCTACATCATACTGGCAATCCCAAACCAAAAAAAAAAAAGGGAGAGAAAGACAAACACAAAAAAGTAGTGATATGACGACAAAATAAAATGGAATAAAGCTTGAATACTATTTCTATGAAAAGCAGAGCTCAAAATACAGTATAATGTCAAATTTGTAAGGAGCAAGTAATGTAGAGTAATTGTGATATTATAAAGACTGGGACTAGACTTGGAGTTAGAAGACATGGGTTCAATTCCCACATTTTTACTACTTTGTATAATCCCAAACTACTTAGGTATCTCGAACTTTGTTGTCTGGGTCTGTAAAATGGTGACACAATACCTATTTCAGACAATGGCTGAGATTTAATGAGACAGTCATGTGAAAGAACCAGCAAGTTTTTAATACAAGGAATGAATAATGAGTTCACTGAATGAGTGAACTGCCATACCTAAAAGAAAAAAAGTAAACTCTGGTTTGGGGACCTCAGGATACTAGAAAGTTGTAAGCCACCAGGAATAAATCTAGTTGTATAAAAAGAACAACAGGCCTCACACAGGATAAGTGATATGTCAGTATAATTTAGCTATGTGCCTGGAGAAACATTTAAATTTTACAATTATTTTAAAAATACAAAGTTTAACTTAGAAAGGAAAACAACTGAACCTATTCACAAGGAATACACTAACATTTTAGAAGGTCTGCAAAGAATGACCACGTTCAACTGATCAATGATTCAAATGGAAAAACCATGAAGAGCATCTCAGTTTCTAATGAAGGAACAGTAGCCCCTAGTGATTAAAATAAAAAGTAACCCAAACATTAGGAAGTCAAACTGTACTACATTGAGATATCCAAACAGTTCAGCCAGGAAAGTTGATCACGTTTCTAGTTTCTGTTCTTCTATATCGCAGTTTACTTGTAATTTAGTTAAGAAACTATATTTCAACAAATAAATCAATATGCAATTACCTCAATTCCTCGGTACACTCCACATGTCAATAATTCCCAGCCATATCTGTAGTATCTTGTTGGTTATTATGAGGATTAAAGTTAGTTAATACAGGCAAAGTGCTAATATCAACATCTGGCATAAAGCAATTGCTATATAAATGACTGTTGTTGTTATTATTACCTTTCAAACATTCCTTCCTCATTAGCTCTTTCCACTTTAAAAATAACCACACACAGATATCCTATACTCTTTAAAGAAAAAAAACAGCAACAACAAAGGCTACCTATTAACTCTATGCCTACAGTCCTAAATTTTTTTTTCCCTGAGGAAAATTAGCCCTGAGCTAACATCTATTGCCAATCTTCCTCTTTTTTTGCTTGAGGAAGATTAGCCCTGAGCTAACATCTGTGCCAGTCTTCCTCTACTTTGTATGTAGGTCACCGCCACAGCATGGCTGACAAGTGGTATAGGTCCATGCCCAGGATCCAAACCTGCAAATCCAGGCTGCCAAAGTGGAGTGCACTGAACCTAACCACTATGCCACAGGGCCAGCCCCTGTCCTAAATTTTTTTCAACCTTTTACTACTAAATATCTCCACAATTAATATTTTACAACTGCTGCCTCTCCTTGTTCACCACCAATCTTTTCAGAACTTGGTACTGCTCCTTCACTCCACCGCCACAATTTTACTTCATGGAACATTCGTTTTCTAAAGCAATCTCCTAATTTAAAAACCTACTGACTTTTCCATGGGCCTCATTTTTCTTAACTTTCTTGTAGTACCTAATACTGGCTGCCTTAATGCTACACAGTCTTGGATTCATTGAGTAAATTAATAAGAAAATGACAGAAGGAATAAAATGAAAGAATGACAAATGAATATTATTGGTTCTCCTACTGTTCAGACAGTTCATTTTCTCTCTCCTTTGTTGGTTTCTTAAAAGTGGGCATACACTAAAGTTTAAATCAGACCTTCTTGCTTCTCTCCATAGTACTTCCCATGGTGTTCTCATGCTCTTCTCTGTCGGAACTTCAACTATCACTTCTGGTTTGATAAATCACAAATCTCATGAACTCTAAAACCAGATTACCAATGAGGTGCACACTGCCCCACTTTCAGAACAAGTTCAACATGTCCAGATCGCCTTCCCCGCAAAAGCAGTTCCTCCTCTGATTCCCTCCCCGCCCCACCTCTTTTTTTGACTAATGGCATTTCCAATTACCCTGGTTCAAAATCTCTGTAGTTTTTGTCTCCTTTCAATCCCTCCTCCTCCTTCCCTATTCACATCACAAAGGTTTGTCAATTCTCCCTTCAAAATCTCTTATATTGATCCTTCTTTTTCACTTCCATTGTCATCACCTTACTTTACACCACAATTACCTCCCATTTAAACTATTACAATAGATAAGTCTTTCTGGTCTCCTGTCTCTTGCCATTCCAATTCATTTATATAATTAGCTTTTTTATTAATATTTCTCTTTAACATGTCTCAATACTTATTTCTGCTCATTTTATACAAAGAGGCAGAAATCTTGAATTGTTCCTTACCAGCAGAGCAATGTCAGTTGCCAGCCAAAGGAAGTTTTTGATAGAACCACTCCCACCATTTTCAGGTCCCAAGAAAGGCAAAGATGACTACTCTTACCACTCCTATTCAACATCATACTAGAGGTCCTAGCCTGTGCAATAAGGAAAGAAAAAGAAATGAAAAATATACAGATTGGAAGAGAAGAAATAAAACTTTCATTCACAGACAACATGATGTTCTACATTTAAAAAATCCCAAGGAATCTACAAAAAAAACCTCTAAGAACTAATAAGTGAGGTTGGTAGGGCCCCAAAATACAGAGTGAATATTAAAAAAAAAAAAATCAATTGTGTTTTTATATACTAGCAATGAACAATCAGAAATTAAAATTCTTTTAAAGTACCACTTACAATAATACCACAAAATATGAAACACTTAGGTATAAACGTAACAAAATATATGTAAGATCTATATGCTGAAAACTATAAAACACTGGTGAAAGAAATCAAAGGTGACCTAAATAAGTGGACAGGTATGCCATGTTCATAAACTGGAAGTCTCAATTTTGTTAAGATGTCAATTCACTCCAAATTGATAGATTCAATGCAATTTCAAATCAAAATCCCAGAAGGACTTCTTTTTATAGAAATTGACTAGCTGATTCTAAAAGTTATATGGAAAGGCAAAGGAATTACAGTAACCAAAATAATTTTGAAACAGAAAAACAAAATTGGAAGACTCAGAAGTCAACACCATATGGTATTGGTGAAAGGACAGACTCATAGATCAGTGGAACAGAACAGAGAGCCTGGAAACAGGCCTACACATATGTGGTCAATTGATTTTTAATAGAAGTGCAAAGGCAACTCAATGAAGAAAGAACAGTCTTTTCAACAAATGATGTTGGAACAACTGATCACTCACTTGGAAAAAACTGAACCTTGATGCATACTTTATACCTTACACAAAAATGACTCAAAATGGGTCATAGTCCTAAATGAAAACTATAAAAATTCAAGAAGACAGAACAAAACTTTGTGACCCTTGATTAAGCAAAGACCCTTAGATACAACAACAAAAGCACAATTCATAAAAGAAAAAAAATTATAGAACTGGATTTCTATTGTTTGAAAGACACTGTTAAGAGAATGAAAAGACAAGCCAAAGATTGGAAGAAAATATTTTCAAATCATATAAATGACTTGTATCCAAAATATATAGAGAATCTTCTAAAATCAATAATAAAAAAAAGTTCCCAATTTTCTTAAATGGGCAAAAGATTTAAACAGACAGTTCACTAAAGAAGATATACAGATGGCAAATAAACATACAGAAAGATTTTAAATTTTATTAGTCATTAGGGAAATGGAAATTAAAACCATACTACATGCCTATTACAATAGCTAAACACAAAACCAAACAAACAAAATATTTAAAACCTGACAATAACAACTGCTAATGAGGAAGAATCAGAGCAGCTGGAACTCTCCTAAATTGCTGATGGAAATACAGAACGCAGTAGGCAGTTACATGTGACGTTAAATACACTTTTTACCATATGACCTAGCAATCCCATTCCTAGGTATTTTACCCAAAAGAAATGAAAGCTTATGCTCACATAAAAACCTGTACACAAGTGTTTAAGTGGCTTTACACATAATCACCAAAAACTGGAAACAACCCAAATGTTCTTCTACTGGTAAATTGTACATCCATATAACAGACTCAACAATAAAAAGAAAGGAATACTGACATACACAAAAATATGGATGAATCTCAAATACATCATGCTAAGTGACATAAGCAGACTCAAAAGGTTATGTAATAATATATGATTTCACTTACATAACATTTTGGAAAATTCAAAGTCAAATAGATGAGTGGTTGCCAACAGTTGGGGATGAGGGTAGGGAAGTACTAGGACGATGAAGCTGTTCTATATCTTGATTGTGGTGGTAGTTACACTACCTCTATGCATTTAGCAAAATTCGAGAGCTATATCAAAAAGATTTTGGTATTTTTATGCAAATTTTGGTAATTTTATGTAAATTACCAAAGATTTTAAAAATCATTTTTAAAAGCATGTTCTAAAATATCAATCTAAAAAAACAAAGAATTTTCCCAGGTCTTTCCTGGAGAATAATGTCCAAACTTCTTAGCGTAATTCTTAATAACATAATCTGACCTTAATTTACCTTTTATATTTATCTCCTTCTATTTCCCTACATTAACCTTGTTCCCAAACAAAGGTTTTCCCATTTCTGTGATCTTATTAATTCCATTTTACCTACATAGGATACTCAATATCCTTCTTCCCCTCTATATGTAACCCAGCCTCTTCGTAGAACATTCCTTGCCCACCCCAAGCCTGAAGGAATCTTCCCCATTTCTGAGCTCTTATATAAATTTTCTATAATTTTAAGGGCAATTAATGTTTCTAATAGGCCAATATTTCTGAAGTCCTCCTTCCTTCATCTTCCTTTCCATCCCTAGAGGATAAGGGACTTTACCCTACTCTATTCAGGATGGGGAATGGATGGAGGTCAGAAGCCACTTATATTATATCCAAACATCTGTTATTGTGGGACACGTTATCATGGGATTTTTACTATAGTTTCTTTTGTCAGATAATCCACCTTTCTATTTATAAATTGTAATTCTAACTAAAAAGTATGATTCTAAATATGTATTTTTTAACGTTCTATACAATTGCTACATCTTATAAAAGCAAGATATTTTTATATTAATGTGACTCAGTTGAAACTTTAAGCTTTTCTCACTGTCAATATAGGCACTGATGAGTGTTTATATAATGAGTATCAATATAAACACTGATGAGATCCTAGCGAGGTAGTTCTGCACAAATGCATCCTTATATACTTAATTTTAAAAAAAGGAAAAAAACACCTGGTGAGCATGCATTATTTGTTCAGTGGCAATCTGTTTCAAACAAGTGGTCCACATACAGTTTTCAATATAGAATCTTGGAGCAAGCCTGGTGGGCACAGCAGTTAAGTTTGCATGCTCTGCTTTGGCAGCTCAGGGTTCACGGGGTGGATCCTGAGCACAGAATTATGCACCGCTTATCAAGTCATGCTGTGGCAGGTATCCCACATATAAAATAGAGGAAGCTGGGCACAGATGTTAGTTCAGGGCCAATCTTCCTCAGCAAAAAGAGGAGGACTGGTGGCAGATGTTAGCTCAGGGCTAATCTTCTCAAAAAAATACAGAATCTTGCTTAATTTTAATGACAGTCAGTTAGATGATGACTAAAACAACCACCACTTGATAAAGGCAACTAAGTCCTGTATGCAAATTTATTCAAATTTAAATTAAAACTGCTTCATACCCTAGTACTACTCCTATCTGATTGATTTTGCCCCTCTGGCAGCAGCAAAGGGCTCACAACATCATGCAGAGAATAGTCCTAGATTACAATAAACTCACAAGCAGCAGGCTACTTGGCAGCTGTTTATTCCCAAACTCTTTGTAGAAAATGTACCATCATCTTTACTAACATTTACTAGTTTCTGGCCAAGTTCTAAAATTATGCAGTAATCAGTCAAAGGTGGAAGGAAGAGACAGAGCAGATAAGAATCTTATTACTGTGTTGCTCTCAACTCTGAAAAAGACAAAGCCACATAGATTTTACTAATGCTGAATAGATTCTGAGGAGCGCCAAATAAGCTTGTTCATAAATTCCTTTTTTCTCCAGCTTTATTGAGGTATAATTGACAAATAAAATTGTAATATATTTAAAGTGTACGTGATGATTTGATATACGCATATGTTGTGAAAGGATTCCCATAATCAAGTTAATTAACCCATACTAGAAAGGTAATAGAAAAAATCAATAGACTTAAGAACTGGTTTTTTTAAAAGACAAACAAAATTAACAAATCACTATCTAGACTAACTAAGAAAAAAAGGAGAGAAGACTCAAATAAAATCAGAAATGAAAGAGGAGACATTACAACTGATAACACAGAAATGCTAAGGATCATAAAAAAAAACTATGAACGATTATATGCCAACAAATTAGATAATCTAGAAAAAATGGTAAGTTCCTAGAAATATATAACCTACCAAGACTGAATCATGAAGAAATAAAAAATCTAAACATAAATTCTTTGTTTTAAAAAAATAAACAGTGAATATTTCCTACAGTTTGGAGGCTGGCAAGTTCAAGATCAAGGGGGAAGCAGATTTGGCTTCTGCTGAGGGCTCTCTTCTTGGCTTGTAGACAGCCGCCTTCTCACTGTGTCCTCACATGGCCTCTCCTCGGTGCATGCACACAGAGAGATCTCTCTCTCACTCTTCTTTTTTTTTTTTTGATTTTTAATCTTTTTTTTATTGA
Organism: Equus przewalskii; assembly: GCF_037783145.1. Taxonomy (NCBI): domain Eukaryota; kingdom Metazoa; phylum Chordata; class Mammalia; order Perissodactyla; family Equidae; genus Equus; species Equus przewalskii. Next base: position 61,473,447 of record NC_091831.1, read on the forward strand.
GGTCATAATGGTTTATAACATTGTGAAATTGCACATGTACATTATTATTGATCTATTTCCATATAGACTGCATTGTGCTCACCAACAACTGTCTAATTTTTATCTGTTGCCATATATATGCGCCCATTTACCCCTTTTGCCCACTTCCCAACCCCCTTCCCCTCTGGTAACCACTAATCTGTTCTCTTTGTCCATGTGTTTATCTTCCACATATGAGTGAAATCATGCAGTGTTTGTCTTTCTCTGTCTGGCTTACTTTGCTTAGCATAATACCCTCAAGGTCCATCCATGTTGCTGCAAATGGGATGATTTTGTCTTTTTTTATGACCGAGTAGTATTCCATTGCATACACACACACACACACACACACACACACACACACAGACACCACATTTTCTTTATCCATTCATCAGTCAATGGGCACTTAGGTTGCTTCCACATCTTGGCTATTGTGAATAATGCTGAAATGAACGTAGGGGTGCATAAGTCTCTTTGAATTGTTGGTTTCAAGTTCTTTGGATAAATACCCAGTAGTGGGATAGCTGGGTCATATGGTATTCCTATTTTTAATTTTTTGAGAAATCTCCATACTGTTTTCCATAGTGGCTGCACCAGTTTGCATTCCCACCAGCAGTGGATGAAGGTTCCCTTTTCTCCACATCCTCTCCAACATTTATTATTTTTTGTCTCGGTAATTATAGCCATTCTAACAGGTATAAGGTGATATCTCATTGTAGTTTTGATCTTCATTTCCCTAATGATTAGTGATGTTGAACATCTTTTCATGGGCTTATTGAAAATCTGTATATCTTCTTTGGAAAACTGTTCATATCCTCTGCCCATTTTTTGATTGAGTTGTCTGTTTTTTTGTTGTTGAGTTGTGTGAGTTCTTTACATATTTTGGAGATTAATCCCTTCGGATATATGATTCGCAAATATTTTCTCCCAGTTAGTGGGTTGTCATTTCATTTTGCTCCTGGTTTCCTTTGCCCTGCAGACGATCTTTAGTCTGATGTAGTCCCATTTTTGTTTATTTTTTCTATTGTTTCCCTTGTCCATGTAGGCACAGTATTTGAAAAGATGCTGCTAAGACCAATGTCAGAGAGTGTACTGTCTATACTTTCTTCTAGGAGTTTTACGATTTCAGAGTCTCACCTTCAAGTCTTTAATTCATTTTGAGTTAATTTTTGCGTATGGCATAAGATAATAGTTTACTTTCATTGTTTTGCAGGTGGCTGTCCAGTTTTCCCAACACTATTTATTGAAGAGACTCTCCTTTCTCCATTGTATGTTCTTGGCTCCTTTGTCAAAGATTAGCTGTCCCTAGGGGCCGGCTCCGTGGCCGAGTGGTTAAGTTCGCGTGCTCCGCTGCGGCGGCCCAGGGCTCAGATCCTGGGCGCGGACATGGCACCGCTCATCAGGCCACGTTGAAGCGGCGTCCCACATCCCACAACTAGAAGGACCTGCAACTAAGATATGCAACTGTGTACAGGGGGGATTTGGGGAGATAAAGCAGAAAAAAAAAAAAAAGATTAGCTGTCCTTAGATGTGTGGTTTTATTTCTGGGCTTTTAATTCTGTTCCATTGATCTCTGTGTCTGTTTTTGTACCACTACCATACTGTTTTGATTACTACAGCTTTGTAGTATATTTTGAAAGCAGGGCTTGTGATGCCTCCAGCTTTGTTCTTTTTTCTTAGGATTGCTTTCACTATTTGGAGTCTTCTATTGTTCCATATAAATTTAGGATTCTTTGTTTCATTTCCACGAAGAATGTCATTGTGATTCTGATTCAGATTGCACTGAATCTGTAGATTGCTTTAGGTAATGTGGACATTTTAACTATGTTTATTCTTCCAATCTGTGAGCATGGAATATCTTTCCATTTCTTTATGTCATCGTTGATTTCTTTCAATAATGTCTCCTAGTTTTCAGTGTATGGGTGTTTCACCTCTTTGGTTAAATTTATTCCTAGATATTTAATTCTTTTTGTTGCGATTGTAAATGGGATTCTATTCTTGAGTTCTCTTTCTGTTAGTTCATTGTTGTGTGGATGTCCTCTGTTGGTTAATAAATGTCTTTTTCATTGTATCTTAGGGGGAGAGACTAAGGCAACAGCTCACTCCACCGTGATGCTGACATCATTCTAAACATAAATTCTTATATTTATTTAATCTTTAGGGCCGGCCCGGTGGCACAGCGGTTAAGTTCGCACGTTCGGCTTTGGCGGCCCAAGGTTCACTGGTTCGGATCCCGGGTGCAGACCTATGCACTGCTTGTCAAGCCATGCTGTGGCAGGCGTCCCACGTATAAAGTAGAGGAAGATGGGTATGGATGTTAGCTCAGGGCCAGTCTTCCTTGGCAAAAAAGAGGAGGATTGGTGGCAGATGTTAGCTCAGGGCTAATCTTCCTCAAAAAATAAAAATAAAATTTTTTTAAGTAAAAATTTTTTTTTAAATCTTTAACCTTCTTTATACTTATTTAATTATCTTTACTACCTAGCGCCTGGGATTAACTAAGTCAAAACAGTCTGCATTACTTTGTTGTCTCTAACATCAGGTTAACTTCTAGGAAGCCAGAAGCCAAAACTGGGAAAGAAGTCTATCATCTTATCATCTATTACCTATTTCCTTGGGTAGCAGGGTTACTTAGTTGTATGTTCCACATTGTTTCCAATCACAACACACTAACATCTTGCGGGCAAGCTAAAAACCTTTCCACATGTGAGATGATGGAAAACACTGGGTTCCAACCTTTTTGAAGACCCCTACATCTAGAGGCAGATTTAAGAAGAAACTAATGAAGATTAAGCTTCAGGGCCCCTCTCTTGAACAGACTCTCAAGGCTCAATATCTAATTTTTACCTTAAAGAAAATGTTTTCCTGGGGCTGGACCCACAACCTAGTGGTTAAGTTTGGTGCACTATGCTTCAGTGGCCCGGGTTTAGTTCTCAGGCACAGACCTACACCTCTTGTCAGTAGCCTTGCTGTAGTGGTGACCCACATACAAAATACAGGAAGACTGGCACAGATGTTAGCTCAGGCACAACGTTCCTCAAGCAAAAAAAAGAAAAAAAGGAAGACTAGCAACAGATGTTAGCTCAGGACAAATCTTCCTCAGCAAAAAAAAAAAAAAGAAAGAAAAAAGTTTTCCTTAAAGAGCACCCCCTGAATTATACAAGCTCCAGACCCCCATAGAATCTGAATCATATTACAGAAACTGGACTTTTATAGGATATACTACTTGAGAAACTACATAATTCAAAAAGCTACTTTAAATTCAGTAATACTAATAAATTTGTATTTTATTAATCAAAGCAGTATCTAATACGTTATTCATTATATAATTTTGCTACCCCTAAACAGATCTAAATTATACTCTTTGGTGCACATTTGGATTTTGCATTCTTGGGCCTACTGTAATAATTCTACCAGGGATCCACAGTTGACAGAGTAGAAATGACAGGGCTAAATTTAAAAGATCATAGCTCAAGACTTACAGCATTAGGGGTACAGCTCTAGAAGCTGACAACTTTTAGAAAAAACATTTTATGTCTCTGTATTAATGAAATACAGTCTTACTTCACAACAAATATACACAGTACAGCATAATATGCTGCCATTTTTCTCAGGCCGAAGTAATAACCTAGGCTACAGCTGCAACCACCCTAATTATCCCCTACTGGAGTAGTCATTCTGTTTCTGAAAAAAAATGTAGTAGTCATTCAATTGTTTGCTAAAATGAAACTGGCTTATGCATAAAGAGAGAGAAGGCCTGGAAGGGCACTGGGCTAGGAAGAGCCTGTCACCCTAACAGACAGGGGGGTAAATGAGGTTCAGAGAGCTACAGGTTATTAACATTGGAAGACTTCATTATGAATGGAACATGAATGGGACTGAGACCAATGAAGATTAACTAGAAAAGATTTGTTCCTGCAGACCCTGAGCGCCCTTTGATGACACCAGGTGTAAGGTGCAGGAAGCTTAGAGGGGGATAGATCTCTTAAGGGAATTCATTTCATAATAATTAAATAAAGTTCAGTGAGGTCTTTAAGTAAACACTACTAATTCCACCTGTAGAGAACTCCATGACATTTATGCAAATAACAGTATCAAACTATCTTCACTGAGGTATTTATTAACTACAAAGGAAAGACTGTAACTTTACTGTATAGAAACCTGGCAGAAACCACCTTAACCAAGTGATCAAGGTCGACATCACCAGCAATAATACATATTGACATCATGAATCCCATGGTAACAATGCACTGAGAAGGACACAACATTATCTATGTGGTATTCTTGGCTAAACCATATAATCTCAGCCCAATCATGAGAAAATATCAGGCAAATCCAAATTGAAGGCCATCTGACAAAACAACTGATCAATACTGTCCAAAAATGTCAAGATTACAAAAGATTTCAAAGAAAGACTGAGAAAATTTTACAGTACACAGGAAACTAAGGAAGAAAAACACCTAAAATACAATGTGAGATCCTTGACAGGATCCTGGAACAAAAACAATGGTGGACAAACTGGTGAAGTTTGAAAAAAGGCTTTAGTTAGTAGTGTTGTACCAATGTTAACTTCCTGGTTCTGATCATTGTACTATGGTTATATAAGATGATAACGTTAGAGGAAGCCATGTAAGGGATATATGAAAACTCTGTACCATTTTTGCAACATTTCTATAAATCCAAAATTGGTTCAAAATAAAAAACTTTTTATTTTATTAAGTAACTTTTTTTTTGGTGAGGAAGGTTGGCCCTGAGCTAACATCTGTGTCCATCTTCCTCTATTTTGTATGTGGGACGCCACCACAGCATGGGCTTGACAAGTGGCATGCAGGTCCATGCCCAGGATCTGAATCCGCAAACCCCAGGCCACCAAAGTGGAGTGTGTGAACTTAACTATTATGCTACCAGGCTGGCCCCAAAAAACTTTTTAAATTTTGCAAATAATTCATAGAAGGAGATGGAACCTTGGGCCCATCCAGGAATAAAGCCATTTGGGGGATTAATATCTGTACATATAAAGGTAGGTGGACTAAGACAGATTTACAGGAAAAGAAGACACATTGAAATAGTTTGTGATCCTGGTAAATTAGAGTCCAATGAAGTCTTCATGTGAAATCTCTGGGTTTACTATGTTTAACATCACAGTATAGCAGCATAACTTAATGGGTTAAGTTTTATTAGTTCAGGAACCTGTTTCTCAGAGCTTGATTTAATTAGAATGAACTATTAGAAAGTTTTTAAATCTACAAGATCAAGGAAAAGTAAATGTAAAAAATAAGAGTCTTGATAGGGTGATTTTTTCCCCTTTTTTCTATTTTCTAAATTTCTTATAATTCAGAGGTAAATTATCCATAATTCATCATTTCCTTACTTAAAGAAAAACTAAAATCAGTATTTAAACTCATTTTCCCTAAAAATAGAATGAAAGGACTCTGGAGCAGAGGTAATCAATCATTGAGACACCTAATATTCTAACAGTATGAAGGTTGTTTAATAACTGTACTATTTCCTATTTAGAAACAGGATAACAAATTTGCATATCTATTGCCTTTCACTCTATTCTCATTGCTGCTGCTGCTAAGGCTCAGATACTCACCTCTGGACTACTGCACCACAGTACTGACTCATTGCCAGGCCTCCATTTCTACATGACTACCAGAGGACTCCTAAACCACCAGGTTACTCCTCCTTTCAAAAATCTTTAGTGCCTCCCAGAGAAGGGTGTTCTTTTGGCTAGAGAAAAATGCTATTTTTCTAATTCTCAAGGGGGAAAATTAATGGATGGATTTTTCACAAGTTTCTCTCTTGTAATTTTTTCTTGTCCACTTATTCTACTGGTAACACAGAAAACATGAACAAATAGCAAACTTAAAGAAAAAAACATGGGGCCAGCCCCGTGGCTAAGTGGTTAAGTTCGTGGGCTCTGCTTTGACAGGCCAGGGTTTCGCCAGTTCGAATCCTGGGTGCGGACATGGAACCGGTCATCAAGCCATGCTGAGGGGGCATCCCACATGCCACAACTAGAAGGACCCACAACTAAAAACACACAACTATGTAGCAGGGGGCTTTGGGAGGAAAAAAGGGAAAATAAAATCTTTAAGGAAAAAAAAGAGGGGCCGGCCCAGTGGTACAGCAGTTAAGTGTGCACGTTCCGCTTCTCAGCAGCCTGGGGTTCACTGGTTCAGATCCCTAGTGTGGACATGGCACTGCTTGGCACACCATGCTGTGGTAGGCATCCCACATACAAAATAGAGGAAGATGGGCATGAAGGTTAGCTCAGGGCCAGTCTTCCTCAGCAAAAAGAGGAGGATTTGGTAGTAGTTAGCTCAGGGCTAATCTTCCTCAAAAAAAAAAGAAAGAAAGAAAAAAACCCAAAGCAATCAATCAGACCTATTTTTTTTCTTTTCAAGATTTTATTTTTCCTTCTTCTCCCCAAAGCCCCCCAGTACATAGTTGTATATTTTTACTTGTGGGTCCTTCTAGCTGTGGGACGCCGGACACCACCTCAGCATGGCTTGATGAGCGGTGCTTGGTCCACACCCAGGATCCAAACTGGTGAAACCCTGGGCTGCCGAAGCCAAGAGCTGCAAACTTAACCACTCAGCCATGGGGCTGGCCCCATTCAGACCTATTTTGATAGCATTTTTCTTATTGACTCATATTCATGATTGCGATTTTCATATTGCATATTTTTATATTTACATATTCTGCCAGTAAAATTAATTACTAATTTATAAGATTGAATTAAATGTCTGGCACCTGCACAAAGTTTGAGAATCATTAGACCTAACCACCATTTCTAGCTACATCTTCTACTCACTCATTCTTTGATCAGACATTTCACTGAATACCTATTATGTGCTCCTCACATCCTCCACTCAAGGTAAACTGGACTCTTTTCTGTATAATGAATATGCTCTGTACTCCCTCAGTGCCTTGCCTCTAATATTTCCTCCACCTGGAGTGCCTTTTCTCTCATTTCTTCTTGTTAAAACTCAACTATCCTTCAAGGAACAGCTGCATCAAAGCCTCTCCCTCTCTCACCTTTCCATTGTCTTCATTTATTTCATTCTCCTCTGTGCTCTCACTGCAGGTGGGGCTTGGATTACAGTATTCCCATCCTCCTCCATGTTACAGTTATCTGTGTACATGGACTACATTATATATTCCTTAAGGACATCTTTTTATTCCACAAAGAGGTTGAATATAATAGACATTGAACCATTGAAAGTTTAATTGAAAGAGAAAACCTTTTGTTTGACGGGATAAGTACCTAGAACAACCAAATCTAACATCATGATAAATTCTGACTCTCTTTAACTGAAAGAGCCCCCAAAATGTCCATATCTAGCTTGAGATACTGCAGACAACTTTTTCTAATGGAGACTATGTCAATTGACTCAATATTTGCTTCTGATTCAGGCTTGAAAATAAAGAGAGATAAACATCTACAACCATAAAAAGGCTAAGCTATTTGTTGACTTATGGGCTGGTTATCTCCAACTCCCCAGTGAATACAGTTACTCAACTCAAACAATTTCCTGAGGGTTGGACTTTGGCAGCTTCAAATTATTACATCATGTACAACAAGAGTTGTAAGCTAATAAAGGACAGAAAGGCTCAATTTTTCTTTCATAAGAACTTAGAAGAGAAACTGTCATTTACAACAAATTTGTCCAAAACCAGTTGGAAAGAAAATAAAAAGACAAGAAGACATGTTTCACTTTGTTATAACTACAAACTTTAAGAACTAAAAAATGAAAATTGCAGGCTACTTAGCCCCTCCTTATAAAGATCCAGAGGTGTATAGATAATTTACTGACTTCTAAGGGAGGCAGCATGATAGTGGAAAGAACATAGTGGTTCAAAGTGCAGCCTCTGCAGGGCAAACCACATTGCATAACTTCAGGAAACACCACACTCATAGTAGAGATCCAAGAGGTACCATTCCCAGAGAACACAACGTGAATTATACAACTTAGGGACCCAGAGTTAGCAAAGTAGAACAGATATGAACGGCACCACCTAACAATTGTGTCATCTTGACCAAGTTATTGAATCAGTTATTGAAGTCTCAGGTACCTCATCAGTAAAACGAGGTTAATAAATAACATCCATCTCATAGGACTGTTATGAGGATTAAATGAAATAATGCATAGATGTATAATTAGCCCAGTCCCTGGTATTTAGTAAGTGAGGCATAAATATTTTAATTATGATGATGATGAAGAGGAAGAAAATGAAACTACATTCCAATCCTGCTCCACCACTTTCAGGTCATTTACTCCTGTAATAAATGCAATTTGTTGAGAATATTCAACAAAATTATGTATGCAAAATACTTAGGGATAGGTACAAAATAGCAGTTCCATAGTAGCTATGATTATGATGACTGACCATCCCCTATACCCATCCTCCTCTCTCCCTCTTTCTCCCTTTCTCTTACATAAGCAAACACACACACAGTAAAAATTCTATGAGATTAAACTAAAATTGATAGTACAAACCCAAAGCCATATCAAAATGAGGGAAAATGTATTCTAAAAATAATACATTCTCAATACAATTCACCTAGACTACTGTAATAACTTCCAAACTATTATTCCTCTTCTAATTCTATCTATAAAATATTGCCAAAAACGAACTCTGATCACTACTAGCTCAGAAAACTTCAGTGACAAAATACAGTTAAAACTCCGTGGCTTTAAATGGCCTTCCACAATCAACTCATGCACATTTCCAACTCCATCCACCCCTACTCCCCTTAAAACACAAAAAAAGATTTGTTCTGTGTATACGCCCAGCATTTTGCTCAATAAGGAATATTACCCTCTTCCTCACTCCCATCTTCCCAGTCCTACCCAATACTAGTAACGCTTTCCACTCAGCAAACCTGTTTGAAGAAGCCATTCTGCTGGCAACTTACAGTAATAGAGACTAATGATAGTCACACCCTATTATCAGGAAGGAGTAATCATTTATATTAATTCTTTTCCCAAAGGACTGTCTAAATACTGCTCCCCATCAACTGGGGCTTAATCTCTTCCACCAGGAACTTCATTAATCAGTACTTAACCAGTACATTAGTACTTTATTAGAATACAATGTAGAAAGTTACACTGCCTTAAACTCAACAAATGCTTAATACTTGTTAAATAAAAGAAAAAACGAAGAGTTAAGTTTTGTGAAACACATTTTTCAGTTTAGAGATAACTCAGTTATAAACATGACCAGTCATCTCTCTCTCTCTCTTTTCCCTGAATCGATTGCCTCAATCATATCACACCTATATCATACCTTGTGTTTCCAAAAGGTCTATGGAAGAAAGATACAGTCCTCCCTCAGTATCGGGGTAGAGGGTGGATGGGATGGCAGGAGAAGACTGGTTCCAGGACCCACCACAGGTACCAAAACATGCAGATGCTCAAGTTCTTACAGTTGGCCCTCTGCATCCGCAGATAAGAAGGGCCAACTGCACTCTATGACCAGTAGGACAAACACAGCATTCTTTCTCAGACATCCCACTAATTAACACCAAACCAGTAACAGCGGTAGTTAAGGGAAAGAGAATCAATAGCAATTACTTTAGGCCCCAGGATAGCAAAATGAAAACTATGAGTTCCATAAAGTTGCCCTATACAGTATTCTCCTCTAGTTCAATAACTTAGAACCAGAGATCTTTTTCCCTAATTTTTTAAACCACTAAGGCTTTTTAAATGTAAATGCTTGATTGCAACTATGTACTATTTATGAATCGTTATAAATACACCACTACCCAAATTATTTCAGCACAAACAATAATGAAAGCATGATGGCTGTATCAACAAGAGGAAAATAGGAAGGGAAGAGACTAACTGCACTGGCCTGACTCATTTCTGCTGGGAGAACACTGGTACTGAATGGCACAAGCAACTCCAGTGTGAGAGACCAAGCACATGACTGGGAAGGTGACAGAGGATACCAAGGAAAGAAGGGCATCTCTAAAGAACCCCTCCTCTGTGGGGGCAGGAGGTGGAAGGATGGGCAGGGATCCACTGAAATCTACTCTAAAAGCCTTCACAGTACTCAAACAAAAACGTGCTAGGAGACTCCAGGTTTTGGGCCAGGTCAAATCCCAGTTCTACCACTTACAACTGAAACCTTCAGCAAGTTACTTAGCCTCTCTGGCTCTTTCAGCTGTAAAATTATAATAATAGCAGCCACCACATAGTGAACACCAACTCTGTGCTAAGCACCAGATACATGGTATGTCCTTTAATTCTCACAATTAATCTACCAAGTAGGGATTATTTTCCTTATTTTGCAGAAAATAAAAATCCATGATCTTTCTACCTATGTATGACAACTTCCCCGAGGGATAATACTATCTACCTGGCACGGTTGTGCTGGGAATTAGAAGTAAATGCAAAGCACTTAGCATAGAAACTAGCATCCGCCACACAGTAGGAGCTCAAGAAATCATTACTGTACAACTGCAACTACCACTTGACTAAGTGACTCAAATGAACAGTAATAAAATCCCACGAACAAGTTTTCCCTCACATCGTCTACCATAAAAATGGTAGTCCACATCCATCAGTGTCAAACACACACACAGTTTCTTTATTCAGGATCAAAACAAACAATCCAAGGAACTAGAAAACCCATTAAGAAAGTGATATTTGACTCAATCTGAATACCCAATATTAAATAATTTACTGTGAAAAGGATTACAGATCTCACACTTCAAGGGAGCAGGTGCTAATAAACAAATCTATCTAACTTCCCAAAAATAATTCCCAGAAGGATCTGTTATCCTGAAGTACTTAGCAAACCATTTCCCAGAATTGACAACAAATTGCCAAAATTTTAGTTAATTTTGCCAACAATAGTCTGTGAGAGGAAAAAAGAATCATTTTGATTCTGGAAGTAAAAGCTACTTTCCAGCTTAGCCAAAAAATAAGATATTTTCATTATTACTTTTATCAGTATGTTAATACTGAAAATAAGTACAAAGAAATTACAAATAACCTCTATTTGAAGGAAATTTAAAATACCAAACCCACAACCCTTACCTTTAATTCTAACGAGCTCAAGAAAATCTAGGAGAATAGTTTTTTAAACCAATAATAAAAAATCAGATTTCCAAAGCCTTAATATTCGAAACAGAGAGAAGAGCAGAAACAACAGGTCAGCATGAAAGAAGCCTCCTAAATGTTAAGACAGTCCTAAACCCTCAATTTCAAAGTTTAAACTATTGCTGTTAAAAGCAACACTTCACAAAGACTGACTAGTCCCCTACATCCCCGCATCGACTCAGTTTTACCACAAGCACAACACTTACCAGACAGCATACTCAACCTCCAGCAATCACAAGGGCATCTGTGGGGCAAGTGATACAAGAATGGGAGGGACAGGGGAAGAGCCAGAGTTGTGGGGCGGGAAGGGCATGGAGGGAGGAGACAACTGCAACTAGCAACAATGGGAGACTGAATCTAACCACAAAGGCTTCCCACAGGACAGGATAACAGGGAAAGGGCAATTCTTTTTACCATCTACTAGGAACTGGGCACTGACAATTCACTATAAAGCTAAAAAGATGGAGGGAGTCTCCATGTAAATGCAAAAAAGTAAACTTAAGAAACTAATCAAAAGTAACTTGAAAGGACATATCACAAACTTCATAGAGGCTTAAGAAAAACAATTAGGAGGCTATTTCCTCCAGGGGCATTCCTGATGACAAAGGTCAGCAGTGTAACAATAAAGTTTGCAGGGTGGCAGCTGCTCCCAGAGGGCCAGTCCTAAGAAACAGTCGTTCCCGCTACAGTCAAAAGGAGCACTAGAAGACACTTTCCTAGTGCTTTGGATAAAAACCAAAACAACGTCATTGAATCCTTAATTCAGAATTCCAAGACTGTCTGGACTTAAATTAAATCATTTTAACAGGCAAAACTCCTCCAATTGTCCTAAACAAGACACACTCTTAAAGAAAATTATTGTGTAAACTGAGCTGTTGGATTCAAGAATCAATTTTAAAATGCATGGGATCTCAAAGGTTACCAACCCCAAAGGCAAGGACAGTGAAAGATCTCCACCCTTCTTTCAGGAAGAAACCAAGTTATATCACCAAGAACAAACAGCAGGCAGGGTCCTGCCCCCAAACATGTGATCAGTCAGCCCAGAACTTACATCTGTAAGCAGGGCAAAAAGGCCCCAGAGGACCAACACACACCCATCTATGTATTAGTCCCAGTTATAAAACAACTTTATTAAAAGGAGTTGTTTTATAAGCAGACTGATGAAAAAACTCATCAGCAGGATCCTTGCCAAATATGAAGGTCTGTTGTGTTTCTATAGGTTGAAAGAAAATAAATGAGTTGATTTTTTAAAAAGACTTAGTTAAGATTTATTGGTAAAATTAAACAGATGCAGGCATTGCCTAAAACTAATTATGTTCTTACATTTTAACAATATGCTAAACTAAAGTGGTTCTTTGGCAACAAGGGAAGTGCCAAAATTAAAATATATATATATATATATATATATATAATTGCTTTTCTTTTGCTAACCATTAGCATTCTAACTCAGGTCTTTTAGTGCTGGGTGGGGGTGGGGATGTTAGTGCTATTTCAGTGTGAAACACTGGATTTCTACTGATCAGTGCTAAAAGCAAAGAAACAATGAGTAAATATCTAGGTCAAGCTCTCCAATCAAGTTGTTAAGAGATGGTTATATATTCACTGTAGACCTACTCAAATAAAACTAGAGTACTGGGGCAGAGTTACACAGCTTCAACCCTGGTTCAGTGCAACTAGAAACAGGATTTTTCATATCCCAGCCAGGCAAGGGAGGTGATCCACAGGGAAAACTCACCCTAATATATTATAATCTCTTTTGAAAGCCCCTCAGAAAATATTTCACATAAAACTCTTCTACATACTCAAATTCCACTTTGTATAAGTTATTTGGGGACATTTCTTATTTACTTTTTAAGACTGTACAGGAGATTCTGTCTCATATAGATTGAGAACCCTATGTCAAACACTGGTGGCCTCTCCACTCAAAATAAATTGAGTAATTATAGGTTTGTGTTAGGTAAGTGCCAAATTGCCTATAGGAGAGTTTTTGTGGGCATGATTGCCAGGCCAAGAGGGAGAGTGACATATATGATGAAATATATATCTACATATTTATAGATGTACATATTTAGATGTCCGGTTTAAATGTCCTGGGATCCTAAAGTTGGATGACCGGTTACAACAGTACTTTGTAAAACCAGGCCTCAACAAAACTTGTCATGTTTTTCAAGTACTTTGCTGGGAATGTTATAGCATAATAGCCCACCTTTGACCATAACAGACAAAGACCTCTGAAAAAATATTATTAGCAGGGAGAAACTACCTCTAAGACTTGAAAAAAACAATCAAGAGAAACCCAGGGGAGGGGAGAACATAGACTGAAAAGTCCTACTTGGTCAGATCCCACAACCTTTCATTATTAGTCTCCACTAGCAAGTGGGGTAGGGTACAGCAGAATGCTCGATTTAATGAAAGAACATTTTGCTTCTCTTAAAACCACAAAAGAGAAATTCTCTAATTTCTTAGAGAATTTTCCTAAGAAAAACCAAGGTGACTCCCTCCTGGAGTAACCCCAAAGCAAAATCATTTTTGCTGGTTTTTATTTCTGAGATGCTAATGTAATACTGATGTTGGCAGTAAAGGCAGGATCTGAGTGGCTCCAGAGTAGGAGGCAGATAGGAAAAAAAAAAAGCCTCTTGATTCTAGCACCCGAGAGAATAATTAGGAAATCTGGGGACTTTTAAATAAACTATGGAGGATTGAGGTGAGGGAGGGATAGGGTAGAAACTGCCTTATATCAAGTGGAAGCCCATAGAATAGTAGCATTTGATCCCTGGGCTATATGCTCAGAGGAAGGAAAAAAAAAGCTTAATTCAGAGCTGTTAAACTGTAGTTTTGGAAAATGAAACTAAGATATGGACTTGATCTTAGTAAACAAGGAAATCAAGAGAAAATATTCTAGCCTTTGACTCTAGATTGTAAGGAAGAATATACTGGAAAGTCAATGGAAAACAATAAAACTATATAGCTAATTTGTATCTAGTTCTGATTCCGAGATTTATTCACACTGTTGGTAAATAGTGTGTGTACCTTAAATAGCTGGTTGTTTCACTCAAGTGCATATTACTAAGACATATATTGCAGGAAAGGAAGAAAAAAGAAGGAAAAAAACTACGATCCTAAGGACACATTTTGGAGAAATTGGCTGTTAACCACAGACCTAAGCAGCAAAACCATCCAAGAAAACTTCCGTTGTTTTTCTCACACAAATGGACTCTGAAATAGAGGAAAGGCAGTCAGGAGCCACTTATTTTGGTTTCCAATGTTATAATATCATTATTACTTAAATTTATACATTCAATTACATCTTGTATCATCCTAAAAATTATTTGAAATAGCATTATGTCATTATGAACATTAGCCAACATATCTCTAGATCAAGGGTTTAAAATTTCTTCAAATAGACTGAAAGCTCCTAGAGAGCAGTAAGAATATGAAATATTTCCAAAGTGCTCCACAGGACCACCTAAATGCTAATTTCACAGAAAGTGGTCAAAAATATGAATCTCTCATTCTCTTTTAAACTGTAAGCCTGAAAGTTTAAGGCAGAATCAAAAAAGAAGAGAGACATGCCTATTAAAAAAAAAGAAGAAAGAAGAAAATGATGAGGAGGGGAGAAGCTGACCAAATATCGAGTGGCAGTAAAAATTATGTTGGCAGCCTATTCCTATTCTATAGACTCCAGAACAATTTCAGACAAACCTTGTCAAGGTGATCTCATGAGACCACACAGAGTTTGAATTTACTACTTCCTGTAAATAGAGGAAGCCATTGAGCCCCAGTTATGCTGGGTTTTTTTTTTTTTTTGAGGAAGATTAGCTCTGAGCTAACTACTGCCAATCTTCCTCTTTTTGCTGAGGAAGACTGGCCCTGAGCTAACATCCATGCCCATCTTCCTCTACTTTATATGTGGGACGCCTACCACAGCATGGTATGCCAAGTGGTGCCATATCCACACCCAGGATCGAAACCAGCGAACCCTGGGCCCCCAAAGCGGAATGTGAGCACTTAACCGCTGCGCCACAGGGCCTGCCCCTATCCTACTTCTATATCTGACACCATCCCTCCAATTTTCTCATACCATGTATGACCCCTAATGTATTATTTTTCTCATTTTCACCTGCTGTATCCTTATAGCTGTTATCCTAAACCTCTTCAAACTCTTAGAGCCCACCACTACTTCTAGAGCTCTTTCTACTAGTACTCTAACTCCAAATCTATAAAGATTTGGGACAGGCATAAGTGAGAGGAGTAAGGGACAAATGATGACAGTGCCAAAAGTCCAGGATGGCCACAAACTAAAATCAGGAATAAACTGAAGAGCAATTTGCTCCCAGTTCTGATAACCACCTCCCTTTGTCACTGAATTGATTATGTGTGCTAAAATACAAGATTCTAAAGGCAAAAACTCCTTAAAAGATTTCATAAGAACCAAAGTGAGTCTACAATTGTGGTAAGCTTTCAGCAAAGTAATTCATATTTTTGGCAATATTGTTTCCTGAATCATTTTTGGTCTTCTCTAACTGTAGCGAAAGCTTCTGTAGTGAAAGCCTTTGTTGGAGCAAAGTGTAGTTTGCCCCGACACACTTCAGCAAACTACAACCGATTTTGGGTAGAGCTACTAATAATGTATGAAGATAGACGTGCAATATTTTTCCCCACGTTTAACCGAACCCTAAAAATCACACAGTTGTGCCAAGGACAATTCAATGGGGGAAAGAATAGTCTTTTTAACCAATGGTGTTGAGACAACTGGCTATCTGTATGTAAGAGAATGAAGCTAGACTCCTATCTCACACCTTCTGTAAAAATTAACTCAAAATAGATCAAACATCTAAATGAATGACCAAAACTATAAAACTTTTAGGAGAAAATATAAGCATATATCTTCAAGATCCTTGATTAGGCAAAAGTCTTCTTAGATAAGACAAGGCAGCAAAAAGGAAAAATAGCTAAATTTGATGTCATCAAAATGAAAACTTCTATGCTTCAATGGACACCATCAAGAAAGTAATAAGACCACCCAAAGAACGAGAGAAAGTATTTTCATATTACATATCTGATAAGGCTTTTGTATCTAGAATATATAAAGAATTCTTACAACTGATAATAAAAACAACTCATTTTAAATTGGGTATTTTAGGGGGCTGGCCCTGTGGCCTAGTGGTTAAGTTTGGTGCATTCCACTTTGGCAGCCCAGGTTCTGTTCCTCAGCATAGGGCTACACCACTCGTCAGTGGCCATGCTAGGGCAGTGACCCACATACAAAATGGAGGAAGACTGGCACAGATGTTAGCTCAAGGTGAATCTTCCTCAAGCATAAAGAGGAAGATTGACACAGATGTTAGCTCAGGGCAAATCTTCCTCAGCAAAAAAATAAAAATGGCTATTTTTTAAAACCCCAATTTAAAAAGTATCTGAATAGACATTTCCCCAAAGAAGATATGCAAATGGATAATAAGCCCATGAAAAGCTGCTCAACGATAGAGTATAGAAAGAGGGAGGAGTAACTTTGCAGAGGAGAAACCTGACAAACAGTGCTTCGGCATATGGACACAAAAAATCATGTCAATAATATGTACCCATGATATGATATATAGAATGGCACTGTATCTCTGTGATCTTTCTCCCCAAAACCCATAACCCCAGTCAACTCACAAGAAAAGAATCAGATAAATTCCAATAGAAGGGCATCCTACAAAATATTTGACCAGTACTCCTCAAAACTGTCAAGGTCATCAAAAACAAAGTTTGCAGGGGCTGGCCCCATGGCATAGTGGTTGAGTTTGGCCTACTCTGCTTCAGTGGTCCAGGTTTGCGGGTTCAGATCCCAGGCATGGACCCACACTACTCATCATGCCATGCTGTGGCAGCGACCCATATACAAAATAGAGGAAAGATTGCCACAAGTGTTAGCTCAGGGCTAATCTTCCTCAAGCAAAAAAGAAAGAGGAAGATTGGCAATGGATGTTAGCTCAGGGCAAATCTTCCTCAGGGGAAAACAAAAACAGAGTGCAAAACCACTGTAGCCAAGAGGAGCCTAAGGAGACATGACAAGAAATGTAATGTGGAATTTTAGATGGGAACTTAGAACAGAAAAAAGACATTAGATAAAAACTGAAGAAATATGAATAAAATATGGGCTCTAGTTAATAATAACATATCAATATTGCTTCATTAATTGAAATAAAGGTACCATACTAATGTAAGATGTTAATAATAGGGGAAATTGTGTGCGTCTTGGGGCAGAGGGGACCATATGGGAACTCTCTCTACTATTTGCTCAATTTTTCTGTAAATCTAAAACTGTTCTAAAAAATAAAGTCTATTAGTAATAATAATCAAACAAACACAGGTTAGGTAAATTAAAACAATGAAATGAAAAACAAAACCACAATGAGATACCTCTTTTCCTCCAATATGATGGCTATAATCAAAAAGACAGATAATAACAAGTGTTAACAAGATGTGGAAAAACCTTAACCCTCCTACACTGCTGGTGGAAATGTAAAATGTTGCAACCACTTTAGAAAACGGTCTGGCAGATCCTCAAAAGATTAAACACAGAGTTACTATATGACCTAGCAATTCTATTCCTAGGTCTATATACCCAAGAAAAACTACAACATATGGTCACTCAAAAACTCGTACATGAATGTTCATAGCAGCATTATTCATAACAGCCAAAAAGTGGAAACAACTCAAATGTACATCAACTGATGAATGGATAAATAAAATGTAGTATACTCATATAATGGAATATTATTCAGCCATTGTAAGAATGAAGTACTAATACATGTACAAATCTAGAAAACATTAAGTCAGTCACAAAAGGCCACCTACTATATGATTCCAAATATATGAAATGTCCAAAAATGGCAAATTATAGAGACAGAAAGCAGATTAGTGGTTGCCTAGGGCTGAGAGAAGGTGTAAAGGAAATGGAAAGTGACTGTTAACAAGTATAGCATTTCTTTTCGGGGTGATAAAAATGTTCTAAAATTGATTGTGATAATGTTTGTTCAACTCTGTGAATATATTAAAAACTATTGAATTGTACACTTTTATTAAATGGGTGAATTGCATGGTATGTAAATTATATCTCAATAAAGCTGTTACTTAAAAAATCACAGTTTCCTTTTCATTTTTTTTCTTTTTTTTGCTGAGGAAGATTTGCCCCAAGCTAACATCTGTTCCCAATCTTCCTCTTTTTGCTTGAGCTAACATCTACGCCAATCCTGCTCTATTTGGTATGTGGGTCACCACCACAGCATGGCTGCCAATGAGTGGTGTAGGTCCGTGCCTGGGAACAAAACCCAGGCAACCAAAGTAGAGCAAGCCAAGCTTAACCATCAGGCCCCGGGGTTGGCCCCCACAGTTCCTTTTTTGCAAAACAAGGACACTCTGTTTCATGTCTGTAGTTTAAATTAGGTCCCCATAAACAACAGCAGCTGCCACCTGGTAAAACTAGATGGCTTCAAGTGCTTGGCAAACAACTTCTGTGTGTATGAGATGTTGAAGAGTTGTTTTCAAAGAATATATAGGCAAAGAAAATCAGGCTGTCAGTGCATTCTTACTCTCTGACACTGTCATTTAATTCAGGACAGAATGCGATTACCGTTTCCCTAATCAAGAAGACAACAGTGTTGGGCCGGCCCAGTGGCACAGCAGTTAAGTGCACACGTTCTGCTTCTCGGTGGCCCGGGGTTCGCTGGTTCGGATCCCGGGTGCAGACACAGCACCACTTGGCAAAAGCCATGCTGCGGTAGGCGTCCCGTGTATAAAGTAGAGGAAGATGGGCATGGATGTTAGCTCAAGGCTAGTCTTCCTCAGCAAAAAGAGGAGGATTGGCAGTAGTTAGCTCAGGGCTAATCTTCCTCAAAAAAAAAAGAAAAGAAAAAGAAGACAACAGTGTTACTATTAATTACATATATGTCCAAAGTGGATGGAGACAGATAATCCACGTTGAAAAAAATAAGGCTGAAAATGCCACCAAAATAGCACAGCAGCAAAAGTCACAGTACCTGTTTGGTGTCTGGGTGGAAAGACAGAACAGATAAACAGGGCAGACTGAAGTAGTAGTTGCTGCGCACACTCTTTGCTAACGAATTACAAACATTCCCCCCACGTGCCTATAGACATCCTTCCTGTTGCTTTTTGGGCATGTTTCCCTAGAGTACTCACTCAGAAGCTGATTTAAAACCATTTGTTTGACAATCTGACTGTACCCAGGGTGCACAGAAAACAGAGAGTTAATGAACCTTTGATGAGTGAAAAGGGGTCTGAAGGAAAGGAAAAAAATGGGCAGGTATTTACCTTTATTAAAAAGATTTAAGCACCACTCCTGAGTTGGTGATCTGAACTGGGAATAGGGGAAAAGAGAGACATGACAGCATAGCATTAACAGTTTGGGAAAGGAAATTGGCCCTTTGTGCCAATTTAATTTCTTTTCTTAAACAAGCAAACAATTTAGGGGCCAGCCCTGTGGCCAAGTGGTTAAAGTTGCACATGCTCCACTTTGGCAACCCAGGCTTTGCAGGGTTCAGATTCCAGGTGCAGATCTAGTCCACTCATCAACCATGCTGTGGAGGCACCCCACGGACAAAGTAGGGGAACACTGGCATAGATATCAGCTCAGGGCTAATCTTCCTCAAGCAAAAAAAAAGAGGAGGATTGGCAACGGATGTTGGGTCAGGGCAAATCTTCCTCACAAAAAAATTAAATCCTCATAAAGAAAGGAAAAAATGTAAATGTGCAGTTCACAGAAAGAAAAAATAGATGACCAATAAAGATAGAAAAAATGTCCTATTTCATTCATATTAAAGAAATGCAAAAGAAAAATCCATACCATTTTTCATATCTCAGACTGCCAAATATTTAAAAATTGGATAAAACCAGTATAGGTGAGGGTGTGGAGAAGGGTAAATTCTCATTTACTCTTGATAGGAATAAAATAAATTTGGCAGCATTTTTCAATTTTAAATGTCTTATACCTTTTATTTCAACAATTCAACTTCTAGAAATTTATCCTATAGTTTGCACAGATAAATGTACAAGGATATTTATAGCTGTACTGTTTGTAATAAATAAAAACTAAGTGTCTGTCAATAATGGACTGGTTAAATTATGGTAGGTCTCATTTGGGAATATTTACAGATGAATAATATATATAGGATTTACTTCAAAATAATTATGGGTTGACTAGAGGGGAGTATAGATGAAACACGATTGATCACGTATTTAATAATTCATGAAGCTGGTGATGGGTACATGTGGGTTCATTACACTCTTCTCCTTACTTTTGTATAAGTCTTTTTTTTTTCGAGGAAGATTAGCCCTGAGCTAACATCTGTTGCCAATCCTCCTCTTTTTGCTAAGGAAGACTGGCCCTGAGCTAACACCCACGCCCATCTTCCCCTACTTTATATGTGGGACACTTGCCACAGCACGAGCTTGCCAAGCAGTGCCATGTCTGCACCCGGGATCCGAACCGGTGAACCCCGGGCTGCAGGAGCAGAACATGTGAACTTAACCACTGCACCACCAGCCGGCCCCACTTTTGTATAATTTGACATTTCCCATAATAAAAAGATACAAACGTATGAAACAACTTCACTGAAGGGGGTAGTGGATAAAGGTACTGACCTAAGTAACTTTCGAGATGACTGGAATCTGTTAAGACTAAAGACACAAGAAACTTTATATTAGCACCATACTCCAGCTAGTAAAGCTATTTCCCACAGGTGTACAGCTTAACAATTCTGAAACCACTATACATGTATACTGGAATTGAACAATTAAGTAAATGAATGGCAGATGGTGGAAGGTTTCTGACTTTCGGAATGGGAGGTTACAGATAAGCCAGGGAAAAAGCTAAAATGATCAATGTGGTAACGGATTAGAGTTGGAATATGAACTTGTGTTCAGCTTAATGAAGATACAGATGTTACATCTAGAAATATTTATAGATATGTGTATATGTATACACATGTATATTTACTTGCTCTGTCAGCTGAAAAGTACTTAGAATCAATGACACCCCCGTTGCAACAAGCACACCTAGAGCAGAGATCCTAGTTTCTTTTTTTTTTAGGAAGATTAGCCCTGAGCGAACTACTGCCAGTCCTCCTCTTTTTGCTGAGGAAGACTGGCCCTGAGCTCACATCCATGCCCATCTTCCTCTACTTTACACACGGGACGCCTACCACAGCATCACTTTTGCCAAGCGGTGCCATGTCCGCACCAGCGATCCGAACCGGGGAACCCTGGGCCGCTGAGAAGCAGAACGTGCACACTGAACCACTGCGCCACCGGGCTTCCCCGAGATCCTACTTTCTAATATCACTCTTCAATAAAAGGAAGGAAGGTTCCTTGGAGAAATGGCTGATTCTAGGACTGGGACAGAAAATATACAAGATGAGCCTGGAGAATCTTGTAATGTCAGAAAGTAAGGAAATACTCAAAACAAAACAAAACAAAAATCCTGAATTGATGGAGGCATGTCAAAGGACACAGGAGACAACCAAAGGAGCTCCCAATGGCTAAATCTGAAACAATTTGAGCAAAAAAATAATGTTTGATTATAACCTAAAGTATAAAATAAATATCTATGAGTCCATACTGATATAAAGAAAAGAATAAATAAATGGGGAAGAACAAATCTCCCTTGCAAAAGAATTCCAAATAATTTATACAGATACTCCACCTGCAAAGATGAGGAGCATAAATCCCACTACTTAAGGGAGGACCGCGCATAGAGACTTCCCTCCAGAGAGTACAGTATGGAAATGGGGAAGGGGAAGAGTAACTTCAGTGGAGAAACCTGACAACCTCAGCCAGGTGATCAAGGTTATTATCAACAAGGAGAAATCATGTTGATAATATGTATCCTTGACATGATGTGATGAGAATGACACTGTATCTCTGTGATCTTCCACCCAAAAACCCATAACCCCAGTCTAATCATAAGAAAAACCATCAGATAAATTCCAATGGAGGGGCAACCTACAAAATACTTGACCAATACTCCTCAAAACTGTCAAAGTCATCAAAACTGAGAAACTGTCACAGCCCAGAGGAGCCAAAGGAGACATTATGAGCAAATGTAATGTAGTATCCCAGATGGAATCCTGGAACAAAGAAAGGACATTAGGTAAAACCTGAGGAAATCTGAACTTCAGTTAATAATCATGCATCAACACTGGTTCACTAATAGCAATAAATGTACCCTAATTTAAGATGCTTAATAGTAAGGGAAACTAAGTGAGGAAGTATATGGGAACTCTCTGTGCCATCATCTCAATTTTTCTGTAAGTCTAAAACTGTTTTTAAAAATAAAACCTACTTTAAAGTTTACAGAAAAGATAGGAACTTAATAAAAATCAGTAGTACAAAATCACATACAAGTGGGAAAATTACATAACAAAGGAAAAACAAATCACATCAAATAACTTCTGGTGTATCTACTACTCCAAAAAGGATACATTCCAGTGAAATATGGTTTCATAGGAACTAGCCCAAATCATGATAAAAATATCCAGAATATTTTTTTTAAATCTTAACACAAAGAAAATGGTTTAGGGAATACTACTACATTTTTATTAAGTACTCACTATTTCCTTTGCACAGACAAGACAAACAAGATGGCATTAGAACCTATTCACCCTTAGAATCAGAAGAAGGAACTATAAAGAGTCTCTAAGGTTCCAAGAGGTTAGGCCTGAGAACGTTTATGTGATTATATAATAACGCAGTCCCTACCATCTGTGTGTAAGTGGAAATTTGGTATATTTTAAATGCATTAGAAAAGGTTGCTATTTAAAGGATTGTTAAATTATTTTAAAAAGCAAAACATCCTTTTTATTTCTTTTGTAAATTTTATGTCCACATAAAATAAAAATATTTAAAGAAGAGCACATGAGGATGGATGGAACAAGACGGAATGAAGCAAGACCACTGATTCTATTTGATCTTAAAACAAGTCTGATAAGACAGTTCTACACTGTACTTCCCACCTACTCATGAGTTATATCTTAAATATCTTAATGTATTAAATACTTACTGAGCATCTACTGTAAGCCAGACAGCCACAGTGCTAATATTTGAGATGCAAAGATGACTAAAATCAGGGGACATTCAAAGTGTTCAGCATCTAATGAGGGAGAAAGAAAAACTATAACAGAAATATGAACAAAGTCTCTTGGGATTTTTTTAAAGGCTTTCTAGAAAAAGTCATATCTGAATTGGGTTTCAACACTATTGTATAGTAAAGAATTTGACTTGTCTTTGTCCCTGGTTCCTGGGAGGAAAGCCTCTAAACTTTTGGAATTTCCCAAGTGATATGTGTAGTACGCACAATTCCAGTTTTATTATAGCAAAAATTTATAAATCTGAACCAGCAAAAGGGAGAAATGCATAGGGCAAAGTCTGGAGGGCCCTAAAAGCAAAGCTTCTGTGTCCTTAGGATGTGTCACCCTCCCAGCACATCAATGTGTATCACCAACCAGGGAAGCTCACTGACTGCCAATGTTCAGAGTTTTTACTGGGGCTTCATTATGTAGACACGAATGATTGGATCATTGCTATGTGACTGAACTCTGTCTCCAGCCTCCCTCTACTTCCCAGAGGTCAGGCTGATATCACGTGGCTCAAAGCCCCAACCCTCTAATCACATGGTTGGTCTTTCCAGCATGACCAGCCCCTATCTTGAAATTATCCAGGAGTACACTAGGAGTCACCTGGTTAGCATAAACTCAGTGTGGCTGGAAGGACTCACAATGAATAACAAAGACACTCATATCACTTGGGAAAAGACTGCAGAGGTAGATTTTACACAAAATTTTGGAAACAAAAGCAGATGAATATGTGGTAGTTGATTAACATACCAGAGAAAGAACTGGAAGGTAAATGGTGGCAACCAGAAGCATTCATACTCCCACTACAGAACCCAGGAAAGGCTCAGGAATTGGAAACCATTGCAGGTGGAATTTTAAGGTGGGACTTAAAAATGGAACAGCAATTAAAAAATGAGTTTAAGAAGCAGTTAGATGCTTCAGATTCTCTCTTTCAACCCAATACAGCCAGGCAAATGCCCTCCCACTACAGCTGAAGAATGTAGGCTACTTTCTGAAGAGTAAGAGCCAGAGACGGTATAATTCTGGGACACCAGGCACAACTAAATTGGGTGAGATGCCTTATTTAAAATAGAAAACTTTTACTGTAATAAAAAGTGAAAACTTGAAAAAGAATGGGGAGATTAAGTAAAAGTCTATATACTAAATGGGGAGATCCCCAGTCCCCCTTCTCCCTCTCAGCACCAAACCACTGGCAGTCAGACTCTATACTCTCCAGGCAGGAGATTGGAGGATTTCCATCTGGGAAAATTGACCAGTCCAAAAGAATACCTATAGATACTGACAGCTGATGGTACCTCAAACAGAAAAAAAAAGAGAGAGAGAGGGAGAGAGAGAAAGCTGGAAGGAAACAGACAATCCAGGGAATCCAAGAAAACGAAAATATAAAACGTATTTCTCAGACAGGTAAGATTTTGCATCTATAAAACAAGAAATTAAAAATTCAATAGAAGGTTTGAAAGACAAATTTAAGGAAGTCCTGGGGCCGGCCTGTGGCTGAGTGGTTAAGTTCTCGCGCTCTGCTTTGGCATCCCAGGGTTTCGCTGGTTCAGATCCTGGGCGCAGACACAGCACCACTCGTCAGGCCACACTGAGGCAGCGTCCTGCATGCCACAACTAGAAGGACTCACAACTAAAATATACAACTATGTTCTGGGCGGACTTGGGGAGAAAAAGCAGAAAAAAAAATGTAAGGAAATCCCCCAAAAAGCAAAATTAAAAGACAGAAATAGCAGAGAAAAGATAACAGATTTAAAAATCAGAGAATCTGTCCAGGCTTTCCAGAAAAAGAGAAGAGGAAAGAATCTGAGAAAAAATACAAAAAGTATCCCAGATTTTAAGATCATAAGTTTTCAAGTTTAAAAGAACCACAAAGTCCCCAGCACAACAAATTTAAAAAACCCACACTAAGCACAGATAACTGCAGAACACTAGGGATAAAGAGAAAATTCTGTAAGTTTCTAGAAAGAGGAAAAAAAAAGAACTATACAAAGGAATGGAAATCAGAAACAGCGTCAGATCGCACAACAATGTAAATGTAGTTAATACCACTGAACTATACACTTAAAAATGGCTAAAATGGTACGCTTTATGTTACGTATATTTAACAAAAAAAAAATATTTTTAAAAAAGAATGATGGATCACTTCACTGGTCAGATCCCAACTCCTAGACAAGAATCAGGCCATATGAAAACACTATATTTTCTGTAGAATTCTGAAGTAAATGTATGCATTGCAAATGTCACTCAGTCTCTGTTTTACTAGAAATTACATATCTTTATTTATTTATTAATAAACTACCATTTGTTCTTATAAAAATAAAATACAAAGAATCACATCAGACTTTTCATCAGCAACACAGGAAGAAAGAAAATAACAATATCTTCAAAATTAGAAGAGAAAAGGATTTCAACAAAAAATTCTATTCCCAAATACAGTATTATTTAATTTTGAGGGCAAAATAAAAACATTTTAATATATGCAAGGTTTCAAAAATTTTATCCCCTGTAAATGTTAACTCTCAGAAAGCTTCTAGAGGATATGTACTTCATGAAAATGAGGGAGTAAACCAAGAAAGAAGATGACATGTAATTCAGGAAACAGAGTTCCCAGGATGACAGAGAGAGACAATCCCAGGTTGACAGATATAGAGCAGGCCTAGGTAACAATCAAGCCATACTAGAGCAGAATGTAGAAGGACATACAAGGTAGGTCTCTAAAGGGTGAAAAAAAAAAAAGACTGATAAATTATCTGCTGGATTTGAAGAACGGAGCAGAGTTTTATGGGCCTGGCTAAGAGTCTGGGAATGATTTAATGATCAGAACTTTAAAAGCTGAGCAAATGAAAAAAGCAAGGCAATTATTATGCCTAAGGAAAATAAAAAGTTGTATAAGAAAAGAATTATAATCACTGTACATTATGCAGCTCAGGTTCAATATTTGTATAACATAAAATGATTTAACCCCCCAAATTACATAACTATATTGAGACTATAAGGGACAAGACGTATATGCATTTAAAAGAGCCAAAAACTCATCATCTATGGCATTTTATGTATGTTTAATTATTTGTTTTTTGAAGAAGATTAGCCCTGAGCTAACATCTGCCACCAATCCTCCTCTTTTTGCTGAGAAAGACTGGCCCTGAGCTAACATCTGTGCCCATCTTCCTCTACTTTATATGTGGGACACCTACCACAGCATGGCGTGCCAAGCGGTCCCATGTCCATACCTGGGATCTGAACCGGCGAACCCCGGGCCACCAAGAAGCAGAACGTGCAAACTTAACTGCTGTGCCACCGGGCTGGCCCTGATTTTATTTTTTAATAGCTTCAGATTTGCGTGGCTTTCTCTCTGAGGTTGGCACAAACAAATCAGCTGCATAATGTTAGTAATCCCCTTGGGCACTGCTAGGCAACAGCTGAGCAAAGCACTTTGAGGAAATGGTAAGAAAAAGAACAATTTGAACCAATAACTATGGAATTTGTCCTGACTAGGGACACTTATGTCTTTCAGCACTCTGAGTAAGAAATTTACTTAGAAAGTTCCTAACTAGTTTCCTGGAAAATATCTGTGATCCAGAGAGAAAGCAATCTACTTCTAATACTTGGGAACTACAGTATGAACAAGATTAGTGCCATAGGCTCAAACAGTTGGTTCACTTTGATCAATGCCAACACAAACAGATTTTGTTCATTCTATCAGTTCCAAATGAAAAACGGCACAGGTGAAGTCAGGATAAAGGGAAAACTTTTGATTTGTTTAGGGAATAGAAAGTAATTTAGACCGGCTGAAAGAATAAAATAGTGGGAATCTAACTAGAAATAAAGCCAGAATCACTGGTCAGTCTTTGATAATCAATGGAAGATCAACAGGAAAGTGAAAAAGAGCAAAGTGTACCGTTTTACTCAGTTTTCAAAAGTCGCTGGTCTTTACTGGAGCTCAAGGAGAGTATTATTAGAGCCAATACACAGGCAGGACTATGGTGGGACACATAAGGCTCCCAGGTGCAAAACTTAAAGAGGCACGCACTCTCAGGATTGTGCATACACAGCATCACTTGATTGACCCTGAGAGTGAGTGCCTCCTTAAATTCTGGATTTGCACAACCCTTAGTATCCTTATTTGCAGGCTAAGCACTTGATTTTCCTCATCTATAATAGCCAAAAAGTGGAAACAATCCAAATGCCTATCAATGCACGAATGGATACATAAAATGTGTTATATTCATACAGTGGAATATGAAATATTTTTTGGCCGTAAAAAGGAATGAAATATTGACACATACCACAACATAGTTGAACCTTGAAAATATTATGCCAAGTGAAAGAAGCCAGTCACAAAAGACCACATATTGATATTTTATGATTCCATTTATATGAAATGTCCAGAACAGAGAAATCTAAAGAGAGAGAAGTACATTAGTGGTTGCCAAGAGCTAGAGTTTGGAGTGGAACTAGTGGGTGACTGCTAATGGATATACAATTTCTTTTCGGGGTGACAAAAATGTAATAAGATTGATTGTAGTGACAATTGTAACAACTGTAAATACACTAAAAACTTTTGAATTGTACATTTTAAATGGGTAAAGTGTATGGTATATGAATTATATCTCAATAAAACTGTTATTTTAAAAACAGGTGCTTAGTAACTATCCATTGAAAGGAGGAATAAAAAGGATAAAAGTCATTGTGGAATAAGGACTGCAAACTGAATGTAGAAAGGGAGTTATTATTTCTTTTCATGGATTTTTAGAGGAGGCATAGGAAAAGACAACTCTAAATCAGATTTCTTTACTTTGCCCAATTAAAATCATGGCCAGAGTTTGGTTCATACAGAATTTCCTACTCAAAATAACCTGCTATGTGGCAATTTGTGGTTTAAACATTGGTCTTGATTGATAAAGCATGAATAATATAAATGGTATTCTCAATATCAGTAAATATGCTAAAGCTCTGAGGTGTCTAAAATTTACCTTTGTAAATACAAAGTTTCTTATTTCAATTCTGTGAAATAACTAGAAGTTTCCTTAGAGCTGGAGGCTCCAGGAAGAATGAAAACCCAAGACTAAAATGATATTCCCTCCCTCTGAGGTTCCCCAACACTGAAGGAACACATGATGGAATTCTCAGTTGTTCACAAGCACCTTTCTTGTCTTCAATGACCATGAGTAAAGATAAATAAGAGGCTGAAAGAAATGGCAAAAGAGGATCAAGAAACTTACTTTCTTTTGCCACTATAAAGCTTTCACTGGGGGTCAACATCCAGGACAGGATGTACCAACAAAGGAAATGGATCTGCACAGAGAAGCAAGAGCTGAGCCCAGGTCAGAAATAAGACAATGGTACACAAACAAGGAGAAAGTTCTGTTGTTGTTGTTTTTTAAAGATCTTATTTTTCCTTTTTCTCCCCAAAGCCCCCCGGTATATAGTTGTGTATTTGTAGCTGTGGGTCCTTCTAGTTGTGGCATGTGGGATGCCACCTCAGCATGGCTTGATGAGCAGTGCCATGTCCATGCCCAGGATTCGAACTGGCAAAACCCTGAGCTGCTGAAGCAGAGCGTGTGAACTTAACCATTCAGCCACAGGGCCAGCCCCAAGAAAGTTCTGTTTTATAGTGAATGAATTTTGCTACAAGCCTGACTATGAAACTACTACGTTATCTAAAAGATACTTATTCAGAAATTTCTTCTTAGGAGCAAACAAAAATTTTTTCTTCTGGGAATTGCAAACAAGTCATTGACTTCCTGCCAGCTTTATACTAAAAACCTACTTTCATGTCTTAGGAAACAATGAACCTACACACAGGTCAAAATAAGACCAAGAAAAATATATTTTGCAAGAGTCCAATATAGTCTTATCCTCAGCTTTTGTTTTCATGCAAAAACTCAAATGCTATTTGAAAAATGTATTTTGTAGAACATGTTTTCTACTTTCAGCATAGTACAGAAAGGTATTGTTAACAGAAAGCGCTAAAATACTGAACCATGGATTTCAGAAAAGTTCATTAGTTGCAATACCAGCAACGACAGGGCTATATTTCCTTTTTGCAAAAAGCTAAGTAATTAATGTAATAGCTTTTTCTTAAAAGCCACTGGTCTATAACGAACATTTATATAGCCAAACTGAAAGAAATAAGAAACACTCCAGAAGAGTAATAGAAGATTAAAAACATTTTTTTTTCTTGAGAAAGATTGGCCCTGAGCTAACATCCGTGCCCATCTTCCTCTACTTTATATGTGGGACACCTGCCACAGCATGGCTTGATAAGCAGTGTGCAGGTCGGCACCGGGGATCCGAACTAGCAAATCCTGGGCCACTGAAGCAGAGTGCACAAACTTAACCACTATGTCACTAGGCCAGACCCTAAAAACATTTTTGTACATACTACAATTACATAAATATTCATGTATGTGTCTGATATAAACCATCAATAAAGAAAGAGAGAAAGAAATAATTCACAAATTTATTATACACCACTGTCCCCAAAACAAAACTAAATAGAATTTGGATAAGCCTTTTCCATAGATGTATTCTGTGGGGGAGAATGACTGAAAAGTGAAGCTCAAAGTGAATTCCACTTTCCCACCAATTCTCACTAAACATAAAAAAAGTGTGCTTTTTTTTTTGAGGAAGATTAGTCCTGAGCTAACATCTGCTGCTAATCCTCCTCTTTTTGCTGAGGAAGACTGGCCCTGAGCTAACATCCGCGCCCATCTTCCTCTACTTTATATGTGGGATGCCTATCACAGCATGGCTTGCCAAGCGGTGCCGTGTCCGCACCCGGGATCCGAACTGGCGAACCCCAGGCCGCTGAAGCAGAACATGCGAACTTAACTGCTGCACCACCGGGCCAGCACCCATGTTTTTAATATTTACAGACCAACTTAAAAACTTTAGTGAAGACATGATCAAGTTGGTGAGTGGCTCGGCATTAACCTGGACATTGGAATTCATTTTCAGTATTGTTTCTTCTAGAAGCAATATTGTTTCTCTAGCAGCTAAATGTTCCTTTCAGTATTTCATATTATTTTCCCAACTCCATACCCAACCTTGGCTACTCTTCCCAATGCTCAACAATTTCTTTTATGCCTGGAAAATCTCTTTACTTAACACTCACAGTTCCCAGAATGTTTTCCTCGTCAGCCTGTGCCTTCCCTTTCCTTTTAGTTGATGCCTTTCACTTGCAGACCCATCCAAACCTAAACAGGACAGGGAATGTATCAGCAGCTATCAGCAATGGAAAGGATCTGGAATGGGGTGGGGAGGTACATGTGTGACCAGCACGTCATGGATTTTTCCCACCTTCTATACTTGGCCGTTATAACACAGCCTTTAAGGCAGACATTCTATCTTGGTGTCTCTGCCTATTCCTCAGTGCTGTCCAATAGAACTTTTCGGACTGATGGAAATGTTTGATATCTGTCCAATATAGTAGCCACATGTGACTACTGTGTACTTTAAATGAGGATAGTACAACTGAGGAACTGAATTTTTACCTTTACATAACTTTAATTTTAATAGCCACATATGGCTAGTGGCCTCTGTATTTAACACCACAGCTAGTCTTGATTCCTGCAGCAACTAAAGCTGTTGTTCTTGATGCCAAACCCCAGAAGACACAAAGAAATGGAAAGATATTCTGTGCTCTTGGATTGGAAGAATTAACACAGTTAAAATGTCCATACTTGACGCCAAACCCCTTGGCTGGTGACCAGATACCCAACTAGGATCTTGCCAGCCCTTTCTCCTGGGAGATGTTCCTTGTATCCCCCAGCTTGTTGAGAGGGTCTTACAGTGAATAAACGAGTCATTTGGAAGCACAAGGTGATTATTTGTCTAATTTTCTGTGACTCCTATCATCTCAACTCCTGCTGCTTTGTTCCAACTGCTAAGTTGAACTTTTTGAGCTTGAAGTTACCACATTCCTTTAGATACTGCACATTAGATCACTGCTTCTCGGACGTTAAGGTGTATATGAATCATCTGGGTATCTTGTTAAAATGAAGATTCTAATTCTGCATTTCTAACATGTTTTAGGTGGTCCTAATCCTAGATTCTTGGTTCTCCTAACCCCTAATCTGACCGGATCCACATTACTGATGGCTCAGCAGCAAACATATGAATTCAGACTCCCTAACTTATAGCATGCCTTTCTCTTTCATCAAATATTTGCACCATGTAATGGAGCTCTAAGGCAATATGAATTCTGAGCAATCGATGATGTTATTCGGTATGATATATCATAGTTTGAAAATTAATAATAGCTACTATATTTGAATATCCTATTAGACAGAGGAAGATATGACTTAATGAGCTAAAGATCACAATGCTAGTAACTGACAACTAAAACAGGAACCAGGTTTGTTTGATTCCAATGCCCATGTTCTTTGTACTATGCCAACCTCCTTCTCAATGCTAAATTCAGGAATGTCCACATGTCAGGGTTTCCCTTCATAAGAGAGCTGTGGAGGGTATATTGCTCCTAAAGAACTTTGTTTTTCCCCAAGCGTAAGAATAATCAGAAAAACCAGTTTATTCTATATGTATCATTAAATACTAGATATAGTTATTATCTATATATTCTGTTGTGGATTTGCAATCTGATCAATTTTATTCAGCTATCTTCTCCCCAACTTTAAATTCAACTCCTTTAACTCAGATGGCACATCACTATAAATAAGATTAAATGAGTTTCTGAATTTTATAACCAAATCACATTTGTATCCCTCATTTTAATTCACAGTTTTAGCCACCAGACTTGTTTAAAGAATTCTAACCCTCTTAGAATTTTCCTAGTGTCAAGATAACTTCAGGGGCTGGCCCCGTGGCTGAGTGGTTAAGTTCTCGCGCTCTGCTGCAAGCGGCCCAGTGTTTCGTTGGTTCGAATCCTGGGCGTGGACGTGGCACTGTTCATCAAACCACGCTGAGGCAGCATCCCACATGCCACAACTAGATGGACCCATGATGAAGAATATACAACTATGTACCAGGGGGCTCTGGGGAGAAAAAGGAAAAAAATTTAAAAAAAAAAGATAACTTCAAAGCATTGCAATAGCCCATTCTAGTGTTTTACTCACTGATGATGAAGAGGCTTCCCATAAAAACAAATGGCAAACTAAAAAAAATTGCAAACTTTAAGATAAAGGATTAACATTTTTACTATAAAGAGCTTTAAAACATGTCAAATAAGAAAAAATTGTATATGCCAAAATGAAAATTGGCAAAAATATGAACAGCCAGAAAACATGACTATCTAGAAAATCCAAAAGAATCAAATGAAAAATAATATTTAATAAAAGTATTTAGTAAGATAATCCAATTCAAGATCAACATAGAAGAATCAATAGCTTTCCTACATGTCAGCAATAACCAGTTTTTTAAATGTCATGAAGTAAAAGATCCCAATTACCATAGCAACTTTAAATAACTATAAAATACCTAGAAATTAGACATACACAAGACCAATATGAAGAGAACTATAAACGTTTCTAAAAGATTTTTTCAAACCTGAATAAAGAAACTATCCTATTTCTAAATGAGAAATCTCACTCAATAATATAAAGATATAAATTCTCTCACAAAGTAATCTTTCTATTTGTTGCAATCGATCCCAATTACAATTCTAAAATAATTTTTGTTTGTAATAAAACCCAAAAGAAAAAAAAATCCGTTCTTATACATATTCTAAGACTGAGAGGGGACCTGACCTTTAAACATACCATAAATTAGCAATAATCAAAACTGAGTGGTATTGGCCCAGAAATAAACAGACAGATCAACTGAAAAGAACAGAGTCAGGAACAAACACACATTCATATGTATATATCGCAATTTAGAGCATGATAAAGATAAGATTTCACATTAGTGAAGAAAAAATAGGATATTCAATAAAAAGGGTTGAATCAATTATATATTTTTGGAGGAAAAATTACCTCATAAAACTTACAAAAATAAATTCCAGATTGGTTAAAGAGCTAAATATTTTTTAGCTAGTAAAGTGTTATAGTAAAATATTTTTATAATTTTGGGACGGGGAGAGACTTCTTAAGCAAGTCTCAAAGTCCAGAAGCCATGAAGAAAAAGATAGATATGACTAGATGAAATATAAAAATTTTAGTACACCAACAGACAGTATAGATAATGCAACAGACTGAAGAAAATATGTGCAATATATTTTAAAAACACAGAGTTGTAGTGTATCTACATACATATAAAGAGTTCTTGTTAATCAACAGGTGAAAGAAAACAACCCAGGGGCCGGCCCCATGGCTGAGCGGTTAAGTTCACACGCTCTGCTTTGGCAGCCCAGGGTTTCACTGGTTCAGACCCCGGGCATGGACATGGCACCGCTCATCAGGCCATGCTGAGGCAGCATCCCACATGCCACAAGTAGAAGGACACACAACTAAGAATATACAACTATGTACCTGAGGGCTTTGGGGAGAGACAAATAATAATAATAAAATCTTTAGGGCGGGCCCCGTGGCCGAGTGGTTAAGTTCATGCGCTCCGCTCGGTGTCCCAGGGTTTCCTCAGTTCGGATCCTGGGTGCAGACATGGCACCGCTCATCAAGCCATACTGAGGCGGCGTCCCACATGACACAACTAGAAGGACCCACAACTAAAACTATACAACTATGTACCGGGGGGCTTTGGGGAGAAAAAGGAAAAATAAAATCTTTAAAAAAAAATCTTTAAAAAATAAAACAACCCAGTTAAAAAATAGGCAAAGAACAGAATAAGCAATTTCCCAGAAATATAAACAGCCAATAAAGAAATAAAAGATGTTCAAACTCACAAGTAATCTGGCAACTGCAAATTAAAACAAAATTTTTTGCCCATTATATTAGTAAAAATGTACAAGATTGATAATATCAAGTGTTGGCAAGTATGTAAGGATATAGGCACTTTCATAAGTGCTGGTGCAATGCAGAATGATACACAGACGATCTGAAGGGCAGATTGGCAGTATCTTTCAAAGCTGAAAATATGCATACCCTTTAAGCAATAATTCTAGGCACCTATTCTAGCGGTATTCTAGAATATTTGCACAAGAGACAAGAATAACTGATGTTCATTTGAGTGTTGTTAGTAATTTGCAAAAACTGAGACAACTTAGATGTTAATCAATAAAGGAACTGTTAAATAAATTACAGTAATTCAAACTGAAATACAATCAGCTGTTAAAAAGTATGTACTGACAGGATGAGATCTCAAAGGCACATTGCTAAGTTTTAAAAAAAGAGGTAGAGAAAAAATATATTATCATTCCACTGATTTTAAAACGTTACACATAGATATATAGATTATAAATAGAAACTGCATATATTGCATAGAAAAAAGACTAGAAGAAAACCCATCAAACAGGGGAGGGGCCAGCCCTGTGGCAGAGTGGTTAAGTTCACTCGCTCTGCTTCAGCGGCCCAGGGTTTCGCCAGTTCGGATCCTGGGCGCGGACATGGCACCGCTCATTAAGCCATGCTGAGGCAGCGTCCCATATAGCACAACTAGAAGGACCCACAACTAAAAATATACAACTACTTACCAGGGGGCTTTGGGAGAAAAAGGGAAAAAAAAACAAAACAGAAGGGAATCTTTGCTTCTTAGCCTCTAAATACAGTATTATTTTTTTAAAAGACTGTTTTTTTCTCTTTCTTTAAATTAAGCATACAATTTAAATATTTATAAAATTTTTAAGTGTTTTAAAAAAAGACAACCAGGGAAGTCAAGAAAGAAAAATACTGGGGCTGGCCCCGTGGCCCAGTGGTTAAGTTCGCGCGCTCCCCTGTAGACAGCCCAGTGTTTCGTTGGTTTGAGTCCTGGGCGCAGACGTGGCACTGCTCGTCAGGCCACGCTGAGGCAGCGTCCCACATGCCACAACTAGAAGGACCCACAACGAAGAATACACAACTATGTACTGGGGGGCTTTGGGGAGAAAAAGGAAAAAAATAAAATCTTTAAATAAAAAAAAAGAAAGAAAAATACTAAATATGGGAAAATATTCAACTTCACAGGAAATCAAAGAAATGGAAATTTAAAATGAGATCTAACTTTTCACCTATCATGTAGAATAAATTGTTTTTGGTTTGTTCAATGTCTGTTTACTATTGCTACTGTAAGCGCTGGGAAACTAATACTTTCTCCCACTCATCCCTGGAGTAGTGTAAATGGATAGAACCTTTCCAGAGGGTATCTGTATCAAAGAAAAGTTCTTCAGGCTCTCCCGTGGAGGGTGAGAGTTAAGGAATACTTTTAGGCCCTTATCTTCTTTACACATCCTCAACTACTTTTTCAGTTTTCAACCCTTTTGGTGGAGAAGTTTCATTCTCTGCTCTCAAGGTTCTTCCTCTCCTCTCATTCTCTTGCTCTAGACCCTTCCTGGAAAAACATCTCAATGCCTCAAAAATAATGCACACAAAAAACACGGGCACCCAACCCACTTAGTTAAAAGGTGTTAGAAAATACAAGAATCTCATTCACAACCATGTGCTATTCCTGCTAAAATCTATACAGATGAGGGACTGCTGCAGAAAGTCAACTCAATGAAAAAAACTACATCATTGACTTACCTTCAAATCTGCATGTATTTCTTAAGAATGTTATGTATTACAACAGAGTCGTAGCCATCCACTTTTTTTAAGACACAAAAACATTTATTAAAATGGGCCAGCAATGCAGCCGGACACAGAAAAATGAAACAGTAATATAATAAACCGAATATAGGACGATTTTGAATAAATTATCCAAATGTACTTATCCTAAGTAGGAAGTATAAGAAGGAAGGGAAACAAGTAATCAGTTTGTTCTGTCTTCTATCAGTAGTCTCCTAACACTGGTTTCCTAAAGTTAGCTGAGAGCATCTATAACTCTACATATAGCAATTATTAAACATAATTTGGCAATGTGGTACAGTGGAAGGAACACTTAATTGGAAATCAGGACACCTGGTATATTGCATCTGTGTGACTTTGGGCAAGTCATTTAAAAGTTCTCTAGGCTCTAGTTTCCTCAGTATAAAAGGAATGTATTAAACTAGTTGACCTCTAAGCATTCAACTAAGCATCAACACTTCACCGAGGGTATTTACAATTCTCACTTAGATTTTTTTTTTGAAGATTTTAATTTTCCTTTGTCTCCCCAAAGCCCCCTGGTACATAGTTGTGTATTTTTAGTTGTGGGTCCTTCTAGTTGTGGCATGTGGGATGCCTCCTCAGAATGGCTTGATGAGCGGTGCCATGTCCGTGCCCAGGATCCGAAACGGCGAAACCCTGGGCCGCCGAAGGGGAGCATGCAAAGTTAACCACTCAGGCATGGGGCAGGCCCCTCACTTAGATTTTTAAAGAAATCATGAACTAAGATAAAATTTGAATTTCAACCAGAAAATCAGATTTTGGATTTTGGAATATAGAATTTAAAAAATCCAAAAGCAAACATGTAAATACATGGGACACGTATATATTTTTTTCTCAATACAAAAACTACAGTACAAAAGCCTGACTCAATCCCTTAAAGGCCATTGTAATAACATTTGCCCTATATACGAATATAGATAACTATTTCTACTATTAAAATGATCACTTTCTGGAAGCTTACAGATGTTAACAATTGCTTGTTACAATTATTTTCCCAAGCATAGCTCCCTATACAATTATATACATGAATATGGTAATTTACTCGGTTCTCTATATAACAGTACAAACCACACACTTACCATCATGCTAATATTCAAATTAGTTCCCTATACATAGTGTAAATATTTGAGGGGGAAAAAATCTACAAATAAAAATACAGTTTGAATTCTGGTCTTCTGGCCAATTGCACCTTTAATCTCTGATCCCCTTACCCCCATCCCAGGACTCCACCCCTGCGAAAGAAAGGAAACCTGCTTAGGTTTTTCCAATCACATGTATTTCCAACTACAATCCCTAATCTACCATTTACTAGCTCTGGGATCTTTGGCAACTTCCTTCAGTTTTTAAGCTTCAGTCATCCATTTCTTATCTTTAAATTTGAAGTACTAGTACCAGCTGAAGAGCAGAATGTTGGGAAGATAAAGTGAGATAATATGTGCCTGTCACATTAATAATCACCCAATGAATGTTAGCTATTATGCTTATTACTAATATTGAACTAAGAATGTCCAGTGATATTCATTTTAAAAGAGTACTAAAGGAGGCCGGCCCAGTGGCCAAGTGATTAAAGTTCCACGTGCTCCGCTTTGGCGGCCAGGTTTGTGGGTTCTGATCCCAGGCATGGACTTACTCCACTCATCAGCCATGCTGATGAGGCATCCCATATACAAAATAGAGGAAGACTGGTACACATGGTAGCTCAGGGCTAATCTTCCTCAAGCAAAAAAAGAGGAGGATTGGCAATGGATGTGAGCTCGGAGTGAATCTTCCTCATAAAAAAAAAGTACAAAAAAAAGACTATTAAATTATGAACTGACCCGTGAATTTTCTCCTCAGGCTTCCATTCTAACTTTTATATCTTCTGAGAAATTTAATACATGTTTTATTGATCCAGCATACAGTTTAGAACTTGCTAAATATTTTGTAATTTTTTAAATTACTTCCTTTGGGAGAAAAAAATTTATTTCCTTTTTAGTCTTGTCAACTACTATGTAAACTCCTCAGGGCCAGAACCTTGTTTCATAAGCCTATGTTTATATATTGTGCTTATTATATTGTAATTATTTGTTTCTCTATCACTCTTCCTTCCTAGGCTCTGAGCAATTCCAAAGTAGAGAGCAAGACTTACTTGTATTTGTATCCTGAAGGCTTAGCAATCAGACACAAAGTAGGTCTCAATAAATGTTTGTTGAATGGATAAATAAATTAATCTTTTTTCCCCGCTGCAACGCCTTACACAGTACTCTACACATAATAAGAACTCAGTAAAGCTCATTAATAAATTCATGCAGAAATCTTTTGGACCCAACCACATAAAGCTTTATCTTGCCTCAGAAAAGCACTTATACTTTAAAGTTTAGCTACTGACATTACGAATTAACAGTTTTAGTCTAACACATATCAAATAAAGAGGCTCAATGACTAACTACATCAAGGCTGGCTCTAGAAGGATTTAAAATCCATTATTCTAATTAAGGAATTTGTGACGCTTAACATGGAAAAATCCAGTTACATAATCAAAAGAGAGGTTATCCCTTGCAAATTTATAGCTACAAAAGATAGTGAGAAAAATTATCAGAAAGCTTGTATCTATAGATTGAAACGGATAAATTATTTTTTACGACTGAATTGAAGCCACTGTTTTCACTAGATAAAGAGTTAACCAGCAAAGTGGTCCAAATCTGTCTCTAGAAAACAATCCTTGAGATTCCGAGACTAAATGTTTTGCCCTCTCCGCAATTTTAACTCCCGGGAGACTCCTTCTATTTCCAGATTGACAGACATTCAAAATCTGTTCTGTCTCCTAAAATAAAAGGTCATCCACTTCTTAAAAAGCAAATAACTAAACAGGCACACTTTGGGAACACTAGGTTTTATATTCAACTAACTAAAACTATCCCTAGTGTTCAGCCTGCTGCTGCTGCAAAGATACACTTTTCTTAGTGTTTAAGTTACATCGTGGAAGGTTTAAGTGTTGTACTGCACATCCTTTCACTGTATCATCTAAACTGATTTTTACACTGCACATATAATTTCATAAGTACATCGTAAAGGAATTCTACACTTGAATGAATCTGGGAAGAAATATGATCTTAGCACACACCCCCTTCTTCCAACTCAATATGCTCCAGAGGAAGCACCTCCTAGGCTTTTTTCTCAAGAATTTCTCTCTCCCGCCCCCACCCCACACTTCTAGAGCAGCAATCATTCATTATCCCACTCACAGTCTCTCCATTGAAAGAACCTTCCCAACTAATACCAGACCACCAGGACCCTCCTTTCACAACTCAGATTTCATATGGGATTTCTTTGGTAGGGACGCGGGGCGGTGAAGGTCTGGGACGCCACCATTCCCCCACGCCATTTAGGACTCGGGTCCTGGCGCGCAATCTCCGACCAGCCTCAGGCGCATCCCGGGGAGCTGTGAAGATCTGACACTGCACCCCGTTCCCCCCACCCTCCCGCCCCTGCCATCCCGACCAGTGCAAAGCAAACTGGGCCCAACCTCTGTGTTCCCATTCAACATACCCTCCTCCTCGCTGTACCCCATTTCTTCCCACGTATTCCTCGATGTAGCCCGGTCCCTTTATCCAACTCTGAGTCCCCTGTAATCCTCTTGCTCCCAACACACACACCCTTCTACGCTCCAGCCCCTACCCCTTGAACCCTACTACACCCCAGTCCCTCCCCCTGGACCTCCCAGCAGCTCCAGTCTCCCCGCGTGCCCTAGTGCAAACTGGCGCCCTGTCCCTATACCCACAGGACCCAGGTCCTTCCCCACACGTCACACTTGGACCCCTTCCTCCCGCGACCCGACCTTCCCCACCCCCTCCCTAGGCACTACCCCCTGTACCCTGATACCTCCGGCCCCGCCCCCTTGAGGGTGTCGCACTCACAGCTCCTGCTGCCGCATCCTTAACCGCCGCGGCTGCTATAGCTACAGGGAGCCAAGGCAACCAGCTCTCGCGACACTTTCCTCAGCTACGGCGAGAACAGGCAAGAAAAGCCTCTCGCAAGAAAGTAAATGAGTCAGGCTTGAGACTGCTAAGTATGTCTCGCGATAGTACATACTGTGTAAGATGGCGACTGCACAGCTTTTTAGGGGTGGCTTGGAGAGGTTTGGAAGTGGACGAGGGCGGGGAAGAATCTTGAGCTGCCCGGAAAGCCGGAAAACTATCGTAGGCAGGACAATCTGGGATAGAGGAAGTTAGTATGGCGAAGCCTACACTGGAATTAATATTACGGATGTGGTCTTCTTTTCCCAAGTGCTTCAAAGGCAGTGTCGCCTTTAACTGAAGTTCCGTTTTCTCGGCGTTTTCCTTCTGGATGCAGAGTAGTTAGAGATAGAGCGAGCAAGCCAGAAACTGATTTTCCCATATCATTACCTTCCTTCAGAAAGTTTTCATCCGTCCTTCCCCTACCCTGGTTTGCAAATGGTATTTGGCTTCACAGAAATGTTTACGTTTACCCACAGGTGCCCCACCCCCATCAGTTCGCCGGACCAAAATAGGGGAAAAAAGTAAAAAGAAAAATTATATTTAAGCACTGGTGTTTGGCCTTGAATGCGGAAGAGGACGGCATTGGTGTGTGATTTGAACTTTGTACTTGTTGCTTGCCGCCCTATGGACACATCTTTAGTGACTTTCTCCACACTTAGTTGTATGGCTTTCTCTCGCTGCTCTCAGACAACTGTAAATGCAGACTGATTGAGTAGCATGTGGGATAGAAGGGGAATTTAAAGAACATAGGGGAACAAATAAGGGAATAGAAATAATAAATGGAGAATCCATTTTCTTTTCTCCGAAGCCTCTAAATAGTTCTCATAATCTATCCCAGTGCTGTCCAGTAAAAATGCATGTCGAGCCACATTATGCAATTTAAAATTTCCAGTAGCCACATTCTTAAAAAGTAAAAAATATGAAATTAATTTTGGTAATTTGTTTAACCCTAAGTATTCAAAATATCATTTCAACATGTAATCAATATTTTAAAATTATTAATGAGATATTTTACGTTCTTTTTTTCATACTAAGTCTTCAAAATCCAGTGTTTATATTTACAGAGCATCTCAGTTCAGACTAGGCACATTTCACGAGCTCAATAGCCACATGTGGCTAGTGGCTACAGTTGGACAGTGAAGTTCTAGACCCTAGACTAGGGAATACACTATCTGGGTGACTTTAGGGGCATAGTATTATGGGCATGTGGTTTATGTAAAAGAAACCCTTGAAGTTGCTAACTCAAATGGCTGCAGAGCTTAGGCATGTAACAATAAAAGGTGACCTGGTGTAAAACAATAAGTAGTAGTGGGAACTAGGACGCATGGGTGGAGTACAAGCTCCCATCTACAAGGGAGCTCTCCTGAGCTCCGAAGTTTTAAAACACAGCGATGGCAAACAGAAGATGTCTATGAGCAGTATAGACAACTAGCTCTGCTGCCAATATGTGGCCTCTGTGAACCACGGTATTCAAATATATGAAACATTTTTGAAGGAAGGATGTTTTAACAGAAGAATAGTGTTCAGACAAAGGGACAGCAAAGCTTGAGGATTTGACTGGATTTCTGGCTGGGTCCTGTACAAGTGTGCACCATTGCAACTTCTGATAATTGACTTTCAAGTAGACTTTTCTAGTAGGATGATTTCAAACCAACCTGGGCTCCTTGTAAATTAATAAGCTTCTATCATGATTTTTTGTTGTATTTAAGATGTCAGACAGTTTGAGCTTGGAAAAATTAAGTTTCTAGGTTTTCAGAGCTATTGACTAGCAGACCCTGGACTTTTTTTTACCCCAACTTTAAGGGTAGGTTTTTAGTTGGGAAGGCTCATGGACTTTTAAACAGGAGAATCTGATGAAAGTTATGAACCCTTATCCAGATCCTGTCTGTGTTCTACCTGTATTCCCTCAGCCTAACCCAAAGTTCACTACAGCTTTGGTAGACAGATCCTGTACAAGCCCATAGCCTCCTACTTCAAACATCTGAGTATCTCTTTTCCTACAAGTGCCAGCAGAGTTAACATTTCCAGCAGCAATCTGCAACCAATGAGAGATGGCATTTGGTGGCTAAGTACTCCAGTTCCTCACTCCCTCAGTGGGGCAATTCTGAGGTATGTTCTACTTTAGTGTTTCGCAAAATTTACTAACACATAAGAATCACCTGGAGAGATTAATAAAGCACATTATTGAGTTTGCACTTTTAACCAAGCTCCCAGGAGATAATGATGCTGCCAGTCCATGGACCACTCATTGAATAGCATTTTTCTCAGAATCCCCAATGATATTCAGCCCCACTTGCCCAAAGCGCCTTTACTGGCTTTTTCTCACTCACTGCTTGGATTCTGGGATCACTTCCCAAATTAACTACTTGCATCCATATCTTTGTTTCAAGGTCTGTTTGGGGGGAAATCCAAACTATGACAAGACTCTTCTTAGAAAAATGCACAGAGAAATAGAGTTTTGCGTACAAGTTTAGAGGAAGTATGAATCTCCTGAAATTTATTTAGGTTGTTAACAGAAAGTGACCAGGGGAAATGTCATGTGACTCAAGGTCTGTGAAAATTGATTCAGTCTATGCAGAGTCTAGCACTTAATATAATCATTAACGGGTCATGGAGTTGACTAAATTTAGCCAGCTCTCCTCAGAAATTATTTTCCTACATCCTATTACATTATCTCTTTATTCTTCCTGGTCTGCATCACTCTTACTTTGTGGAACATAGTAGTAAGTCTGGGACTTTAAAGAAACCCATGCTTGAAATCAATAAAAAGAATATTGCTACTCATTCCTATTGGACTCCCATGGTTTCTTTCCAATCACAGTGCTTTCTGGACGCAACTGCAGTGCCCCTGTGACTCTTAGATCTTTCTTGCTGTGTTCACACATAGCCAGGCATACTATAACTGCAGCCAGTTTCTCCCACTTCCTTCCGGATTCCAACATAGCTCCCTAATTCTCTTTCATCCTTTTGGGAATCTGTAACCTTTGACACATACATTCCCAAGCCCAGTCTGGTGTCATCTGGAAACTTTATGGCATGCTCTAGTTCTGTGATAATTGGGTAATCCTGATTATCCCAATTTCTAATCAGTTACATAAACAGACCTAATACCAGGATCACCAACACCCATTTCCTAATCAAAGCACACAATAGCTTCTTAGCTTTGCCCACATGTGGGCCAGCACATGTATTTGTACGTGATTATCTGTCTTATGTACTACTGAATAAATATGTCTTTGTATACACCTATGAATGTGGTTTCATGGGTGTGGGTGTGGGTGTGTAAGCAACCAGAGCTCGGGTCTGGTCTTGAAGTCTGAATAATGAATGTTAAGTATTTTACTTTAATTAGTCTCTGTGCATTGTTAGCCTCAGTTTTTGTCTGCCCTCAAATATCAGAGGAAGAATGAGTTCATTTCCTTGAAGTTTATTGACTGTTACCAGTGGCAAAGCAAATTCCATAAAAGAGCACGTTCTATACAGAGCAAGTGAAAGGGGAGCTCTGAGGAAGGACGCTTGGAGTGGGGACTTGGAGTGAAGGATGGAAAGACAAATCTCTCCCTCCTTTTTCCCTCCATTCCCACAGGATACTGGATTTACAGTGAGGGTATCCTGATCGGCATTCCCTCTCCAAATTGGAACCAGAGAGGGGAAACTTCATGCAAAGTAGAGGAGGAAACACCTCACAGCTCCTCTGTTTCTCCATCCAAGGGGATGCCAATATCCACGTTGTAGTCTACAGGCTCCCCGGAGCTCAGCCAGGGGATAGGGGTTCGATTGAAAGAAGGCCTGTTGGAGAGGTTCTGGTTATA
Organism: Equus przewalskii; assembly: GCF_037783145.1. Taxonomy (NCBI): domain Eukaryota; kingdom Metazoa; phylum Chordata; class Mammalia; order Perissodactyla; family Equidae; genus Equus; species Equus przewalskii. The sequence continues at coordinate 61,517,155 of NC_091831.1, forward strand.
GAGGACCAGGGGTTCACTCAGCAGGGGCCCCAGGTCAAACTTGGGCATCTGGAAAGTCATGCGTTTGGAGGCCTTCTCATATCCACCATAAGGCATTGCTGTCCTGAAAAGGGGACACATTTTAAAAACATTTTTAAATTAATAACTAGAAAAAAAGGAACAGAGTTTTATCAGTGAGATGTCACCCTGATTTGAGGATGGGGAAGTCTGTGAATTCTAGTTCCAGATACAACTAGAGAACTTCTGCACTCCTTATTCTTCTTCTCACTTAGCACTCCAAGGTTTGCTTATTTCCCCAAAGCTAACAATGAAAAAGGAGTCCAGTGGTATTAGATAGAGAGTCTCATGGATAGTTGTGACCCAGACCAGCGTTTCAGAGAAAGTGACTCCAAACACTATAGACCCAAAGGTCTGAGGCCACCTTAAATTACAATGTAGAGACTCCCCTCAAAACCCTTACCCCACCTCCAGTGGATAGTGCATGGCCTGGATGAGAAGAATTAATATTTCCTGGAAAATCCAGGCTCTTTAGGACCAAATGCAAAAGCACTTCTCCAGCACTTCCCTATCCTGCTTTCACACAGATCTCCTATCCACAGTCTAGAGAAGCCCAATTCCAAAAGAATAGATATTTAAGCCTTACTAAAGTAGGGTATTAAGAAATAGAATCATACTAATGGAATCCTAAACTTGAATGAAGAGAGTCTCAAGAGGCTTCAAATGTGTAATATTATTCTCATTTTACAGTCAAGGCAACCAAGGCTTAGAAGTAGTGTGACTTTCCTATGCCCACACAGCTAATAAATGGCCTATGAACTAAAATTCAAATCCTGCCTCCCAGCAAATTTTTTCTTCATCTTACCATACTGTTTCTCTGAACTACAATGAAAAGAGAAAAGGCCTTCAGTTAGGGCCCCCATATTCCTCCCATGCCTCCTCAGCCTCCTTCTGAAACATTTGAACCAAAGTCTCCATCCCAACTAAGGACATGTTGCCACACAGTAGAATGCATCTGGTTCCTTCCCCACCAAGCCTACCTGTTGAAGGACTTATATTGGGGGAGTTCAGCTTTGGCCCCGTAGGCCAGCAGGTCAATGCCCAGTTCCACTTTTTGCTGGGGATCAACCCCCATGGCTCTCTCCCATGGGGAAATATAGGTCTTGAACACAGTGATATGTTTTCCTTCTCCACCTGCCTGGTCTCCTGGCAGCCATGGGAGGGAAAAGTAACACAAATAATAGCAGTTAGTAGCCAGTGGAAATTAGTTTCACACATCTGCTGTAGGGAAGTTGCTGGGGCCAGGGAGCAAAGGTATAACATCCTGGTAATTGTATAAGGTTTGTAGAATAATAACAGGCTGGGGTCAGATCTGTAACTAACACTGAAAAGCCAGAAAGGTGACTGAGAGACAAGGCTTCTGGATGGAACAGACACATCTGTATCCCCCTGGACCCAGAGAGTACATCGAGACATCTCAGAAGCCTCCTCTGTGCCCTACACCTAGTCTAGGCCTCACTTCTGGAGATATTTCTTCTTAGGGACCAGACACATTACTCTTGGGTGAGGATACTTGCCTGTTCCTGTCTCGCCAACCCCTGCTGTGCCAGCAACTCCTCCTCTGCCAGTCTGGCCCCCAGGACCTCCTGTACCTCCAGATTGAGACTCAGGGCCCTGATGGTGCTGCTGGTCAGAGCCATACTGTCCAGCAGAGCCACTTCCTCCTGCCTGGCCTCTGCCACTGCCCTTGCTGTAGGAGAATCCCTGACCAGCTGTGCCCAGCTGTCCCCCCACTGTGGGAAGGAACTTCTGGAAGTGATCCTGAAAAGAAAGGACAAAGTGAGGGGAAGATTAGTAAAGGGTATGGGGAATATACAAAGACACAGGTGAGCATTGAAAGGAGGAGGTGATCAAAGACAGTGGACAACCCGAACACACTGAATCCTCTGAGATTCCTCCCTCCAGTAGGTGGATAGTACATACCCTGAATGAGAGGAATTAAACTCTCCTTAAGGGGTAGGACCCCGTTGGCTCAGTTCCTCCAATGACACCTTAGGAGAGAGGCAACCCATTCTCCATACTCCCCTTTCCCATCCTTACCAGGGCAAAGGGGACCAAGACTTCTGCTCAACTAAAATTTCAGAGGGTGGAGTTGGCTTAGAGAACCCAGACTTGATTTGAAGAACTAGAGAGATCTCCGCCCCTCCCCCTCCTCATCTTGTGTAATAGACAGAAGTCTCTTTTCTCTTTCTCTTCCTCTCCCTCTCTCCTCTTGGTGCCTGTTGGACCAGGACTTCCCGACAGTGAAACTGCAGTGGATGGGGGAAGGGTGGCCAAAAGGGTAACACTGGATTCATCCCCAAAGCCTAAAAATAACATCGCCAACTCCTTCAGGAGGCTCTCCTGGCCACCCCACCATGCACACCCCCATGCTCCACCCAGTGTAACCAGACCCAGGCAGGGAGGAGGACTTTTGGCCTCCTAAAGTTAGAGATGACTGGCTCAGCATTTTTACTGTGCTCCTACATACAGGCCAATGACAGAAACTCCTGCCCCTGGCCCCATATAGACATCTATTTCCACTCTCCCCTGGCTGCCCAGGGAAGGTGGAGGGGAAAGAAAGGAAATGGAGAAGATCCTCACCTACTCCGCTATAACATCTTGTGCCTGGCCCCTCTCCAATCCCTACTTCTCTTTGGAGAAGGATCCTGACTAGGGGAAGTAGGATCTTAAAGGATGGTTTCAGTCCCCATATCTGGGGTCCTTAGACTGAACCTTTAGATAAAAGAATGGCTCAAGAAGGAGATGGCTATAAAAATTCACTTAACTCTTTCTAGAGTTGCCAGATTTAGCAAAGAAAATTACAGGACACCAGTTCAATTTGCATCCCAGATAACCAACAGTACTTCTTTAGTATAAATATTCCCCAACATTGCATGGAACATATTTATATATAAGAGAGTATTCATCATGTATCTGAAGTTCAAATTTAACTGGGTGTCCTGTATTTTTCAAATTTAATTTAATTTTTATGTCCCGGATATTGCATGGGACATACTTTACTAAAAAAGGATTCATGTGTATCTCAACTTTACAATACAGGACTGGGCTTCCTGAGTTTTATCTGGCAACGTTATCTTTAACACAACCATACTGGGAAGGAATTTTCTCCTGAGGTTGTGGTACTCCCCATCCCCCTTCACTAGCTCTCAAATAGTCACTTAGTTTCAAAGGTGAGCTGTTACTTGCCCTTGTGCTATTGGGGCTCAATATATCTGGGGGTTTAATGAGCTTATAAATTGGCAAGGAGAGGAGCTTGGTGATGTTTTGGAGATTCAGGGCCTACCAAGAAGCTGTCCGGAAAGGCACTAGTCTTGAGAATAGTAAAGTTCCGAACTCACCATTGAGCTGTCAGAGAAGACATCAGGATGGTTTTCATAGATAAATTTCTCCACTCGCATCTGCCGCAATTTGAACATCTTGGAGCCCCGGTTAGTAAGCAGCGACAGCTCCTCCAACATCACATCCCTTGGGACACTGATCTTCTTGCCCAGGTTCAGGCCTGAGCTCTCCTGTCCACCTTTTTGTGAAGTAGGGAGGAAAAGACAAGGGAAAGAGGAAAGTAGGGTTTTTGGGCTTAGAATGCGGACACCATCTACAACTAAGTGTTTGTGTCTCAGCAGAGATCACTGAGGGAAGCAGATGCTGTCTGTGATATCTGATCAAATTCTGTCTAGTTTGTGAGAGATTTTGATTTCCTGCACTTGGAGTTGGAGAGAATGCATGGGAACTGGGGTGCAGAGTAGGAATACTGGGGATACTAGAGCGGAGATGGTGAATGGGGTAAAAAAGGGGCAAGGGGCACAGGGCAAAATGAGTAAAGGAACGTCATAGATGGAGACCACTGGGGAAACTGTAGTGTGGGGGAAAGCCCAAAGGCCAACACTGTGTGGAATTGGCCACCTCTAAATATAGACTCCTGTCTTAACTTCTTTTCCTTCTCTTCCCCTCAGGGAATTCTGGCTGCGAACAGCCTCTAGGTATTGAGAGAGCTCTTCACAGGCATGTACTCCTACCACGCCCGGGAAAAATGCCTGAGCAGTTTTCCATTTTAAGTGCTTACACAGGCTCCCAAGCTCTGGGGAAAGAAGTAAGGAAATTAATCATTTATCGAGACCTTATTCTGTGCCAGTCTCTATCATATAGATTTTCTTCCTCAAACATCCCTCACTGACCTGTGGGGCCTCTCGTCCTGGACCTGCACTGGCAAGATGGCATGGGTGTTATTGTCTCAGATTACAAGGTGAAAAGGGTAGAAGGGTAAGTAGTCAGTGTTGAATCCTTTCTCCCTCTGTCTCTCTCCTCCCCACCCCGGAAATCCTCTTGTCTCTTTATGTCTCTTCACCCTAAGACATATAGAACCTTATGATATTTCTGGGACTCTTGGGCCAGAGATACTCTTAATACGTCCCACACTAGGTAGGTGCAAACATGTCATACCTCCCGTGAGTTCCATGATCAGTTTGCTGGATTTCCTCTTCTTGTTGGGGGCCGGGGTTCCCGAGAGTGGCATTGTGGAGGCAGATTCAGCCTGGATAGGGTGGGAAGGGGGAGTTGGAGGATGGACAGGGACTGGGAAAGCTGAGTGTCTACAGTAAGGCAGTACTTCTTAACCTGGAGTTAAGGGCTTCAGGGAGCAAAATTTCATTAGATTTCCAAAGAAATATATATTCTCCTAAAAGGTGAACACTTACTGCTTCAGGACTTCTCTTCTGGGGAGGCAGGGCAGAAAGCATAGATGCACCCCCTGCCCCTATCTTCTACCAGCCTCTTTTCACCTATTTTACATAGAGCTGCTACAGGGATGAGGAACACAGTGTGTGTTGGGGGGAAGAGTATCAAACAAACAAACAACACAGGCAGGGCAATGCACCCAGGTTTCACCGGCTTGGCATGACTTGAAGTTTTACTTGCATGAGGATCTCAGATTGGGGCTGTCATTCCAAGCTCTGGTCTCTCCTCAGTCTTCCCTAAGCCCAGAGTGGGGTGGGAGGTGGGGAAGAAAAATGTTCTGCCAGGGTTGAGGAGATGCAGCCAAAAACATTCCCCATAGGAAGGAGAGGTTGTTGCTCCTCCACTGGGCCAGCTGGAACATAGCCTGGGAGGTCACAGCAGTGTTTTCCGCTCCCTTTCAGTCACTCCCGCCCCAGACCCCTGAACTGGAGTGGAGAGGCGGTCAGGGGACATTTGAACCTTGATGCATGTCAATTCAGCAATATCATAGCAGTGGGGAATTGAGAGAAGACAGGAACATAATAATCTCACAGTGGAGGGGGACAAGCTGGGAAAAGATACAAACTCCAGCTCCTCCTTATCAGAAGCTAGTACTCAGCAAAATGCTGTCTTCTGCTGAGTCCTATCTCAACAACACATCTGCAATTCTACTGCCTTAATGGGGTCTGCTGAGGCCAGAATCCAGGGACTGCTAAATAGACTCTCCCTGGACCTCTCTCAGCCCCAACCAGGTTCTTTTTTCCATCTAACCTCTCAGACCCCCTTTCCATTCCTCCAGTGCCTCCCCCAACATCTCCATCCCTGCCCCCTCCATCCCCAGCCCTTCTCCTTCCAACTCTCTGTGGCTCCCCTAAACTGGACAGCTGGGAGCTGAGCATAGATTGGGGGGGGCAACTCCCCCAGGATCAAGGGTCACTATTGCAGACACAGACACAGCTGTCAGCAGAGTGGGCTCCAGCAGCTCTGGCCAAAGAGCTAGAGACTTACCGGCTGCTCAGGCGGTAGTCAGCCCTCCCTGGGGTCCAGCAGCTTTGGAGGACTGAGCTGCTATGACCGGAGAGCCCGAGCTGGGCAGGTGTGGGGGAAGCACTGGCAGTGGGGGAGGGAGGGTGGTTATTAATAGAGATGATGAGTGCAAGCAGCTCAAATGGCACAGGGGGTACTGAGACCCTGAAACCAAGATCCTGCCCTTGCCCAGAGGCAGGAAGGGGAGAAAAGGCCTTTGGGATTCTCCCACTAAGCTGTCTGAACTAGGGATCAGTCTGCCCAGGGACTCCCCTTCCTTGGCTCCTAGAGTCTGAGATCCAAAGAAGCATTCAGGGAGAAATTGAAAACTGAGAAGAGAGGAAGCAGGCAGCAAGTAGTGGAGAGGAATTCAGAGTGGGAGAGTGAGAACCTAGAGAACAGGTCTGGAGAGCCACTCAGAGCCAATCCTGGCCAGAGCTGGAGGGACACGCAGGTGCATTTTGGATGTGAGAGGACTTAAGGCTCTCTGTTTGGGGAAGGGAAGTCTGTTCACAATGGAGCTGCTCTTTGAAAGTTCCTGGATGGGTTGGTTTTTCCTCTGGGAGGATCAGTTCCTGGCAGAATAAGGGACAAAATGAACCAAATCCAGTGCTTCCTAGGCTGTCAGTGATGATGTGGGGAAGACTTGACCAATTTTTGCCTCTTCACCCCCATTTGCTGTTGAGGTGCTCAGTTCAGCCTGCTCTGCTGGATAGATGTCAGTGTCTTCCTGAAAAGTACATGTAGGCTTCTGCCATGCCAGGGCCTTACTCTCTGAGGTTTCTACTTGGGATTTTCTTCAGAGGGAGCATATACCCCATGGGATCTGGACTGTCCCATTCACACTGTTTCAGAGGAGTCTCTGGGAAGGGGCACAAGCTTGAGAACCCCCATGAAGGAAACCTGTCATTTGCCTACTCCCTTCCTCAGTAGCTGCATGAACATCTTAGATCCTCCTTCACCTTCTGCTCAGGTTCTTTAACCAGTTGCTCCTACAACTCTGCTATAGCCACCACCACACTGTTGTGGCTGCCTTAGGAAGTGGCTTTTGTAGCTCCCAGAATAGCCTTCTGTCCCTCCGTGAGCATTCTACTCTTTCTGACCATGCCCTTTTCCCATCTTTTTTTTCTGAAAGATTGGCACTGAGTTAACATCTGTTGCCATCTTCTTTTTTTAAAAAAATTTATTTACTTTTTCCTTCTCCTCCCCAAAGCTCCTCAGTACATAGTTGTATATTCTAGCTATAGGTCCTTCTGGTTGTGCTACGTGGGATGCTGCCTCAGCGTGGCTTGATGAGCAGTGCCATGTCTGCACCCAGGATCCTAACTGGTGAAACCCTGGGCCACTGAAGGAGAGTGCGCGAACTTAACCAGTTGGTCACGGGGCTGGCCCTGCCTCTTTTCCCATCTTGAACTTTTCAGGTTCAGTCTAGGGGCTGAAAAGTCACCCTACCCACCTCTAGTTGGCCTCTGCCTAGACTTGTTTAATCTCCACATCCCTCATCTTTTGTCCTCCCTCTCCATTCCCTCCTAACCCAAAGAAGCAATTAGAAGAAAAAAACATAAATAACAAAAGGTGATTTCATCATCACTACCATCCTCTTCTCAAAAACAAAGACAAAACAAAATTTTGGTCTCCTATGATGGAGTACCTAGAACTACCAAGTGGATGAACACAGAATATTTAGCCTATGCTCTCTGAGCCCTTCCTTTGGAATTCTGAGAGACTGTGTACTTAGGAGCATGAGTCACGGGCCTGGTTATTGACACAAATATGCCCCCTGCTGGTAAAATTGGGGCAACAGAACTTTCCTTCTCAGAAGTCTAATTCTAGCCCGCCTTCCAGTGCCTTTTCTTCTCTCAATCCACCCTGATGCACTTTCTCTCCTTCTTCCTTCTTCCCTCTCCCATCGCACCTTCACCTCCAGCCATTGATTTCCTTTCATTTAATTCCTAGCGACCAGTTAACATGGTTGCTTTCTTCCTCCAGGGAGCTAGAAAATACTGATGGCAAAAGGCTCAGAGGGCCTTTCTGACTTCTCTTTGTTCTATAAGCTGAGGACTTGCCTGGGAAATATGGAGCAGGTGATGAGAAAGGGGAGAATCTGAACGGAGAATGTGGGAAGAGGGAACCAAAGGGAGTGGTGGAGGTGGTTAAATTGGAGCTGGACAGAATTGGTAGAGAAAAGACCAGGTGGTAAAGGGCAAAAGGATGAAAAATAAGAGGTCAGGAATGGAGAGGGAGATCAGGAATCAGGAGATCAGAGAAATGGGTTAGAGAAGATCAAGATTTGGGTATGAAACTAAAAGAGATGACAGCAACAGAAGGTATGGGTCATAAGTTTATTCTTGTGCACAAACCAAAGTACTGTGACTCACACCCAATATGCCAAAGGAAATTATCAATTTCCAGATCAAGCAGCAAATGTGACTGGTAGAAGTCATGGTGAGAGGGGAGTCCATGCCCCTCCAGGATCAGAGATCAGGACCTGAAGCTGGAAAGGAACAAAAGCTAGAGTTTGAGGTATGGGGTAGGACTGAAAAGAGATTTTGGCTCTGGGTGTTTCCTTGCCCTTTCCCAGGTAGTCATGACAAGCTGCAGAAGACAATGGGACAGGCTCAAAGGAGGCAGCACAGATACAAAATGTTCTTTCAACACTCAGCACACACTCTCACATCCCTCCACCATCATCCCCCTTCACTCTAACAAATACATTCTTCTCCCTCAACTTTTTCCCCAATCCCCCTTTTGTACATGGTTAGTTTCTTGTTACCCAACTTTACTCTCTGCCAACACTGCACTCTCCCTCACTATGCTCCTCTCTGGGGCTCAGTGAATTTCATTCGTTTCTGTTCTGCTCCTAGTTTCTATCTCACTTTCCACACCATGGCTCTTTTCTCCCTCCTTTGTGTCTTAAGTTCATAAGGCAATGAAGTCAATGATTTCTCCATTCTCAGAGGAAGTTTTCTTTCTTTTTTTTCACTTCCTGGATGCTTTGTTGCTCAGCATGGGCCTCTCAAGTTGCTAACTTTCTGAAATCCTGAGGAATAGAATTCTCAGTTCTATTCCTGGTCTAGCTGATATAACTCAGCCTAAACAAACTGCCCTAGCCCTTCAAGTCTTCTCATACTTTATGAGTTTCACAAAATGCTGTACACTTACTACAGATGCTGGTCTTTAACTCTAGTGCATCTCTTTCTTCCACTAGACTCCATGTGAGGATATCTGTCCTTCCTTTCATCAGCAAAAGGGTAAAACCCCAACTGGGTCTTTATTTAGACCTCTCTTCTTACTCATGCCTCAAACAGAAGAGCAAATCTGTGTGTACACACACACACTTGCACATACACACATGCACACATACATGCCTAGGTATATGCCAGCCAAGCTTGGGAAAGAAGAGTGAGGAATAGCAAATGACTAAGTGCAAGAAGAGGTCAATTCAGTCCCTTTGTTGCCTGCCTGGTGGAGAGCTTCTTGCTTGAAGTCTCAGTGGTATCTGCTCTGTGTGCTTCTCATTGAATGTTAAAATGAGGCCCACGGAGAAAAGCTCAAAGTAGAGAAATAGAGACAAGTGGAGGAGTATGGGTGAGAGACCTAGAGATAAAAACAGAGAGCCAGGCAAGGAACACAGAGACAAAGAGAAGCACAGACAGCAACGCAGGGATAGTATGTTGGAAAGCAGCAGGGAGGTTGGGAGTGAGGAGGAAGCTGGTGGATGGGGCACCAACTCCAAAACTATGGAAAAGGGAATTTAACCTCCAGATACCTGAAAGAGGGAGTGGGATGGGTAGGAGAATCAACTTTAGGAACTGGATGTTCCACCTCTCCTTGGTCCTGGGAGCTGTGCCCTGCTCAGTGGTGGCCTGCCCCAGGCCTCCACACATGAGCCTGCAATCCGGTTCTGGTGGCTGAGAACCGAGGCCTGGCTACCTGGAAGCCACAGGAGCTGGAGGAGGCCCCAAGACCCCTGGGAGACTCTGGAGGAGGGGCTGGGCTAAGCACAGGGGTTGAGGCCAGATCTGCCCTCCAGATAGGCTCATCCAATGTAGTGGCTGCTCGGGGAGCAAGCACAGTGGGGGCCAGGAGCTCTGCAGTGGGCTGGGGCGCTGGAGTGGAAAATCGGCGGATCTCCTGGACTCTGGCAGTTTTAGGGGGCCCTGAGGAGGTGGGGCCAGGAGTCTGGGGAATCTCATCAAAACAGAACATGGCAGTTTTAAGTTGATAGGGCTGGTGCCGCATGAAATCCAAAGCCTTGATACCCTGCTTGGGGGTTGCCCGGGGCCCCTGGGATTGGGCCTTATTAGGGAGTGTTCGGGCAGCTTGGGGGAAAAAGGGTGAGAGCAGTGGGTTATAAGCAATAGGAGGTGGGGCACGGATGTTGGGTGAATATTTCCAGGAAGGGGGCAGTGAGGGAGTAGGAGAAGGGCTTCTGGGCCGAGGGCCAGGGCCAGGGCCAAGGCCAGGACTAGGTGTAGCTTCCACCACATACCTGTCCGCTCGGCTCTGCCGCTTAGCAAACAGCTCCCCACCCCTGCCCTGAAGCCTTGGTGGTTCAGGGATTCCAGGCGAAGGGGCCGCCCCATTCACCAGCCCATCAAGGTACCCTCGAGATGGGGGCTTAGGAGCCACTGGGGGTGGAGTCTTGAGCGTCATAGGGGGTGGGGTCTTGGGAGGCATTGGAGGCGGGGTTTTAGGTGTCACAAGAGGCGGCGTCTTGTAACTCCTGCCCCCTGGTGGCTGCATGAAGTTGCAGGCTTCAGCACCGAGGCTCAGAGCATCCTCCTCTGGACCAGATTCAGCACCCCCAGCTCGGGGTTTTTCATCCAGATTCTGCACCAACGATAGTAGCTCGGGGTTGGGCGAGTTCTTCGTCTCCTCATTTCCTGGCCGGAACATCTGCTTCCGGGTCCCCCGACGCCGGGCCTCCTGGAGGATGCCGGTGCGGACAGCTGGCACAGAGATGCGCTGCTCCCGAGCACTGGGGGGCTCAGGGGCCGCGGAGCCTGGGGCGGGCGCCTCTGGGCGCGCAGCGGATCGCAGAGGCGCCGATAGGAAAATAGAAGCGGTGGAGGTCTTGGCAGCTCCGCTAGGGGAAGCGAGGGACTCTGGGGCTTCGCCTGGCGTAACAGGACGGTTAGGGGCTGGGATGTACAGGGAGCTGGTGGCCGTCACGGGGCCCGAGGGGCGTGGGGTACTAAGGGAAGCGGAGGCTGGCACATGGCTGGGAACCCCTAAGGTGAAGCTGGGCAGAGGGGTGGGCCCCTGCGGAGAGGACAAGAAAGGCGGTGGAGCGAGGCTGAGGCCTCCCAGGCTTTCATTTGCCCTCTTAGGGGCTAAGGGCCGGAAAATAACTGAGGTGGTACCTGGCCGCTGTCCTTGTAAGCCCGGAGTAAAGGGCCTGGCTGACCGGTTGAAGATGCTTGGAGCTGGGGTAGAGGCTCCACTGCCTGGGAGGAAGGGTCTAGGGCTGGCTGCAGGGGCTGGCGAAAGGCTGGATGGGAGCACAGCCGCCTCCGGCGGAGCACTTTGGGCCCGAGGTGGTGACTGCAGGCCTTGCCCGTTGAGCATGGCTGCTGGACCATCCCGGGCTACCTCCTGGGTGCTGGAGGCTGTGCGCTGGCGCTGCTGTTCAAAGAGCTGGACCCCTCTCCCAGAGGCCTCACTCAACTGCCCTCCCAGCCCTGGGCCCTGACCCTCTGCTGCGCCTGAGCCTGGCCTGGCCAGCTCCATGTCCAGATAGGGGCTGTCCCAATCCAACTGGTTGGTGAGGCTTCTGGCATCGGAGAAGACCTCCTCGTCCAGCTCAGACTCACTAGTTGGAGGGATGCCATCCTCCTCCTCCTCCTCAGCGCCTGTCCTAGCTGCAGCCCCAAAGCTCACTAGGGTGTATTTCTTGGCTCTCTGCCGACGTTTCTTAAACATAAGCACCCCCTTGGAGTGGGGGTTGGGGGCTGCGGTTAGCAGGGATGCAATCGTCCGGCATTTGGTCTTGGCCTCCTTCACACTCTTCTCTTGGAGGCTCTCTGCCCGTTGCAGTTCTGAGGAGGCCAGGAGGAAAAATGGTCAGTGAGCCTCTTCTAGTATTATTCAACCCCAGCCAGCTCCCTCAGGCCTCCCACCCCTGGTTTTTTCATTGACCTTACCCACACGGTCTCCTGCCTGTGGCAAAGTCCTCTAACTTAGGGGCAGAGTGGAAGGTGAAAGGTGAAACCAAGGACAGTTGAAGAGAAAACAGAGTGTAGTTGGCTGCCCTGACGCCACGCTGACTACAGCTCTCCTCCTATCCTCTCTTCCCTCTACTCTGCTCCTATTTCCCAGAGACGTGTTCTTACCCACACCAAATAATTCCTCCCCTGCCTCCCTCCATTCTTGGCTGGCAATGTGTGGTTGGGGTTGAGGTGGTGGGTCACTTCTCGTGGCAGGCAGGGACATGAAGCAGGTCCCAGGGAGAGAAGAGATGAGAAGGGACAATTTTCTCCCACCACAGAGACCATGTTAGGGGGCTTCTCAGAAAGTTTGGGGCTTATTCCCTCTTCTCACCCCTTATCCTTTATGATAAGGATACAAAGGATCCATAGCAGTGAGGGTCTTCATTCACTATTCCACCCCCATTATGCAGTCCACATCATATATATTCATAGAAATAACTCCCATCACACATCATTTCAACAAGAATATGGGTTGTGGGCATATTTTTTCTATGTACTTTTCTCTCTCATTCCTATATAACCTAGCTTATATACACCCTAGTTCACATACATGCATGTAAATACACATGTGCCTACATAAAAACACACATAGAGTCAAATACATTCACACATATGCATACTCTTATACACATATGGCCTACACATATGGCCCTTCTTCCCAGGGTTCCCCCTGCAAAGACCCTGTTGTTAATAGTTTGAACAAAAATTTAGTGCCAATACTGGACTTCCAACCACCAGGGCACTCCTCTGTGCCTCACACCCCTGCTACTCACAGCCAGGGAGAGCTTCAGATCGGAGATGCAGGAAAAGCCAGAGTGCTGCTCTCTAAGGCAACCCTCAGTATCATTAGGATACCTCAAGATCACCAGCTAAATATATTCTCCTTTTCCCCAAGCTGGGGGGTGGGACTATAGAGGGCTTTGTGGGGGTCAGAGATGTCCCCTCTTTTCCAAACCTTCTAGGTAGAGAGCTTGGGCAGCCATTACCAGGCAGGCACACAAGGAATATGTACTAAGGGGAGCCAGGGCACGGCTTCCCATGCCATGCAGGGCCTGGGAGGTGGGACCAGGAAATGGGAGAGGCAGCCCTGCTGCTAGGGCCCTGCCATGGACACAAATACTCTCTGATCAATGATCCCCATGATCCCCTTCTGAAAAATTATTGAAATTCCATCTACTTTCCACTCAAGATACCAAACTCCTTTCTAATTAGGGCTCTCATTCCACCCATCCCAACATTTATACCACAGACTAATACTGTGGACCAGAGATAGGCACTGGAGTCAGAGTTCCATTCAGATTTTTGGATCTTGGGAGCGTTTTCACCCCACTGAAGTTCACTTTCCTCATCTGTAAATGAGGATGATAATGGCTACCTCATAAGGTTGCTATGAAGATTAAGTGAGATAATGTAGGTAAATTTAGCATTTAACAGCAGCCCTAAGGCTCACTGTGAGTAACAATTACTATCAAAGCTTTCTTTAGACTAGCTCACATGTACACAGACACTTTCTTGTTCACACATATCTTCTCCCACGGACTCCCACATACATCCCTGCATGTATTTATGGATTGTTCACATTTCTGTCTCTCACATACACTCTTCCCATGAGTTTTCTACAGCTCATGTGGTCACAAACCCCTTCGACATGTGGCCATAGCATCAGCCTATTCTGAGAAAAAGGCAGTGAAATTCTCTTGAGAAGAGAAGAGGAAGGCAAAAAGGAGGAGGGGATGACAGAGTAAGAATTTTCCCAAAGACCTCCCTTCCTAAACTGTTGATGTATTCCCCTCCATTCTAGATCCCAGAACTCTGCTGACTATGGGAGGTCTGTACCTGCATAGAACTGGTCCTGGAGCTCAGGAAACGGGCCTGGGACTTTGTCGCAGCTGGCTTGGCTGAGGGACTCTTGGCTGATGGGCTCAAAGGTCTCCATGCCGAGAAAGGCAGTGTAGGCTGGAGCAGGACCAGCTTGAGCCACCCCCCATGCCTTTTAAAGCCCCTTTGTCTTATCCCCAGAGCTGGCAGCTGAATGAGCTCACTGTGCTATTTTTGGGGCCTGACCCCCTGCCTTCTCTTGGCTGCCCTACAAGCCCTGGTGTGATGGACATGGGCACCTGCCTACCCTCCCCCCACCCCAACCCACTGGACAATGAGGTCTGCTTGGCTAAAAATATCCCTGAGCCACTAACTACAGTCTCACCCCGCATGATGGGAAGGGAGAGAATGCTAAAATGAGAATTGGGGATAAGCATGGGATCCTGGACATGCATCTGGAATTTGTGGGATATTGGACACTCTCAGCGATGTCAGACCCTAAACTGTTATGTCCTTAGCCTCTATTCCAGACTTAGAGACACAAAATTCTATGGATCAGGAATCAGAATGGTGGAAGGGAGGAATAAGAGATGAGAACTAAAGGGATAATCCTGAGATTTCCAAGGTGACATGAAAGGTATCTCGGGGAGGGGCATGGAAGGCATAGGACAGGGAGAAAGTTCACTCTTAGCCATTGTTCTGTAGCTCACATCAAAAATAGCAAAGAGCCTGAGATAAGTGGAACTGGCCTTTTCTGCCCAGGCCTACATTCTTGCCTGAGATAAGGAGCCAAAGATCCCTCCCTCTACCATTTCCTAGGGATCTCATGACTATCCCATAGCCTCCCAGTCCCCAGGAATCCTAACGGAACTTACAGTGTCAAAGGTATCTCTGATGCCATGCCTGCAATTAACACTGAAGAGCCCCTGTAAGCACTGCCCTGCTTCCAAATACTTCCCTGCCCCATGTCTGCACTCCGCCCTCACTTCGTCTGACATCCACAAAATCATAGCAACAACAATAAGCAAACCCTTCATCGATTCATATCCCTTTCCAACTTCCCTACTTACCCTGTTCCTGGGTTGGGTTGAACCACCTGTACCTTTTTGCCACACTGGTTCAAACAGCAAAAATAATGGGGACCATGAGAATAATTATTTTCCCCTCCTACTCATCACTCTTCTCCACTTGTCACCAAGACTATATCCAAGGGAAGCATAAGGTATGGTTATGGAGGGGTATATTTAGGGCTCAGATTGAAGGATCCTGGCTAGGGAAAAAGGGTTCAGGCACTCACTGGCTTCTTTGGCCTTCTGGGTGTAGGTGGTAGTAAGATCTTCTGCCACTGGGTGGGGAACAGGCCCCACCATAGGGATGAGATGAGGGCCAGGCCGGAGGGAGCCATGGGGCAACAGCAGGGCCTCTGCTGGGGGTGGCTGAAGGGTTGCCCCGTCCTCCCAAGATGGGGAGCTCACACGGCTGTCAACCTGGCTGGGAGGGCCAGGGACAGCCGGCACTGGCTCTGCAGGGCTGTCAGACAGGTAGACCTCATCAGGTGGGGCTCCTGGAGGCGTAGGCTTCATGGGGCCTCGGCGGCGGGGTCGGCGGGGCTTCTCCTGGGTGGCAGGGCCATCAGCATCGCTGTCTGTCTCTCCATAGTAAGCTTCACTGTCAGGAGGTGAGAGGAGCCTCCCAGGCTGAAGAGGCTGGGGAACTGGAGCACCGGGGGGCTCAGGACTCAGCGGAGATAAGGGCGACAGCACCTGAAGCTCACCAGGTGATGGAGATCGCACAAGCCCTTCATCCTCTACCCTGGATAGGAAAGATGACAGAACTTGAGAGATAGGGTGGATGACTGACACCTAGAGAGATCTGGAGGGGATAGGAGGAGGAGGTAAGGGAAGAGAGGGAACTGGCACATAGGTGGAATGGATGGGCTGGGAAGAGCAGATATCTGAAGACAAATTGGGAGGCAAATGTGCTTGGAGGGCTGTGAGTGGAAATGGGTTTAGAGGGAGATGTGATGATAAGGAGACAGGCAAGGGGTGAAGTAGGCCCACATACTCAAATGTCCACTCGATATCCACATCCCTTAATTGCAGATACATTCAAGCCCTTTGGGATGCCTATACTAACATCTACACTCCAGAACAAACATACAAGCAGAAATGGGTACTTGTTAGTTGCTGAAGCTAGGCCAGTGAGACATAGAGTTGAGACAGGCAATGGGAGCCCTAGACTAGGGGAACAGGAGTAGGGTGGGATGGGAGGGCTCCATACCGTCGCACAGTGAGGACAAGCTGATTCCCTGATGCATCAATGAGGCTCATGGCACTGGCATGAGAGAGGCTGGTACAGGAGACACCATTGATGGCCAAAAGCTGGTCCCTCTCTCGGAGTCCTGCTCTGCCAGCCTGGCTCCGTCTTCGGATCTGAGAAGATGACAGAGGAGAGATTATAGGTGAGGGAGGGCTCTAAGGGAGAATAGATAGAAGGGAGTTAGGACAGGAAGGACCCATGTGTGGAGGGGATTTTACTTTGCAGAGTAAGAAAGGGTAGGGAGGAGCTGCAGTTAAGGGGGCCTATCTAGAGGGAAGAAGGTGCAACTGGAGGAAGTAATACATCACATGAGGGGAGGTAGGGTAATCACCGAATGAAAGAGGTTTGAGGAAAACTGCAGGGGGGAGGTGCTAGAAATGTGCTTATAGCCCCTCAAGATTTTCCTCTAAGGGCAATATCTATACTAGCCAAGAGTTCTCTTCTAGGCCTTGGAATTCCAGGCATCATTATCTACACAGTCAAGATTTTAGAACAGTATTCCAGATTGGAGGGAGTCCAGCAGATTCTGGGAGATTGTGATTGTGTGTGTATATGTGTTCCATGTGTGCACATACATATGTTAAAGTAATAATAACAGTGGTGGCTATCATTTATTGAGTTCCTACTAAATTTTAGGCATGGTGCTAAGCACTCTACATGTATTACTGCATTTAATCCTTAGAATGGGTCTATGAAGTAGGTACTATTATTACCCACATTTTACAATTGAGAAAATTAAGCCTATATGGTGAAACCAAAAGGGTAACAACTTCATTTGACAGGCTGGATCTTGCCATAACCCTCTTAGCACCTAAAAAAGTCTTGCCTAGTGAGAGGAAGGATCTGGCATAAGGAAAGGAGCACTGAAGCCATGGGCAGGGCAGGACTGAGCTGAGCTGGGCTGCATGAGACAGCCTCAGTTCATCACATATCAGTTTAGTTAGAAAGAAATTAGAACCTTCCCTACATTCCTGGAGTTTGGAGTAAAGGACTCAGGAGAGCAAAGACTGGATGGCCAGAACTGGGCCTCTGCTACTATGGTGCTGCAGGGAACCGAGGCAGAGTCTTACTTTTTCTTTGCTCCCAGAAAGCAGGAATTTTTTAATAGCCCCTCACAAGAAGCCAGTGCTCAGACACTACTCCCTCCACCAGACTTGAGCATGCTTCCCTGCCCACCTACCCACCCCGACGCTCTTCTTCATAGCCTCCCGCTTCTCCCACATAGGCCACCACATTCCACTTCCCAGGTTCCCTTGAGTTCCCCTTTCCCTCAACCTCAATATATGGGCTCTCCCTTACCTTGGACACCTGTAATGGTTTCCTCTGCTCGGCCCCCCCCTGAAGTCGGAAGCCCCAGGGGGCTCCCCCTGACAGAGTGACCAGCACCTCCTCCTCAGCACCCATCGCTCAGCTTGGCCTATGGCCCTTGGAGTTTGGACAGTGTCCCAGGGAGAGAAGTCGAGGTGCTGGTACCTCGTCCGGCCTGTCTGTCTGGTTGTCCTGCTCCTGCTGCCCCAGGCCTTCCCCGCCACACCACACACCACAGGCAGGCAGCTTGGCCCTGGGATCAGTACAGTCCAGCACACGTGTCCTGTCAATCGAAGCTGTGCTCAAAATAGTTTCCGGCTGTACTCCCTTCCCTCCCCCAGCCGTATTACTCCCAGAACTAATTATAGTAAAAACTTTTGCCCTCCCCTGTTCCCCATTCTCCTGCACGGGTCCTTTATTCAGGACTCAGAGTACTAGCTCTCTGGGCTCTATAACTGATGTACACCCTTTCAGGGACTGTGCCTTCCCTGATAGGATCGTTTTCCAGGTGATTCTAATGAGCACTCTGCGTTAATTGAAAGCCACTGGCATAGCATAACAGCTGACACATAGCACTCAATAAATGTTTGAATAGCAAATAAATGGATATTTAGATACTCTCTTCTCTGATGAGGTAAAGTAACTATCTGAAGTCACATAGCTAATAAATGATGGAACAAGAATCTGACTGAAATCCGAAGTATTTTTTTTGACTATATCATACACCAAGGCAAACAGCATTTAGCACTTAGCAGAGCAGCTATTCCTGGAAACTCTTGATAATTACAGTTGCAGCACCATAATGTTATGTTTTATAATAGAAAGAGATCTCTTAACATAGGGCACATTCATGTATTGGAAACCAAAAATAAGTAGATATTTTATTAACACGGCTTGGCATGTTTATGCACACCTATCTCTATCCACCTTTCCATCACCCTATGTATTGTAAGAAGTAATTTAATTCAGCAAACATTTATTGAGCACCTGCTACATCAGTCACTGCTCTATGGTGTTAACAGGCTGTGCACACAGTCCTTGCCTTCAAGGACTCACAGTCTAGGAGGGAGACAGGCATATAAACAAACTTCAATATTGACTTAGAAATACAACAGTAGAACTATGAAGATGCATATGTTGCCCAGAGGAAGGATTAATTCTATACGCAGGGAGTTGGGAAATGGGCAGGAAAGGCTTTATGGCAGAGCTCTGCATCTAAACCAAGGTGCTGTATAAAAATGGTTAAGTAATAACAGCTGACCTTCACTGAGTGCTTACTTTGGTGCCAGGCAATCTATGTGACTTGTCTAATTTCATGCTCTCAACAAGCTATTATAAGGGCATTTAGCATTCTCTCCATTTTACAGGTGAAAGAAACTGAGGCAAAGATTAAGTTGCCCAAGCCAGCGAACTGCAGAGCCAGAACTCAAACATACGAAGCCTGAAAGCAGAGTTACTGCCCTTCACCGTTATACGTTCTTCAAATCTCATGACCAGCAAAGGTCACGGGTGAGAACAACTTCGAATATGGAAATCAATGGGGTCAGGGGTCAGCAGGAAGTGACTACAGGACTCTAGATCAGAGGTCACTAATGTCATAGGCGGATTGAGTGGGCATTACTAAAGATAGTTTGACCCAGCCTTCTCAATCCCATCTCAGTGGGTGGGATCATAAAGTGACCAGAACATCTGAGGGGAGAAAACGCCCCCCTACAAATGCCTAACAATCTGCGGAGCCTCCCAGGGACAAGTCGAGATGGGAAGAGAGAAGTGGCGCATGCGCAGCATCCGGGTTCCTGAACGCGTGCTTACTGCAGACGTGGCAGAAGGAGTAGCTCCGCCCCGGAGCGAGAGGGTGGAACTTCCGGGGGCGACGCGCCGGCCTCCTCGGAACCGGAAGTGGAGCCTGGGATCCTTGACGTTAGAAACGAAGTCGAACCTGGATCTGGAGCAGGGTGAGGAGAGCTATCGGGAGGTTGGGTGGGTAGGAAAGAAGAGGAGAGGTCCGGGTATCACTGCCCAGATCGGGATTCAGTCTGAGAAGGAAGGGAGGAGCCCGCGGGCGGGGCCCGGGGAGAGACCCTCGCCTCACGCATCCACAATTCAGGATTAGTCCTAGACCCTCCCTTCTCGCCTCCCGGCCCAGGTTCCGGCTCCCGCTTCCTGCCCAGAGCCTGTTGAAGGGTGCAGGACGCTCGATCTCCACGTTTAATGGAGTAGCCCTCTCTCTCATCGTGGCCTGAGAAGCTAGCTTGGCTTCTCTGTCTTGATGCCCGGCGCTCCCAGCCTCCACAGCTCGACTACTTTCAGAGTTCTATGGGAAGCTTGCCCCGCCCCCTAGGTTGTCACCCTCGACTTTCTACCCTGAATGGAGTCGAGACTTGAGCCTGATTCCAAACTCTTGGGTGTGTTTGAGGGGGTTATTTCGTGGAGAAGAAACTCCTTTCTTCCCACTCCCACCCCCACACTGACTTTAGGAAGATAAAGGGGAGAGGGACATCTGTCAAGCTTAGTGTTGTGACCTGTGCATGGTTTAGGATTTGGAAGAACAGCTCCTGAGATGGCTTTGGGTTTAAGGAGTTCTAGTCCAGGGGCAGCTCAGCTTTTCTTTTCTATAGTCAGGATAGCCCTTCTTAACAAAGGGGAAAGTCCCTTGTTCCACTGCAGCAGCTGTGAGCTCTGTTGCTTCCTGGGTCCCTGCTGTCTATAGGATGGTTGGAATGATAAGGCTTTTTAGAGTAGATGTGATCAGATAGTCCTATTCTTGGAAGCACTCTTGAAAGGCCCTCTAATTCATTCTTCTGTTGCTGGGCAAGATTGTAATAATTTTGGTAGTGGTCCAGATTCATGATAAGCATATAAGGAGAGCAGAAACAAGAGAGTCGGAGAAGTACACTGGGATTTGGAGTACTCACAGTCCCTCTGCTTGAATGACAAGGTGAATGATCTTTTTCCATGAAATCTAACTTTTCCACTGATCTCTGAACTGTTTCCCTAGGTTATTATGAGAAGTTTTTGTGTCTGGCCTGCACTCAGTTCTAATCTAGTACCTTGCTAGAGTTTTCAGGTGTCCTTTACAATTAATGATTTTAATACTTCAGTTCTAACGTCCATACACTCTTTTGGTGGGAAGACTGGTGATGGAGTAGCATTTGGGGGATAATTACGGTTTAGCCAAAGAATGTCATTTCTCTAATGTTACTCTAAAATTTGTCTTTTGAGGGGAAAGGAATTTATCTGATCTTTTTTAGTATAGCCTGAGTGGTTAAAAATGACTAACACACTAGAGGGTATTTGGTGTTTGCTGAATGAATGGATGCTAGAGTGAGTGAATGGAGAGTGAGAACAGTGTTTCATTTACCTGTAATATCACCATAGTTTATCGCGGCAAGATTCCTTGTGTGACTAGTTACTAGAAATCATACCACTAGGGAATGGAGGCAGCTATTCCATTCCAGTGGGCCTATCTGACGTTGAAATTTATACCCTCTTGGCAGTGACAAAGCGTGGGGTTCAGAGTAACAAAATCCTTACTTTGAGGAAGTAATCTGGCTACTGGCTGGAGCAGAAAATTACAAAGATCCGATAGTAGTGTGGGAATGATTAGGTTCATCATGCCCGATAAGGCCAGTCCTTTTTTATCTTTGCTTCCTACCCTGAATAGTTGCTCTCTCTTCAGAAAGCTGATTTTGCCTAATTTCTCTCTTCTCTTCTAATAGGTGAGACCAAGTGGGGATGCTCTCATAATGAACGTCAACCAGTCAGCTCCACCTGTGCCGCCATTTGGGCAGCCCCAGCCTGTCTACCCAGGGTATCATCAATCCAGCTATGGTGGGCAACCAGGGTCCACAGCTCCTCCTACCCACTATGGAGCCTACAATGGCCCAGTACCAGGCTATCAGGAAACACTTGCCCCGGGTATGTTTCCAAGTTTCGTTTGAGCTAAGAAGGGGAATCAGTAGTCTTCAGGTTGGGTTGTATTGCCCTGCCTAAACTGCCTAGAGAGTTGAAGTCACTGGGATTGAGGAACATGAATCTGGCTCTTGGTCACCGAGAGGCCTGTGGGCAGTCTTCCGTTCCCTGTTTTTGTATAGGGTGACTGTGTTTCTGCCTTAAGACATCTAGTGGGAGCACATCTTCCAGGCTCAATGGCAGTTCACTTCCTATGGGTGTTACCTGTGCAGCCTCTCCTGCATTGTTCATAGCTAGATGAAAGGGTTGTAGTCACAGCTCCTCCAGGGCCTGTGACCAGGATTGAATATTTCCTGGTGACCTAAAGTCTCCCTGAAATCACTTGTTCCTCGTGTATATTGGTAATATCTCTCATTGGATTAATGATTCTATTTATAAGTGACTCTGGGACAAAAGGAGCTAGTTCATAAATGAAAAGTGTGGTGTTTGTGTGCCTGATTTTTGGTGCCTGTCATATCTTTCTGCTGATATTCCTTTTCTTTTCTTTTTTTAAGATTTTATTTTTTTCCTTTTTCTCCCCAAAGCCCCCTGGTACATAGTTGTATATTCTTCATTGTGGGTCCGTCTAGTTGTGGCATGTGTGACGCTGCCTCAGCGTGGTTTGATGAGCAGTGCCATGTCCGCGCCCAGGATTCGAACCAACAAAACACTGGGCCGCCTGCAGCGGAGCGTGCGAACTTTACCACTCGGCCACGGGGCCTGCCCCTTCATTCCTTTTCTTTTGCTTGAATTTCCTCTGCTGTTTAGATGGTCTTTAATTTCAGGGCAACTAGAGAAAACTAATCTGGTGATGACTTAGGATCAGTGTTTGGCTTTTATGTTACTTTTTTAAGAAGAGGAGCTGGTACACTACAGATTATCCATAAGCCCCTTTTAGAAAACGCTTAACAGTAGATCTTTGGTTAGGCTAGCTGAGGACTTAAGATATGGCAAACACTTAATGCTTTTTTTTTCTTTTTTTTTGAGGAAGATTAGCTCTGAGCTAACTACTGCCAATCCTCCTCTTTTTGCTGAGGAAGATTGGCCTTGAGCTGATATCCATGCCCATCTTCCTCTGCTTTATACATGGGACGCCTACCACAGCATGGCTTTTGCCAAGCAGTGCCATGTCAGCACCCAGGATCCAAACTGGCGAACCCCGGGCCGCCGAGAAGCGGAATGTGCAAACTTGACTGCTGTGCCACTGGGCCGGCCCCACTTAATGCTTTTTAAGAGAGTAAATTGCATAAAGGGATATGGAGGGAAAAAAAGTTACCATAGGTAAGATTTGGGAAGTAAAAGAAGTATTACTATTTTAATTATAGCAAAGTGGTGAGATTAGGTCTCAGGTCTTTGGAAGAGCCTTACTCTGGGTTGGGACTTTGGCTGGACAGAGTCCACCTCTGATCTGTCGAGTCCTGGCCTATCAAGATGGAGTTTGGCATTGTCTCAAGAGGAAGCTTTGTTATTAAGAGGAAAACATATGTGGTTCTGTGATGGCTAGAGAGCAGATTCAGATTAATCGTGTTCCTATAGGTAGGTTCTATAGTGTCTAATCTCTACTGAGGACAGAGGAAAAGAAAAGCAATTGTTTGAGCAGGGATCAAAACAATTGTTTCAAAGGGATGTGCCAAGTAACTAATCACTTTCTTCCTGCATTTCATGTGAGAAGGATGGTTGGGGATAGTATGCAGGAAGGATGATTGGGGGTAGTAGAAGTAGCTTTGATGGCAGCTTTGATGAGTGGAAAGAATGGAGTACAGCTTTTGTGAAGACATAGGTGGCAGCGCTAATGAGAGAGCAGGCCAACTGTCCTGACTGAACTATTGGGCAGAAAGGGAGTCTCCAATCTATGAGAACACTTTCCTGAGTCATGTGCTATTAGGAGTGTCAACATTTAGAAGAGGATGAAAAAGAAGATGGTTAGGATAAGTAGACTATATGAAGAAGAAGTTAGCAGAATAGTCTTCCCAAGAGGTGCCTTTCTTTACAATCTAGTTGAGTATATTATTTGGTCGTCTTCTGTGCCACCTTTCTCTTATATGCTCTAAATTTCTGGAGTAGGATCTTTTCCTTAAAAAAGTTGACTTTTTGTCTAGGCTAAGAACATTAGACTGTCCTGGATTGAGTGAGAGTGTATGGTGATCATAGGAGGGGCCTACATTCTTGTGTCTCTGGCTATAGCTTCACCTATAGTGTACCTGTCTAGGAGAGTGGAGGCTATCTGGCTGGGCATTGTGTTTGGAATCTGCTGTAGCTGGAGTTGCTTGTTGATGGTGTTGTTTTCATTGCAAAACTGTAGTATTGGGGGCAAGACCTGGTGGCCTAGTGGTTAAGTTTGGCGTGTTCTGCTTTGATGGCCTGGGTTCAGTTCCCAAGCACAGACCTACGCCACTCATCCATCAGTGGCCATGCTATGGTGGTGACTCATATACAAAAAGGAAGATTGGCAACAGATGTTAACTCAGGGCAAATGTTCCTCAGCAAAAACCCCCCCCAAAAAACACAAAGCTGTAGTATTGGGTCAGTGAAGGTCTGAGCTTATTGATCCTTGCTTTGTATTCCTTGCTTAGGGTAGAGGAGCGAGTTATTTCTCACTCAGTTAGTTTCTGTCCTTTACCCTTAGGTGTGTCAAGAGCCCCACCTTCTTTGGGAGCACCTCCAGCAACGACAGCACAGACCCCTTGTGGCCAGGCTGCGTATGGCCAGTTTGGCCAAGGAGATGTACAGAATGGGCCAAGCTCCACTGTTCAGATGCAGAGGTATGTATTTGTGTCAACCTAAAATTGGTCTGATGAAATGAAGGATTAGGAATGTGTGAGGGCCTATTTCCTTTTCCTTTTTCTTTTTCTTTTTTTGCCTTTCCCTTAGATCTCTTTTTCTCTTCCCTCCGACTTTTTGTATTTTGTTTTTATTTTTCCAGGTTATAGGTGCTGCTGGTGTCCACTCCAGATTATTGACCCATCTTAGTACTTGGTTCTTTTGTGTATTCTTTCTCTTTCCATGAACTTGAATTTTTTCCTTGACTACACATATGTCTTCAATAATTGCTGTGGTCCTACTGAGCCTACCCTAAGGGAGAAACAGAAAGAAGGGACCTCAGGATTATTTATTTCTTCTCTGACTTCCCCTTATCTTCTAAATCAGGCACTTAGTAGGACTTATTGGTTAAGTTTGAGTGTGACCATGAAAAAGTTATGAAAAGAAAGATACTCAAGGGAAAATGACATGAATGATGAAATGTTGGGTGGTGCATGATTCAGTAAATCCCTGTCTTCCCATGGAAGTCCATTAAAGGAGGGCAGTCATCTCTATTGGAGTATTGTTTGTTTTTTGGTAAACAAAGAATAAAGTATAACTATGGGTAGAATGTGTGGTAGTGGAAAAGTCATTTTCTGACAGTTTTATTGTGTGTCCAGGATATGCATTTTTACCATTGAATGTAAGCCTGAGAAAGAGTCTGGGAAGCTCTTCTTAACCCTGTCTGTTAGAAAACTCAGAAGCAGTATAGGGAAGTCATTCAGTCATTCATCCACTCGGAAATATTTATTTTGTACTGTTATGTGTCTAACGTCGTTCTAGAGGTTGGAGATGAAGCAGTAAACAAAACAGACCAAGTCTCTGCCCTCATGGAGTTTAAAATCTAGTGGAGTACACAGAAGATAACAAGTAGACAAATATAAATAAGAAATAAGAGAGTAAACATATGGAGAATGACTGGTGAGGAGGTTGGGAGCTGTTTTAAATACATTGGTCAAGGAAAGCCTCTCTGAAGTGATATTTGAAACCTCAGTGAAATGATGAAGGGAGCTATCCAAAGATCTGGGTGAAGAGTGTCTTAGCTGAATGAATCAAAGAAAAGTGTTAAACTGCAGAACTAATAGAAGCTGAGCAAAGTTAATAAAGACCAGATATTTAGTAGAGACAAAATAAGAAGGGAGAATAAATCAGAATTTCAGTGTAACAGAGACTGTTGTGAAGAATTTGATTCATTCTTGAAATCCCAGAAGGAGCTTATGTATAATAATCTATGTTATAGATTTTGCAGTAATATCACTGTAAACACCAGTGCAGTTGCTAGTTGGTGTACAATGATACTGGAGTGATTTTGTATTTATATTTTAGTGTGCCATCTGATACCATGCGAGTGTCCCCATAGCTATCCAAACAAGGAGGCTTTGCTAGATAGACACAGTTAGAAGGCTAGCTAGTTTATGTCCTGTTTCTCTAGTCCTTTTCTGGTCGAGTTATCACCTTCTTTCTGAGTAGTACAGAATGCCATACTCAGCTGACCTGCTTCTCTGGTCTTACAGATCTTTCTAACACCTCTCCCAGGATAAACTAATAAATACTTTGGTTTAAAAGTTAATCAAACTATATTTGTTTGATCCTATATTTATTAAGCATCTGTTGTGTTAATGCTCCTGTGCACTTTCCCTTTCAACTCCTTCAGGGCTTCTGATCACAAAACTGAGGTGGTTTGTCAACAAAAGGTCGAGGAGGTGATAATCTAACTAGTAGAGTAAATAGTCTTTGATCTGAGGGTGCTCAGCATATGTTTGTGGAGGGAACCTAATGGAAAACAAGATTTGCCATGAATAATCACAGTGTAGATCATCAGGAATGTAATTTATCCACAAATATACAAAAATATGAAGCCATAAAAGAGCCCAAGATGAGAGTAAGATGCTGTAAAACAACATAGTTTCTTGTATGATGTGGAGCTTCTGCCAGCTTTGAAGAGTATCCCAGCCTAGTGGTCACCTCTCCTCCCTTCTTTTCACAGGCTCTCTGGGTCTCAGCCATTTGGGTCAGCCCCATTGGCCCCTGTGGTCAGCCAGCCAACTGTCCTTCAGCCCTATGGCCCTCTCCCGACAAGTTCACAGGTGACTGCCCAGCTGGCTGGAATGCAGATCAGTGGTGCTATGGCCCCAGCCCCTCCTACTTTGGGGCTAGGCTATGGTGAGTAGCTGTGACCACAGGAATGTTATTGTCCCCTTCTTTTTAGAAGCATCAGGCTCTGAGGGTATACCTGAATCTCTTATTTCTTGTGCCTCTGAGCCCAGCAGATGGGACATTCATTCCTGCTCCTGTTATGTGGAAAGGGAAGTGATTTACTGAACAAGGAGACAGAATGACTGGGGTTCTGACTCTAGCTCTTCTACTTCCCAGGCCCACCAACATCGCTGGCCTCAGCCTCAGGAAGTTTCCCTAACTCTGGTCTGTATGGCTCCTATTCTCAGGGCCAGGCTCCGCCCCTTAGCCAGACCCAAGGTCATCCTGGGGCCCAGCCTCCCCAGCGATCTGCCCCACCACAGGCCTCCAGCTTCACACCCCCAGCTTCAGGGGGTCCTCGGATGCCTTCAATGAGTGGTCCACTCCTGCCTGGACAGGGTTTTGGGGGGCCCCCAGTGAGCCAGCCCAATCATGTGTCCTCACCTCCTCCTCAAGTTCTGCCCCCTGGCACCCAGATGACTGGGCCCCCGGGACCACCACCACCTATGCACTCCTCCCAGCAGCCAGGCTATCAGCTACAACAAAATGGTGAGTTTTTCCCAAGGTCTATTTAGGAGCCAAAGGCTTCACTTTTAAGATGTTTTTTGTTTTTGCTTGCTTTTAGTATTGCTTGCTAAGTGGTGAACTAAATGGATAGCTTCAGGGAATTAGTCCTAGGATGTGGGGTTTATAGGACAGTCTTTTTTATTGTAATTCATATAGTGTGGTCTATCTCTGAATGGTCATCACTGTACCTCGTAATTCTACGTTTATAGGAGTTTAGGCATTTCTCTGAGGCCTTAAGAAGAGATGGGAGGAGATTCTGAGTTCATCAACCTTATGCCCTTGTCTCTCAGGTTCCTTTGGACCAGGTCGGGGCCCTCAGCCCAATTATGGAAGTCCCTACCCAGGAGCACCCACTTTTGGCAGTCAGCCTGGGCCTCCTCAACCACTGCCTCCTAAGCGCCTGGACCCTGATGCCATCCCGAGCCCTGTAAGTAGATACTTTATGTGGTCCTGGGGAAGGAGTTTGTAACTGCCAAGTAAGTGAATCAACCTAGATGGATGGTTTGCCTAGCATTTTCTGATTATTTTCCCTTTTCATTCATCATCTTGTAGGTCTAGAACCTAGATGTAATTTTTGACTCTTTGAACTGGAACTTGAGGCCTCAGAAGTTTTTTGGGGGCACTTTTACTCCATAGCTGGCCAGGAAAGGAAGGGAAGCCAAGAGTGATGAGCACTCTCACTAGAGCTTTGGGTTGAATGCTGCATTCTGTCACTATTGGACGTAGCATAGTAACCTCTGCCCGTCTGTGGAGTACTCGTTAAGTCCAAGTCTTGTCCGCTTAGATCTAGTAGGATAGCAGTCTTCTTAATGGGTAGAGCTGGTGAGAATTCTCTGGTGTTAGGTGTTAAGAGAAGGAAAGCCCCACTGGTTTCTCTCTGCCCCTAATTGGACAGTGTTTTAGGAGGAAGCCTCCAGTACTTTTGTTTGCTAGGCTCCTGCTGTGTTGATGGGGCAGAGTGATCTATAGTTTACCAAGGCAATAAGGGAAAGCTGCTTCTCCCAGGAAGAAAGTGAACCTCACCCTTGGAGCCATCAGAATCCTCAGGCTTTCCTTATCATACTTGGAATAGAGGGTGGGACTGTACTCCCAAGTGGGGACCACTTTAGGGTTCTTTCTGCAACATTTACTATGTCAGTTACCTCACCATGCTTAGCCATTGCCATATTCCATTCTGTTCTCTTCCCTCTTCCTTTGAGGAACTACCATGGTGAGGGACCCTGTTGGTTAAAGGGGACCTGAAAGGATTAAACAACCCCTCCTTCCTTTCCCCTTCTTCAGTGAGAAGGAGAATCTGATTGGATGTGAGAGGAAGCTTCTTTCAGTATAAGAATAGTCCTTAGATATGGGAGGTTTGGCCTTTTGGAGGGAACATCCCTCGTCTTCTTTCTTAAGATTTCTCCCACTCAGCCCCTCCCTGTATAACCCTTGCTTGCCTCTTGTTTGCACCTTTCCTTATCTTTCTACATCATAGTCTGAGCCATTAAAGCCTCTGTGTTGGGCCAGAAAGACTTGGAGTTTCTGATCTAGAGGGGGCCCGATTTCAGCAGCTTGAGCTGGGCTCCAGCTGTTCATGTCTAACTCATCAGGGTTGAGAGAAGTAACATCTGCTTCTTGTTCTTTTGTCTCCCTCCCTGTATTCCCCTGCTGCCTTTATTATTAAAACACTAAAAGCAACTCAATGAGCTGCCTCCTCAGCAGAAAACCAGGCACAGAATAGACCCTGATGCCATTCCTAGTCCAGTAAGTGCAGAGGGTGGGGGTGTGTGCGTGTGCGTGTCATCCCTGTATTAGTGCCGTCCATGCATGCCTGTGACCTCATCTTCGCCTCATCCACCATGTCCATCCCTCTCTGTCCTCGTCCCTTAGTCCTTATAGACCCTCACTTTTACAAACTAGAAGGATGTGCATGCCTCAAATTGCCATGTAATGGAGAAGTAGCAAGCTATTGGCAGTGCCCTAAGTATGGGATGGTAGAAAGTCACGCTCTAAGGGCGGGGTCAGGTGGCACGTTATGCTTTGGTTTTAGGCTTTCTGGCTCCTCTAGGAGCCTGCATGTGACATATGGTGGAACAGGACAAAGCTGAGCAGTAGATCTTTGTCTTTTGGGTTTGATTTGTCTACAGCTTGTTGTGGAGAAACATTTGGGTAGGTGGCCACTAATGTACAAGTTTGGGATATTGGCATTTCTTACAGGGAAAGCGACTGCTGGTTTGGGAAAGTGTGGGCCACTTTCTCATCTAGAGAGTCTTTTTGACTCTGGTATATTTCTAAGCTTCAACTCTTTCTGCTATGAGATACAGAGTCTTAGTCTCCCTTTACTTTTTCTGGTTTTACCAAACCCATCCTGAAGTAACTGACCACAGGTTATCAGCCTGCACAAAGATCTGGTTACCAGTTTTGCAAAACGTTTTTTTTCCTTCACTGGGTCTGTCAAAATGTGGGGGACTGAGGTTTGGGCTATAAGCCTTGGGTACTTATCCTCTTCTCCCATATTTACACACTGATGCTTAACCTGAAAATAAGGCAGCATCGGCTTCCTCACCTTACCTGATCATTTCTGGTTGTTTAATCCTCTCCTCACCCTGTCCCTTTTACTTTCATTGACTGTAGAGTCATTCCAGGTAGATTCATTTTTACATGGTTACTGTTGTCTGTTTTCCTGCTCTGACTCAAAATGTGTCCTGGGGAGAGAAGGGGAGGGGAATGCTTGCTGGGGAGGGAAGTGGAATCTGATCATGTTTGAAGGTTTGTGATTAGAGCTGGAGCTTTCCTGGAGTTGGGGGAATAACAGGGTGATCACCACTGATTGGGGTTCAGGGTGATCCATAAAGAAGCCCATTCTCAGTGTTGCCCGTCCAACATTTTGCTGCTGACTATAGAGCAAAAGATTGGTATTGTGGCATTTTATATTATCTCCAGAAAGAAAGCAGTTCTGGTGCATGAGATGTTCCTTGGCAATTTATTAGTTTCTGTGCTTCAGCTCCAGCCATTCTTTCTCTTGGCTCTCTGGGACCTGGTATTTCCTTTTCTTCTGTCACTTTACTCATGTCACTTCTTCCCTACAGATTCAGGTTATTGAGGATGACAGGAACAACCGGGGTTCAGAGCCATTTGTTACTGGAGTACGGGGCCAGGTGCCACCCTTAGTCACCACCAACTTCCTGGTGAAAGACCAAGGTGAGAAGGGTGTTAACTCCTCCCTACAGGGCTTTTTCTCCAAGATTATCAGCTTATGGATGGGGCTCGTCAATCTTTAATCAGAGACCAGTCCCTCATTATTCTCTAGGGGAAAAAAGCCACAATCTGCTCTAGTATTTGTGGGGGTAATGGGGTGCATCGACAATGGAGAGCTGGTGTCTGGAGGGATTCTATGATCTGACTCAGGTTTTCTTCCTCTGTCTTCAGGGAATGCAAGTCCCCGATACATCCGATGCACATCTTATAATATCCCTTGCACATCTGACATGGCTAAGCAGGCTCAGGTGCCTCTGGCAGCTGTCATCAAGCCACTAGCAAGGCTACCCCCAGAGGAGGTAAGTCAGGGAAGGCACTAGAGTATAATGAAAGGGAGGAAGGGCGGGGGAATAAGATGTCTTCCTAGATGTGATTCTGGCAATCACAAAGGAAGAATCTTGGTTGGATGTGGGGAGAGAGTATCTTCAGTAACTTTCTATCCAAGGCCCCATGCCTGAAGCGGGTGGTAGGGATGAGAGCAAAAGCCCAGGAAATTGCTGGATGGGAGCAGGGTCCATAGGAAAAACAAACAATATGAAAAGAGGCAGGGCCAACTTGTAGGGGAAGAGACAGCTGGCTACAGGTGTCTCACATAGCATGGTCACCTCCAGATGATTAGAAGCACATCATTCTATTTTTTCTTTTATGCTATCCTATCATCTCAGGTAGGTTAGGAATGTCAGGAGAACATGTAAGAAAAAAGGTAGATTAGGATCCAGTAGTCCTTCTCTTACCTAGTTTGGGCCCTGATCTGTCACCCTAATACCTGAAATCAGCATGAAAAGAGAAAGAGCTTGGCAGCTGCTCTGCCAGGCCTTGGTAGGATACCCTCAGGTTCATGCCTAGCTTATCAAAGTTAGGGTGGATATCTCTCTAACTGGAAGCTCAAGGCTCACTTTACATCTTGCTTTTTTCTCTCTGTCTTGCTCTGTGTTTATCTCTTTCTCTCTTCCTGGATCTCAGTGGGGATGGTTGGACACCTGGCTGCTGGTCTCTTATCTGTAGGATGACATCTGCCTGGGGCATCAGTAGGTGTCACAGAAACCCAGGGATGGGGGAGCAGAAGTGTCATAGATACTTGGTTGGGGAATGAAGCAGGAGTCAAGATCCCTAGGGCAAGAGTGAAGGGAATTGAAGATAGGGCCAGAAAGGAGAATCCTAGGTAATCTTTGGCTTTCTCCTCATATGCCCATGGCAGCCCCTGGCTTGTTAGAGCCAGTTTTACAGTCCCTCTTCTCTTTCAAGAAGAAGTGAAATTCTGGAGATGAGGAACAAGGAGCAAGAACTATAGAATTTAAACTCTTAGGGACATTCCTGTGACCAGTACCCTCATCATTTGTCCTCATCCTCCTTCACTGTACTCCATCCCACACAGAATATCTGAGCCATGTTCTTCTCCATTCAGGTTGTTCCTCCTCATCTACTGCCACATGTCTCAACCCACCATAACTTCCCTCTGTGTCTGAGCCCCTGCCCTTTGCTCCTTAGGCTTCACCGTATGTCGTCGATCATGGAGAATCTGGCCCTTTGCGCTGCAATCGCTGCAAAGCATACATGTGCCCCTTCATGCAGTTCATTGAGGGAGGGAGGCGTTTCCAGTGCTGTTTTTGCAGCTGTATCAATGATGGTATGTTCACAGAGGCTGGGACTGGGGGAAAGATCTGGAATACATCTTCATTTTTCTCTTTCTAGTTAGATAGACGAGGGTCCATTGTTCAGGAACTGGGGAAGTAGGGCACATATGGGGATATGGGGCAGTAGAGCGAGCTCAGCCAGGGCCAGATTTACTAAGATTGAGAGTGGACCTTTGAGTAACACTCTGTCATACTCCCCACAGTTCCCCCCCAGTATTTTCAACATCTGGATCATACCGGCAAACGTGTGGATGCTTATGACCGTCCTGAGCTATCCCTGGGCTCTTATGAATTCTTGGCCACTGTAGATTACTGCAAGGTGAGGGAAGGTAGCATGGGGAGGAGCAGTGGGTGGAGGATAATGAGACAACTAAGAATTGCTGTGATCATTTCCCTGAACCCTTTGTTGTCCTCTTTGATGCTGACTTCTCACTAGTCAAGTGGACTGCTTACCAATACCTCGCTCCCCCCAACATTTCCTTCCTTTGCAGAATAATAAATTTCCCAGCCCTCCTGCCTTCATCTTCATGATTGACGTCTCCTACAATGCCATCAGGAGTGGTCTTGTTAGGCTCCTCTGTGAGGAGCTCAAGTCACTGTTAGACTGTCTACCTAGGTGAGAGTTATGGAGCCGAGGTGCTTCCTTTGGATAATGATGGGGGTGGGTGGCCTGGGTTGACTCAGCAGATGGCGCCTCATGTCATGAAGTTGGGTGGTGGAGAAGGTGGCAAGTTTGGGTAACAATGTCACCTTCTACAGGGAGGGCAGGGCAGAAGAGTCAGCAATCCGCGTTGGCTTTGTCACCTATAATAAAGTGCTCCACTTCTACAATGTGAAGAGTTCATTGGCCCAGCCACAGATGATGGTTGTATCTGATGTGGCTGACATGTTTGTGCCACTGCTGGATGGCTTCCTGGTCAATGTCAATGAGTCACGGGCAGTCATCACCAGGTAAGAGCCAGATTGTGGGGTAAAGCGAGGCTGGGGTGGGTACAACCACAGAAAGCCAGAGAGTTGAGCAAAGAGGTCAGCAAATGGACAGGGGCTGTGCTTCAGGTGTTTTCAGAGTCTGGGGGTGAGATGACTCTTGAGAGACTCTTGAGGACGGAGGAATCTGGAATCTGGACAGCAGTTTTGATTGCCTCACATCACCTATCTCTTCAGCTTATTGGATCAGATTCCGGAAATGTTTGCAGACACAAGGGAGACGGAGACAGTATTTGCCCCAGTTATCCAGGCTGGAATGGAGGCTCTGAAGGTAGGGCTAGACTCCCTGGCAACCTCCTCTGCCCCACTTTCCCCCGACCATCTTACCCCCTGGGATACAACCCCCATTTCTTCAGCCATTGATGACTGTCCAGTGAGTCAGGCCATCTGACATAGTTGGCAGTGAATAAATGACAAGGGAAGGGATGAATGAATAAAGGAAAGAATGAACAAGTAGTCCTCTCTTCTTTTCTAGGCTGCTGAGTGTGCAGGGAAGCTGTTTCTGTTCCACACCTCCCTGCCCATTGCAGAGGCCCCAGGGAAACTGAAGAACAGAGATGACAGGAAGTTGATCAACACAGACAAGGAGAAGGTGTGGGATTGGGAGATGGGGAGGATTTTCCATTATAGAGGAAGGTGGTGACTCTTCACAATGCAATACTCTCAAGTTTCTTGAGAGGGACTGGAACTAGACATTCTGCCCTTTCCCATGTCACATCGTGACTTCCAACCTTCTCCACCGCTCCCACACCTCTCTATCCCATCTTATCCCAAAGCCCTCGGTGCCCCTTTTTTTAGAGAACGTTGTACTACTATTGCAAACTCCTATGAGGTAGATCTGAAATCTTACATTTATTTGAATGTTCTGTATTACATATACAGTTCTCAAATAGGGTGGAGCTGAGATATTTGAACATTTTCTTCTATTCCTCCCTAGACTCTGTTCCAGCCTCAGACAGGTGCCTATCAGACCCTGGCCAAAGAGTGTGTGGCCCAAGGCTGCTGTGTAGACCTCTTCCTCTTCCCTAACCAGTATGTGGATGTGGCCACACTCTGTGTTGTTCCCCAACTCACTGGTGGCTCTGTCTACAAATATGCTTGCTTTCAGGTACAGCATGGGACTCTGGGTGGCAGGTAGAAGCAGGACTGGGAATGTCTGTCTAGATGTGGAGTGGCTCTTTAGCTGCTGACTCATTAATAGGAATGGAAGAGAAACTGCATAGTGTAAAGAGTAGAGCCACAAGGGGCCGGCCCTACCGCCGAGTGGTTAAGTTCGTGCACTCTGCTTCAGCAGCCCAGGGTTTCGCTGGTTTGGATCCTGGCCATGGACACGGCACCGCTCATCAAGCCATGCTGAGGCGGCATCCCACATGCCACATCTGGAAGGACCCACAGCTAAAAAAATATACAACTATGTACCGGGGGACTTTGAGGAGAAAGGAAAAATAAAATCTTTAGGAAAAAAAAAAAAGAGCCGCAAGTGTTGATATTCTGGCTCTACCACTTAACTCTCTGGATGACCTCGGATAAATTACTTAATTATTCTCTCCTTTGTTTCTTCATCTATAAAATGGGATTTTAATACTTATTAATTAGGATTTATCAAGAGGATTAAGTATAGTACTTAATGTGGCACCTGACATGTAATAAGTGCTTCAAAGTTATCGTTATCATTATTATCATCTTCACTGTTATTGTTATTATGATTCAGCAGGCTTGTAGAGTAGAGGGGGTGCAGGGAGATTGTCTGCAGGATGTTATGTAGTTGGTGATGTGACTCTGGGCCTGGGGTGCTACAGGTAGAGAATGACCAGGAACGGTTCCTGAGTGACCTGCGTCGGGATGTCCAGAAGGTCGTTGGCTTTGATGCTGTGATGCGAGTCCGCACAAGCACTGGTCAGTCCTGGTTGGAGAAGAGCAGGTAGGGGGCCAAATCTGGGAGTGAAGCAAGTGGCACCTGTCATACCTTTAGCTCTGTCCCTGTGGCCTCAGGTATCCGTGCTGTAGATTTCTTTGGGGCTTTCTACATGAGCAACACAACAGATGTGGAGCTGGCTGGGCTGGATGGAGACAAGACGGTGACCGTGGAGTTCAAGCATGATGATCGGCTCAATGAAGAGAGTGGAGCCCTCCTGCAGGTGGCAGGCGGAAGGCAGGGGCTGGGGAGGAAGTGTCAGGTGTCATTTCACTGTATATAATAAGGCTGCAAGGAAGAGGGAGAGGGGCGAGCAGAGAGGACTAGAAGAGGCTGGGGAAGGGATGGCTCATGTCTTTCCTCTAGTTTAATAATATAGCAAAGGGGCAGTTTTCAGAGGGCTTTGGTGAGGGAGGGGTGTGAGTTCCCCCTTTCTCCCTTCCCCTAGTGTGCCCTGCTCTACACCAGCTGTGCAGGGCAGCGACGGCTCCGCATCCACAACCTGGCCCTGAACTGCTGCACCCAGCTGGCTGATTTGTATCGAAACTGTGAGACTGACACGCTCATCAACTACATGGCCAAGTTTGGTGAGGGTAGAGGCAGGGTAGGGTGGGCTTAGGGATGAGAGAAGGGTCCAGGATAGTCAATGATTCAACATTCCTGGGTAGGTGTGGTGGGAAGGCACATGTGATGGAGTGGCTGACTGGTGACTGTGCTATCTCCCTTTCCCATCCAGCATACCGAGGGGTCCTGAACAGCCCTGTGAAGACTGTTCGTGATGCTCTTATCACCCAGTGTGCCCAGATTCTGGCCTGTTACAGAAAGAACTGTGCCAGCCCCTCCTCTGCAGGACAGGTAGGGCAAGCATGTCACTGGAGGAGTTCTTGGGACAAATTTTTGCATTTGGGAGGGACTTCTCATGATCATTATCTTTACTTTGATAACCCCCTCAGTTGATCCTTCCTGAGTGCATGAAGCTACTCCCCGTTTACCTAAACTGTGTGTTGAAGAGTGATGTCCTGCAGCCTGGAGCTGAAGTCACTACTGATGACCGTGCCTATGTCCGACAGCTGGTTACCTCCATGGATGTGGCTGAGACCAATGTCTTCTTTTATCCTCGGCTTCTACCATTGGTGCGACTGAGGGCTGAAGTCTGAGACATTGCACTGAGAAAGAGACATCATAGAAGGAGGAAGGGAAGGGTTTAACATTATCTGTGTCTGACACTAATGAATTTATTCTTTTACTTACATTATCTGATGTAATTTTCACACTGAGAGTTACTGAGGGACTTAGCTTTCTCAAGTTTTGTGTGTGTATATGAGCCAAACATGTCTTATGGTTCTTGGTAACCTTTCACCCCTTCCTTTTGTCTAGACAAAGTCTCCCATTGAGAGTACTACTGAACCACCAGCAGTTCGAGCATCTGAAGAACGTCTAAGTGATGGGGATATATATTTGCTGGAGAATGGGCTCAACCTCTTCCTCTGGGTGGGAGCAAGTGTCCAACAAGGTGTGGTCCAGAGCCTCTTCAGCGTCTCCTCCTTCAGTCAGATCACCAGTGGCTTGGTGAGAGCAGGGAGTCAAGGAGAAATGGGTGTGGAAATGCACTTTGTGATATGATTAGGAGCCAATAAAATTCATGTGCTAGTCCCCTTAAATATCGGGACAATTGGAGGGGAGGAAGGGTGTTGTCATTCTTTCCAGGCTTCCTTGTTTTAGATGATGCATACATTTCTGCTGCCCCATCTTGACTGGACTCAGTGTACCTTACCATAAGGATAAATGAATTTTGTGTTCCAGAGTATTCTGCCAGTTCTGGATAATCCGCTATCTAAGAAGGTGCGAGGCCTCGTTGATAGCTTAAGGGCACAGAGATCGCGGTACATGAAGGTAACACTGATCCTGAACCTTAGATTTCTTACCTTGTCAAGTCCTCACCTGGAAAGGGGGTGGGTAGTGAGTAAGTGACTGAATAATGGGATTTCAGGGCATGTTTAATTCCTTTTGGCTCTGCCTCATGACCCTGTGTTCTGGCCATAGCTTATCGTGGTGAAACAGGAGGACAAGCTGGAGATGCTGTTCAAGCACTTCCTGGTGGAAGACAAGAGCCTGAGTGGGGGAGCATCCTATGTGGACTTTCTCTGTCATATGCACAAGGAGATTCGGCAGCTACTGAGCTAGAGAAAGTGGGTAAATGTCATAGGGTCCCAGGCCAGCTTCCAGAAAGTACCCAGGACAGCAGAGAAATCGGGACAGTCCCATATCTAATAAGTCATGTAATCTGACCTCAGTCTCTTTGTGGGGAGGGGAAAGTGTAAGGAGACACCTTCTTTCTGGGCTCAAGTTATCCTACACTCTGTCACGTCCTGCTGATGGAAGGTGTCCCTATCCCCTCACTTTATCCTCCTTTTCCTGCTAATCCTGCATAATGAATGTAGTTTCTCAGTTCACTGTATATGATTTGGTGTTGGGGGGTTTGGAGGCACCCAGACCCTTGCAATATTACATATCCCTTTGGACTAGCCTCCAAGAAGAAAGGGGCAGGCAAGAAGGAGTGGAGATCCCAGCGTTACTGTGAGGGGAGTGGCTAATTTAGCTCAGTGTCCTCAGCAACTTCCTATATTAGGGATGAAACATAGAGGTGCACAAGAGCTGGGGTATAGACCATAGATGGTGGAGAGAAAAGTGGTTGGTCCTTCTTGGGCCTGGAAGTCAGCAAGCCAAGTCAAAGTTACTGAGAGTGGTTGATTAGTTTTCTCTCTCTGCTTCCACTGCTCTTTCTCTTGCAATGATGGGTGATCACTCCATGGACAGAGGCACAATGTCAGAGATGAATAAGCCTGGGAACTGAGTTGCAAAGTATATTAATACCTGGGAGAGGTATCAGCCTTCTTTCCAGCTGGAGAGGCCCCAACACTGGATGGTTCTTTAGGGAGCCTGGTCATCAACTTGCAATACCTCACAGAGCCAGCCCACATCCCACTCTGAGCTCCCACTGGAAACACTGCTTCCTCAAGATGAGGGTTGTTGTGGAGAGAGGCAAAGGCGGCTGGAGCTCTGCCCTCTCCTGCTGGGACACCACTCAGGCCTTGGTATTGACAGAGTGGCTGACAGTTATCTTCCAACCCGAAGTGGCTGGGGCAGGACAAGGGCTAGGCTTGACGGTGGCCAGGCTTGCCTGCTCCCAGCCTGGGATGCCCCTGCTCTGGACCTCTCATTTCTCTTCATTGGTTTATTTTTCAATGCATCTTTAATTTGTAAAGAAATAAAATAAATTAAGATGTAACCAGTAGCCTCATGTTTACCCGCGACTATCACTTTCCCTCCAGCCCTTCCTGCCAGGATTAGCAGCTCCTGGGGAGTGGCTGGCAGAGCGGAGCTGCGCATGCGCAGTCTGCTCCCGTGGCGTAGGACCTCGTCCCGGTGCGACTCACTGCGAGGCGGAGTCCAGTGCTAGCTGAGGGGCGCCGGCTGCCAGAGTGGATATGGGGCCCAGCCGCACCGGGGCTGTACTTGCCGCCCTGGGAGTGCTTAGTGTCTGTGCGGTCAGCGGCTCGGGGCCCGAGGCGGAGAGGGAGACCGGTGGGGACGCGGGGTGGGCGGAGCCGTGGGATGGCGCGGTTTTCCGGCCGCCCTCAGCGCTGGGCGCGGTGGGGGTGGCGCGCAAGCCCGGGACCCCGCGGCTGGGGAGGGAGGAGGCCGTGGACTTGCCGGTGCTGCTGTGGTGGAGCCCAGGGCTGTTTCCCCACTTCCCAGGAGACTCGGAGCGCATCGATTGCGCGCGCGGCGCGTGCCTGGCGTCCCGAGACCGAGGGATGTGGGGAGACCCGCGGACGCGCGCACTGCTGTTCTACGGCACCGACTTCCGCGCGTCTGAGGCGCCACTACCGCGCATGGGGCACCAGAGCTGGGCGCTCCTGCATGAGGAGTCGCCCCTAAACAACTTCTTGCTGAGCCATGGTCCGGGCATCCGCCTCTTTAATCTTACCGCCACTTTCAGCCGCCACTCAGACTACCCGCTGCCACTGCAGTGGCTGCCCGGCACTGTCTATCTGCGCAGCGCCGCGCCGCCGCTCCAGGAGCGCGCAGAGTGGCG
Organism: Equus przewalskii; assembly: GCF_037783145.1. Lineage (NCBI taxonomy): Eukaryota > Metazoa > Chordata > Mammalia > Perissodactyla > Equidae > Equus > Equus przewalskii. The sequence continues at coordinate 61,555,993 of NC_091831.1, forward strand.
CCGTCGCGGCTATGCGCCGCTGCTTTATTTGCAGTCCCACTGCGACGTGCCTGCGGACCGGGACCGCTACGTGCGAGAGCTCATGCGCTACATCCGGGTGGGTGAGGGCGTGGCGGGGCTGGGGGGCGAGGGGGCGAGGGGGCGAGGGGGCCGGAGGCCAGGATCGCTGGTGTCCGGGCCGACATGCCGTACCCTCCTGAGTACTGTCCTCTACTCCACTTAGGTGGACTCGTACGGGAAATGCCTGCAAAATCGGGAGCTGCCCACTCCGCGGTTACAGGACACAGCCACAGCCACCACCGAGGATCCAGAGCTCTTGGCCTTCTTGTCCCGCTATAAGTTCCATTTGGCCCTCGAAAATGCCATCTGTAACGACTACATGACAGAAAAACTGTGGCGCCCCATGCACCTCGGTGCTGTGCCTGTGTACCGCGGCTCTCCCTCTGTGAGGGACTGGATGCCCAACAATCACTCCATCATCCTCATTGACGACTTTGAATCACCTCAGAAGCTGGCAGAGTTTATTGACTTTCTGGATAAGAATGATGAGGAATATATGAAATATCTGGCATACAAGGAACCTGGGGGCATCACCAACCAATTCCTTCTGGATAGTCTGAAGCATCGGGAGTGGGGAGTGAATGATCCTTTACTGCCTAACTACCTCAATGGCTTCGAGTGTTTCGTCTGTGACCACGAACTGGCTCGACTGGAGGCCGAGAAAGCCCATGCTGCCTCTCCTGGAGACATTCCTCTCCCTGAGCCTCACATTGCCCAGCTCTCACACCTGGACTGCCCAATGCCCACACCTGGCTTTGGCAGTGTGGAAGAGATTCCTGAGAATGACAGGTAATGGTAGCTGGGGTTACCTGCGGCCATCAAATCAAATGATGTACTTACTTGCTTACTGTGTGCAATGAACTAGCACTAGGTGCTGAGGGAATGTTGTTATAAGGAAGTTATGACATAGGATCACTTTGCCTTTAAGGTGTCAAGAATCTAGTTGGGTAGGTAAGACAAAAAGAGAAAGCTCAGTAAAAGATGTAAAATATAATTGAGGGCAACAACATATGAAAATCGGCTTTTGTGGACAGTATGTGTAATAGTGATTCAAAAACCCTTCAATCAGAGCAGAGGACCTGTTCAGGGAAGTGATGCGGGAGAGACAAAGTTGGGCAGACAAACTGGGGCCAGGCTATATATAGCTTGAATACCAGGCTGGGGAGTTGGACTGTCCTGAAAATCAACTCAGCTATTTATTGAGCACCTTCTACTTGGTAGGGATGAGGATGAAAAATACAAAGATGAGTGTTTTTAGGGAGGTTTGTCTGCAATAGTCAGGGTTTACATCTGGTAACCTGGCGTAATTTTATATAGCACCTCCTTTCACTCTTAAAATTACCATGAATTGGATGATAAATTGTATGTTCACCCTAGACAGAATAGAAGGAATGCTTTCAAAAGATAATTAACAATGGTGAGCAGTGTGGATTGGAAGGGAAGTGAGGAGGCTATTGCAGGAGGTGGCAGAAGGTGGTGGCATTGAGAAACAAGGTCAGCAGGGGAGGTAGGGTAGGAAAATGTTGAAGCCACTTTCATCAAACTACACCTGTTTGGGGGAGAGGCCATAAAAGATTATTAAGTTTAAGAAAGAGATGCTGCTAGAATGGGCTGCAGAGACTGACTTGGACAGTGGATGGCAGCAGAGGGCTGTTGATATATGCTGCTGGCACACTGGCCCTGGGAGTGGAGTCCTCCATCAAGTAATTTGTATCTAGTTTGTGCTGAACATAATATGATTTACTAGAGGAAAAGTGTAAAACATTAAAAAAAAAATAACATTCAGGCTATGTCTTATCTAGCCACTGGAAGCCACTGCACCTTCATTTTGATTATTAAAAATAAAGGTGCAACTTAAAAGGTAACCATCTAAATATGCTCCCTTGTTTCCATAGTGTGGCCCCTTGCCTTGCCTGCCTTTGACCTCCCTCCACACTTGGGAACCAACAGCAGGCAAGTCAGGAAGTTTAACTCATTGGGTGGGTTGTGTGATATATTCGTGTTTGTGGCTTATTGCATGTCACCTGGACTAGTACTGGATTTACTTCACGTTTCCTTTGCTTTGAAGCAGAAGCCTGTCCTAGCCAGGGACCACTGTATCTGCTTAAGATTCTTTAGCCCCATTCAGAGAAAGGCAGGACTCAGCTGTGCTGAGGTTCCATAATCCAACACCCATTTTGATGTTTCAGCTGGAAGGAGATGTGGCTGCAAGATTATTGGCAAGGTCTGGACCAGGGGGAAGCTCTTACTGCCATGATCCGCAACAATGAGACACAGCAGAGGAAATTTTGGGATTACCTACATGAAATCTTCATGAAAAGGAACCAAAATCTCTAATTACCCTTGTGAGAGCTTTTAACTTGGTAGAGCTTAGGAGATGGAAGTCCTTAATCTACCATGGGACATGAGAGGCATCCGCTGCACAAACTCTCATTCAACACTGTCTTATCATGAATTCAAAGAATTCCAGTTATATCCACTGATATTTTATCCTAATGATGTATAGCTAGGGTCTCAGCCTTTGGTAATAGGGCCACTCAAGAAGAGATGGAGGCATCCAGTTCATGGTATAATGGGAAACAGAAGCCTGAAACACCCATTTGATTCAAGGTGCTGATCCAATAGAATTTTTAAAGAACTGATTATTTCGCTAGCAATTTCATCCTCTCAGTTGTGATTGGAACAATACCTTACTACTTGGCTATGAATGAGGTAAGATGAGCCAGGTTTAGGGTCTTAAAATTTCGGTGCTATTCCTCAAACCCTTCATTATTCAATACTTTTCCCAATCTATTTTCCTCATCCCTTGCTTTATAAACTTTTACACTGGTGGCGAAGCAAAACTCCTGGTGGGTTGTATTCTGGTTCTCTGGAGTTGTACTTTTTACATCATTTACTTTGCATTTCATGTCAAACTTTTTCCTTTAAATGGCTTTTTCTTTCCTGGTTTTCCACAATTTCTGATGGAGATGCAACAGCCTTGCCACCATTCCCACATTCATTCTCTCCTGCATTAAACTGGTTATAGATTTGACAGCTTTTCTTACTGGGTGTTTGCTTCTTATCTAGGGCGTATCTGGAATGCCTTCTCTCCTCGTGAACAGCAAGATTCAGAAGCTAATGTATGCCATGTCAGTTTAATGAACTGTCTTGCTCAGATGGAGACTAAGGCTGGAAATGATGGCAGAAAAAGATATATATATATATATATATATATACATAAAATATTTAAATGATTTTGAAATGTTAAAATAGGCCAATGTAAATCAAAGTGCAAATTTTTATAGGTCTTTGTTCTTTTGTCTACCTAGTGAACTATTCCCTCTATTTTATTATTTTTATATACTACAAGTCTCATTTTCCCCCAAAGAGTCCTGAAAATTATGGTCAAAAAAACAGCCCAGCAATATAGCTCTAAAAATCATCTCATATTCTCTAGCACTTTTCACTCTAAGTGGGATGAATATTCCAACTTCATTCATTCTATTACTAGTTGATATCCTTCTATACAACTTTATGGTACTTACTGAGTCTGCATTTTGATGGAGCCCACCCAAGGCCCTAAGCTCAAGGTGATGAAAGGCGAGGCAAGAGATTTAAGCTACCACAAGTGGCTAGCTAAATTAAAAGCTTTTAGTCAGATTTGGGGATGTAGCTAAATGCTTCTATTGCTATGGTTTGCACATACAGCTTAATGGGCAGGGAGCTTTTCCTGGGGCAGAGGGACAAGACCTTAGACATTGGACCTTAGAGCTACCCTGGTTGTAATGCTGTATTATAAATTATCACTAGAGAAGTCCCATAGCTTATCAATATATCTAGTTTAGTGTGTGTGTGTATGTATATGTATACACACACACATTAACTTACAACCAGATATATAAATGTATATATATTAGATGCTTCAAGAGGGTCTCATACTTATTGTGACATCTAAAGATGTGGAAAAGCTATAATTTAGGCTGGATTTCACTGCCATGGCAGTTCTTTTTTCATCTTATTCTTTATTAAAAAGTGCTCTTCAAAACAGCATGGAAAGTTTGCTTACCCTGTTTGGACTTTTGCAGAAAAGAACAAGAGGGAAAGACAGACCTTCAAAAATACTTATGTTAAAATTTGATTTAGTAGGGATCCACAAAAGAAGTCAAATTCGGGACTCTGATTTCTAAGCTTGCAATCTATTTCAATGCAGGTGCTGCTTTATAGCGCAAAATATGTATTTCCCAAGTGCAAACTAAGGTTAGGACTCAAGTTTAATCATGTGCAATACAAGGGGTAAGTAATGGTTATGCAAGGTGTAGACTCACCCTTATCTCTCTAATTACACCAGTTCACATTGCCATTCGTTTAGCACTTTTATGTACAAAGTGGGCCAGTTGATTATGAATGATTGTGGCTGAAGACTCATGCCTGCTTTGTAGTCAGTGCTTCCTAGACTTTCTCCTTTATTGCTGTCACCATAAAAGTATTCACAAAAGAGCAGGGTAAACCAGGTGCTACATTTCCACAAGGGAAAGCAGAATCAGGAATAGCCACATGGTATTTAACTACTAGGCTTCATTTCTTCTCTGGAGAAAGCAAGCATTGTGAATTTTCTCTGGTTTGGTGGGGCCCAGCCTGCTCTGTATACAGCAGCAGGCTTGGGGTTACTGGTGGTAGAAGTGTCTGACAGGAATCAGTTTTATTTGTTTTGCTGGAGTCGGGGGTGGAGCATGGGGCTGATTCCTTTATCACTCCAGGTGTTGCTATTTTCTATTATCTCAGGTTTCACTTTGTGTAATAAATGGCTTCTTTTAAACAGTGTCTTCTGCTTGGTTATACTTCTGGGTTGAGCATGATAAAGCTGGAGACTTGTAAAAATATTTCAAACATTTGTTCATTTAACAAGTATTTATTGGCACTACTCTAGGCACTGGGGATTCAGCACTGAACAATATAGACAAGGTCCCTACACTCGTGGTGCTTATATTTTAAATGGGTGTGAGGGGCCGGCCCAGTGGCGCAGCGGTTAAGTTTGCACATTCTGCTTCAGTGGCCTGGGGTTCACCAGTTCGGATCCCAGGTGCGAACATGGCACTGCTTGGCAAGTCATGCTGTGGTAGGCGTCCCACATATAAAGTAGAGGAAGATTGGCATGGATGTTAGCTCAGGGCTAATCTTCCTCAGAAAAAAAATTAAAAAAATTTTTAACAATGGGTGTTGAGGGTAGGGCTGTAAACAGATAAATGAACAAGACAATTCAGACTATGATAGGTGCTATGAAGAAAATAAAACAGGTCGACACTGGTGGGGATGGAAGTCAGGGAATGCTTCTCAGACTCAACAGAAGAAAAAGAACCAGTGATGGGGAGATCACTGGGAAGATTCCAAACGTGATAAATGATTTTGTGTGTGTGTGTCTGTGTGTGAAGATTGGCCCTGAGCTAACATCTGTGCCAATCTTCCTCTATTTTGTATGTGGAACACTACCACAGAATGGCCTGATGAGCCGTGTGTAGGTCCGCACCCAGGATGAACCTGAAAATCCTAGGTCCCCAAAGCAGAGAAGGCGAACTTAAACCAGTAGCCACTTGGCCAGCACCCTGATTTTAGCACACTAAATTTACACAACCAAATAAATATTGCACCTCCAAAGTCGTCATCTTATGAACTGCAGGCTTGTTCAGGTTACACTTCCATTACCAGAAACATTCTTGCTTATTTGTAAATGCCTTAGAGAATCCATGGCACATCTTTGGACTGAGGGGTTTTTTTTTTTTTTTTGAGGAAGATTAGCTCTGAGCTAACATCTGCTGCCAATCCTCCTCTTTTTGCTGAGGAAGACTGGCCCTGAGCTAACATCCGTGCCCATCTTCCTCTACTTTGTATGTGGGACGCCTACCACAGCATCAAAATCAACAATTCTTGAAGGTTCATTAAAATAAAGCAAAAATCTTTCCCAACATAACATCTCAAAGTCGCCTATTTTGATTCGCTCCCATTGTCTCTGCCCTTGCCTATGTCAATCATCCTCTAGTCCCGCCTGCTGCCACGAGAAACTAGTGTCTACGTATCGGGGCCCTTTCCTGCGTGTTCTCGGCCTGGCATTGCTCCGAGAGTTCAGGGCCCAGACACTACAAAAGAGCGGCCTAAGTCAGGGTACGGGCTCCAAACAGTCTCCTTCTGACCTGCACGACAGTCTGGATCCACCAGTGTCCCAACCCAGCATCCGGGAGACCCGGCAAAGAAAAGAAGGAGGGGCATGGGGCTGCCTGGGCGGAGCTTGCTCTAGGCCGCGCGCCGAGCGTCGCCGAGCTCGTAGGGGTCACGCAGGCTCACGCACTGCGCCGCGGAGCCCGCCGGGAGCTTCGTGTGCAATGGCGACGCCCAGCCTTAGGGGTCGCCTAGCGCGGCTTGGAAACGCACGGAAACCTATACTGAAGCCCAACAAGCCCCTCATCCTCACTAACCGTGTCGGGGAACGGCGTCGGGAGAGGGGCGGTGAGCAGTTAGAGCCGTGGAGGCCCCAGAGCGGAAGCCGGAGGGGTGCAGGGGGCGGCTGGGGGGAGGACCGGAAGGTAAGGGGGTCTCCTTGTGACTGAGGGTCTCCCGGTTCTGCCCCTTCAGAGGCGACCTGTATCACGGAGATGTCGGTAATGATGGCTTGCTGGAAGCGGAATGAATTCCGCGACGAAGCTTGCAGAAAAGAGATCCAGGCCTTCTTCGATTGTGCTTCGAAGGCTGAGGTGACAAGCCTCCTCGGATGCTCCTGGGAGGAGAATGGGGGGGATATAGTAATGGTTCTCCTTGCCTCTTGCTGGGTGATAAAAAAAAGTCCCTCTCATTCTAGAAGGGTGAGGAAAGTTTTGGGAGCTATTTCACCTACGCCGAAGTGGGGAAGGTTACGATTTTGAAGACAATGTGATCTTGAGCGAATTGTTTCTTTGTACTGAGCTTTAGCTTTATCAGATGTAAAATGAAGTTAGTATTAAACACCCACCTCACAGAATTTTGCGAGTGTCAAATGAAGGAAGTAATGGGAGAACCACTTTGTAAAATTAAAGTTGCTTTTCAAACTGACATTATTGTCTAAAATAGAATTGAAGATAGTGAAGGACAGGTTGTTTGGTTTTCAGCCTAGACTGAGTTGCCAGCTGGCATGGTAGTTTCAGATCATACAGTCATTTGTAGGTCCCAAGCCCCTTTTGTTGAAAGGAGACACAAATCTCTTCAGGCTGGTTAATATTTTAGTGTGCTTTGGGACTTGGAGAGAACTATTGGCTTACGTCAGGGCAAACTGTAAAGCTGTCATTTTTGTTTTGTTCTGTGTTTTCAGGCAGCCCGAAAGATGAGATCAATCCAGGAGAACCTGGGAGAGTCCGGGAGTTTACCCCCTAAGAAAATTAATAATTTGTTACAGAGGTTTCCTAACAAACCTTATGTCAGCTGAAAATGGAGAAGCCTTTTCAATGACGGGACTGTAGCTTCTGAGAATTATGCAGAGGCATTTTAGAAACATTTGCACTGTTATACTCTCTTTGCAGAGTAAAAGGAGACAAAACCACTTTTTTTGTCCTTTGGAACCATTGTCTCTGTGGAAGTTATGCTTTATCTTGAAATAAAATCCTCTGAAGAGAACTTGGCCTTTTGTTGTGGATTAGGTACTCCCTTCATACTTGAACCCTGTATCCTCCCCTAGAAGTTCTTTGCTCCCTGATTTGCCCCAGGAGCGGGACAAAGATCTGTCTTATCCTGCATTTGAAGTCGTTTTCACCATTTGGTGCCCTCGCCTTTGGATGCACTAAGGATGTTGAAATCTGTCTATATACTGGTTGTTGCCATCATCTGTAAGTATTTAGTGACTACCTATTTTGTGCGTAGCGCCTGCAATGTGCTGCCAGAATAATCAGAAGTTCACAAACTCGTGACCGAAAGATACTACAGATGTATTTTATTTGGCTCACACAGTTAAAACTTTTTTTAAATTAACTGACCACATTCAAAAATAGGGAAAATGTCATAAAGAATCCACTTTTTAGCTTTTAGAAAGAAAACAGGAGATTTGGCAACCCTAGTTTCTTATTCCCACATAGCAATGATCAAGTAGAGCTGATTATCATTTGTCTCCATTCTCCAGGGAGCTGGCCACAGGACTCTCCCAAATGGTGAAAGAGACTTAATTGGCAATTATCTTCTTTGTGTATCACCTGCCCACTTCTCTTATTAAGTCTCATTAAGTTGTCTACCTGGTTGCTGAAGGCATTTACAGATGGTCTGACTTACGATGGTTTGACTTATGATTTTTTGACTTTATGATGGTGAGAAAGCCATATGCATTCAGTAGAAACCATACTTTGAATTTCGATCTTTTCCTGGGCTAGCAATATGCAGTACAATACTCTCCTGTGATGCTGGGTAGCTGCAGTGAGCCACAGCTGCCAGTCAGCCACACATGAAGAGGGTAAACATCTGATACAACCATTTTGTACCCATATAACCATTCTGTTTTTCGCTTTCAGTACAAAATTCAATAAATTGTGTGAGATAGTCAACACTTTATTATAAAATAGGCTTTGTGTTAGATGATTTTGCCCAATTGTAGGTTAATGTAAGTGTTCTGAGCACGTTTAAGGTAGGCTAGGCTAAGCTATGATTGTTTAGTAGCTTAGGTGTATTAATTGCATTTAAAAATTTTGTTTTTAAGATTTTATTTTTCCTTTTTCTCCCCAAAGCCCCCTGGTATATAGTTGTATATTTTTAGTTGTGGGTCCTTCTAGTTGTGGCATGTGGGACGGCGCCTCAGCATGGCTTGATGAGCGGTGCCATGTCTGTGCCCAGGATCCAAACTGGTGAAACCCTGGACCACCAAAGCGGAGTGCACGAACTTAACCACTCGGCCACGGGGCCGGACCCCTAAATGCATTTTAGACTTAACGATGTTTTCAACTTAATGATGGGTTTATCAGAATGTAACCCCATTGTAAGTCAAGGAAGATATGTGCTTTTCTGACCCCCTGATATTAGAAACAATTGTATAGCATTTATGTATACTTTCCCCTTTCAGGCATAACTGAGTTAACTTTTTTTCTGTGTACTTCACAGTATTAAATGGACGAAGGGATCAGTGGGGTTTAAAGCTCCAGTGGGATAATTATTAAGATAAAGATGAGTCTTGATTCCCTGACCCGCCACAGCTGCCTCTTTTAGTAGTCCTCATACACCATAGGTACAGCAATTGGGCAATTGCTTGGTTCTACAAGCTGAGGCTTTTAGCTATAGGAAGAAGCTTAGTACTTAGGCACTTTGAACTAGACTTAGGACTTCCTAACCTCTGGTCAAGACACTCCCAGTAAGAGGTCTGTGAACGTGGATGGGAAAAACTTTTATCTTTAACCACAACCAGAGTTTAGCATTTCAGTTAGGACTGTGGGAAACAAACCACAGTACCATTAGCAATACCTATATGAAATCAGTATTTTCATATCATGTTACAGTTTGTTACAGATATCTCAATATTATTTATATTCATCACTAGCTTCAAAATTATGGTAATTACACTTAGTGCTAGATCTTATTTAATGTGTAGATAAAAACTTACTACCATGTTACAAATTTTTTTTAACTTTTCTTTTTTGAGGAAGATTAGCCCTGAGCTAACATCTGCCATCAATGCTCCTCTTTTTGCTGAGGAAGACTGGCCCTGAGCTAACATCCATGACCATGTTCCTCCACTTTATATGTTGCATGCCTGCCACAGCATGCCTTGAGAAGCAGTGCATAGGACTGCACCTGGGATCCGAACCAGTGAACCCGGGGCGCTGAAGCGGAATGTGTGAACTTAAGTGCTGCACCACTGGGCCAGCTCCTACAAAATTTTTCATTAATATTTTGATAATTGTATTTCAACATAATTCGTTTCTTTTGTAATTCTAATATTTTGTGCATTTACAATCTGAGAAGGGAGCGGGGGTCTAGGGACATCACCAGGCTAGGAAAGGGTCTGTGGCACAAAAAAAAGGCTAAGAACCCCTAGAATCAAAGGCCCCACTGTCAAACAGTACAATCACTTCCTGAAATAAAGTGCCTTCTTTTCCTAGTGCTTCCCCAATTAGACCCTATAAAATAGTCTTATGGAATGCAGGCTTCTGGACTACAATTCCCACAATGTGTTGCGGCTCGGGGCCTATCCGGAGTTGGGACAGTAACTCCACCCAGTGATTTCTGTGTTGTCTGTTGACAGCCTACGATTCCCGTCATGCGTGGCGGCTGTTTATTCCTTAGGGACATTATGGACTCCGAGTTATCGCTGGGATCTGTAGTTATTTCGTATACCTTTGAGGGTTGGCTTCCTCTAATGATATCTGAGGGTGCGCTCGAGGAAAAAAAGCAGGAAATGCAGCAATTAAACAAACAGATCCCCTACATCCGCCCGTACCCGGTCGGGTTGCGGAGCACGCGAGGGCGGAAGTGGTGGTGGCCGGCGCGGCCGGAAGTTCAGATCAGCTGATGGGGGAGGCGGCGCCGCAGCCCAGGAGAGGCCCCGGCTGCCGAGCGCTTCGTCCGGGCCCTGAGTCTCCGAGACTGGCCACGATCCCTGTTTGCACCTCGCAGGTGGGCGAGGCACTGTACCTTATCTCTCTCAGGCCTGAAATCCTCGCCCGGGACGGCCGCCCTGAGCGCCCCGGCCACTCCCAGCCCCGGCTCGCCCCTCAGGCCCCGGGCCTCCCCTCAGCCCCCGGCCGGCGGCCCAGGCCCCGGATCCGCGGGGGGGGACCCGGCCCAGGGGGGTGCGGGCCCCATGGAGCTGATGTTCGCGGAGTGGGAGGATGGAGAGCGCTTCTCATTCGAGGATTCGGACCGCTTTGAGGAGGATTCGCTCTGTTCCTTCATCTCCGAGGCCGAGAGCCTCTGCCAGAACTGGCGGGGATGGCGCAAACAGTCAGCGGGGCCCAATTCCCCCACTGGCGGCGGCGGTGGAGGTGGCGGTGGCGGTACCAGAATGCGAGGTGAGGGTGAGCGCGGGGGAAGGGAGCGGGCAGGCCCTGCTCCAGTCTTGCTCGAGAGCTGTCCCTGCTCAGGAGCTGTCCCGGACCACGAGCTGTCCCAAGCTTAGAACAGACTTCAGGACTCGCTTTTCCGGTCTTCCTGGGGTTGGCTTTTCCACACCAGCGTGTGTGTGTGTGTGTGTGTTGGGGTCATGGCTGGGAAATCCTGGGTTGGATAAGATTAGCGACAGAAAGTAGATCTCTTGTCGTTCATTGGCCTTAGAAATGGGGTAAGGGAGAAGAGTCTCCTCTCACACTTGGGAATACTTACCGAGTTTAGCCTGAGGCAAGCCAGAAAGTAGACATAAGAGGATGTGAGTAGAGAGTAGACTATGAAAAAGTGACCACTTTAGGTGTGTCACCCCATTGCAAAGTGCATTGGGAGCTCCTTGATTCAGGGTGATGATCTCTGATCCCAGTTGCACTACGAAGGGACTCCACTTAGAGGAAAGTGGTGGTGAACTGGCCTGTGAGAGGAGATGTCACATAGGTTTAGATCAGAGACTTGGTTCCTGGCCATATGGAACATCTGTCAGAAGCCAAGGCTGGGACCGCTGGATTAGAGCCTCAGCTTTACATCATCTGGGGCCTGGGAAAGAGTGTGGGTAATTGTCTCTGGAGTCTCCTTATGAAACACTCTTCCTGCTTTTCACCGTGAGTTTCTTTCATTTGTGAGTCTTTCAGGGAATTAACTGATTAGTGCTGTGAAGGATTTTGCTTTTATTAAAGGAGATAGAAAGGAGAATGGTAAGAGAAGCCCCTCAGGCTCGGGACTCACCACATCCTTTCCCTGCCATTCTCATGGCGGAGTTTTTGTCCTGGGCCTCAAGAGAAACTTTTTTCAGCAGTTAAAGGGTTTAATTTGTGAGTCTACTCTGGCTATTCCAAGAGTCCTGTTTTCCAAACTGCCCTCCAGAGATTCCTAGCATCCCTTTGGTTCAGGGAGAAATTTACACGTGTCACTTTTTAGGAGTTGTATTCGACTTCAGCTGGAGAGATAGTATATGCTCTGTGTTCACACATGTACACACACACACACATGCACACACACTCACATGCAGATCATAGGCATTTTCACTCTGGGTCATCTCTGGCCTTTCCCTTCTTTCATTTTGGCATGTGTGGGTAGCCTTGGGGCTTAGAGCTCCTTCATTTTGAGAGAAGTAACTGAAGATGGTGAGGATGGTAGTGAAGAGTTTCAATATATTGCTATCTACCTGAATAGGTTAAAATCTAGGAAAGCATGTCATTTCCCCATTCCTTCCTGGGCTACCTTCACTTGCTCACTTGTAAGATAAGAAGATTAAAATTTTTTTAAAAAGGTTCCTTTCAGCTCCATGATTTTCTGATCTGTCTTCTAATCTGACTAGCAGTTTGGTAAGATATGCAATCTGTTGTGTTTCACTGCTTTTTGATTAAAACAGTGTGGGAAATTTTGAGTGGTAACTTCATCCTTCTCCAGGTGATCCAGGAGCAGCAGCTATGTTCCCTTGGGATAACCTATTCCCTGCCCCCCCACCGCCACCCCACCCCAGGCTTCCATTGTGGCAAGCCAGGGTTCAGGTGTGCCAAAAGAAATGCAGGCTCTTTTGCTTCTGGAGGTCCCTCTCTCAACTCTTCTGGGCTCTGGCCTATCTTCCCACTTTAGATGGAGGCCTGGAGTCATCTAGAGAAAAAGCGACAGTAAAAAAAGCAGTTAGAGAAGAGAATGCCAGAGGAGAGATATTAACAATGTAATATGAATCTAATGTGCTAGGTATATGGGAAATTAGATGCCAATCCATGTGGGAGGGGTTACTTGCTAGGATCCTGGAACACACCTGTTTGGTCAGGAGTTTCTGGAATATTTCTGATATCCTCTGTTTCAGACCTTAGGTAGCAGACTGTGGGCTAGGGATTGTTTAGCTCCTCTCCCCCAGATGGAGTCTTAAGGATTAGTATATCCAGACAGGAGGGTCCCCTTGGTATTTCATCCAAATCTCCCCTCTCTCTCTTTCTTTCTTTCTTTTTTTTTTTTGAGGAAGATTAGCTCTGAGCTAACATCTGCCGCCAATCCTCCTCTTTTTGCTGAGGAAGACTGGCCCTGAGCTAACATCCATGCCCATCTCCCTCTACTTTATATGTGGGAGGCCTACCACAGCATTGCCTGCCAAGCGGTCCCATGTCCACACCCAGGATCCGAACTGGCGAACCCTGGGCCGCCAAAGTGGAATGTGCGCACTTAACCCCTGTGCCACCAGGCTGGCCCTGGCCCCTCCCCTCTCTTTCTTAGTGAAGGTGGGACCCTAGATGTGGCATAGGCCTTGGTGCTAAGTAATCATGGCCCTTTTCATTTCCCCTTCTCTTTCTCTTCACCTCAACCTTTGTTTCCAAAGATGGACTGGTGATCCCATTGGTGGAGCTGTCAGCAAAACAGGTGGCATTTCATATCCCATTTGAAGTGGTGGAGAAAGTTTACCCACCAGTGCCTGAGCAGCTACAGCTCCGAATTGCTTTTTGGAGCTTCCCTGAAAATGAAGAGGATATTCGGTGAGGCTAAAGGACTGATGGCTGGGAGTGGGGTCCTGATGTTCCACACCATATGCTGGGCTTCCTGTAGAACAAAGGAGATACTGTATTTGGGGCTGTGGTAAGCAGAAGACAAGGGGAGGAGGGAGAGCCTGGATGGAGTGACACTGGAGAGAGAGTGCCCAGGGCATTGTGGTCTCTGACAGGGTCTGTAGGTTATTTGCTGAGTTGTGGCTGTATTGTCTTCTTCACTCCCAGGCTGTATTCCTGCCTGGCCAACGGCAGTGCAGATGAGTTCCAGCGAGGGGATCAGCTGTTTCGTATGAGGGCTGTGAAGGACCCACTGCAGATAGGTAAGAGTCTCACCATGCCCTGTGGTACCTCCTGCTCTTCTTATCTCCTGGGTTATGAATTAAGGACCTACTGCAAGAAGCTGGAGCAGGTTGTCTGAATAACTGCAGGGCCAGGGTCAAGGGCAGAGACCTATGTCTTGGCAGCTCTCCCTGACCATACCCATGTTTCTCCCCAGGGTTCCACCTGAGTGCTACAGTGGTGCCACCTCAGATGGTCCCCCCTAAAGGGGCCTACAATGTGGCTGTGATGTTTGACCGCTGCCGGGTCACTTCCTGCAGCTGCACCTGTGGGGCTGGGGCCAAATGGTGCACCCACGTCGTGGCACTCTGTCTCTTCCGCATCCACAACGTGAGGCCCTCCCAATTTATCCCGGCCCTATCCTACGCTCCATCCCCCCCTTCTCTGCTGCATGCCTGGCCACAATGTGAGCCCCCTCGCCTCCCCTACTCTGCCTCTCTGTCCCCAGCTCCAGCATCAGTGAGCCTTTTCTCAGGTTGTTCCATTTCTCTCTGACCCCTTCAGGCTTCTGCAGTCTGCCTGCGGGCCCCAGTCTCAGAATCCCTGTCTCGGCTGCAGAGGGACCAGTTGCAGAAGTTTGCTCAGTACCTCATCAGTGAGCTCCCTCAGCAGGTGAGTTAGGTTGGCACATCCTCCTCCAACTAGCTCCAGGGCAGCATATCAGCCTTCCTGTTAGGCCCAGGCCTCTGGGTCACCTATGCCTTTGTCCCTTTCCTCCTCAGATCCTCCCTACAGCCCAGCGTCTCCTGGATGAACTCCTCTCCTCCCAGTCAACAGCCATTAATACAGTGTGTGGAGCCCCAGGTGAGTGTGGTGAGAAAGAAGGGCAGTAGGAAGAAAGCAAGCTGGTAGCGCAGAGTGCCACTTACTAAAGGCTTGCTGTTGTCAGGCAAATCCAGGCCCCTATCTCTAGGTGACTAACTGCCTATCGTCCCTAGACCCCACAGCAGGGCCGTCAGCCTCCGACCAGAGTACTTGGTATTTGGATGAATCGACACTCACTGACAACATCAAGAAGACACTGCACAAGTTCTGTGGCCCCTCTCCTGTGGTCTTTAGGTAAGTTGGATCTTTTCATGCCTGTTTCTGTGGTGGAAGGGGAGCATCTCTCAGGCTGTTGATAGATACTTTGTTAATACCTGCATCTTCCACCTTTTATTCACTGCACTGGTACGGTGCCTGGCACACAGAAGATGTCACTAATGAAATCAGTGCACAATTATAATTTTATGTAGTCACAGAGTGGTCTGCTAGGTAGAACAGGAGCTATTTTTCTTCATTTGAGATTGGGAAATTGAGGCAGAGGGAGATTAAGAATTTTTGGCATGGACGTTCTTTTTTCCCTGTACTCTCTATTTTGGGTCAGAGCGCCTTATGTGTCAAAGCCCTGTTGCACTTTCACTTGCTTTATTCAGCCCCATCTTAGGGCCATCATTTTCCACTTTGCTACTTTCACAGTGATGTGAACTCCATGTATTTGTCTTCCACGGAGCCTCCGGCTGCTGCTGAGTGGGCATGTCTGCTGCGCCCTCTGAGGGGCCGTGAGCCAGAGGGCGTCTGGAACCTGCTTAGCATCGTGCGGGAGATGTTCAAACGGAGGGACAGCAATGCTGCTCCCTTGTTGGAAATCCTCACTGACCAGTGCCTCACCTATGAACAGGTAATCCCCCAGAGTTGGGTAGCCCCATGGTGGTTCATTCTCTCCCTCTCTTAACCTTATTCCCCTCTTGGTGACAGGGACACTGGGGAGGGCTACTCTATCTCCAAGCTATTAGGTTCATCTCAGAGCCCTCTTTGTTTCCAGATAACAGGTTGGTGGTACAGCGTGCGCACCTCAGCCTCACACAGCAGCGCCAGTGGGCACACAGGCCGTAGCAATGGGCAGTCAGAGGTGGCAGCCCATGCATGTGCCAGCATGTGTGACGAGATGGTCACACTGTGGAGGCTGGCTGTGCTGGACCCTGCACTCAGCCCCCAGCGGTGAGTCTCCCCCTAAGCTCACCACAGCTTGGAGACTGGGCCAGCCTAGGACAGACCGAGCCCTCTTCTCCTTGTATACATAAAGACGTACATTCTTCTAGTCCTAGGGCAATGGGAGGTGCTGAGCATTAGGGTTACCAGTGATTTATGAGTGCTTTTCTTTCTTCCTTCTCTCCCTTAAATAGCACCCACTTTCTAAAACTCACAAGTATTGGAGTGATGTCTGTGGGGCTTAAAAAGTGCTTCCCTAGGTCCTTCCCTGTGCCCCCCTTCCAGGATATATGCCTACTCCATCCCCTCCCATCCCTTCTTGGTGCAGAGTATAGCCCTCCGCAGCCTCCTCCCCTTTGTTCCCACAGCCGCCGGGAACTGTGCGTGCAACTACGCCAGTGGCAACTAAAGGTGATTGAGAATGTGAAGCGGGGACAGCACAAGAAGACCCTGGAGCGGCTCTTCCCTGGCTTCCGGCCTGCAGTGGAGGCCTGCTACTTCAACTGGGAAGAGGCTTACCCACTTCCCGGCGTCACCTACAGCGGCACTGACCGGAAGCTGGCATTGTGCTGGGCCCGAGCCCTGCCTCCTCGGTCAAGTGCCTCCCGATCTGGGGGCCTGGAGGAATCTCGGGAGCGGCCTCGCCCTCTTCCTGCTGAGCCAGCAGTGCGGCCCAAGGAGCCTGGGGCAAAGCGCAAGGGATTGGGTGAGGGGGTCCCCTCATCGCAGCGGGGTCCCCGCCGCCTCTCAGCTGAGGGGGGAGATAAGGCTCTGCATAAGACGGGTCCAGGTGGGGGCAAAGCCAAGGCACTGGGTGGGGCTGGCAGTGGGGGCAAGGGCTCCACAGGCGGTGGGAGCAAGCGACGGCTGAGCAGTGAAGACAGTTCCCTGGAGCCGGATCTGGCCGAGTTGAGCCTGGATGATAGCAGCCTCGCCCTGGGTGCAGAGGCCAGCACCTTTGGCGGATTCCCTGAGAGCCCGCCACCCTGCCCTCCCCCTGGTGGCTCCCGAGGCCCTTCCACCTTCCTTCCTGAACCCCCAGATACTTATGAAGAAGATGGTGGCGTGTACTTCTCAGAAGGGCCTGAGCCTCCCACAGCCTCTGCTGGCCCCCCTGGCCTATTGCCTGGGGAGGTCTGTACCCGGGATGACCTCCCTTCCACAGATGAGAGTGGCAATGGGCTCCCCAAAACCAAAGAGACAGCCCCTGCTGTTGGAGAGGAGGATGATGACTACCAGGCATATTATCTGAATGCCCAGGATGGGGCTGGGGGCGAGGAAGAGAAGGCCGAGGGCGGGGCTGGGGAGGAGCACGACCTGTTTGCTGGGCTGAAGCCACTGGAGCAGGAGAGCCGCATGGAGGTGAGGGGACTATGAGGGTGCTCCTTAGCCACAGCTGGGAGAGGGGCCATCTGGCTCTAGTTGGGAGTGTCAGGACCATAGCATGACTATTCGAGTCCTATAGCAGGCTCCTAACTGGCTTCCCTGCTTGCAGTCCATTCTCTTCACTGCTTCCATATTGATTTTCCTGCAATATCTGATTGTGTCACTCTGCTGCTTAAAACTCTTCAGTGGTTTCCCATTGCCCTTAGGATAAAAATGAAGATCCTTGGCATGACCTGTGAGGCTCCGTTTGGTCTGATCTTTGCTTTTCCAGCCTCATCTAGCTACTCTGTCCCTTATACTGCAGTCAGTTGCACCATTCCTGTGGCTTGCCATGTTCTCTCTTGCATCCATACTTTTGCACAAATTGGCCTTTTTGCCTGGAATGTTCTTCCCTTCCCTTACCTGGTTAGCTCCTATTCCTTCTTTAGGTCTCAGAGATCTTAGTGATCACTTCCTCTAGGAAGTCTTCCCTGAGACTGCCTCTCTGCCCCAAGTCCCAATAAGGTATCCCACTCACCTCCCCTCTTGACCTTTCCCAGTAGCGGCTGGCTTCACACTGGTTTGTATGTTTGTGTGTTTGTTTCTCTAACCAGACTGTGAGTTCCTGTGGTACACCCAGGACCAGCATAGAGCCCACATATATAGCAGGTGCTCTGGGGATGTTTGCTGTATGAGTGAGTATGGTGTCCTGCCCCCGGAAGTTGGGGCTTCAATATGTCTGGTGCCCATGTCCTCTCTCCAGGTATTATTTGCCTGTGCTGAGGCCTTGCATGCACATGGCTACAGCAGTGAGGCCTCCCGTCTCACTGTGGAGCTTGCCCAGGATTTGCTAGCCAACCCACCTGACCTCAAGGTAGAGCCGCCCCCTGCCAAGGTGAGAGAGACCGCCCACCTTTTCCCTCCCCACTTATCCCTAACCCTCTCCCATGCCCCACCCCAAGTGAGAGCTTCCTTCTCCCTCAACCAAGGTGAGTCAGACTCATCTGCCTGCCTCCTTGTGCTTCCCTCTTTAGGGCAAGAAGAACAAGGTATCTACAAGCCGTCAGACCTGGGTGGCTACCAACACCCTGACCAAGGCAGCCTTCCTGTTGACAGTGCTAAGTGAGCGCCCAGAGCATCACAACCTGGCCTTCCGAGTTGGCATGTTTGCCTTGGAGCTCCAGAGGCCCCCAGCTTCTACCAAGGCCTTGGAGGTCAGAGATTCTGTCTGAGCCTTGTACTGAAGTCTCCATTGATCTCCAGTGAGCTGTTAGAGGTCTATGGTCCTTCCTGTGCCCTTAGGTGAAGCTGGCATACCAGGAGTCTGAGGTGGCCGCTTTGCTCAAGAAGATTCCTTTGGGTCCAAGTGAGATGAGTACCATGCGGTGCCGGGCAGAGGAACTTCGGGAGGGGACACTCTGTGACTATCGGCCTGTTTTGCCTCTCATGTTGGCCAGTTTCATCTTTGATGTTCTCTGTGCTCCAGGTATGGTGCCTGATTCTACAGCAAATCAGGAACTAGGGTAGGGGTAGCTTTCTTGAAGAAAAAACCAAGAGCCCCAAAGCTCTGAATCGCCTTTAGGACTCATGAGGCAGCTTCATGGGAGGGTCTGGAATGATGAGGGTCTTGTGTTCCCTCCCTTTCATTCTTTTCATGCTACTTGTATCTGCCTGACTTACCTCAACTTTTATCCAGTGGTTTCCCCCACGGGTTCCCGGCCCCCAAGTCGCAACTGGAACAATGAGATGCCTGGGGATGAGGAGCTGGGATTTGAAGCAGCAGTTGCTGCCTTGGGTGAGTCTGTCAGTGTCTTGAGCATGTCTGTGAGCTAAGCCTGGCTCGGGCCTTGAAGGACATGAGGCATGGGCTTTGTTCCGAAGGGGCTCTATGGTAATGGGAAAGCCAGGATGACATGTATGACCCAAGTAATGCCTATGAAGCAGTCAAGAATTTAGGGCAGAAATGTGTGCTATGGGTGTTGGGTGTTAGAAGGACAGCAAAACAGAAATCTAGGGAAAGGCCCCAGGAAGGAGGTAGAATATGGAATGTGGGTTAAAAGATCAGTTAAGTTCTAGGTAGGGGGACAAAAACACTATGAGTAAAGTTTACACAGGGGCAATCACATCTTAATGAGAGTCCATCTTCTCTGAAGTGATGGGTATGCTGGGAAGGTAGAGTGGGCTAGGTTATGAAGGTCTTAAAAAGCAGACCGGAGCTCAGGCTGGATATAATAGGCAATGGGGACCTTCCCTAGGGGATGTGAGTTGGACCAGGAGAACTCCTTGCCTCACATGCTGGTGGCTGGGGAGCCCTGGCCTGTTTATCTGTGCTGTCTTGGGAGTTATGGCCATTCTGAGTCCCCATGGGCTCCTCCTTCTCACAGGCATGAAGACAACAGTGAGTGAGGCAGAGCACCCCCTCTTATGTGAAGGCACACGTCGGGAGAAGGGTGACCTGGCATTGGCACTAATGATCACTTACAAGGATGACCAGGCCAAACTCAAAAAGGTAAGAGATTGAGATACAGGGATTTTGACAGGCAAAGAGAGCAGATTTTACCACCTTTCTTGGGAGTACAATGAGAAAAGGTCTATTCTGCCCATAAAGAAATAAGTGGAGAATCTTGGGTACACCTCATAAAGAACAAGAGAGACCAATGACTCTTATAGGAGTGCTTGGGCAAGGGGTGAAGGAGAAGCAAAGGGCATAAAGTAACTTGTTCATTCATTCATTTATTTCAATATTTATTGAATATCAATATACTCAGCCCTGTGATAAGTGTTATAGAAGACACTAGGATATGTAACCCAGCCTCTCTTTCAGGAGGTTCTTCTATAGTTATAACTGGGGAAGCCTTCCTGAGGAAATAGTTTTAAGCTGTTTCAAGGAGAAAGAAAGGTAATAGAAGTCAGGAGATAAAGGGCATCCTGTCACCGCTTCTCTGTCCTCCAGATCTTAGACAAACTCTTGGACCGAGAGAGCCAGACGCATAAGCCACAGACACTGAGTTCGTTCTACTCATCTAGCCGCCCAGCCACAGCCAGCCAGAGGTCTCCTTCAAAGCATGGGGCCCCATCTGCCCCAGGGGCCCTGCAGCCACTGACCTCAGGCTCTGCAGGGCCTGCTCAGCCAGGGAGTGTGGCAGGGGCTGGGCCAGGCCCCGCTGAGGGCTTCACAGAGAAGAATGTGCCTGGTGAGGTGGGGGCACTGGGCAGGGGGGATGAATGGTATGGAGTCATGTTGGGATCCCCTTTCCTGGGCTCATCCCAGTGTCCTATTTTCCCCACCTAGAGAGTTCCCCACATTCCCCCTGTGAGGGTCTCCCATCTGAGGCAGCTTTGACCCCAAGGCCAGAAGGGAAGGTTCCTAGCCGCTTGGCTCTTGGCAGTCGTGGAGGCTACAATGGACGGGGCTGGGGCTCCCCAGGGCGGCCTAAGAAGAAGCACACAGGTATGCCAGCCTGTGGGATGACATGGAGGGAAGGATATTCCTGACGGTCGCAGTCTGCCTTCTGAGACTGACTTGTCTTGTGGGGTTAGGCATGGCCAGCATTGACAGCAGTGCCCCTGAAACAACATCAGATAGCTCTCCCACCTTAAGCCGGAGGCCACTTCGAGGGGGCTGGGCCCCTACCTCCTGGGGTCGAGGACAGGACAGTGACAGCATTAGCAGCTCTTCCTCGGACTCCCTTGGCTCCTCATCCTCCAGTGGAAGTCGCCGGGCCAGTGCCAGTGGAGGGGCTCGGGCGAAGACAGTTGAAGTTGGCAGGTCAGTGGGAAGAAATACCCATCTCCTCTGATCTGGCTCACCCTCAGAGCCACATCCCTAGTGTAATCCAACTATTGTCCCCCGCAACATCCTCACTTTTATACCCTAGTCTTACCCAACCTACCTGGACACCCATTTCAGAGAAACCCCAATCCCCGTCCCTACCCCATTGCCCCTTCAGGTACAAGGGCCGCCGTCCCGAGAGTCATGCCCCCCATGTACCCAATCAGCCGTCAGAGGCAGCTGCACACTTCTACTTCGAGCTGGCGAAGACAGTGCTGATCAAGGCAGGAGGCAACAGCAGCACTTCCATTTTCACACATCCATCTTCCTCAGGGGGCCACCAGGGTCCTCACCGCAACCTGCACCTTTGCGCCTTCGAGATTGGGCTTTATGCCCTTGGCCTGCACAACTTTGTTTCTCCTAACTGGCTCTCACGTACCTATTCTTCCCACGTTTCCTGGATTACAGGTAAATCCAATGTCTTGATTTAGGTATGGGAGGGGGGGTTAATTGATAAGAGAAAAGAGCATTATCCTTGTGGATTATTAATCTGATAGGAGGGATACCATTCCCACTCCCCAGAGGTGCTATGCTAACCCCACTCTGCATTTCTCTCCTTCCCCTGAAGGCCAGGCAATGGAGATTGGCAGTGCAGCCCTGACTATACTGGTAGAGTGCTGGGATGGGCACCTGACGCCCCCTGAGGTTGCATCCCTGGCTGACAGGGCATCACGGGCACGAGATTCCAATATGGTGAGGGCAGCAGCAGAGCTAGCCCTAAGCTGCCTCCCTCATGCCCATGCGTTGAACCCCAATGAGATCCAGCGGGCCCTGGTGCAGTGCAAGGAGCAGGTATTTCTACAGGCAGTCCGGGGACCTGCTTTGGGGCATCTGGGCAGGGAGGATGGGCATGGGAAAAGCTGATGACCCAGCTCTTGATTCCCATATCCTGGAGTTCACAAACTATTCAGTTTTTCCTCTTACAGTGACACTTGACGTATTAATATGTTTTCACATCTGTTACTTCCTTTGCTTTACAACTCTGAGTTTAGGATTATTCTTATTTTACAGATAAGGAAATGGAGGTCTGTAGTTCAGGGACCAAGATGATCACCAGGATGGAATACTTAGGGGAGATAATGGGACTTGGATTGGGGGGAGTGGCTAACTTAGTTTGTAACTGGGACTATAACCTGGGTCTTGACTTCTACTGGTCAGCAAGTAGTTATTTGTTCAGTATCTGTGTGAAGCATTCACTGCTCTGACACTGACTTTGAGCATTGGCCCTGACCTCTGATGCCTCCCAGAGAACCAGCCAATTCTAAGGGAGGCATTGGAATGTCATCTAAAACCATCCCTGAGTAAAGCCCTTCCCGGCTAACCCTCTATGCCCCTCCCTTCCAGGATAACCTGATGTTGGAGAAGGCCTGCATGGCAGTGGAAGAGGCGGCTAAGGGTGGGGGTGTATACCCCGAAGTGTTGTTTGAGGTTGCTCACCAGTGGTTCTGGCTATATGAGCAAACAGCAGGTGGCTCATCCACAGCCCGTGAAGGGGCTACAAGCTGTAGTGCCAGTGGGATCAGGGCAGGTGGGGAGGCTGGGCGGGGGCTGCCTGAGGGCAGGGGGGGCCCAGGGACTGAGCCAGTTACAGTGGCTGCAGCAGCAGTGACAGCAGCAGCCACAGTGGTGCCAGTCATCTCGGTGGGGTCCAGTTTATATCCGGGTCCAGGACTGGGGCATGGTCATTCCCCTGGCCTGCACCCCTACACGGCTCTACAGCCCCACCTGCCCTGCAGCCCTCAATACCTCACCCACCCAGCTCACCCTGCCCACCCCATGCCTCATATGCCCCGGCCTGCCGTCTTCCCTGTGCCCAGCTCTGCATACCCACAGGTGAGACCAATGTTCTACTGGGGGGTTGGGCACGTGGGAGAACATTGGGAGTTCATGGGGTTGGAGTAGGATACTCTGGGAGGATAATAGGGCTGTTCCAAGAGTCCTGGTGAGTTGGTGGGAGTCTGGGGGATGCAGCCTAACTAAGAAAGTAGGGATACCCAGTTGTGAGACGAAGAGGGAAGAGCTACATCCTAATGTAATTTATCTTGTCGTCTTCTCCTTGCCTCTAGGGTGTGCATCCTGCATTCCTGGGGGCTCAGTACCCTTACTCAGTGACTCCTCCCTCACTTGCTGCCACTGCTGTGTCTTTCCCCGTCCCTTCCATGGCACCCATCACAGTACATCCCTACCACACAGAGCCAGGGCTCCCACTGCCCACCAGTGTGGCCTGTGAGTTGTGGGGACAGGGAACAGGTGAATGGAGGGGAGGTACACTGGGCAGTGGAGGTAGGGACGAAATTCTCTCTGCCCCTCTTTGGTCTCCGAGGTCCTTAAATGGCTTTCATCCCATTCTCAGTGAGCAGTGTCCATCCAGCGTCCACATTTCCAGCCATCCAGGGTGCCTCGCTGCCTGCCCTGACCACACAGCCCAGCCCTCTGGTGAGCGGGGGTTTTCCACCACCCGAGGAAGAGACGCACAGTCAGCCTGTCAACCCACACAGCCTACACCACCTGCATGCTGCCTACCGTGTTGGTGAGAGGAAGTCCCTTTCTGTGCCCCCACCTACAGTTGTGCCAGAGGCTCTTCAGTAACCTCTCCCCCCATACCTCTTAGTTTATTATGGGGTCAGGTGCCAGGTTGGGGTAGAGTGTCGAGGATGCAGCCCCACCATGTGCCTATCTTTTTCTCCCAGGGATGCTGGCACTGGAGATGCTGGGTCGCCGGGCACACAATGATCACCCCAACAACTTCTCCCGCTCCCCCCCCTACACTGATGATGTCAAATGGTTGCTGGGGCTGGCAGCAAAGCTGGGTAACACCTCCCCTCCCCAGGACCATTGTCCGCCCCCACCCACTTCCCCCACCTTCCTATCCCAGACCTCCTTCCTAGCTCTTGCTCAGAGTTGAGGCCTTGGTCGGGTATGTGTGCGTGCGCGGGGGGTGGGGGGTTACCTCAGCTCCTGGGGTGGAGGGAGGCTCTCTGCCAGGCCAGAGCTGAGAGATAAAAGTTGGGTCCCTAGGGCAGAGGTGGCCACCCCCGTCTCATGCCCCTCCCCCTGCCCCCCAGGAGTGAACTACGTGCACCAGTTCTGTGTGGGGGCAGCCAAGGGGGTGCTGAGCCCGTTTGTGCTGCAGGAGATCGTCATGGAGACGCTGCAGCGGCTGAGCCCTGCTCATGCCCACAACCACCTGCGTGCCCCGGCCTTCCACCAACTGGTGCAGCGCTGCCAACAGGCATACATGCAGGTGACAACCCAGGAAGTATGGAGCAGGGTGGAGCACCTCCTTGGCAGGCATGGAACAGCTCACCCAGCATGCAAGGGAGGAGGGGCCTAGTTCTGTGCTTAGTGGCTCATCCTCTGTACATCCTCCTCCAGTACATCCACCACCGCTTGATTCACCTGACCCCTGCCGACTACGACGACTTTGTGAATGCGATCCGCAGTGCCCGCAGCGCCTTCTGCCTGACACCCATGGGCATGATGCAGTTCAACGACATCCTGCAGAACCTCAAGCGCAGCAAACAGACCAAGGAGCTGTGGCAGCGGGTCTCACTCGAGATGACCACCTTCTCCCCCTGAGTCTAGCCCCGCTAGGGCCCTATACAGGGACACAGGCCTGTGGCTATGGGGGTCCCTCACAAAGGGGGAGTGAATCTTGGCTGGACAGACCATCCTCACTCAGTTCCCTGGTAGCCCAGGCTGGCAGCTGCTCTTGGGCTGTAGCTTGGGGCCAAGATGTCTCAGACCCTAGAAGCCTAGGGTTGGGGGAGACAGCCCTGTCTGGGAGGGGGCGTTGGGTGGCCTCTGGTATTTATTTGGCATTTATAAATATATAAACTCCTTTTTTACTCTAGTCTGCCTGGGCCTTTCCCTTCTTTCCCTCCATGTGCAGATGAACCTTGAAATGAGGCAGGGGAAAAGTCTGATATTTATTCTAGGTTTCTCCCACTCCAGTGAGGCAGATAAAACAGAAAAATAAGGATGTTTATTAAGGACATTTCTAGCCCACAGCTAGGGCTCATACTCAGCTCTATGAGCCACTGTCCGACCTCATCCCCATTCAATGTGAATGACATAGGGAGGCCAGGCCACAGGTAGATCCCATTGATCCCACAGTAAGGGGTCCCTCCCATAGTCAGGTATAAATACATACACTGCTGGGGATGAAGAGGGAAATCATTGGATTAAGACGTTCCTCTACACCCTGCCTGGACCCTCTCATTCCTTCCCACCTTCTAAGACCATGGGTTGAAGGTGCCTAGTACCATGATGTGGGGTATCAAGGGAAGCCCCTTTATTAGACCCCATAGCTATGGGAAAGGGATGCCCTTCCCTTCTTAGCCATCCCAGGCCTGGGGGCCACTGAGGTAGAAGGGGGAGGGGCCAGGCCACTCTCATACCCCTTGTGGGCCCTGCTCTGGGCTTGTGCCTCAGGGAAGCAGGGGCTTTTTGCTGGTACAGGATGCTGGAACATCAGCCCAGACTGGAATGCTGCAGTTCTTCCCGAAGCCATGAGGGCATTGGCTGTCCAAGCCGGCTCAGCAGCTTCGACAGTTCCAAGTTGTGGTTCCGGAAAAAATCCACAAGGAAAAGGCGGGACTGATAGGAGAAAAATGAAGGCAGAAATGGTTAAGAGTGGGACACAAAATCAGATCTCAGAGGTGGGAGAGGAATATTCTGCCCCGGGCTTTACTTACCTCAGTGTCCATATCTGGGTACCTCCGGCCTTTGCTCTTGCCTAGACAGCGAGTCTTACCGCCTTCAAGTCCCTGGCACCAGAATCCCTTATCTTCATCAAACCTGCTCGACAGGAAGAGGCCATTAGGTGGCAGGGAGAAAAGAAATCCAAGCCCCATAAATGTACACTACTTTTCCCAGCCCCCGGGGACACGTCTCTCCTTGTGAGACAGGCAAATCCATGTCTCTTCCAAACAGACATGGTCAACCTGCTTCCCCATTTCCCCCATAGTCCTCCTCCCCTGGGTCATGCTCTCCCACCTGAGGGTCCGTGTGTAGTTCAGAAAGGGTGTGATACCCAGGAACTTCTGGATATTCTCCATTGAGGCAGCTGGGTTGGTACGCAGCTCTTGCCCATCCACAATCAGCAACTAAAGGAAGAGGGATGTGGTTCCCACTGTATTCCTTAGGAGCCTCTGGGCTGAAGGGAAGAGGTGGGGAAGGGAGACCCCAGTGAGGGCTATTGGGGAATTGTACCTGTCCAGAGGGGTAGTAAGTCAGCCAGCGTTGTAGATGGGTGGAATAGTAGCCAGGGACAAGACAGCGGTTCTGCAGGGAGCGAAGTGCCAGAGGGGCCTGGGAAGAGGCTGAAATCACCTGGTAGAAGGTATAGTTCAGAGCAACTGGGTCTCCATGTGCTCGCTGGTGCTGGAGGACAAGGAATAGGAAGGGAAGGGATTGGTGGTGTGACAAAATTATTCTGCCCTTACTCCTGTCTGGTGAACAGACAGCACAGGCACCCCTCCCCAAGGCACTAGTTTCCCTACCCTCATTCCCTTAAGCCTTAATGTGCCCCTAGCTTCAGGCTCACCTGGTACCAGGAGTAGGCCCTGTCAGCAGGATTGGTGAGCACAGTGATGATTTTAGCTCGTGGCAGGAGGGCAGCCCCCCGCCGTGGTACAACCTCTGAATCAAAGTAGGTAGCACTTTTTTCAAAGAGGAAATCAGTGCTGGCATTGGAAGGGACAGGAAAGAAGTCCATGTACCTAGGAAGTAGCACAGAGGAGAGGCAGAGAATTTGCAGAGTAAAGGGGCCAGACATTTGTGCTGGTAGAAGGTGGAATGGGATATTCTCAGGGAAGGGAGAGCTCTGAGAAGCATTCCAAGGGTGCCCAGTCTCACCAGTCAATGCCCTTGTGGTAATTAGGGCCGTTGAAGAACTGAATCTCCTCAAAGGTGCTGGGACTGGGGAAGCTGCTGGTCACAGCTGGGTGCAGGCTCAGGAAGAAGTGAATAGCTGTGGTCCCTAAATGGGAAAGAAAGTACAGGCCATTGTAGGAGAGCAGCAGCTCAACAACATGGCTTGAAGGAGGTGAGAAAATAACCACTCTGGGTAGTAAAATCCCCTTTGGCCAAACTAGAGTGAGAGAAGGAAAGTCTGAGAGGCCCGGGGAAGGGTTAAAACAGTGGTTCTCAGCCTTGACTGTGCATCACAATCACTTGTGGATCTTACAAAAAAAAACAAAAAACAAAAAAGAACTCCACAGGTGATTCTGATATACCAGGGTTAAGAATCATAAGAATCACTGTCTCAAGAGACTGGATTAATAAGAGATGGGTATGAGAAGGGAGTTCCTTGGCCAAAAAATCCTTTGGGTTTAAGGCAAGGCAAGAAAAGTTGGCTAAGGATGATTCACCTGTCTTCTGGGGTCCCACAATGAGGAACTTGGGGAGCCGATCACAGGTTTTCTCCTTGGACCATATATCTTTGTGTCTCTTGTCGTCACAGGGATTCTGACGGTGAGGCCAAGAAT
Source organism: Equus przewalskii (assembly GCF_037783145.1). Taxonomy (NCBI): domain Eukaryota; kingdom Metazoa; phylum Chordata; class Mammalia; order Perissodactyla; family Equidae; genus Equus; species Equus przewalskii. The sequence goes on from NC_091831.1 coordinate 61,583,616, forward strand.
CAGATAAGGCCTAATCTTTCCTTCAACCCCCACCCCCATCATGTCTCTGGTCAGCCTGAGCTCCACTCATACCTGCCAAAGGGGGCTTCGCTCTTGAGGGAAGAGGTCAAAGTACTTTTGTGCAAGAGGGACTGGAGGAAGGGTCTGTAGACGCAGCCGTGTCCAGCACTGGAGGAAGCGCACCAGGCTCTCAAAGGTGTACAGGCCCAGGCGATCATTTCCATAATTGGACAGATGCGTCATAAAGATGCTAATCTGTAAGGGGGTGCCTGCATGTCAGATTTGGAGAGCCTACCCCACCTCAGAATCAGGCTTGGTGAGCAAAAGTCCCAGCCTGCAGACACTTTGGCTCGCCAATCTTCTAGCCCTTCCTCTAGGCACCTTACCGGATTAAGCAGCACCGTCAGAAAGAGCTCTCCACCTTGGATGCTCCGGTCTAGTTCACGAGAGCCTCCAGGGTACTCATTATAGAAGATTGTGTGAGTGAAGAGGCCACATGTCTGCCGTGGCAGCACCTGGAGAGAAAACAAGGAACAGGGATAGATGAAATTTGAAAGGTAGAATGTGAAGTAGATGAAGGACAAAAATCCTGAAGCATTAGGATTCCCTGCATTTGTAGAGGACTAAGTCTTAAGTTATAGCAATAAAGCTCTTACTATGTGCATTATGACTCTTCACCCCTCTACCCCCTATTATGTGGATGAACTTGGACTGGAAGCTGACAAGACAAAGGTCAATGCAGGTTGGGGGCTGTCTAAATGTGAGAGTTTGATTCAAGTTTGTATGGGGAGTCCCTCACCATAATGCCATTGTGAATGAAGCCACGGCGGTAGCGGGCAGGGCGGAGATGGGGATACTCCTCAGTGCTGGTCACCTGGATGCCCCACACAGATTTCCAGGCCTCATAGAGCTGCGTGTGGATAGGGTACACGCCCGAGTGGTGGGGGGCCACAGCATACCCCAGATCCGTGGGAATCCCATGCTCCTGGGAATGGCACAGACTCTCACCAGGACCTGGTGAGGTTTGGGGTGTAGCGGGTAAAGAGGGTGGGGATGCCTCCACAGAAAGAAAAATGGAGAGGGTAGGGAAAGGGTACCCCCTTAGGGGAAAGTTGAAAAGGAAGCATTATTTCTGGGGAAAAGTATGGGGAAGAGAGATCCAAGGGTCTCACCAGAGCAAACTGTTTGTTGAGCCTCATCTGGTCAGCCAGCACGGAGCGATTGTGGAACAGGTGTGGCTGCATGTGGCTCCACATGTGGGGGAACCACCAGAACTCTTTGCGGTGCTTCAGCAGCATGTCGTCCCCTGCATCCTCCTCCTCTGTCCCTATGACCACACACTGACCACTGACCACAGCAAGTCAGCCCCTGTGCCCTCCTTTTTCTGTAACAACACTGACCAGCTTCCATCCTGGGAACAACATTGCTGACCTCTGCCCACCTAAGACTGTATTTGCCCCACTACCAACTTGCCCTCCAGCCACCCATGCAAACCTAAATTCATACCCACTGCAAGCTCCTCACAGTACTCTGACCCCAAACCTTGCCCCTCTTCTCCAGCTTGTCTGCCCAGGAAGATGGACAGTGAAGGGACAGATCAAACTAAGACTGATATGCTGAAGGAGCAAGGGAGTAGGCTCACCAGTATGATAGAACTTGCCCGAGAAGCCCAAGTTGAAGGTGAAGTTGGGGACTAAGGTCCTGAGTTTGTTCTGGGTGGTCAACAGAGCCTGGGAAGAGTATCAGGGACATGAGAAATCAGGAGAGAGCAGACTGAGCAGGAGAAAAATGAGAAGTAGCATTCTTCCTGCCTGGAAAGGGCAGGGTGTATACCTATGACAAGCTCAGAATCAAGGAAGGGAGTCTGATAGGACAGAGCTTCAAACAACTTCTAAGGAAAGCAATTTGCGTCAACAAAAAGACTGACCTCAACATCAGCCACCTTCATGCGGGTACCTTCCTTGCCCACAAAGATGTCATCGATGTCTACCAAGATGTAGCGGTCAAGGTCCAGGCAGAGGCGCTTGCCAGTGAGGTATGCAACAGCATCGACAAAAACAAGTTTGTGAAGCCAGAAGGAGAGGCCATGGCCAAAGAGCACTCGCTGGATGCCATCATGAAGCCCCAGGTCCTGTACCACAGTGGGAAGGTGGGCCCGGCGAGGCACCACTCCTGGCACGGGGGGCTCAGCTGGCCGAAGGCTAGCAAGAAGCACTGGTTCATATGTACTATGATTGGACTGGAAAATGGTCCAGTCATCACCAGGCAGGGGCCCAGGCTCCAGGCGGCTGGGGCGTGTGAGATGCAGTAGCGGGGCAGAAGGATTCACTTGGTAGTCCTGGAGCCCCAAATTTGAGTGTAGAAAAAGGGGAAAGCCCTTGAGCTGGGCACTCAGTAGGCTATGCTCATGTGCTCGGAAAAAGCCAATGATGCCCACACCATACTCCACACAGTACCGGTCTAGCAGTTCCCGACTCCAGGCATCCAGGTTGACATATTTCAGCAAGTTCTCATAAATGACCAAGACATAGCGGCCACGGGTATGATCAGTCAGTGTAGGCATGTCCCCTCGGCCAGGTGCCAGCTCAGTGCTGTAACGAAAACGACTAGACTCCAAGATGGCCACAATCTCCTGCCCCAGCTGTGAGTATGCACTCTCCACAAACACAAGGACCACAGGTTCCGTTCGAGCTGTCTCTGGAGGCCTCGGGGGCCGGGGTGGGAGTGGAGGCCGTACAGGGCCAGGGCCAGCTGCCCCACCACTACTACTACAGTCTCCCAAGGGCAGGGGCAAGGGTTCCTTGGCCTTGGGGCTGGTAGATACATAGTAAGCCAGGAAGCCCATGGAGCCCAGACTGAAAGCGATCAGCAGAAGTATGAGGCGGTGCAGTTCCAGCTGCCGAGCTGGGCGTACCACCTTCCACAGCTTGAGCATGGCGGGGGAGCGGACGGAGGAACGGGGACCACCTCAGGGGATGGGAAGTAGGAGTTCTATAGGCTGGGGCTCTCTTGGGAGAGTGGAAGGATGGAAAAATAGGGGAAAGGGATTCCTGCAAGGTCAGTTCCCTGAAGAGGTGGAGACTAGTCCCCTTAGAATAGGGTAGGGGAGGTAGACAGGGCAACAGGGGGCAAGTGGACAGAGTCCATTGGTCTCAGGTCACCATGGCCCACTGGCCCATGGCTTCAGGATGCAAATCTAGCCAGGCTCCACCTTCAGTCCTGGCTGAGCTCCTCACATCAGAGGTCAGCAAAGTTCACAATCTTTGCCCTTACTATCTGTAAGACAGAGAAATTGATGGGTTACTTCTCTCCTTGAAACTGTGTCATTAATCTATTCCCCCTCTTCACCCCATCTCTCTTACCTCCTGCTCACAGGATGATTTGTTCTCCAAAAAAAAGCTCCTGTAGAAAAACAACACAATCTGAGTCTCATACCTTAGCTTCACAGCTTGTTCCATTTCTTAGAATACTGTCTAAATTCTCCTCCCTGCGCTAAGCTCAGAGTTAGAGCAGTATATTCAAGGACAGGAAGGGAACAAATCTCCTATCAACAAGAGGCCAAACAGCCCAGGAGGCTGAAAATGAACCTGCTCTGAAAGGAGTTCCCAGCTGGTAACAGTACAGTTGGCCAGCCAGCAGGAGCTCTGGTCTTCCTGTGAGGAAGGGACGGAAAGCCCCATAAGTCCTGAGCTCCAACAAAATATCAGATAAGAGGAAACTCACGAGTCTGTTAATCTTCCTCACCAATCAGACCCAACACCACAGGCTAACGGCACTAACGAACTTGCAGTCAGGTGGACACTATGGTGGGGGAATTCGAGAGGAAAGAGAAATGGTGCTAAAAACAGAGCAAACTGAGTGGGGCTGGATAACAGAAAGTAACAGGAGCTTAAGTCGTATCCAATCAATAATAGAGAAGAACAGTAAGATCAGAAAACAGTTTTAAGGACACAATTTTGGAGACTTTTTTCCTTAAATAGACAGACTGCTTCTAGAAACTTTGTCGCTCTCCCCACCTTAGTCACTCCGAGTTGGGCCAGTGGCTGGCAATCCCTCTCTACCACCCCCCCCCCCCCCCAACACACACATCTCAGGAGTGATTAGGCAAACACAGGGCCCTTCAGAATTGAGAGAGATGATTTAAGAGTAGTTCATCTCTGGCATGGGTAAAGCTAACTGACATGAAGAGAGAGCTGGGAGAGGATCAAAACGGCGCTAGGAAGGAGTAAATTGTAAGAATTAGAGGAAATTCTTTAGGGAAAACACTAGTGAGAAGAAGTCACTGAGAGGAAGCAGATATTCAGGATGTGTCACCCATAATGTTAAGAATAGTTAACATTTACTAAGAGCTTACTCTTTGCCACACATTCTTCTAAGAGCTTTCCGTATATTTAACGCTCACACCAGCTCTAAGAGGTAAGAGGTAGATACTATTATCAACCCCATCTTACATATGAGTAATTTGGCGTCCAGAGAAGCTTAGTAATTTGCCCAGGATCACACAGCTCAGTCAGTGAAGGAACTGGGATTCAAAGTCAGGCCTGTCAAGCTCCATAGCCCTGCTCTTAACCACTGCATTTTAGCTTCGTACCTAGAAGCAGCAGCAACACTTAGGGCAGGGGTGCTGAGGGCGTACTGGCGTAGGGTGTGGGGTGGGATGATGAACACCGAAGCAGGAACCCGGGGTGAGGGGGACGCTGTATGAGTGTGCAGCAGTGCCAGGTTTCTGAGGGAGAAACCAAAGAGGTCGTCCAGGCCTGGGCTGTGAGAGAGCAACAGTGACAGCGACCGGGGAAGCGGGGGCGTGGGCCGCGCGCTGGAGACAAGCAGTGAGGTGCTGTGGGAGGAGGGGGGACCGAGTAGCGACACGGGTAGGGGGGCTAGCACACTGGGGTCACGTTGGAGGAAGCCGGCTGAGGAGGAATACGAGGTCACAGGTGGATATGTAGAGAAAGCCAAACGTGGAGCATTAAAGGAGACGGGGCGAGGAGAGCACTGAGAGAGTCTGGGTGACATCGAGGCAGCCATTGCGCTGGGAGAACCCCGAGGGGAAGAGGAGCCCCCTACTGAGGGGCGAGCTGAGGGGCACGAGGTTACTACCAGGGAGGCTAGTGGAGGGAGCACAGGGCGAGGGGAGCGCTGGGCCGCACTGAGGGGCCGCCCGGGACGCCCCTGCGGGCGTTACGGTGGCAACGCTGAGGGGCAGTCTGAGGGGAGGGACTGCGGGCGGCCGTGGGTGGGGGCCACATTGAGTGGAGGGGCTCTCCTCAAGGGCAGCTCACCCGGCGGACTGGGCGGCGTCCCCGCTGTCCCCGGGCTCCGCCACGTCCCGGGGCTGCCCGGCTTCCCAGCTCTCGGGGCCTCGGGCCGCGTCGCGGCGGCTCCGCCATCTCCGAGCAAACGCTCCGCCGCAGCTGGGCCCAACCACCGCTTCCACCTGGGGGAGGCGGCGCGCCGCCGCTCGTGGTGCCCCCTCGCGTTCCCTCCGCCTCTGGGCCTGGCAGCCGCGCGGCCGAGGAGTCGGGCAGCCGAAGGACCTTCGGTAGCGCTGAGACGCACCACGGCCTCCGAGACGGCCGGCTCCGCGCCCCGCCCGCCGAGGCGCACCCCCTCCCCCACCCAGTGAGTGGCACCGTCTAGCGAGCGTCAAGCGCCACGGCTCCCCGGGCAGGGGCGGGCCGACGACTCGGGCTCTTCCACTCAGCCCTGCGGAGGGGGAGCCGGGCCAGCCCACTGAGGGGCGAGGGCGGCCCTGTGGCGGGCGGGGCCCGGGGGCGAGGCGAGATCCCAGCCCACCACCTAGGGGCCCAAATTCTTCCTCCTCACCCCACACTGGCCTCAGCGGCCCGATGGAGTGGTGGGAGACTGGTAAGTTTATAAGGAAGTTTTATTCTAAAATGGGCCCAAAGAGAGTCGGAGAAAGTACATCTCTCCATCTGAAGCCTTCTAACCAGGCTGCTAAAATCTAGACCTCTAGCCATTAGCCTCAACAGCAGTAACACAATGGACTGTTTAAACGTTATTTTATTAAATATCTTCAGTTCAAGGTTTCATTGTAACAAAGCTATGAAGGGTCTACCAACATTCAGAACAAACACTATTTTTAAATTATTTCTATGTCATCATGCAAAAATTCTGCATCAAATGCCTTCCATTTCCTGTTTAAAAGGTGATTTTTTTTCTTAATAGTCTATTGTCTATAGATGCTGACATTAGCCCCAGAAGAGGAGTAAGAATGCTAAGAAGTGGGGCCAGAGCAGCCATATGAAGCTATGGGTCTTAATGAACTCTAAGACCATTTATCTTCAAGCCAGCAAAACCAAACCCTGTGGTGAAGGTGTCTGCGTGCTGGTACTGCAGGCTGCAGAGCAGGAAAGAGCTAGGGCATGCATGAGGTGCTCAGAGGAGCCTGGCTAAATCCAAGCACCAGCACCTGTGTCTGCTTTCTTCTCAGCTGGCTCCAAGGTCAATCTGTAGCTTTGCCTCTTCTCCCAGCTCCTGTGCCTCCTGAAGGTAGTCCAAGGAGCTGGAGTCTACCCACCTTTCCCCTAATAGTGCAGATATTTGTGCAGGTAAGTCTACACAGTTGTCTTGGGGGAAACCAAGGCCATGAGCAACTGCTCCTCCATTATCTTCTCTGCTATCTGCTTAGAGTATAGATCTTTCCCTCCTGGGATGGAACTCCTTGAGCACAGAGAGGGACAATGAATGTAGGAGCCTTGGCTCTGGATACCTCTTTGTGGGCACATGCAGGTAGAGGGGGGGGTGATGCCCATGCAGATTGTCCAGCAGTAAGTCTATACTTCAGTTCGTCAGTAAAGAGGCCTTTAAAGAGGACACCTCTTCTTCTTGCCAGAGCAGTCAGGTAAATCTCATAGATAGGAAAAGAGACAGACGTGCAGCAAGGGAAGAGGAAGGGAGGCAGCCCTGAGGGCAGCCTGAATGCATAGAAACAACCATCAACTCAATCCCACTGCCTCACTCCTCCCATCCCATAGGGGCACTTGGCAGAGGATCCAGGCCCAGATGAGGGTCAGCACAGGGACCACCACCATGAAAAGGCAAGACAAAGATGGTCCATATCAGCACAGAAACAGAACTGCCAAAGGCAGCAAGGGGAGCCCTGACCAGGGCCTGTTCTCTCCTTGCTAAGTTATAAGAAAACAAACATGAAGCAAAGCAGCAACCCATCCCCCTTCCCAGCTGCAGGGATTGGGCCTCATTATCAGGGCCCACGTGCATTGTGCATCCTATAAAAATGGATGAGTGCATATCAGACTAACACAAGGTTTCTCATCAGCTTCGTAGCGGACACACTTCTGCAGCACCAATTCTCTTCCCATCTACACTAAATGGAACAGTACAGCAATGTCTGGGCCACTGCTTCTCAGTCCTGAGGTCACTGCTTCTCAGCTGCCTCCAAAGCAGGCTGGGAGCTCCACGTTCTCTCCCAAGTAGGTCTGATGGCCACGATGTTCTCATCAGCCTCATTCTAGGTCCATATGCAAGTTCTGAAGAAGTCCATTGCTAGACCTGGGGCAGGCAGGCCACCTCAGGGGCTGCAATCACATCACAGCCCCCAAAGTTCTGTCAGAGTTCTTGCCTGGTCCTCTGAGTCCATGGAGGCTAGAGACTGAGCTCACCTATTCTGGGCTGGTAGGTGAGCCCACTGCTCATGCAGGATGGGCATCACATAAACTCCTGCCTTCTTGCCAGCCCAAGGACTATCGGTGGTTTTAAAATGCATCATGGTATGGATTCCATTTTTTTTAAACAATCTTTTTTCTTTTTTTTTCCTTAAATGTAAAAAACACCTCGGTACAGCAGAGACAGACACGAAGGGCGGTCGGGAGGGCTGCATGCAGGGGCGTGCATTGGCTGCTGCCTCTTTGTAATTTAATTGTTTTAAACCTCAAACGAACAGGACTGCTGCTGTCACTCAGGCCCTCCAGAGCCACTGGCTGCAAAGGTTCGACCTCCAGCTGGGATCTCCTAATGCTCCTGTCAAAGAGGACAGATGTGGTAATGGAACAGAGGACAATAAGCACACAGATGAGTTCCAGGGACTTAAACACACTATACACATGGCCAAGTCTGCCTAAGAAGGTGAAGGATGGGGGAGAAGCTAGTATTTAAATATAACATTGCCTCGCATTTGCTGAGCACTTGACTAAATGCTTGACTTTTAAGTATCTTATTTAATCCTCACAACTCAATGAGGTAGGCACCACTCTTTCTCTCTTTTTGACAGCTAAGGAAACTGAGGCTTAGGGAGGGGAAGTAACCTGTCAAAGGTCACTCAATTTGGAGTCATGGAGCTGGACTCAAGTCTGTCTGATTTCAGAGCATAACTCACTACAACCACTCTGTCCAGCCTTTGCTACTCTTCTGGGATGGCCCATTATCCTCCCCCAATGCCACCTCTCAACCTCCACTTCCTCCTCTGACCCCACCTGTCCCAGCCTTTTCCCACCCCCACCAGGTGCACCTGTGGCTGAGTTCACTGCAGCGGTGCGGCAGGGGCCCCTGAGCAGTGATAGTGGACATTGAGCCACTTGCCATCCCGGCGGTGCCAGACCCGGGTCTCCTCCGACTGGCTGGTGCGAGGCCGACCCTGCCCATCGATGTACTGGGTGAGGCGGATGTAGGCGATGCAAGCTGCGTCCTCCCCAATCACATGGACGTGTGGGTTCAGGATGGTGGTGTGGATGGGCTTGCTGTTCTTAGATAGGACTGTAGGGGGCAGGGCAGGGTGGGGTAGGTAGTAGGGCGTCAGGCCTGGGAACGGGCATTTTCCTCCCAGCCTGCACTCCAAGTCTCACCCTCTCCAGCAACCATTCTGAGAGTCTCCAAGTCCCCCATACTCCTTCCAGAGGCCAGGAAACCCCATCACATTAGTCTCAGTTACCAAAAAGGAAGAGAAAGGTGAGGAATAATGATAATACCAGCTGCTATTTTAATTAGACATTGTGCTGGGGTTTTACATGCATGTGCTGTAAGCTTGGTCAATATTATTTTCTTCATTATAAGTTAGATAAGGAAACAAGCTCGAAGAGATTAAGTAATTTGCCCATATCACACAACATTTGAACTCAGGACCATATGACTCAACTAAAGCCTATGACCTTTCTGCCAGGCTGATGTTTAGATTTCATAAAGGTTGGCTTTTTCCTAATTAGGGCTGTAGAGCAAATCAAGAACTTAAAATACTGAAAGTTGATTTGTGATTTAAAAAAGTTCCAAAGTTGGGGGCTGGCCCCGTGGCCGAGTGGTTAAGTTCGCGCGCTGCGCTGCAGGTGGCCCAGTGTTTCATTGGTTCGAATCCTGGGCGCGGACATGGCACTGCTCATCAAGCCACGCTGGGGCAGCGTCCCACATGCCACAACTAGAAGGACCCACAACGAAGAATATGCAACTACGTACCGGGTGGCTTTGGGGAGAAAAAGGAAAAAATAAAATCTTTAAAAAAAAAAAAAAAAGTTCCAAAGTTAAAACAGAATCAACAAAGCAGCAAGCTCAGATATTCCCAGGGTTCCCAGGCTCCTCTGGGGGAAAGCCAAAAGAAGTTGCACTGCCATTATCAGCAAACACTGAGAATTGTGTTGCTTTTATTGAGATTCACGTTTTAGTTCAATTCAGATGTTAGACGGGGCCATCTGAGACCTTCCCTAGAAGTTCTATGAACTCTGGAATTGCTTCTGGCTAACAGAATTACTTAGATAGCCTAGGGTTTACATTTGCAGTAGACACATGGAGAGTTAGTAGAAAAAACAGTGATAAAATAAAACTCAGGGCAGGATGGGGAAGGCCCAGGATAAAGTGGAAAAGAAGAGAAAAGAAATAAGGAGGGGGAGGGTCTTCGAGAGTGGAGAGAAAGATGGGAGGTGGTGATGATTCAGCTTCTGGTCCCTTGGGACTTCCACAAACTGTCGAGAGTGTACACCCCCAGAGACAGGACTCTTATCTCCCTCGATATTTAGGAGGACCCTAGCCACAAATCACCAACAGTGCCCTGTTGCTTGCACATTCTTATCCTGGTTTTAATTTCCTCTACTGGGAAACCTGCAGACACATAACTTTATTCTTACTTGCTGAGATCATCTCAACCTAATCTCAAATGGTTCCCAATCATCTTGGAAAGAGGTGAGGCTTCAAGAAATACAGTGACCCTGATTCTGACGACTGGCACTGCCATGAAGCAGCTGCAGAATGAAAGGGCACGTGGGGCTCTGGGGCAGGGCTTTCGAAGCTGTCACTTTAAGACCATCCTCAGGGCACAAGGAGGCAAGCACACGGACCAGGGTGCAGCAGGCAGGTCAAATAAGGGAAAAGTAGGCAACTGGGAAGAGGAGAAGGTGTGTGGGGACAGAGGCACGGAGGGTGAAGGGGCAGGCAGGAGTATATCAGCAGCACGAACCCACTCACGATTCTCAAAGTAAAACTTATGGAAATCCATCCCCTCCACGAGGTTACCAAGGGCCTCAGGCTCAAAGGAAGTGAGGCCTGGATCACAAATCTTCCTGCAGAAAAAAAAAAAAGAAAGCAGCCTGTCAGTCTTCTATGGGAATTACTTGTCTTTCTTCCTGGTTAGTGGTGTCTGTCCTGCAGCAGGTTAGCTGTGGGCTAGGCTTGAGAGATGGCTAAGATCTTAGGGGCCTGCCTGCTGAGCCATTTTTCTCTGCCCTTTCAGCCTACTGCCAGGACACCACAGGAGGGCTCAATCATAGTCATCTACCTGGAAGGGCTCCCAGATTAGGGGCCTGGTGTTTAACTCAGACACTATGCCCAAGGGCCCAGCCTTCCCTTTTCCCAGGTCCTAGCAGCTTTTTAGGAGGAGGGAAGGCCTCAAGAGACAATTTGGGTCTCAAGGAAATGGGTTTCTACTCACGTGTAGGCCTCAAAGTCCCCATTGTTGATGGCCTCAATCAGTTGTTCTGTGATCTTAATGATCTCCTGTTTTCGCACTGTGGGGAAAAAAAATCCAATGATTTACTGGCATGGGACTGGGGACCTCCCAAGTGACAGAGAGCCCTCCCCAATCCTTTAGAGAATCCCCTGTGATCTCTTTGACAAAGACATCCCTCTTCTCTGTCTTTGAGGCCCTTTGCGGGAAAAGTGAGCCTACCTTTCTCTCCAGCCCCCCTTTGTTGTCTGTAGAGCTAACAACACCTTTCTCCTGAAGCCCAGCCATTAGTTATGCTTCTCTGGCCTTTGCCTCCCTCTCTATCAATAACCAAGATGCAGAAAACACTCTTGCCTTTAACAGCTGAGGAGCCCGGCACATCATGAATAATCTGCCCAGGGTCTGTGTATCCCATCCCCAGCAGATTCAGTCTCTCTAAGAAGCATCTCTTAGAACAAAATGGCTGTTTCCACCACCTACTTACTTCTTTCACCTGAAGGGACTCAGTCAGGTCTCAATTACCACCCCCACCTCCCCCAGCCCCAACAGTCACTGTTGTTGAGAACCTAGCCCTGGGCAACAGCCAGCCTGAGAGCAGAATCTAGCCAGGGATGAGGGCTCTAAAAGGATGAACAGAGCCCTCAGATGGATGCTTAATTATCTTCACCCTGCTCATCTCAACTGCAGGGCTTTTCGGGGATAAAGGATCTTGGAACTATAAACACTCTTTTTAAATGGAGCCTCTCACCAGAGAGATGGCTCCGTTTACCCTGGACAAGCCTTGGAAAAGCTCTAAATTTCATATCAGCTCTCACGCCAGGATGTGTCCCTCAGAAAACCAAGACAAGGCTCAGACTGACAGGCCGGCAGAGTTGGTGCCCTCAGAGCCCCCATCGCCACCCCATCCCAAGCCAAGGGACTGCTGGTGACATCCTGCACTCATGGCCACTCACAGGGAGCACCACTATTAGCAGAGGGCACCAGCAGGGTAAGGGAGGGCTCAGACTGAGATTGGGCTAACCCTGACCAGACCCCCAGGCTGGCCCAGGCCACAAGCCTTTCCTCACAGGAGCAAGGGGTTGCAAGACAAATGCGAGCATTAGAACAGCACAACCAAGGGCACAGCCAAAGGTTCAGCCAGGAAGGGACCCCACAGCCATCGGCACCACCAGCAGGGCAGCTCCAGGCAAATAAGCAGCAGGTTAGGGGAACCAACAAGCTCTTTCCACTTTCTAGAGGCAAGCAGGTATGTGTACACACACACACCCCCACACACACCCCCACACACCACCCCCCAACCCCACCAAACCCATCTGCAGGACCTGACTGGGGCCTTGTGGGTGAAGAGGACTGTGTTTAGAAACTCTAAAAGGATAGATGGTAGGAGTAAAAGAAGCAGGCAAAGGCATCCTTTACACAGACACAACTAAAAATATAAATACAAGCTACCATTAACCCGGCAAGGCATCATATTAAGACATTCTACTATCCCATTTATTTTTCATAACAGTGCTATGAGGTAGGTGCCATTTTATTCCCTCTTTATAGATAAGGAAGCTGAAGCTCTGGGAGGTTAAGATACTTCACACATTCTTGTAGCTAGTGTAGCTGGGATTTAAATTGAGGTCTGTCTCACCCCAAGCTCTTAGTATGATATTATGCTGAGCCTCAGGAAGCACTACATTTCATCCCAACATGGTTTCTTAACTATTGCAATTTCATCATCAACCCCGCTCCCACCACCTTGGACCTAACTTCTGTCTCCGCTTTTCTTCCTGGCTCAGTGCTGAGGCAAGGCCCACTACATAGCCCAGTGGCTTTTTACTCCTTCCCTCCACAGCATGTTCTTCCACCCACTCTTCTTTATGCCTGGTATTAACAGCGCCTCTAGTCAGCTCCCCCACCCAGCAGAAGCTGAGCTTCTGAAGCTTACTAAAATGGATGGCTGGGCTGGGCTGACAGCTCGGGGTGGGGGGTAGGGGAGAGAATCCTTGAGGGGCTCCAGGAAAGCTAGGGAGACGGAAGCCAGAATGTGCCTCCCTCACACTTACTGGCTGAGGAGCAGAGAGAAGGCTGGGGCTGCATGCCTGCAGAGGGGGCTGTTCTGTCCCGGGAGCTCCGTCCTTCAGGCACCGAGCTGCCATTCCCAGTGCGGAGCGGGGCAGCTAGGCAGCCAGGGCAGGGCAGGGCAAGGCAGAGCAGCCAAAACAAACAGAACAAGGCAGGTGAGCGAGCAAGCTGGACAGGACCCGAGCCCATGGCACTGCAGAGCTGGGACAAGGTGACATCTTGGGCTGCTGTGGACACTAGACCACATCCCATGCCGCCGCCTCTGCCAGAGAGGCCTCCCAGCTGAAAGCCCCAGAGAGGTCCACAGACCTGGGCTTGTGGCTTCCAGAGGAGCCTTCAACCAGCCTGTACAAGGACCCTTGCTCTCAGGGAAGATGTTCTAGGAGGCTAGGCTACAAGGTCAAGAGCCTGACAGTGAAGGAGCTGCTTACCCTGCCAGCATTGCCAGAACTGATCTGATCTTAACCCCAGCAGTCCTGGAGGTACTGTTCTTTACTGCCTTATAAGTTTATGCTTTCTATTTTTTTGGTTCCCAAAGGTTTAGTGCCTGCTTATTGCCCCTGATCATGTTCTCTCAGCAATGTCCTGTGACATTCCTCCATCTTTTCTGAGAGCCTGGCCTAAGGTCACTTACTGGAGGCAAAGGGAGCAATTCAAGGAGGCCAAACCAAAGAGCGGGACAGAGATTCCCAGTGGTCTGGCCCGCCATGCCCTCCAACACCCCCTGGCACTCTGGCCAGGCCCAAGCTTAGGCTGGTAGTCCTCACAAGACCACCAGGACATGGTCAAATGTGGTTCTGATTCTGTCATTCATGCCAAGGCTTTGTGATGAGAGTGGCCAACTTATCCCAATATGCCCAGGACTGTCCTGGTTTTAAAACTGAAAGTTTCACATCCTGGGAATCGCCTCAGTCCTAGGGAAACTGGGATCACTGGTCACCTACTAATGACTCACATTTGTGGGCTACTTCTGTGGAGATTCAAGATGTCCCTGTTGTGGGATGTCACATCATTATCAGCAACGGGAACAGTTCTCTGAGCCCTGGCCCCAGATAGGTTCAGAAAAACCTCTAGTTTAGTTATTTCAGACTTGGGGTCAAAGAAGAGAAGTCTCTTGCCCAGCCCAGCAACAGCAGACAGGGGCCTCATACCTTGGCCCATGGAAAGTAGCTTTTATGCCAAGCCCTCTCCAGGGGTATAAGTAGCTACCAATCTCAGTTCTGGGGGCAGATAAGGCAAGTACTCCATTGGAGCCAACTGGGACACTGCTGGGATCCCTACTCCACCCAAGGGCCAACACCTACCTTTGAGGTCCTCATCTTCTGTGGTGGTGTTGCAGCTCTCTGTGGAGCCCTGTAGGCCAAAAAGAATGTGTTTCTATACACTCAGGCCCTTGCAAACCAGAGGAGCCAAGAACAGAAGCAAAGTATATGCTCTTATGAAAGATGCAAGCAGGAACCATAGAAGTTTCTATTTTCACCCTTGTTATTCTGACTCTTACAAAACTCTGGATTCCCAAACCCCCTCCCTAGTCTTCTCCAACTCAGTAAATGTACCATCTATCCAGTTATTTGGGCTAACATCTAGAGTCCTCTTCTAGGTTTGATTCTAGGCTAATTCTTCTCTTTCTCTCTTTCCCTCATATCTCAGTTATCCAATTTAAAATAAAATCTGTCAGTTCTACCTTCAAAATAAATCCTGCGTCTTAACCTCTTCTCTTCAAATGCACAGCTACAACCTGATTCCAACCTACCAACATCTGGTACCTGAACTACTACAACAGTTTCCTGGTCTCCCTGCTTCCACACTTGCCTCCTCCCTAAAGTTCTTGCCTATAACATGGCCAGAGTGGTTTGCCAAAGTGTAAATCAGACTGTATCACTCCCCTGATAAGAACCTCCGATAGTTTCTCATCGCTGCTGGAATAAAAGGCAAACTCCTATAAAGTCCTACATAGTAGGCCCTGCTTGGGTCTCCAACTTCATCTCCCTCTTGCCACTCTCCCCCTTGCTCACTACATTCCTAGCTCTGCTTGATTTCTTCTATTCTGCTTCTTCTCTTAGGTACACATGCCAAGCCCCTGCACTTGCAGTTCCCTCTGTCTAGGGCACTCTGCCTGGCTCTCTCCTTCCCGTTGTTTAGTTTTTAGCTAGGATGTTGCCTCCTGAGGAAGGCCCTTCATTAACCACTTAAAGGCTCTGCTCACTCTTTCTCTGTAATTCATGCCATTTTCTCCATAGTACTTATCAGTACTGGATTTTATCTTATTTATTTGGTTCTTATTTTATTATCTGCCTTCCTCACACTTGTGGAGAGGGACTTTTATCTTGTCACCTCTGTAAAAGGAGGAGACCAGGTCATTGAGGGCATAAAGGGGTGAGGCAATGGAGCAGACTCTAGGCTCTGAGTATACTCCTGCCTGTTTTTCTAGCTAATGTTTGCTCTCACTTAAATTTCACGTCATAGAGGAGGATTTTACTAGTATTATCCCCAATTTACAGATGGGGAAACAGAGGTGCAGAGTAGTAGAGTGACTTGTCCAGTGGCCCAGGGTCAGGATTCAAACCCAGGTCTGTCTGACTACAAAGCCCAAGCTCAGAATCACTGAGGTATAACACCCTTCCTGGGAATGGAGCGACAAGCAGGCACACACTACCCATAGCCTAGACTCTGCAAACACCTTGGCCTCGAGATACAGCCTGTAGACTGTCATCTACAGGACGCTTAAACCCAGCTCACCTGTTGCCTGCTGACCAGAAAGCAGGAGACAGGCTCAGCAGCCACTCACCTTGATCCCATCTGTAGCATTGTGCACCACAGTGGTTTGAGGTTCCTGTGAGAGAAGATGAAAATTACCTTCCTGACCTGGGGACAGATGTACAGCTCTTCCCTGAGGGACCCCACCCCTACTCCAGTACCCTCATAGACCCTGTGATGACCCGAGGCCTGCCTACCAGCCATTTTTACAAGACAAAATATCCTGGCTCAACTGGACCCCAGGCAGCTGGAAAACCCCAGATTTGGGGGACAGCATTGGCTGGTAAGAAGGAGAAGCCTGGCACTTAATGGAAGCAGGTACCAGCAAAGCTGAGAGGACAAGCGCCTCTATCCCCAATTCCTGCTAGTTGTGAGTTTTCTTTCCCCATGGGACAAGTACACTGGAAGAGCTGTCAGCTGAGAGCACAGGCCAGGCCCTGACAACAGTGTTCACCAAGGGGTGTGCGAGAGGCAGGGACAAAGGGGAAGTGGACTAAGGTCTTCCAGAAAGACCCAGGATGCGCCCTCCCCCCCCATAAGCTGAGCCCAGAGAGCTGCCTGCTTCACCCACCTTCTGCTTTCCCCAGAGTTCCTGTCCCTACAGCACCATGTCAGGCAACAAGAAGGTCCGCAGGAAGTAGAAGGAATAGCAGGCACAATTACCCCTCCTTGTCTCTCAGTCATCCCCCTGCTAACTCTCTAGTTAGCCACTGCTAGCAGAGGGAGCTCTGAGAGCATACAGTGCTCCTTGGATGAGCCCAAAGAGAACTCAGAAAGCACTGGCAGCATGGGGCTCTCAAGGAACCCAGAGACCTCAGCACCATCCAGAGGTGGGAGATCCCAGCCCTGTTTCCTGTTCATGGCTTTACAAAGGAGAGTTTGAGGCAGGTTTTATAAGGAGGCCACCAAGAACTGATGTACAAGTCCCAAGAAAGCTCCTACCCTCTCCTTTGATAAGTAACTCACCTTCCCGGCCCCCACAGCAGACCCACTGGAGGCCCAACCTGGGGCTGGGAGGTTTAGCTGAGAGCCCTGATCACTCTTCCCCCCAACAGCGAAAGGAGCAGGAGCAGCAGTTCTGCAATGCAGGACGGAGCATGGCCAAGCGGGACAATGAGGGAGAAGGGCCTATAGGGCAGTACACAAAGTAGCCTGCTCTACAGGGATAAGAAAGGAAAAGGGCCGAGGAGGCCGAGGAGGGAGGGCAAGAAGAGGAAGCAGGAAGGAGCAAGAGGCAGCCAGGGGCAGGGGCGGAGAAGCTGTAGTCAGGAGGTACCATGGCCGTCTGCAAGGGCGCGGGCTCTTGGGCTGGGCTTACGAGACTGTTTTTGTTGTTGCTCTGTGGCTGAGACAAGAAAACAGATGATTTAGTTCCTCTAGAGTTACCAAAGCTGCTCAGATTTGACTCCCAGACCTCCCTTGTCCCCTGGCCTGGCCTGGAGGAGCTAGGCCTGAGGTGGCCTCCATAACACTATGCGGATGGGAATAACAGCTGGAGAGATGATCAGAGAAGGGAGTATTTGTAGGGGCCCAGAGACTTAGCTCTGGAGGCATCTTCAATGTGGGACCAGCCCAAAGACTTGTTTTACAGGATCTCTCCAGAAATCTCTGCTCATGCCAGATGCCATGTCATTGCACAATCATATTTCACCCAAAGAAATTCAGGATCTTCTTCTTACTTTATAGCGGGAAAGGAGGGGGGTTTCTAAGAAAGCAGAACAAAATTCAGAAATTCTGGGTTCCCTATCTGCGGGTAGACTCTTGCTGCCCTTTCAACCTGACACCTGCATTTCCTTCCCCTTAAAATACCAGCTTGAAGCCTGATCTAAAAAGAAGAGGAACAAGAAGAGAAAGAAAATCTGGCCTAGGAATGGTGTCCAGAGAGGAAAGGGGTGGAATTTGGCTTTGGATACAAAATGTATCTACTGACCCCAGGAAGCAGGGCAGAGCTACAAAGAGCATCAGGTGAATCCAGGTGGGGGCTGTGGCTGCAGTCCCAGAACCTGGCCCCCAGGAAAGAGCAGGCCAACACTCCTAACAGCAGCAGACTATTGGGGTATCTCCTTGCCTTTCAAAATGTTACACTGAGTGGCACAGCAAGGGACTGGGGTCGGAGGATGGCCAGGAAGGAAGGAGGCTGATCTCCAGGGCGGGGAGTCCTATCAACGCTCTCTGCCTCTTACAATCCCCTAACCAAGGTACTAAGTCTCACAGGGAGTCCCAGTGGAGCTGGTGACCACCAAAGAGCAGCCTGATGCCTGCAAGTTCTTCAAAAGGCAGAGAGACAAATGTGTAGTTACCATCTCTGTGCAGGACGCAAGTGGGGACACACTGACAAATAGGACGTGCTCCTTTCCTAAGACACACACGGAAAGTTATCCAGACTGTCCTACTTCTTCTTGCCTGGAGGCCTCTTTTATGACCCTTTGGACAAGACCTGAAGCTGTCCACCCCTAGCTTGCTGTCAATAGCTGAGAGGTCCCCAAACCCAGGGCTAGGCATGGAATCTAAAGCCAGGCACCAAATGCTACAAGACTCCACTGAACTCTGCAGGCTGGAGAAGAGGAGTCCCAGGAGTAGTCAGGATATGGGTCTAACCTCACATCAGCTCTGCTCTCTTCCATTCTTCCCAGGAAGTAGCAGAGCTCTCCTAGCTCAGCTGCTGACATTGATCTGTTTGGGGCTCATTGGAGACTGACCTGCCTGCAAAGCCCAGCTGAGACAAAGACCCTGGCAAGGGAAAAGGACTCCAGGGTGTACGTAAAACCTGCCATATCTGCAGAGGGCTGAGATGTCACCCAGGCGGCCCTACCTCTGGCTTTAATGGATGGTTTCATAATAATTCAGGCTGCTGTGTTCCCCTTGATGCCCTGTGTCCCATGAGAAAGAAGATGCATTCTCTGTAGTCTTTCAGCTGTTTCCCCTGAGGGCTGGGTGGGAAGGATGAAACATTGGGCACAGCCTGTTAATAGGCACTTGCACAAGTGAAAAGGCCAGGAGAGTGAGGCTCAGAGCCATGAGCCTACAACCAACTCTTCTGCCCACCACACAGATGCCCACTGGGCTGCCAGTCTGTAGGAAGTGGCTGCTCATGCCCAGTGAGCAGGGCCTCTCCTCCTGAGCGACATGAGTGAGGGTCTCACCCTGTGCTTGCCACTTGGCCCCAAGTCCCTACCAGCTTCACTTCCTGCCCTGGGCTACTGGAGGCAGTCCAAGCTCTGCAGCAGGGGGTGCCATACCACACATTCCAGTGCCCAGATTTTAGGCCACTGGGTGACCATGGGCAATGGCCCCCACCTGGCAGGACAGGCCACACCTGCCCACACATCACAGACATGCAGTGAGGATGAGTGAAGCACACGCACATGGCAGAATGGGTTTGTGTGGCTGGCAGGCGGGCGCAGGCAGCATGGAGTAGGCGGATGGGTGGGCAGGCAAGGCTCACCATTAGGTGCACGCTGGAACTCGACTTCCTTTTCTGGACACACCACAGCAAAAGGGAAAGAGAAGGGGAAAGAGAAGCACAGAAACGCTGCAGGTTAGTGTACCAGCGTGGGCTCTGCCTCAGGAGAAAAGAATGGAAGGAGGAGACCTGGAGTCCAGCACCAGAAGGGTTAAAACAGCACCTAGACTGCCAGGCACACACACCCCTCCAGACCCTGGGAGAGGAAGAACTCCTTTGCTGTCAGGTTCACAAACACAGATTTAGTATGTTCTGAGATGTCTCGGCCTTGATCAGAGAAAGCTTCTTAAGTAGATTAAGTCACAAATCTATGGGGGTAAGTAACTTTTGCTGCCAATTTATAAGTTTGGGCTTATAAGGCTAGCTCACCTCTAAGGTTATTTATTTTCTCTCATTACGAGGTCTGCCTGAAATTCAAGTGAGCAGCTACCAGGTAAATAGCTAAAGCTACTATAAAGCTACTCTAGGTCATCCTCAGCTCTAATAATAACATTTGACTTCTGAACCTAGACTTTTCACTGGCCCCCTAAACTGCTTTTCAGATAAAGATGTGGAGCTTTTGAAAATCGTCTGGCAAACAGTTAAATTTTGGCATCCGTTTCTTTGTTGGTATGGCCATGCTTGTTAAAAAAATTTCAATGTTTTATTGCATTTTGCAATTAATGGGAAGTGGAAAAATAGGAGTGCTGGTGATTAAAAGGGCAGTGATCACAATGACACAAAGATGTAAACCATGTGGAATGCTGAAAGCAGTGCTTCCTTAGCCTCAACCAGATGCTCAAGGACTTTATGTTCAGATGTGAAATAGGAGCAGAAAAATAAAGACCACATGGAACACTGAAAATACATCTCAGAAGACTGTGTCTAAAAGGTAAAAGGTAATCAGGAATTTTATAATTATCTTGCTGGGAGACAGAAGTCCTCTTGTAACACGTCTGTCTGTTGCTTGATTGTTGCATATTCATTTAACAATATCCAACAAATATTTATTGAGGGCTGTTCTAGGCACAGTGAACATGTCAGAGGAATGTTCCTGCCCTCAAGAAGTTGACACTCTACTTTAGAAGACATTTTTTGGAATGTATTACATTCAAAAGGAGACTACAAGTATTTAAAAGAGTGGTCCATTATTTAGAATTAGCTCTAAAGAAAAAGAAAGTAAAAATATAATTAGGCCTCTTTTGCATTAGCCTGTCATATATACCCAAACAGAAGAGGAGCATTTACTTCCAAAATTATCTTTCAAAAAGAGAGAGTTGCCTCACATTCATATATACATGAATTTCCATAATGCCTAGCAAAGTGCCTTCAAGTTAGCATACAATCAACAAACTCTTGCTGAGTTGAACTGGGTTTGCTGATTCTGGTTTCTCCCCAGGCTAAAACAGAGTACAGGTTTCTAACTTGCCCAGAATCCCATCAGTGAGACTCTGTAGGGGCAATGACCAGGCCCAGTCTTGGCTCTTGTGATGTCCAGGAGCTTGTGGTCAGTGCAGGTGGCTTTTACCTGGACCTTGCCTTAGGCAGAACACTCTCAGCTGCCTGCTCCACCAAACGGGGAATAAGTTCCCAGCTTTCTCGTAGCTGGCTCTCTTTCCCCAAACTGTCCTGCACAGAAACCTGAGATAATCCTTTACTACCCAAGGGTTAGTTTCTACTGGGTGAGTGGACTTCTTTCAGTTCCTCTCTCCATCCTTTCAGGGTTTTGCTCTCAGCCATGCACAGCTGGGCTCCTTCTCAATCAGTGCAGCACAGCATTGTTTAAATACCAGATCATTTTTAAAGAACTCTATCTCACTTTTATTTAAAAATTAAATACTTATCTAAAATTTTAAACCAGAAAAGTGTTCAAACCTCCTTCCCATACTTAACAAACAAATATTCAAACAGTACTTAAACAAATAACTATATCCTTTTCTTTCTCTCATTCTTTTATTTTTAAAGATTGGATGGCCATCCTGGCCTGGGATTAGCAGAATGCCCAAATTGTCTTCAACTAGGGCCCTCTTGGGATCTGGAGAGTTTGTGGCCCCTCAAGTCTTATCCTCATAAGTGGCTCACATTCTTCCACAGACACCTTCAAAGAAACCTAACCAGAATGTGAAGTCCCCAAATTCACGAGCAGAATGTAGACTCAGTGCTCAAACCAATGCTAATATTCAAGCATCTTGTGAAAGCTTCTGGACAGTGAGAAAGAAGCCTCCCTATGACTTTAAGCAGCAGGAACTGGGAGGAAGGTGGAGTCTACAAGAAAGATCCAGGATACTGACATCTCAGGATCTTCTCAGCAACTTCACAGGTTATCACTTCCACTTTCAAGAAGGCCCAGAAAAATTGAACCCCACACATTTTGCTTTGTCTTCCCCTTCCACAGCGCTTTCATCCAACCGCCCCATTAATTGTTGTACACATGTTCCTGATTATGAAAGGACTGCAGCCACATTACAAACAATTTGGAAAAGAGAGAAGAGGGAAAAAAAACCCATAATCCTATCACTCTTGCCAGTCTTTTTTTTTTTTCTTTAAAGATTGGCACCTGAGCTAACAACTATTGCCAATCTTCTGTTTTTTTTTTCTGCTTCATCTTCCCAAACCCCCCATACATAGTTGTATATCTTAGTTGCAGGTCCTTCTAGCTGTGGGATGTGGCACGCTGCCTCAACGTGGCCTGACGAGCGGTGCCATGTCCGCACCCAGGATCCGAACCCTGGGCCGCCGCAGCGGAGAGCGTGAACTTAACCACTTGGCCACAGAGCCAGCCCCTGCCAGTCTTTTCTTATACTATTTAAAAATGTGATTATAAGCTATATACAAGTTTATGCCTTACTTTTAAAATAAATAGTATTTTGATTTTTATTCTGATTATCAAAGTAATGCACACTGTAGGTGAAAAATGTAGAAAATACAGAAAAATGTTTAAAATAAAAGTTTCTCAAATTCCCATCGTCCAGTGAAGTTACCATTAACACTTCGCTAGGTTTTCTTCCAGTTCTTTTTCTATCCACATATATACTGAATATAATCATGTTAATATTCATATTTAATCTACACACAGTTTTTTAAAAACAAAATTTAGACAATAGTGTATGTACTGCTTTATATCTCACTTTTGCCACTTACTATAAAACACTTCCATCTTATATAGTTATGAAAATTAATAACTTTGTAATGGTCTATTAAATGGATTTCCCATAAGTATTTAGTCATTATTTTATTCACATTTGAGATTGTCTCCAATCTTTTCCCAGTTATAAATAATGTCATACTGAATGTTTCTGCTTTCAGTTTTTCCATATTTTGAATTATCTCTTTAGGATAAATTCCCAGAAGTAGAATTAAAGGGTAAAAAAGGTAGGGACATTTTTATGGCTTTTGACACACATGCTGTTTCAGAAGGGGCCATTCCGATTTACACTACTATCACGAACTTAAGAGTCAAAAAATGGCAACTTGTATTTCTCTAATACTAGTGAGGCTGAACATCCACATTTGTTAACCAGTTCTACTTCCTTCCTCTTTTTCAGATTGTCAGTTCATCTTCCTTGACCACTTTTCTACTGTGTTTTAGGGGGATTCTTATTTATTAGAGAAAGCTCTTTTGTATAAAAATATTAACTCCTCCTGTTGCACCTACTGTGAATATTTTCCCCAATCTGTCTGTTATCGGTCTTTTCATTTTGGTTGGTCATTCCCTTCTTAAACACTTGCATTTTAGCCTCTGGTCCCACCACTATATTCAGTATTTTGGTATGCATAAAACTCATCTACTGAGCACATATCAAGGTCAGACACTGGGCTAGGCTTCCCACATATGTTCTCATTTAAAGCAATTTATCTAATGATTCTGTTTGCCTAGCCCTCATCCTTCTCAGCATTCCGTAAGGTCCGACATTGTTGCACACCTCTGTTCTTCCTCCACCTCTTTGTTCTTTCTCCATTTCCTTTGCCAATTCCTCTTCTTCTTCCAGCCCCTTAATAACAGATAACCCTGAAATTTTGCTTTTCCCAGACTGTTAAACCTTTATGTGCTTTGGATTCATATGGAGGGAGGGGAGTATTATCAAAATTCAGATTCTGCCTCCCACTCAAGGCTTCCTGAATCTGAATTCCAGGCTAGACCCTGGAATCTGTGTATTTCTAACTAGCTCCTTAGGCTAATCTTACATGGCTGTACCTAACACTCATCCTTGAGGCTAGCACCTAGAAAGTTCTCCAAGAAACCTGCCCTTAATGGCTCCTTTATCCATCCTCTACCACCATCTCAGCTGTCACTGCTTTATTTCCAGTCCTATTTTGCAATCACTCTTGGCTTCAGCTATACAGAAGCGACTGAAGTTCCTAGAATCGTCATGCTGTTTCAAACTTGCGCATCTTCACATGCTCTATTCCCTCTGCCTGAAACATCCTTCCCCTTCCTCTCCCTTCCTTAACCTGGCAGAATCCAACTAGACCTTCAAACTCAGTTGATGGGCCATCCTCTTCAGAAAATTTCCTGTTCTGCTTCAGATGCTCATCTCTCTGCTCCCCCAGCACCTGCCCTGTGCACACCTCCCTTACAGACCTTACTAGACCACACGTGAGCTGGTAGTTTCCCTGTCTCTCTCTCACTGTGAACACCTTGAAGGGTGGATTATGTTGCTGCCTTCCCAGCTCCTGAGACACAGAATTGGGTGAGTGAGTGGACTCAGGTGACTCACTCCAGAGAGTCCTTATTTGCATGTCTAGTGCTGACCTCCTCCCTGGGCTACACTAGGTATTTCCCAGCAACTTTAAAGACCTCTCCACCCACTTGTCTGTCTCCACCCAAGTGGTGACAGATCTCCCTCCATTTGTCTCTCAGTCTCAATGTGGTCGAAACAAAACTTCTCTTCCCACCAAAATGGGCATTCCTTCACAACTACTCCCATTTCTAGCAGAGATATCACCATTTCTTTTAACATTCAAGGAACTTTGACATTATCTTTGATGGATCCTCTTTTAGTCCCCCATATCCAATGTGAACTTCCTTTGACATACATCTAATCAGAACTTATAACCAATTAGATCCCAGCATTCATGGGTATGGCTGGACCAATTACCCGCTGGCAGCACCTATTCCAATTGCTTGATCTCTATGCTCTTCTGGTGGTAAAGTACTTTGAACATTAACCCTTTCTATTTCTAAGTACCTTTTCTTCACCCTACACCCAGATTATAACAAATCCTAACTGATGCCTCTGTGTCTAGTTCCTACCCTCTTCTATTTGCCCTTACACTTTTACCCAAATCTCAAAAACGTCACTCTTACCATAGCCCTCCTGCTCAGTGGTCTATGGCATTTCTACTGGTCTAACACACAAACCTCCAATTCCTCTACTCAAACAGATTAATCTAGCTGTATTTTTTATATCCCACTACCACACACCCCATGTTCCAGTTGGGCAGAGAACATCAAAATGTATAATAGAACCCATAAAAATATTGTTTTGATGTTTTTAAGTTATAGAAGTAACACATTCTCATTTACTTTGTACAAAGTAAAAAACAAAAGGTCATCCTCTTCCCCTGTCCTCACCTCCAATCCCATTCTCTAGAGGTAATCACTGCCTTGGTTCTAATCTTCTTACATCCTTTAAGCTTTCTCCCATAAGCTTTTCCCCAGAAGCTTCTTGGACTGAACTATCCCATGTAGGATCCAGTACCATATACCGTTCAGTGCTTAGCCGATTCCAGGTGTCCATTTTCTTCTTGAATTAACCTTGCAACTTCCTAAGGTTAGACAAAAACTGTATTGCCTCTTATACCTCTTGTGTGTCCCTAGACCTGAGTTCAGCACCGGGCTTCTGATATGTACTTACTAAATATTTTGTGAAGACTGGCTGATTCTAGCTTCTTTCCCAGATAGAAATATGCAAAATCACTCTCCAACTAAACCCGCCAGCTTTTCCAACTTGGCTCCACCCATCTAGCCCATGTCCCTGTAACTGGGGGCTGCCAGTCAACCCCAGCTCCATGTTAGCAGGTGTGTGCGGAGCCCAAGCTCCCCTCCTTGGGGCAGAAGTACACAGAAGCAGGCATGCAGAGAACAGAGAATGAGAAAGGGGTAAGGGGAAGGGAATGGGGCACACGTGTATATCTTAGCTGGGGACATAAGATTCTAGGGAAAGGCCCAATTTAAACTTTCACTGGAATTTCATGGTTTGAAATTCTCTATGGCGTAAACTGGTAGACTTCAAGACAGCATGAACTCCTATCCAACGTCCCAGCCCCAGGCCCCTTTCTGCCCCCAAAGCATCTACACAATACCTTGGGCCCTGTGAGGACCCCCAGCCACCTCTCCTCCACCTTGGCAAAGCAGCCACTCCCACTAGAGCTTCCTGCTGGTCCCTGTGGGCCCTGTTCCCTCCTCTTGCCCTGATGTCCCAAGAAAAGCTCCCTCACCAAATGTGAAGGAGCTTTGATACAACGCATCCCTCGCCTGTTTCTGAGGAGCTTATGCCTTGAGAAAGTTTAAGACACTTCTACTTAGTGGCATCTGAACTGAGTTCTGGAACTGCTTTGGAGAGAAGGAAAAAACCAAAAAGATAGTGGCTTCAGGTTCCAAGCCCTGTACCCTGAGTCAACCAGGCAAACTGATTTCATTTGATAAAAATAAAATTAAAAAAAGATTAACCACAGGACCTGAAAAATCCAGAGAGTCAAGCCCTGGAGACGAAGCTTGTGTCTGGAAGTCAGGTTCAGGACTCAACTCTAGTAAACTATAATTTAGATCCCTTCCCCTGAGTCTTCGTGATCAAGCTAGGGTCAGGAGAAACATGTCTCCCTTCTGCCCTCTCAGGCCAGTGGAACCTGCTGTTCTGAGCACAAAGGTTTCTGGTTTAAAGCAGAAAAGCAAAGATAGGAAGCTTCCCGGGGAAAGGGGGAACAAGGTGTCAAGAGTTCCCTGTAGTGACAGTTGGGAGGGAGAGGCCAGTCTCAGGCTGGAGTAGTGGAGACACCTACCTTCACACCACCGTCTGACTTCTTGTTTAATAGGCTTTTGGCAGCTGTGAAAACAAAGAGGAAAATCAAGTCTCCTGCATTGTACCCTCTCCCCAACCTGAAATCTGGTAGCTGGATCCTCAAGAGACTGCTGTGTCTGACAAGGGGCCAGGAGTCTCCTGAAACCCTTGGAAGAGGCCCTTCCTGACAGCCTCAAAGCAAGAAGGGCATCTCAAGCAGCATGAGACTCTCTGGGTGGCACCCCAGGATCTCCTGGAAAGGGGCTCAGCAGAGACAGTGACACACTATGCTTAGGAGGAGAAACCACATTCAGTATCGGAGCTGCCTGGGCCATTGGGAACTCTGCCTTTGACAGCTTCTACCAGGCCTGGCAACTGTGCCAGGGTGAAAGGTGAGGGCTCCGTCCCTAGATGCCATGGAGTTTCTTGGGACGGCCAAGCTGGAAGGATGCAAGACATCTCCTGAGTGTTCTCAAGAAACAAAAGTGTCACAGTTTACGAAGGAGACCAGACGTGAGGACAGACAGACAGACAGACAGAGACACAGACCAGGACCACCTACAGGAGGGTTTTGCCAGGGGGTTGAAGCCTTGACTGGGCAGGTCCTCACCCAGACCCAGTTACTGGGTCCTATCTGCCACCCTTTCCTCAGTGTCCACTTTGTGGGCCCACTGAGCAGGAAGGACTGGGCAGAATAATGAGGTATTAAACAGATTCTATCCAGGCACAGGGTAATGCTCAAAACTGATGAGCTCTGTGCAGGAAGACTGGTGATGCCTGCTGGCCATAAAGGCCACAGGAAGGGAGCAGACAGTGGATGAGAGTCTGGGAGGTGACTGAATCAGCCCCACTGTCTGATCTACCTAGACTTTGCTGGGTTTGCATCTTGGTTCCACCACTTGCTAGCCGTGGGATCTTGAGTGAGTTTCTTAACCTCTTTGAATCTCAGTTTCTTCCTCTATTGGAGGGGATCCAATGGGATCATGCAGAGTGCTTATTAGCACATAGCAAGTACTTTAAGTACTAACCGTTGTCACTATTGCTGCCGTTCTTTCCTTCAGGTGCCCATTCCTACCCAAGCTGAGTCCCACCTCTCTCCAGTGAGAATAGAGGTCCTTCCATCACAAGAATTCTGACCCCCAAAAATGGCCTTTGGTCCCATCTCCAGTCATGCTGGGGTGATTTGAAACTTACATTTTTAATGTGTTTACTACTGTGGCCTGACCACCTACTGTGTTAAGTGCTTTACATACATCAGAGTTCTCAACTCTGCCTGCCCACTAGAATCACCTGAGGAACTTAAAAAAAAAATGCGTATTCTTATTCCATGGCCTAGAGATTCTGATTTTATTTGTCTGGGGTAGGGTCCTGGTATTAGGATTTTTCACAAGCTGTCCTACACAGGCAGAGTTGAGAGCCTTCAACATACATGATCTTAATCATCGCCGTGTTATTTATCAGCCCCAGTGAAGAGATGAGAAAACTAAGGCTGACGTGACTTGTTCAGGGTGTGGCAGGGTTAAGATCCAAACCCAGGAATGGCTGCCTCCACAGCTTCTGCATTCTATAGCCTTTCAAACTTTCAGGGCTGCAAATGCCGGACTTCACAATTTTGAGGGCCTGGTTTCCTCTGTGGGGTCTCCCACAGTCCTAGCACTGGGCAGCTCCAGGCCATGCCCAGGGCTGTCCCTGGGGGCCACCTCTGGCTGCAGCCCTCACAGGCAGGCCAGGACCATCTGGAGGAAAGCCTTCTGCTGCCCAGCTCCATGTCCCCAGGCTATTGCCTCCTGAGAGTTGGCAAGCGCCCAGCATGCATGGCTGGTTAGGGAGCTCCGTAACACCAATGCGCTCGCAGATGCCAAGTTAGGTGGTCTGTCTGGCATGCCCATCTCAGCCCGCAAGCATGGGACTCGCCTCCCTGGTGAGTGGGCCTGGCATGCTGGCCCTCCTGGTGGGGTGGCAGGGAGCCGAGGCAGGCGGTCGGGGAGGACTCATGCCACGTACCTTGCCCGGCCAGGCCGGCGGCGCTCGCGGCAGGCGAGGCGGGGGCGGAGCTCTGCCTGCCAACTGAGGGGATACAATCTCTCAGTGCACAGAGCTGCCGCAAAGCCACGGGGGCCAGTCAGCAGCGAGCATGCCCCAGCATGAGGCGCGGGAACCCGCTGGCCGCCCACGCACAGCAGGGCCCAGGCGGCGTGGCCAAGCCAGCCGAGCTGGGGGAGCGAAGGCGCTGGTGGCAGGCTGATGAGCAGGTGCAGCCAACCCTGCAGCAGTCTGGGGACCTGAGAGGACCAGGCTCAGACAGGGTGTGCGGAACACCACGGCTCCAGCAGCTGTCCCACGACCACCTCAGGTGAGGGCCTACAGGTAACAGCCTGACTTGGTGAGAGGCGGCATCCTTTCTGAGGTAGCCTAGCCCTAGCTGAAGACTGCAAAAAAACTGAGTTTCACTTTCAGACCCTCCTTAGGGGAACTGAATGAAGACATTATCAGAGAGCCTGAAGCAGGGGTAGCTCTTTCCTCTGGTCACATTCCAAACAGTAGAGAGACTGGCACTTGGGGCCCAGGGAGGGTCCCCAGTCCTTGTGCAGCTAAGTTCACTGATGCTCTGTGTTCGCTCCACATCTGCCAGCTCCTCAAAGACACAGGTCACTTTCCCTCTTCAAGGCAGGTAGCCAGGAGAGGCAGCTTTTCTCGACCTGTATTTCACAGTGTTCTGAGGGTGAAGACGCCGAAGACAAGAGCCCCCAGAAAGAAAACAAAGGCTGCTAAAGCAATACATTCTAGAAGCCCTGATTTCACCATTAGCCAATCTGCTCAAGTCCAGGGCTAAGCTGCACCCATGATTCGGGGTCCAGAAAACAGCCTAGCTTGTTCCTAAAAAAACAAACAGGTGCCCTTTCTTCATTATAATACCTGTAGACACCTCTTTCTGCAGAAGCTTCTGGAGACAGGCTCTGTCCTCACCTGTCCCAGAGTCAGGGCAGAAGAGGACATCCTGGAATGCTTGCAGCATTTTTTTCTTGTCTCCTCTGACCCAGGGCAAAGTCAGCTCAAAGGCCAGACGAGATCTAGACATCAAGGACAGGAGGTTCTTTAGGGATGAGTGAAAGTGCTTTGTCCTAACAGAGACCAATTTCCTAAAACCAGGACAGCGATTTCCAAAAATGGATGGTGAAAGGTTGATGTGGAGGTCTGAGGCTACAGAACAGGGCACATGCTATTGATTTCCCAGTAGCCTGTCTTACAATTTCTTCCACTCAGAGAGAACAGATCACCATTCCAGGATCAGCACAGAAATGCCCTTAAGCATCCTCTAGAAAGGCTCTTAAACCCAGAAAGTAGAAACTGCAAGTAATTAGAGGACAAGAAGCATGATGTGGGACTATAGCTCTATCTCTGTTGGAGGCAGTCAACTGTGCCCTCCTGTGCTCACTTGTGAGAGGGGAACCCAGAGCCACAGCCTTCCCCTTTTGGGCACCCACAACACAAGAAGGAGCCTCAAATCGAGGTCATAGGGGATAAGCCTGAGGTAGGACAGTCCCCCAGCTCACTCTCCAGTACTGACCCTTTGGAGCCCTGTGGCTCTCGCTCAGGCTAGAGCTCACGAAGCCCCAGGTCTTCTTGCCTGCAGCATCCTCAGAGCCAGGGCCCTTACGTCACCTGGAAGCAGTACAGATGAGCCTACTGGGGCTTGAGCTCAAGGGAGCAACCTCTGCCCAGAATGGCTGCCCATCAGAGCCTCCCACACAATCCCCTCTTCATGGCAGTGCAGAAGGAAAGCAAGGGAGGGAGTCTTGTTATGAGAATGAGAAAATGGGTGTCTTGAACCAAAACAGTGGGACTGGGAGTTAGGGGGAGGGAAGACTAGAGGAAAAGGCAAGCTGGGAAAAGACCTTTCTGTCTTCGGTTGAGTCCTGTCTTTAATCTCTTCCTTACGGAAAAGCCACTGTGCTTCCCAATTGCGGGCAAACAATGATGGGGGTGGGGGTGGGGAGGATGGAGTGTCTTGCATCTTAAAAAGAAAATGTCAAATATGATTTACAAATCACAGGTCCCAACTCTCCCAATTCCTCAGAAGAATTTAAGCAAGTTCCTTTCTCTCCGCCCTGCTGGTCTCTATTTCTTCACTTTTACAGCTGGTATCACAGAAAATATTTTAAGCACAGTCACTGTAAAAGGTTTAAATGCTTGGAATAGCTTCTATTAGTCATCTCTACTTGGACACAATGAAGTAAGTAGAGATCATCCCAGTCGGCAAATGAATTGTGGCAACTGAGAAGACTGACTACACTTCATCTCTTTCTTTTCCCCAGCACATCCTCCAATACCCTACCGACTGTCTAAAATCTTAAAGTGCTGAGAGTCTTTAGAGAATTAAATAAGAATCCCCAGGGACAAGGCAAATGAGAGGCTGAGCGGGCTACTCCTTGAGAGGTTCTAGGGAACAGAGTTCATAAATCTGAAGTCAAGTGAAGCCCCCCAAACCTCAGGTTACAGAACTCAGCAGCAGCAGCCCCTCAAAACAGGATCCTCATCATCTTGGTCAAGGTGATGCCCGAGACATCCAGCACTGGGTTGGTAATGCCCCGTTCCGACCCACTCACCTCGGTGGAATTAAAGTGCACAGCTGTGAAAACATACCTGAAAAGTTCCTGGAGACAAGCATGGTCGTGAGGATGGCACCCTGGGGAAAGAAGAGGGTCCTGTGAATTCAACTGGACTCTACAAAAGCATGGCCTGGTCTCAGGCAGAGGGCAGCTGCTGGCTAGAGCCTGAGGACATCAGGTTTCTGGGGCCCTCCAACATGTACAACCTTCATACTTAGCTCCAGCCAGGAGGGGAGCTTCCTTCTGTGATGGGGCAGGGAATGCACTGTCAAAAGGTATGATTTCAGCATGCTGGCAGCCCGGAAGACAAGACTCACCTTCAGTTTTCTCCGGGCGTTGAACTTGCGCAAGCACTCCACTGTCTCTTGACGATGCATCATGGATGCCACTGTGGATCGTTGCTGGAAGCCAAACAGACAGGCCTGTGAGACCCCAGCCAGATCCTCTGCCCCTCACCATAGGCCCAGCACTGATGGCTGTGCTCAGCCATCCTAGAGTTGCTCCAAAGAGAAAATGAAGTCATAGATGTGAAAATGCTTTTAGAATAAAAGCACCACCCAAAACTCAAGGTTATGTAAGAACAATAATGTGAACATGAAAACACCCCTGATAATTGATGCTAAATGAGAGTGTCTGAGAGAGCACTCTACTCTTCCTTGGGAAATGGAAGCTACAGAACGGAAGAGAGTGTCCTGTGTGTTGTGATCCTCTTGCAGTTACTCCTTCTACTACCGTACACTGTGCATCTACTGCATCCAGATTCTGAGCAGTCAGAGAACAGACAGGGCTCCTGCTCTCTACAGACAAGGTTCATTGCTCTCAACACACCCCAACAAGGTCCTGAATGAAGCTGTCATCTGAGAAGCTAAGGGTCTTGACCTTTTGGATGGGAATTTTTCTTCAATGTATAACTTCCTTCCTCCTTAAACAGAGTCCACTGGAAATGATTTATATTGCCTTGATGACTCAGGGTCATGAACACAAGTATCGATCATTATTTCATATCATAATACAGTGATGCTCTCAGGGGCTACTGAGATATATAGGATGCTGGAGGCTGGGGCCCACAAAAATGACCCCCAGAGTGTAATATTTTCCCAATTCTTGAGTGCCTGTTTTAAGTTTCTCACCTCCTCCCTTTGCTGCTGGTGTCTCAGCCAGTCTGCTAGAAAAATAAATCCTACAACATGCAGCCTGGTGCCCACAACCCCACAGGGCCGCCCCACAATCCTCCCCCTCATCCCTGGACCACTCCTTTTCCTGGTTCCCAAAGCAACTCTCCCAACCTTTTCTACCTTCCCCGAGTCTTGTATTTCACCTCCTTCTTCAAAGTGTAAATTTCTCCACAAAAAGAAATCAGAGATAATCAAGCAAAGAACTCCTCCTTTAACATTAGCCTCCACCTCACAAGCTGATTTTCACCCCCCTGCAACCTAAACCCGGGTCTCAAAAGTTTCATCCCTCATATCCAGTGTCGACCCCTTGACCTGGGCTTGGGAGCCCCCCTCTCTTTTGCTATCCAAACCTTTGCTTCCTTAATTACTGAATATTTTTAATCTCTTATTCTGGACTATATGCTTCTCTGCAGTCTATACATCATAATCAAGCCTTTCCCTAAATAAAATCTTCAACAAAAATGAAAAAACCCCTGACTCATCTGTCTTCTTTAAATAGTACCATTTTTTTCTCTTTTCACCCCCATTCCCTCTTCACCTCACCAAAAACAGGCTTCAGTCTCTCTCACAACATTGCCTCTATCATTGAAATAACAAAATATTGGCTTCTAATTGGTCAGAGCCAATGGACTTTTTTCCATCTTTATCATGGACTCTGAAGCATCTGACCACAGAGGCTCCCTTATTGAGACTTCCTGTTTCTTAGGATCTCCTGCTCCTGCTCCTCCTCCTACCATGGAAGTTCTCATTCTCAGTCCCCTTTGCTGGCTCCTCTAACTCTCCCTGTCATTAAATGCTTGTGTTTGGTGGCCATCTCTTCTCTTATGAAGCAATACAAGCCCCCAGTAAGAATTCGATCAGCAGAGAAATGATTTATCTATTTCTACAGCTTAAACATCACCCATACAGAAATAACTGCCACCTGCATTTCCAAGTTTTAACTT
The DNA here is from genome assembly GCF_037783145.1 of Equus przewalskii. Taxonomy (NCBI): domain Eukaryota; kingdom Metazoa; phylum Chordata; class Mammalia; order Perissodactyla; family Equidae; genus Equus; species Equus przewalskii. Next base: position 61,616,518 of record NC_091831.1, read on the forward strand.
CTCTTCTAATCTCTAGAACCACATTTATAACTACTGACTGAATGTCTCCAGCTAGAGGTCCTGACACGACACTCAATATGTACAAAACTAAAATCATCATCTTTTCTCACAAACTGGCTCCTCCTCTGGATTTTCTCTGGGTCAGTAAATGGTACAACCCTCTGCTCAGTTACCAACTCAAAACATGACAGTCCCCATCGATCCCTCTCTCTCCTCACCCCCCAAATCCAACTGGTCAACTGGTCCAGCTGAATCCTTTTGATTCTATCTCCCAAATGTCTCTCAAATTTGTCCGCTCCTTGCCATACTACCCACTCTCCAATCATTATCCTTAGCTTAGATCTCATCTGGTCTTGCTTAGATAATTACAACAGCTTCCTAAGCTCTCTGTCCCCAGGCTCTTTCTTCTTTAATTCCATTTCCTATACAGCTTCCAAAGTGATCTTTCTTAATTGCACATTTCATTCCCTCTTTGAAGCCCTTGAATGCTTCCCTATGCTTTCACAATAAAATTCAAACTTAGGCAGAAACTTATATGTCATGAACTCTTTTTGGCTTCATTCTCTTGCATTCCTGTAATCATACCTTCATCTACAACCAAACTACTTAACATTCCTTAAACTTGCCACAATTTCCCAGGGCCTCTCACTATGGACCATGCTAACCTCTGTTTGTAGGTTATCATCCTGGGGAACTCCTAGCCATCTGCCAAGAACCAGGATAGAGGTCACCTCCCCCATGCAACCTTCAGTAATCGCATTGCCCACCAGGGACAGTGGGAGCTCCTGTGTGCTCATTAGATTTGTTTATGTACTGGTCACATTGCAGAGTGGTTGTCTGTTTGAGTCCTGTCTCCCCAGGTAATTTTTGAAATCTTTTGGGGAAAGGATCATGCCTCATTCATCTTTGTATTTTCAGCATCCGCAGGGTGACCAGCACCAAAGAGGCATTCAGTAAACACAAGAAAGGACCAATAAATAAACGCATCACTGGTGTCAGGAGGCCTAAACGTAGCATACCTTCTTCCTTGTTTGAAAACAAATATTTTAGCTTGATAGAATTGCATATGAAAACAGAGGATGTAGACCCACACTGATAGCCTAGGGGGCTCTCCTAGGACGAGTTCTATGAATGAACTTCAGGGTCCTTTTTAAGTGCTCAGAGGCCCCTTTCATTTATTTAAGTCTCAGTCTCACTTCCATTAGAATTGTATGAGAGCTGAGATCTGAACATGCACCCTATTTCCCAAACCTAAACCTATTACCTAACCCTATTACCTAAGGCAATGATCAACCTAAGCACTCATTCAAGATCAGAACCAAATCACACCTGACAAGTTGAGTAGAGGAGAGACAGGTAAAGGCCAGTTAGCCCCATCTTCCTCCCTGACTTCCTCCTGGTGACATTTACTGACTCCAGGTGCTACCCACCTCCCTATCTGTTGAGTCCTTTCCCAGGGCCCAGAATGATTCTTCTCTGCTCATAAGAAGGAGGGCAAGGAGGGTACTAAGAGCATACTGAGAGGTGATATCCCTGAGCTCTTCCATCATGGATGAAGACACTTACGCAGACCCATGGGTGCTTGAGAGCCTGGTCAGCTGTGATGCGCTTTGCAGGGTTTATGGTCAGCATCTGGTTGATCAAATTCTTGGCTTCAGGAGTCACGGTGTCCCACTCGGGTGATGGGAACTAAGGAGCAGGAACAGGGAGAGGAGGAATATGAAATTTGTGAGCCTCACACCCTGAAAGGTAGGTTCTGTCTTCATCCCAGCTCCTATAATTGGGATACTCTGTGCTACCTCAAACTGCCTGTCAGAAAGTTAGAGAAGCCCTGGGGTATCCCAGGACCTGTGTCAACTTAAAGACTGAGAAAGGAAAATAGAGCAGTCATGGTTAGAATGCCAGAGTATCAGATCAGGGATTACTGGGAGGGGACTCCGACTGACTCTGACATCTTCTGGTTTAACTTCATCTCTCTACTAGGAGGAACAGTGGCTCAATGATGTGCCCAAGGCCCCACTGCAGTGGAGGGAGCTGCCAGACTTCTCATCCCTAGGTTATGCAGCATACCACATGGCCATGCCATTTTTTGCAAATAATACATCAAAGGGGTTCAGTGGGCTCCTTGATTTTATAGCTACCAAAATGGCTGTTATGGATTTTATAGCTACCAAAATACCAAAAGAGTTGCTCCCTGGGATGAGGGTGGCAAGAATTGAGACCTCTATGCTCATTCCTGGATCCTCAAAGTCCCCTGACACTCCCTGTATCCGGTGACACACTAAACATATCCTCTCCCTTAGACAGAGCCTGAGGGGTGGGAACAAACTGGTTCTTACATCATAGGCTCCAGCCTTGATCTGCTGATACAGCTTGTGCTGATCCTCATCCCAGAAGGGAGGGTATCCCACCAGGAGGATATACAGGATGACCCCTATGAGACAGAACACAGATCACTGGGGTCAGTCACTTACTTTTCTGATGAACCAGGAAAAGGCACACAGGACTTGGAGCCACCCAGAAAGCTAAGGGCCATATCAGAGGTAGAAGTGGATGGCAGACAGTGATGCTCTGCCACTAGCTCCTCCTGCTGTGCTTCACTGCTCATGTCACCAAGCACGTCAGGGATTTCTTAAGGTACAACCCACCCTCTAAGGCACAGGCAAATCCCTCTTTAAGGATGAAATATAATCCAGGAAGTACTTGGAGAGGAGGGTGTGATGGGAAGAGCCATCCCAGGGGCACTAAAGTAAACACCGTGATTCCACATGTACCAGACACTTGTGGGACCTGGAAGGAATAGCAATGTCTCTTTCTCACCATCACTGGAAGTTGAGGGCCCTTAACACCGAAAAGCTGAGAGTGTGGAATGGGCTTACCGCAGGCCCAGATATCCACAGGTTTTCCATAGGGATCTTTCCTCAAGACCTCAGGGGACAAGTAACCTGGGGTGCCAGCAAAACCTGTAGCAAAAGAGAGGGCAGAGGCACACTGAACCAACTTTCTCTCTCATTAAATCCACATCAACAATTTTCCCCAAGTCCCATCTCACTCCTGTTGCTTTTGCTACATAAGCTCTCAGCACATGGGCAGCAAGAGATGACAGGCTAGGCTTCCTTCCTGTCATGCCCGGACTCTAAATCAGAGGGTAAGACCATGTGCCTACCAGGAACTCCCACTTCTTCCCAGGGACAGCAAGAACACAGTGTGACAATAGCTAGACTCACTGTTTTGAGTCACATAGGACCAGGGGGGAGCTCTGTACCCTCTCCCTCATCCAGTCTCTGAGGAGGCCAGGACCATTAAGGGTCTGGCTTCTAGTTCTGAAAGAGGAAGGCAGATCAGGAAGAGGAGGAAGGGTGGGGGCTGCATTCCAGAAAGATAGGCTCACTCTTACCAAACCAAGCCTGCTGCTCTCCCTGTACTTCAATGGCTAGGCCAAAATCAGCCAGCTTGACGGCGGCACCCTTGCATTTACTGGCCAGTAGCAGGTTCTCAGGCTGTATAAGGAAGAGAGAACCTTGTGAGGCACACCCCTAAGGCCCAGAGGGAGCCTAGATGGGACCTTGCAGTACCACCACCTGGCACCAGGTGGCGCCAACGTGCCACAAGCAGGAGGCAAAGGGGGAGCCTGGATAGTACCTTCAGGTCCCGGTGGACAATGTCATGCTGGTGAATGTGGTTAACACTCTCCAGAATCTGATGTATACAGTGGCTGCAAAAGCAGAAGGAAAAGAAATGTCAGTGGAAGGTTAAACCACCTCATCCACAACCACATGCTGTGGACTAAAGCACAAAACTCTGGGTCACAGGTTCACAGGGAATCACTGAATAATGAGCCAGAACCTTGGACTTTGGACAGCATCTAATTCAACCTATTTTACAGAAGAAGAAACTGAGGCCAAGGCAGATTAAGTGGTTTGTCCAGGGTCTCCCATTAGTCTCTCAGAGGAAAGACTAGAACAGGGTCTACCATGCCTCCCTCGACTGCAAAGGCCCAACACTGTCCATTTCTAAGAGATTGGAAGATACCCTAGACTCCGTCCTGAGAAACAGAGGCCATCCAACTGCTTCCTTCTTTCTCTTTACCCCTCTTCTTGGAGAAAAGGCTTGTGGTGGCAACTTAGGAAGGAGAGCCCAACTAAGCCTAAGCTGTTTTGGGGGTGGGTGCACTCATTCATTTAAGCATTTACTGAGTGCCGAAAGGCATTGTGCTTGGTACCACACAGACTCTAAAGATGAATAAGACCCAGTGCCGGCCCTGAAGTTTATCATCTAGTAGGGGAAATAAAACAAGTACACAGACATCTTTAGGAAATAGTGTACTTAAGAGCATTCCAAACAGGGCACCTGACGAGCATTTCTGGTATCGATTTTGTATAGAAAAAGACAAACGGAGCCAGAGTCACATTCAGCTGCTCATTTCTTGAATCAGGCTGTCCACCTTCCAAACCATCCTGCCACAGTTGCAGTCAATCACCTGTTAGGGAGTACTGGCAATCTAGAGCAGCAGTAAAACCTGGGGGACAATTTTCTCCCCCAGGGGATATCTGGCAATGCTTGGAGGCATTTCTGGTTGTCATAACTGAGGGGGAGGGTGCTAATGGCATCTAGTGGGCAGAGGCCAGGGATGCTTCTAAACCTCGACAAGGCTCTCACAACAAAAAATTACCTGGTCCCCTATGTCGGCAGTGCTGAGGTTGAGGAATTCTGTCCCAGAGAATGGAGCCCCACCCAGCAGGTATTACCAGGTATGTGGAGCAGGCTTGCAGAGCCTGGGGTCTGGGGGTGCTGGGCTGGTGGCTTGGACTTAATATTCCTTCCTCTAAAATCTGATGCTGGAGCTTCCACAAGAGCCAAGGGGTTTTACTGGGCTCCTGAAGGCTGAGGCTCAGGCCTCCCCACAGGACACAGCCCAAGAGTAGGCCAAAGAGACTTTAAGACTGAGCTGAAAAGGCGAGTCTCCACAGAAATATATAATTAGAACAGAGCCAGGCTAGCAGGGAGAGCCTTCTGGCCAAAAATGGCAAAAGTGAGAAATGTCCCAGCAGAGCCAGGCCAAGCCCACTGGTACAGTCACTCCCCCAGCTCTCCCTCCTCCCTGCCAGCCTCCCTGAGCTATCACTGCCTCCTCCCACCCCAGAGCCTGGTGCTCCCCTGCTGGTACTGGAATTCATCTCCCTAGTCCAGAATTTTTCCTGAGGCTGAAGCATCTGAAGTTGATCAGCAAACAGTGGCCTCTTAGGGTTGAGAAATTTGTGAGGAAGCTGCGCTCCCCGACTCTCCAGAGGCAGCCAGAGTTGCCACATATGCCAGATAAGCTGCAGGCAGAATGATCAAAACCAGGTTGTAAGGACATCACCCTCAGAGAAAACTCAGGGCCAGGGGAGGAGCCGAGGCAGGAAAGGCAGGCCAAACAAGCACCCGAGAGCTGTGGTGTGGGAGGAATTCTGCTGTGTCACATGAATGAGCTGCCAGGGTTTCCATGGAGGGCTGGGGGCTGAGGTGAGTGGCCAAAGAATGGTCCTCAGGACTGAGGAGCCCTAAATCAGGGCTGGTCATGGTGGTCAAAACACAAGGTGATCCAGGCTGAAATCTCCCGAGAAGGTTCCTGGTCATATCATTAACCCAGACGTTTCCACTCCTTCATGATACGAACTGTGTTTCCTCTATCCCTAGAGCATCCCCAGGATGCCTTGTACACTGTAGATTTGTTAAAGGAAAGAAGCAGGGGTATGGAGGGCTCTGGGCATACTTGGGATACACAGTAGTGCAAAGAAAAGGTTTTTCTGGGGTGAAAGGGTAAAGGAGACTTGTAAGGGCTTTGCAAAAACACTGATCTGGGAGTGCTGAATATTTAACTTTTAATTATCACCCACAAAATGCAGCCTGGGTCCAGCTCTAACAGAACCTTTGTCCAGACAAGAGCTCTTCTGATCTTCCCCAAAGACTATTCAAATAGGCACAACGCCTGGTCCCCCAAGGTGGCCAAGACTCACACATGAACTAAAGGGCCCTCGTCTCACCTGGCATCAGCTTCACTGTAGTACTCTCTGGCCACAATGTCTTCAAACAGCTCACCTCCAGTAACACTGCAACCGACAGACAAATAGGGTCAGAGGAGGCAGGTCAGTTGGTCAACCCCAGCATCCAAAAGGTAACAGGTCACACTGTAGAATAGCTTTTAGAGAAATTCCAACTTTACATACATTTCATCTGAGGGCTCAGAACATGCTCAATCCTTCAATGACATGGGGCTTCACCTTAGGGTAACACGGGCCCTCCCTTCCTCCTGCACATTTCTGTTTCTATACCCTACAGATTAGCTAATACTTTAGGCAAAGACAAACATGTGAGAATCTAAGAGAAAATAATCGACATACTTAGAAAGTTATAGCTTTATTTGAGACCAATATGAACATTAAGATACAGCTGCCCAAGAAGGTCCGACCTACTACTAAAGTTGAAGACCAAGGACACTAAGCCCCAACTCTGAAAATACTGGAGAGCCATTCCCAGGAGGTGAAGAGCCACTTTTAAGACATTAAACCACAACCAATGTGGAGGAGAGACCAATTAGAGCCCAGTTTATGACTAATAAAAGCTACTTTCAATTTCCCAGAATTTTTAAGGTCATGCAAAGAGCTGTATTCTATTTCTCCACTAAAGACAACACACCAAGAAAGAAGAAACAAGCAACTGCATAGGGTGTGCTGCTGATCAGAAATGTGAGAGCAATGCCATGCTGGGGTTCAGAGTCCTGGGGAATACTGAGTGAGCAATGAGACCACCGCCCCCCAGCAACCTGCCGGTTACCAGAGGAAGTTCAAAAATCAAATCCTCTCCCTCGGGCAAAGGAGAGGGATCCTCAGCAGAGGCTGAAGGCCCAGTTTCGGCCTTTTCTCAAGCCTTCATCTTGAGCCAGCTGGAGGGAAAGGCCCCCACACCCTCAGAAAATGGCACTTACAGGTCAAACACGAGGTAGTGAAACCCTTCTTCAGAAATACTGTCATGGAGGCGCACTGCAAGAGAGGAGATGGGGACAGAGATTAACAGAGAGAAAACTGGGAAATCCTATTCCTCTCCTCTGCAGCAACCCTACCCCTGCCCGATCCTGTCAACCTCATTGGGCTCTCTCCTAAAGGAGCAACAGTGAGAAGTGGCAACATGCCCAGCTCCCCTCAACCCAAAGATACACGGCCACAGAGTAGACATAACCAGCCCCCAGGGTTCAGCGCTCTGGTCGCCATCTCAGAGTGCCGAGATGCAGGCAAGAGACAGAAGCTTCATGGCTAAGAAGTAAGACAAGGAGAAAAGCAACCTTCCCTGAGAAGCTAGAAGGAAACTTCCCAGAGGGGCTAGTCCCAGAGAAGGTGGTCCTGGGATATGATGCGTGATGGGGTAATGCAGGGTGAGAAGCAACTACTTATGCTGACTACAGGGGGACAGAAAATGGCAAGAAGTGACAGCCTGAGAGCTCTTTCAGAGGAGTAAATAGGAAGAAGAGAATTAAGAGGAGGGAAAGAAGCTGGAAAGGCAGAGCCCGGCAGGAAGGCACGTGGAGTGAGGACAAAGGATGGTAAACATGAGAGGCAACATGCAGACTCAGGCAATGATAAAATAACTGTTTACAGTAGTCCCATCCTTGGGGGATGAGTTCCAAGACCCCCAGTGGATGCCTGAAACCACGATAGTACTGAACCCTATGTATACTATGTTTTTTCCTATACATATATACCTATGATCAAGTTTAATTTATAAATTAGGCACAGTAAGAGATTAACAACAATAACTAATAATAAAATAGGACAATTATAACAATATACTGTAATAAAAGTTAGCATAGATCTTAGCAATCTCAGTATATGATTTTTTTCTTTTCTTAAGTTGAGAGCTTTCACCTTTTCACTTAAAGAAAGCCCTTGACGGCTTCTCTTTGGCATATCTGAATTGCCAGCATTACTACTCTTGAGCTTTGGAGCTGTTATTAAGTAAAATAAGGGTTACTTGAACACAAGCACTGTGATGCAGTGACAGTCGATCTGATAACTGAAACGGCTACTAAGTGACTAATGGACGGGTGGTGCATACAGTCGAGGATATGCTGGACACAGGGATGATTCATATCCCCAGCAGACGAAGTGGCACGGCGTGAGATTTCATCACACTACTCAGAATGGCACGCAATTTGAAACTTAAGAATTGGTTATTTCTGGAATCTTCTATTTAATATTTTTGGACCGCAGTTGAATGTCGGTAACTGAAACCTCAGAAAGTAAAACCATCAATAAGGGAGGATTACTGAATTAAGTGAGTGTTAGTGCCAGGCTTTGTGTTAGGCGCTTTGCATACATTACTTATTGTATAAGCATTTAATGAATACCTACTGTGTGCCGGACCCTGTGCTAGATGGTGGGATTTAGGAAGGACACAGTGCCTGCCTTCTACGAATTTATTTTTCCTGACAACCACCCTGAGATGAGTATTATTCCCATTCTACAGATGAGGACACTGGAGGCTCAGGTACATATAGTACCTGGCCAAAGGCCAAAGATATGGTGGGTCAAAATGTGAACCCAGCTCTTTCTGCCTCCAAAGACTGGTCTACACCACTGCTTCCTATAAGAAATACGGAGTAGCCCACATACTCAGGCAACAAAGCAATGGAACCTGGGAGAGAAATCACTCACGAATGAACCTACAACAGCATCACAGATGGGTCCAGAAGGCCACTGCATGGAACAGACTAGGGTAACTCACCAACTGAAAGAAAAGCTTGGAGCGCAGAATCCCTTCCCACTCCCCACCTCCAGAGCTCTTGGGCTAAAAATCAACCTAATGTCTTCTGAGGTCTCCTCTTCAAGCTTCTGTCCACAAAGCCACCTCTGGATTAAACACCAATCCCTGAGCATCATTCTACTGCAAACACAACTCAATGCTGTGGCCAACTGTCCCAGGTGTTCCTGTCCCTTCCCTCACCTGAACTCTCTTGATGGGGAACCTCTGTTCCAAAGGGCTCCCTCTGTTTGACCTTCGCTCCAATCCTTGGCAGTTTCAGGAGCACCTCACAGAGCACTTCAGGAATGGCCTGACACCAAACCAACCAGTGAAGTTCTTAGAAACAACGAAATCACCATGTCTCTCCCTCAGTGGGCCCAGGCTGCCAACCACCCCAAAGGACAGCTTCCATTTCCAGTGTCAGAGCATTTCATCAGGGCTGAGGCACTTGCCTACATTCCCTCGCTACCAAAGCAAGATCAGCCAGAAAGTCAATACAGGCACTCAGCCATCACTACAGCCACGTGGTTCTCCTCACTTGACAAATGAGGACCCAGGCCTGCTCGGGCTAGAACCAGGCCCTGACGATTGTTTACACTTCATGTTGCCTACCTTATTTGATCTGATCAAGTTACTTAACCCCCAAATTCCACCCAAACTCAGTATTTCTGTGATTTACCAATGGGATCAAAGGTGGGTAGTACTTCTAAAATTCTCCTCCTCAAACTGTTTTTTCTTGTACTTGGGAACCAAGCTCACACTTCTCTGGGCCTACAGATGACAGAAGGAAGGAGCGACAGCCAGACTGCTGCTTCCCTCCCACCTAACTAACCCAGACATGCTCAACTGAGCTCCCCAAAGCCCTGCCACCCTTCCTCCTCACTTGTGCTTCTCTGGCCTAAGTTGGTGCCTCACGCTGAGTCCTGCTGCAGCTGCTGCTCCCTCGCTTCCAAAAGGACTCTCCATTTAATTAAAAATTTGCTATTAAAAAGCATTAAAGTGTGTAATACAAATAATCCCCTGGAAATCAGCTGTCCCAGAAGCTAAAGACCTGCTTCATTAGGGAGGTGACTAACAGCAGGATGGTGAGCTAACAGGACAGCAGGTACAATGCTAACAACCATTCCCAAGAGAGCCCTGCCGCCTGGTCCTGCCCCCCCTGGACCCTCACCCCTGTGCTAGCCCCCAGTTCAGCACAGCAGAGCTGAGAACAGGGCAAAAAGTGCAGGCACCCATGCCTATGCCCAGACAGGGAGTCACTGGCACTTGTCCTTCTCCAGGAAGGCCACACACAGAGCTCAGGTGGGAGAAAGCAGGGAGGGGCGTCAAAAGAAAAGAGCAGCAAAGGAAGACTAATCCTCCCTGGCCACCTAGTCCAGAGAACGGCTTTAATCTGTGCCCCAGAGCAAGGCACCACCAAGACAAGGAGGGACAGGTGTGGAAGGCCCCGTATCTGAGCAAGGCTGTCATTTTTCTTTTTTTTTTTTCATTTGTAGAGAAAATTAACTGGGAACTGAGAACAAGAGGAGAAACTTGACTGTGCCACTCTAAATGCCTACCTAGCAGACTCTTGATAATAATGAGCCAAATTATAATAACTAACACTTAGTTGAACTGTTTCTGTGTGCTAGGAATCGTGTCAAGTGCTTTACATATATTATTTTACTGAACCCTTGAATTAACTCTGTGGGGTAACTTCTACTACCCCCACGACAGGACAGGAAACTAAGGCTCCAAAAGAAACTCATCCAAGGTCACACTAAACGGTAGAACCAAGACTTGAAGCCAAAACAAACCAACTTCAAGATCCTTGATATTGCAGAATTGCCTGCTAGGGAGTCACTTCCTCTATCCTCTTCAGCAAAGGAGCTTCAACCTGTCCCCACTAGCCTTGGCCATTCTGACTTGCTCATCAATGTTCATTCAGCACCTTCCCTGAAGCAAGCGTGGCTGTACATGCCACGGCTATGGCTGTAAAGAAGAGAAAAACCCAGCCCTGCCATCTCGGAGCTTCCAGGTGAACGGGGAAGACAGGCTTTAAACCAGCACTTACACAAATATGTAACTAAGCACGACTGTGCTGAGGGCTGTGAGGCAGAAGCAAAGGATGCTATGGATGTGTGGAATAAAATAATCTGACACCCAGCCCATTCCACAGTAATGAGAGGGCATGAAGGCCAAGGAGGGCCAGGCCAATCTACAGACAGGAAGATCTTGGAAAAGGACTATAGAGCATTTACTGCGATAAACCTAATTATTGTTCTTCACAAACTGTGAAAGGAAGAACAGGCCAAAAAAATACCTAAATGCTCTTACTTGATGTTTCATACCTGACAAAGCCACAACCCAAATGTTGCCACTATTTCCAATGTTTAAAAAGCACCCAACAGGGGCTGGCCTGGTGGTGCAGCAGCTAAGTGCGCATGTTCCGCTTCGGCAGCCCAGGGTTCACAGGTTCGGATCCTGGGTGCAGACATGGCACCACTTGGCAAGCTATGGTGTGGCAGGCATCCCACATATAAAGTAGAGGGAGATGGGCATGGATGTTAGCTCAGGGCCAGTCTTCCTCAGCAAAAAGAGGAGGACTGGCAGCAGTTAGCTAATCTTCCTCAAAAAACAAAAACAAGACCACCCAACAATATGCCAGATTTTAACTAATAAACTTCAGTCAAAAAAGTACTGACAAGGTGTCACTGTTAATGTCCACAGTGGGGGCTGGTGGAGGACGGAGGCTGCCCCCCAGGAGCAGGTGAGCAAGGATTTGGGAGCTGCTCTGTCATAATCTAATGTTTTCTTCTTTTTCTTTGTAACTGTTTCTGCTACACTACTGTTAGCTGAATGGGCCCTGGGCCCAAGGTAAAAGGCAGCCTCACTTGAATAACTCGTGAACTGAGTTGGGACTAGGGGTTTAGGAAAGATCACTTCTGGGAGCTGGAATCTCCACTTCCATTATCTCCATTTATTTCCTAGGCCTCCTTTGCTTGCTGAACCCTCTCACAACAACTCCACAAAGAGGCACAGATGACAGAACAGAAGCACAGGTGGGTGAAATAGTGTGCTGGAGGTCACAGCTACCAAACAGCAAATCTCAGATTCAAACCTGGAAGACGATGCCAAAGCCACAGACCTCTGCTTCTGCACGTGAGCATCACTTGTGGACAAGCTCAGATCCACCTCAGACCTACTAAATCAGAATCTGAATTTTAACACGATCCCTAGGAGATTCATGAACACATGAAAGTTTGAGAAGTGCTGCTCTAAACCACAGTGCCAGACTGTGATGGAAACTGCTGGGGCAGCTCAGCATGAAGGAAGACAGAGTCTATTCATTAGAGGAATTCAGAGCAGGGAGCAAGCAGATCACAGGAAGAACACACTCCATTCTGACTTTAGATAATCAGCACTACCACCTTCTCCTCTCAACTCCACACCTCTGGTCACATCCTCCAGGGCTGTCTCAATTTCTGCAGTAGGCCTCATTACCAACAGGCTTTTTTTTTTTTAACTAGGGACTTTAGTTAGTAAGTTAGTTTTTTGGTGAGGAAGTTTGCACTGAGCTAACATCTGTGCCAATCTCCTATTTTGTATGTGGGACACCGCCACAGCATGGCTTGATGAGCAGTGTGTAGGTCCACACCCAGGATCTGAACCCATGAACCACAGGCTGCCAAAGAGGAGTGTGCGAACTTAACCACTATGCCACCAGCCTGGTCCCAATAGACTTTACTTTTTAGAGCCATTTTGGGTTCATGGCAAAACTGAGCAGAAAGTACAAAGAGCTCCCACATACCCTCGTCCCCATACACACACAACCTCCCCCACCATCAACATCCCCTACCCAACCATCACATTCGTTACACTTGATGAACCTACACTGACACATCATTATCACCCAGAGTCCATGGTTTACATGTGGGTTCACTCTTCCAACAGACTTTTAACTCCGGAGACAGGATATCTATTAGGGAAAAAACTGGGGATGCCCGGCTTCTTGCACCAAATACCCTTCTGAATTCAAGTGCCTCCAAGCCTGACAGAACCAGAGGTTGACTGTGTGCTCTATGCTCTTGTCTTCTTCAAATCTGTACCACTATTGGGCTGGTCCACTTGTATCCCTCCAGGATGGAGTTAAAGAGGCTGAAGCCAAAAGGGCCACAGCTCTGAAGGATGGAGCAGCAGAGAGAGGAGAGGAATAGTGAACTACGGAGACAAAACTGCCTCATCTCCTGCCACGAGCCAGGTCAGGATCCAGAGCAACCCTCACCTCCTGGACCTGCAGTTCTGCCACATCTCCAGGAGCCCTGGTTCCCACTGGAAGCCAGAAAGCCTGACCAGCCAACTCTCCCAGGGCACAGTCCTGATTCACCTTTCTCTCTCCCTGCCTTTGACCTCAGGGCCTCAGACCAATATCCCTCAGGATCTGGGAGCAGTCATGAAATGGAAGCAATCAGATGCTGACAAAGCGAGTGTGCCTTGCCTGGCTCTTGTTGCCTCCCTAATAGAGCAGATGGTTGGGGTAGATGGTCCCTCTGTCTGCCTTAATTCTGAGCTGGGGGCAAGTGGTAAAAAAAAAAAAAAGAGTGACCAAACCAAGTGAAGTCTGAAAGGCCAAAAAGTATATACTTAATTTCTAGAAATACACAGAAAGCAGGGTAGGACTTTTTTCAGCTAGCATCTCGATTTTATCCTTCTTGGTCATTTCACAATTGTTTTCATCCCACCCTAACCCTCTGTGGTCAACCACACCCGTGTCGTAGGTGATGCAGCCATGCTTCTGCCTCCTACATGATCTACCCCACCCCTTGTTCGCCTCCCTTCATGTTGGTCACAGGAGTATAAGGAAAGGAAGTTACCGTCCTCGGACTCTGAGATCCAGGACTAGAACACCAAGATGCTCTGTGCTTGTAGATGGCTTTAGTTACCCCTATGCTTTTTCTTCCTGTTCTGGAACTTCCAGGTCAGAGGTCACAAGCTCACAAAGCCTGCAGGGATCACATGGGTAGTGCAAATGTGGGATAACGAGGAGTGGCAAGGACAGTGGCTAGTGGGCTAAAGGGGCAGCCACTGCCGAGCCCCAGCTGATTCTGGCCACACATGGATGTGGGCTCAGCAGAGCTAAGCCTTCTGATTTGAAAGACCAGAGAAGAGAATTTTTTTTAAAATGTGAAATCTCATTTTCAAATACTGGCAAATAATAAAAATATTTTTAGACCCACGAGCCGGCCAAATGAAACATGCCTAAATTTGTGACTGCTGTTCCAGCTGTTCTTCTCCATCATCTCTCTCCTACCCAAGGTAACATGTTGGTCCCCACGGTGCCATTTTCAGGTGTGGGTCTAACTTCAGAGATCAAACAGGAGCTCCAACAGTTCCAGGCCCAGGACCCACTGGCTGAGAGGTGCTAGCTCCGTGGAACATACTATACCAGGCAGAGCTGAGCCCTGGCTATGCCAGTCTGCTCTGGACTAATCCAAGCTGCTGACTGCAATCTATAAAGCCCTGTATAGTTGGAGTTCTGGTTACCTCTGCTCCTCTCCCCTTGGGCTGGAGTACGACCTCAGCTCTTCCCATGTAATAGCTCATGCTGAGCATTCTAGCCCCAGATCTGGGAAGCCAGAGGCTAAGTAGCTCTGGAGGAAGCATCAAGCTTCAGCAATTGGCCTCACAGCCCTGGCCACCAACAGAGCAGACCAGGCGGCCTCTAAGGCACTGTGGGAGCCCTGTTATTTAGGCCATGCCAGAGGAGCACCGAACACGTGTTGTTCTTTGTGATGACTCAGGGCTTTCTGCGAAAACCTAGGAGATGCTCTCTGCTCTGCCTCAAGTCAAGACTGGGGTTTCTGCTCAGATACTGCAGCCAGCCCAGTTTCTGTCCCCTCTGCAAAAAGCACCAAATCAGGGCCAACGCTTCTGGCAAAGACTATTTCAGCTAAACAATGTAAAACTGAGCTGGAGTGGGTTGTGGAAGGCAAACCTCCCCAGGCTTTAGAACAACCAACAATGTGCTCTTGTTCCCCAAGTCAGGGTGGGAGCAGGGAGAAATCTTCTTAATTTTTTCTCCTTCCCCATGAGAGTGGCTCCTTCCATCCCTTCTCCAGAGAAGCCAGGCGGGTGGGCAACTTGCTTTCCTGGCTCTGGGGAACACAAACGGGAGCGCCATGGAAACCCCCAGAGTGTGCACGACACTGCAACAGGAACAAAACTCTTTCAAGTCCAGAAACAAAATCCGGACCCTTTTATGACCGCTGGGGAAGGTCCCTGGTGAGGGATGCTGGCAGGCTACTAGCCCAGAGCCTCACAGGCTGAGGACCCTGGACCTCAGCCCAAAGACAGAAGGGGAGAGGAAGAAAGGAAGTCTGAAACCTCTCCGGATAGCTCACATCCCAGCCCTGAGACGGCACCACAGGGATGGAGCCACTCAGGTCCCTAAACTAGAATGCCAGAATTCTGAGCAAGACACGGCTGCTAAAAAGACACCAAGCAAAGGCCCAGGGACAGAAATGGTTCCACACACAAAAGCAGCAGATCTCTTCCTCCCACTTTCTACAAAATGCCCAAGGACACTTACCAATGTTTGGATGTTTTAAAAGTCGGCATATCCGGGCTTCACGTTCTAGTTTCTGGTGATCTAAAAGCAGAAGAGAGAAAACAAAAGCCATCAACCATTCATTCTATTCGTGGCCACCTGGCTATTCATATTCCTTCAATTCTTAGGCACCAACTGTGCACTTTTTTATGATTTGCTGAATTAATGCAGCAAGGCACGGCAATCCTGGAGACAGGTATTACCACCACCTTTTCCAGGTGAGGAAATGCGTTAGGAAAAGACCTCAAGCTGCTGAGTGGCAGAGCTAGGATCTGAATCCAGGTCTTCAACTAAAACTTCAGTGCTCTTTCCACTAAAGCAGGGACTTCAATGGGCCGGGGGTGGGAGGATGGAGGCAGAATCTCTTTCTTGTTAGAAATACTAATAGCAGCTAAGTTTTACTGAGCACCTACTCCATGACCAGACACTGTGCTAGGAGTTTTGCATGTATTCTCTGATTTAGTCTTCATAGCCGCCCTGAAACACAATGATGCTGACAACAAAATGATGATGATGATAATGATGATTTGAAAAAAAAAATAATAATAGCTAACATTTATTGAGAGCTTACTTCTACACCAGGGAGATACATCTTTTAACTTATCCTCATAACAACTCTATGAGGTTGGTACTATTACTTTATAGAAATCCTGCTTCTCCCCAGGATCCTCTTGGCCACCCACTGCTGTGAGCTCTGACCTCTTGACACTCAGGTTCTGGGGTAACTGATTTGGTGAAATGACCAGAAGCCAAGAGTCCCTAGATTCAAGTGAGCTGTGTTGGTCAATTTCTTCCAGAGGAAGGCAGAGCCCCAGGAAGCAGAAATAGGATGCTACTACTCAAATCAAAGCAAGGCGACTAGAAGCCCGCCCAACTCTCCCTCCCTAATTCTTCTTGCTGGGATCCTGACAAAAGCCACCTCCTTCACAAAGTCTTCCCTGTTCCTCTCAGTAGACTGCAACTTCTCCCTGCTATGACCACCCTCCTACCTCCCACTGTACCTCTTAGAATCCTCACATCATATGTTACTCAGTTATCTTTTGGTCACAAGCTCTTCAAAGGGTGGGACCTTCAAAGTGGTGCTTTATCGAGTTCCCTCCATAACAGGGGCTTAATAAGGGTTTATCAATAAGATCAACAGCAGTAGTAATAACTACTATTTGCTATATGCCAGGCAGAGGCATGGATTATCTTATTTCATCCTCAAGGAAACCCTATGAAGTAAGGGATTGGATTAGTTCCATCACATTACAAATGAGGAAACTGAGGCTTAAAAAGTTAAAGTAACCTGCAGCAGATACAGGTGGTCTAAGCCTAGAGTCCTCATTCGCCATCACTATGATATGACAAAAGGATAAAGAAAAGTGAGAGCATCAGTAAAGACTTCAGGCTTGGGGCCGGCCCAGTGGCGCAGCAGTTAAGTTCGCACATTCTGCTTTGGCAGCCTGGGGTTCACCAGTTTGGATCCCGAGTGTGGATCTGCACACCACTTATCAAGCCATGCTATGGCAGGTGCCCCACGTACAAAGTAGAGGAAGATGGGCACGGATGTTAGCTCAGGGCCAGTCTTCCTCAGCAAAAAGAGGAGGATTGCTGGAGGATGTTAGCTCAGGGCTGATCTTCCTCAAAAAAAAAAGACTCCAGGATTTGTGGGGCATAGTCCAGTTCACCTCAACTTCTCCAGACCAAGGCAGGTGACTTCACATCCACATCCGACAAGTGATTCCTGCCCACCCTACCTCTACCTCAAGAGCAGAGAGCCTCTGAAAAGCCTCCTATGAGTCTCACAACCATCCTACCAGGTAGGTGCTATGACTGTCCCCATTTCACAGATGATGAAACTGAGGCCCACAGAAGTTAAGTAACTTGCCCAAGGCCCTACAGCAGGAAAGGGACAGAACTGGGATTTAATTCACATTTATTGTTTTACAAACCAATCCGAGCTTGTCCTAAACTTTCCCTCTAGCGACAGCTCTGCTTTGTGGAAGGAGGAGGTGGGGATAGGCAGAGATTAGTTCCTGCTGCCCAGTTAATCCATCCCTGCTGCCCAAAGATCTGGGTCATGCATTCCTTCCAGTCCTCAGGTTCAGCATGACCACTGACCAGGATGCAGCCAGGAGAACCCCAGGTAACACCACATTCCCACATCGCCTGGGATCCCTCAGTCCCGGGGAATTTCAGAGGTTGGGGTAGTAGGAAGGAAGTGCTAGAAGGAAGGAAGGTAGAAGGAAGCAGTGCTAGCCCTGACTGGTGGCAGGGGGGCTTGCTTCTTCCAGATCTAGCTAGATGTCAGGGATACCCACCTTCCTCTCCCCCGCCCCTAGACTTAGGATGGAGGTACCAAGCTAGCCAGCCCCAAAGGTACAAACTCACCGGCCCTCGTCTCTGACCACTCACCTCACTACCCTTCAACCCACAACTCTCAGGCTTGGCTGCCCAGGCAGGTGCAGGAGAACAGCATCTTGCAATGTGGAGGTGGTAGCTGAGGGGAAGGCCCAGAAGATTAATGTTTATCTCCTCCCTTAAGTCTCTTACTGGCTAATGGTTACAGTTCTACAACAGGAACAGCATTAAAAATAGGGGTGCTCTGGCTTTACCACTGACTCAGAGCGGGAAGAGGAGAGAGACAGACTCACATTCCCGGCTCCTTGAAGGAGCTGCCCAGAGTCCAGAGGGTCCTTGTCAGTCACTTAATTTAACCCTAACTCCAAGAAGCAGAGCCCCACATTCTGGGTGAGGCCTATGTCTTCTCTGAACCTGAGGCTGTGCCTTGGTCCTCACTCTGATCCTCAGCCATGGAATCCAGCCATTAGCACATCAGTTTTGGAGTCAGACAGCCCTAGATTGAGTCCCAGTGCTGCCATATTGGGTGAGTTATTAAACCCATTTGAGCCTCATTCATTCATCCAAAAAATATTTATTGAGGCCTACTATGTGACAGGCACTGTTCTAAATGCTGGGGATACGGCAGTGAACAAAACAGACAGCAAGCCCCACCCTGAGGGAGCTGACATTCTAGTGGGTCTGGGTAGGTGGCGGGAAAGACAAGAATTGGATGATACAATGTTGTGGCAAGTGCCATGATGTGGAAAATATAGAAAAATAAAGCAGGGGAGGGGGAGAGTGTAGATTTAAATAGGGCGGTCAGGGAAAGCCTCAGTGAGGAGGTGGCATTTGATTAGGACCCAAAGGAGGTGAGGTAAGCCAGGCACATATCTTGGGAGTTTCCTCACTTCTAAAACGGAGGCAGTGATATCTGTGGATTAAATAAGGTAACTGGGTAAATGCTCAGCACAGTGCCTGGCACACAGGGATAGCCTCCTTTCCAAGGGCGCAGTAATAAGACAGAGGAGGCCTCCCAGGCTGGGCTTGTGGCCATGGCTATCACCAGAGACACTGAGAGAGTTAGACCCACTCTCCCTCAGCAGGGGCAGCCACAGGGTCCACAACGCACCAACTGAGCCCTCTGACCCGGCTCCCCAGCAGCCCTCCTGGGGGCAGTGGTGTCCCTCCTATTTTGGTAGAGCCCACCCATGTCTATAGCCTGCAAGTGAAGGTTAGCAACAGGTGCTCCTCAGAGAGAGAACGGCCCAGCAGGTGCTGATGTCTGTGGGATCCCTCCTCTTCCCTGGCCTCAGCCTGCCCGGTTGTGACACCCTGCCATCCAGAAGCTCTGCTCAATGAGCCAGGTGGTTTCTGCCCACCACACTCTCCCTGCCTCCTTACACCAAGCACAGCCTCTCCAGCTGTTGTCTCTTGTCCCTTTCCCCCATACTTCCTGTCCTGTAGTCCCCTCCGGGGTTGCTCCATGTCTGGGAAAAAGCAGAGCGGTCTACCTCAACAGCAGCGGTGTTTCAGCAACAAGCATGGTCTGTAGAGCATCTTTCCCAGATGCAAGGGGTGTGCTGGCTAAACTCAGCATCCCCAACCCCAAAAGTGGCAAGGTCACTGAACTGGCTTGGTCCACAGTGGTAGGTCTAGGGCCTGGCTCAGCAACCCAAGGTGATAACACACCAGCCGGTACTCTTGTCACAAAGGTGGCCTTCTCCCTTGAGACATCCCTCCTTCTAGTGACCACTGAGCTCACTGTTCCTAGGGAACAGCTCAGATCTTCCAAGGCTGACCCTCTTCCCACCCACTTTTCTATGGGCTTGTCCCCACCCCCTCACACGGCCCAGCCCCCCCTTCCTGTTTGACAACAGCCACTTCCCGCTTTTGCACAGGGCCACTTCCTGCCTGCCTGTGTGCTACTACCATGGAGAGACCCACCCCTGCCGGCCTTCAGCCCAGCTCCAACCACAGCCTTCTGCAAGGTTTTCCCCCTCAAGAGCAGAGTAGCAACAGGAGCAGAAAGCAGAAGCAGCTGTTATCAGAAACCTGTTTCAGGCCTTCCCCAACAGCCCACCAGGGTAGAGCCAGGCCAGGGAACATAAAGATCCCTGGAGGCCATGCCTCTCCCACCTTCTGCCCAAGCACTTCAAGACTTGGCCCAGGGCACCACAAAGGCCAAATATCCTTCAAGGGAAAGGCAGCGAGGAGTGACCAGATATGCCAAGGGAGGTAGAAAAGAGGAAGCAGACAGTGAGGAGACAGCCCGTGGCGAAGAGGAGGCAGAGCCCTAGAACCACCTCTCCCCTAGGCCCCCAGCAGGCAAGGCTACTCCAAATGCACTTTCCTTCCCCCACAGGATTGGGGGCCAGGGAGGGCTGGCCTCGGATTTTCCATGGCCCTGCAGGGACATGCCTGCTGATTTAGTGACATTTCTCTAAAACCACAAATGCCAGCATTAGCTTCAAAGAAGATCCTGCTGCCACCTAAATATACGACCCTCTGTGAGCAAGAAAGGACACAGATCCCTACTCTGACTATGAAGACCCTCTCCAAGTTCCAATCGCAATGACATCCTTGACTTTTTGAGTATTTCAAAGGCCTACGCCTGTGGCCCCAACATGGATCATGAGAAGCTTCGTATAGCCCCATTGATTTCAGACACTCGATGTGGGGCTTCTCCTCTTGCTGCCCGCCCTGAGTACTCCTTCCTCCTTCCCAAGGAGTAAAGGCCCCTGTCTGGCCCCTGAGGCATCACTCTGAGGACTAGAAACAAGGGCAGCATAGGGATTTGGTGTCATAATCCACATTCCCCAGCTGCTTATAACAGCCCCTGGCCTTGGGCATTGACCAGTGGGGATCCCAAGCCACAATCCCTTTGACCTCACCCTGACACTGTGACGCCACATCCCTTCCTCTTTGAATCTCACTCTAAAGGTGCAAAGAGTCTCCAATTAAGAGCAAAGTCCATTCACCATGTAAGAGTGGGGGCCATGGCTTCTAATTCCTTCACACCCATATATATATACCTGGGGACTAGCTGAGGGCTGTGAATACAGTGGGACGGGATCTGAAATGTGCCTACATGAACCCCCAAGGCTCTGTCCCTTAACCTGGTGCCCTCCCCTTCTCTTCAGTCCTAACTCGAGCAGTTTTAACCAGGTGACACAAAGACTTGAGCCCCACTTTGGCCTTTGGCTCTTAAGACAAGAGAAGCCTTAACTAAGGAGGGAAAGGAGCCCCATAGCAAAAGTCTCCCAAACCAGACTGGATGGAGAAAATCCCCATGGGGTCACTAGCAAGCCCCAAGAAGGCAAGGCTCTGCTTCTGGACACTCTGGACAGTCTCAAGGGCCAGAACAGGGTCAGCCGCTGAGCTCTCCATGCCCCCAGCAGGGCTCAGGGAGCCTGCAGCCTTTACCCACTGTTTTGGTGACATTTCCTTCATGGTAACCAGCCCCAAGTAAAACATCCCAGGAAGCAGACCCTAAAAATAGCTCCTCCCAGGGCAGCAGCAAGCGGGGGAGGGGAAAGAAAGGGAGGAGAAAAGAAGGGAGCAGATGGGAAGCTGCTGCTGCTGCTGATAGGGCCCAGCATCTAGAGATGGTGCTGGGGGGACTGGCTGGAAATATTCCCACCATAGAGAGGTCTGTACCCAGAGAGGAGGGCATGGACGAGAGCGAGGCCTCAGCCAGCAGAAAGGAGGGATTTGCTCCACTGCACTTAGAGTTCCGAACCTAGATGGAGAGGCGGGGTGGGTGGTGGGGGGTGATATACCAGGATTCATCACAGGAACAAAATAGCCAGAACTTGTGTTTTAAAGAAAGGAGCCAAGGGGTAAGTGAAGACCACACTGCTTGAGGATGCTGGGGTTGGAGCGCTGGCAAAACCATTGGCATTACCTACAGCTCAAAATAAACCAACCAAACTTTTGTGCCTTGGTTTCCCCAGTGGCCCTGGGGCAGAGCTGTCTGGCTGTGGGCAGATGACAAAGGGCCTCTGCTGTGAGGCACTCGAAGTACAAAGTACCCATCTCTTCCTGTCACCACCTGTTTGGCACCCATGGGATCAGGCCCTTATCGGCCTGCCATGACTGTCCAGAGAACAGCAAGCACAGAGACGGGGACAGGAGTCTGTCACACCCACTCCTCCCCTTCCCTGTCTCCAGCCTCAGCAGAGAATGGGGTCAGCAACTCACCTCTAGGGTTTCAGCACAGACTCAAAGCTTGGAGCACAGCTTCTAACAAGGGACCAGAGCAAGCAGCAGGAAGAAAGCAGAGGCCTCTCCTATGGGATGGGGCCACCTTCCAACCTCCATCCCCACCCCATGATGCCAGCATCCAAAGGCACTCTGGGAAGGTGGGTAGAAGGGCAGGGTGACATGCCAGTGCTGTCTGAGCTAAGTCACACAGCTCACTGTATGACAAAACCGGCCCAGTATAAGCCTTGGCACAGAGAAATGACCTCCAGGCTGCTTCCTCATCCACTTAGAGGGAAGAATCAGAGGAGCTCAGTCACTTATATACAGGATGCCCATTTCTAGTCAACAGAAATTGGGCTGTCTTATCCTCAGGGGGAAAGCATGGTTTTGAATACAACCTCCTTAAATGCTTCCTCAAGTCCAAGAGTCCTAGAGTTCTAGCACTGCCTAGATTTCTCTTCCTTCTCTCCCTCCCTCATTGGTGCTTCACCCTCCCCTCTGTTCCTCTCCTCACTTCACCCAGATCCTTAACAGGAAAGTCTCACTTGGAGATACCACAGGGGACACAAATGTCATGGGGGCTACTCAGGTCAACACTAAGGGGGTGGGGCCTTTCAGCTGGCACCACCCAGGGGGATCCTATTTCAATACCCAGGGCCAGCTGGATGCAAAAAGGGACAGCCTTTGCCCTTCTTGTGGCCAACATGCCACAACCCCAGCCACTCGGCCTGCCACAACCATGGACATGACATGGACATGAGATCCCATTCTGGGGGCTCAGAATGAGTCCCGTAAACACAGAACAGCCCATGTGCACAGATGGCCACATACCAGCAGAGATAGCCCTGGAGCAGGCTGAGCCAAGGTGTCTCTGGTAAATCTCAAAGAACATGGCAAGAGTAATTCTCGCTGCTGTTGCAGATTTTAAATGGCATTTCTTAAAGCGTGGATCAGGGACCACCTGCATGAAAGTCACTAGGGCACTTGTTAAAAATGTAGATTCTGGGGCCCCACCCCAGATCTCCTGAGGTAGAATCTCTGTGGACAGAGCCCAGGAATCTGCATTTTTAACCAGTACTCAAGGTGATCCCTACGCACACTAAAATTGAACATCGTTGCTTGGAGGAAGTCTCAACATTGCTTTATAAGGCCATTAATGACAAGGAAGGAAGAATCATAAGCTACACTGTCTTCCTACATCTCCCACCTGCCTTATTCTCCAAGCACAGCCCTTTAACCTCATCTGTCCTCTCCAACAGCTGTGTCAGGCCTACACCCTGGCTCCATGGATCAGAAAGGGGGAACCCAAGCCAGCACCAAGGTACAAGGGTTCCAGCAACTTGGCTCTGAGTTTCCTGAAAGCCAAAGCCAAAAGGCAACCATGATTAGTTACATAGTCCTCTTAATCCATTCATTCACCATGTATAGGCTGGGTATGTATCAGGCACTTTGCTAGGCCCTACCCACACAGAAGTAAAGAAACAGATATGGTGCCTACCTTACCACCCAGGTCCTCAAGAAGAGGAAAGCTTTTCCTAAATGTATTTAGCTTCAATAGAAATTTCTTCACATGAGGTATACAGATTAAATAAATGGATAAATACAGCAAGTGCTGTAACACATTTCATAATATTGTTTCTAGTAGCATCTCTAAGTAGGGCCAAGTATCCACAGTAGTAAAAGCAATTGGAATCCAGGTAAATGGTCCAAATACAGAGGTTTCTTATGATGCTAATTGTTCCAAGGATAAATCTTAAATTACGTAGAAGAAAGAAAGGACCATTTGCCCTTCAACTGTAGCAATACAGGGAAATGCTTTGGATATAAGCAAGAGAGTGAGATATAAAATGTTATGCTCCACGAGGTGAAAATCTATATGCATATGAATAAAGATAAGAAGGGAATATGAAGATGTAAAAATAAAAAAAAGACATAAGGGCTCAGGCTCCTGGGGGGTGGGGAGTGCTCCTAAATCTTAAAATAACGACTTATCATTGCCATCACCTGGCCCACTAGTGCCTGCATCCAAGCCTTTTTTAAATGCCTCCTTCAGCCTAGCTGAGAGCTAAGCTTGGAACCATGGGCTCCCTTAAGAGCCCCAACTCCACACCTATCGCTGTTCCAAAAAGCAAATGGAGTGACGTTACGTGACTTTCAGTGACTTCGTGTAGACAGGCCTGCAGTCAAAGACGGTCTCTATGCACAGCCATGTTAAGTCCCTACCTTGTAACACAGCCACTGCCATGGGCCTCTGAGGCTACAATGACAAGAAGCAACACAGCAAAGGAAGGATTCCTATCCAGATCTGACCCCCTACAAGATCTGGAGATTTCGCCCCATGCCTCCTGGACCACCTCACCATGGATGCCAAGGTGAAGCAGCTCAATACCCTCTTCCTTTCCTTTTGGTTTGCAGCACAGAGAATCATAAACAAGAAAGAAAACAGGCAAGGAGAGAGCAAACACACCAAGCTCCTTTAGACCCTCATGGATGACCTTGGTGAGCCCACCACATTCCCAGACACAGAAATCCAACACCTGCGGAGCCCTAGACAGACAGACAGTAACGAGTGAAACCCAGCCCCAGCTGCTGCACCTTTATAAAATATACAGCGTAAACTGAGAGGCTGCAGGGAAGCCACGGCCTTCACTCCCCAACCCCATGGGCGCCAGCCTAGTGGGCACCCTGGCCCAACCCTCTCCAGGAGCTCACATCCCCCACGCCCACACCTACAGTAGTCTCTGGCTTGCTCCCTCCATCTCCAAGACAACACCCTCTCACTCTCCCACCTCTGAACAGTACTGACACTTACATATTCCTGACCCTTCTTGTTGGCATCTATGCCCATCAGCCAGGACCAGGCCTCTGTTCCAAAGTTAACTTGGCACAAAAGCTACACAACAGAGCCCCAGACTTGGCATAACCATATCGAGAGAGGGGGAGTTGCTGTCTGAAGCATATGATCTTACACAAGAATCTTCTTCTTGGGGAAAGAAAATCAAACGGAAATCAAATCTCATCCAGCTTGGGCAGAGAAAGAAAGATTTCAGTTGGGAAAGACAGGACAGGGTTGAAAGGACGTGAGGACGGGAAAGGGACATAATCACACAGATCAAGGAAGTTCGGGTGAGTAGGGAAGGAGTGGAAAATGACAGCCCAAGGCAGGCAGCTCCACAAAGTTACCACATCAGCTATCCTCACATGCCAGAGTTCAGCTCCCAGCTGTCTCTACCTCCCTCACCCCTGGGTCAGAGGATACTGGTGAGATGAGGAAAGCGAAGCATTGCATCATTAACTGGAGACACCAGACACCAGCCCCAGGGCCATGCTGTGTGGGCATAGGGAGGCATCCATTCTCAAACCATCGTCCCTGCCTGCACCCTGCATCTTTGGCCAGAGAGCCAAAGAGCCCAGCCCACTGCACTGTCCCCCCACCCTAGGGGAGGAGGGCATCTGGCTGTCCACCTATCTCTAGGGCAACAATTGCATCCAACTCAAGGTACCCAGAGAGAAAAAAAACAAACAAATAAGTCAACTTTATAGCCAATGTAAAGGAACAGAAAGAGATGGGGGCTGGTAGGGAGACAGCAAGACAAACTGTGCTTGTGGGGATGGGGAGAAGCCCTCCTAGCCAGGAGGCAGACTCAGCTCTGCTAAACAGGTCCCAGAATAACGTCAACATGACAGAAGCCCACTGTCATCTCTGTGGAATTTTATAGCTTCTCTGATGCTTGGAGACATCTACTACATCTCTTACCCCAGAAATGCCTGGGTCATTACTAGCCATGGCCCACGTCTTCCCCAGGGCATCTGTCCTGGCTCTTAATATGTTTATGGCATCCTATTGCCCAGCCCTAATTCCTTCCTCTGAGTCTCATACCTTTGTCCCCCGGCTGCACCCTGCAGCCTTCAATGACCTGACCTATCCACATACCTCCGTACTCACCAGACCTATACACAGAGCACTTCACACCTTGCTGGGTCTATACCTATCAGATGAGGTGAGTTTGGCAAGCATCCAGTACAAGGTACAGGGAGTGTAGGTTGGAGGTGTGAAAGGCAGGGCCTTACGCTCCCCGCCTCAGGTACCTGGGAGGCTCTTGCAAGTCAGGCTCCAAGGCCTGGGCCTTCACAATCCTCAGACCCTGAGGCAAGGCTGCTCCTACCCAGACCAGGCCACTGAGATTTCCAGATCATGAGGCATCACCCTCCACCCAGGACGGACTGCATCTGCTGCTGTACCACCAAGTTTGTAATTTGATCAAAAAAGCAATCAAGTTCATCTGGCAGGATTTGTTCCCAAGAAGCCTTCAGCAGTAGCAGCCTCCCTTGATGTTTACAGATTTCCTTCCCTTGGGAGTCTGTTCTGCCGCCTGGTGGGCAGGGGGAGGCTAGATTTGTCAGAGCTGTTCACTTACTCTATCTTCATCCTAAGTCAGCACTGGGGCACAGGGACTAAGACAGGCTACCTAGGAGTGGCTACCAGTGCCCCAAACACAGAGACTCCAAAAGACCCAAATTAAGACCTAGCCATTCCATGCCACCCACCACTCCTCATATCCTCCCCCTTCCTAAAAACCAAACTCCTTTGAGCCTTTAGGGACTACTCCTCCCTGAAGCTACCTACATCTCTTACATTTTCTTCATTCTTTTCTACCTGAGCACTTCCAGTCCCCATGCAACTCCTGCCTGGCTTCAAAGTCTACCCTGAAATTCCAACTCTTTTCCAAGTGCTGAAACACACAGCCCCCAACTCTAGGAGCACCTTCAGAAGAAGCCGTAGCCCTTGGAGGCACCCCAGGGAGAGGCAAAGATGGGGAACTCACCTCGGGCAGACAACTTCTTGGTATTGATGATTTTTGCTGCATACTCCTGCGTGGAGGTTTTCTTCACACACCTGCGGACCACAGAGAAAGCACCCCTGGAGGGAGAAGGGGGAAAGAACTGGGACACCGAGCAGAGTGACACAGACATGCTTCAGGTCTGAGGACAGCGATGCTCTTATCAACAGACCTTTAGTCGAAATTACACAGGCACCAGCATAGTGACCATCACCATCCAACATGGGGCAGAATGGTGGCCACTGCATGACACTGAACAAATGCGGGTGGAGGACCACCCCACTCCCACCCCCAGATCTAGCCGCTGAGCAAAGCAACAGCCCCAACCTCAGGCTATACATCAGGAGCCGGTGGGCAATGCTTAAAACACACACCTGCTGCATCTCAGGGACAGTCCTGCAGGCCCAGGCAAGGGAATCAGGAGAAGGGAACAGAGACCCTGCCCTTCTCTCAGCAGAAATAGTTGAAGGTAGGGGAAGGAGAGACTAGAAAGAGGGTGTAATCGCCTGAGAGAGAAATCTCCCTCAACCATGAGTGAAGGTGAGGAAAGTGAGGCTCAAATCCCCCACGCTGGCTTCTTCCCACTGTATCCCAGCTCAACTGACAGCAGGGAAAGAGAGGATCCAGTTGTGGCAGTTGTGAGTCTCAGACATAAATAGCTCCCCCCCACATAATATCTTTCTCCACCTTCCGCCCTCCGGCGCCCCCTCCCCCCCCCCCCCCCCCCGCAAATGAGAGCTCGCACTCTTCAGCTCTGGAAACGTCTGGGTTGGGGGGGGCGGGCAGGGCGGGGGCTGCAGTGGCCCTGCTCGGCGCCGCGGGGCGGCAGGGGGGGTGGGGGCCGGGGTTGCTGCAGCGGCCAGCTCAGTGCAGAGGGGAGGGGGATGCTGCGGCTGCGGCGCGCGGCTCCTGGGACCACTGCGGGGATGGGGGGAGGGGACAGGGGGGTGCTGCAGTACTGCCCAGCAGCGGGGCTGGGATTCTGGAAGCGGCACTAGCGGGGGGGGCGGGGCCGGGCACTAAACATCCCCCTACACCCGGGCACCGCAGCAGGCTTGGAGCTGCAGGGCCAGGGAGGGTCCTGAGTGCCAGGCACGTGGGACATGGGACAGGGTGCTGAGTGAGCTCCTGATCAGGGTGGGGAGGGGGTGGCGAGCAGGCAGGGTCGAGATGGGGGGCGCCTGAAGGGTGTGGGAGGGGCGGGGCTGGAGGGTGCCCAGGACCGGTCCGTGGGTTGCAGTCCCCGCGGCAACGCGCGGTGCAGCAGCCCAGGCAGCTGCTGCAGGGCGCGGAGGGGGCTGCGGGACAGGGAGCTGGGGGCGAGGGGGCCCCGGAGGCGGCGGGCGGGAAAGGCTGGGGGTGGGGCGGGCCGAGGGGGCGCTGCAGCGGCCGGTGCAGGGCCGGGGGGCGGGGCGAGAAGCCGCATAGCGCCCAGGCGGCGGGGGCAGGGTTGGGGGCCGCGGCTGGCTGGCCGTACTTGCCGAGCTCCTCGAAGAGCTGGTAGTCGTCGGTGAAGCGGGTGCAGGTGGCGGTGGTGGCCATGCTGGCGGGCGGGCGGACGCGACGGTGCAGCCCGCGCCGACGTCGGTGCACAGTCACCGCCGCCCGGCCGAGGGAGCAAGAGGAGGAGACGGGGCTGAGCCCGGCAGCACCGCGAGACTTTACCGGAGAGAGCGAGGGAGGGAGGGACACCCCCGCGCCCGCCCGCCCGCCGGCCCCCCTCCGCCCGGCCCCCGGACCGCCCCCGGGGAGGGGCCTTATGCCGCCGGCCCCGCCCCGCCCCGGGAGCGGCCCGGGTTGGGCAGCACGCGCAGGGGAGCTGAGAGGAGGGCGTCCTAGCCCCGGGCCACCCAGAGGGAGGTGAAAGGTTCGCGACCTGTGGGCTCGTCCAGGGAGGGACCCTGCAAGGGCTGGGGATGTGCGTGCGAGTGTGTGTGCGTTGCGATCGTGTAGGGGTCTGAACCACCGAGTTCTTTGGCGGGCCCCACACACGGGTCCTAAGCACCCAGCCCAGCTCACACATTGTGGAGAGAACGCCAAGGTCAAAAAGCCCGTGTCAGACTGCACATTCTGCCCCCAGCCTGTGCAAAGCCAGCTCTCAGCAGCCTTCCTTCGGGAAGCTGACAGTCTAGACTCGTGTAAGCATCAGGGCCATTATTAGATAAAACCCTTCAGGCACGAGTTGTTCAGGTAGACCAGGCCAGGGCCAAGTATGCAGGTGGAACTCTGCCTTGCTGCACTCCAAGCTTAGAGATGAGAGAACATTCTCTTTCAGACCAATAATGAAAGGAATGAATTGGGAATAATTAGCAAAGGTTTTGTGCTGTGTGGACTAGAAGAGCAAGCAGAAGGAAGGAGAAAATAACCCCATTTTCTTGCAGGGCACCCTGTGTTTTTATTTTATGGCACTCATCACATTTTGTGTGTTTGCAGGTATGAGAGGCAGTAGAGCTAGAGCATGATTATGGAAAGAGTCTGGGGTCGGACTGCTGGGCTTGGATTTCTAGGCAACTCACTACCAGCTGCGTGACATTGGGCAAATCACTTAATCTTTCTGTTCTTCAGTTACCTTATCTGAAAACAGAAGAAAATAGGGTTGTGAGAATTAAATGGGCTAAATCACATAAAGCACTTAGAATAGTACTGGCACCTAATTATAACAGTGTTAGCTGTTATTATTTAACATTTGCCTTCCCACTAAATTGTAGGCTCCAATAGGGCAGGATCTCTGCCTCCTTTGTTCACCATTGTATTCTCAGCCCCAGACCCTCATTAAATATTTGTGGAATGAAGGGACTCCTTAGGGCCCTGGCAGAGGGAGGTACCATCCCATCTTCTCTTCCCACTGTCAGAGGATGGTAGGACCCAGCCACATAACTGTCTTGGAGGAGAAACAGGCTGGGCAGGTTCCTGACCTTCCCAGGTAGCTGTACCCCAAGTCAAGGGCCAGCCCCAACTGGGCAGGGCGGATCTCAGCCAACTGCTGCAGTTCAGTCTTGATTACAGCAGGACGCCCACTGGGAATCTGGCCTCTATTGTCAGTAGGCTGACTCTTGGGCACTGGGAGAATGCAGCTGAGAGGCTGAGAGGTGTCCCAGCCTCCCAGGCCGCCTCCCTGAGTGGGTGGGTAAGAGCAAAGCTTCCAGGGAGGGCTCCCATCTTTCCTTACCCAACTGCCCTGGGAGCTAGTCTGAAAACCAGACCTATGGGGACAATTAGGGAAACAGGAGAGGAAAAGCACTAACAGGTTGCCTGGGAGGAGGGCAGAGAGGGCTGAAGGAAAGGGTTGAGGTGACAGAACATTATGCCCCACCCCTCCCCAGGGCAACAGGAAGTAAGGCACTGAGGAGTAAGGCCACTTCCTGTCTTGAAGCACTGGGGTGAGAGCCTGGTTCCAAGTCCCAGCATGGGGCAGGGCAATGAGACAGTATGCTCAGGGATGACAGTAAATCTGTCATCTACCTTAAAGGCAGAAGCAACGACTAGTCTGCACTCCAGAAATAGGGGCTGCATATTAATTAATCATCAATGTGCCCTTCCTGAGTCCTCAAGGTGACTTGGTTCCTGACCTCCAGATGCTGAAACTTTATATTCATTAATGTAAGGTGGAGTGAGAAGACGGAGAGAGGTCAAAACAAGCATAGACTAGGGCTGCATGGAGTCCCCTAGGGTGCCCCAGGTGAAAATGTGAAAACAGGACTACAACTCTGACCTCTCTCATGCGTCCACTGTTGAAGTGGATATCTTCCTTGCTGAGGGTGAGGGTTCCGCACTGGGTATTTTAGGGTAACCATATAAAGCACTTTGCATCGAGTCTCTGGGTGAAAAGAAGAGTGATGAGAAAAACATTGGGGTGAAGCCTCAAGGATGACTCATAGTCCTATGTAAGTGGAGCTAGCCAACTTTCAACAAGTATTTATCAACTGCCTACTATGTGCTTGGCACTGCCTCTTACTTTGCAAAACATGCAAATAAAGTGGAAAATTAGAATGTAAACAATTAGAAGGAAACTTCTAATCATTCTCTACTTTTTCCTTTCTATGTCTACCCCACTTCTCTCTCCCTCTTCACTGCTTCTCTCAATAGCTTACACTCTGACATGGCCACAGTGGCAATTTGGAGCCTATAAACACCTTTGTGTGCACACACAAACACACACCCTTGTACACACCCTCCTTGATCCCGATTGCTGTAGCACTCACACAACCCAGAGCTACCCCACAACAATTAGAGGGAAAATACTTAAAAATAATAATGAGTTCACCAGCTCCCTGTGCATCAGTATCTGTGGCAACCTCATGGGGTCCTTGAACTGCTCTCTTCTGGTTGCAGCTGGTCCCCTGGGCAGCGCCAGCACTCAGGCCGTGCCTGTAGCACCGGGAACAGGGAATCATACAGGAAATCGATGATGCCCTAGGCCCCATTCAGTGGGACTCTCCATCATTCTGCTGATCTTTCTCTTTGAAGGCTCCAAAAATTATGCCATGGGACTGCCTCCTGAATGAGAGAAGCTTCCCTCTCTAATTTTGGAATGCAATTTTAGAGTATAAAGGTACTTATTCTTCAAACCTGAGGGAAATGGGGCAGTTGAAAGTGAGGTATTTAAATGCAAGGGGGATGACACTCTTGGACACAAAAACAGTTACCTGCTTGTTAGGGGATGTTGTAAAATAAATTTGAAGAGAATTCAGTCTCATGCCCATGAGTGGTTTTCAATCCATATTCCACATAACCCTATGGGTTATATGGTCATGCCTCAGCAGCTGCTCAACATATATATTGGGGTTTCACATAAGATGTTGTTGAAAAAAATAGTCCCTGGCTAAAAAACGTCTCTGAAAAGTTTGAAACCCACTGGGACAGTGGCTTCTGAGGTCCCCTCCAATTCTAAGATTCTATGACTAGTTTTTGAGAATTAGGGATGATGAGGTCATGGCCTTTCTCCAAGGACTGAGAAAATTATTAGTGGTGAAGCATTTGAAACCAGTGAGAAGATGTGATAATGGAGATAGGAAAAAAGAGTGAGAAAGACAAAGTAAAACATTTAAATAAGCAATCCACAAACTAGTAGTGAGTGAGGGATGCCCGTCTCTCTCCTAGAAGACACATCAAATCACGACCATGCACAGATAAGTTGATACACCCCATTCCCTGTGAGAACTACTCCCAACTGAGCCATTTTCCTTAGTGGGAGTGTTTCCCTATCCTTCCTGTGTCTAAGAGCTGAAAAAAGCATTAAGAACCACAGACTAAATCAGTAACTGCAGTATTTCTTTAAAAAGGAGCTGAGGTATTTAAGGTGAGGGGCTGAGCTCCTGAAGGATTGGGCATAGGGGATGAGATTTTGGGGTGAGAGACAGGATATTTGAGGTGAGGGCTGAAGCATTTGGTATGAGGAACTGAGGTATTTTGAATAGAGTCTGAGGTGCTGAGGATGAGTTGAGCTCACAAGTTCAGGAGCTGTAGAAGTTGTAGGAGTATGTAATGTGAGGAGCCAGGGTATTTGGAATAAGGGGCTGAGGGGCTGGCAGGGAGGAACTCTCTTCCAACTTCCAGCTAGAAGGCTGGTTCCAAAGGGCAGTCTGACTCCTGCCTTCCCACCCCCAAATCCAGGTGAGGGCTCCCTCTGCCTCTCCGCCCCTCCAGCATGCCCCTATAGACTGTGCACTCCTTGAAGACAGAGGGTACCTGATCCTTCTACTTGTATCCTCTACAGCTAGCATGGAGCCTGGCACATAGTAGGCATTCAATAATTATTTGTGGAATGAATGAAGTATTGGGGACAAGGGGCTGAGATATTTTGAATGAAGAGGGAACAGCAGTGGAGAGGTGACAGAGCTGTCATCAGAGGAAAAAGGGAGGTACTGAGGTAAGAGGCTGGCTACCCACACCAACAGATGGCCAATGGAGGAAGAGTGGCATGTGGGGCCCCCTGGTGGGCAGACCTGAGGCAAACAGGGTGCTGGAGAGAGGGACAGGAAAGTGAGAGGAATGTGAATGACCAAGAGAGAAGTGGTGAAGATAATAAAAACCACAATTGTAGCTAATGTTTAGGGAGAGCTTGCTACACGAAAGGCACAGGCAATAAGCCCTCTACATAAGCTATTCCATTTAATCTTCGCCACCACCCTGTGAGTAGAAGAGCCATCAGCCCCATTTTACAGAAGAGGAAACTGAAGTTTAGAAAGGCAAAGTAATTTGTCTAAGGGCAAACAGCTAATATGTGGTAGAGCTGGGATGATGTGATTGAAGGGAAATGAATAGAAAGGGATATGGGAAGGGGGCAGTAAATTGCACGGGCGTTCAATTCAGATGTGCTCATACCACCAATGGGATCTATATTGGAATCTTAAACTCAGTGTGTACTTGCCCCAATCTAGTCCCAGTCCTGAATCCAGGCACTTACTCAGAGCCGACACTCATTCATTCATTCATTTCTTCATTTCATTGAACACCTTATCTATTCCTGTCCCTTGGGAAACAGAAGAGAACAATCTGACAAAATTCCAGCCCTCATGGAACTTCCATGCTTGCAGGCAGGCAATGAATCTAAAAAGAGGTCAGTTTAGACTGGAGTAAGTTCTACAGAGAAAACAAAATAAAGCAATGGAATAGAGAGTGGGTGGTGGGGTATAGAGAATTGCTTTAACTGAGGTGTTCAGACATGGCTGTTCTCAGAAAGCGACTTTTAAGAGAGACCTAAGTGATGATAAGGAGGCAGTCATTTGAAGATCTTGGACAAGAGCATTCCTGATGTAAGGAACCACAGAAAAAGCCTGAAATAAAAATGGCCAAGGTATATTCAAGAGACGGAAAGAAGGCTGGTGTGACAGAAGTGCAGTGGGCAAGGGAGGAAGCAGTAGGAGAATAGGACTCAGAGGCCCTAATAAACACCACTGTTCTGGTACAACCACCCTAGTGCTCCTTCCAAACTCTACAGGTCACAAGGGCAGGCTGCCTCCAGGCTCACAAAGGCATAAGACCTGAAACCCCAGGTTAATGCCACAAGATACCTTCACCAAGAGCAGACATAAAACTGGGCCTGGGGCTGGAAATGACACTGTTCCCTGTCTACTCAAAGGAGGGTGTTGGAGATGGGCCCAGGATGGCCTTTCAGCACGCCAGGGGCTCTGGGGGTGGTATGCCCAGGGGTTCTGCAGAACAGCCAATGTCCCCTCAATCCATTTAGGCAATATCTCCCTGCCCTGAATAAGTTTCAGTCCTAACTCTCATAGGGGATAGAAATATGGGCCAGAAATAGGCCCTTTCTTAAAAGAGCTTCACTCACTGGAGGTAAGAAGATGAGCATGACAATAAAGCAACGATACAAATGGAAAGATTAGGACCATAGTGCAAAGGGCTGCCAGAATCGCGTTTCTCACACCTCTGCATGTCCTCCAGTTCCCTGCTCAGGTGTCACTTTCTCAGAGTAGCTTTCCCTGACCTCTTGACCAGATCAAATCCCTGTAATGACAGCCCCCAAAGTTCCATCCATCACTTCTTCAAAGCACTTGTCCCAAGTAAATCTTACATGTGTTTGAGGTCCGTGTCTGTTCATGTTCACCCTGGTACCCTTATGTCTAAAGTGCCTGACTTTTAAAGGAAGAGCCATCAGATTAGTTGAAACAATCAGAAAAGACTTAAATGGAGGAGATGGAAGGAGGGGAAGGATGTTTGAGGATGGAGGTGGAAGAGAGGGGGCGTTGTTGGTGGAGAAGAGAGTGTGAATACTTAGGGGTTGGCAGGTATTTGGGAAACTGGGTGGTCAGGTGAGCTGGAAGGGAGGGTATGGAGAGGGGAGAAACAGGACATAAAGCTGGGCTCCCGCCAGACATAAATAATGTCTGACTGTGGGTGGGCTCATAGGCCAGGCAGGGATGGACCTCAGGAAGGACCAGTGTCCAACTTTCTGGACTACAGAGGCTTTTAGTTCCCAGACCTGGTCTATAGATGATTACCCACCAGAAATTCCCCTTTGAATGTCCTGCTGTACCCCCAAATATGACATGGTGATTAAGAACACTGAGGTTAAGTCCTGGCTGTGCCTCTTACTAACTGTGGGAGCCTGCAGATTCTATAACCTCTCTGTGCCTCAGTTTTATCATCTGAAAAATAGGGATAATAAGTAGTCCTTGTCTTAGAGGGTTTTATGAGGAGTAAATTATTAGTACATAAGAAAAATAAAAGAGTGCCTTGCATAGTAAGGGCTCAATAAATATTAACTATTATAATTATTCCCCTTGCCACCCTCAACCGCTTTTCTTCTTCAGTTCCTTTGGCTCTGACAGTGACATGACTATCCTGCCAATGATCTAGGTTTAGAATCTTGGAGTCAACTTTAATTCATCCCTTCTCTCACTTAGGGGGCAGAGCTGGGTTTGAATTCTGCCACTTACTAGTTGTGTGACCTTGGGCAAATTACTTAAACTCCCTGAGCTTTGTGTTCCTCATCCATAAAATAAAGATGTGCTAACTTTTACTATAGGGTTGTTATAATAACTTAATGATAATCTTTATAGGTGAATGGCTCAATGCCTGATGCTAAATAAATGGTAGTTATTATTATCATAATATGTAATAACATACATGTATTGTCAGGAACCAACACCAGTATATTTTCCTCTTTAATGTCTTTGTATCCATTCCTTGTTTTCCATTTCCCTCCCACCATCCTAGACTGGGCCTACCTCACCCTCCAGAGATACTGCAGTAGCCCTCCTAACTTTACCAACTCCATTTTATATTCCCCTACCTTCCTTCCTTCCTTCCTTCTTTCCATCCTTTCAGAAAATATTAATCAAACACCTACTCTTTTCAGGGCACTGTCTCAGTGCTGGGGATATGGCAGTGGACAAAATATATGTTGTCTCTGCCCTTAGGAAGCCTACCTTCTGGTGAGAGGGACAAACCATAAACAAACAAATAAGTATTTAATATGTCAGTGATAAGTGCTATGAAGAAAAATAAAGCAGGGAAGCAGGGTGGAGAGTGACAGGGGTGCTATTTAATACAGGGTCTTCGAGGAAGGCCCCTCTGCTAAGGTGGGCTTAGAGGCAGAGATCTGCAGGAAACAATGTCACTTTCAGTAGGTCACATTTTGCCGAAATACTGTTTTCTTCAGAATTAAATAAGAAAGCTCATGTATAACTTTCTAGATCCTCTGTAATTCTAGCCAATCTTGTGATTACGTACCATTCTCAGAATGCCTCTGCCTCTACAGACGTGCTCAACGTGCTTAAGAATGTACGTCATTAGATTAACGGTACTTATCTCTGGTAGTGGTATTAGTGTGAACTTTTTTCTCTTCCTTAAATGTGCTTTCTACATTTTTTATGATGAATGTAGGTTACGTGAAAAACAACAACATAGTGCCATATTTTCTCCCCATCATATTATTTTAGTCTTTACATAACCCTGCAAAGTATATTTTATTATCCCCATTTTCCAAATGAGAAAACTGAGGCACAGAGAGGTTGCGCTGATTCTCTGAAGTCAGCTCTTGAAATGTTTAGCACCTGATTATGGGCTTGCTGTTTGATTTTTAAAAATTTTAGTTTTATCTTTTTAGTTAGATCATAGGTTTCTTAAGGGCAGAGCCCTTGTCTTATTCTTATATCTCCCTCTCTCCTCTCTCCTTATAGCTTTCATCAGAGTGCTATGCACTGTACATAATGGGTACTTTTTAATGGATTGGTCATTGGATAGCTGGTCTATTGTTCTGAAATCATCCATCATCTTGCGAGTAGTGCCATCTTGTGTGCTTTTGACTCGGGGTCCAAGGATGGAGAACCTGGAGATCCTGGGGGCAAAGAGATGAGGAAGCTGGACCTCTACCCCAAAGGGACAGTGATTCTGCTTGTCCACTAGAGGCCGCGGTAGGCCTGGTTGTAGAGAGCCAGCAGGGCTGTAGATTACTCAGCGGACTCCACCCCAGGAATCTTTTCCAACATTGTCTATCCTAGAACCCAAGGCCCCAGAGACAGCCTATCAGTGTCCCTGGCTTCAATTTTTTCCAATGGATCATCAGATTCCTGGACCGGGAATGAGTTAGCTCCAGAATAAAAGTTGCTGATGGCAGCTAGATAGCAGGAGTGTACTGGCAGTTTCCAGATGCCCCTCAATTAGCCAAATCAACAGACATGTATAAAGCACCCTACCGAGCGCCTGCTGTGTACCATGTAGCATCTAAACTCTGGGACTTGCTTGGTGAACAAGACAGACTCTGTTCCTGCCCTTTCAGCTGTTATGATCTAAGGAAGTATGCAGACAATTAAACCTAAAATTATCGTATTGTGTGATAAGGTGCTGACATGATTTCTGTTCCAGGGTTAGTTCTCCTTCTGTCTCATTTCACTGGGGATTATCCTATGGGATATCTACCTGCTTACGAGAAAGCAAATAAAGGCAAAAGGCAGAGAAAAGAACCTTTGCCCATGTTTGGAGAATCACTGCAGAGCCCCCCTCCTCTCTCAAGGAGGAAGGATTCCCAGCAGCTCCTGGCAGATCTGAGGGCATCTGGAATTAGAGTGGGTGCTAGGGGTGAGGAAGTGCCAGGCCACCTCACCACAGCTTTTCTGCTCTCCTTTCTTCAAGTGGTCTGGAAGCTTTGCTTGGCAAGGGAAGCAGAGTCCCCAGATTTTGGGATGTGACCCAGACAGCTGGATTTCTCACTGATTTCTCTTTGCCTCTGTCTTTTCTTTGCTCCTTTTTCTCAGATTAGCAATCAATATATTTATCAAATGAACGCTATGTTCAAGGCATCCTTTTTTGCCCAGAAACATGAGGTCCAGGAAGTTAGAACAGAGTTGGGGAGATAAGATAACTAGAGAGACATCTATGCAATGCAGCATTTTGATAAGTGCAAATTCGTTGCTGCAGGCAGTCATTGCTGGTGTCAATCCCTGGGGGCTGAGGTGGTCTGGGGAGGCTTTTTTCCTGGAGGAGATGACCAGGGTCTTCCAGGATGAGCCCTCAATCTGCCCTGTGGTGGAGTTTCTCTGAAAGAGATGTCCTCAGAGAAGAGAGAGAAAGGTAAAATATCCTCCATACCCCAGCTGTTCATTCCACTGTGCCTGGACAAGGGGCTCAGAGGCCCATGTGCTCAACATTCCTGAGAAGCAGCTTCTGACTCAGAGCCCCAGAAACAGCTGAGGCAGCTTCAGGCTGAAGTCTTGGCTCTCTTTCCTCCTTTTCTGTCCAAAAGCAACTCCCTCCCTAGCTATTTGGATGTGACCAGAAACCCAAGCAGGGCTCTAGGGTAGGAGCCTAGCTCAGCCAGTCTATAACATGTATTTGGTCTCTGCATCCCCTCCTGGGCTGTAGCCCTCAGGTAAAGGCGTGTGCCCAATGCCACCTATGCCAGGAAGTCCAAGGGGTGAGGGGGACTTACCCGGTACATAAAAGTCACAGCTCCCAACGCAGCCACTGTTGGGCTGCCTCTGGGAAGGGGGTCTTAACTAGGACTTGGCTTGAGTTAAGACAGCAGCATTCCCTGGGCAATCTGCCAGCCTCCTCACTGCCTGGGCGTGGGGCCCAGGACATGCCAGGGCAAGGCCAGAGAGCTGACTCAGGGGGCAGCATGAGGGGAACAGAAAAACCCTTCACACCCACCAGCTAAGAGAGGAGACAAAACTGCCCTGATTCTGCTGTGATCACCCTGTATTGCCAGACCACCAACAGGATCTGTGGGTGGGTCATTCCTCAGCTGCTGATCCAGGAAGCCCCATGTTCCCTGGGGCCACGAGCAGAAGGCCAAGCAAGGCTCCTCCTCTCTCCCTGAGTTTCCTTCTTCCTACAAAGACCTCTAGATGTGCAGGGCTACATTCCCAAACCCCCTTCTGCAACTGATTGAGGCTCTGCCATTGTCACTTTCTAAAGACTGACCATGGGCAAGTCACTCACTTTGGTGAGACTTAGATTCCTTATACTTAAAGCAGGACAAATAATACCTGCTTGCCTCATAGGACTGCATGCGGTAAAGACCAAGTGAGATCATGTCTATGAAGGTATCTTATATGCTATAAAACACATTTATAATAAAGTATTATTGTCATGGTTATTCTTGAGATGGGAATTATAGCTGCTTGCCCTGAACCTCAAAGTTCTCCTCTTTGCCTCTTTTGTCTGGCAAGTTGCACTGAAGCCGCTGCTGGAATCCTAACCCAGTCCTGAGCCTCAGAAGCATTGACACAAGGCTCTTCTGCCTGGTACTATGGTGCCAAGTTGGCAAAGCAACCTGCACAACCCTAGCTCTGCTAAACCAGTTCTTTCCCTTTTATTCAGGCTCCTCCAGTCCAGTTTGCTGCAATGATGACAAAAGAATCTAAAATAGCACAGGCTTTGCAAACACCACGAGACAGCTTGGGGTATAGATGCTGCCTGTCACCCGTGGGCCTGTCTGGGCATCCCAGCCAGATGCAGCCCTCCACCCTCCTGGGCCTGCCATGTCTTCCTCGATGCAGCACCAGGATGACCGTATCTCCTGTCAGCACTTTGGGTGGTTGAATTGGATGACTACCTAGAAAGCTGGCTTGGCTAAAGGTACCGGGGAGGGGGCTCGCTGCACCCCGCTCCAGCTCCTCACATCCACAATCTTGAGACCTTTTCTTGCAACAAGAGGCCAGGCGAGCTGGCTAAGATTGTGCAGAACAGCAGCTGTCTTGTGGCCCCAGGGATTGTTGCAGACTGGCGACTAGGAGAGTCTGATTCTGAGGACTCTGCAGCAAGCAGGCCCTGGCTTGTCACTCTTGCTGCAGAACCAGTTTGGTGTGGGCAGCTGCTGGTTCTGCTTGGGCTCTGAGACTTCCCCTGGGGCTTTCTTGTGACTTATCCTGGTGGCTGCTAAGGCTGGATTCAAATGAAGAGGCTCACAGCAGGGAGCCATGGTCAGGAGCTGCTGTTCCAGCAGCAACATTCATCATCGCTGAGCCCCCTCTAATTCCCTGTATTTTAAGCCGTCATTTCCACAAGGCACAAGTCTCCATCCTTAGAACTTTCTCATCAAACTCTTTGTTAAACACTTTGCTTTAGCAGACGTGTTCCCTTCCTGGGTGAGTGCTATAAGAAAGACAGATGAAGTCTTAGTTTATGTTAGGAATCCCAAACTGATGGTCTGTTGGCCAAATCAAGCCCCTAAATCTGTTTTTGCTGACATGTACAATTTTAATTGGGAAGCTTTAACATTAAAAAAATCCAAATGTTTCTTGGGGTGGGCCCCGTGGCCGAGTGGTTAAGTTCACGTGCTCCACTGCAGGCAGCCCAGTGTTTCGTTGGTTTGAATCCTGGGCACAGACATGGCACTGCTCATCAAACCACGCTGAGGCGGCATCCCACATGCCACAACTAGAAGGATCCACAACGAATATACAACTGTGTACTGGGGGGCTTTGGGAAGAAAAAGGAAAAAAAAATAAAATCTTAAAAAAAAATCCAAATATTTCTTAACATTTTGTGTTCTTACGTTAGTTTCTCCTAGAGCAGACCCTGAGACAAGGCTTCAGTTACAAGTGGTTTATCTGGAAGGTGACCCTAGGAAATTGTAGTTAGGCAGTGGAGAAGTGGGACAGGGAAGGGAAGGGAGGTAGTCAATAAGGCAAAGTTATCAAGGAAGTTACCATATGGGCAACTGGAGCTTAATTCTCCCTGGAAACTCCAGGAAACGGTGTAGAATAT
Organism: Equus przewalskii; assembly: GCF_037783145.1. Classification (NCBI taxonomy): domain Eukaryota; kingdom Metazoa; phylum Chordata; class Mammalia; order Perissodactyla; family Equidae; genus Equus; species Equus przewalskii. Next base: position 61,656,922 of record NC_091831.1, read on the forward strand.
GTCTTAAAGTTATCTCATCTGACAGGCAAAGGCATTAACATCTTTATCCACCAAACCCATCAGTCATTGGTTGGGAGCTGCTATGGTGTGAGGGAGGAGGGGTAATGATAGTGTTAATTCCTGGAGAATATCTAGTCTGCTGTACAGTAGGGAAGAGTGGGCTCCAAAGGCCAGGAAGCTGGAACTGACAACATCTGCTATAATGTGGAAGATCTAACAAAACTGGTCCTTAGTTCCTGCTTGGCAACAATTAGCAGGAGCTGAATAACAGTTGCCCCTTTAAACAAGACAAGAGCTCTCCAGTTTGCCATAGTCCCTACCACTCCCTATTGTCCTACATTCAGCCTGCTTTACTCTTTACATTACCTGCTTAGCTTCTGGGGTGTTTGTGTTTGTGACTCCTGGTTTATGTCTATGTGTATCATACTCCACTATGAATTCTACTGTCTCTGTTTCTAATAGCTTGTTTCTTATTCTTTTTTGTATCCCACAGGGCAGCTGGCCCAATGAGTCCAAAAGATGTTGACTGATTACTACTGTTTCCCTAGCCCTGTACTCTAAATTATTTAATTTCGAGTCTCAGGTCACCTTACCTCTATGCTGTTATATACACTGTGTCAGAGCTTGTGGAAAGGTCTTCATTTTGGGGACTGAATCAGGAAGGACTTTGTTATCTCTTCAATATCTCCAATCTGATTAGCTTTCAGTTCCTAAGGAGCACTGAGCTCCTTTCTGCTTCCTGCCAATTTCTCTGCCTGGAAAGTTCTTTTTTCTCCTTATGATAGGCTAACTCATATTCACCCTTTAGGACTCATCTTAAATGTCACCTCATCAGTGAAGCCTTCCATATCATTCACTTCTCTGCCCCTTATAGGCTGTGCCTCTGCTGTACCTCCTCACAGTGCACTGCATTCCTCCTTAACATATTTATAATAATTACATACATATTGGTGTAATTTGTGTTTACACTGGGGTCCCATCATTAATGCAGTTAGCTTACTCAAACCCAACTATACACACTCAGCTGAAAGAGCAAGAAACAAAGAAATTCCTTTTTTTAAACCTTTATGGGCACATAAAGGGCCCCATATGGTAGCAGCCCCCAACCAATGACTGATGGGTTTGGTGGATAAATACACTAATGCCTTTGCCTCTCAAGTGAGAAAACCTTGAGGCACATGTTCTACACTGTTTCTTGGAGTTCCCCAGGAGAGTTAAGCTCCAGATGCTCATGTAGTAATTCCTTTATTCTATCATTAAAGCCAGATCTTGACATCTACTGCCCCAGGGTCATGCCCAAAGTGCAAAGAGAAATCGATGTTATTTCTTGGCTTTGGTGCTTCTAAACACCAAGGTCCTGGTGACTTCAGGGATTTTCAAGAACGATTTTGCCATCTTTGCCTTGTGAACTGATTTTTAGAATCTACACCACTCCCCCTCACACACACACACACAAGTGTAGAAAATGGAAATTCATTGTGTTATCTGTCTTTCCCTCTAGATTGAAGTTCCATGAAGACAGATAACATGCTTGCCTCCATAATTGCTGGATCCCTAGGGTCTAGCAAATTGCTAGACACATAGTAAGTACTCAATAAACCTTGGTTGGATGGATAGATGGATGGATGATGGATGAAGGGTGATGGATGGATGATGGAGGAGGGATGATCAGTGCTTTGAGGACCAGCACTGTGCAGGATGCACCTGGAGATAAGCTGACAATGTGAATTAGCTACCTACCAGGTTGTGAGGAGAAGGAAATGAGATAGGTGAACTACTGCAATTGGACTATCTCCCCAAAGGCCTGCACTTTTACAGGTGTCTCAGGATTTGTTAAGTCCCATACTCTGCTTTCCCCTAAACCAAGATCTCTGGATTAGAGCTCTATCCCAGACAGTGCAGCTGCCTCTGAGTCACTGCACAGCACTGCCCTATCCCTCAGGGCTTAGACAGTGCACAGCATCCAGCTTGGTTTTCTAGCCCAAAACAAAAACCCCACCCAAACCCCTACCTTGACCCTGCTCATGACTCCTTCCCTATTCCAGCCCAAAACTTTGCTTTGACCCCCAGTGCCAACCCTGATCTTGGTCACAATTATTTTTACAGCCCTGGTGCCAATCTCAACCCTAATTCCCATATTGACATTAACCGTGGCCCAGACACATTCTTGCTTCTAATCCTGAGCACATTATACATTTGTGCTTTGTAGCTATTGTTTTTTTATAAATCTTTCACACATATTGTTTAATTTGACATTTACAATTCTATATAATCATCTCCATTTTATAAAATGAGAAAACAGACAAATGCCCAAGGTCACACAGCTAGTAAATCAGGAAGCCCAGATCAGATTCAGATCCTTCTGCTCTACATCCAGGGCTACAGGAGTCTGGGTTACTGAAGGTCCAGATACAGGTTTCCATTGCCCTTGTGGCAAAATAGTCCTAGGTAATCAAAGATCTCAAGGTACTACTAATAGTGCTGATAATAATAATAACCTTAATTTACTGGGCAATTTCTTTGTAACACACAAAGTTCTAAGGAGCTCTTCATACATTATCTCTTCTAATCCCCACCACAAGGCTATGGAGCTCTGTAGCCCCACTTTACAAATGAAGAAATCATGGCTTATGGAGGTTAAGTAACTTGTCCAAGGTCACACAGCACATAAAAGATAAGCCAGAATTTGAACCCAAGTCTCTCTGACTAAATGTCATTCACTCCAACCTTTACAAGAAATGGGATGGTGATAGGAAGCAGCTAGGAGCCTGGGTCTTGCAACCATGCTGCCACCATACCTTTTGAGCCATAGAGCCACATTCCAGGGTATTGTGTTTGATCACCAAAACTGGGTCAAAAATGAGTCAAGCCTTGGTAGGACTGACTCACTGTGGTGTCTGTCAGTTCTGAAAGGAGACAGGAAGCCTCAGAGGGCAATAGCTAGCTGACCACTGTGGAGTGGATGAAGGTCCCAGAAGCATCCACCACAAGCCCTGTGGAAGTTGAACATGGAAACGCACATGCCTGACAAAGACAAGACCCAGACTTAAGATTAATTTTTAAGATCAGACCTGCCAATCCCCATTTCTTTCTCCACACTCAGCCCTATCCCCTAACAGGGTTCTATTTTGGTCAACTTCTCTGTCTTTCATCTGTGACTCTCACATTTTATCCTCTTCCTTTGGGGACTGATTTCTTTGTCTCTATTCCAGTCTCTATTCCCATCTCACTCGTGACTCTGAATATCTTTGCTGCCACCTTATCATGCCTTATATCTCTGAGTCTTATCCTCAGTGCCTGGTAGATTCCTGTGTCATGGAATTCCCCCCTCCCCCCAATTTTTTTGGCAATTATTTTTTTGTGGCAAAATATACATAACATAAAATTTACCATTTTAGCCATTTAAAAAAATATATTATTTATTTATTTATATTGTGGTAAAATATATGTAACATAAAATTTACCTTTCTAACCATACAGTTTAGTGGCATTAAATACATTCACTTTATTGCACAGCCATTACCTCTATTCACTTCCAGAACCTTTTCATCATTCCAAACAGAACCTCTGTACCCATTAAACAATGACTTCCCATCCTCTCCCCCTTCAACCTCTAATAACCTCTATTCAACTTTCTGTCTATATGAATTTGCCTATTCTGGGTACCTCATATACGTGGAATTATACAATATGTGGCCTTTTGTGCCTAGCTTGTTTCTCTAAACTTAAAATTTTTTCAAGGTTCATCCATGTTGTAGCATGGATGTATCAGAATTCCATTCCTTTTTAAGGCTGAATAATATTCCATTGTATGCATACGCCATATTTTGTTTATCATTCATCTGTCCATGGACAATTGGGTTACTTCAACTTTTGGCTACTGTGAATAATGCTGCTATGAACATGAGTGTACAAGTATCTGCTTGAGTCCATGCTTTCAATTCTTTGGGGCTATACATAGGAGCAGAATTACTCTATAGTATGGTAATTCTACATTTAACTTTTCAAGGACCCACCAAACTGTTTTCCACACAGCTGCACTATTTTACATTCCTGCCAGCAAAGCACAAGTGTTCCAATTTCTCCATATCCTTGCTAACACTTGTTTTCACTTTTTTGATAATAACCATCCTAATGGGTATGAAGTGGTATGTGAGATCCCTTTTGAACACAGCGCTCCATAAGTCCAAGTGTTCCAGATTCCCAGGGTCTGCTCCTCCCCATGGGCACCCCATGAGCCTCCCCTGGCTCTGAGGATTGATATTTCTCTGTGGCAGAGAAACCATCATTGCTGATGAACAGCCAACACGCTTCTTTCTCCCTGTACCCTCCCGTATCTCTTCCAGGCTCTAAAGAGCTGCTGCCCATCTTTTTGCCTTTTTCTTATGGAGAGTTGGACTACGAAATAATACAAACTCTGGGAAGAATACGAATTCAATTTCTTTAGGCCCAAAATCTTCTGAGCTCCTTTTTCCTTTTAGTCTTCCAAGCCAGAGACAACTATGCTGACTCCATGGGGACTGACTTTATGGCTTTGACCAGCTACTGACCTCAGAACCAGAACAGCATCCAGAACCTTGGGCAAAATTGTTTCTTGGTCTCATCAGGACCCAGGGGAACAGCTTATATTCTAGCTACAACCCCCAAGCTATTTGAATGAAGCCTCCCTCTAGCCCCTTCCTTCGCTGGGGCTCATATTTGGTGGTTTAGATTTCCAAGACAGCCCCTGGGTGTGGTGATTCACCTCCTGCATGAGCCTCATGACTCCTTCAGGGGAATTGGGAGACCTGGAATTTTGGTCAAGATTCCCTGTTCATATTCCCAGAACCCAGGCTCTCTGGGGCAACATTTGTTTATATTGTTTAATACTTACGTCCTCTCCGTGGACTTCTGATGTCAAGAGCAGGGCACGTCAAACCTGGCCCCCGTATCCTCATACATCCTGGGCTTTGCTTCAGCCTCGGCCTCACCCCTTTGCTTAGAGGCGCCTAATGTAAATTTCTTTTTCTTTCAGCCACTTCTGTCTTCTGTGAAAGCAGGTAAAAAAAAATGTCCTTCTGCATTCCACAAAAGAGAAAACAGAGGCCTATGAAGGGAAGTGACTCATTCAGGTTCACAGATGGAGTTAGCGACGAAGTTAAGAATGGAGCTCCATTCTTTGACTCCGAAACCACAGCCCTCACCACAGGCAGTCACCACCTTCCTCAAGAGGAAGCTCTCAGTTCGTGCTCGGAGACATGGTGTTTGTACTTGACAGGTGCCACTGGGACTAGGCAACGGGGCTCTCTACTCTCAGTCTTCCCATTCCAATCCATGAGACTATTGTATTGGCCTTCAGATATGGATTTCATGGTACAGCCCTTTAAAGGAACTTTCTAAGGCCCTTTCTGAGGCAAAACATATGACCTGGACACTTTGGAAAAACAAAAGTTCCTAAAGAACAGGAACAAAGACAGCTGTATGTAGAAGTCCTCATCAATTCCTTTGCATTCTCACTTCCCCTCTGGTATCCTCTCACTTCAATTCTCACTCCCACTATTGGACCCTGCCCCGGGGGTTTATCATTCAACCATTCTCTATAGCCTGAGCCCAGACAAAATCCAAATTACTCTCTTTTGCTTCTCTTATGTCAATTGAGACCAGTGGGAATTTTCAGCTTTACTAAAAATCTTATACACATCCTTGTTCAAGAACCTACAGTGCCTTCCTGGAGTCTATGGTATCAAGTAAAGACTTCTACCTAGCTTTTAAGACCTTTTATAATCTGACCTCACCCTGCCTATCTATAAACTCTGGGGCCAGATTTATCACTGCTTATGTACACATGTACACACACACACACACACACGCACACATACCCCACAATTAGGCACATACAAAGTTTACTCTGCACAATATATACAATGTTTATTCCAGATTCTGTCTTTTTCCAGGACTCTTGCTTGGAACTTCTTTTTTCCTGCCCTCTACCAATCCTGACATGACCCATCCTTTAAGATTTGTTCAGGTCCAGAAAATCTCTAACTTCAGTGTCTTTGTTCTCTAAGCTTCTTCTGCATTTATGGTCAGTGGTCAGACTGACTAATGTTAACAGTTTGGTTTTCTTTTTAATTGTGTAAAAAAAAAACCCCATAATATTTACCGTCTTAAACTTTTTTTTTTTGCTGAGGAAGATTCGCCCTGAGCTAACATCTGTTGCCAATCTTCCTGTTTTGTATGTGAGCTGCCACCACAGCATGGCCACTGATGAGTAGTGTAGATTGGTGCCTGGGAACCAAACCCGGGCCGCTGAAGCAGAGTACGCCAAACTTAACCAAGTGTATAGTTCATTAGTGTTAAGTATATTCACTTTGTTATGCAACAGATCTCCAGAACTTCTTCATCTTGCAGAAATGACACTATATATCCATTAAACAACTCCTCATTTTGTTTCTATGAATTTGGTTCCTTTAGATATTTCTATATCTAAAGATATATATGGAATCATACAATATTTGCCTTTTTGTAATTGGCTTATTTCAGTGAGCATAATGGCTTCAAAGTTCTTCCACATTGTGGCATGTGATGAGATTTCCTTCCTTTCTAAGACTGAATAATATTCCATTGTATACATATATACCACATTTTGCTTATCTATTCATCTGTTGATGGACACTTCGGTTCCTTCCTCCTCTTGGCTATTGGAAATAGTGCTGCTGTGACATGAGTGTGCAAATATCTGTTTGAGACCCTGCTTTCAATTGTTTTGCATATATACCCAGAAGTGAGGTTGCTGGATCATTTCATAGTTCTATGTTTAATTTTTTGAGGAACTTCCATAGTGGTTTGCACCATTTTATAATCCCACCTACAGTGCACAAGGGTTTCAATTTCTCCACATCCTTGCCAACATCTGCTATCTTCTGGTTTTTTGATAGTAGCCATCCTGCTTACTGGCTTCTTAATTGTTTCATGTATATTCATTTTGTCTTCCTTACCAGATTTTAAGCTTCTCCAGGTCAGGGATCATGTCTGTTCTTCTGTGTGACTTCAGGGTCTGGCACAGTGCTAGGCATGCTGTAGGTATCTGAAACTAATTTTTGGTTGATTGAATGAAATTAACAGTTTGAGTTGAGCTCCATTCTTTTATCTTTAGAACTTAAAGTAGAATTTTCCTTATAAATATTTAGACAGGCTGACTACCATGATACAGACTGAATAAATCTTTAGGACACTATGCCATGGAGCAGACAGTCTGCATGGGGAGAGTGTCACTGTTGCTTCCTTTTTGACTGAGAATGTAAATGTTGTGGTCATCCCACAAGCTGCTGAGTCCCTTGTTGTTGGGGGTAGTTCCCGCCCTCTCTGCAAAGGGACAATTTTCTGGAAACCCAGCTCTATTCAGTTGGAATCAGAAGATCCTACAAAAAAAACTGACCTTGAGAAACTCAGAAGGGGGCCAGCACAGGAAATGTGAGGATATATCGTAGATAGAAAAGTACTAGTGAGTACAGGTATTCTCAACTCTGCCTTTTTCTCCCATCTACTCAGTCTCTCCCGATTTTCCTGTGGTGTTTGGGAGGCAATTTTTCATCCACTGCTGTGACTTTGAGGGTTACTCTGATTCCCCAGGCTCTTTTAGTCTCTGTATGGAAAAGTCCCTCCATTAGCCATCCATTTGGCATTTTTTAAATGTAACTATCACTAGGATTTTTAAAAAAAGGACAAGTACAAAAGTGCTGAAGCAATTAACTTTTCTTTTTTGAGAACAGATTCTTTAGAAAAGTTGCCTCAGGGTGGCTGAGTTGGCACAAGGCTCTCAGGTGTGCATTCCCTCCTTGATTCATCCCTGTCTGGGAAACTGCCCAAAAGTCTGCCTTCTAGTCCTGGACCTTTCCCACCTCTATGTTCTCCTTTGGCTTCCACCTCAAAGGATGAGGCTGGAGTAGAAGCCCCACTAGATAGAAAGTCTGTAATTGAATTGCACATTCCCGGGTGAAAAAATAAACCAACACTCCTTAGATTTGCATTGGCTGACATTTCCCCCAAATTTGTTTGGTGGTAAGAATCCTCTGGGATGTATATTAAGAATCAGATTCCTGGGGTTGGCCCGGTGGTGCGGTGTTTAAGTTCGCATGTTCCGCTTCGGTGGCCTGGGGTTCGCTGGTTTGGATCCCTGGTGCGGACCTATGCACTGCTTGTCAAGCCATGCTGTGGCAGGAGCCCCACATATAAAGTAGAAGAAGATGGGCATGGATGTTAGCTCAGGGTCAGTCTTCCGCAGCACAAAAAGAGAAGGATTGGCGGCAGATGTTAGCTCAGGGCTAACCTTCCTCGAGGAAAAAAAAAAGAATCAGATTCCTAGGCTCCATCCTGGACCTAATGAATCAAAATTTCCGAGGAAGTAACCTGAAATTCTGTATTTTTTAAACCTTCAAGCCAGGTGATTCTTATCACCAGACAAGGTTGGAAAACATAACATTAGTGAATAATTTTTATTATTATTATTTTTTTTGAGGAAGATTAGCCCTGAGCTAACTGCTGCCAATCTTCCTCTTTTCACTGAGGAAGACTGGCCCTGAGCTAACATCCGTGCCCATCTTCCTCTACTTTCTATGTGGGACACCTACCACAGCATGGCTTGCCAAGCAGTGCCACGTCCACACCTGGGATCCGAACCAGCAAACCCCGGGCCTCCGAGAAGCGGAATGTGCGCACTTAACTGCTGCGCCACCGGGCCAGTCCCAGTGAATAATTATTATTACAGATTCCTGGGCACCTACTTAACAGGGTACTTTTTCCTCAGCAAAGAGTAAAGAGACAATACTATCATAGTGATTACCAACACACACTTTGGAGTCAGAAGGCTGGGTTTGACCTGCTAGGTATTGGCTTGGCAGTGTGACCTTAACCTCTCAGAGTCTCGGTTTCCTTATCCATAAAGTGGGGGTGATATTACATTTCCCTCAGAGATGATGCATACAGAACTGTTACCCAATGCCTGCGAAATAAAATGCATGCTCAGTAAATAGATGCTACTGTTATTTTACCACAGCAAAACTCTAAGGTATCTCTATCATATAAATATGGGTAAATAATGGTTGTGAAAAAGGAAGACTGGCTATCGATGGTTCCAGGGATCCACAAAGATATATAAATGCAGCCAGATGACTCAGTGATCATTTCTCTGACCAGACCCAGCAGACACAACTGTGGCTGGCCATATTAAGAAAAGGAAGAACATTTTTATCAAAGCCTGGCTCGAACTGGGTAGGTAGGAACCAACACAGACACGACGTGGACAGCTGGGGCTACTCTGGGATGGCACCATGGATTAGAAGTAGGGAGATTTCCAGGTATGAGGACAAGCACCCCAGCCTTCCTGACTGAATGGGATACTGCCTCAGAGATAGTTCTGCAAACCCTGGAATCAACCAGGACTGTGTGTGAGTTCCAGCTCTACCATTTACCTGTAGTGTGACCTTGGGTAAATTGCTTATACTCTGCAAGCCTCAGTTTTCTCATCCATAAAATGGTGATATTAATAGTACTGTCCTTAAATGTTGTGGCTAAGATTGAAAAAGAAAATGAATGTAAAGCGAATAAAAGTTGGCTATTAATTATCTATCTTTAACAAGGGGTAGATTATAATATCACCTTGGAGAGAATAGACTTTCTCGTCTTTAGCTCCTGTCATGCTTCCCACCATCACTGCTGGTAGAGCCAACAGGAGCCTCCTGCTTCGATCACCTTCTCACTCTGCATACCCACCTATCTCAGGGACCCCCTGCTGTGTCCCTCCTCCCTCTTCCCGCAGACTTCCACACATTTCATCCTATAGTACCTCCTAATAGGAGACTGACGTCTCCCCAGGACTTGGCTGCCTCATCACACTATTATCAATCACTGCTTGGAGAAAAGAAGGACCTTCTGCAAGTGGGTAGGAAGACACAGAGACTGAGGGTGGGGATTGAAGGTGGTCAGGAAGGGAGGAATGAGGATTCAGAATAGGAGGGGAGAGGGAAGAAATGTGTCATGAGTCTCCTCAAAAGTCAATGAATTCTGAATCTCATCATTTTCAGTGAATGAATTCAGATGATTCACTTCCCTTCGGCAGCCCTCTATTCCCCTCTCTGTGTAATGGAAAGGGAAGTGCTGGCACTTGCTTTAAAGACAGAGCAGCATATAGAATCCAGCTTGGGAGAGCCAGGAGCACATGAAACTATATATCATATGGGCTATGGCACTTATGTTGGTTTTCTTCTGAACAATATTTTTGATTATATTAGCTCCAGACTGAATGTATTTCTCTAAACATCATTGACTTTTTGGCAGTTTTCAGCAAACCCACCAGTTTCTGGTTTCCTATTCCAGCCCTTTGTTTCCTGGTATCCCCCTTAGCTTCCACTTAAGCAGCCATTGCCATCTAACATGGTAACCTGGGCTCTAAGCAGAAGTTCTAGGACCAGGGTCTAACTTTGGCTCCTGGTGACAGACTCAGAATTCAGAAGCTATGGAAAGCTGTGACCAACACTCCTTTAACATAATAAGTTCCTGACTTAGGAAGTAACTGGGTTTAGGTTAGAGACAAAGGAAAATTTGGGCCAAGTATCAAAATATTCATGCAGAAGTCTGAGCTGACTGGCCTGGGTGGGGCTAGGAATTGGGCCAGAGATGGTGAGGCAGGAAAGGGCGAGGAAGGGTAGGGGGTCATAGGCTAAAGCTGGAGGGACCAACTTGGCCCCTCTGTTCATGGTGCTACTGACGACAGAGTATAACCTCAGGGTGCAGCCCCGGGCTCTTTGCTTTCCATGAGTAAGGAAGCAAGAATGTGGCTTCTCCCGCCCCACTCTTTCCACAGGCCACTGGGGGCCTAGCAGCTCCAGCACCTCCCCTATCGTGTTACCAGGCCCAAGATGTGGCTTTCAGTGCCAGCTGTGACAACAGCATCTTTCCCCTTAGCACTAAACATGCAGGGAGAAGGAGTCCTCAGACCCAAGGAAGCTATATGACCAGCAATTAGCACCTCCTTCCCAGAACTGCACAGGAATCTGTCTGCCCCAGTGTAGGAAAGAAAGAGAAGAGCTTCAGGCCGCAGACAACAGAAAGGAGTCGGGGGAAGTGGGAGTTGGGGTTGTGGGGGCGAGCAGCACATGCAGCTGGCCAGTTGCTGGGAAACGCTGGCTAAGGACATAGCATCTTCACTTAACTGGAATCCTGGGATGGATTCCAGAATGGCCTAGTCTTCTGGGCCAGTACAGCCATGGTCAGGAAGGCCAGGCAGGCACTCAGGGTAGAAATTATGGTTTTCAAAGTTCATCCTATCTCTAGTGTCTAGAACTGTGCCTGGCACATAGTAGGCCCGTGATAAGTACTGGATGAATGAACAAAGAGATGAACAAATGCTTTCACACACAAGCATGGTCTCATTCAATCTGCAAAGTGAGGCATAGGCAGGGCAGGCATTGCCTTATTTTATGGATGGAGAACTGACATCACGAGAGTTAAGTGTCTTGCCTAAGGTCATTCAACTTAGATGTGGCAGACTGGAGGCTAGACACTGTGCTCTTTTTATAGTACCATGTGAACATTCTTGGTATGGCAGTCCAGGAATACATCCTATGACTGGACATGAACTTCCTTTGGGGTCCTGCTGGTCAGAAAATAGCCCTTCAGGGGCTCAGTTTCCTGGACACAGTCTCAGGGCCAATTTTGGACATCCTGGTCCTCCTTGCCCACCTGGCATCTGCCTGCCCTTTTATGAGCAGCTCCAGGAAAAGGGGCCCCTCCATTAGTCTCTGTTGTCACATCTAACTCTGAAGGTCTGGATTCCTGAGACACAGAGGCAGGGAGCTGGTGGCTTTACACTGAGAGTCAGGAACAGAACGAAGTCACAAACATTCAGTTCCTTTTTCTCTTATCCTTGATAGAAACTTCAGATAGCCTAGACCTCCAAGTTAGTTCCTGGAACTCAGACAAGCAACTAACTCATCTTACAGCAAGAACCTCCCAGAAGCTCGGAGCCCATAGTCTGAGGAGTGTTTCTAGAAGGTCTCCAAAGCCAGGAAGAGGACTCTCCTGAGCTGGAATATCTTACATCAGCTGGCCCTTCTCTGCACAGCATTCTGTCTTGTACCTTTCTCTTATGGAAGCTGTGAGGTATAGAGCAAGGGAACAAAGATCAGAAAACCTGGGTTCTAGTGCTGGCTTTGTTACTCATCAACTGTGTATCTTCTCTCCACCTCATTGTCTTCCTCTGCAAAATAGGAATAAAAATTCTCAGCTATATCATACGGCAGTTGTGAGTTTAAAGAGGAATAGTTTATATCAAAGTGCTTTTAAGCACAAGACAGAAACGATGCCAGGACTATTTTTTATGGCAAGAAAAAAAGACAAAGAGGAGGGAAACTTCCAGGATGCCCCAAAGCCCTCTGTTCCCCCTTGTTCCCGATTCATTTATAATAAAGCACCTGCGTGAACAAGGCACGCACCAAGTGCTGAGGGAGAGACAAAGTTACTTAAGATGTGATCTCTGCTCTCAAAGGATTGAAAGACTAGCACAGACTGTGTACCAAAAGACAGACACAGAGATTTTAGAGAGCGCCAAAGATCACAGAATGAAAAGGAAGTTCTACGAAGAGTTAGAGGCTTTAGAATTGTTCAACCAGGTGAAGAGGCCGCAGGGGGAAGGAGAGGGAAGAGATTGTCACGCTGCATAACGGTCTCCAAGCCTCTTTGACCAGGAGGAAATGAAGTCATCCTGCTCTTGAGAATCAGCATGACAGCCTCCAGCCAAGTAATCTGGAGTCATGAGAGCTGCTGGGGAGCTCTGTGATTCATGCGACTGCTGGGAATTTCCTGATAACTAACCTAGGAGTTTCGGGGTAAGTCCTCAGGCTGCAACATCTCTGTTTACATTTTGATCACGTTTGTTTACAACTAATGGGTTCTAAATCTAAACAAAACATGTCACAGTCTTCTAGAGGAAGTAGAGAGGCCAGGTCTCAGGCCTGTAGTACCTCTGACTCAGTCCATCCCCTGGGAAGTGGCAGCTCAGCCTGGCACAGAAAAACTCTCTCTGGAGGACGATGGGTCACCTGCCTCCTGAAAGCTGGAAGGTTAACTTGTACTTTCCCCAGACAGAGGCCCGCGTCCTGAAACCTCTGGCCCGAGCAGAGCAAAGAGGCTTTCCTCCTTCCTGGCACTCTCCCTGACCTCTTCCTGCCGCCTTCAAGTGGATGCAGAACCAAGGTCCAAGTTTGCTAGACAGCAAAATGCTGTAGGCCTAGTCAGTGAGAGGGACCAAACCTTGGGCCTGGCTGTGAGCCTCTAATGAGTTATAGGGACTCAGTCTCCTCCCCTCCCATTAAGGGAGACAGTCTTGCTACGTGGAATCAAAGTGACCTCAAGCTGTGGTTCCCAACACTAGGCAAAAGGGATGTGGGTGACTGAACCTCAGAGTTCCTGCTGAGCTCCTTTATGCCTGAGGGATATGTGCGTGTGCATGTGTGTGTGCATGTGCTTGTGTACACAGATATGTGCACTCGCCATCAGGCAGGAAGAATGGGTGGAGTCCTTTACACATGGTCTGTCTTTCTGGAGGCCAATCTTATGATAAGCAATTATTTAATCTTATTAGAAACAAGGCTGTATGATGAAGTAGAATACTAAATACACATGCATTCAGAAATCTGTAATCATCTTTTTGGAATGGATGATACAAGGACGTGTTTTCAAAAATTTATACAGTGTAAAAGGGCATACAGTGAAAAATAAAACTTCTTCTCATTTTTGTCCTCCAGTTCCCTAATTCTTCTCCTCAGAGGTGAAAACAGAACTTCCTACCTCTCCACAGTTTACTGTCTACATTAATAACGCTTTACTATTCCATTGTCTTTATTAACTAACTATACCCCGGCCCAAGCAAATAAATGGGTTGCTCATTGTAGGAACTTCCTGAAAGACCCATCAACACTTCAACAGAAAGCATGAACAGTTTGTGCCCTAAGACCTTGTTCTCACAATCCTACAATATTATATCATGACCCTTATCTAATCTTTATCAAGCCCACACTTGCAAAGACCACCCTTAAACTGCAAATTCTCAATAACATGCGACCTTACCTACCCTCTCTGGTCCCCCACGACCAAACTCCCTAACCGCGGTAAGCAATAAACTTAGCTTTGTCTTATCTGCTGGTTGCGTTGACGATTTGTGTGTAGCCGGTATTCGACAGAAGCAGCCCCTATTAGCAGGGGGTTTGTCTGTGTTTCAGTGAGAGTCACGTGCATTTTCAGGTTGAGAAAGAGACTTCATAGCTATATGAATGCGGACTATGCCCCTATATACCTAGGGTGGGAATCATCCTCCCAGGTAGTTGGGGGTCGAGTGTGAAAAGGCTGGAGAAAAGCTGACTTAGGGGATCTGTGGGGAATCATCAGAGCTGTAACGGGAGAGAATCCCGGGACCTCCGCTCCTCTCTCCACTTCGGAGCCCGGCACTGGGGCGGGGCCCGGGGCAGGTAAATGGGAGGAGGGGGCGGTGAATTTAGATGCCTCTAGATCCCTCAGTTCAGACGTGGCTCGTCCCCTCCGCCAGGGACCGCGCTGCCCCTCACACTCAGTCAAGGCTGAGGAAGGACGCGGGGTCGACGTCGCGCGGGGCTCCAGGGAAGAGGAGGGAAGGGAGTGGGAAGGGCGATCTTGGGCTGGGGCGGGGCCAGGCTGGGCGAGTCCTAATATAGAGCACGCGCCGCTGGCTAGTAGCACAGCGCAGAGACTGGAGCCCCGGAGCCCCGCCAAGTGTCAGAGTCAACCTGCCCCCGCCGTTCCGGCCCCGCAGTGCTCTCGCCGCAGCCGCCGGTGAGTGCACGCCGCCCCAAGAGCGCAGGGCGAATGCGCCGCGGTCCTGTTCTGCTGGCTTCCCTTCCCCCTACCCCGGCTGCTCCGGCTCAGCGGCGGCAGCGGCCGAGTCACCGCTGCCCGTGTCCGTGCCGTGCGGGTGCTGGTCCAGGCGGCGTCGGGACCCCCGATGCCCGAGAGAGGAGAGACGGCCGAGCCTGGAGAGCCTGGTCACTGCGGGCTCGCCCCACAAGGGACCTCGGGACTCCTGCCGTGAACTGCAGTAACCCACCCCGCCCGCCTTCTCGCTCCTCCGCTTCTTCCCCTGACTTCTCCTTTCCTTGCAGAGCAGCTGTCTAGAGCCCCAGCCTCGCCACCATGGGAATCCTGCTGGCTTGCGTGCTCCTCTGGACTCTGGTCGTGAGCGACTCCGAAGTGAGTGGCTTCCCTGCTTTGACTTATGGCGGCGGGGTTTGCAGGACCCCTGAACAGCGCCGGGGGAAGGGGGCTGTATAGGGAACTGGAGTCCTCTGAATTCCATCAACAGCAGGGTCAGACCCTCCCAGGAAAATAGGACAGGTGTGGCAGAGGGGGCCTTGAGAACCAGGGGAGTCCGCACTTGCGGGCAAGGGAGGAAGAAACCGCAGGGACTACCCCAGCCTGCTGGCACCTGATATGTGAAGCTTGCTTGAGTCAATCCATTTCTTCCTGCCGGAAATCTATGATCTTCCATCTGAGGGCTACTTAGACATGAACAGAGCGAGGAGAGAGGGAGCTGGAGGGAAGGGTGAGTTTTGGGATTGGGGCCAGTTTATCCACACCCTGGAGTCCCAGGAGCATTGGACCTTTAGTGAACTTCCCCCTTTCCCTCCCATCTCTTCCAGGGCAGCCATGAACTTCATCCAGCGTCCAGTGCATGTGAGTATCCATCCCTTGCGCAATATCTGGCTGCACAGACATCTTGGAAAAGACTCAGGGGGCAACCCTTCCTGTCCAGGCTGAAGGGCTGGCTCCCCCCTTGCCTCCTCCCACACTCTTTTCTTATACCCCTAACCTTTGTGCTCTCCAGCGAACTGTGGCTGTCTGAATGGAGGAACATGTGTGTCCTACAAGTTCTTCTCCAACATTCAGCGATGCAACTGCCCAAAGAAATTCCAAGGGGAACATTGTGAGATAGGTATGGGGATCCTGACTCTAACTGGGGAGGAGGGGACACCAGAGATTTAGGGGCAGGGAGAGATGGGTGGGATGCAAGAACAGGCAGGAGTTAGGAGCTGGAGGTGGTGTGAGGGACATATTTATCCCTATGTGATGTACATAGTCAAACACACACCATCTCATGAAACTGTGGCTGCATGAATGTGAGATGAAGATGGAAGGAGACCCTTTTCTAGTGTTTTCTCCCAGGCCTATAATCATGTGAGGCCTGACAGGGTCTCTAAAATGCCTATTTAAACTTCCTCCTTTTTCTAATATTTTCTCATCCTCACATTCTTCCACAGATACATCAAAAACCTGCTATGAAGGGAATGGTCACTCTTACCGAGGGAAGGCCAAAACTGACATCATGGGCCGGCCCTGCCTGGAGTGGAACTCTGCCACTGTCCTTCTGAAAACGTACCATGCACACAGACCTGATGCCCTTCAGCTGGGCCTGGGGAAACACAATTACTGCAGGTGAGGTGGGGGCAGCAAGGGCCTCGCGGAAACCCTTGTTACTGTTCCCTCCTGCTTCCAGAGTGCTGGCCATAGCATGAGAAAAGCAAGGCCTCTGGTTGACTCTTCCCTGGAGGGGAGGATGCAGGAAAGGCATTCAGGGTTGGAATGATACCCTCTACCCTCTGTGTTGCCAGGAACCCAGACAATCAGAGAAGGCCCTGGTGCTATGTGCAGGTTGGCCTAAAGCAGCTTGTCCAAGAGTGCATGGTGCACGACTGCTCTTTTGGTGAGTGTCACTGGCCTGTTTATGAAGGTAGGGCGGAAGGGGATAAACGCATATGGCCCCTTATCCCATCACAGGAGGGATGAGGATAGAGGCCTGCTAGGCCTTGAAAAACTGGGAGGTCAGAGGACAAGGAAAGGGATACTTTATCCTGCCTGCCTCCCAAAGACATCCCTCTCTTTCTCCTCCAGGAAAAAGTCCCTCCTCTCCTCCGGAAAAAGCAGAGTTCCAGTGTGGCCAGAAGGCTCTGAGGCCCCGCTTTAAGATTATTGGGGGAGAATTCACCACCACTGAGAACCAGCCGTGGTTTGCAGCCATCTATAGGAGGCACCGTGGAGGCTCTGTCACCTATGTGTGCGGTGGCAGCCTCATCAGTCCTTGCTGGGTGCTCAGCGCCACACACTGCTTCATGTACGTCCCTCTGTCTCTTCTCCCTGACCCGCCGCCCTACCCCAAACATATCTCTTCCTCTTTCCCAGCAAAGGATTCCACTTCAATTCTGCTCCCTCAGCCCCACTCCATGCAGCCCACGGCCTTGGGAACAAGTCATGCTCTGAGGTGGTGGGGAGGGAAAAGTGACAGGATCTCATGAGATCACACTGTGTGACAAACCTTCCCTCCCGCAGTAATTACCCGAAGAAGGAGGACTACATTGTCTACCTGGGTCGGTCAAGGCTTAGCTCCACTTCGCCCGGGGAGATGAAGTTTGAGGTGGAAAAGCTCATCTTGCATGAGGACTATAGTGCTGACACACTCGCCCACCACAACGATATTGGTGAGTGGAAAGCCCTCATCTGCCATAATGATGATGGCTGGGGGAAGAGGGGTGCAAGAAGAGACTCAGGTAGGAGGTTGAGGTTGTAGGGGAACTTGAGGACCCTGCTTTACACAACAAAGGGAGTGGTGGAGAAGGGTTCAGAGTGACATATAAGAGGGGCCTGGTGCTCCTCTGTAAAGTTCCTGAATTTCCAAACAGGTAGCCCCCTTGGGCGGCAATGGCCCCAGGGGCATATGGCTTGGGCTGGGATGAGATGCAACCTCTGTCTGTCCAGGATATAGAAGTTGGAGAGAGCTTTGGGCTGGATTTTAGCCCAGCTACCTCAGCCAGGACTTTTTGCAGAAAAAACCCATATAGTTGTATGCAGCATCCTTGGCTGTCCAAGCTTTTGTCAGCAGCTGGAACAAAGCTCTTGAGGCATGGGACAGGGGAGGCTTGTTTCAGGTGACAAGCTACCAGCAGATCTCCCAGGATGACCCCTGACCCTAACTGACCTAGGGATAGACAGCTACTCCCTCAGCATTTGGAGGGGAGAGATGGTGATCACCTAACCCTTTTCCCCTCCCCCAGCCTTGCTGAAGATCAGTTCCAGCACAGGCCAGTGTGCACAGCCGTCCCGGTCCATACAGACCATCTGCCTGCCCCCAATGTATGGTGATGCCCGTTTTGGCACAAGCTGTGAGATCACTGGCTTTGGAAAACAGAATTCCAGTAAGTGATATTTGGGGCTGCCTGAGTGTCCTGGGGGAATGTAACCTAGCAGTGACCTAGAAGTCACTTGTAACCTAGACATGAGCTCAGCTTGATCAAGGGAGGAGTATGGAGATAGAGATGGGAGCACCATGGAGGCAGCAGATGGGTCCAGGAACAGAGTAGGGAGCATTGTTTACAGAATGACGGGTCATAAAGGTAAATAGATGGGAGGTGAGGGGCTATAGGTGGGGTTAAGGTTCAGATTTGGGTGGGAAAAGAATAAGGGTTTTCCCTGTTAGGGATGATTTTTGGTCCCCTCCCTAGCAGAAAGTCCCAGTGGGAAGGCTGGACAGATACATCTTAACATAAATTCCTCCTGTTTCTTCCATCTAGCTGACTATCTCTATCCAGAGCAGCTGAAAATGACTGTTGTGAAGCTGGTTTCCCACCAGGAATGTCAGCAGCCCCACTACTATGGCTCTGAAGTCACCACCAAAATGCTGTGTGCTGCTGACCCGCAGTGGGAAACAGATTCCTGCCAGGTGAGAGTTCCAAGTGTCTCTCTCCATCATCTCCCCATCTCCCCAGGGCTCCTGGGCCCATCCCTGTCAGCTTTGGGAAGCCTTTCTCCAGCCAAAGCCCCAAGAAGCCAGAATGGGGAGCTTGGGTCTTAAAAGGTTTAAACCAATCTTTATGTGTTTATCAAACAGTTGTCATGAGCCTGGCTCTGTGCTAGGTACTTCAGACTAGGGGAGGGAGGGGGACTAAGACCATAAAAAAGAGAAAACAATAGAGAAAAATACAACTCAGTGCTCAGGGTGTGATGTGAATTATATCAGATGATTAGGAGAGGAAGGTGAGTGCCAACTGGGTGGTCACACTAGGGGGACGTTAAAGAGAATGTGATTCAATGGGAATTTGAGGAAGCAAAAAGAAGAAAGGAAAGCGGATCTTGGAAAGATAAAAAAATAAGAATGAGCACAGCATATTCTAGAATGGGAAGAAGTAGGGTCTGAGAATGTAGCTGGAATAGTGGCAGATTATAGGGTTTGAAAGCCAAGCAGAGGATTTAAACTTGATTTGGTAGGAAATGGGGAGTCCCTAAGCGCTTTGACTCTAGGAAAATCCCTTCTCTCTTAGGCATGATTGGGTGGTGGGATCAGATGGCCCCCTCCTCACTTCTCCCAGGGCTCACTTTGCATCTTTGGCTTAATAGGGAGACTCTGGGGGCCCCCTGGTCTGCTCCGTCCAAGGCCGCCTGACTCTGACTGGGATTGTGAGCTGGGGCCGTGGATGTGCCATGAAGGACAAGCCAGGCGTCTACACGAGGGTCTCACGCTTCCTGCCCTGGATCCGCACTCACACTGGGGAAGAGAATGGCCTAGCCCTCTGAGAGGACCTGGGGAGCCAAGGGAGGAGAAGGGCACCACCCTCCCATGCTAACTGTGATTTTTGCAGTAGGGCCACCTGCACCAGCTATACAGGGAGAGACTGAGGAACATAGGCTCTGCAAAGATGGTTTTACTTGTGCTGCCCATGAGGATGAGCGACAATAGCTTTACCCTCGGATAAGCCTAGGTGCTGGGTGCCTAGCTCCCCCCGGCCAGGATGGAGGGATGGTCCTGACCCAGGATGGTATTGACCAGTAGTTTGTCTTTTTCTGGATTAAAGCCTCCTGGAGTTAAAAGTGGCATCTTCTGTGTATGGATGGAAGGAGACCTAGCTCCCCCAACAGTGGGCATTCATGAGGTACACTGTTGGGAAATGAATAATTTCCAAATTAGGAAGTGTAACAAAACTGAGGTCTCTTGAGGGAGCTTGGCTGGTGTGGGAACAGTGGTTTAGGGAGTAGAGACACTAATGACTTGAGAGAAGGGCTCTGGCATTCCATGAATGTATCAGGTAATATTATATGTGTGTGTGTATGTTTGCACATGTGTGCATGGACTGTGAGTATCAGTGTGAGCCAATGTATTCCTGTGTCTGACTGCAAGTCTAGATATTTCCCTAAACTATATGAACTATGATGCCACATAGAACAGTCTGTCTGGAGAGGTCATGGGTCATTCCTGGGGCTTCTTGGGTCCCCTACCTGATGATGCCTATGAATGTGTCATTCTGGGTTGTGGCCTGTGACCAGCAGTAGATGTCTCCATTTCACTTTCACACAGATGTCCCTTTCTTGGCCAGTTATGCCCTCTGACCTTCTAGCGGAGTTCGTCCAGTCCTCACTGAATGGGGTGAGGACCACTCCTGTACACTGAATATTTAATAATTATATTCTGCTGTTTTTATTTATATCTATTTTTGTAATTTTGAATAAAGACGATCAATAAAATGTGATTTTCTGAAGACTTTGTCTCTTCCCTGGTGCTTGTATGGGAGGGAGTTGGAGAGCATAGAAAGTAGAACATGACGGTGGTGGCATGTACCCCAGAGTCTCTTGTGGAGCTGCATCTCTGGACTTAATGGGGCTTTGAGAAGTAGAAGCTAGGAGAATTGTAGAGAAGGCCCTCCGAAGCACGTAATGTACAAAAAGATGCCCCAAGTCAGGGCCCCAGGGCTTGCTAAATGGTGTGCAGGCTGGGTGTCAACTCCCAATTCCGTCCTCAGCCTGCTTCCTTTGTGCAGTGTATATCTGATACAACTGTACACAGTGATCCTCTTTAGGATTAGTCCCACCATATTCTCTTCACTCCACCCCAACAATCCTTGGCTGACCTCAACCAAGGAGAATATCTGCCTGAGTGAAAATTGCTGATCTAAAACCAGCTCAGCTTGAGTCTGCAGCATTCAGGGAACAGAATGTAATTTCCCATCATCTGTGCATGGGGCTGGTGCTGAGTTTTCTCAGTGTGTTAATGGAGCTTGTGACCAGCCATTGCTATCCCTAACATCAGGGGGCTCAGAATCTAAAGCTGGGTGATATCCTAATGGAGGTGACCATATATTTTGAACCAGATATCAGCTTCTGAAGAACTGGGGTATAGAAGGCAGGCCAGGAGATATAGGTGGATGCCAAAATATTGGAATTTCCAAGCTATGTTGATGGGTTTTGGCAGTGTTTCTTAACCAAGTCACTTGAGAACCTTTTAAAAATATAAACAAGCCTATGCTCCACCCACAGAGATTGTGATCAGGTCAGGGCTAGTGCCGCGTATTGTGATGGTAGAAAAGCTCCCCAGATGTTTCTGATTATCACCCCTGATTGAGATCCTTTGGGGACATTGGCCAGATTATGTGAAGGACCCAGAAAATTCAAGATGTTGTCAACATGTGTTCTCCGCGTGAACACTCAGTTTTCTGAGTGGGGTTTGGGGGTGCAAGGTCTCCGGGCTTCCCTAGACCATGGGCCCCTGGAGGGCAAGGATCTGATTTTTAATCCCCACAATCTAGCATGTTGTCTTATTCAGTATGATGCAGTAGTTCAGAGCATGGATTTTGGAGTCAGGTGAGCTGGACTAGAATCCTGGCTCTAATACAAGCAGTGTGACTTGGGAAAGACTCTTAACCTCTCTATGCCTCAGTTTCCTCATCTGTGAAAAAGAGATAATATCTGCCTCCTAGGACTGTGATAAAGATTCATGAGTTCATAAGTCTCTTGGCGTTATCCTGGCACCTAGAAAAGGCACAAATACAGTGGCTGTTATTACAAAGTGATGTAAATTTCTGTGGAATTGAATGGGAACCTCCTCCCCTCTTCCTCCTCAGGATTACATTGGTATGTTTTGTAGGGGCTGAAACTTGCCAGGAAAGAAAAGGCGTGATGTGAAGCTAAGAGGCCCAGCCCAGGCTGAGTTGCTGCTCAGCCTCTGTGTTCCCCCCCAGGGGCCAAGAAAGATCTTGTTCCAACATGAGCAGCTCCAGCATCAGGGCTCACAGACACTGAAAACAGGAAGTATGAGCCCCACTGGCGGGATTGAGCAATGGCACGCTAACTCTCCAGACCATTTCCCAGCCACCACCCCCAACCCCCAGCCAGCTGCTATCTCTTCCCTGATTCCTGTAGACCTCACTGGGGCTGGCCGGGATCATCCACTTCTCCAGCAACCAGTTTCATGGCTCCAGATACTACCCTGTCAATCACTTTAGGGACTGCTTTCTTCTAGTGCTCACTGTGTCCTGGACACTGTTAAATTCCTTTTTTCTTTTTTAAAGATTGGCACCTGAGCTAACAACTGTTGCCAATCTTCTTCTTCTTCTTCCTCTTCCTCTTCCTCCTCCTCCTCCTCCTCCTCCTCTTCTTCTTCTTCTTCTCCTCCTCCTCCTTCTCCTTCTTCTCCCCAAAGCCCCCTAGTACATAGTTGTATATTCTAGTTGTGAGTGTCTCTGGTTGTGTTATGTGGGACACAGCCTCATCATGAGCTGATAAGTGATGCCATGTCCACGCCCAGGATCCGAACTGGAGAAACTCTGGTTCGCCAAAGTGGAGGGCACGAACTTAACCACTTAGCCACGGGGCCGGCCCCTGTTAAATTCTTCGCATATTAGCTGCTTTCATCTTCACAACGATCCTATGCTATCATTGGCCCCATTTTACAGTAGAGAAAATGGAGGCACCGAGAGATTGACTGACTTGCCCAAGGCAATGCAGCTGGTAAGTGGCAGAGCCAGGGTTCAGACTCAGGCAGTGGGCTCCAGAGTGTGCAGGCCCAGCACTATAACATATGACCTCTCAGCAGGGCCCAGCCTGGGGAAAGGAGAGCAGCCCTCCTTTCACACTCCCTACTTCAGGGATGCTGGGTTTCTAGGCTAAGTGTATCCGAATTTCAACCCTGGCCTAGATTATAATTTTTTCTTCTTAAAAGATTCCCAGGCCAGGGGCTGGCCCCGTGGCCGAGTGGTTAAGTTCGCGCTCTCCACTGCAGGCAGCCCAGTGTTTCGTTGGTTCGAATCCTGGGTGCAGACATGGCACTGCTCATCAAACCATGCTGAGGCAGCGTCCCACATGCCACAACTGGAAGGACCCACAACGGAGAGTATACAACTATGTACTGGGAGGCTTCGGGGAGAAAAAGGAAAAAAATAAAATCTTTAAAAAAAAAAAAGATTCCCAGGCCAAGTGAGGAGAGCATGCTCAGCCACCAGTTTCAAAGTAAAACTTCACCCTTCTCAAGCTAACCTCAGACTTTTTTGCTGAAACCTGGTTTCATTGAAGTGGTTTCCATTTTCACCAGAACCCCTCCTTCCGAAATATTCCCTGGCCCATTCTATTATCAGGTCTCAACTAGATTTCCACTTGTGCTCTGCTTGCCCAAGCTGACTCCCCACAGCAACCACATCCCTGCATATACCCCTCCACACACCCCCAGCATGTCCACCTTCCTCTTTGGCAGCAACCGTTTGAGACTTCCCTTTGAACCAGACACAGTGAGAGGAGTTGCTGAGGTGTTTTCTAAATAATAGTACTATTGTGATATAAATCACATACCATACAATTCACCCATTTAAAGTATACAACTCAATGATTTTTAGTATGTTCGTAGAGTTGTGCAACTACCACCACAACCAATTTTAGAACATTTTCATCACGTAAAAAGAAACTCACACCCATTAGCACTCACTCCCTTTTCCTCCCCAATCCCACTCTACTTTCTGTCTCTATGAGTTCCATATTCTGGACATTTCATATAAATAGAATCATATAATATGTCGGTTTTTGTGACTGACTTCTTTCATTTGCTGTAATGTTTTCCAGTTTCATCCATGTTGTAGCATGTGTCGGTACTGTTGCTGAGTTTTAAATAGAAAATTGGGAGAAAAGATAGTCTAGGCCCCCTTCTGACCTTGTAGTCCCATTGAGAGTCATTCAACAAACTCTAAAATAAAATTTTAAGTACTAAACATCAGGCACTGTTTTGAATGCTGAGGATATAAGAATGAATGGGACGTAGTCCAAGTTCTCAAGAGCTCACAACTTTGCAAAGGAGACAGAATCATGACCAAAGTTCAAGTGATAAATACTATAATGAAAGCATGTATAAAGTGCATGAAACAATGATGTGAAAGCAATTAATTTTGCCTTGGGAAATCAAGGAAGACTTTACAGAGGAGGTGATATTTTACCTGGGCCTTCAAAGATGCAAAGAAACTTGCCAAAGGAGGAGGAGAAAGCCATTCTAGGCATGGGGAAGATCACGGAGGCGTGAAAAGGCAGGATGTTCTCAAGAAATAACGAATAAACTGCCGTGATAGAGAAAAGAGTTTGGGGGGCAATGAACAGGCAGAGAGTAGTGGGGGAAGGAGCTGGTGGGATCCAGCTGGTGAGGACCCTTAGACAGGGCTGATACTCAGCAGCAGGCACCAGTACTGCTCAATCACTAAATAGCTGCTGTGCCAAGATCCCCTCCTTGTAGCCCCCTGCTGCCCAGTCTTTCTCCATTTCTTCATGACCCACCAACCAAAGGGTTAATGCCTGACACAGCAGGTCTGAGAGAGACCCCTCTCTCCTCCAGCTGCCCACCAAAGTGCTGGTACTCTGAAGTCCTGCTAGTTACATATTTTGAATACCACCTCTTGCCCTCAAGTACTTTTTTCCAAAACCCAGAAAGTTAATTAAGGTCAAGGAACTATAAAAAGTGGGTTTTTTCTCTCTTACCTAAAAACTTCCACCCAATTGTAAAAGTAGCTATAAAAGTAAAGTGCTCCCACAGCATTCCACAGCAATTGTTAACATCTCTGAGTCTCCTTCACAGTCTCAACAACCTCCTCTACTTAGCCTGGAATGTTGGGCTCTCCAACACCTGATCCTAGACCTTCTCCTCTTCACAGCCTAAACTTTCTCTCAAGCAGTCTCATTCACATCCAGCCTTAAATTATCACCATAAACAACTGATTTACAAATGCTCATCTCCAGCCAGACCTCTCCTCTGAGCTCCAGACCCTTATTTTCCATTGTCTACTTGCCACCCCCTTTTGGTTGTCGCACATAGGGCATTTCAAACTCAATCTGCCCCAAACTGGCTGTATCTTCAGGTCCCAAACTGATGGACTTCTTCCTTCACTCTGTCTCAGATCATGGCACCACCTCCATTCACATGCAGAAACCTAGGAATCATCCTAATGCTTCTCTCCTCTCACCTGCCTCATCCCATCCATCACCAAATTCTGGCAATTTGCCTAATAGCTCTTGAAGTCATCTATTTCTCTCCATTTTTACCACCACCATTAGTTGAACCCAAACCACCATGAACTCTTGCCTTGACTACCACAGTAGACTCCCAAGAGGCCTCCCGCATTGACTCTGTCTCTTTCTCCACTCCCTCCCACACCCTGACAAATCCATTCTGCTCACCTAAAGTGAGAAGTCCTTAGAAAATACAAATGTGCTTAATGACTCCCATTGCTATTTAAAAATGGCTGGCTGACTGGGGCTCGGTCAGGCCCCAACCTCGGTTCTAGCTCCACGTGGGACCAAGCTCTTCCAGTCTTCCTCTCTTCAGTCATTCTCTTACTCATTGGTCCCTCTCTCACCACAGAGCCCTTATTCGTGATGTTCCTTTTGCCTGGGACTTTCTTTCTGACAGTCTTTGACTAGTTAAGTTCTTCTCACGCTTCAGAGCTCATTTCTTCAAGGGAAGAAATGGGCTTCCCTGGGCTGCCTGTATCTGCATAAGATCCTCCTATTTCGTCTACAGTCTCATTGTGCTATATACTCTTTGATGCACCTATCAGTGCTGCAATTTTACACTTGCTGCATCATTATTTGATTAATGTTTGCTTTTTCCCACCAAATTGTAACCTCCAGGAGGGACAGGGTGTTTTTGATCACCACTGTATGCCCAGCACCCAGCAGGAGGTCTAGAATATGGCAGACATGTAACAAATATTTATTGAACAAATGCATTCTGATGTATTTCTTTCCATTTTTTTCTGTCTGCTTCTTTTTTACATACTTGTGTTCAAACTCTATACATAATTTTGTACCTTACCCTTTTCTTTTGACTATTTTGTCATAAGCTGTTTCCTACGGTATTACAAATCTCTCCAAGCCTTATATGTGTAATGTAGTTAATGATAACACTCATCCAACTTACCTTTCTGGATTGAGGCATCATAGATAAAGTATGTGAAAGTTCTTTGTAAATTGTATGTACATTTGAGATAGTATTATTTGCATTTAAAAGGAAATGTAGGTAGAGTCTGTCTCTGGTGCCCTCTCCACCCTTACCTTTATACCTTTTTACCTCTGGCATTTTTTTGTTGCCCTTGTTCTGCCTGATCACCTAGTTAGGTCTAAATAACTCATTAACTTTAATATGCTACCAGTCCAAGGAGGTTTGCATTTTTTAAAAGGACTTCTAAAGGAAGGGCACTCAGGCCAAGTTATTGAGGTTTGGGGGCTGGGAGAGGCCCCAAGATATTCATTGATCATTGATTCATCCTTCACGCTTTCATTCAACAAACACTATTGAGAGCTGGTCATTGGCCTGGCATGTTGCTGTGTATTGCATATGGAGATTAAAGCCTCAGTCTTAGCTTCAGTGGGCTAAAGGTCCATTAGGGGAACAGACACACCGGTGAATACTGTGAGAGCACTGCTATGAGGAAGATGTGCAAGATGGGAATGGAGCCCTAAGAGTGGAGTCTTGAAGGGCAAATATGGAAGGAAGAAATGACACTTTGAGCAGAGGAAAGAGCATGTGCAAAGGTAAAGAGGAAGGAGGAGGCATGGGGCACTCAAGGAACTGCAGGTTGTTCAAGTGGATGGGGTATAGGACCAGCTTTGGAGAGGCAATTTGGCTCGTGGGATTGGTGAGAGCTGGAACCCAAGGTCCTAGAGGGCCCTGTCTGCCATATGAAGGACTTTGGACTTTATTGTAATGGAGAGTCATTAAAAAGTTTGAAACATGTGACAGCAGTGTGAAAGACTGATTAAAAGAAGATCGTTAGGGAGCTGGCCCCGTAGCTGAGTGGTTAAATTCACGCGCTTTGCTTTGACGGTCCAGGGTTTCCCTGTTCACATCCTGGGTGTGGACATGGCGCTGCTCCTCAGGCCATGTTGAGGCAGCGTCCCATACAGCACAACAAGAAGGACCTACAACTAGAATATACAACTATGTATTTGGGGGCTTTGGGGAGAAGAAGAAGAAAGAAAAAAAAGAAGATTGGCAACAGTTGTTAGCTCAGGTGCCAATCTTTAAAAAAAAAAAGATTCTTGGCCTAGGTGAAACTATGGGTGGGGAAAACCAGTTCAGAGACAATTACAATTAGCCAGGTGAGAGCTGAAGAGTGTCTGGATCAGGGCAGTGGTAGTGGGGTGGGAGGGGAGGGTACAGATACAGAAGATTTTGTGAAGACCAGATAGACTTGGTGACTGGCTGGGGGTAGAAGAAGGAGAAGGAAGTGTCATTTAGTTTAGCCTCCTGCCTTCAGACAGGCAAGATACTGCATAATTTTACAGGTGAGAAACTGAAGTTCTACCATAAGTGATTTCCCTAAAGCCATATCTAGTAGGTAGTTGACCAAGCTAGAATTACTACTGGTGGAATTTTTGGAATCAGTATTTACAGGGCAAGCTAGACCTGTTGGTGGCCTCAGTGACTCTGTCCACTCAACTGGAGAACTTGCCCATCACCATAATCACCAAGTGGTGATGTCATTCCAACCTGGAGGAGTTGATTGTTCGCTAACTAAATACCCTAGGTCTATTCAGCCCTGTGACTGTGGTTCTGACTCTAGGAACTTCTCCAAAATGTCCCAGTCCTGTGATGCACTGTCAGTGAATTAGCAGCTGAGTCTGTGGTATGTTTAAGGGGATCAGCAGACGCTGGATCTGGCTTTTCACCTTCTGACTTCCTAGGACTGAGACGTGGTTTCTGATGTTTGAGCAGATCATATGCAGTTAGCACATAACAAAGTTCTGCATTCAGGGTGTGAGAATAAAGCAGATTTTGTAAGAACTCTGGCTGGTGGGGTTCCCAGCCCAATCCCCCCATCCCCCTTTTCTATGGTTTTCCAATTGCCCTTAATTTCTCACTCCTTCTTGATATAAAGGAAAAGGAATGACTTTCCTCTCTCACGTGGCTTTCCCCATCCTCACTCTGTGATCTCTTTAGTTCTCTCCCCAGAGCATATGTACAAGCTGGGGTCAATGCTGTTGGTGAGCAGCACTCTATAGCTCCAGTTTGGCTTTTACCCTAATTAGCTTGGTGTCAAGGGTCAGCTCCAACCTCAGATTTTCTCTTATTCCTCACTGCATCTGTATACCCTTCACCACCATAGGCTTAGAGGCTCTGCCAGGGAAGCTCTAGGCTTTGAGTCCTAGTGAGGCTTGATGTATATGTGGAGTAAACAGCTATTGATCAGATCATTTTTATCCTCCACTGGAATTTGGCCACCATCCCTGGACTTGGCGAGCTATTAGAATTATGCCAGGATGTCCTAGCGGTAAGCTTACCAGAAGTCCATCTCTAAGGGAGCTCTTGTAGCCCCCTCGAGTCAACACTCCCTCAGGCACTTGCCTCAGTCCTTTCTCCTCAGCTGGGCTCTTTCGTGGCTGAGAGAATGAGGAGAAAGGATGGATAGAGACACAGGGTGGGATAAACACTTTGCTCGGAACATCAATCTAAAGTGATTAGAAAGTATGGTCTTTAAATCAGCAACTTCAGCATAACCTGGCACTTGTTAGTGCAAATTATTAGGCCCTGAACCACATCTACTGAAACAGAAACTGTAGAGACAGGGCCCAGCAATCTGTTTTAACAAGCACTCCAGATGATTCTGTTATATACTTAGGTTTGAGAACCACTGATCTGGGGCATTGATTCTCAGACTTCAGTATGCATATGAACCACCTGAGGAGCTTGTTAACCAGAACCTGGTTAAAAAAACCAGTTTGGTGTCTGGGCAAATGTATTTTTAGCAAGCTCCCTAGGTGATTCTGATTTTCATCAAAGATTGAGAATCATTGATCTAAGGAACTCATCCTATTAATCAGTTGAGTCTCCTGGGGAGGGAGCAGACAGAGGGCTGTGGAAATATCTCTTAAAGTTCCAAATGCCACCTGCATCTGAACCTCTGAGGAGCTTGTTAGAAAAGCAAGAACTGAGTATCAGATGTGTTGAACCAGACTCTCTGCGCCTGAGGCCCTGGCATCTATATTGAGTTCACCAGGTGATTCTTATGCCTGTAAATGTTTGATAACCCTGAGCAACAAGTTGGCAAGTGTTCTTAATGATGGATGCACATTAGAATTACCTGGGGAGCTTTAGCAATGACCTGAGCCCCACCTCCAGAGAGTCTGATTTAATTGGTCGTGGCTGGGGCTTCAATATTTTTTACAAACTGTCCTTCCCACCATCCCTCACCCAAGTGATTGTAACATGTAGTTAAAGTTAAGAACCCTCAGGTTAGAGGATGATGCAGATCTGGAAGAGGCCAGGAAACAGCAGAAAGTGAAGGAATGCCAAGGAAACAATTGGTAGAAGCCTGTGGGGAGGTTAGTTAGAAATGTCAAGTTGGGGGCCAGCCCCGTGGCTGAGTGGTTAAGTTCCTGTGCTCTGCTTTGGTGGCTCAGGGTTTCTGCAGTTCGGATCATGGGCGCAGACATGGCACCACTCATCAGGCCATGTTGAGGCAGTGTCCCACATACCACAACTAGAAGGACCCACAACTAAATATACAAATATATACTGGGGGGATTTGGGGAGAATAGCAAAAAAAAAAAAGAAAAGAAATGTCAAGTTGGAAGTCCAGAGGAGATAGAAGGGGCCCCAGGTGGGAGAGGGAGTAGCTTGGCTTGAGTGATATGGATCCTGGTGTAGGAAGAGGATTAGTGTATTAATTTCCTATTGCTGCTGTAACAAATTACTACAAATTTACTGACTTAAAATAAGACAAATGTATTATTTTACAATTCTGGAGGTCCGAAAACCAAAATGGGTCAGCAGGGCTGCATTCCTTCTGGAGGTTCTAGGGGAGCAGCCATTTCCTTGCCTTTTCCAGCTTCTAGAGGCTACACAAATTCCTTGGCTCATGACCCCACATCACTCCAACCTTTGCTTCTGTCATTACTTCTCCTCTCATTCTGACTTTCCTGTTTCCCTCTTATAAGGATCTCCTTATGTATTGTGATTATATTGGCCTCACCCAGGTAATCTAGGTTAAACTCCCCATATCAAGATCTTAATCACATCTGCAAAATCTCTTTTGCCACGTAAGCTAACATATTCACAGATTCTGGGGATTAGAATGTGGATATTCTTGAGGGTCATTATTCAGCCTACCATAATCTGCCCTCTGACCACCAAAGATTTACATTTGTCTCATACACAAAATACACTCTCGCCATGTCAACATCCCTCAAAATCTCAACCCATTAGAGCACCAACTCAAAGTCTAAAATCTCATCAGCTCAAGAGCCCCAAATATCATAATCTAAATAAAGTATAAGTGGGGCACTGGGTATAACCCATCCTGAAGCCCGTTTTCTCTCCATGTGTGAACTTATGAAACTCAAGAAACAAGATATCTGTTCCCAGGGACAGGTATAGGACAGTAGATATAGACATTTCCATTCAAAAAGGGAGAAAATGGAAGGAAAAAAGAAGTCACTAGTTCCAAGACATTTCAAAATACGGCTGGGAAAACTCCTTTAGCTTTCAAAGACTGGGAATAATCTTCTTTGGCTCAAGGCTCTGTCCTCTGGGCTTGCCCCTCTTCTCTTAGTCATTCTTTCTTTTTTCTTGAAGAGTAACTCATGTTTGCATCTAAGTAATTTTATCATGTTGTTTCGTGCCTATAGAATGTTGGGAGTCTTACAGCCTTCTTTCACGTTGTCTTCTCTCTGTCCCTCTCAGGCCAAGCTGGCAGAGTTTCTGCTGGTATAAAATTCTCAAGAACATGGGTCTCTCATGTATGTCACAGGCATTCACTCCATTAGACAAGAGGCTCCTCCACAAATTTTTCCAGAATGATCCTGTCTCTATTTCTGGATTCTGCTGAGATGGTTGTGGGGATCCATGAGTCACATGCTTAATCTCTTCTAAGAGCCCTCTGTGTGAATGAATACTCTGATCTTTTGATCCTTCCAAGGCATTATCAAAAGGTTGTCCAGCCAAACATTTGAAAGTAAGGTAACATTTTCATAGATCCCAGGGATCAGGATGTAGACATCTTTAGGAGGCCATCATTCAGCCTACTACAATTAGCACAGCTTAATGGGAGTGGACACAGTTACTACAGGGACAGTGAAAGTTAAGCAGAGGTGAATAGCCCCAGTCTAGGGTCCAGCCTCTTCCAGGATTCGATTGGTCACCTCTTGCCAGTTCCAGGAAGCCACTGGAATGGCTGAGATGTTTGGTCAGTCACTGAGGCTGCCTTGAGATCAGCATGCTTATTGATGCTCCTCAGGCCCTGGACTTTCTCTTCAATTCAGAGAAAGAAGAAAGGAAATAGTGTTTGTTGAGGGCCCACCTAGTGCCTAGGACTGTAGCAGACTTTACCCATGCCCCCTCAGGAGGGTTGTGGCTTTGCCCACTGAGGTACTGGGAGATGCAGGCCAGGATGGTGGGTTCCCCCTGGGTGGAGGGGGATGAAAGGAGAGAAAGGAAAAAGAGTTAGACAAGTGAAGGAGCCCTGTATTCTCGATTCTTTACCCTAAGCTCTTGCCCTTGGCCTGGGACTCCAAAGTTCCTCACAGAGCAGCAGGGGTTCTCAGCCTCCATGGTCAGACTTACAGTGGTCCCTGTAACCCCCAACAGCTAAACTTCCTGGGCAGGCGGATGTGTCATGTCCGGCAGCACTTCTCCCTCCCTGGCACCTGGTTGGTGACTCAGACCTCCAGGTAGAGCCCAACCCAATGGGAAATGACTAAGCATTGCAGTTTGCTTCCTCTATGAGGAGGGAAGAGGAAGCCTGAGCTGGGCCTGATCCTCTCCCTCTCTCAGCTTTCTCAAGGTAGTGAGGTAGAGGGTGGGGCTTTGCAGGTGACAGTGGTCCAGGAGATGTCCTCGAGAGCATCCCTATAGCTTCTGATTCTACTCTCTGTGCCTGTATGTGTGCGTGTGTGTGTGTAGACAGTTTAGGAGAGTCTAGGGTGGTGGACATGCTGGGATCTACCAGACTTCCCCCTTGCCATCACGTCTGTCCTCTGCCTCCTCCTACCTTGCTGCCTTTGAGGAGAATCAAAAGTTTGTTTCCTGCTCTCATGAGTCCGTTTTCTTGAGTATGGAAAGTGGGATTTTGGGAATGAGGAGGATTCTTGCTCACTGCCCAGACTAGAGTCCTGAGAGTGGGGCAGCATCTAGGAAAGTCCCATAGCTAGATTACAAAGGTTCCATTTAAAATGCATAGTTGGACCTCTCTAGAAGTTTGCATGGTACTGTAGTTGCCTCTAGGAAGGAAAACTGCATGGCTGGAGGATGGGAAAGGGATCCTTACTTTTCTCCATATGCCCTTTGATAACTTTTACATTTTGTTCTATTTGCAACTACCATTTATTTGAATGGAAAGAATAATACATGGTTGTCTGGGAAGGAAGAGAAAAAGAGAGTTCTTTCCCATATTATTGCTAAAGCAGTTCATAAAGTTAGTCATCGACTGGACAAATGTTGTGGAGTCCCTGTTGGACATCAGGCACTGTGCTAGGTTCTAGAGACTCTGCATAGAGCAACACAGTATCCCTTACCTCACAGAGGTCCCAGTCAAGACAGCGATTCAGACAGAGAAGCAGGCAATGACCACACAGTATCAGAAGCATGATGACGGAGAAGTCAGAGACCATAGAGCTGCAAAGAAGGCTCCCCTGCCCAGACGAGGGGAGGTGAAGCCTTCCTGGACCTGGTGCTGTCCAAGCTGAGACTTAAAGGGTGCAAAGGAGTTAGCCAGGGAAGGAGAAGAGAGTTCCAGGCATAGGGAACAATACAACATGTGCAAAGACCCCAGGGCCTATAAGAACTTGGCTGCTTCCCCGGAATTACAAGCAGTCGATAGGTCTCAAATATTGAGTTTGGAGGTAAAGTGCGGAGAAATGAAGTTAGAGAGGTAAGGTTGGATCATGAAATGTTTTACAACGTGATTTTAAGGTCAGTTAGTGGTCAATTTGAAGGCAGGTGTGGAGCCCTGGGGGGCTGGGGTTTATAATAACCCACAGGTATTAGAATGCTCTATTGTGCCAAGCAATAGAATATTTTTATGTGAGTTAGCTCATTTAATCCTCCAAAGTCTATGAGATATTTGCTATCATTTTTCTCTATTTTATGAGTCAGGAAACTGAGGCTCAGAGAGGTTAAATTCAGCAGGAAATATTACAGGGCGACATAGGAAATAGTACAGACGTCTTGGCACACAGCTAGCCCAGGGCAGAGCTGGGGTCTCACCCACAGACTCAGTCTGCCATGCTACCTCCCCAATTCAGATAGAGCAGTGGTTCTCAACAGGGAGTGGTGATTTTGCCCCTCAGGAGACATTTGGTAGTGTCTGGAAACATTTTTGGTTGTCACAACTGTGGGGATGCTACTGGAATCTAGTGGGTAACAACATCCTACAATGCACCGAACAGCTACACACAAACAGCAAAGAATTATCTGGCCCCAATGTCAATAGTGCCAAGGTTAAGAAATCCTGAGATAGAGAATAAGTTGTATAGAGCAGGCACAGGGAGGTAGCCAGAGGGTGAGCATGAGCATTTTTGAAGGGACATTTAAAAAAAGGCCTTGTATATACTGTGTTTACAGCAGCAGGGACAGGGATCAGCTACTGCAAAGCCTGGGATGGACGCAGCACATCCTTTTTCCCCAGTATGTACCTGCTGTTCCCAAGCACCAGCCTTAAGAGCTCAGAGAAAACTGTTAATGAACTATCCCAGAGTTACCCAGAGCTAACTCTGAAGAGTTTCCTGTCACCTAACAATCTCAGGACCATTAAGGGGTACCAGCCGAGAGGGCCACCTCCTCACAAGCGTATTCTGACAGGCCAGGGGTCCCAGCTCTAACACATGGTAGTCGAGCCCAACGTTTTTTATTGACAAGTAATTTCAATGCATGATAACATCCAGCAACCAAGAGACCAGAGACACAAACAGTACAGTAGTCTTCCCTTATTCAAAACCCCCAGTGGATGCCTGAAACCGTGGATAGTAGTGAACCCTATGTATACTATGTTTTTTCCTATACGTGCATATTTGAGGTGCAACAGCAAAACTAGCATGAATTTCTCTTTCCTTCTTCACAATTTCAGGGATAGAAGATTCATTCTTACCTCAGCATACAATTTTTTTTCTTTCCTATTAAGTTGAGAACTTTCACTTTTTCACCTAAAGGAAGCACTTTACAGTTTCCTTTTGGCATACCAAATTGCTGGCATCACTACTCTTGTGCTTTGGGGCTGTTATTAAGTAAGGTAAAGGTTACTTGAACACAAGCACTGCGATACCAGGACAGTGGATCTGATAACCAAGATGGCTAATAAGTGATTAGGTAGCGTATACAGTGTGGATATGCTGGACAAAGGGATGATTCATGTCTCAGGTAGGATGGAACGGGACAGCGCAAGATTTCATCACGTTACTCAGCATGGAATGCAACTTGAAACTTATGAATTGTTTATTTCTGGAATTTTCCATTTAATATTTTCAGACCGTGGTAGGCTGCAGGTAAAATGAAACCGTGGATAAGGGGGACTAGTGTGCTGTATATTGGAAACTCTTGTTGCCTGAATTTACTATTCTCACAAGTTCCTTAGTATCCCCTCCATCTGGGTAAAGACAGGACATTAGGTGAGTTAGCTGCCTATTCACTGATTTAATACACCAGCCAGGAGCTCTTAGCTTTCTACCTGTAAACTCCAGAAGGGGTGTGGGTCTTTATAGCAGTATATAAAAGCTCATAGGATGAGGCAAAAGGTTGCCTTAGTGTTTTTTTTGTGTTAGGCACTTGGACTCCTCAGTGCTTTAAATTCTGCATATCTCTTGGTTTTTGATCTTCAGCTGAACTTTTAACTGTTTCCCTCCTGGTTCTTGTCAGCTCTCTGGTTTCACTTTCAACATTCGTGTCTGTCCTAATTGGGTTTTCCAGCATGCCCTGTCCCTGTCCCAGGCCCACACGAGTCATCAAAGTCTTGCCTCAGTCTTCCCTATTCTAGCTTTTTGTTTTGCCCACAGTCTTAGCCCTGAGAATAAGGAAAAAGTGTCCCTAGGGCCTGGGATCTAAGAGCT
This sequence comes from Equus przewalskii, assembly GCF_037783145.1. Classification (NCBI taxonomy): domain Eukaryota; kingdom Metazoa; phylum Chordata; class Mammalia; order Perissodactyla; family Equidae; genus Equus; species Equus przewalskii. The sequence continues at coordinate 61,692,310 of NC_091831.1, forward strand.
CTCAGGAAGATCCACCCTTTTCCTAGATCTGAGAGTCAACTGTTAGAAAATTAAATTATTCTAAACATCCCCTGTTTCCCAAAGTAGCCACATGGAAATTCTGTGAGGTGTTAACAGATATTAAGTGGAACAAAGAGTTTTGTAGCCAAATAAGTTTGGGGAATGCTCTGTCAGGTTAGTTTCCTGTCTACAACAAGGCTTCTCAGAACCCTTGAAATGCTATGGACAGGATAAATGTCCAATAAGGGGATTTATAACATTCACAATCAGTACCCAAAACCCTCAGGGCCAGATGTATCTGGAACTCTGAATTTTTCAGATTTTAATAATGTGATATGGTGAATGTGCTATTTATTCCATAGCATCCCCCACAGAGTAGGACAGGCCCATACTTTGGAAGCAAAACATATGGATAGTCACACTAAGTAGGTTAAATAAATAATATGAAAAACTACACATCAATTTAGCTCAGGTTTTGCCCGAGTTATGAAAAAACTTAGTTTTCAGGGCTTTTTAGATTTTAACATTGTACAAAAAGGATTGTGGACCTGTAAATGATGTCCCCCAAACATGTTTGACCACAGAACCCCCTTTTCCAGGAGCACCCAGCAGGACTAGCATTCCATAGACTCTTTTGGACACCCTGAGCTATGAGTCTATAACCCAACCTTCCCGGGAGAGGGAACACACTGTGGTCCTTGCCAGTTATTAACATTAGCTTTATCACCTCCTGTGACTAGATGAGATGGAGATTCTGACAGATGTACAAGGAGGAAGAGGTTGAGAGCACTCAGCACTGACCAGAAACAACAGATGTGGTGGGGGAATCATGGTGCTCAGACTTCAGACCCTGGGTGAAAAAAAAGGACATGAAAAGAGCAGCATTGGGGAAATACGAGTTATTTTCTTCTTAGCACTTTTCTACATTTTTCAAATTTCCTTACAAAGCTTCAACTTTTTTCTCTCTTATTGTTTCTTACTGCAAGAAGTTGTTCTGAGTGTTGCTGAGATGGGGAGCCAGGCCCACGGCTGATGCTCACCCTGAGGGTAAGATGCTGAGTCCCTGGGAAGATGGCTTCCTGTTGTTCTGGCTTCAGTCCAGAGATGAGGTGGGGTGGGTGGGGTGGGGAACATACCTAAGGCCAGTGTCCCCTGGGTAAGGAGGAGGATGTTGGATTTCTGGAGGATTTCCAGGAAGACTTCCTGCTCTGATAAAACAATACAAACACAGGAAAAGGCTCTGGGGCCTAACGGGAGGAAAGAAGGGAACAGTATGGAGTCTTTGGTGATAGGGGCTGCGCAGAGAACAGAAGCAGAGAAGCCTCCCTCTTGCCATCTAGCTGTATTCCTCAAGCCAGCTGAGAGCATTTCTCCACTGAGGGTGACAGGTTGGAAGCTGGAAGAGTGGGACCAGTAACTTTTGAACCACCCCCCACTTCCTCTTCTCTACTTTGTACTTAGTTTAAAATTTCACTGAGACCTGGTCCATGGAGGGTAGTGGTGGAGAGTGGGCAGTGGACTAGGAGGGTCATTTGGCTAGGGCTCACATTTATAAAGGGCCTCAAATACAGACCTTCAATGTATGGGGTTATGTATCTGTCACAGAGCTACACCCAGCCTCACTCACTGAGATCAGCAGAAGATATGCATCCCAAATTTGTGCCATTGCCAGACCATGCCAACTGTGGTGTGCTGTAAACTACTCATTATTATTTTCATATAGCTTGTGAATTGTACCATTATGTTGCCTTTTATGCGTGTTGTGTATACACACACACACACACACACACACAAGGGGATCACAAGCTTTAATTTGCGAAGTATAAACATTTGAAATAGACCACAACTCTAGTAACTTCTGGCATTTAAACACCATATCAGGAGCCTTAAAAATGGAAGTAGTAAATATAGTTTTAAAATAACAAAATGGATATAGTCTAGCCCTATCTTCACCTCTGAGAAGGATAAGGGGAGCTCTAAGCGGGAGCTCAGAGTGCCTATCCTAGCTGGGTGCTTGGACTCAGCTTCTGGAGGCCCCTGGGCCCTTCTGTCACTGCGCTGAACAACTCTAGCTTCATCTGCATCACTCTAGCGGCCTCTGCTGGGCTGGGGGGTGAAAGGTGACCAAGCATGGAGTGGCATCCAAACTCTGGCTGGGAAAGCAAAGGCTGGGTGGGATTGCCTAATGGGCAGTGTGAGGAGGACCTTGGTGTCAGAAGAGACTCACAGAAGACAAGCTCTGACTACCTCAAGGTTGTTTATGCCATGCCCTGGGTTTAAGAAATTGTTCTGATAGTGGTGCTGAGAAAGGGAGGCAAGTCCAGCTCTGAGGGCAAGATGGCTAGGCCCAGGGAGAGAAATATTATTTTGCTGAGTGGGGATTAATGACCCAATTTCTTCTTTTCTGCTTCCTGCCTCCATATGGTGACCATAAAGGGCCTGGCCTCTCTGAGAAGGGCAGCCATCCTCCGCCATGCAGCTGGTTGGGTCATGAACTCTCTGATTCAGAGAGAGGGAACAGGAAGCCTTGCTGAGGCCTCCCGGCTACAGCTGAGTTCTCTGATCCAGGTTTTACTGAAGAATCTAGTTCTGAGGGCATGCAGGAGGCTTACCCAGACAGTTAATAAAAATGTTTCTTCTTGCCCATATGGCATTTATCCCTGTGAGGTAGATGGTAGCATTCAGGCCCCCAAACCCTTCTCTGAACGTACTGGTGACCAAGTGGGTTCCAGTGAGTATTTGGGATAAAAATAACACATGGGAGCCCATAGCTTAGTGCAGCTGCCTTGGCTAGTGACAGAAGCTGGTATCAGGTTATTGGGAAGAGAGAAACTTTTAGATCTGGCAAAGGCTTGCTTCAAACAGACAGTGGTTTTAGTCATCATTGGTAAAACGGTTTATGCTACCACAGTTTGCTTTTCTCCCTTCACCCTGTTTCTCATCCAATATTGCAAACTTTAAACTGTAGAAAAAGCAGCTCAGTTTTGTACAGACTAAGGACGTGTGTGAAGTTTGGGGTCGTTAAGTTGTTAGTGGTAGCAGCCTCCTCAAATTCTGTCCTCTTTCTCTTGTTTTGTATATTACCCAGGGCCTATTGAGAACTGTGGCAGAGCCAATCCTGTGGGTTCATGAGGCAGGTTCAGGGGTTCCTGAAATCATGCCCTCCTCCGCTCACATGCCTGGGTCAGCCCCGGCTGGTTGATTTTACAGGCGCTTGTCATGGCTGCGGATTTTATAGGACAGAGCCTACTGCTCAACCCAGTAGGGGAGTTGGTTTTATCAATGAACAGTAAAGAGGGAAAGCAGAGTTATAAGCATTGGAAAAACCCATTTGTGGAGCAGTGTGTGTCTAGGAATCAGGTTTGCTCAGACTTGCAGAGAAACTGGATTTGTTTGAAAAATGAGTTTTGCTCTTGCAATCAGAAGAGTAGTAGAAAAAGGAAAGGTAACTGAAGGACGTATAACTTAACCTTTTTATTGTAAAATAAAACATAGAAAAAGAAAACCATACAAATAATAATGCATAGCTTAATTGATTATTTTAAGGCAAAACCAACCAAGTTAAGAAATAAATATTTGCCAGCCTCCCAGAAGTTCCACCACGTGCCCTATCCCAATCATAAGCCCCGTTCTCCTCCTACAAGCAACCACTAACCCGAATTTTGTAGCAATCAAGGTGGATATTTTAGAGGACAGACTAGACAGATAAACCCAGCCTAACTACTTTTAACAAATGGGTTCACAAAATAGGGATAATTTAGTTGTTTCTGGATCAAGGAGGGTGGCTAAGTCTCAAAAGATTTATCAGAAAATGAGAGGCTGGATCTCAGCAAGTCAACTGCAGTGATTCCCTGAGAGTGAATTCAGGCCCAGGAAAATAGGCACCTCCGAGACAGACTGGGCGGAGACATTTTCAATGTCTTAAGCCAGCAAAGGATTACCATCTGAAATGTACAGGAAACTCCTACAGACCAACAAGAAAGATCAGAAATCCAATGGAAAAGTGAGCAATAGATAGACTAGGAAGCACAGAAGGGAAATCAGAATGGCTGGCAAGTGTGTGAAGAGATGCTCAACCTTAGAAGCACTCTGAGCAATTCAAATCAGAACATGTTAGCACTCTGTGTCAATTAGATTGGTAAAAGTTAGACAAATCATATATTACCTACCAAGTATTGGCAAGGACGTGGGGAAAAGGGAACCAAGGTTGGTAGGAGTATAAACTTGTAGAACCATTTTAGAAGCCATCTGACCCTGTTTCATGAATTGAAATATGCTATAACCAAAGAGTCAGTGGTCTCACTCCTGGGTACATTGCTACAGAAAAACTCTCACACAAGCCCCCTCATGGAACATAAACAAGCATATTTGTCAGAGGATTGTATGTGGAGGCAGTTTAGAGGTTCATCACTGGGGAAATGGAGGAGTGAAGTGTGTGGATGCGTGCTTTACAGTATCATGCAGCAGTCAGACTCAGTGAGCCAGTTGTGTTTAGAGCCATACAGCAATCTTAAAAATATGTGTCATGTAAAAAGAATTACGATAATATCTATGATATAATACCATTTATGTAGGCTAAAGTCACATCTATCCACAAAAGATCACTGTTTGTCTTTTAGGAAAGCCCATACACCCAAGGACATACATTAAACACATTATAGTGAGTGCCCCTTATGGGGTGGGGAGAAGGATGCACAAGTAGGGGGATGAATGGGAAAAAAATAAAAGGAGGCACCTACCTACCAATGATGAAATGATGTACTGTGAACTGAAAAGATTTGTCCAACTCTCTGTACCGGAGACCACCAAAAAAAAGTTGCCCTCAAAAAGTTTCACGCAAATGGTCAATAATAAGGGCATCTGGAGCTTCCCCTAATGATTGGAATAGTTGGTGGCTGCATAAATGTTAGATAGACATTTCAAAGGAAGGACCACAAAGATCATCACAAAATGCTTCAGGCATCTTGAGGGCATTTTGTGGTGATACAGGTGTTGTGTGAGTGAGAAAGCAGGTAAAGGCTGAGGCCCCTAGGTGACATGCCCAGAGAAGTTGTGGAGTTGGAATTACACTGGAAGGTATAGGGAAGATGCACACTAAGGGAACCCAGAACACAGTGGATCCAGTCCAGTCCTGGGCAAGATGCTTCCTGATGGGTGAACTTCCTGGCTGGAATTGCCCTACTCAGCAAGGGGGCAACGAGCAAGATTTGTTTGACCAAAGGAGTCTTTGGAGAAACTTCATATCTACACTGTCCCCGAAGGCAGGCTATGGAGAATCACCTAAGGAAAGAAACATTTAGCCTGAAAGGAAGGAGATAGAAAAATGAAGGAAGGCATTCTGACCCCATGTTAGCAGTACGTGTGGTAGGGAAAGAAAAGGAGCATCTTAAGAAGCAGGTGAAATTTATAAAAACTTGTTTGTCTAAATGCAATGTGGTATCCTGGAACAGAAAAAGGAAATAAGTGGAGAAACTGGTAAAATCTGAATAATGTCTGTATTTAGGTTAATAGTACTATACTAATGTTAATTTCCTAGTTTCGACAAGTGGATTATTTTTAGGTGTATGTAAGGTGTAAATATTAGGGCAAGCTGGGTGAATGTTATACAGGAACTCTCTGTACTCTTTGCAACTTTCCTGTAAATCTAAAATTATTCCAAAATAAAGAGTTAAAAACAAGTAAAAGTCAGTTCCAGCCCAAAGACATTTAAAGGAAAATAAAAATAGGTCAATATATCAGATATATTATATATAAGAAGTGTGTGTATATATGTGTTTATATATGTGTGACTTTTAAAGTCTGGAAGAATTTACACCAACATGTTATTATCTCTAAGGTCATATTATTAGTAGGATATGGAGCTATAGATTGTTGGTTCTCTTCTTTATACTTTTTTGTATTGTCTGAATATTTCATAATAAAAATGAATAAATTTTATAATTATGAGAAGAAAACTCATTTGGGCCTGCCTGAAAGAACAGGGTGCCAAGCTCAGAAGACACTTCTCTTATGTCTTGCACAGATTCCAACCCCCACTGGGTCCCCCCCAGGCTCATCCTCTCCCACGGCCAGGCTTGAACAAATCTTTTGGAGATAAGCAGCTTTCTACTTCCTCTGCGAGGTACACAGTCAACAAAAGTGTGTGGCCCTGTAGGTGTTCAGGGAAAAGCTTAGATGCTATTATCGATGGTCAGAGAGTTCTGAGCATGTTTGCATGTCTGCCTCGTACTGTGCATGTGTGCAGATGGACAGTATGAACTGTATGTATTGACTGACAGTATTCATTTTTCCTTTCTTTTTGATCTTTGGGATATCTTAATTATAAAAGTAACTAATGCATGTCTACTGTAACAAATTCAGAAAATATGAATATGTAAACAAAAAAGTAGAAATCCATCATAAATGGCTCAAGGACTTTTTGTAATAGACATTTTTAAGGAACAGTTTTAAGTCCAAAGCAAAATTGAGTGGAAGGTACAGAGTTCCCGTATACTCCCTACCGGCATCCACACAGCTTCCTACACTATCACATCCTGCACCAGAGTGGTCCATTTGTTAGAATTGGTGAACCTACATTGACACATCATTGTCACCCAAAGCCCATAGTTTACATTAGAGTTCACTGTTGGTACTGTACATTTTATGGGTTTTGACAAATGTATAATGACATATATCCATCATTTTTCATATCATACAGAGTAGTTTCACTGTCCTAAAAATCCTTTGTGGTCTACCTATTCATCCTTCCCTTGACACTTTTCATATCAGTAGATGTATATATTTGTCATTCTTTTGGATGCTTACATAGTATTCCATTGAATGACGTACCATAATGTAGGCATTTTCTAAACCTCTGCTAATATCTATGATGCATCCGTGAATATACTTGCACCTGTATCTTAATACAATTGTGTTATTTCTGTAAGATAGCTTCTTTAAGTAGGATGGCTAAGCACACATTACCATATTTACAATTTTGATAAAGATTGTCCTCTAAAAGCATTCATTCATTCAACAAATATTTACTGGGTACTAATTTGTGTCAGACATTTATGAGACCCTAGGAATTCATCTATGAATAAAACTGACAGTTCTTAGTGGAAGACATTATCACTAAACAAATAATCACACAAATCAATATATTTTTGCAATTGTGGTGACTTCTCTGAAGGAAAAGAACAGGATCGTCAGAGAATATAAACAGAGGAACCTAATTTATACTATGGGTTCAGAGATAGCCTCCATTAAGCTGAGAATTAAAGGATGAGTAGGAATAGACTAGGAAGACTGGGGGTTTGGGGGAGTCTTGGGGAGAAGGAGCCTTCCAGACAATGGGAATGCCTGTGTAGAGGCCCTGAGGTAGACAATGTGCTGAGTTGGAGGAATACCAGGCCCAGCGACAGGGAGGAAATCTGGAAGCGATGCTGAAGAGGAAGGCTGGGCCAGGCTGAGCTTGGCCCTCTAGGCTGCCTGATTTACAATCTTCTCAACAGAGCCGGAAGGGTTCCATTTCCTGCACCTTTAAGACTAGCAATATTTAGAGGTGTTTTCTTTCCTCCGTTCTATTACTGTGTGAACATTCCTTGATTGTGGCCATTCCTTGATTTTCAATAAAAACCTTTTTAAGGAGTGTGTAACAGCTCACATCAAGACTGTCAGATTCAAAATTCACATCAAATTTACTTTACAATGTTAACCAAATTCCCCAAATCTCTGTGCATCCCAGCGTATTTCTTCTATTTTAGGACTTAAAGTATGAGAGAAATTTCCTGTTGCTTCAAAACCAATTTGTTCATGTAAAGCAAACTGCTTGCTCCATTCTTCTCACATTCTGGAAGGTCCCTCTGGGAGTCCTGGACCCTGCTTTGTTCTAGCCAATGAAATGCAAGGCCTGGGTGGAAGGGAGAGTTCCAGGCAACCAGACATTTAGATTCATGCTTTTCAATTCCATCCTTGATGCTGAGGGTACTGTCAAATACAGGCCTCCCAGTCTGTGTGTCTCCTCTGGGGTCCCACAGCATCCTCGGATAAACTTGTCATTGCAAGCCCCACACTTTATTTACTTTTTCCTATTGGTGCTTAGTAAGTATTTATTGAACAGATATATTGCATTGACAGAGGGTTAGAAACATCTAAATCATGTTACATTATTCAGTGAAATACTATATAACCATCAGAAAGAAATGAGGTAGATGTGTATTTACTATATTTACAATGAGCTATTAACTGAAAAAAAAAGTTACAGAATACATATGGTACAGTCTTAGTTTTCTTTTTAAAAATTGTAGATACATACATATACGGAAGACATCTACCTTTTTATTTATACATTTCTGTATTGTCTGAATTTGTTACAGTATACAATGTGTTACTTTTGTAATTAAAATGAAAGAAGGAATGAATGAATAAGGGACTTCTTAGGGTTCTCAGAGGAGTGAATGGAGAAGGAAATTCAGTCCTTAAGTTTCTTTCCTTGACTTATTTACCAAGTCTGAGATATTCAATATTCAAATACAAGTTCTTTGAAGAATGAGGAAGAGTTTGCCAGTTGGATTAGGTGAGAAAGGGCATTCCAGAAAAAAGAGAATACCTTGTGTAAAAATACCTTTTATAAAAATATGGAGGAGTAAAAGGATATCGTGCTCATGAACATTAAATAGGTCAGTGTGGCAGAAGCCCAGGGGACATGAGGAGAAGATGGGCAGGAGAAACAGACATTTTAGGAATAGCAAAAAGCCTTTGAAGAAACTTGTGTGGATACAGTGCAGGCATTGTTGCCTCATTTAACAGTTGAGAAAACTGAGTCATGGGAGGGTTAAATGACTTCCCAAGGCCGCATTAGGGGATGAGGCCAAACTAGAATGTAGCTCTAGGGTTTTTATGATTCAGGCCACAGTGCTTCCTGGGCCAGGCCCCATCCTTAAGAGCCTTCTGATGTTCTGGCTTGAACCACTCCAAGTTGTTAGCAAAGAAGAACAGGGCAGACTTCACAGTAGGCTCTGACCACACTGGCCACACACTTGGCATACCCTTGTACCAGAAGCCACAGGAGAGCTTTCTCCAAGAGACCTTTCCTATAAAATAGCATGTATGTACTCAGTTTTGAAATTGATGGGCACCCCTCGGAAATGATGGAGGAGGCAGATTTCCTGGCACCTAGCTGTCCTGGGGAGCCATTTTCCATCCTGGCTGTCAGCATATAAATGGTACTTGGGCCTCTTGTTCCCACCCAAGACAGAGAACCATGGATGTAGCAGGAACTCAGACCCAGAGCTTTTTGATGCTGCATAGGCTTTGGAATCAGAAAGAGCTAATTCTCACACTCACTCTAATGGCTAAAATGAAATGACTGACGATTTCATGTGTTGACAAAGATGCAGAGCAACTAAACTGTTTGACAGTATTTAATACAGTTAAACATATTCCTACCTAAGAAGAATGTTCATGGCAGTGTCATTCAAAATGGTCTAAAACTGGAAACAACTTAAACATTCATCAACAAGAAGATAGATAAATAAATTGGGTGGTATATTCATAAAATGCAATACTATTCAGTAATAAAAAGAAACAAACTCTTGATACATATCAGAATGTGGACAAATCCTAAACACATTATATTGAGCAAAAAAGGCCAAATACAAGAGTACAATTCCATTCATTTGAAGTTCAAGAATAGGTAAAACAAATCTATGAGGATAGAAGTTAGAATTCTGGTTACCTTGGCAGTTAGGGGGAGTGAGTTTTTGCTGGAAAGGGACATGAGGGAAATTTTGAGAGTGATGGAAATGTTCAAATCTTGATCTTGGTGGTGTCCACATGGGTATATACATACTAAGTGATAGCTTAATATATCACTTAATATGCATGTATCTGATAGCTCAATAAAGTACCGTGTGTGTGTGTGTGTGTGTGTGTGGAAAGAGAGAGAGAGTGAGAGAGAGATAGAGAGAGAGAGTGAGAGAGAGAGAGAGAGAAACAGAGAAAGAGAGAGAAGCAAGTCTTGATTCTGGTTCCCAGTTCTACCACTGTGATCACTGAGCAAGTTACTTAACATTTATGATCCCCTTGCCTCATCTATAAAATGAGGATAATAATAGGACCCCTCTTACAGGGTTGTTTTTTAATTAAATTTTTATTTTTATTTCATTATGTTTTAAGAGATCTACTCTCTTAACAGATTTTTAAGTGTATAATACAATGTTGTTAACTATAGGCACAATGCTGTACTGAAGATCTGTAGAACTTATTCATTTTGCATTACTAAAGCTTTAAACCTGTTGATTGGGAACTCTTCATTTCTCCCTCCAGCTTGCTCCTGGCAACCACTGTTCTGTTCTCTGCTTCTATGAGTTTGACTATTTTAGACTTTTCATATAAGTAGAATCATACAGTATTTGTCCTTGTGTTACTGGCTTATTTCACTTAGCATAATGTCCTCAAGGCTTAACCATGCCCATATTTTTAGGATTTCCTTCTTTTTTAAGGCTAAATAATATTCCATCGTTTCTATATACAACATTTTCTTTATCCATTCATCCTTTGATGGACGCTTTGTTTCTACATTTTGATTATTGTAAACAGTGCTACAGTGAACATGGGTATGGTAATATCTGTTCAAGATCCTGATTTCAATTCTTTTGGATAAATACCTAGAAGTGGAATTGCTGGGTCATATGGTAGCTCTATTTTTAATTTTTTGAGGAACCTCCACACTGCTTTCCATAGTGGCTACACCATTTTGCATTCCTACCAACAGTGTACAAGGGGTTCCAACTTATCATATCCTTACCAACACTTGTCTTTTGCATAAGGTGGTTTTTAAGAGTCAAATGAGATAATGCACAAAAATCTCTTAGTCCAAGAGCCTGAAAAATACTAAGAGTTTGGCAAAAGTTCTCACTGTTGGTCCCTAACCTGCCACCTACTTCACCAGGAACAGGCCCCTGAAGCCTCACCCCAAAAAACAGTTTCACCTTTGGGTTATTTCAGATCCCCAAACAGGACTCCCAAACCCTACATTACTTAATGTTGTCACGCTTGCAGAATCCATGAGGCTCCAGTGACTAGAAAGAAGCTTCATCAAATTTTGAACAGGAAGCAGCAGCGGCAGCTGATAATCTGTGACCTGAATATAGCTATCCATTATCTCACTGTGGTTTCTTGTTTCTCTGACAGAGGAAACACCCACGACTTTCTTGAAGTTATTCTAAACACTCAGTTCCTTGTTTAGCTCTGGCAGGATAATGTTACCCCTGGGCACTCCTGCGCTTTGGGTTGTAGCCTCCCTGCCAACCTGGGGCTCCCAGCTCAGTAGCCGAGCTACAAGGTAACTGTCCCCTCTACTTGGAGGTGGGCAGTGATGGGAGCATACCAGGAAAGAAGCCAACAGTATCCATAGCCATTGGAAGAGAAAAGAAAGCAAAGCAGGAAGACTGAACTACAGCATCCACTTTTTGTTCCTCTTCAAGGAACCAGCCAGGCAGAACCGACATTCTGGGAGAGAGTGTGTCACCAGTTTCTTCTCCTCATCACTAGTTTCTAAATTACACTCCGTCCCTTCTTGCTTCTCTCTGGTTCTGTTCTCAGAGAAGCAAATCTGTCCTCGTAGTCGGTCCACCCTCCAGGTGAGAAGCAGAGCCTAGGCCCAAGTTTCGGGTTTGAGCAGAAAAGCCCTGTTGACTTTTGTTCTTGTAAAACTCAGAGTGCAGGAGGCTCTCCGCCAAATGGCAAAGTAAGCCACGTTTGTCTTTGGCCCCTCTTCTGCCTGGCCACTCCCTGCCCAGCCTGCTTTCCACCAAAGCTTTTATGATATCATATCACTTATCACTGCATATGGGGAATCATTCATTCTGAAGAATTAAGGATTTCATGTGTTACCTCTCTCAGGAGTACTTATATTTTAAGAGAGAAATCTTGAGATAGTAATGCTTAAATCAGAGAACTACATCTCTAATTGACACCTGGGAACTGTGTTTGCGGGGGAGGGGAAGGCCTTAGGACTCTCTCTGGCCCCCTGGTGGCCATCATTTCTCGGTCAGTTCTTCAGATGTGGATGACACAGCATGACTCTAGTTTTAAAAGACTTTTTTTTCTGAAGAGGAACAGGAAGGTGGAACTCCCGCAATTTGGTCAGAACAAAATACGGAAACTGTAAAAGCAGGTGGCTGCAAAGCCCAGGAAGATGTGTCCAAAAGCTGCTGCCACAGGCCTAGAGCTTGTGCTCAGAGCTAGAGGGGCACTGGAAGGCTGGAGGAGTAAAGAGTCACTCAGGGATTCTGAGACACAGCAGAAACAAGCTACCTTAGCAGGGACGAAACCAGCTTTCTGAAGGTCTGGCTTTGCCACCAGCTGGTCAAGCCCTAAGCAGTCCTTAACCTCTCTGGGGCTCATTCTCTTCAACTGAAATATTCCACACAGGAAGAATGCACACCGAGATGTTGACAGTGGTCCTCTCTAGGTGTGGGATTACAGGTGAATTTAATTTTCTTCTTAATGCCTGTATCAGTCAAGTTTTAATCAGAGAAGCAGAACTATTAGGAATGACACAGAGTAAGAGGTTTATTATAGGGATTTGACGTTGTGCAATTGTGCAAGCTGATTAAACAGCTTGTGTGCAATTGTTGCTTATGCTTCTGGACCTGAAGTCAGGAGGGTAGGTAGTCAGAATAAATACATAGACATGAAGTATGGGAGGACAAGGGTAAACTGGAACCTTCAGGAAAAATGCGGTACCCACAAGAGTGAACTGGAACCTGCCTCGGTCTTCACTGCTATCAAAATCTCCAACTTCAGTGATGTGAGTGATCTGCAAAAGTAACTGGGTTTTTTGTCATGGAGCTAAACACACGTTTGGCCCAGGAGTTGAAAAGCTAAAGGGCTAGATCTGGTGGGAGTTGAAGGAGCTATGGTTCCAACTGCTATCCAAGCCAGTGAGGTGAGACAGTCCACCTGAGACGTGTGTGAGACGCAACAGCACTTGACTCCACACAGATCGGAGCATAAACATGGCTATTTCACTTCTGCCCTCCAGATCTTGTGCAAATTTTCTTGGGTCCAACCGTAGCCCAGAACCAGACAAGGAAAGAAATTCTGAAAACATAGTTCTAGTTTAGCTAAATTGACATAGTACAAAGCTACCATGATTCCTTTCTGTATCTGCCAAACCTTATTCAATTAGCATGTATTACTTTAATAACAAGGAAAAATATTTTTAAAAGTCCCTAGTATATCCAAATGGCTGAGGAATATATGAAAAGCTACTCAATTCACTAACCAGCAGAAAATGCAAATTAAAAGCACAATAGGATATCCCTACACACCCACCAAAATGGCTGAAATAAAACAGACAGACAACACTAAGTGTTGGTGAAGATATGAACAACTGGAACTCTCATGCATTGCTAGTGGGATGTAAATTGTTGCAACCACTTTGGTTTTTTTTTTTTTCAGGACTATTAGCCCTGAGCTAACATGAGCTACCAATCCTCCTCTTTTTGCTGCGGAATATTGGCCCTGAGCTAACATATGTGCCCATCTTCCTCTATTTTTTTTTTTATATGTGGGATGCCTGCCACAGCATGGCTTGATAAGTGGTGCGTATGTCCTCACCCAGGATCTGAACCGGCAAATCCCAGGCCACTGAAGTGAAGCACGCACATTTAACCATTATATCACCGGGCCGGCCCTGGTACAACCACTTTGGAAAACAGTTTGGCAATATCTACCAAAGATGACCATATGCATACCCCACGATAAACAATTACATTTCTGGAAATACGTATGTTCCCAAAAATACATGTACAAGAATGTTCATAGCAGCACTATTTGTATTAGATAAAAACTAGAAACAATTCAAATGTCCACCAACAATAAATGGTGGATTTATTGGATAAATGGATAAATAAATGGTGAATTCACATAATGGAGTACTATACAACAATGAGAATAATCTCTAACTACATACAACAATAAAAATGAACATCACATATATAACATTAAGTGGAAGAAGCCAGGCATAAAAGAGTACATGCTTATAATTAATTCCATTTATGTCAAGTTCAGAAACAGGAAAAATTAATCTATGCCTTTGATCTATGAATAGGGATTATCCCTGAGTGATTAGTGACTAGAAGGGGTAAAAGGGATTTTCTGGGATGCTGGTGATGTTCTGTTTCTTCATTTAGGTTTTGGCTACATAAGACTGTTTGTCTTTTATGATTTCTGTATATATGTTATACTTCTACAAAAAAAGGAAAAATTATTAATCCTTGATTTAGGAAACTAATGATAACCACTCTTATTATATGACAAGTTGAGGGGATCAAATGCAATAATATTTATTACAGTGCTTGGGAAGAAAAAACCTGAGGAATATGTAGATATAGGAATAAGGAGAGAAAATAGAATATCTAACCTGGGTTGGATTTTTTTTTAATTGTTATAAAATATACACAACAGAAAATTTACCACTTTATGATATACATATATATATTTTTTAGAGAGAAGGTGTGTGGTTCTGTGTGTGACAGGGGATGTGCTGGTTAGTGGGAAGTGGGAAGGAAAGACAGGTTTCCTGAGTCCCTGATTATCTTCTGTCATGGCCTGTCTTGTTGTGACAAGCGTTTGCTGTGCTTGCTCAGCTCAGATCTCATGATCAAACGGGGAAATGTCACTGCCCCCTGAAATCAGCCCCCTCATTATATAGGGGTGATCCTCTAGCCCCTTGAAGCCAGGTTGGACCAGGTGACGAGTGACCATGAATTCCAGAAGTGCCATTGAATCCAGGTCCCACTCTGCTCCCCCTACTCCCATGGCACACACATTCAACCTTGCCTGTGACTATCTCCGACCTCAAAGCTTCTCTCTTCGTCAGTAGCCATGAGAAAGACCAGGACTACAAATTCAGCAAGGGCTTTAAATGGCAGTCCCATGACAGCAGTAATAGCATTAATTTTGTTCTCCAGAGTGATGACATATCCTAGGCTCCCTGGGGCAGTTGGTTCTTTATTTGGCTCCAAAGCCAACACCAGCACCATCTGGAGAGGGAAGGAACACAGTTCTTAAATACCTACACTGCAGCAGAGGCCAAGGATCACAGAAGAATCTATCCCTGACAATACCACTGAGGAGAATTAATTGAGTGCCTACTGTGTGCTTGGCATGACACTCCCAGCAAGACACCTGAGCCTCTCAGAGCCCAGCAGAGGGCTCAGAGGGCTTGGGACTCAGCCAAGTGCAGGTTCCCTGAGCTAGAACTTTTCAAAGGGAAGAGAAATCAGGATAAATGATACTGGGTGACTCCTTCTCCCTTTTCTTGGAAGCCCAACCAACCCCAGATTTTATTCTACTAAAATCAGGTTGAAATAAACGCCACAAATGTGTATGTAAAGAAAGGTCTGGAAGGACAATGTGATATTTTTGAGTGGTGGATTGAGGCTGATATTTCTCTTTTCCTTGTACTTTTTAAAGCAGCATATGTAATACTTAAGCGCACAGCCTTTGGAGACAAGCGCTTGGGTTCAAATCTCAGCTTTGCTGGGTACTAACTATGTAACTTTGGGCGAGTTACTTCACCTGTATGAACTTTAATTTTATCTGTAAATAGGGATGATAATAAACCATCTTTGTAGGGATATTGTGAAGTTTGAATAAAATGATGCACATTAAGTGCTTTAATACAGTGTCTTATGCAAAGAAAACCTTCTATAAATGGAAGCTGCTATTGTTACATTTCTATATTTGATTTTTTCAAAAAGCACATATTTTTAAAATAAAAGCAATAAAGCTTTTCTTTTCTTTCTTTCTTTCTTTTTTTTTACGAAGAAAAAGGACAGCCCTGAATGGGAAGAGAGTTTGTAAGAGGAGCGTTAGGAAGGTGTGGCAAAAGGAGGGGTTGGCTCAGCCATGGAAGGGAGGTGGTGGTGGAGTGGACTGAGACCTTTTTTTGGTCTCCAGCTGAGTAACCATCTCTTTCTACTCTGGGATACTGCCTCCCACACCCTCAGCTCAGACACAAGAGCAATTGCCCCACTTACCTCTTCCCTGGCAACATCCCTGATTCTCAGAGAATTCTGGGGCACACTAGCCACTGGAGGGCTTCTTGCCATGATCTGGGTACAAAGTGACCTGACTAGCCCAGCACAAGGCTCATATCATTTCCTCTCCTGTCCTGACATGCTGTGTCTGTGAGCACTGCTCTAAAAGCCTCTAAAGGTTGGCCCCTGGAAGACCCTCCTCTTTAGTGTGTGGTTGCTAGAGATGCATTTTACTTTTAATAAGATGTTCACTGCCATGACATCATCAAGATAACTCTAGAAAAGGGACGCAGTCATTAGGGGTGGCAGTTTGCCTCCCCTTTGCTGGGGTTGTTCCTTTTCCTTTAAATGGATGCTGGCTCTAGCTCTTCACGCCTGGCCTGGTGCTCAGCGCATACCATGAGTTTTGCCTTTTGTCACACTGAGAATGCCTCCTGAAACCACAGCTGGGGCACACATTCTCCCATATTTGGGAGTAAGACGGAGACTCAGCTGCATGTGGGTTTCTGTTTAAAATTCCAAAGCCAGCGGGGCGTATATTATCCATTTCCTCAAATCCAACATGCTGTAAAGCATGAGTCAGAGTTGGATAAGCTTCTTCCCAGGGGAAGTTGTGTCAGTTGGTTAGTGAATGTAATTAAACAAGGATAATGTTCACTGGCATTAGATACAGATTAATGCCAAGGAAAACAAAATCTCCATCTTGAGTTTAATATTCCTGCCAAGATATGACAACTTCCCCAAGTCTCCCTGATTGGAGAAGGCAATCTAACCTTATTGCAATTTCAGGGGCATAAGAAGACCCCTTGATCAACACTCACCTATCATGTAAATGAATAAAGCAGCTATTAGGACCTTTGAGGGGGAACATGTAGATTCTGATTATTTTTGAAGTATTTGTGTGAATGGGGTTACATACTAGTAAATATCAATGAGGGTTATTTTATCTAATTTAATCCCTCATCACCCATGACCAGGTGGTTGAGATGAGAGCAGATTCTGAGGGAATGGAAAAAGGGACAGATAAGATTTGACAAGCATTGGGGAAGATGTCAGGCTTACTGTGCTTTGCACACCAACTGATCTTTTGGGAGGTTGCTCCAAGAAGCCAGGAAGCAACACTAAGGCCCCGGGCTCCAGAAAGGGTGAGGGGGTGAGGCTACCAGGAGGGAAGTTAGGAAATGAGAGGTGGGTCTAGAGGGTATGGGAAACCCATGGTTTCCATTGCACACTTTAGCCTAGACAAGCCCTTTCCAATCATGGAAATTATACAATAGAAAGTCAATTCTGGAAAGGTCCTTGGAGGTCTTTTAGTCTAATCCTTCTTCAGAGAAGAGCAAACTGAGGTCCATTCAGAAAGTTAAGTAATTTGCCCAAGTTCATCTAGCTATTTAGTGGCAGAATTGAGGCTTATCTTAAGTCTCCTCTTTTCACCTTTCTATCAAGCTGCTCCTGGGCAGTTTCCAGGAATGACAAAAGCTTACACTCAGGCTGACCCCACTGGCCCATCCTGCAAATATCTACTTGGTCCTGCCTTTTAAAATATAACTTCTGCTCAGGGTGTTAGAAGCAATGCTAAACCATATCTGAGAAAGTACATTCTCCTGCCACTCAGGTCCCTCTCGGCTTCGACAGCATAAACAACTCCAAAATGTATATTTTCTAAACTCTAATAAAAAGTGTGCTAAATTTCATATAACTGAAATTGAAAGCTTATTGTTAACTAGAACAACTTCTGGGGTTAAAGAAAAAGAGATTTGTGAATTTTCTTTTAACTGTCTGATGAAGCATGCCTGCCCCCCGACACTTGAGCAAAGTATTTAGAAATATACTTAATCTTTTTTGGCATTTCTCTGTGTTTTAGTATTTTCAAGTGTCCCTTCTGATGTAGGTCAAAGCATTTTGTTTTTCTTAAATGTGAGATTGTATTCTTTCTGCCCAAATAGGATGGAGAAGACTTTTCCAAATAAGGAAGTTTTGCTGGAGTGTGTGTGGCCCAGGCAGCACGGCAGTTGCTGGAGTCCTAACTTAGTCCAGAGCGCTAGCTGCGCTAAGCTGAGGCATTTGGGGACTCGTTAGCACTCCTGCACTGCTGAACCATTGGTGGTCGGAGGTGCTGCCAGTAAGTAGTTGTAGCAACCAGGGACATGAAAAAAATTTGTAGAGAAGGCAAAGCTTGGCTTTGGCACACCCTTACTCTCCACATTCCCTCCTTCCCAGAGCCCGAGGCCCAGTAGTGTCTGCTCTCTGCTCAGAATAGAAGGAGGATGCGCTGACTCTGTGGAATCAGATAAATTTGAGTTAAAATCTCAGCTCTCCACATAGAATCTGTGTGACCTTTGGTAAGTCACTTAACTTTTTGAGCCTTTTTCCTTTCTTTTAAAGTAAAAATAACAGTGTGTATCACACTTTTGGAGTTGTGGAGTTGTTATAAGGAAGAAATGATCTAATAAATGTAATGTATGTAGTATGTTCTAAATCACCCTTCTTAGGCTCTAAAATTATTCCTTTTCCACTTTTTTTGTACCTCCTCTACTATCAGAACACCTTAGTTTGAGCAGACTATACTCAACCAGTAGTTAGGTGGAAAGTGTTATTATTAAAGTAATTTGTGCTAAGGTGTGAGTGACTACAATAAAAATGTATTAACCCATATGAGCTTCTGACTTCTGTAACCAGGGGTATTGTTGTAAGTGAGATGAAGAATTACCTTATCAAAATGGGGACATGTTTTCTTTTGCTATGCCCCTTAATTTATACCACTATGCCTTGCTCCACCTGCCCCTAACGCCTACTCAGTCTCTTAGGGTGAGAAGAGGCAAGTGCTCCATAAAAGTCCATAGAATCCTAGAAACTTGATAAGTAGGATTCTTTTTCTTCTTTCTAAACAGAAGAATGTTAATCATTTTATTTAGAAAACTGTTGAAAAGTACATACTCTTTTAGATTGCTAAAGTTCAGATCATAATGTAATAAGAATCTTTGACAGAAGTTTTTTACCTGAACAGCAAAGGTCTGTTCCCAAGGCCATACCCTGATACAATTAACCCCAGACAAAGTAGATCTTAAGATAGTCTTTATGTAAAATGGTGTAGTCACTTTGGAAAACAATCTGGCAGTTTCTCAAAAAGTTAAACATAGAGTTACCATATGATCCAGGAATTCCACTCCTAGGTGGAATACCCAAGAGAAATGAAAATATGTTCAAACGAAAAGTTGCACTTGAATGTTCATAGTAGCATTATTCACAATAGCTAAGAAGTAGAAACAACCCAAATGTCCATCACCTGATGAATGGATAAACAAAAAGTGGTACATCCATACAATGGAATATTATTCAGCCATAAAAGGGAATAAAGGATTGATACATGACACAATATGGATGAAACTTGAAAATATGCTAAATGAAGGGAGGCTGACACAAAAGGTCACATATTATATGATGCCATTTATATGAAATTTCCAGAGTAGGCAAATTTATAGAGACAGAAAATAGATTAGTGGCCGCCTAGGGCTGGGGAATAAAGAGGAATGTTGTTAATAGGCATGGGGTTTCTATTTGGGGTGATGAAAATGATCTAAAATTGTGGTGATGGTTGTGCAACTCTGTGAATACACTAAAAACCATTGAATTGTATACTTTAAGTGGGTGAATTGCATAGTATATAAACTATATCTCAATAGATATGTTATCCACACACACAAAAGATAGCCCTGAGCACAGTACTTGTTACCTTGTATCTACTTACAGCTTGGTTGGTTAAAAGGCTACAGGTCTCCTGAGGTCTGCAAAATGGCCCTGGTATCCCATTTGGAGATCCTAGTGAGTGGCCACTTACTGAGTCCAAGTATGGGTGAGAGGAACCAGGGTGAGGCCCTCATAAGCTCCTCATTCTGTACTCCTGTTCTTCTGACCAGAAACATGAATAAAGCAGTAGAAACAGGCCATAAAATGACTTCTAAAGCACATGTTAACAGTTAATTCTAGTATTGCTGCTGCTTTCTCTTAAAAATCTAATTTCTCTTTCAGCCTTATAGATAGAACACCTTATTAGAGGGGTATTATTATTTAAGATTGGAGTCACTAGAGAAATCATATAATTACTAATTCCGCAAGCCATGAATTAAAATGGAATGCTCAAACCAGTTATAGGGGGACAAGACGGGACCTTTGGCAAGATGCGAGATTATTAGCAAGAGTTCTTTTGCACTAAAACTAAAGCCTCAGGGGTCAAAAAGAAATTTAGTTAGAATTGCTTTGTTTCAAAGATCCAAATGATCAATGGAATGAGAAAAGTAACTCTTTATACTAGGAAATTTGATATTGTTAGCATTTATTTTAGATCAATTTTGGTAAAAAATGGCACCACAGCTTTATGAATTTTTTTACCCAGGAAATTCTACCTCCTTGATGTATAAAATGGAAAAGAATAACTGACGCACAACTCAGACCATAAGTCCGCAGCCTCCATTTCCTCAGTTAATCCAAAACACAGACACCAAGAAAGCAGGGTCAAATCTCTATTTTTCAGCTTAAAGCATGATTTGATAATGTAAAAACGTATTTAAATTAGTAAACATGCAATGTTAAGATTGACTTCACACACTTAAAAGTTGTTTTTAAAATTTCAAAAGCAATGTGTGTTCATTATAAAAATGTAAAAATGCAACAGTATATAAATTGTTAATAATAATTGCTAACAATTAATACATTTTTACAATGTCCCCAGCACTAGGTTTAGGGGTATCTGATTTAATCCTCACAACGCTATGAGGTAGTTATTATATATTTTCCTCCATTTTTCAGACAAGGAAAAAACTGAAGCTCAGAGAGGCTAAGTAACTTGTCTAAGGTCACACATCTTGTAAGTGGTAGAGTCAGGATTTTAAACCATATAGTTACACTTCGAGTCTAAGCTGTTAATTTCCTTTATACTAAGATCCCATCAACTTCTCTAATCCTCTTCCCCCAAATTAACTACTATTTACAGTTTACTATATAGTAGAAAGGTGAAGTTTAATAACTAGAAAATAACCATTAGTTTTCTCATAAAAGTATCACTAGATCCAGGTATATTATGAAATATACAAAATTAACCAAATATAAAAATGTAATTAAATATAATTAATTAATTGTATAAAATTAATCAAATATATGAAATTAATATATTATAAAATATTCATGGACCCAGATATCAACCCAAGAGAAAGGAAAACACATATCCAGGACCAACCCTGGTGGCCTGGTGGTTAAGTTTGGCACACTTTGCTTTGGCGGCCTGGGTTTGGCTCCTCAGCATGGACCTACACCACTCTTCTGTCAGTGGCCATACTGTCGTGGTGGCTCACATACAAAAAAGAGGAAGATTGGTAGCATATCTTAGCTCAGGGTGAATCTTCCACAGCAAAAAAAAAGAAAACACACGTCCACACAAAAATGTATACATGAATGTTCATGGCAGCATTATTCATAATAGCCAAAAAGTAGAAAAAATGCAAATGAACTGCCAACTGATAAAATGTGGTATACCCACACAATGGGATATTTGTCAGCAACAAAAAGGAATGAAGTACTGATACATACTACGACATGGATGAACCTTGAAAACATCATGCTAATTGAAAGAAGTCAGTCACAAAGGACCACAAATTGTGTGATTCCATTTATACGAATTGTCCAGGATAGGTAAATCTATAGAGACAGAAAGCAGACTGGTGGTGCCTAGGACTGGGAGTGGTGGTGGGTTGGGGGGTGACTAAAAATGGGAAGCAGATTTCTTTTTGGGGTGATGAAAATATTCTAAAATTGATTGTGGTGGTGGTTACACAACTCTGTAAACTTACTAGAAACCATTGAACTGGATACTTTAAATGTATAAATTTTATAGTATTTAAATTCTATCTCAGTAAAGCTGCTAAAACTTCAATTCATGACAGTGAAAGGACATTATGATGAAAATTCATTTGGTTATTTCAACTTGTCCTTGATATCTAAAGAATTAATAAAAATACAATCAGGAAGGCGTTCATAAATCAAGATAGTTTGCTGCTCGGATACAACAAAGTTATAATGAGAAAATAAACTAGGTTTTTAAAAACCACAACAAGCACAAATTACATACCTATCAGATAGAGGGAAAAAGAGAGAACTTATACAAGAATGTATGGTATGTCTCTTTAAAAAGAAAAGCTTTAACTTATTTGCTTTGGTTCATTTTTGGCTTTTAAAGATTACTTTTTTTTTTTTTGAGGAAGATTATCCCTGAGCTAACTACTGCCAATTCTCCTCTTTTTGCTGAGGAAGGCTGGCCCTGAGCTAACATTGTGGCCAT
This sequence comes from Equus przewalskii, assembly GCF_037783145.1. Classification (NCBI taxonomy): domain Eukaryota; kingdom Metazoa; phylum Chordata; class Mammalia; order Perissodactyla; family Equidae; genus Equus; species Equus przewalskii. The sequence continues at coordinate 61,714,675 of NC_091831.1, forward strand.
CTTCCTCTACTTTATATGTGGGACGCCTACCACAGCATGGTGTGCCAAGCGGTGCCATGTCCTCACCCGGGATCTGAACCAGCCAACCCTGGGCTGCTGAAGTGGAATGTGTGCATTTAACTGCTGTGCCACGGGGCCGGCCCCTAAAGGTTACTTTTTAAATATGATTTTAAAATATAGCATATTTCTGGCAAGGAGACAGGAAAATTAGCTGTGGTGGCGTGGTAGCTAATCTTCAAAGATAGCCCCAATATACCTCCTGTTATCCATGCTTTTGTACAATCTCCTCCCACAGAGAACCTAGATTGGCCCTATGACTCATCTTTTAATAAAATTACCAATAAATTTAATTAGATTTAAAATATCGTACAAAATTTTGAAACTGGATGATGGGTACATGAAAGCTCATATACTTTTTGTATGTTTGAACATTTCTCTACTTTTTGTTTCATTTTAACCCATGGAATACAATGAAAGTGATACTGGACCAGTTCTAGACTTAAGCTTAAGAAGTCTTGGCAATTTTTTGCTTTTGCACTTTTGAAGAGTCCTGAACTGCCATATAAGAAGTCTGGCTACTCTGCTGGAGAGATCACCTGGAGAAGTGACTTAGGCCATGCAGAAATGGAGAGACCCTGAGATTACATGGAGGAAGAGGCCCCGTCACCCTAGCAGCTTGTCTGAGCCCCGCCTTCCAACCGTCCTCACTAAGGCACCAGGCATGTGAACGTGCCATCTTGGATGTTCCAGCCTAGTGGAACCCCCAAATGACTGAAGCCCCATCTGACATCACATTGGAGCAGAACTGCCCAGCTGAGGCCAATCACTCCACAGTATCATGACAGATAACACAATGAAGTCACTGAATTTTGGAGTGGTTTATTACGCAGCCATAAATAACTGAAAGGAATATTTTTGTTTTGTTTTCCCTAAATCTCCTAATCCCACAGGTGTTTGTGGGCTTTGCTGTTCTTAGAGCTCTTCAGGGAAGAAACTGACACAGTTTTTCATTTTTAAAACTTTTTATTTGGAATTAATTTTAAATTGACAAAAACAGATCTTCCCTGTATCCTTCACCTCGATCCTCCACTTATTATTTCTGAATCATTTGAGAATAAGTTGTAGACATGATGCCTCATTACTCTTTAATATTTCGGTTTGTATTTCTTGAGTGCAAGGATAAAATACAGTAATCAAAACCAGGAAATTAGCATTGATCCAACAATATCATCTAATCTAGGGACCTAATTCAGATCTCACCTATTGTCTCAATAATGTCCCTTACAAGTCCAAGATTCAATCTAGGATCAAGTGTTGCATTCATTTGTCCTGTCTCTTTAGTAGTCTTCAACCTGGAACCATTTCTGTATCTTTCATGACCTTGATAGTTTTGAAAAGCCCAAGCCAATTGCCTTGAGAATGTTCCTTAGTTATGGAGGTTTGTCTGATGATTATAACTATGCATTTTGGCAGGAATATCACATAAGTGGTGCTATACTAGTCTCCAGGCATCATATGAGGAGGCACGTGATATCAATTTGTTCCATTAATGGTGTTGCTAACTTTTATGACCAAGTTAAGATGGTATCTGCCAGGTTCTCCATTGTAAAGTAATTAATAATTATTTTGTGGCAAGAATTTTTGAGATCATGTGAATATCTTGTTTCTCGCCAATTTTAGCATCCATTAATGATCTAACTTGAATAAATTATTATTCTGATAATTACCAAATGGAGATTTTCTAATCCTATCATTCCATCTAGATTTATTAGATAGGATAGAATTTTCCTTTCTCCCTAATTAATTAATTAATTAATACCAGTATGGACTCAGGATTTCTTTCTTTTTTTTTTGAGGAAGATTAGCTCTGAACTAACATCTGCCACCAATTCTCCTCTTTTTGCTGAGGCAGACTGGCCCTGAGCTAACATCCGGGCCCATCTTCGTCTATTTTATATGTGGGACGCCTACCACAGCATGGCTTGCCAAGCAGTGCCATGTCCGCACCTGGGATCTGAACCGGTAAACCCTGGGCTGCCAAAGCGGAACATGTGCTCTTAACCACTGCACCACTGGGCTGGCCTGGGATTTCTCTTTTACTCATAAGGTTACAATCTGTTATTATTATTGTTTATTTTGATACTCAAATTGTCCCAGACTTGGCCAGTGGGTGCCCCTTCAAGCTGGTTACTGTGTCTTATAGATATGTTCCCATCATTCTTTGAGCACTTCTTTGCTTTCCACTTTCTGGTGTCATAAAATGTTACAAACACATCTTGTATTTTCCCTGCTCCAGTCGTGGAGCAACCATTTCGTCAAGGGGTCCTGGTTCTTTTTAGTGGATAGTGGTATCTAGAAACCAAGATCTAAGCGTGCTCATTGTTATTGGAATGCCGTTGCTTCTAGACCCTCTCAGTGAACAGAAGTAGAACATACACACAGAGCTGTATTTATCTGTCTATCTATCTAATCAGACTGTGATACTGACATTTCCAATTCCTATGCAACACTCCAGGGTATATTCTAGACTTCCCAGTTTCCACGGTTGTAACTCCTTTTTGTGACAGTGAGAAATCTGTATTTACTTGCTTAACCCCAGGCATGCCAACCTCCACCCCTTACTGGATACCACTGGAAACCTTGGCCCCAGTAAAGTGGAAGAGGAAGAGAAAAGCTTTTTTTTTTCTTTTTTCAATATGTCAGAAATTTAAGCAATACATAACAAACACTTACGTATATTCACCTATTTTGACCAAGCAGTTCACAGACATTTTCTTAAGTAAGAAAAGGACAAGCAAGTTTGCTTAAAGCTTCATATACTATCGTTAATAAAGATTTTAGCAAATTAGATTTTCAGTGGCATCTCTGAAAGCAGCGGAAAGATGTGAGATTGTGAGCTAGGAGGAGCTGGGTTTAATTTCTGTCTCTAAGACTTAGTGGAACAACCTTGGGTAAATTTCCTAATTTCTCTGAAATGTAGTTTCCTCTTCTGTAAAATGAAAATGAATCAAAGACAGGTATTTTTAGGATTAAATGAGAATGTAGGTACAATGGATTGTCTCTATAGAGACTGGATCCTGAGATTTTTGAAGCAGAATAAAAACTTAAAAGTTACAAGCAGCAATGGATATTAGCTCAGGGCTAATCTTCCCCAGCAAAAAAAAAAAAGGTACAAGCAGATCCTTCCTGTCAAAAAGTGAAGATTTGGATACACATTGAGAGTCAACTGCCCTGTGTTCTGGAAAAGCCTCCGTTTTGTTTTTAAATCATGCAAATGTGTACAAAGTATCCATCCATTGGTCTTGAGAGAAAAATTGAATACAGTAAACAAACTCAAATATAGTGGTTTTTGATCAAGAAATTATGTATTTGATAGTGTAAATTGGGTGTATCTTTTAGCAACCCTGAAGGCGAACTTGTTCTTTCCTCTATGAATTTAGGCTGCCCTATACCTGTAAACTATTGCTCATTTTTGGAGAGTTGTGTAACTTTTTTCCAGTTTTTTTTTTATGAAGGAACCCTGAAGACTGTAGAAGGGACCACAGGGGTGAACTTCACCTCATGTTGGAAGAGAGACTACACAGTGACAGCTCTTGGCTATTGCTGCCCTTCACATGGTAGTTTTTAAGACTGAATAATCCAGAATGTATTGATGTTGGATGTTTGTCTGGGGTCCTCTGAGAAGCAGAATCAAGATTAACTGTATAAGAAATTTATTAGGGAAAATGCCTGTGAGAGAAAACAGGGAGGGAACCAAGAAAGCTGGAAAAGTCATTGTCCACGTTGTGGATGAAAAGGTAAAGAGAGTCACCACAAAGGGAGGAGAATACAGCAGGTGCCCATGAGTACCAGAGGCCCTAGAAGAAGATACAGAGATAGAAGATGCCTGCCATTGTACCCGACCACACCCTAATCCCTTTTGTTCTGTCTCTTATGAGGCTGGACTGCACGTCCTATCCTTGGATTCTGTGAAATATTCTTTTATCTATGCAGCACATAGCTTTTTTGTTTAAGTGCATTTGATTCCTAAGTAAGACTGTCACATGTGGGAGAGGGTAGCTAAGGAGAGAGCAACACACCCTTCCCAGATAACAGCCTGCGGATAACCTCAGAGGGAACCAGGTGGGAAACAGAGGTGTCCCCTGCAGTGGTGATCTCATCAGGGTCCCTGAAAGAGACCACAAGGTGAGATGGCCAGAGCAGCAGAATCTTACAGACCTATTCCTGATCCTTCAATAGACAGCCCCTCCCACCCAGTCACATTGAAGCAGTAACTTCTGGCAATCAAAGGAATGAGTATTGAGTTTTTGTTTTAGTATTAATGAACATGGCTGAAATTTGTAGTCGTAGGCCAGTGAATGCAAACATTTTGGTTACTAGGTAAAATGATTGCTTTACAACAGGCCTACAGTTAATGAAATTATTTCTCACCCACTTTCCAAGATTCTCTGTATTTTATAAGATACCATGCTCCAGAGTCACTTTGTCTGTGAATCCACTCTAATTTCTGGAGCAATCACTCCTGAGCGCATAAAGAGTGATGCAAGTCCCTCTTGCTTAGGAGAATAAATAACATTTTAGGAATTTTGCTGTTACGTGGCTTACATTCTTTCATTGACTTCCATTAAAATTTACCAGATCAGGGGGTTCTAAAACTGATTATAAGTATCTTTAGATCATGTGGTAAGATAACAATAAAACTTCTTTCTAAAAAGCAAAGTTTGTATAAGTCACACATTGGAAAGAAAACAAGAGCTCTCTTAGAAAATATAATTATCCACAGTACTCCAAACTATAATGTTGTGCTGTTCTCAAAATAATTCCCCAAGTAAATATACTAAACATGTACCTGATGCTGGAGGGTGTGTGTTGAGGGTGATAAGAGAAGGGAAGCAATATTCCTCTGTTTTGGGTGACTTTAAAACCTTTGTCTTCTTCTTAAGCTGGTACAAACCATTTAGTATGCTCTTTCTTCCCTTTCCTCTGGATAGGGACGTAGACAAGACCGGGGAAAAGCAATGTGCAGTAACCAGAGCTCTTCTGACTGCAGGTGGGAGGATCCTGCCTAAACTTAGCAAAAGCCAAAGGGAATTTATTTGTTCCTATATTTGGGTGGTTCAGGGCAGGGTCTGGCTTTAAGCACAACTGGATTCAGGGTCTCAAACAATGGGCCAAGTCTTTTCTTCTTTCCCTATCTTCATGCCCTGCTTTTCTCAGTGGTTTGTCTTCACTTTTTCCTACTCCAGATAGGCCTCTGGGGAAATTGGCTCCCACAACTCCAATTTCACATCTTTCAAGTTTAGTAACTCCAGTAGAGAATTACTGTCTCTCATTACCCACCTATCAATTTCAGGGAAGGATTTTGATTGGCTCTGCTAGGGTTATGTGTCCATTCTTAAATGAGTGATTACTACCAAAGAGGTGGGATACTATGACTGGCCAATTCTAGGTCATATTCACTCCACTTTGGTAATGGTGGGAGGAAGTGGTTAGAGAAAAGAGATAACTGTAATTAAGAGCCCCACCAATTGTATGAAGTAGGAGAGGAATTCTCCAAAGCAAATGGGTTATGTATGTTAACAGAAGAAGGATAAAAGAAACATGAGTGATAATGTTATAGCTCCCAGAAGATAAGAGGCAGAGCTCAATCTAGATTTTTCTATCTTTAGCCTTATCTATGTCTCAGTTTCTTGGGCTAATAACTACAATATGCTGAAGCTGATGAAATATTTTTCTTTAGCCCCAAACCACATGGTAACATCCTATTTTGGTTTTTCTTCCTACAGCATTTGAACTTACTGCTCTCTTGCCGGACTCCTCTGCTCAGTAATATCCATCCAAATTGTTAAGTTGTCTTTCGACTGGCATCTAAAGTTAAGATCCAAAGTCTGTGACAAATGAATTGAGTTTTAATTTTAAAACCCTAATCAAGTTTCTTTGACTTTCCTAAGTAGCAGATGATTCTAACCAAAGGCTACATAGAAAAGAAGAGGAAACAAAGGCAACAATTTGGGATTCTCTTGCTGACTTTATCCTTCTTGACCTGGAGAAAAGAAAAGAGATAGAAAGGAAGAAGAAAGATGGACGATTCATTTGCTCTCTCTCCTTTGGCTCACTTAGCATTGATGAAGGAAAGGAGTGTTCCGTGGGTGGTCCAAGAATTCTGAACAGCCCTGGGCTGTAGGGCAGACAAAGGATAGTAGTGTTTCTCCTTCTGAAACTCTCAGGCAGAAGTGTCTGGTGAAGCTTCCCCATTTTGATTTGGCTTGTTTGGATCTGATGTGGACTCAATAGAGTAGCTATGAAGAACAGAATCTTGGACTGCTGTAGGTTCCAGATTCACCTACGGTTGTGGGGGCATCTTAACCTCTCCAATCTGTCTGTGGGACTCTGTCTTTGTGCTTTGGGTCCGTAACTTAAGAGATGGTCCTTACATAATATCGCAGATAATTTTGAGTTTCATCTCAACTTCAAACATATGCTTTACACTTTTAATTAATACCCTATAACAACAATTATTTGTTTAGCTGAACCACCATTTCTCTTTCCTACCTCCCATTACAGAGGCTGTAAAAGCAAGCTACTTGTTTTCCAGCCTTTCAGTTCAGCTAAAAGACTTAAGGAGAAGTCTCCTGAGAGGCTCTAGGAGAGTTTTTCCCTCACTGATACATGAAAGGGAAAATATTAAGACAAGGCCTCTTTGAGGCAACAGACATTAGGACGAAAAGTCTAAATATCAAGTATGGCAGAGCGAAGATTGAAAAGAGCTGCAATCCTTGAAGACTGACCACCTGAATTAAAGTTACCTACTGCCAATCTCCAACCTTTTTGTTATGTGAGGAAAATAAATCCCTATTTGTTTATACTTACCCACATATTTACCATTTACAGTATTCTTCATTCCTTTGTGTAGATATCATTTTCCTTCTGTCCAAAAGACTTCCTTTAATGTTTTTTGTATGCATGTCTACTAGTGACAAAGTTTTTCGGCTTTCTATGTCTGAAAAAGTCTTCATTTTCCTTTCGTTTTTGAAAGGTGTTTTCACTGGGCATAGAATTCTAGGTTGACGGTATTTTTCTTTCAGAACTTTAAAGATATCACTCTACCAATTTCATTCACTCTACCAACTTTCATTGTGTCCAATGAGGAGTCTGATGTTATTCTTATCTTTGTTCCTCCATATGTAAAGCTTTATTTTTCTTTGGCAGCTCTTAAGGTTTTCTTCTTGTTACTGGTTTTAAGGAATTTGATTATCATGTGCTTTGGTATAGTTTTCATTATGTTACTTGTACTTGGGGTTTGTTGAGCTTCTTGGATCTGTGCCTTTCTGGTTTTCACCAACTTTAGAGAAATCTTGGCTTTTATTTCTGCAGTTTTTTCTGCCCCCTACCCCTCCATTCTCTCTTTCCTTCAGGGCTTCTAAATACACAGGTATTAGGCGGCTGGAAGTGGTCCCAAACCTATTTCTTTACGTGTTCATTTCCTCCCCAAAGCCCCAGTACGTAGTTGTATATTCTAGTTGTAAGTCCTTCTAGTTCTTCTGTGTGAGCCACTGCCATGGCATGGCTACTGACAGACGATTGGTGTGGTTCTGAACCTGTGGAGCTGAACCCAGGACACTGAAGTGGAGCATGCTGAACCTTAACCACTAGGCCCTCAGAGCTGCCTCTGTTTATTTTGTTTTTAAGCTTATTTCTCTCTGTGTGTCATTTTCGATAGTTTTCAGGTTCACTTCAAGTTCTTCAGTGTCTAATCTGCTGTTAATCCCATCCAGTGTATTTTTCATCTCAGACATTATGCTTTTCATTTCTAGATATTCTATTTGGGTCTCCTTTTTAATCTTCTGTGTTTCTATTTAACATGATTATGTTTTTCTCTACTTTCTTAAGCTTGTGGAATATAGTTATAATAATCACTTTAATAATCATATTTACTAATTCTATCATCTATATAATTTCTTGTTGGCTTTCAATGAATTGATTATTTTCCTCATTATGGGCTATATTTTCCCTGCTTCTTTGCATGGCTGGCAATTTTTGAATTAAATGCCAGACATTGTAAATTTTTTCTTGTTCGCTGCTGGATATTCTTGTTTAAAATTTTTTTTCTGGGGGCTGGCCCAGTGGCACAGCAGTTAAGTTCGCACATTCCACTTCTCGGTGGCCCAGGGCTCACGGGTTTGATCACGGGTGCGAACATGGCATCGCTTGGCAAAAGCCATGCTGTGGTAGGTGTCCCACATATAAAGTAGAGGAAGATGGGCATGGATGTTAGCTCAGGGCCCGTCTTCCTCAGCAAAAAGAGGAGAATTGGCAGCAGATGTTAGCTCAGGGCTAATCTTCCTCAAAAAAAAAAATTTTTTTTCTTGAGCTTTGTTCTAGAATGCAGTTAAGTTTCTTTGAAAAAATTTGATCCTTTCAGGTCTTTCTTTAATTAAATTTGTTAATAACTTAAGGTTGAGTAACCTTTAGTCTAGGGTTAATTTTGTTTTTTTTTAATATATTTTTTAAGATTTTATTTTATTTTTTTTCCTTTTTCTCCCCAAAGCCCCCTGGTACACAGTTGTATATTCTTCATTGTGGGTCCTTCTAGTTGTGGCATGTGGGACGCTGCCTCAGTGTGGTTTGATGAGCAGTGCCATGTCCGTGCCCAGGATTCGAACCAACAAAACAGTGGGCCGCCTGCAGCAGAGCACGCGAACTTAACCACTCAGCCACGGGGCCAGTCCCATATCTAGGGTTAATTTTGGATCACTACTGAGGCAATACCTTTTTGAGTATGCTGCTTCATGTCCATGTATTACAAGATTTTTCCATTCTGGCTGTTAAGAATATGAACTATTCCCAATCCTGTGTGAGCTCTGTGAATTATTCCACCTGTTCCTTTCAGATGGGTCTTTCCCCAGCCTTGGGTAGTTTTCTTACATGTGTATTCTGAAGAGTAGACAGTTGGAGACTCAAAGGTAATCCTCTGCAGATCTCCAGAGCTCTCTTTCTGTGCAGCTGTCTCCTTTCTGGTACTCTTTCCTGTGAATTACAGTCTCCAGAAAAACCTCCTCAAATCGGGTAGACAGTGGACTCTTTGGATCCCTCCTCCCTGGCAGTGACCCAGGGCAATAGTAAAGCTCTCATCACTTGTTTCCATTCTCTCAGGGATCACTGTCATGCACTGCCTATTGTCCAATGTTTGAAAATGATTGTTTCATATATTTTGTCTGTTTTTTTGTTTGTTTGTCTAGTTTTTAGGTAAGAGGGTAAATCTGGTCCCTGTTACTCTGTCTTGGTCAAAATTGGAAGTTAACTTCCTATTTGTTTATGGCAGTCTTAGGATTTCTGCTATTTGGGGCTAAAAGCATTCTTAATGGATACATGCCTCTCTGCAATCATTTAGGTGGCTAATTTACATTCTGACTAAAACATAATCTTTACTGTTTATAAAACAAAGAGTAAAATCATTTTAAATGGTGATATACTAATTATCTCTTGGATGGCTCTCTCCCCTAAATGGGGACGAAAGCTATTGTCAGGCTATGATTCACAACCTGGGGGGAGGGGGGAAGAGAGAGAGAGGGATAGAGATAAGAGACAGAGAAAGAGAGAGAATTTTCTAATAACATGAGAATTCCCAAGAATTTCTGGCCAATCGTGGGTCACACGCTTATCTCTGAGTGGGAAAAGGAGTGTGATCAGCCTCATCTGAACCATCTTGAATAGGTTCTTTTTAGGAAAGTAGGGTTTTATCCCCAAATAAAAATGGATTGATGCTGGTAAATCAAAATAAGAGATGATTGCTACAATATGGTATGATGGGGCAAGGAACTCATCACCATGGACCAGTGGTTCTCAAAGTGTAGTCTAGGGACCCCTTTGAATCTCTGAGACAACTTCAGGGGGCCCACATTATTTTTCATAAAATATGTTATTTATGTTAACACATGATAGGTTTATTATTGTTAATTTAAAATGAAAAAAATATGTAAAAGTTTTACCAATTTCTTTAAAGCAGTAAATATTGATAAATATAATCACATACACAAAAGATCTTTGGGGTCCTCAATAATTTTTAGGCGGGTATAGAAGTTTTGAGACCAAAAAGTTTGAGAACTGCTGGCATATGCAAACATTAGCTATTCAACAATTTTGCTATGTAGTAGCTTTAGTTGCTAGGGTTAATCTGGGATCTGCAAAAACATTGCTGAAAAATGTTCTCTGTACATAAAATCTAGAAGGACTGAAAGTTCCATTTGATGGATTAAGAAAACCCATGGGAATGAGGCAGATATGGAGAACTCATCTTTTGCACAGCTAAGAAAACAAAGTGTCCTCTTATTATTCTTTTACCATTATAAGTACTTAAAATGTACAAATTAAAGGTTGTTTGGAAATGTTTAAAAGATATAATTGAATTTGCAGTCATTTTCAAAAGAACAGTGGGACAAGCTAATAAGTAAAATATCACAGTAGGCAGTAGCGTGAGAAAGTTAGAAGAAGCAAGAAATATTACATTAAAAAATGACTTCCAAGAAAAATGAGTGTATGTGTCCAATCAAAAGATATATATGAGTGTTCACAGAAGTTTTATTCATATAGCCAGAGTTTGGAAAAAAAATCAAATGTCCACTAACAGTAGAAAGGATAAATTTTGGTATATTCATGAAATGAAACACTATACAACAATAACAAAGAAAGATTACTGCTAGATGTAAGCATATGGATGAATCTCACAGATCTAATAATCAGTAGAAGAAGGTAGGCACAAAAGAGTACATGCTGTAGGATTCCATTTATATAAATTACAAGAACAGGCAAAACTAATCGATGATGATGATCAGATTAGTAGATACGTTAGGGAGAGGGGTGTATTAGCTATCTATTCCTGTGTAACAAATTACCTGAAATCTTAATGGCATAAAACAACAAAAAACTTTTATTATCTCACATAGATTTCTCTGCATCAGGGATTTTGGAATAGCTCATCTGGGTGGTTCTGGTTTGAGATCTTTCATGAGGTTGCAGTCAAGATGTCAACCAGGCTACAGTCACCGGAATGTTATGCTTTAATAACATTTTTCAAAAAAGCATGCAATGGTCTTCTTACCCACGTTGCAGGTCTGGAAACTCTGTCTGGTTATTCATCTCATCTGTGCACCTGGCACAGTCTGGCACGCAGTAGGTGCCCTATATCAATTTAGTCTCTTCTGGTTGCAAAGTGAAGGAAAACCCAAATCAAACAGGCTTAAACCACATGAGGGATTCATTTGCTCAGTGTACTGGTTAATTTTGTGTCAACCAGCCTGGGCCGTGGGGTGCCCGGATAATCTGTCAAACATTCTGGGTGTTTCTGTGAGGGTGTTTTTGGATGAGATCTTTGAAATTGACAGACTGAGTACAGCAGATTGCCCTCGCTAAGGTGAGTGGGACTCAACCAATCAAGTGAAGGCCTGAAGAGAACAAAAAGTGTGACCCTCCCCCAAGTAAGAGAGAACTCTTTCCCGCCTGATTGCCTTCCAACTGGGACATTGGCTTGTTCCCTGCTTTTGGACTAGAGCTGAAACATGGGCTTTTCCTTTGAGCCTGCCAGCCTTTGACAGGAGTTACACCATTGGCTCTCTTGGTTCTCAGGCCTTCAGACTTGGACTAGAACTAAACCATCTCTTTCCTAGGTCTCCAGATTGCCAATTCACTGTGCAGATCTTGGGACTTGCCTTTCTCCATAAAGGGAGTCACTTTTTCTCATCCTGGACGGAATTGGATCAATTGCTCATTCTTGAACTAATCACTATGAGCAGGTGGATAGACTGTATTGATTGGCTCATGCCTCTGAAGGACCACCCTTGGAGCTGTGTTCTTATTCATCAGAAAGGAGCAAGTACCTACAACAGGAAAATGAAAGGTTTCCTAGATCTCATAGCTTGGTTTAATTGGCAGAATTTATCTCTTGTCTATCCTAGCTGCAAGACAACTTGGGTGATTTAGTATATTTAGCTGGGTTCTGATAGGAGGAAGGGAAAATAAATTTTGGGTGGCTAACTAGCAGTGTCTTTTACACTAACAACAAAGAGTGGGATTACCATACTTAGTTCAGACAAAGCATGGTTCATCTCTTAGGTTTTGGCGGGGGGGCTACCTACTCTGAGCATGTTTGCCTCCTCTGGCAGATTATATTTTCCAAATGTTTTCCTTCAATGTGACATGGATACTTCTCCATCAAGGAGTGGGGTCTAGGTTCTTTTCCTGGAATCTGGGTGGGCTATGTATGACTCAGATGGGAAGTGATATTTGTGACTTGCAAGGCTAAGTTAGAAAAGGTGGTATAGCTTCTGCCTAGCTCTTGATCTCTTGGGAGACGTGCCTTTGGAGTTACGAGCCCTGTGGAAGAGATCTGGCTACCCTAAAGCTGGCACACTTGAGAGATCACTGGAGGGACCACATAGAAATAGAAAGAGATGCTTGAAGTGCTCCATCATTTAGGCCCCTGGTTCTTTGAGTCTTCCCAGTCCAGATATCAGACATGTGATTGAAGAAGCTTTAGAGATGACTCCAGCTGTAGCTACCATCTGACTGCAATCTCATGAGAGACTCTGAGCTAGAACGTCCCAGCCAAGCCACTTCCAAATTCCTAAGCCACAGAAAATATGAGGGAGAATAAAGGATTGTCATTCTGGAGTAATTTATATGCAACAAGATAACTAATATATCTTTCTGAAATATTAGATTCTATAAGCTAAGGATGAAGGAGATAATGCCTATTAGGTAGGCAACCAATGGTGTTTGCCCCTCTCATAAGTAATAAATGTATTAAAACAACAATTCAATGCCTATAAAAATAAAAACTGGTCTATTTTTCTTTCTTTTTTTGAGGAAGATTAGCCCTGAGATAACTGCTGCCAATCCTCCTCTTTTTGCTGAGGAAGACTGGCCCTGAGCTAACATCCATGCCCATCTTCCTCTACTTTATACATGGGACACCTACCACAGCATGACTTTTGCCAAGCGGTGCCGTGTCTGCACCTGGGATCTGAACCAAGCAGAACGTGCGAACTTAACCACTGGGCCCTCCAAAACGTGCGAACTTAACCACTGGGCCGGCCCAAAACTCGTCTATTTTTCAAAACATTATTTACAATAATGAAAAATTGGAGACAACCTAAACGTCCAGTAATAGGGAGATGTTTATGATTCTTGCACACTTCAAATGTAGTATGGCTATAAACTGACTATAAAAATCAAGTTTTGAAGAATATTCAATGTCATGGGCATATGTCCTTGATATAATAATGTTAAGGTGAAAATAGCAGGAATGAAAATTGAACACTATGCTTTAAAAGGATAAATTTTATGGTATGTAAATTATCTCAGTAAAAACTTTGTATGAGAAAAGCAATGAACACATAAAAATGTATATGAACAGAAAAAAGGCTGAAAGGAAATATTAAAATGTTATTAGTAGTTATTTCTGGGAGCTGGAATTTAACATAATTTTTAATAGCCTTCTATGTAGCTTTCTCACACAATCTAGAAGGCTAAAGTACAATTTAAAAAAAGTATAAAGCTGAAAATGATTTAAATCCACATTGATGTTTTTTTCTTTTTGCTGAGGAAGATTGTCCCTGAGCCAACATCTGTGCCAATCTTCCCCCACTCTGCATGTGGGATGTTGCCGCAGCATGGCTGATGAGTGGTGTAGGTCCATGGCTGGGATCTGAACCTGTGAACCTTGGCTGTCAAAGCAGAGCGTGCCAAACTCAACCACTCTGCCATGGGGCTGGCCCCTCTATTTTTAATTTTTTGAGGAACTTTCCTAATGGCTGTGCCAATTTATGTTCTCAACAGTGTAGAAGGATTCGCTTTTCTCTATATCCTTGCCAACACCTGTTAATTTGTGACTTTTTGAGAATAGCTATCCTAACAGATGTGAGGTGATATCTCAATATGGTTTTGATTTGCATTTTCTTGATGGTTAGTGATGTTGAGCACCTTTTCATACACCTGTTGGACATTTGTTTGTCTTCTTTGGAAAATGCAATCCCACTTTTGGGTTTATGTCCAAAGGAAATGAAATCTAGATCTTGAAGAGATATCTGAACTCCCCTGTTCATTGCAGCAGCATTCACAGCAGCCAAGATATGGAAACAACCTAAGTTTCCATCAAAGGATAAGGAAAATGTAGTCTGTGTATACAGTGGAATGTTATTCAACTTTAAAAAAGAAGGAAATTCTGCCATTTGCGACAACATGGATGAACCTGGAAGACATTATGGTAAGTGAACTAAGGCGGACACAGAAAGATAAATACTGCATGATCTCATTTAGATGTGGAATCTAAAGAAGTTGAACTCATAAAAGCAGAGAGTAGAAGCATGATTGCTAGGGGATGAGGGTGGGAAGAAATGAGGAGACAGTGGTCAAAGGGTACAAACTTCCAGTTATAAGATGAATAAGTTCTGGAGACATAATGTACAGCATGGTGACTATAGTTAACAATAATGTATCATATGCTTGAAATTTTCAAACAGAGTAGATGTTAAGTATTCTTACCATACACAAAAAGATGGTAAGTATATGAGATGATGGGTGTGTTAATTAGCTTGATTGTGGTAATCATTTCATAATGTATATGTATATCAAAACATCACGCTGTACATATATATACATAAATTATATACATATGTATAATTTTTATTTGTTAACTATACCTCAATAAAGCTGGAGTAAAAAAGAAAAAAGAAGAGCCACATTGTTTTCAAAGTGATGGGGGAAGTGGTTGTGGTTTTGGGTGGGGGTGGAGGGTGTGGTGTGATGTACATGCAGCGTTTGGGGAAGAGAAGGAAGAACTTCTGATTGAGCCACTGTGTGGTTCTGATGTGAGGCAGTGTGGAGAAAGGGCTGGTGAAGTGGTCTCGATAGAGAGAGTGGGTATATCTGCGGTGAGTAGGGGGAATGCAGTGTGTGTGTGTATGTTGTACGTTCACCCATGTGGGCATGAAGTGCACTAGAGTGTATTGAGAAGGCGTAAGTAAATCCTTAGATATATAATGAATATATAGCAGTCCAAAAACTAATCAGGAGGAGAGCACAGAATCATGGAGTGAAACTGAGCATCCCAACGAAATATAGAAGGCTCAGGTTTTATATCCAGCTCTATCCTTGACTAAAATTTCCACAAACTGTACTCATACCGACATAGTTGCTGCTATGTCTCAATTTCCCAGTCTGTGTAACAAAAGAGAGCTGTACTTCTTGTTTTTGACTTACCTCAGATAATTACTATGGACTTAGAAGAATCTAAAGTTTCCCATGTCATGGGGCACTGTGTAAAATAATTGCCACCATCAAAAACTCTTCCCCAATTATTTCTAACTGAGAAATGCTAAATTTTTACATATCTTACAATGTTCTCTATCATTAGTGGCCTTCAAACTAGTTACATGGCAAAGGATAACGCTGAACTACCCATAACCATGAGCAAATGTCACACAGTCCTTAACCTCCGTTGGTTATAATCTTGAGGAAATTTACCTTTTCATCCTTATCTTTGAATTGTGTGAACATTTACTTCAATCTGTCTAATTTAATCATTGTCCTGGAATATGCTCTCACCTCCAGGCCTTGCTCTTTCTGGAATGTCTGCCTAACCAAACATTATTCTTCCTTTGAGGCCAGATTTAGTTCTACTGTCCCATAAACTCTTTCTTACCCTCAGGCCCAAGGTAATCACCTCTTGCTTGGAACTTGACCAAATGATCTTCACCACAGTATTTGTGACTTTGTTTTATGATGGTTCTTAGTCTAGTGCAGGCTATGAATTGAGCTCTCTCTCTGTGGTAACATTTTTTTTAGTGCTTGTTATGTGCTAAGTCCTTTGTATTCAGCAAGATTGAAAACATTATTATCCTCATTTTAGAGGTGAGAAAACCAAAACTTTGTAACTTGCCAAGTGTCAAGTTGGTACTGTGTGGCTAAGTGCCCAGCTATCAATCTGGGGTTCTATTACTGTGTAGGAAGAGCAGAACAGATATTGGGGGACATCTAGCAACCTCTGTCATAAACAGACAGGAGAGAAATGTAAAATGGTCATGTAATAAAAGGACAATTATGTTAAGGGCTATGAGGAGAAAGAATTTATATAAACAGCTCATGCCAGAGCTTTGTAGTGGGAAGTCATAGAGAAAGGACTAGAAGAAGGGGGCTTTGAAGTAGGTGCATCAGCATTCTATTACTATGTAACAAATTACCTTACAACATCTAATTATTATCTCACAATTGCATAGGTCAGAAGTTCTGCTTGGTGTGGCTACGTTCTCTGCTCAGTATCACAAGGCTGAAATCAAGGCGTCGAATGGACTGAGTTCTCATCTGGAGGCTCTGGGGAAAAATCTTTTTCCAAGATTCTTCTTGTTGGTAGAATTCAGTTCCTTGCAGCTGTGGGAATGAGGTCCATATTTCCCTGCTGTTTGTCAGCCAGGGGCCACTCTCAGCTCCTAGAGGCTGCCCACATTCTTTGACATGTGGCCTCCTGCATCTTTAATCTAGTAACAGCTTGTCAAATATTTGTCGTGCTTCTAATTTTTAACTTCCTTTTCTATGACCAGCTAGAGAAAACTCTTTGATTTAAAGGGGCTAATGTAATTAGGTCAGGCCTGCCTGGATAATCACTCTATCTTAAGGTCAGCTGTGAAATATAAGTCATCTAATCACAGAAGTAAATCCATTATACTCACAGTCCAGGGGATTATACCAGGGGTAGGAAATCTAGAGGGTCATCTTAGAATTTTACCTACCACAGTAAGACTCAGACAAGCAGAGAGAGCTTTCTAGGTGGAATACAAATGTAGGCAAAAGCTCAAAAGTGAAACTCCACCAGGGTTTTTTGAGACTGAATATGTCTGTTTGTGATTGCTCCAATAATAATAATAATAATAATAGCAGCTCCCTTTTACCTGGGTGCTTTACATAAATTCATTCTCTGATCCTTATATCAGCTCTTTGAGGGTGGTATTGTTCTACTTTTACAAAGAAAGAAATTCAAGCAAAGAGAAGAAAAGCCACCTGCCAGAGGTCTATCTCAATCAAGTTGTAAAGCTGGGATTATGGCTTGAGCTCTGGAGGACTCTAAGTTTGTGCACTTTGCACTGTTTAACCCATCTGTCTGTGGGTTGGGGTGGGGAAGCAGAAGGCAGTAAGGTTGGTTTGAGCCCAGACTGTGGAAGACATTGATGTTAACGTGTTAACAGGTGTCATGGAAGATTTTAGAGGGTGCATGTGAATGTGGGAAAGGAAGGGGACAGAAGTAGAAATGGATGTGGACGGAAGGGAGCACATGGATTGGATGTGCAATGTGTTATTTTAGGGAGGTTAATATGGCCAGCCAGGAGTAGCCTGGAGTATAAGTTGGAGGCAGGGATGATATATTACAGTTAAAAGACTATTGCATGATCAGGCCTCTGAATCTCGCTGCCAATTTGCAGGAAATATTTGGGACAGAACATGTTAAACTGCACATAAGTACACAATCGTCAAAGTGGAGGCAGAGTAAGGATTACAGAAAAAAATCATATATAGTTCCATCACCCAATTATTACTATGATTAATGTGAAATAATGAGCAGAGAAAACAGTTTTGGTAGCTGTGGTAGACTAGACAAAAATTTTATTAGTTTTGATGAGAGGGTGCATAAGGAATGGCAGTTCCCAGGCAGCTGTTTAGTAATTTAGAGTCAGTCATGCTCTGATCTGGGTTACCAGCTGTGTAACTAGGGCCAGGTTCATAGATGTGCAATCAGCATAGTTGCACAGGGCCCTGAGTAGAAGAGCCCTTCTACTCTCTCTTCTGAGCAGAAGAGCTCCACATTTGGGGTCTAATGCTCTGCGGTCATAGTTCTGATTCTTAATTTTTTTTTAGGATTTTATTTTTCCTTTTACTCCCAAAGCCCCCCGGGACATAGTCATATATTTTTAGTTGCGGGTCCTTCCAGCTGTGGCATGTGGGATGCTGCCCCAGCATGGCCCGATGAGCAGTGTCATGTCTGCGCCCAGGATCCAAACTGGTGAAACCTTGGGCCGCCGCAGTGGAGTGCATGAACTTAACCACTTGGCCATGGGGCCGGCTCCTGATTCTTAATAATTTTATCTTTGAGCTTGTATTTTAGAAGGGAAGTCCAATGGGACTATGGAGCATGCACTGTGGGCTTGAAGCCTCAGCTTTTCCATGGTCCTGCCTCTCACCACCTCCCTTGGGTGGGTTTTCAGCTACCTGCTTTCCCAACCTCTGGCTCCCTGACACCATCCAGCTTCCCCCTCCCTGCCCTTGTCCAGTGACCACAGCTGCCTTCTGCCTGGCTTCGGGCAGGGTTCCATGTGTGTTCCACATAGTGTCTAGGGGTGAGGCATGGCTGTAGCCATTCCCAACCTGAGCTATGAATGCCACAGAATGTTTGGCGGGTGTCTGGGTGGAGGTGAGCCTCTTGCCCTCTCTCGATTCAGTTACTGAGTGAGTCTCAGTTACAATACCTTTGGAGGTCACCCATCTGCTGTGGGTTGGGGAGATGCCTGGCCTGGCTTCATTGTCTCTAGCTGGGAACAGTACCTCAGCTGGCAGGAGGGGGCTCCAGGCAGCCAGTGAGTTGCATGGGCCCCCAAATCCCCATGGGGGTCTTTACTCACCCCAAAGGTATCCCCCTGCCTAGGCAGTGTGACAATAAATAGCAAATTAAAAATACCATTACAGATTGAGAGACTGCCAAAGAAGGGAACAAGCTTTACATTTGTTTTAAAGATTTTATTAAAAAATTTTTTTTTTATTTTTCCTTCTTCTCCCAAAGCCCCCTGGTACATAGTT
Organism: Equus przewalskii; assembly: GCF_037783145.1. Classification (NCBI taxonomy): domain Eukaryota; kingdom Metazoa; phylum Chordata; class Mammalia; order Perissodactyla; family Equidae; genus Equus; species Equus przewalskii. The sequence goes on from NC_091831.1 coordinate 61,733,512, forward strand.
GTATACTTTAGTTGTGGGTCCTTCTAGTTGTGGCATGTGGGATGCCACCTCAGCATGGCTTGATGAGCAGTGCTAGGTCCACGTCCAGGATCTGAACTGGCGAGACCCTGGGCTGCTGAAGTGGGGTGCATGAATTTAACCACTCTGCTGGGGTTAGCCCCCAAGCTTTATATTTTAATATGTTTAACAGCACTTTTTCCTGTTTTTTGAAGAAGGGGATCCATATTTTCATTTTGCACTGGGCCCCACAAATTGAGTAGCTGGTCCTACGTGAAATTTTAGACAAACTACAGAGCTTCAGTTTCCTCATATGTAAAACAAGGGAGAATAAAATAGTATATACTGCATATACCTCAATTTAAATAAGGGCTTATATAGTGCCTAGAACTTAAAAAATACTAAATAAAGTTTAGCTTAAAATAGAGAGATATAGAATTCCATTGCCTATAAGGACAGGGAAGTAGTAACAAAAAAGTGAAGGTATTATGAGAAGGAAAAGTGCAGGATCTGGCAACATGCAGAAACAGGATATATACTACTAGACAAATATAATCTCAAAAATTGTATAGGACAGGGGGCCAGCCCCGAGGCCAAGTGGTTAAGTTTGTGCGCTCTCCTTTGGCAGCCCAGGGTTTCGCTGGTTTGGATCCTGGGTGTGGACATGGCACCACTCAGCAGGCCAAGCTGAGGCGGTGTCCCACATGCCACAGCTAGAGGCACTCACACTAGAATATCCAACTATGTGTTGGGGGGATGGAGCTTGGGAAGAAGAAGAAAAATAAAAAAAAGAAGATTGGCAACAGATGTTGGTTCAGGTGCCAATCTTAAAAAAAAAAATTGTATAGGACAATACACACAGTTTAGCCTCTTGCAAAATTTGAGACTTTTGGAAATATTTTCATTTGACTTGAGGATCTTCTGCTTAAAAGTATTAGTGAAAGTATTTTGTCTCAGAATGGGGAAGCTTGGGCAAAACAGAATTTGAGGTGAGGAGGACATTCAGAAGATGACTTATACAAAGCATGCTGTGAGAGGATTAGATAATTTGATCATATCTGTCAAAACGTAAAAGGTACATACTTTTTCATTTTCACTCCATTTCTAGGTATCTCTCCCAGATAAATATACATGTGCACAACACAGAGCCAAGTACAATGATGTTCATGCAGAATTGTTTTTTAACAGTGGAAAACGTAATCCGACCTAAATGCCCATTACTAGGAAATTGGTTATAAAAATTGATTTCATGCACTGGAATACCATGCAGCCATTAAAAAGAACGAGGTAGACCTATATTTACCAACGGTTAAAGATAACCAGGGAATTTTAATTACGGGGGAAAAATATCAAGTTTCAGGAAAAGTAAGTTCCACTTTCTTAGAAAATATATCCGTACAAGAAAATGGACAGAAGGTCTAGAAGGCTACACACCAACTGTTGACAGTGCATATCGCTGAGGAAGGGAGTGGGTGGAGTGTGTATGTGAATGAATGGGACGTTCATGTTTCTCTGTGCACTTCTGTCGTTTGAATGTTTTACTAAAAACGTTTCCATGTATTACCGAGAGGAAATAGAGTATTTTGAGGGCTTCAAAGGGAAGGGAAAGGTTGAGGAGGCGGCGGCGAGACCTATGGCTCGCCGGTCTCGTCAGACTCCCCCGCCGCCCGAGGTGAGGAGACCCCACCCGGCTGAGGTGATTCTGCAGAAGGCGGAGCTCTGCAGAGCCCAAGCGGGAGGCGGCGCCAGGGGGCGGGGCCACCGACTCCAACCGCACGCTCCGCTCCCACCATCTCCTTATAAGGAGCGCCCCGCGTTAGGGCTCCGGAATCCGGTCGCGATCCCGGCGGCACAGAGCCAATCCCAGGCCCCTCCCCTGGGAATGGGGGTGGGGCGGGGTCTTGCAGCGCGGTGGCGGGGGCGGGGCATCTCGAAGGGGACCAATAATAGTGGCAGCCTGGGTCCGAGCGGCTCTGCCATTGGGTGCAGTGACGCGAGGGGGAGGGGCGCCCGTGAGGCTGGATACGCCGAGGGAAGCCCGGAGTCCGTAGTCGGCGCTCGGAGTCTGTCTCTTTGCGGGTTCTCGGCCTCATCGTTCCCGGTTCTCTGTAGCCCGCGGTTCGCCGCCCCGCTCGCCGCCGCGATGCCGGTGTTTCACACGCGCACGATCGAGAGCATCCTGGAGCCAGTGGCGCAGCAGATCTCGCACCTGGTGATCATGCACGAGGAAGGCGAGGTGGACGGCAAAGCCATCCCTGACCTCACCGCGCCCGTGGCCGCCGTGCAGGCGGCCGTCAGCAACCTCGTCCGGGTGAGCGAGCTGGGCCTGTGGTGGGGAGTGGGGACGGGAGACATCCCCGGGGTCCCGGGGACGCCTCGCGCTTCCCGTTGGCCGGTTCGCTGCCTGTGGCTTTGCGCGTGGGCTCAGGAGCCACGTCGCCATAGGTTCGAATCCCGATTCCTCCTCTCTGTGACCTTGAGCAAGCCCCTGAGCCTCTTTGGGCCTCAGTTTTCTCATGTACAAGATGGGGGCAGTCATAATGATGCCTGCCTTGTGGGTTTTTTTCGGTAAAGTGCCTAGCGCAGTTTATGACCCGTAGTCGCTAGGTGAGAGTTGTTAGGACGTTGACGGCCCCTTTCCCCCAGCAAGGCTGTCGCCCCTCACCTTGACAGCCTTGCTCTCAGCTCCTTTTTAGGTCTCCCCAGTCTGGCCTAAGGGCTGGCGGGCTCCCCTACTGATGATTCGCTGCCTTTCCTTCCAGGGATTCTTGTTTGAGCCACGTTGTTCTTTCTAATACTCTGCCCCTCATACTGAGACCTGCCTCGCCCACCGTCCCTCCCCAGCATTCCCCACGTCTGGCCCTTTGTCCACTTGTTTTACTGGCCACTCGTCTGTCTCCTCCTTTCTTCCTGGGCTTTTCTACTTCTGCTCACACCTCTGGCACCCTCCAACACCGGGTAGTTTCTTTATGCAGTAATTCATGACTACAAGTTCCTTTTCCCCTTTCGCTTAACCCTGCTGCCTTTCATTTCATTCCTTCGGGTGGAGATTTCCACCTGGCTTTACCTGCTGTCAAACGGCTTCCTCCCACTGGGGCCTTTTCCAGACTTGGGGGCCCTCCTTCTCGGCCCCTCCTCCTGGCAGGAAGCAAGATGGAGCTGCTGGGAGAGGCCTGTGGAATCTGGGATCTGGGGCCTCTGCCGGGGAGAAGGACGGGGCGTCTCCTCTCTAGTCCACAACTTTCCCGGCTCTGCAGACCCCTGCGGCCCACAGCTGTGACTAATAACGGAGGTATTCCTGGAGGAGGCGGAGCCCGCTTCTGAAATGGGAAAAGAGGTGCTGTGACCAAGCTCCTAACACTCCCCTGGCTAATATCACACTTTTCTGTCCCACTCTGGGTGGGTGACTCAGATTCCTGCTGCCTGTGAGGAACAACTTTGGAAAAAGTTGATATTGCTCCCCCGCTGAGCTGAGCTGTGTAAATAGTGTGTGTCAGGGTAGTTGGGAGGCAACTGTGGGTCTGGGTGGGGCTTGGGTTACTTATCTGATTAGAGCACTTTAATGCACTAGAGGCACTTGAGCAGCTGAAAGTCTTCCTCAGTCTTCAGGGGCCCCTCCACTGTCTCAGGCGGTTCAGGAGACTGGCAACTAGGAAGATGGGGAGACAATACTGACCAAACTTCTGATCTTCCTTCTGTAAAGATTTAGTAAAAATTTATTCAGTAAGAACACTGTATTCATTCAACATGTCTAATTCTACATTGTTCTTGTTCTTTTCATAACTAATTTTAATCTAAGACTCCAGAGTACATTCTTATGTAGTGCTGTCTAACATGGCTGCATTCCAGGCCTTCATTTTTCAACAAATAGGGAAGCAATGTAAAGAGACAAGGTAATAGTGTCCCTCCACGGAGTACTTCAGGAAGTGAAATCTGAAAACCACATGTTGCACTTGGAACCAACCTAGAGTAGTCTAGGGGTTGATATCTGGTTAGGCTATTTAGAGAAAAGTTATTTATGAGCTTCAATGCATGAATTAATAAGAATTGAATGTCTGCTGTATAGAGAGCTTTGTAATAAATCAGTAGTTCTCAGGTTGGGGTGTGCATCAGAATCACCAGTGCGACTTGTTAGAAATAAAGATGTCCACCTCCCACCCCAGACTTACTGAGGAGCTCTCTAGGGAGTAGGGTCAAAGTCTTTGTATTATTAAGAAGCTCCATAGGTGGTCGTGATATACACCCTTAGTTAGGAAACGCTGTAATAGATACTGTGAGACAAATACAAAAGAAATAAGGCCAGTCACAAGCTGAAAAAAAAATTACACGTAGTAGTTACATACTTCCCAATGGATACAGAAGAAGGGACTTGAGATTGGTGGTAGATAGGAATCAGTAGAGAGAAAGTGGGGAGGATTGTGCTGATAAATAGTCATTCATGAACAAATGTACTTGTGAGTAAGTCACTTCCAGGTTACAGCAAATAGATTGTCTTGATTAGCTCAGGAGGCAAGTTGGAGAGAAACTGGAGATGAAGTAGATGCATGACATATGGGCAGTTTAACAGAAGGCTTATCCAATAAGATGAGCAAAAAGAGTGGGAGGGAGAGGATGAGACTGTGTGCGAGGGAGACTACATAGATTGTGTTCTGGGGTGACCGGAAGACTTACCCATTGCTTGGAATTCTCAGTGTCAATTGTGGCCCTTATATATATGTATGATGCTGGGTATTGTGATGGGTTGTGTACATGTGTCAAGGTTCCAACTAGTTTGTGTCTGGAGAACAAGCCTCATTTGATATTTCTTTATGGGCTCTCCACTTCCTGCCCTCAACATTGGCACACAGGATGACTCGATAAGTATTGTTGAAGGAAAGAAGGAACTATGGCAAGGGAGGTAAATTAGGAAACTTTTTAAATTGGTTGGTCATGAAGAAAATGAGGGCCTGGACTTTGGGTGTAGCAGGGAAAATGGAGAAGGAATTAATTAGAAATATAGTAGAAGAGTTAGTAGAACTTGATAATAGAACTCTCACATTTGCGAGGAAAAAACATGGTGTTACTATAAAATAATGAAACTGATTTTCAAACAAATATTCTGGAATTTATATAATTCAGGTTTCTTTCAGTTACCTTGGGAGATTGTATCTTTATTACAGTGCTTCTCTTTGGGAATTTCTTTCAGATTTGCATCCATGTATCAAATTAGTCTTGTTTTATTTTGGTCAGGAAAATTTTATCTGAAGTGGATATTCTTTAGCCCTACTTTATGTACCATTCTTAAGTCTAAATGACATTTGGGATATTTCCAAAATTAAAATTTCCCGGGTGAAGGTGAAATTCTCAATTGTTAAGCAGTAGTCATCCACATATCAATAGGTATTTATTGAGACCCCCTTTTAATGTCAAAGCAATAAGTGTGATACTGTGCAGAATAAGTATAATACTGGATTGAAAGTCCTAAGTGGCCTTCAGGAAGTGAAGTACCAGGAAACTTCAAAGGAAGGTGACATTACTTTTGGTGGGAGCATAGGGAAGGCTTCATGGAGGATTTGAGCTGGCCTTAAAGACAAGTGGGATTTGAACATTTAAAGATGTGGTAAGAAAGATGTTACAAGTGGAAAGAACTACCCAAACAAAGGCACAGAATTATCGAGAATCTGTGGACCAAGTTTTGACTTGGGGCATTATTAAGCTAACTACTTTTTGGGGAGTAAGACTCATTTAGAGTTGTAATTTCATGTATATTTGTTAAACAGAAGTAATCTGGAGCCAGCCCTGATGGCCCCAGTGGTTAGTTTGGTGTACTCCGCTTCAGTGGCCTGGGTTCCCTTCCCTGGCGTGGAACCACACCACTCATCTGTCAGTAGCTATGCTGTGGCAACTGCTCATGTAAGAACTAGAAGGACTTACAACTAAAATATACAACTATGTGCTGGGGCTTTGGGGAGGGGAATAAAAGAGAGAGAGAGGAAGATTGGCAACAGATGTTAGCTCAGAGCAAATCTTTCCCAGCAAAAAAAAAAAAAAGGAAAATAATTATAAAAACTGTTGCTGATATTTAAAAAAAAGTAATCTGGTCACTTTACATATATATCTTGTCACAACTAAGTCGTCACTTCTACTCCACACTTAGGGAGGAGGTAGGATGGGAATATTTATTTACCTTTTTTTCAGCTCAGGATCCTGAACAAGACCATTTTTTAAAAATAGCTTTGTTGAGATATAATTCACATATCATACAATTCACTTATTTAAAATGTATGGTATTTTTTAGTATATTGACAGAGTTGTGTAGCAGCACTACAATCTAATCTTGGGACATTTTTGTTCCATCAAAAAGAAACATACCCATTAGCTGTCACTCCTTCTCTCCCACCTTCCACAACCCCAGCCCTAGACAATCACCAATCTAATTTCTGTCCTTGCGGATTTGCCTATTCTGGACACTTCATATGAATGGAATTATAAAATGTGTGGCCTTTTGTGTCTGACTTCTTTCACTTACCATAATGTTTTCAAGGTCCATCCATGGTATATTACGTATCAGAACTTCATTCCTTGTTTTTTTTTAAAGATTTTATTTTTTTTTTCCTTTTTCTCCTCAAAACCCCCCAGTACATAGTTGTGTATTTTTCGTTGTGGGTCCTTCTAGTTGTGGTATGTGGGACGCTGCCTCAGTGTGGTTTGATGAGCAGTGCCCTGTCCACGGCCAGGATTCGAACCAACGAAACACTGGGCCGCCTGCAGGGGAGCGCGTGACCTTAACCACTTGGCAACAGGGCCAGCCCCAGAACTTCATTCCTTTTTGTTGCTGAATAATATTCCATTGTATAGAATAAGGCCATTTTAAACACAGAGAATGATCCTAATGTAATAATAAAACAAGGAGGGGAGCCTAGGTGCAAAAGGAAAAATGAGGAGGGGTACAAGAAGTTCCAAGGATGGGATTCAGTAAGCAGTGTGTAAAAGTTAGATTCTGTCTTAGACTGCCCATTTTGTAGCATGGTATATAAATTTTTCTTTTTTTCCGTTGAAGTGGCTCATAGAAAATCTGTCAGTCTTTGTGACCCTACAGTCGTTTTGGTTTTGTTAATGGGGCTGCAGACACTTTGTCTTCTCCATTGCATCTGAGGGCATATATTGTAACTACTTTTTGGGCTCATGAATTATTTATTTTGGAAGTTTTTGTGGCCTTGACTCTTATGAGCCTCATCCATATATCATACCCTGTTGGGGCCAGCTCTAGGACAAATAGAAGCATTGGGTTTACTTTAAACTTAATAGATGGGAAAGACTGTTCTGCTCTTAAAAAGAGATCAGCAATTACATTTGTCATTTGTAAATTATTAGTCTTAACGTCTGAAATTATTTTTGCTTTAATTTCTTTTGGTTGATGTTGGACTTATTTCATTTAAAATAAATAACAATATTTGGGTGATAGGCCTGTGGATGATTTTTTTTTCTTCTTAATACTTTGCCATATTTTCCAATTTTTAAAATGAACATATAATTCCTATATTAAGGAAAAAGTTAATAAGGTAAATAATAAGACCATTTGTATAATCCTTTATAGTTTATAAAATACTTGCATATGTATAATCTCATAGTATTCCTTTAAGGTAGGTATTGCTGTGGTCCCAGTTTTACAGATGAGGATACTGTAGATCAGAGAAATTAAGTAACCTGCCCACAATGCACAGCTAGTTAGTGGTGGAGCTTGGACTCATGCTGTTTCTCTTACTCTAGATCTTCTGCTTTTTTCACTCCACCATTCGATGTCCAGTTAGAGCAAAGGTGTTAAATAGCAGTGGAAGTTTTCCACCTAGAATCAGAAGCAAGAAGAATGCTTTTAGTCACAGAGTTTCCATTTGTTCTATGCCTGGCAAGATTATGTGTTTAAAGCCTCACTTTGACATGGCCTGCTTGAAGAGCCTATGTGAAAAGAATGATATGAAGAAAGGGTTCTGTTTCGTGGTGACATTCAATTTCACAGCATTTCTCTTTTTAAAAAAATAAGAGTGGAAACAGATCAGCACAAAAGTACTTATGCCTGCAAGACAGATAAAGGCTTTTTATAGTATATGTTGCTGCTTAGCTTGAAGCCTATTAGAGCTAAATAGTATTTAAAGTAGGTTTGTAGTATTTCTGTATTTAAAGTAGGTTTGTGGATTCTGTGGGGAATCACGAAACGGAATTTGAAAAACTTTGTCTCCAGATCAAAAGAGATGTAAGAATGAGACAGATGTGAACTTTGTTCCAATAATGCTTAACATTTACTCATGTGATTGAGAGAACAGAAGATTTTTGGAGGTTGTATATTTTTAAAACTGTTTGTAATTTTAATGGAGCCCCGATTTAAATATTTGTTTATATATAGCTACATAGTAGAAAGTTTGGCTTTTCTAAAGCTGTTTTATAAATAGCACTGGTATAACTCTAAGTGAACAAAATGAAAGTTAAAGTCCTATGGTATCTTAAGTTGGCTTCTTCTGTTACAGTCTGATACTAAGAGCAGAATTAAGGCAACTACTTTTATGGGGATGGGACTTTTATTTGGATTTTAATATTTCTTGTATATTTATTTAAAAAAGTAGTTTGGTTATTTTATATTCTCATTTAATTACATGTCATTTATATATGTATAAAATGGTTATGTTTTATATGTATCACAACTGAGAGGGTCATTATTTTAAAAGTTTTCTGACAACTTCCTGGTCTTTTGTGCACACTTAGGAAGCAAGTAGGTGGGAATATCCTCATTATCCACAGCTTAGAGTCCAGCATAGCATGTATATGCTTTTTAGTGACAGTCATCATACTTGGTCAGTGTTTGTCTTCTCCGCTGGATTGTAATTTCCTCACTGGCAGGGACCATGTCTGTTGTCTACCCCCCCCCCCCTTTATTTCCAGAGTCAGGCTGGTTATAGGTGTGTAATATAATTTTTTAAAAAATTAAATGAACATGTACATAGTAGTCATTTTTTGCCTGCAAAATATTGTAATAGGAATTTTTGTGCAATGAATATTTTCCATTCCCAGCTTTCAAACATCTGGTATAGCCAAATCTGAACAGTCTCGTCGAATTTATAATGAACTTTGTCTGAAACAAGTAGAGTATATACTAAGAGAGATTAGGAATGAATGACTAACTGCCTGTTGTTTGAGATAACAACAGTGTTCAAGCTATTTTGGGTTGTGGTTCTCTGTTTCAGAGTCATTTCAACTATGCAGCCACTTACTAAATTCATATTCTGAGAAAATGTTGCCTCCTGTCTGAAAGTGGCATTGAGATTTTGCATTCTTTTTAAATTAGGAATGTCTTTTTAAAATTTAACAATTTAGACCAGGTGTTGATGTGTTATTTAGAGCCCTGTTGGCTACAGTGTAGTATTATACTATGAGTTGTGAATTCCTCATTAAAAGATCTTTATTTCCTTAACCATATGGCAGGAGACAAAGATATCATAAAGTTGATCTGCTTTTTTTTTGCTTTCTGGCCGAACTAGGCCCAACCTTTTTATTGAAACTAATGTCATCATGATCATGACAACGGAGTATGTTTTTTACATAATAATCAAAAGAAGTAGCAGTTGTTCATGAGTAAATGTCAGAGATTAGCTGTTATCACAGCAGATTTCTCTCTAGAATAATGTTCTGCTCAGGATTCTTACTGAGGAAAGGTCATTTTATTAGTTCATGTTGCTTTCAGGCAAGTCTGCCCTTAAACCTTCCCACACAGATGGGACTAGAGGAAGAAAACACGAATTTCAGCCTTGGCTTTATTAAGCCCTCAGTGCTGTGTTGTATAAATATTTCAGAGAGAGCTTTAAGGAGTAAAGTTCAAATCTGTAATAAGACTGAAACACCCAGAGAAGAAAGTTGATGATATGTTGGAGGAAAAGCCTCCCGCTGGAGGCTTTCTTGTGTCTTTCTATTCCTTTTACACTGGACCTGTAGAATTCTTACAATCTGTGTTTGGGTATATTAGGCCACATAATTAAGTTCAGATAACGAAAGTTTTGAATGATCTAAGTGGTTGCTTCTCTGTTTTTTCAGCCATTTTAGTACTTACTCAGTTTCCATTGGGAATGGTTGTGGAGAGGAAGGCTGTCTTACCTTTCTTAACAATTTACAAAAAAGTTTATTAGAGAAGGAAATTGAGATTATTATATAAGTGGAAAATTATTGTTCATATAAAGTGTTTTATCCTTCATACACCACTAGAAATAATATAGTATCTTACTGAACAGTATACTGTTAGTAATCATTTTTTGTCATGCTAAGCCTTCAGATAGTCTTTCAAATAGAACAAAATTTTTCTTGTTACAGGAGTATTACATTTTCGCTGTTGACATTTAGAAAATCTATCTTTAGTCATAATCTTCCCTCAGTGTTTCTCAGCCTTTTTCAGTCTTTTTGAATTTGATTTGTCTTTTCCTCTCTCTTTGTCTTTTCTCTCTGCTCCAAACCAACTTGTGTTTCTCCGGATATAAGTGAAAACCGTATATAGATGCACCAGCTCTTATCCTTTTTCACCATTAAGAAGACAACCCCAAACCCTTTAATTCATTTTCCTGCTCAAGAATTTTCAGAGAAAAGTGAGGAAACCCGGTCTGTTACAACATCCTAAGACTTTCTCTGTAATGTGCTGTTGAGGGAACCATGCTCTACTTAGATAACTGCTGTTTGAGTGAGTGTGGAATGAAATAACTTCAAAATAATGGGCTAGATCCTGAGAGAACTTCTAATCTTGACATGCTTATTAAAGATATGGGGTCTTTAAGTTGATTAAATCTATTTAAGTATGTGCATGATGTGCAGACAAAGGGATAGAGTATGATAGAGTAATGGGTAAAAGGGTACCTGTATAATTAGACATACGAAATTGGAGATTCATTGCCTTCTTTCCAATTCCTTGGTAAAAGTTGTAGATTTTGTGTCCTTGTTTGCTGGGTCATCAGTCTTTGCCTGATTGATTTGATTGTGTTTTTTCTTTCCCCTCTCTCTTTACTCCCCTAGGTGTCTCCCTTTAAGAGGGTTGGTTTCCTGAGGGCAAGGACTGGGTTATGTTCTTGCTACTCCCAGTGCTGTGCTTATTGCAGTCCCTTACTCATGATATTCTTTCAGTAAGTGTGTTGTTCTTTGATACTCGCTATACCAGTTAGTCATTCTAGGCTCTTTCATGACATTGAGGATAGCGCACTCTCTCTTGCCTCTGTTAGAAGACATGGTGATTCTCTTTTCATGGTCTCAAATGTTGCTTATATACAAATGTCTGTGTAATCACAGAGAGAAACAAAGATTCATAAGTGATACTGTGTTGTCTTGGTTTTTTGGACTTTTAGGTTTCAAAGAATTCTGTCACTTCTATCAGAAGTCAGCTCATTGGATTGGTATGAACATGAGATGTGAGGGTGATTAGGGGATGAGAGGTAGTGAATCTTAGAACTAAAAATGTTTTACAGATATTATTAAGTTGCAGAAAATAGTCTTTGGCCCTTAGAGAATTTCCCACTGATAAGATTTCCAGTTGAATGACTTTTAAGGGGAAAGTGGCTAAATTTCATTGTAGCTGGCCACAATCCAAGTCAAAGTCATTCCTTCTTTCAAAATAAGCTTAACTTATTCCCACAACTAAGCTTTCTGCAAAGAAAGAGAAAAGGCACATTTGTTCTTAGAGCTGAGGGATGTCTATTATCTAACTTCCCTATATTCCTGCCTTCTCTCTGACCGCACCCCATCCCTGGAGAACTGGCTCATCTTTTATCTGAAAGATGGACAACATGTTTTTATTCACGTGATTAAATTAAATGAGGATATATGAATGGGCTAGTGAATCTTATACCTATATTCTAGACTAGTAACACTTAAATTCCTTATCCTACAGCTCCTCTTCCCAAAGAACAAAATTAGTTATCAGATTCTAGCTGTGCACATTGCTAGATGTTCTGAATGATAGTAGGATATATGATATGGTCTCTGGCCTCGAGTTGTTAAAATACAGATGAAATTCATAATTTTATAAAAGATTTATCTTATCCATATCCTCTCCACCAATGAAATTGTTGCAGAATTTAAATTATTCATTTTAAAGTGTTGTGCATTAGTACTGTAAATACAATTTTTATTCCTTGGAGCCATGGAGAAAATGTGAGGTAGCCAGCAGCAGAATGAGCCAGTGGTGGGCCTCATAGTTAGGAAAAGACCTTTGAACGCTGGCCTCAGCTGCCCTCTTCGTGTGGCACTTCAGGCACGCGGGGGTTTCATTTCCTCCAAAGCCCAGTGCTTCTTGTGGGCCTTTACATGTGCTGTTCCCTCCACCTGAACTATTCTTCTGCACTTCTTTACTTGAGTAATTTCTGCTAATCCTCGACCTCCACGAAAAATGTCACTTTTTTAGGGATACCCTCCTGACTCTACCTCCAAAACTAAGTTAGGTTCTGCTATCATATGCTTTCTATATTTTTTCTTCTTATGCTTATCACAGTTGTAAGTAATTATATGTGTGATTATTACTTGTTTAACTATTTTCCCCACTAGAGCCCCAGGGGCGAATGTTGGCTCTGCTATGTTTGCCCCTGAATTTTCAGCACCCATCATAGTGCTTGGCACGTAGTAGAGTCTTGGGGAATCTTTGTAGAGTGAACAAATGGAAAGACCATTTGCTGCTTCCCTAGCAAAAACTGTTTTAAGCTGCTTTGGAAAAATATATGTCATGCTGTGAGTGAATCTTGGTGAAATTTAACTGCCAATTAGGAAAGTAGCTATAAATAATTGCTTTGCACGGGGCATTGCATGTAGTAGGACTATACAGTTCATGTTTCCTGAATGAATAAATTCCAAGCAGAGTCCTAGGGTACAGATGGGGATAATCCTTCCCGATACAGAATTATGCAGAATATGTAAGTGTAAATAAAAATGTAACATGGGTTTGGAATTCTCTATTAGTTTTGATCCTTTGCAAATGAACAGAATAGCCATCTTTGGCAAAATGCTTCTATTATGAATTAGCAAATATACAAGTCAGACTTTAGATATAGATACAAGGTAAATCAGCATACAAACGTGACAAGACTCTTGGCAGGCAGTCAAGTGTAATAGTTAAGAGTAACGTCTCCAGACCTAAACTCCTGAGGTTCAGATCCGACCACTGATTGATACCTGTGAGGTATGTAACACAGGGGAATTATTTAAACTCTATTTCTTATGGTTCTCTCTGTGAAACATAGCTAATCATACTACCAGGCTCATAGTGTATTATTGTGAGAATTAATGAGTTTGTAAAAATATTTAGAACTATGCCTGACACATAGTTAAGAACTCAATGAGTGTTAGGTATATTAATATATTTTCCCATGACTTTAAAGTCATATTTTAAGTGTTAGTTTAATGATTTTTTTTTGAATATCTAAGCATAGCTTCTAACTTTTACTCAACAAGGCAAAGTGCCAGTGAAAGCTTTCAGTAGAATTCCATATGTTGTGGAATACATAGTTTTATCAACTGTGGGGAAAATATCACTCACAGTTTAGATGTCTGAACCTTTGATTGCCAGTTTCCCAAGATTAAAATCAAACATCTAAATTTTTGATTGATATCTCCTTTGTTTAGTGGAGGGGAAATATATCCCCCTCCCTCAATTTAAAAGCAAGAATTGGGGCGTAGGATTCAAGATTTTATCCCAAGCATTTGTTGTCTTTTTTTTTTCTTTTTTTTTTGCTGAGGAAGACTAGCTCTGAGCTAACATCTGTGCCAGTCTTCCTCCACTTTATTTGTGGGTCGCTGCCACAGCATGGCCCATGAGTGGTGTAGGTCCACAGGAGCTGAACTCGTGAACCTGGGCTGCTAAACTTAACCACTATGCCATGGGGCTGGCCCCTGTCCTAGTTTCTAAAAAAGGAAAAACTGAAGGGGTAGTTAGGCCACTCACCAAAATAATAAGATGGAATCTGCCTTCCAGGTATACTTGAGAAGTATGATGCGTTTGTGAAATCGAATTCATCTTATTCTAGAAAAGCCAAATTAATTTAACAAATATTTAATGACTACATACTATGCCAGATACTGGATGAGCTTAATGTCTCTTGCCTGAAAGAAAGGCTAGAATCTCTTTCACATGTCCTATCAACACAGGAGTAGTGGAGTTGAACATGAGGGTTGGGGGACCATAACTACTAGTTTGGAAGGTATACCTATTATTTGTAGTCTTCCAGTGGTTTTCTGGAAATTTTTTAACATGCATATTTAACTTCAAAATCTTAAATTATTAGCATCTTTACTATCTTCCCAGATAATATAAAGATTGTAAAATATTTCTAATTCCATTGTCTCCTTATATATAGTTCTCTAGGATTTCATCTGTCTTGGTTTTTTTCACCCCATGAGTTAGATACTATTGTTGTCTTACACAGTTTTTTTCCCATTTACCCACGTTTACCATTTTCTTTGAGATATAAGAGAAATGATGAACAAACCTTCCTTCTAGGTACATTTCGCTTCTTCCTAAAGTCCATTCTTCACTAGTATCTTTAGGTGGGGTACACACTTTTGGGCAGTACACTCTCTAAATTTTTATTTGTTGAAAGTATCTTACTCTGTCCTCTTTTTGAATGATAATTTCATTGGATATACAAATCTAGGCTGACAGTAATTTTTTTCCAGCACTTTGAAAGTATTATCCCAGTGTTTCTGCATTCAAGTCAGCCATCAGTCTAACTGTTGTTTTGCTGTAGATTATGTCTTTTCTCCCTGGGGTTTTTAAGATCTTATAATCTTTCTTGGTATTTCCGGGGCTTCCTGATTTTGAGGGTTGGTTTTTTTTTTTTTTTTACCAGTCCTTGAAAAGTCTTTCTCATTATCTCTTTGAATTTTTGCCTCTTCCTTCATTTAATTCTCTCCCTTTGGGACTCTAATTAGAAAAATGTTGGACTCTCTCACTCTGTCCTCTGTGTTTCTTTACAATTTCCATTTGGTAATTTCTTTAGCTCTTCCAGTCTGGTAATTTTCATGTGGCTGTGTCTAATATGCCATTTAATCCAGCCACTGAGTTTTTAATTTAAATGACAGTATTTTTTACCTCTAGGAATCTGTTTGTCTTTTTTTCAAAATCTGCTTGTCAGTTTTGGGAGTCTCTTGTTCTTTCATCATACCTTTTTTGAAACATTGTTTTCATTCTCATTTTTTTGGTTTGGTAAAAAACCATCTTGAGGTGTAGAAACTACAAGAGCTTAATACTAAGATGAAAATAGAAAGGCACTTTTGAAATCTGGTGAAATGCCAGGATAATATTACTGTCTTAAGTCTCTGGTTATTTTTCTTTAATTTTTTTTATTGCGGTAAAATTTACCTAATATAAAATTTACTGTTTTAACTGTTTTTAGGTGTACAGTCTGTGCCATTCAGTATATTCACATTGTTGTGTCACCATCACTACCATTTACCTCCAGAACCTTTTCAGTTTCCACAACTGAAATTCTCTACCTGTTGAACTCCCCATTTCTCCCTCCTCTGGGTCCCTGGCAACTACTATTCTTTCTCTCTCTATGAATTTGACTTCTCTAGATACGTCATCTAAGCAGAATGTACACTATTTGTTCTTTTGTGATTGGCTTAGCATGTCTTGAAGGTTCATCCATGTTGTAGCATGTGTCAGAATTTCCTTCCTTTTTTTTTTTTTTTTAAAGATTTTATTTTTTTCCCTTTTTTCTCCCCAAAGCCCCCTGGTACATAGTTGTATAGTCTTCGTTGTGGGTCCTTCTAGTTGTGGCATGTGGGATGCCGCCTCAGCGTGGTCTGTTGAGTAGTGCCATGTCCGCGCCCAGGATTCGAACCAACGAAACACTGGGCCGCCTGCAGCGGAGTGCACGAACTTAACCACTTGGCCACAGGGCCAGCCCCAGAATTTCCTTCCTTTTTAAGGCTGAATAATATTCCATTGTATGCATATACCACATTTTGTTTATCTATTCATCTATCTGTGGACACTTGGATTGCTTCTACCTTTTGACTGTTGTGAATAATGCTGCTGTTTCATCCCTCTTTTAATGCCTTCTGAGGTCTGGACTTTGCCTCTGAGGGGTATAAGCTTCTAATGGACTCATGTAGGACTGTGAACTCAGCCGCTGATGCCAGGGAGCAAACATGTAATCAAAGCAGGCCAAAGGCCCTTTTGCAGAATATGGCAGGAAGACAGGAGAGAAAGTTCGTTCTATCTTAGGTGGTATTTGAAGCATGAGGAAGTTTGCCAGCCAGAGAAGAATGGGAAAGCCTTCTGTGCAGGGTGAATGCAAAGATACAAAGGCATGAATGTGCAGTTAGGGGGTGGGGAAGCTTTAGTAATGAGATTACTAAGGTAGATTGTGCTAGCTTGTGAAGGGATTTATATGCCATATTAATCAATAAACTAAATAGCTTCAATTTTTGAATAAGTAAAAAATTCACCTGGTTCAAAATTTAAAAGGTTTAGCAAAGTATATGGTGAATAGTCTGCCTCCCATCCTTGAACTCCAGCCACTGGTTTTCCTTCTCGTAGGAAACCAATGACTTGGGTATGCTTATAGAGATAGTTTGTGATTTAGGTAATATGTATTCTTCCTTTATGCACATGGTGATTATTACTGTCCTGTTCCTTGATTTTTTTCCCTTAACATATTTTGGAGAACATTTCTTACCAGTACATATAGAGCTTTCTTCCCTTCCTTCCTTCCTCCCTCCGATCCTCCCTCCCTCCTCCCCCTCCCTCCCTCCCTTGCTTCCCTTTCTTCCTTTTTTTTTTTGGTGAGGAAGACAGGCCCTGAGCTAACATCTATTGCCATTCTTCCTCTTTTTTCTTTTTGCTTGAGGAAGATTGTCATTGAGCTAACGTCCATGCCAATCTTCCTCTATTTTTTGTATGTGGGATGCTGCCACAGCATGGCTTGATGAGCAGTGTGTAGGTCTGTGCCCAAGATCCGAACCTGCGAACCCCTGGCCACCAAAGCAGAGCACGTGAACGTAACCACTATGCCACTGGGCTGGGCCTGAGCTTTCTTTTCTTTTGACGGTTGCATAATGGTCCATTGATGCTTGTAACCTAATTTATTTAACTAGACTTTTATGGAAGGACCTTAGGTTATTTGTGGTCTTTTTCTATTTCAGACAATGTGGCTATGAATGACAGATATTTTATGCATTTGCAAGTGCAATTTATAGGATAATTCCTAGAAGGGGAACATTCTAAGCACAGGTTGTTAAGTAGTGGAGGGATTTTAACCTGAGGTATAATGTGGCCATTTTGGGTTTTGTAAGATAACTCGGGTAGTGGTGAGGAAGATGTGTAGATTGGAGAGTGAGGTACAGGAATTGGAGAGCCATCCATCCAAGAGATAGTGACGCTGCCTTCAAGCAGTGAGAGGAATGCAGATAGAGAAAGGGGGCAAATTCTAGAGACAGTCTCTTTATTACTTAATTTACATTTGGATTCATAGTATTCTCAATTTCAAAAATGTACCAGTAAAACAAATAAGTTTTAAAAATTTCTAATTATTTTGTTTATCCTCAGGGCAACACTATGTGATCATTCCCATTTTATAGGTGAGGAAAACTAAGGCTCAGTAGAGCCCACAGGTAGTAAGTGGCAGACCAGATTTTAAGTATTTTAATTATGCAAATGAGATTGCTTTGAAATGCAGGACAGAAAACGTAGAATCCTTATCAAATCTAAAAGATGTCAACAATGATTTTACTGAAGTTGTATGTTAAAGTCATAGCATACCTTTTTGCGCTCATGTGGAAGAAAGAAAAATTGAATACAACAGCTAGCAGCATGGATCCACCTGTAGAAATTGTGAAAGAAAACAGAAAAGATCAAGTTGAATTGGGAGCTGGAAGGCGGGTCTATAAGGGAAGGGCTATGTACTTGCCCTTGAACTCGGGTATGCCCGTGGTTTTTAATCACTCCAATGTGTATTTCAAGCTGGCATGGACAGATAGCCATGCTGTTGAGGTGTTATGCAAAAACAGGAGGGGGATGTATTTAGAAGATCCCGTTTTGTGTTATCTATATGTGGAAGAGCATGTACTAAAATGTAGTGGGATTGGGTGGTGGGATTTCAGGTTAAGTTTTTTTGTTTTTCTTACCACAGTTCATGTTTTTCCCCTGATAATGAACATGCACTGTTTTTGAAGTGAAAAAGATAAGTTCAATATTTTTCCACATCTTTTTGTTGTTATAGTTTGCACTATTCTCACTGCCTGGAATTACCCTTTGTTTCTTGTTAAAATGGGCCCAGTGTTGATGTCACTATCTCCATGAAGTTCTTTCAGAATCCCTTCTGAAATTCAGAAGCCATTGCTGGTCTTACCCCACCATAGTGCCCTCCCAGGGGGTCTATACTAGTCCAGTGAGACTGCTTGGCATTTCATGAGCAAACTCCAAATCCTTCTCACTTCTGCTTTTGTACACATACTACATCTCCTTCCATTGAAGATACCTTTCCCTCCAGAAATTAAATCCATGCGTTAAGGCTCAGCTCAAATACTGAAGACTGCCCTTATCTCAGCAACTGGTTGACCTCCCTGTCCAGCAGCCCCCAGTAGTGCTAAGTTATACCTCCCTGTTGGTACTCACTGGAGTCATTTATGTAGTCCTGATGCTATTCCAGGCCTAATTGTGCATCTTTGGGTCACCTGAAGAAGTGTCACCTGCACATTGCCTTACACACAGAATTCTCAGGACATAATTTAAGGAATGAATTAATCTAAAAATGTCAAGATATAAGAGATGCTTTCAACATCTCTAGTTTACTTCTGTTGAAAAAGAAAGAAAATACATCTCCACAGAGTAATATATGTATATATCTATTTAAAGATTTTATTTTTTTTATTTTTCCTTCTTCTCCCCAAAGCCCCCCAGTACATAGTTGTATATTTTAGTTGTGGGTCCTTCTAGCTGTGGCATGTGGGACACCCCCTCAGCATGGCTTGATGAGCGGTGCTAGGTCCATGCCCAGGATCCGAACCGGCAAAACCCCAGGCTGGCAAAGCAGAGCATGCAGACATAACCACTCGGCCCCATGGCCGGCACCAGAGTAATATTTTTGATGGGATCAGCTGTATAGAAGAATTCATAGGACGTTTACCAACACCATATCCACCTAACAATTGATGAAGTATGTGTGCCCTGGGGAGAGAATTTGGATTTCACCTAAGGAGGATTACCTAATTGTGTGATGATTATTTAAGCTTTTAGTATATTTGTTGATTACTAGACTTATGGAAACTTGCCTGCTAAGGTAGGAATTGACACTTTAAAATCAGATTCAACAATGAAACCCTTCCATATTCTCTCTCGATCTCGAGGGATTCTCTGCTGTTACATCTTCCATATAAACTCTCAGTTTGGGAAGGCTTCCATTTACGAACTAAATATAGATTTGTCTTGTTCTGTAATGAACCGTTAGGAGTGAAGTTGATATTTACTAAGATAAATAATAATAGAATAATAATAAAAAAATAATAATATAAATAAAATAAATAACAAATAATAGATAATAATATGAGATAAAAGGATTGTAGGTTAGTGTTTAGGTGCTCTGCCAGCATTGTCTTTAATACTTTCCTTAAAACAAAAACAACAACAATAAAATTAGATAGATGAATGAACGGACTCTCATTAAAATGTAATTCTCTTAATTCTGACTAATTCTGTCTCTTCCTTTTTGCCCAACTGGGAATAAGTTATCTAAGATGGTAGAGCCAGAACTTACTAACAGGTGTCTATGGCACCTGTTCAACATTTAGGCTGCAGTATTGATATTTTGTATTAGTAAGCAAGTGAAACAAAAGTAAATATAGTCACGCGTCACTTAACGGGGATATGTTCTGAGAAATGCATCATTAGGCGATTTTGTTGTGGTGCAAACATCATAGAGTGAACTTACAAAAACCTAGATGGGATAGCCTACGCACTTGGCTATTTGGTGCTAATCTGTGGGACCACTGTTGTATATGTGGTCTGTCATTGACCAGAACGTCATTATACAGTGCAGTGTGGGACCGTAAACTTAATATTCCTGTAAAAGTCTATCTCCTGATTTAGGCCAAAGCTGTGTCTAATCTGTTAATGTTATATGAAGAGCAGTGACGAAATACGATCTGCAGAAGGCACAAACACAAGTAGTATTGCTGGGGATGGTTGACAGCTTTTTTCTATCTGTGCGTCTCAGCCAGGTTGATCTGGATGTGAGGCTGTGGTTCTCCTCTTTTACTTTTCAGCAAATTTAGAACTGAATCTGTGCTCAGCCCATATGTTGAGAAGAAAAGGTAAAAACATTAAGGAGAAAAGCCTAAAGATGAAACTTTGGGGGTTTATTTAATATAGGTACCATAGAACAAGAGTTTTTTCTATGAGCGTTTTAATTGGCAGCCTTAACCTTTTGACACATTAATATTACAAAACTTTGAAGTTCTAGTTCTGGCTGCTTGTAAGAAAGGTGTTCGTAGCTTGAACTAAGATATAGAGTAATTTGCTTATGGACCTAACTTTTTTTTTTTTGGTGAGAAAGATTGGCCCAGAGCCAACATTTGTGCCATTCTCCTCTATTTTATGTGGGATGCTGCCGCAGCGTAGCTTGACAAGCTGTGCTAGGTCCACGCCGAGGACCTGAGCTGGAGCAGAGTGTGGGAACTTTACTACACCACGGGGCCGGCCCCACTTATGGACCTAATCTAATGGGTCAGAATGTCTTATTGTGGCCTGGAGCCAAATTCAATAACTGTCCTGTAAAAGTGACTCTGAGTAATCTCCAATTAGTAAGCAGGATGGCTCCCAACATTAGTGACAACGCTTAAAGACTCTTGCCATTAGGTTACTATTTCAAGGTTTGACCACACCTGTAAAAAAAAAAAAAAAAAGGGCTATTTTGTTGGTCAGTTCTGGTTCAATTCTAAAAGCTAGTTGAGGCCAGATTAACTCAGTTGATTATTCCTAAACAAATAACAGTTACAGAACTGAAGCCCTAGTGAGCCTAATCCTTCTTGACTGTGGAAACTTTCCAGTTTCTGGAAAGGAAAACTGGAACATTTGGGGTTACTTGGTTAGACTGCATCCTGATGGTTTATATTTGCCCATTGTGAGCTTGAGGTTTTTCTTCTCCTTCTTGCCATCTGATGGCTCCATAGAATTATAGAATTATGCAATGTAACAGCAGAAAACGTTAGATATCATTGAATCCCTCTACTTCATTTAAAAAAAAATACGAAAGTAGTTTAGGATTAGAGCATGGGTATGCTGACGTCTACACCACTATCTGAGTGATTTTAGGCAAGTCAGCTCACCTCTCCGTGCTTCTGTTCTTCATCTGTAAAATGAAATAGTAATGGTGCGTACCTCCTAGGGTTGTTGTAAGGATTTAATGAAGTACTAAAGAACTCCATTTATAGCATGTGCTCAATAAAAAAAAATTTTTTAAGTGGCAAAGGGAAGTCACAAATGAGTGCTGCAATGGTGGAGGGAAAGAAAAAGGGACTAATGTTTATTTAGGACCTGTTATCTTCCAGGCCCTGTTTTAGGTGATTTACATATATATTAACATCCTTTAGCCCTGAGAGAGATTTTGCTTTTCCCATTTTACTGTTAAGAAGACTGGGGCTCGAAGAGATTGTTGGCTGCCAAGGACACAGAGCTAGCAGTAGCAGACCAAGGTGAGACTCATTCCAGAGCCCCATTTCTTTTCCCTCCACTCCATGTTATGTTCCAGGATGTAGACTAGGTCCCAGTTTTCCTAACATAAAAATGAGTTGTTTTTCAAAAATTTCAAATTGGTTTGAAGTTATTTTTCCGTGGGGACAGTGTTACAAATGGTGGTTACATACCCAAGCTTATCTGCAAAAGCTACAATGTAATTGCATATTTGTGAACTAAAACTGTTAAGAAAAAATGTTTTTGCAATTCTAGCTATGACAGCAGAAAAAGAGAAAAAATAAGAGTATATTTTAATTTCTGTGGAATGATACTATTTTGAGAAAAGTAGATTTGGTTAGAGTGCAGTGTGGAAGAAGATGGAGACTATTTTTAATGCTGGTGGAGCCTCCGGGATATTTTAAGGACTAAACATTTATAGCACAGAGATATCCTATATTTGATAACACTTTGATGGTATACAAAGCACATCCACCTGCACTGTTTCCTTATAATCATGTATGAAACAGATGGGACAGGTGATAGAATTGACCTAATTTCCCTTAGCAATATTTAGCTTGCTTTTTTTCATGTTTTTATCCATGATTTTTTTTTAATGGCCTGTGGGAGCCCAGCTAGAAATCTTAATAGAGTCATAGAGGATTAGTTTATAGGTGTACTGAGGAGAGAATGAAAATAAAAGAACAAAAGTCTTCCTGAGTTAATTGTGCAGGAATAGAAGGAATTAGAATGGAGAAGTTAAAGAGTATATATGGGCAGATATAAAAATGGTAGAGTTAAATGTTAACCTATTTTACTAATTATCTTTCTTTATCATTTTACTTATTTCAGTTGGCACTTATTTTTTGAGCACTTATGTGCCACTGTATCATGGCTATATGGGAAAAAGCAGTCCAGACCCTTCCCCTAAGGAATTTGTTCTCTACTTGAAGCATCTACTAAAGATTACAGTCAGATCATGAAAAGATCTTTTCCTCTCCACCAGTATTTATGCATATGTGATAGTTATTTAATTATGAAGTTAGTGGGACTGAGTTCCCATTTAAGTAATCTTTTTTATTATTTATTTATTTATTTATTGGTGAGGAAAATTCACCCTGAGCTAACATCCATTGCCAATCTTCCTCTTTTTTTGTTTTTTTTGCTTGAGGAAGATTAGCCCTGAGCTAACGTCTGTGCTAGTCCATCTCGGTTTTGTATGTGGGATGCCTGCACAGCATGGCTGATGAGTGGAGTGGGTCTGTGCCCGGGATCCAAATCTGCGAACCTGGGCTGCCAAAGCTGAGCGTGTGGAACTTTAACCACTTGGCCACTGGGCCAGCCCCTAAGTAATCTTTTTAATAACTAAAAAAATTGAAAAAAGTAAAGGAGATTGAGTGAAAAACAATCCTTTTATTTTCCCATTATTATTGCTTGATTTCCTGTCACTAGAGGCAGAACTAAAGAGAGAATTGGGAGTCCTTTATGTTATGTTATGTAGCGTTTGCTTATGTATATTTGAAGCCAAAATGGAAATCACTTTAAGTAGGGTTTGATAAACTCTAAGCAAGTATAGGAATATTTGTCACTTAACAACTTGCCTTGCTTGCAAGTTAGGAAGTGTACCTGAAAACACAGGAAGAGGAGCAAGAGGCTTAGATTCAAATTCAAGTTCTGCAACTAGATTGCCATGTTCTTTCTCACTCTGCAATTCTCTGTGAAAAGGAAGGAGTGTATCTTGTGTTTCTTTGAGAGAGGGGGAGAAAGTGGGGGATGGGGAGAAGTTCCCTGTGCTGATGACCTGCTTTATTGTTAAATTGGTGGCCATCCAGAGCACAAATGTAAGTGATTGTGAAGTCTGCAGAAGAATTCTGAGTTGACGGGGAGAATGAAGTATCTGTAAATTGGAAGCCTGCCACAGTATCCTTATTAATAGGGATCTAGTGAGCAAGGCTGCTCTGCTAACATTTATCTAGCCTTAATTGATCCACTCAGTCTCATGGTGCGTTAGAATAAACAGCTGCTGCCAAGGCAGCTTAACACTAGTTCTAAGGAAAGTGTGTTGCGTCAAATGAGCTTACTTGAAATTAGAACTTGCCACCGACATGGTTCATCAGCTGTTTAACCCATTTGATTGTTTTCTCATTGATGCACATTAAATTGTTTTTGGCAATTGGTCAAAATTTGAACCATTTAGGCACTGGTGGTTTCTTCTTTATAGATTGTTATTTACCAACAATATTGTTTATACATTTCCAAAATTTAGTCTATGTTTTTCTGATTAGGAAGGCAGTACATAATCATTTAAAAAAAATCTGGAAAGTACAGAAAAAGATTAAGAGGAAAATAAAAATCATCTGAAATTCTACTTTCTGTGCTTTGTTTCCTTCCAGTCATTTTTTTTTGGTGTTGATATATATTTGGGGGTGAGTGAGACGTTTCAATATTAGTGAAATAGCTGAGGCATAAGTAAAATTTCATACGACACTCATGATATTAGGGAGCTTGTCTCATTCGCTGTGCTAAGACTGAATCTTTTTGTTAAATCAGGCAGCACAAACTCAGATGCCTGCAGGGCCAAATAGGTAATGAGTGAATCAGACCAGTTGTAGGACACTAGGGAGCAGGAGGGACTCTGGTAAAATGAAAAATGCAGGTCCTGATTGAAGACAGCTGCTACTGTCTTCAGCTTATTGTTGCCATATGGAAACAGGGCCTGGTATTACCAGATCTTCCTGATATTCAGTAAAATCTGGAAATCTATATTTCTTTTTAATGTGAAATTTCCCATTTAAAAAAATATTTTGCAGGTCAGACAAAATAGGTCTGTGGGTTGCACTTGGCTTATACACTGCCATTTTGTCATTCCTGACATAAATACTTTCAGTCTTTCTCAGCTCTCATAAGAAGAGCACTTTGATAAAAGAAAATATTTAGAGAGGAGATAGATAAGGAATTTCTAAGAGTGGCTTCAGGAACTTTTCACTCTGTAGACACTGAGAGGGTTGCCTAGGATAGGAATGATAAACCGAGATACCCACAGTGACCAGGCAGTGACATAAATGACTGAAATGGTCTAGATGTTAAGATATAGGAAGTGATGCAGAGAGTATATTCCCCATTTGCAACATTTGGGTTCCAGCAAATTGTTTCCTTGCTGAAATGCAGCTCTAATGTGGTGAAATCTTTTGATACTTTAAGAGATGCCAGAAGTTTGGATCTTTGTGAAATTTCATGATTTAAAAAAAAAAAATGTGGATCAAACAAAAACCACCCTTGCTCCAAGTTCTGCACAAAGATCACTATTTCCCTAAGTATAACCTAATTCTATCATAGTTTAGTAGGCATTAAGAAATAAAGAATTCTTGGTCAAATGAATTTGGAGAATGGTGAATTAAAGAAAATTGAACAGATTTCCTGACTGAAGGTGTAGGGGAGGAGGACATTTCCTCTCCCCAAATGGGGGTTCGTCTGGCCGGAGAACGAATTAAATTCACATGAGACAGAACAGCAAGAGAAAATTAAACAAAGCTTTATGAGGACCATGGCCCTGGGCCTTTCTTCCTGAAGGAAGAAAGGGCACCGAAGAAGTGGGGTGCACAGAGTGGTTATGTACCCCCAAACAGGGTGTTTCACATGTGATTGAAATGTCCTTCCCACAATAGCCACAAGATTGCCCTGTCGGCACAGTGCTTGATGGACACAGCAGGTAGTGGTCTGCTATCTCGGTGGGCGTAGCCGGAGGCGTCTGTTGTCTTGAGCGGGTGGTCACAGGTGAGCGCAGCAATCAGTTCCTTGCCTAAGGAAAGATGCTTAATCCTTAAAGAAATGCCCGCGTTGGGAGGGGGAGGGAAGTTAGTTACAGGAGGTTACCAGACAAGCACAGTAAAATGCAGATTTAAGTCCTTGCCTTTGACCTTGATTAAGAGTTTCTAGAGAGAAGGTCATCGCCTTTCTTCTTCCTGGTACAGAGAGGGAGGCACCTTTTACAGATAGAGATTTACCTTACAAATGTAAATGTGTCCTAACAAAGGGCAAGTTCCATTCCTCAGAGCCTCCTTCCCTGTCCCAGTTTATCAAAAGCAATCAGCCTCAAATAATCCTGATGCCAAAGAGACATATCTTGGGGTGGCCAATTTCAGGTCCCCACAAAGGTTATCTTAGATCTTTATACATACTACTATGCCTTAAAATTTCTAAGAAGGTATAACCCATAGATCCCACAGTTACAGTTATATCTCTATCTCTACTTGGTTCCCCTACCATTCCTCTTGTCTCTGAGGAAGAGGTGGTCTTCTTCCTCGTAAAGGTTAATCTCTCTACCTACTTTCCAGATTCTATCCCTGCCTCTTCAGGGACCTTGCTTCATAATCCGTGTTTTGTTTCCTGCCTCCTTTCTTTCAGAGTATCAACATTCTTGGTTTTCTTCTATTTAAACAAAATAATTACCCTTTGCTTATACCATACACAAAAATAAACTCCAAATAGATCATGGACTTAAATGTAAGAGCTAAAACTATAAAATTCTTAGAATGAAACATAGGGGTAAATCTTTATAACCTTGGTTAGGCAAAACCTTCTTAGACACTATACCAAAAGCACAAGGAACAAAAGGAAAAATAGATAAATTGGACTTCATCAAAATTAAAAACTTTTGTGCTGCAAAGGACATCATCAAGAAAATGAAAAAACATTTCACAGACTGGGAAAAGGTATTTGCAAAAGATATGTAACCTAATTAAAATATGATAAAGGATCTCAATAGACATTTCTCCAAAGAAGATACGCAAATGGTAAATAAACACATAAAAAGATGCTCATCATCATTAGCTATCAAGGATATGCAAATCAAACCACAGTGAGATACCACTGCACTGGGATGGTTATAATAAAAAAGATAATAACAAGTATTGCCAAGATGTGGAGAAATTGGAACCCTCATACATGCTGGTGAGATGTTAAATGGTACAGCCTCTTTGGAAAGCAGTCTGGCAGTTCCTCAAGCAGTTAAACATAGAGTTACCACATGATCCAGCAATTCTACCCCTGGATATAGACCCAAGAGAAACGAAAACAGACATCCACACAAAAACATGTACACTAATGTTACAGCATTATTCATAATAGCCAAAAAGTGGAAATAATCCAAATGTCCAGCAACTGATGAATGATAAACAAAATGTAATGTAACCATACAGAGGAATATTATTTGGCAATAAAACACAATGAAGTACTGATTAATGCTACAACATGAAAGAAGCCAGTCACTAGGGATCACATAGTGTATGATTCCATTTATATCCAATATCCAGAATAGGCAAATCTATAGAGACAGAAAGTAGGTGAGTGGTTGCCTAAGGCTGGATGTGGGTGGAGGAGGGTTGGGGATAAATGAAGTGGGTGGGTGCTAATGGGTTCTTTTTGGGGTGATGAAAATGTTCCAAAATCGATTGTGGTGATGGTTGCACAACTCTATGAATATGCCAGAAACCACTAGCCTCTCTTTGGCAGTTGACACTATTGACTGTTCGTTCACTTTCTTCCACTTTCTATTCCTTTGGCTTTCATGACACAGTTCTGCCATTCCCCTTACCCACCTCTCAGATGTTTCCTTCTCTGCTCTTTTCACCAGCTTATTCTTCCACCAACTGCAATCTATTTCTTCAGTCCAGGCAAGTAAACTGAGGAACTATCTATTCAATTGCTTATTGAACATTTGCTTATCTCCATCTGAACATCCCATAGGTACTAATTAGTTTCCCTCTCAGATCTGGCTTGCTTCTGTATTACCTGTGTTATGAAGTCACTTGAGTCAGGAGCCTGGAAGTCATCCTAGATTTCTCCCTTACCCTCCACGTGGAGAGAGTGTCATGTAGATACATATCTTACGTCTGCCCTCATATCCATCCATACTGCTGCTGTTTTAGTGCATCTTTATTTTTCACTAAGACTGTAAGCTCTATGAGATTGGGGGCCATGTGTATTTTCTTCATCACTGTCTGTAATACCTGGCACATGGTATATTATATAAATACATATTTTCATATAAACCTTTTGTTTTAATAAATAAAACATAGTCATGGCTTAGATTTTAAATAAGATTTACAGATGAGAAACACTTCTAGGCCCAAACAGGTAACAGTGAAGCTACTACTGCTGGAAGGAATGCATACCTCATATGCATTTTAAGCTTAAAGAGCAGAGACTTAATGGCAGAGAACACATACACATCACCCTGTAAACTAGATAACTGGAGCCAGAGGAAGAGCAGAAGACTCAGTGAAGTTCATGCAACCACCTTTATGCTGCAGAACCAACTAAAAGTTGCGTTATTTTTACATAAGCTAGAGGTAGGTTTCCTGATCACATTAAGTGAAACTTTCTCCCATTGTTAAGTTAAGCCAAGGACATTAGCTACAGAAGGGTATCCACTGATAAGTATGGTTTATTAGAACAGCACAGGGGAAGCTATGTAGATAATCTTGTTTCTTCAAATAGCAGAAACTTCTGCATCATAGCGGTAGAACAGTGGATGAGCTCCACCTCCCAAGGCTTAGTTCAAAAATTTTCTGTTGGCATTTGCACCAAACAAGGCTAACTGTACTTCTGGCATCATCTGCTGGGCTATGAGATCCTGCTGGCTTTCCGGGGTATTGGAAACATTTATTTTACAATCCCCATTATAGATCGCAACTCCACCAGGTATTTTCTCAGGCAGGTAGGCCTCCTGATCAGTTTGGACATCAACATCATCTTTGTTGGTGATTTTGTAAATAGGGATTGCTTTTTGCACTGCAACCTTTACCAGAGGGAAATCCTGTCTCCTGCAATGAACAATCGTTCAGGGCTCCCACAACTGGTATGAACTCTGGAGGACCAATAGGACTTGGTACCTGGCTGCATCTTTTACCACTTTGCTGAGTCTCTGTTTTGCTTCATTTAGTAGGTCTGTAGTAAGGTCATCTCTTGCTCTGAGGACTTTGAGCCTCGCTTGATTCATCAAATTGGACATCTGAATTTTCTGCTATTGCTCAATCTGCTTTTCTTTCTTCTCATAGTATTCCATGATCTTCAGTCTTTGGGTTTGTACAATAAGACCTTTCTTATCATTGAATTCTTTTGCTTTCAAATCTATTTCTTTTGCTTTCTCATTGGCTTCTTGTTCAGTAAAAGCTATCATATGCTTAATCTGCTTTTGCATGTCAGCATCACTGTGGGTCATGGCGAAAGTGATGCTAGGCCAGTGGGCAGCTGGCTCGAGTTTAGGTCTGAAGGAAGTGGTGGAAGGCAGGAGAGAGGAAAAGCCCTATAAACATTTGATTGAATAAATGAACTAACAAATGAACTTGTCTTCTAGTTTTCTTCCCTCTGGTCCATTCTTGCTGCTGAATTTTTCTTGTTGAAATGCAAAGCTAATGTCTTTTGCTTAGAACTGTTAAATAATTTCCCATTGTTTAGAGAATAAAGTCTAAGCCCATTGCATACAATGCCCTCCCTGATGTGGCCCCTTGCTGCTTCTCCAACTTTCTAGTCTCTCCACACCTCTCCTCCACCCAATTCCGTGTTCCACCCAATTCCGTGTTCCACCCATGTGGATCTGTGTTCCTTGAGCTGGCCATGCTTTCACATATGCTGCCCCATTACTGGAAAGCTCTGCTTTCTTCTCTGAATCCCATTACTCCTGGAGAACTCTTATCAGCCTTCTTAGACTTTCTTTTCCTCCGTGAAATCTCCTGTATCTCACTGATGCAGAACTGAAACTTGGATGTAACTCTATCAGAGCATGCATTGCACTGTTACAATGATTTGTTTAAGCGTTTGTCTGTCTGAAGGGCAAGGACTGAGTCTCACTTATTTTTCTGTTCCCATCATACAGAGTGTGTACACAGTGCCTACCACATAGGAAGTGTTCAATAAGTGCTTGATTAAATGAATGAACTGGAAATCAGAGTAAGTTAGAGAATCCTAGTTTTTCTGGATATATGACTTTTTGAACACCTGACTCTGGCATATCATCTGTGACTGATACAAAAGATACCAGGGAGGGTGGATGGATCACAAGTCCATCACTACTGCAGGAAAGCAACCAAAGGCGTTGCTGATGGTGAGTCACATACATTATCATTATCCTTGTAAGGCCTAGGCGTGGTATGGAACACAGCTGCATAACAGAATGGGTGTTAGTTTAATAAATTGATCAGCCTAAGAGTTATGCCATAAGAAACACTGATTGGAGCCAAACTAAGTACAGGCATATGGGTGTACATTCCCTTGTCTGGTCACAAATGAATTGGTCACAGTCAATTGGCCCTGTAGCTTGGCCCACTGTAACTTTAACTCTGAGTTAGGCTTATGTTTTCATCGTTTGTATCTTCTTATCTAAATACATTAAGAATTTCTGTTGATTACCATCTCCTTGCCACCTTTTTAATGCATTGCTCTATAATTACCAGTTACACTGTGCAAATCAGTAACACAAGTCCTCCCTGCTGCGTGTTGTCTTCCTGTTTTCTTATACTTAGTCTAACTAAGGGAGACGTCTTCATTAACGTATTTTTCAGTCTGCGTTGTGACTTGAACCAGCCAAGCTATTTTTGCTGGAAAGAAACCAAATCTTTCTACATTACTGACCCAAATTGGGTAGATGCTGATAAAAGGAGTAAGAATAACAAGAGCAGAAGAGAAAAGGCCTCTTGCATAGAATTTTGAACTAAAGTCACATACTGAACAAAAGATATTTAAATTGTTGAATAATGTAAGAGCTCTTCAAAAGAAACAGGGCTTCCTGCCAAGCCCCCTGAAAATGCCTCCAGGCCTCTTACTCATTCACTACCATTATTTCAGTTTATAGGTCTAAAGATGCTTTATTTCTTATCTCATTCTCTTCCCACCACCTAGCGGACACATAGTTGGCACTTACTGCCTGTTTATTGAAGTGAATGGAATTGGGCCTCAAAAGTTAAAGGCAATTCTCTGAAGAAGAAAATACAAGAGAAATAATTTTAGCAGTGAATAAAAGCAACAAATCTGAGTTTCAGCAATGCAGTAAAGTTTGGAAGCAAAAAAATGTATTTGCTATAAAGTTAGATTACTTTGAAAGCATTGTTTTTAAATGCTAATCTGGAAAACCTGCTCAGAACTTTGACTGTAACTAAGACCTATGTGTCGTTTTTTTCTCTGCAATTTTTTTTACCCTTTAACATATGGTTCTTTTTTACAGAGGGAATAAGATTTATTTTAAGGTTAAAAAATCAGGGGCCAGCCCCGTGGCCAAGTGGTTAAGTTTGCGTGCTCCACTTCTGCAGCCCAGGGTTTCGCCAGTTTGGATCCTGGACATGGGCATTGCACCGACATGGCACCGCTCGTAGAAGGACCCACAACTAAAAAATATACAACTATATACTGAGGGGATTTGGGGAGAGAAAAAAAAAAGCAGAAAAAAAATCAGGCATCTACTTTAATCTCACCATCATAAAACATAGATAAAATATACTGGAAGTGAGAGCTTTTAAATTTTGTACTTATTAATCATTTTATACCTTGTCTTGTTCCCAAAAGGAATTTGAGGTAGTAAATGAGGACTTAAGGTAGAAAAGATAAATTTAAAGGTAAGTTTCCTTTATCAGAGAGCTAAAAGGGAGTTTGGCTAACCCACAGTACACCTACAGAGATCACATAATGGTAGAATAAATACTTGAGTAATTAAATGATTTATTTCAGGTCACATAGCCATTTATTAGCTAAGCTGGAACTAGAAACCAAGTCACCAAATTCCCGTGCAGGTGCTCTTAACATGTATGTAGTAAAAACATTTGGCTTAGCCACCCAAGTGTTTTCATGACCTGGTACTGCACAGGTTCAAGGAGTATTTGTTAAGGTTATTACTGACCTGCTTGTTTGCAAAGTTGTAGACTATATTAGGAATCATATTCTTCCCCATACTAAGGCTGACCTCCAGGAATAATGTTTTTCCACAAGCTGTGAAGATTCCTATTGGTTAACAAAGAGTGTTTTGTGAATTAATCCCTTTCTTAATTGTTCTACTTTATTTTTATTTGGTAAAGATGGGTGCTGTAGAAACTTTCTGTTTTGATGGTGTGAAGAGAGAGGAGGGAAGTGCATTTTCTGTCATCTCCTGGTTGATGGCTTAGAAATGTGGAGCTTTGTCTTTGGCTCTCCTAGATAGGCTTTGCCAGTTGTTCATATAGGAGATGCCTTTCTTGTCCTGTGTATCTTTAGAAACTGGCTTCTTTGGAAGTTCTTGACTTGATACTTCAGTGATAAGATAGTGAATTGGAAAGATTTAGAATAGAGGATGACAACCTTTGAATAAATGGGCAGGTTAATTACATAATCCTCTCTGCCTTCACTTGGCATACAAAGCCCTTCCCAGGCTGACTCTTTTCTAGCCTCCTTTCCTTTGCTGAAGCCACACCAGTCTCTTCTTGTCTAGTCAACCATGTGCTCAAACACATACAAGCCTTTGCTTGTGCTCCTCTTTCTGCTTGGGCTGTCTGATCCCTCTCTTCTCCACCTGCAACTTCTGTCTTTCCAGGCCCAGCTCCTTTCTTCTGTGAAGAGACGACAGCTCTGAAGAGTGAATTAGAAGAAGGAAGAATCTGGAGGCAGGAAGACCAGTTTTAGGAGACAATGAAAGTCCCATAGATCTGAGCTGTTCGATATGGTAGCCACTAGCCACATGTGGTAATTTAAATTAATTGAGAGAAGTCAGTCTGAAAAGTCTGTGTACTGTATGATTCCAAATATATAACATTCTGGAAAAGGCAAAACTATAGAGACAGTAAAAATATCAGTGGTTGCCAGAAGTTTGGGGGTGGGGAGGAATGAAGAGGCAAGGAGGGATAAATATTTTTACCCCCTGCTCTATCCCCAGTACCTAGAACAGTGCCTAGCACATGTAGTTATAGTCAATAAATGTTTAATAACACTGAAGAACTGAATATTTTCTAAGGGAGATAGAAACTCACTGCCTTTCTTCCCCTCTTCTATCTGTCTGTCCTTCTGTGTGTGTGTAAGAAAAGGAACCTCCATGTGTGTAAAATCCTGTCAGGCCCTTTATAATTAGTATGAACTAGTGACTTTGTTGCTGAACTTCATTTTTTACTTCATGGAATCTTGGCCCACAGCTTTTTGAATGGTTGATTTTAGTTGGAAAATATAGTGAACAATACATCTGGAAATGTTCTGTCATGTTTTGATCTGAGAAACTCTAGAGAACCAGCTGCTGATTTGAAAGGCTTTTATTATGATACAGACAGTCTGTTGTCTACAAAAGCACTGGCTGTTACACAGTGGTGTATGTGTGTTGCTTTTTTCTGAGCTATTAACTTGAGAGAAAAATCTTGTATTCATTAACTTATGCATGACTTGTATTCCCTGAGAATAGTTTATTGTGTTATTTTCTTTAGCTGATTTATTGTACATTTAGGGATTTTTTTTACTTGTTTTTTTTTCTTTAAACTCAATCAAAAGTTAAATGGTTAAATAGTAGGGTTGACATATTTTACGTTCTGGGTTTAAAAAATTTCACATATTTCCGCATTAAAATGTGGTTTATATTTATGTCTTAGCACTCCCAGGTAGCTTTATATTGATAAAATGGGTGAATTTCACTATTTGCTATATTAAAGTGTACTTCTTCTAGAGTACTTTATGTGACATAGTGAAAGAAAAGTTGACATCCAAGCCCTGCATAAGAATAATTTTGAAGAAGTAAGTATGTGTACCATTGGTGGTTTAATAAATAATGTGCACATGCACACAATATGATTAGTGTGACTTTTAATATTTTGATTAAAAAAAATTTTTGGCCATTACTATTGGGAAGGTTTGTATAAAATGATAGATAATTACTAAAATTATTAGGCAGCAAATAATTGCACCTAAATAACCCAGAGTAACATTTTAATATTACTTTTTAAATTATGAAAATTGTATATTCACATTTCAGGAATGAGAAAACAGGAACTACAGATACAAATTCACTCAAAATTTCCTCCCCGGAATTAATACAACCACTCTTAACATTTTGTTTTGCCTTATACATATGGATTTTCTTGGTTTGTTGTAATTATAGTATATTTATTATTTTTTATTCCTCCTTTTAAATGAAATATAATGTTTTAAACATTTCCCGCCGGTGCTGAGTCTTTGTAACCATTGTTTTAATGGCCTCACGTACTCAATCTAATGATGTATCTTAATTTACTTAACTGTTCCTCATTGTTGGATAAGTTATTTAAAAAATATTTTGACTTTTATAACTAACATGATAGTGAGTACTTTTGTGAATATTGTTATTACCACATTTGATATTATTGCTTATAGGGTATATTCTCATAAGTGGAATTCCTAGATATGACTTTTGTTTTTGGTGGGGAAGATTGGCCGTGAGCTAACATCTGTTGCCAGTGTTCCTCTTTTTGCTGGAGGAAGATTGTTGCTGAGCTAACATCTCTGTCAGTCTTCCTCTATTTTATATGTGGGATGCTGCCACAGCATCGCTTGATGAGATGGGGCATAGGTCCATGCCTGTGATCCAAATCCTTGAACCCCGGGCTGCCAAAGTGGAACGTGCAATCTTAACCACTACGCCACCAGGGTAGCCCCTAGATATGACATTTTTTATGTTTTATTTATTTTTTTTATTAAGGTTATAAAAGTTAACATCCTTGTGAAATTACAGTTGTACATCATTATTAGTCATGTTGTAGGTACACCACTTCACCCCTAGTGCCCTCCCCCCACCCCCCTTTTCCCCTGGCAACCACTGATCAGTTCTCTTTGTCCATATGTTAACTACCACCTATGAGTGGAGACATACAGAGTTCGTCTTTCTCTTTCTGGCTTATTTCACTCAACATAATACCCTCAAGGTCTATCCATGTTGTTGTGAATGGGACGACTCTGTCCTTTTTTATGGCTGAGTAGTATTC
Source organism: Equus przewalskii (assembly GCF_037783145.1). Classification (NCBI taxonomy): domain Eukaryota; kingdom Metazoa; phylum Chordata; class Mammalia; order Perissodactyla; family Equidae; genus Equus; species Equus przewalskii. The sequence goes on from NC_091831.1 coordinate 61,768,126, forward strand.
CATTGTATATAATACCATATCTTCTTTATCCAATCATCAATTGCTGGGCACTTAGGTTGGTTCCATGACTTGGCTGTTGTGAATAATGCTGCGATGAACATAGGGGTGCATGGAACTTTTGGAATTGCTGATTTCAGGTTCTTAGGATAGATACCCAGTAGTGGGATGGCTGGGTCATAAGGTTTTATGTTTTATTTTTTATGACATACACTAGCAAAGGATTTTCCCAAGAGAATATACCAGTTTACATTACCACCAGCAGGGTGTAAAACTATTCCATTGTAACATTCAGCATTATATATTATTTCTTTTAAAGTTATTCTATAAGTAGGGAAAAAATCATATTGATTACTAGTGAAGTTGTATATTTTCATATGTTTGGTTTCTAGTTTCAGAGTCATAATTGCTTCACATATTTTTCCCAGTTCCAGTAACATCAATTTTTTCTGTATAGACATTTTAGCCTACCTAACTTGATTCATGTACTCCATGTACTTTTAAACATAACAACCACACACACATTCTCAATGATGAATTTCTCTTTTTTTCTCATGTGCTCACTGATGCCTTCAAATTAATTGCTCTAGAGAGGGGTTAATATTGTGTTTGTACTCCATGTTATTATCCATGTGTATTGTGGAAGCACATATGGGAGCAATCTTGATAATTTCAAATGATAGATTATATGTAAAATATATGTTTCAAATATGTTTAAGTAATAGTTTTAAAGTCTGAGAATTTATATTTGGGTTGTGAATCTTTTCCCCCTGTAGGTTGGAAAAGAGACTGTTCAAACCACTGAGGATCAGATTTTAAAGAGAGATATGCCACCAGCATTTATTAAGTAAGTAATTAAAACCGTTTTCTATTGCTAAGCAGAATAATTTCTTGTTAGAAAAGAAAAGTGATTCCAGGATTTTTTTACCTTTTTGAAAAATATATATAAAGCTCTGTTTACAATTGAACTTTCAATTTTTTGTCTTTCGCCACTCAGGCTTCCTGCTGTTGATTTTATTCACTGGTCTTAGGCATTTTTGACATCATAATTTCTCAGAAAACCATTATTTCTGAGTTTTGTTTTCCAGAATGGAAAGGATTCAGAAACATTCTGACCTTAGCTTGCATGAATCTAAATTGTATTTTAAAACACCTTTGCTTGGGGGTAAGGGAATAACTGTAGATACTAAATTTAAAAAAAAATTATTGTGACATATTTCAGGAGCATTTTAAGTTATACTTACATATTGCCTAGTATTCCTGCAAATAATTTCCAGACATTTGGCCTCTGCTATGTAAAGCAAGCAGAGATACTAACTTTTGCTTAGCTAAAGCTTTTCAGGTTCTTGATTATGTTGTCTTTGACTAATGACTTTGTTATTTTTTTTCCTAAAGATTGGCACCTAAGCTAACAACTGTTGCCAATCTTTTTTTTTTCTGCTTTTTCTCCCCAAATCCCCCCAGTACATAGTTGTATATTTTAGTTGTGGCATGTGGGATGCCACCTCAGCATGGCCAAATAAGTGGTGCCATGTCCACGCCCAGGATCCAAACTGGCGAAACCCTGAGCCACTGAAACGGAGTGTGAGAACTTAACCACTCGCCACAGGGCCGGCCCATGACTTTGTTTTATATGGCAGTCAAGTCCTAAGTAAAAGTAAAGGCTGATGCATAAGACAATTAAAAAAAAAAAATAGAACCTCTACAAGTCAATAAGAATAAGTCTATGTAGTTAAAAAAAGGGGGGGGCGGGGCAGAAGGACTTGAATAGTCACTTCAAAAGAGAGGAACTCCAGATGAGTAAATCTATGAAAAGGTGCTGCATCTCATTAGTCATCAGAGAAGTACAAGTTATTCTTTTATAAACCCCTAAATTAAGAAGTCTGATAACAATAATGTCAATTGTTGATGAGGGTGTGGAAAAATTGGAAATCTCCTGCACTGCTGTTGGGAATATATATTGGTGCAGCCACTTTGGGAAACAGTTTGGCATTAGTAAAGCAGAAAACAGGCAAGTCCACTCCCAGGTATGTTTCCTAGAGAAACTTATGCCTATGCACACTAGGATCCATATAAAAAAATATTGATATCAGTATTGTTCATGATGACCCACTGGTCTATCTACAGTAAAATGGATGAAAACAATTATGGTATAGTCATAAATTGGAGTATTAATCAGTAATAAAAAGGAATGAGAGTTTTTCATTTTAAAATGGCTGATTTTGTGAATTTCACCTGAATTTAAAAAAAGAATGAATGAATCTCAAAAATAATTGAGGGAACTGAATGATAGGTAGAAAGATAAGATAGGGCGTAGGTAGGTTCCATTTATTTAAAGTTCAGAAACATATAGAAATAAACTATGTTGTTTAGGGTTACCTATTTATATAGTAATAAGATAAAGATGAGTGAGGAAATAATGATCACAAAAGTCAGGGTAATGGTACCTCTGGGAGGAAGGAGGAGGGTTATATTCAGGGAGAGGCACACAGGGGCTTCTAAAGTGGTGATAATGTTCTATTTCTTGACTTAAGTGTTGAGTTACATGAGTGGTGGTTTTATAATTATTCATTATATTATACAAATATTTTATGCAATTTTCTATATGTATGTTATATATCACAATTTTAAATAAAGCAAGAAATGTTCCTTTATTTTTATCCTCCTTATGTTCTATTATTTTCATTGAACAGATGCAAAATTTCACCCATACTGATGTCTTCTAATTTCTAACTTACTTGAGTGGGTGCTTCTACAGAACTATGTTTCTGTTAATTCTGCAAAATGTTCATATGTCAGGAAGTAAGGTACCAGAAGCATCTGTTTTTTGTAGAGCCTGTTTTGTGGGAATATCTTTTTTAACTTGCTTTCATTGGACTTGGAGACCTCTAGGGTTTCTTCTTGCTCTAACTAGTACGAGCCTACTTTGTTTGTGTGCCATTCCATCAGCATGGTAATATGAAGAGGAATCCTATGCTGTCAGTAAACATATTATAGTTAAACTTCAATTTACCTTATATTAAAATCACAGCTCTAGCTTGTACCCGTTTGTCCCTCACCCTGTGGAAGGTACAGAGTATAGTGAGAGATTATACAGGGGGTTTCCAAATCAGGTGGGTAGTTGGACTAGATGACTCTACATAAAGTTCTTTCAACCTTGACGTTTAAGTCTATGAATATCATTTGATTGGGAAAATAATTTTTTCGGAAACTCATTTCTGCTCATTCCCAGAAATATACCCTTAAAATATGGTATGTGCTCTCACAGCCTTCCTTGGGGATTTAGAAACATTAAGGAGTGTACCCTGGCTATAACTTTTTTCTTAAAGTAGGTAACGTTAAAACAAAACAAAACAAAACTTCATTGATCACCCTTGGTGGTAACAATGACACCAACCCTTACTGTGTTAATTGGGAATTTAAAGAAAAGAATTAAGCATTTATTCTGCCTTTTCAGAGCTTCTTAAAAGAATTAAAAATAGAACTACCATATGATCCAGCAATTCCACTTCTGGGTATTTATCCAAAGGAAATCACTAGCTCGAAATGATATCTACACCCCCATGTTCATTGCAGCATTATTTACAATAGCAAAGACAAGGAAACAACCTAAGTGTCCATCGATGGATGAATGGATAAAGACAATTTGATATATACACACAATGAAATATTCAGCCATAAGGGCCAGCCCTGTGGCCAGATGGTTAAAGTTCCGTGCACTCTGCTTTGGGGGGCTGGGTTCGTGGGTTTGGATCCCAGGCGTGGACCTACTCTGCTCATCAGCCATGCTGTGAAGACATCCTACATACAAAGTAGAGGAACATTGGCACAGATGTTAGCTCAGGGCTAATCTTCCTCAAGCAAATGAGAAAACGAAGATTGGCAACGGATGTTAGCTCAGGGTGAATCTTCCTCACCAAAAAAAAAAAAAAAGAAAAGAAAATCAGCCATAAAAATGAAGAAAATCCTGCCATTTGCAACAACATGGATGGACCTGGAGGCCATTATGCTAAGTGAAATAAGGTAGACAGAGAAAGACAAATATTGTATGATCTCACTTATATATGGAATCCAAGAAAAACTGAACACATAGATACAGAGATTAGTGGATGCCAGAGCAGGAGATGGGAGGTAGATGAAATGAGTGAAGGTGGTTAAAAGGTACACGCTTCCAGTTATAAGATAAATAAGTCTTGGGGATGTAATGTACATCATGGTGACTATAGTTAATAGTACTGCATTGTGTATTTGAAAGTTGCTAAGAAAGTAGATCTTAAAAATGCTCATCATGACAAAAAAATTTGTAACTATCCTGCCTTTCCTGTACAGACTTTATTTCACAGTAGCCTGATAGCCCTAGTTGATGAGGGGAATTCTAACCAATAAATGTGGAATAAATGACAGAATTAGAAAGTCATCAGTGCAGCTTTTAATGAAACAATTAATTTAGGTAAGGATCATCAATGGATGAAACCATTCAAAGGTTTTAACCTTTATTGTACCATGGGGGAAAAGCCTAATCTTCTTGGGGAGTCACAAAAAAACATTATGTTATGACCAACTGAAATATTTACTGAGCAGTGTTTAAAAAGCACATAACTGAAGGGCTTGCCCAGTGGCAAAGTGGTTAAGTTCGCGTGTTGTGTTTTGGTGTCTCAGGGTTCGCTGGTTTGGATCCCGGGAGCAGACCTATGCACCGCTTATCAAGCCATGCTGTGGCAGGCGTCCCACACATAAAAGTGGAGGAAGGTGGGCACAGATGTTAGCTCAGGGCCAGTCTTCCTCAGCAAAAAGAGGAGGATTGGTGGCAGATGTTAGCTCAGGACTAATCTTCCTCAAAAAGAAAAAGCACATAACTGAATATGTTACACTCTGAAATGTTACCTGAAAATAGCCTGGAGTGCAAAAACAGTATGGCTATGGTTGTCAAACACATTTGGGGGCAAATAAATATTCTGCAGATTAAAATATGATGGCTTTTTAGGCCTTTCTTTAGAATGCAAAATGAAGCAGAAAATAACTTTAGTAGACACCTTGACTGGGAAGGGGAGAGGACAGAGAGGGAAACAGATGGAAGCAATTAATGACATCCTTGGAACTATTGACTAGGACATACTTTTGGGCTGTTTGGTTGATGTTTTGAAGTTTCCAGGGCATGATAGACTGAAGCTTCCTCTGATAGCCACATTCACAAGGATTTCTACATAGTGTCTGCTTTGGCAACACTAAAGAATAAAATAAGTTTAAAAAATTTATTCTTAGATCAATTTCTACTCCTAAATATTAGAATGTCAGTGGTAGAGAAAACAGAAGACTCCTGGTCTGTAGACAGATTTATACCTAAGTAATCTGGTGTGTAATTAGATATTTTTCAGGGAAGGATATGACATTTACAGAATTTTTGACAGTTTCAGGATGTGGGGGTCTCAAAATCAAATCAAAATCTATTTGTGTGACTGGCAATTAAGGGCATATTGGAATGTTGGAAAGTGGTTTAATATCGGTTAAAGATTATATATTTGAGTTGTAACTGTCAATGAGGGACTTCCAATGCTCAGGTAATTCCTTATTGTAAAAGTGAGATCTAATTTAATATAGAGCAAGATTTGCATTGTCACAGAAAGACTTTTTCTTGGGTGGAGCAAAAGTTATCTGATCCCTGACTGCACTGGCAGATAGAGTTTACAATTTACTAATTTTACCCAAGATTTCATTAATAGCCACATGCTTGCACAAGAGGTATACAGTTGCATGATGATTGCCTTAGAAACTGCTACAATATTCATAGACTTTAGGAGTATAATGACAATGCTGTAATGTTAAAATATCTGTTAGACTCACCCTATAAGAAGTTATTTGTTCACCTCAGAAATATGAAAGATTATAATACTACGAAAAGCTAAACACTAACAAATTGGATAATCTAGAAGAAATGGATACATTCTTAGAATCATACAACCTTCAAAAACTTAATCAAGAAGAAATAGAGAATTTGAATAGACCAATCGCCAGTAAGGAGATAGAAACAGTAATCAAAAACCTCCCCCAAAATAAAAATCTAGGAATAGACGTCTTCCTTGGTGAATTCTGCCAAACATTCAAAGAAGACTTCACACCTATCTTTCTCAAACTCTTCCAAAAAGTTGAAGAGGAAGGGAAACTTCCTAACTCATTCTACAAGGCCAACATTACCTTCATATGAAAACCGGACAAGGACAACACAAGAAAAGAAAATTACAGGTCAATACTGATAAACATCAATGCAAAAATCCTCAACAAAATACTAGCAAATCGAATACAACACTACATCAAAAAGAACATACACCAACATCAAGTGGGATTTATTCCAGGGATGCAAAGATGGTTCATCATCCAGAAATCAATCAATGTGATACAGCACGTTAACAAAATGAAGAATAAAAATCACACAATCATCTCAATAGATGCAGAGAAAGCATTTGACAAGATACATCATCCATTTATGATAAAAACTCTGAATAAAATGGGTATAGAAGGAAAGTACCTCAACATGATAAAGGCCATAAATGACAGACTCACAGCTAATATCATACTCAATAGAGAAAAACTGAAAGCTATTCCTTTAAGAACAGGAACCAGATAAGGATGCCCTCCACCTTTGCCACTCTATTTAAGGTAGTATTGAAGTCCTAGCCAGAGCAATCAGGCAAGAAAAAGAAATAAAGGGGATCCAAATTGGAAGGGAAGAAGTGGAACTGTTACTATTTGCAGATGACATGATTTTATATATAGAAAACCCTAAAGAGTCCGCCAAAAAAATTTAGAGATAATAAATGAATACGGAACAGTTGCAGGATACAAAATCAACATACAAAAATCAGTTGCATTTCTATACACTAACAGAAAGCAGAAATTAAGAGAGAACAGAAAGAGAAATTAAGAATACAATCCCATTGGGGCCGGCCTAGTGGCACAGCAGTTAAGTTCACATGTTCCACTTTGGCGACCTGGGGTTTGCCGGTTCAGATCCTGGGTGTGGACATGGCACTGCTTGGCAAGCCATGCTGTGTTAAAGCGTCCCACATATAAAGTAGAAGAAGATGGGCACGGATGTTAGCTCAGGGCTAATCTTCCTCAAAAAAAAAAAAAAGAGAGAGAGAGAGAATACAATCCCATTTACAGTTACAACAGAAAGAATAAAATACCTAGGACTTAACTAAGAGGTGAAAGACCTGTACACTGAAAACTGTAAAACATTGTTGAAAGATTGAAGCAGACACAAAGAAATGGAAAGATGTCCATGCTCTTGGATTGGAAGAATTGACGTAATTAAAATGTCCATACTATTTTAAGAGAAGATTTTTGTCTCTTAACATAGACAACCAAGTTTCTGTGAGATAATCGTTCATATATGCCAGCTACTTTGCTGCATTTTTGACCTAGAGCAAGCACTCAAACTTTAAATAGTTTACCTTTGAACTTGCCACATTAAACATAATTGGGTACTACTGTTCTTCACAGACGTTCTCAAACAAAAATGATTTAAGTTTTGAGTTTTCTCAATGATGAACTCTGAGTCATTTTATTAACTTGCAGAAAAGTTCTAAACAGCTTGGCAGGGGTTTAATCCTTGGTTTGCTTTGTATACCCTTCGTGACTAAGAAATAAACTAATAAAACTTTAAACATGTAATGCTTTGGTTTCCATTGTCTATAGAGTAAAAATCAAGATTGAAAGTAACTCCAGGGGTTACTCACATTTATTGAGTGCATATTGTTGGATCAGATACTTATATATTTTCATTTTCTCATGTAATTCTGAGAACAACAACTTCAAGATATTAATAACTCCATTTTACAGATAAGAAAACTGAGGTTTGATAAACGTTAACTCATCCAAGGTTGCTTAGCTAGCTAGTGGTGGACGTAATTCCTGTTGGTGGTCTCGTGGCTTCCAAGTCGTGTTCTTTCCACAATCTGACCTTCTGAGAATTCATGTAGGCCACCCTTCTCTCTCTAGGCAGCACTAACATTACACCACTTTTAGAGGATAACAATTTACACTTTTTCTCAGTATTTCCGAGGAAAGACTGTTAAAGAAGTAATTTGTGATGTACTGCAGTGTCTTTCATCTTTTAAGCTGTAAAGAAGTTAAAGTCATAACGTTTTTTTTTTTGAGGAAGATTAGCCCTGAGCTAACATCTACTGCCAATCCTCCTCTTTTTTGCTGAGGAAGACTGGCCCTGAGCTAACATCCGTGTCCCGTCTCCATCTTCCTCTACTTTCTATGTGGGACACCTGCCACAGCATGACTTGACAAGTGGTGCGTAGGTCTGCATCTGGGATCCAAACCAGCGAACCCTGGGTTCAAAGTGGAACGTGGGAACTTAACCACTGTGCCACCAGGCCGGCCCCATAGAGTCATAACATTTAAAAGCTAAAAGGAATCATAGAGACTATTTAATCCAACTGCTTTATTTTATAGATGAATTGAGGCCGTTGGCTGCTCCACCCCAACCCTGCAGAACCAAACAGAAACACTAAAAGTAATTAGACACAAGTATTCCCTTATTACCTTAACTATTCCTATATGGGTCCAGTGCCAAATTAAGAAATTCTCAGGGTTTAAATTTTTTCCCTCACATCTATTTAAAATCTTTATTCTTTCTTTAGTAGAAGCAAAATAACCTTATAAAAATAGCTCCATTTCTTGAATACTTTTTTTATTTTAAAAGATTGTCACCTGCACTAACAACTGTTGCCAATCTTTTTTCTTTTTTCTGCTTTTTCTCGCCAAATTCCACCCCCCCTCCCCGCCCGTACATAGTTGTATATTCTAGTTGTGGGTCCTTCTAGTTGTGGCATGTGGGACGCCATCTCAGTGTGGCCTGATGAGTGGTGCCACGTCCGCACCCAGGATCTGAATTGGGGAAACCCTGGGCTGCAGAAGCAGAACGTGTGCAGAAGAGCGGCCATGGGGCCGGCCCCTTTGAATACTTTTTATGAGCTGGGTACTTTAAGTTGTGTTGTTTAATCTGCCTCATCTTGCAGATGAGGAAGCTGAGACTCAGAGAAGCCTGTTAACTCCTTCAAAGTTACCCAGGAGGTAAATGGTAGAGGAAGGATTCAGACCCTGAACTATATGACTCCCAGGCTTGTGCTCATTCCAGTATTCTAAAATTCTTTCTCACCCTTCTTTCTAAGAATCTCTGCTTATAATGTAATAGTTGTTGTGAGGCTTAAAAGAGTGAGACAATGTATGTGAAAGTACCTGGAAAAAAAAGACATTTGGTAATTATTAGCTTCCTTCCTTAGCTTCTGAATCTTTTTTTCCCTCATTTTCTTCAAATAAACTCAGTTACTTTTTAAGCTTTTCTCACAGAAAATTTTGCCCTAAACTTACTATGTCCTGTACTAAGACCTTTTTTAAAAAATCATGATTTTTTAAAATTTAATGCTCTTTCTGTATCTGTTGAAATGATCATGCGTTTTTTATTTATAAGATGGTTTCTGGTCTACTACATGATTATAGGTTTTCTGATGGTGAACCATCTTTGCATTTTGGATAAACCCTAGTTGGTTGTGGTTTAAAAAAGAAAATGCAGAGCTAATTTCAATTTGCTAATATTTTTAAAGGATTTTGCTTCTCTGTTCATGAGGGATCCTGATCTATAATTTTCTTTCCTGTTCTGTTCTTATCCAGTTTTGGTATCAGGTTTATTTTAGCTTCGTAAAATAAGATCTATTCCTAGTCTTTGAAACAGTTTACATAAGATAAAGATGATCTTTCTTGAAAGTTTGGCAAAACTTGCATCTAAAGAAAACTTTCTAGGTCTGGTGTCTTTTGGAGTAAGAAACTTGATTACTCATTCAGTTTCTTTTTATCGTCGAATTCAGGTTTTAAATTCATTTTTAGTTAACTTTGACAATCTGATACTTTTCTAAGAAATTATCCATTTTATCTATCCTTTTTTGTTCAGTATTATTTATTTCTGCCTTTTTTTCTTATCACTCTTTTAGAGATTTATGTTTTAGTTTTTTCCCCAAAGATCTATTTCATTAAATTCTTCTCTCCTACTTATTATTATTTTCTAAGTTTATTATTTGAATACCTTATTTTCAATATTTCAATCTTTATATTTAATCTTTCTTGTTTTTATTTTTTATTTTTTTAAAGATTGGCACCTGAGCTAACAACTGTGGACAATCTTTTTTTCTTTTCTGCTTTATCTCCCCAAATCCCCCCTGGTACATAGTTGTATATCTTAGTTGCAGGTCCTTCTAGTTGTGGCATATGGGATGCCGCCTCAACGTGGCCTGACGAGCCGTGCCATGTCCGCACCCAGGATCCGAACCCTGGGCCGCTGCAGTGGAACGCGAGAACTTAACGACTTGGCCATGGGGCCGGCCCCCTCTTGTTGTTAAATAGATGTATTTAGGCTCTTATTTTGCTCTAAGTCCTACTGCAAGTTTAGAAACAGCTATAGGTACTTTAATGGTTGTTCATCCCTAAATATTTTGTAATTTTGGTTGTGAATTCCTCTTTAACCATGTGCATTCTAAAGATTTTTAAATTCTTTTTACTATTTTTTTTCCTTTCTTCTTTTTCTCCCCAAATCCCCCTAGTACATAATTGTGTATTTTAGTTGTGGGTCCTTCTAGTTGTGGCACGTGGGACGCCACCTCAGCATGGCCCAATGACTGGTGCCATGTCTGCGCTCAGGATCTGAACCAGCAAAACCCTGGGCCACCACAGCGGAGCGTGCAAACTTAACCACTTGGCCATGGGGCCAGCCCAAATTTACTATATTTTTATTGTTATATATCTAATTAAGTGCATTGTGCCCAAAAGACATGGTTGGTATAGTATCAATTCTTGGAAATTCTTTTGTGACATAAGTAGTCAGTTTTGGTAAGTGTACTATGTGTGTTTGAAAAGAATGTATATTCTCTTTTGCTTGAGTACAGGGTTCTCTTTATATTGATTAGGTCAACATATAAATATTATTGATCAAACTTTTTATAACCTTACTATTTTTTCTGTTTGAACTGTCGGTTTATGATTGAGATATGTTGAAATCTCCTATAATAATTGTAGATTTGTCAATTTTCCTCATAATTGTCAGTTTTAGCTTTATATATATATATTTTTTATTTTTATTTTTTATTTTTTTGCTGCAGAAGATTATCCCTGAGCTAACATCCATGCCAATCCTCCTCCTCTTTATATGTGGGTTGCTGCCACAGCATGGCTGACAAGTGGTGTAGGTTCATGTCCAGGATCCAAGCCCATGAACCTGGGCCACCAAAGCAGAGTGCACTGAACTTAACCACTATACCATGGGGCCAGCCCTTTATCTTTATTTATTTTAAAGCAATATTATTAAGTGGCTAGAAATTTATAATTCTCCTGGGTCCTAAATTCTGTTAATTATTTTATTGTTTATTATCCTTTTTTAGAATGATTGTTGATTGATATTAGCCTACTGTAGGCTTGTATCTCCAGATTTTGTTGTTCTTTTTTTTAAACCATATTCTAGTTTTTGGCAATTTTCTTCATAAGTAAAAATATTCTCTTATTATTGTATCTATTCCAGTTCATTTTGTGTTTATACCTCTAGCTCATTTATTACATTGTGCTATAGAGCAGTGATTGTCAACTTTTTTCACCATAAGGAACTTCAAATAATAATAGTGAAACTTTTTATTATTAGTTGATTAAGAATGTATAAGAACGAAAGATAAAATGAATTTGTAATGTTTTAAAATAAATTTTTATTTTATTCATCACAACAGCATCCACATACATTTCAAACCTACTAGTATCCATAAGACACACTTGCTTATACGTTCATCTGTTTCTGCTGTAACCCGAGCATGGGATGGAGGAAGAACCATAGGAGCTGATGGACCTGTAGGTAGCAGAGTTCTTGACTGAACCTTGCATTCTCAGAATCTCCTCTTCCTTCACAGATGCCATATTTGAACAGGAGGTGAAGGAAATGGGGAGAAAGACTAGGACTAATCATTCAGGCTTTAAAGGATTCAAAGGTTGTGGCTCATACTCTACCTTTCAAATAAGCTCTTACCAAGACTTGAGGAGTGTATAGCTTGGGCAGCGGTGACACTTCTAACCCTCCCATTCCCAGGGTGCTGCTTCCCCTTCAGTTATCTCTTGGCTCTGGCAGAATCCTGTTTTGTTTGGAGGTTAAGTCAAAACTGGCTGCATACTCTCCTAACCTTATCTGAAATAGAAGAATTCAGTGAGCCCATGGTGTTTATATGTGTATTTTAGCTTTGTAATCTCAATATACATATTCTAGCAAAAAGAGTTTGGTGTTGCCTTTAAAGGGTTCTGAATGTTTTTAGCATGACTCATTGTGGTTTTTAATTTTAGTTTTTGGGTATACACATGCAGTGTCTTGTATTATCACTGAGTTATGACAGGAAAAGTAATAATTTGTGGATGAGGTCTGTAGGATCTTTAGGAGCACAGGGTTAGAACAGCATGTTGTAGTGTTATCATACTGTGTACACGTGGGTGAGTTGGTGCTGTGGACTTGCTACTTGAACTAGATTACAGCTTGTCATTGTACTCTGTGTTCCTGACTCCCTCCTAAACACTAACTTCTTATGGCCTCCACTCAGGTTTCTAGATGACTGATGGCTGAGGATCCTTGACTTTTCTCAAAATGGCAACGCCAGGAGCAAAGCATATTGGCTAGTACTTGGATGCCACAGAATGAATCTACTTTTGCTATTTTGAAGTAAAATTTGTGCCAAATGGCTAGTATTTAAAAGAAAATTTTATTTTCACACATCTCCCTGGGTCTTTTGAGATCATATATTATTTTTATTATTTTTTAATCACGTGTACAGACATGAAAAGATCTGAGAATGGAATGAAGTGATTAGAGAAGCAGTACTTCCTATCTGAGGGATACTAGAAAGGCTGAACATCAGTGGCTGGTGCCTGAAATTTCACTGGAGCTCATTCATCAGATTAACAATTTAAATGCTTTAATAGCTCGTGAAGGGAGAATTTTTGAGGCCTCATTTGTCATTTTCACTTATCAGACCTTTGGCTGTGGGTAGGCTCTAAATATGGGAAACCAGAGAGAGTTTGAGGGGCTGCCCCTTACCCTCATGCCCTGGTTTCTCAAACTCACATCTTATATTTATGAAGGGCCTGGACTTCAGTATTATCTTCAATGATACCATATATGTAGTCATAGATAAAAACAGGGAATCTTAAAAAGTTTTTATCATGCAATTATTGGTATGAAATGTGAACACTTAAATGTACCATCATGTTTATGATCCTGTTCTGGCACTTCTTCATTTTTAAATATGATGGGCTTCTCAAACTTGGAAGTGATCTGGGCCATTCTTGATCTTTGAGAGACCCTGCACCGATGGGAAGGGAAGGAAAGTCTCAACATAGGTTAAGAAGAGAGCAGGAATAGCCCTTCCAGTCAGTTTTGCCCGCCAAATAACTATGCTAGAGCCAGCCTAGTTGAAAATGGAGGTGCTGGGTGCAGTGGCCACAGTGGGGAAAGCCTCACCGACCAGCCAGTTGTGTTCTCTTTCTTCCTTCCACCTGTTTCCTTCACATCTCCCAAGTGTTATCTGTGCTTTGTGTGATTGGATATGCTTGTGCTCTGACCAACTCTCTCTCAAAAGGACAGATCCCAAGATGTAAACACCAGCTGCCTTAGGTGTGTTTCCAGGAAATCAGATTTTCATGTGTTCTGCTCTATAGCACTTCAGTCTTTAGCAAATAGGGTGCATTTTTTGTGTGTGACAGTATTTATAAGCTAAATGGCTATACCATCAAAGGTCAGGTTTTATTAAAACAGTGAATTTGATATAGCATAGTTGCCCCCCCCCATGTGTTTTTGGGGGGTGGGGTGAAAGTTTAACTTGTCGAATGTTTTGGAGAGCTTTTCAGTTTTAAAATAGGGCGTAGTATATGTCTACTCATCAGACTCATCAGACTGTCTCCTTTGTATTATTTTGTCCAAAGGTCTCTCTCCCTTTCCTCAACTAAAACAGTGATCTGGAATATGATGACTGATTTTTACAGCAGCAGATTGAGATTGTTTAGTTTCAGGGTGAGTGAGTTACCTGCACTTTGTGATAGTAGACTGCCCTCCCTAGTCAAACCAGGCATATTGCCAATGCATGTTAGTTTTTGCAAAAGACTCTCGTGTGTGTGTGTGTGTGTGTGTGTGTGACAGAGAGAGACACAGAGAGAGAGAGAAATTATTCCATTGGAAAAACAGCTCAAAGAAATGCTGTGAAGAGAATCATCTTTATAAGTAGTGTTGAGCTTCTGAGGGCAGGAGCAAAGTTGTCTTTACCTTCTCCATGTCAACTTTCCTAATCTCTCAGGTAAAAATGACTTCTCTCACTTTTATGTCCCCTCAGCATGTGCTGGACATATTTCTAGATACTAATTTGTATTTGTTTACATGTATGTCTCCTCCTACCAAAGTGGTAACCGTTTAAAGGTAGGGACTTATAAAAAAAAATCTTTCTATTTCTAGGACTCCTATGGCATGTAGTAGGTCCTGAATCTGTTAGCTGAACAAATATATGAAAGAATTAAACTAAAGGAATCTAAGCTTAGTAACTCATTTCTGGATGCAGTCTAGAAAAACCTTTAAAATGACTTGTGACAATCAATCTTTGCAATCTCTGAATCTGTTTTTCTCTTATTTTTCTTAAATAAAAAGTTAAGCATAAGTTTAAGGTGCTTGATTAATGATAATTGAAATCACGTGAAACTGAGTAGTTTGGAACCTTTACATCTCTTAAATTGTATCAAGTTATATCGTATGTAATTCTGGGAAGAATGGGTTAGTGAGTTATGAGTGAACGGATTTTGGGGCCCATAAGCTGTCATTGGCCCATTGATCTAAAGCATAAGAATTTTCTATTAATTTAGGTTGAAGACTCAAAGGCAGAGAGAAGACTTAACCTATGCTAGTTGATTGATTTAAAGTATGTAAATCAATATTATTAGTATGTAGTCAGGATATATAGTTATTTAGGAAACAGGCCTTATCCCTAATGTCATTCTGTAAAGTGCTTTTTAAAAAATTCAGAGTTGTATTAAAAAGTAGAAGATTGCTTTAAAAAGCCAGGCAGCTGCAATGTTTAAATAAAATCTATTTTCCACAGACAAGACAGACTCCGTCCTGTTTCTGACTACTGGTTAGTCATGGTGGGATTTGTTTGGCTTTTATGAGTGTCATTAAATTTTAATGTCAATAAGATCAGATGTCTTATTGTAGGAAAAAAATGGTATAGTGTCTGTTTTGGCATTATCATTTTACCACACAAGGGAACCGTTAGTGGAGAATCAAATTTGTTGCTGTAAACCTTTTCCATTTCATCTCTTTTTTTTTTCTGTTTCCTTTCTCCATGATAGTTATTCCTAACTCTCATTTAATTTTTGTTTTTTCCAAATTTGAAACACTTATGCAGTAACTGGATCCTTGCAAATAGCTGTAATGCGGCAGTTGAGTCCTATGATGCTTATGTTTGTTTGCTATAATTTCATCAAAGTTTATGTTACCTGGAAATAAAATAAAGTTTGTGACTTGATAAAGTTAATGATTTCTGTGGGCCAGATGATTTCATGATTGCCTGTATTTGTTGAAAATTCATTCATTTATTCAACAAATATTTATTGAGCTTTTATTATGTGTCGGGCATTGTATCCTCTGAATACATTAATGAACAAGATAGACGAGGTCCTTTGCCTTGTTGAATTTATAGTCTTGTGGGAGATAGAGAAAACAAAATTGAGAGAGTGTGATAAGTCTCATGGGAGCACGTAGGAGAGGAACTCATAGATTTGCGATGGTTTCCTAAAGTGTAAGAGGCATTTAAAAGCGTAGTCTAAGAGAACAAGTGGGAGTTAGTGAAGCAAGAGAGCGGGGAGAGAGAGGTATTTCAGTTAGAGGGAATGGCTCTAAGAAACCTTGAAGCAAGAGCTCAGCGTTGTTCACCTAGTGATCTTTAATGAGTGGTTGGCTGTTCCTAAAGGACTTTTGAAATACTTCTAAATATTTAAAGTTCTCATTGAAACATTTTTAAATCATAAGTTTAACTAGTTGCAAAGGATGTATTTTCTGCCATATTGTATATTATATGTATGTGTTAAGTATGTTTCCATGTAAATTTAGCTTAATTTATGGAAAACATCTTGCATAATCATTGGCAAAGCCAGTCTTCACTGTCTAACTAGCCAGCAAATCAAATTTACTTTTTCTAACTTCATTTTTTTTTAAATGATTATTATTATTCTTTTAAAGATTTTATTGTTTTTCCTTTTTCTCTCCAAAGCCCCCTGGTGCATAGTTGTATAGTCTTCCTTGTGGGTCCTTCTAGTTGTGGCATGTGGGACGCTGCCTCAGCATGGTTTGATGAGCAGTGCCATGTCTGCTCCCAGGATTCGAACCAACGAAACACTGGGCTGCCTGCAGCAGAGCACATGAATTTAACCACTTGGCCACAGAGCCAGCCCTTTCTAACTTCATTTTTAAAAAAGTTCTTGCTTTTTTTTTTTTTTTAAAGATTTTATTTTTCCTTTTTCTCCCAAAGCCCCCCAGTACATAGTTGTGTATTTTTAGTTGTGGGTCCTTCCAGTTGTGGCATGTGGGATGCCGCCTCAGTGTGGCCTGATGATTGGTGCCATGTCCGCGCCCAGGATTCGAACTGGTGAAACCTTGGGCTGCTGCAGCAGAGCGAGAGAACTTAACCACTCGGCCATGGGGCCAGCCCCCCAAAAATTCTTGCTCTTATGAGTTAATTATCTTTTAAAGATATTTAAATAGTAAGAAAAAATATCTACCCACATAGTTACCATTTTGTGCTCTTCATTTTTTCTATATATTCAAATTTGCATCTGTTATAATTTTGCTTCTTCCTGAAGGACTTCCTTTAATATTTTTTATAGTTCAGGTCTGCTAGTGATGAATTCTTTTAGCTTTTATATATGTGAAAAAGTCTTTATTTTGCCTTAATTTTTGAAGTATATTTTTTGGGGGTATAGATTTTTAGATTGACAGATTGTTTTTCTTTCAGTACTTTTCTCCACTGTCTTTCTGGCTTGCATTGTTTCCAACAAGAAATCTGTTGTTATTTTTTGTTTCTCTGTATATAAAGTGTCATTTTTCTGTGGCTGCTTTTAATATTTTCCCTGTATTATTGGTTTTAAGCAATTTCATTATGATGTGCCTTGGTGTAGTTCTATTGATATTTTTTGTGCTTGAGATTTATTAAACTTTTTGGACCTGGGGCTTTATAGTTCATTAAATTTAGAAAAAATGTCACCATTATTTCTTCAAATATTTTTTTCTGTCCCCTCTTCCTCTCCTTTAGGGACTCAAATTGCACACGTATTAGGCTGCTGGGAGTTATCCCGCAGCTCACTGATGCTCTGTTCATTTTTTTTCTTTTTTTCCTTTCTGTTTCATTTTGAAGTTTTATTGCTGTGACTTCGGTTTCGCTAATTTTTTTTCATGCACTATCTTATGTGCTAGTCACTAGGCTTTTCTATGTTTTCAAATAAGAACGTATAATTTTGGCTAAATATTTTAACTTTAAGTGATTTGTTCTATGTCTTTGTAAGTTACTTAGTGATAACATAATGGATTTATTAAATATGAGATTAGAGGAGATGATCTATTAGGTCCTTTTCAACTCTGTGTGGATGAATAATCTAATGAATGAATACATTTTAGTAGTACAAGAGGGTCAAGGGGAATATTTGGGTTATTCATTTGGGTTCCTCTTTTAAGTGATCTTCTCTCCACCCCTAAAAAACAGTCTTGGCTGCTTAGCTCGTCTATGTTACATTAAACTATATTAATATTAATCTATTAATAACTGCCTCAGTTATTAATGCCAGTGACATTTTAATTAACAACATAGTGTTATAGGGCTATTTTCAAACAGTCCAATGGATTTGTCAAACAAATCCATTTAGCTCGATGAATGAGAAATTTATCATTGCCTCATGCTTTTTTCTTTGTGTTTTCTCCTATTCCTTTTCTTCGTCTGATTATTAAATTTCACTTAACAACGGGCTTTGGCATTTTATTTTCAGCTGTTAAATCTGAAACTGTTGTCAAAGATTTCAGTTCTCTGTGTAGTGTCTTTTAACAGCAAGGTGCATAGGGTGAGGAGTAAGGAAACAAAGGAGTTACAGAGATATAGCAACCTAAAGTAAAAGGTCCAAAACATTTTCTCATCATTTTTTGTTGCCAGGAAATAGCAAAAAACAAGGGATTAGTGGAGTGAATGAATGAATAAGCTGCCCTTACTTGTAAATTTTAAAAGCTAAAAACTTAGGTTCTGTTATACATTGGTCTTGACTATTTTCCATGTGGGGAGAAAATGTGAATTTACATCTATTTACTGTCTTTGTATTTGCGTATGATATTCTTTTGCTTGGTTCTGCTAGTGGGTTAAATCCTTATTCCTCCTCACAGGGTCGAGAATGCTTGCACCAAACTTGTCCAGGCAGCCCAGATGCTTCAGTCAGACCCTTACTCAGTGCCTGCTCGAGATTATCTAATTGATGGGTCAAGGGGCATCCTCTCTGGCACATCAGACCTGCTCCTCACCTTCGACGAGGCTGAGGTAGGCAGTCTCTCTCCGACAAAATGCCTAGTCAAAAATAATAATGGAGGATTGATGATTGTTTAGGATGAGAAAATGTTGAATAGCTACACATCTGAATTACCACATTTTCTACTTATTGTTCACTCACTTGACTGAATACCCTGAAATATATTTTCAGGTTCGTAAAATTATTAGAGTTTGCAAAGGAATTTTGGAATATCTTACAGTGGCAGAGGTGGTGGAAACTATGGAAGATTTGGTCACTTACACAAAGAATCTTGGACCAGGTTAGTCATATCCACTTTTTATAATAAAAATTTTTATGGATTGTCCTTGTTTGATCAAGAGGAAAGGAACACTCCCCCCTACTTTTGTAGAAGGTAGGTAATGATGCATTGGGCTTTTAGGTGTCTCTCCTCTGCTGATGGAGTTATGCTGTGCTTCTACTGAGGAGATATCATTGTCTCTGAAAGCTGAATCTGCTTTCTGTCCTGTCTAATGAATTAAACGAGACATTGCAAATGTTGCTGGAGAGTGTAGGAGATACTTTTCTATTACTGTAATGCTTAGGGCCACCCTGAATCCTGACCTCTCCATTCCACATTATACAGCATTCCTTCACTGTCTCCCAGCTGGCCTATAGCTCTTGCTAATTAGCCCACCTACTATAAAGGATGCATGCCCTAGCCCAAGCTGCATAATATAATCAGACCTAGAAGAAGAGAAGCGCTACTCTGGCTAATTCTCATTTTGAAATGATTGTTTAGTCGTCTGATAATTGAATATTCAAAATATATGAACAGGTACCAGCTTTTGATGTTATAGACATATAACATGAACTTGAGGGTCCTTAAAGTATGAATGAGACCAATGACAAGACACATCAGATGTTTAACTGGTTAGTATTAAAGATCACATACCACCTTATGAAATTCTTTTGTTTTACGTGAAATGATTTTTATTAACAGTATTTTTGTAAGGTTCTGGTGCAGTCATTCTGTAAACTTACAGCAGTTAAGAATTTCTCTGAACCATCACTGAAGATCACCAGGAAATGGCTTTAGAGCAGTACTCTTTAAACTTTCTTATAGCACTGGGAGAAAATTTTACTTCTTCAAATGAAATCTTATGCAGAGTCCCAACATATAAAAGACAAAAATAGAGCTACTCTGGGGCGGCCCCACCTTTTCTATCTTCATTTGGTACTTCTTGACGATCTGTGAACTACTTACGAAATCCTAAGAGCAGTTTGAAAATCAAAGCTTTAGAGAATCACATAGCACCTTTGAATAATAACCAAAGTAAACAAAAAGGGCTAGCAGGCTGATTCCAAAACACCAGATGCTTTCAGATGCTCTCATCACTATAATTATTTTTATAATATTTTATTTGTTTCTAATTATACAAGTAGTACAT
Source organism: Equus przewalskii (assembly GCF_037783145.1). NCBI lineage: Eukaryota > Metazoa > Chordata > Mammalia > Perissodactyla > Equidae > Equus > Equus przewalskii. The sequence goes on from NC_091831.1 coordinate 61,788,156, forward strand.
GCTTATTTTGGATAAATTGGAAAGTACAGAAAAATATAAAGATGAAAACAAAACACATTATTGCAATTCTTAAGATTCTTTTCAGTCACTATACTCTTAATACTAAGTTCATTTGAGATTCTTACATACGTAGGCGCAGTGGCCAAGTACATGGCCTGAAACCTGTATACATGGTAGCCAGGAAAAATATTTTTTTCCTACTTGTGAATTTACTTTTTACAAATATATATTTATTCATTTCAATTTTTTTATATTTATGAATGTGTATATGTCAAATGTGTGAAAATTATGTCACATTTAGGATTTATATTTAATAAATTACTTTTAATGAAAAGATAAAAGTTGCATTAAGTTAGAATTTTCCTGAGAAATTCTATCATCGTAAATGCTAGAGTCCAGTGATAGGATCTGTTGTTTAAATAAGTGTGAACAATCAGTTTGGACTTTCATAGTAATTCATTAATAGATTTAGGCTCAGAAAGGCAGACTCTGGATTGTTTCACTACTCACCCTGCCCAATTTATTCCTTATGCCCCAGGAATGACTAAGATGGCCAAGATGATTGACGAGAGGCAGCAGGAACTAACTCACCAGGAGCACCGAGTGATGCTGGTGAACTCAATGAACACCGTGAAAGAGTTGCTGCCAGTTCTCATTTCAGGTATTTTCTGCCTGTACTTTATCTTAGAGAAAAAAAAAAAATGTTAACATATTCTAAACTCTGATGTTCATTTTCTTTTGTTGCATGGTTGCATGTCCTTCAGCCTGGGTAAAAATGAGACCTGATGGATTGAGTATTACCTGATGACTGCAGCTGATTGGCTAAGAACCAGTATTCATTTTCTCTAATGCTCTCCTCCTGCTCTTTGTTTGAAACTGCCCTTCTGTTGCCTAGTTCTGTTCTTGTTAAATTCTAATAGGTTCTTTTTCCAGGAGGTGGAATCTCCTCTAGAATCAGTAATCTGGGATGTATGAATTTTGACACCTTTATTTGTGTTATAAAAAAACAATTAGGAGCTAGAATGGATATTATGGAGTACTGTATGATAAAGAAGTGAACCCAGAATGCTTTTCAGTGTTGTGTTAACACAGTTTTTCCTAAAATATATTTAACTGTTCTCTACATTGTAGAGCTGATGGCCTACACCAACTGGGATCACTTTCCCATTGAAAAGAGTCCAGAAATACAAACATCGTGGCTACTCTCTCAACAAGCAAAAGGGAGTTATGCTTATTGAGTGTCTAGTATGTACAGACACCTCATGGTTTATGTAGTTATCTTAGTCAAGTTGTGGTTTGACTGTTTAACTCTCAGAAGGCAGCTTTATTTTCAGAATCTTTTTTTTTTAAAAGATTTTATTTTTCCTTTTTCTCCCCAAAGTCCCCTGGTACATAAGTTGTGTATTTTTAGTTGTGGGTCCTTCTAGTTGTGGCATGTGGGATGCTGCCTCAGCCTGGCTTGATGAGCGGAGCCATGTCCACGCCCAGAATTCGAACTGGCGAAACCCTGGGCCGCCAAAGCAGAGCATGCGAACTTAACCACTCGGCCACGGGGCTGGCTCCTATTTTCAGAATCTTATGAGGCATGTCACTGTGACCCCCAACAACTGCCTTCCTGCTTTGGCATTTCAGGTAGTAACTAAAAAAGGAGATATGTGAATGTAAGAGTTCAGAAAGCCCTTACGTGAACTAGAAAACAAAAATTTGATAATAGAGTCTTATAATCTCTCGGAAACAGTGAGGCCAACTGATCCATGTGGCAGAAAGATTGTTGGGAAGAGGATTTCTTCCTACTCTAGGTAACTCGATGAAGTGTTGATTAATCTTTATTTTTATAACTTTAATTATTTCATGGAAAGATACTCTCTCCAGTGTTTCATATTACTATTATTTTCTTATTCCTCTCTTTTGGGGGTTAGAAAGTCCCTGCTACATGTTGAGAGAAATCCTGCAAGATAAACACTTTGGGAATCTTTCATCGAGATTGGGGGCAGCAGGATACTCCACTGATGGTTTTACTGACTGTTTTTATCTTGTCCCATTAGGCTTGTGTTAGAGGGGGCCAGTGTTAGGGCTGGGATGATAACTGATTTAGGACACTGGATATTTTGTGATTGTAGGTCATCAGTACATGCACGTTAAATTAGTTCTGTGATCATGCTTGGTGATGTTTTGTACGTTGAGTTTTCTTTACAATGACAGTTGCTGATGTAGGAACTTTATCGGCAGATTTGCAGTGTTTGTTTTTATATTCTTTTTAAGACCTTAGAAGCCCAAAACATGTGTTCAAAGTGTAGAACATTTTGTGTGATATTGTTATACAACAGGATTAAATTCTAAGCTTATTTTTTGATCTTTTATTTTTATAGCTATGAAGATTTTTGTAACAACTAAAAACTCAAAAAACCAAGGAATAGAGGAAGCTTTGAAGAATCGCAATTTTACTGTAGAAAAGATGAGTGCTGAAATTAATGAGATCATTCGTGTATTACAACTCACTTCTTGGGATGAAGATGCCTGGGCCAGCAAGGTAAGTGTTATTGGAGGAGAACTAAGCAAAATCCCAAATTCTCCCCTTCTGGGGGTTTGATTGTCGTATATAGTCATGTGTTGCTTAATGATGGGGATATGTTTTGAAAAATGCATTGTTAAGTGATTTCATTGTTGTATGAACATCACAGAGTATATTTATACAAACCTAGCTGGTATAGCCTACTATACACCTAGACTATCTGGTACTAATCTTATGGACCACCATTGTATATGTGGTTCATTGTTGACCAAAATACTGTTATGCAGTACATGACTGTATTTTATCTTGTAATTGTGTGTAGAATAAGACTGTTCAGACATTATGAAAGTAATTTCTTCACTTTTGTTTCATGGGTTACTTGCTACTTTTTCAAATTTCCTTTGCTACAAGGTAAAAAAAAGAAATAGTTATGTGGGATGAATGTTGGTTAAAGGCTGAGATGTGTAGCTTTGCCTTCATGCTAGAGTCTCATGGACTGGGCTGGTGGAGGAATTCTGGTGTGATGTATACTCCTGTGGGTGGGAGCCCTACCTTTTTCATGGGTGGTTGTTACTAGGTGACTAAGTAAAATACAGAATATGCCTGTGACTAAATTTTATGGAAAACTTTTCCGTAACCAGCCTTTGACCCAGAGAAATCTACAGAGGGAAACTGTTGGCATTTCTAGGTGTGTCCCTTCGTCATTTCGTTTTCCCTAAGGAGAGCTTAATTAAAATATTAGTTTTCACTTTTGTCAGTTAGTTTGAGGGGATCCCTTTACCCTTTTCTAGAATTTCTTCTTGGACTCCAAAAGAGTTGATGGGTTCCTTCTAGAGCCCAGCAGCTGTGGTTTTGTGTTGCTGCTGTTCTGGTCTGCTTCTCCCTGTCTAGTGACTATCTTGGGGAACAGAGACACTTGGGTTTACACTTTCTGTGTAGGAGCCCAGGATACAGGTGGTGGGGCGAACACACTGTCTCCAGGATCCAGCTTCCCCATGTGTGACCCAAATGTTGTCTCTAAGGCTACCCAGCAGGCTGGTAGCAGACTAAAGAGGGGATTTTTGTAGTGTGACTTCCACTGGGTGCTGGTAGGGCTATGTTTGTCCTCCAGGATACTTGTAAGGTAAGATCAAAGCTGGGGCCTAGGGGCTGGCCCCGTGGCCGAGTGGTTAAGTTCGGGTGCTCTGCTGCAGGCTGCCCAGTGTTTCATTGGTTCGAATCCTGGGCGCGGACATGGCACTGCTCATCAAACCATGCTGAGGCAGCGTCCCACATGCCACAACTAGAAGGACCCACAACGAAGAGTATACAACTATGTACCGGGGGGCTTTGGGGAGAAAAAGGAAAAATAAATATATAAATAAAATCTTTTAAAAAAAAAGCTGGGGCCTAAAATCACCAGCCCTCTCTCTTGTTGCCCAGAAAGCGCATCTAAATATGCAGAAGAAATTAGTCAGCTTATTTTAACTATGGATTTGTTTACAGAGACACGAAGTTCTTGAACAAGTTCTAAGACTGTATTTTAAATCTATATGGTAAAATCATTTTAAGTCTTTGATATTTTACTTAATTTTGCTTTTGCATATTTAACAACTTTCACTTCCCTGTTATGACTTCTTTATGCATCTTTTTTTGTTTTCTTGTTTGTTTTATTCTTTTTCTCACGTTTAGAAGGTAAGCTTTTTCTTGCCCTCTAGTTTCTTTTTCGCTTAAATAGAGAAAAAGCATGTCTGTGAGGTTTTCTTGTGCTGTGTGCTGTGCCTATTCTGTGTGCCGGTGTGTAACACTGTGCTCGAATATGTGTCAGAATATAACTTAATATGGGACTTGGGGCTGTGCTGCGCAGACTGACTCTGGCTCATATTGAGCTGTTTCTTTGGGGAAAGCAAAAGGAAAGACATTATTATGGGATATCAGGCTTTCTCTATTTGGTGGGTACTTTTATCTCTTTGACAGGCTCCTGAGAACTGTTCTCGCCTGGTCATTCTCACTGACTTCATTTGAGGGGCAGATTTCCCCAGGTAGCTGGTGACTCTTAAGTTACCTGTGGACTCTCTCTTAGGAAAGGAAACTTTCAGCTGATGCTGTCTCTGTATTTGCCTCTCCTACCAGTCTTTTTTGCAGGGTATGGAATTTTGCTTTTGGTGATGTATCATTGAGGTTTTCAGCCATAATCAAAAGGGTAGGCTAGAGAGTTTAGATGGGGCACCTATCCTTCACACTAATCCTAGCCTTCAAAATCAAAAGGAAAAAAGTAAGGTGTATCTAAAGTTTTTCCTGACTTCAATCCATAGCTCACTGCATGTTCTGCTGTCTAAGCTGTGAATCAGCCATAGTTCTTCATGACCTCATGTTCCCCTAACCTGATCTCTTTCCTTATTCTCTCGCCTTTGCTTCTGGCAGAGGAGAAATAGTAAAAAGGAGAAGCAGGCATTGAAGTCTGAATATTTCTCTGTTTTCGGCAAGGAAAAGTCATACATCATTTAGTAAATTGTTAGTAAGCTTTATTTTGCCCAAGTGCCATTGAGAGCTGCTGCTTTAAAAAAATTAGTCAGTTGAATTTTTCGGGATAAGGATTAGGCACTTGGGGGGATATATAAGGGAAATAGACCTGGTCCCCATGGTGTACAGTCTTGTAGCTGTTTTAGTTTTATGCTGACCTTGAAGGAACCAGACTGCTAGGATGCTGCAAAACAAACTACCATAATGAAAGAAAGTAAATAAGATTAGTTGTGCTCAAGTACATAATGACATCAGAATGAACAAGAAATGTTTATTTTTTAGCTTTATTTTGCTTTTGTTCTACATTTACCTGGTTCAAAAATCAAAATGCTATGAAAAAAATACATGACAATCTCCCTCCCGACTCAATCACCATCCACTCTACCTCCCCTTAGCCTCTAAGAGTAATTGTTTTATTACTTGGTAGAATATTTAGAAAAAAAATTTTACCTTGACAATGGAAATTGGTAAGTAAGGTTTTGGTTATTTTTCAGTTTAGTAGCATTATGCATCTTTCGTTTCTCAGTTGTAAGCAGTGAATTAATCAGACCATGACTGTCTGTGACCCCTGGGTTCCCATTCTGTTTAATACTACGGTATCTTTTACCTCCTCTGCCCTACCAATAAAGAATTAACCTTGTCTTACCATACTTGTTTCATGCTTCCCCACTGGTGCAGTTTTCTCCTGGAAAGTGGTGGTTCCTCTAGAAAAGTGGGGGAAGAAAGTAAGTGGAAAAAATTCTTGGTAAAAGTGCGTCTTGCCAAATAAGTTAAGATTTTAAAGAGGCAATGCAATAGCTGATTATTTTACCTTTCATACCAACACTCAAATTGCAGATTTACAAATTTAAAAATACTTTGACTTTAAATACTTCATTTCATTTTGAAAGTAAACATTTTCCCCTCCTTAAAGCAATAATCGTCTTACAGTGATCATTAAAAAATAGTTTAGCATTTTTGCTGGGAATACATTATGAAATAAAAGAATTTGTGAATTAAAAACAATTCTAATTCCACCCTTTGTAAATTTAGCAATCTATATTTAATCTTTCTTTTTTGTATTTATGTTACCTGTATCTTGAAACATGCTGAGAATTGAAAGGAAATGAGAAAAATTTAAAAAGCATTTCAATGCTAAGAGTTTCTGAACCCTGCATAGGGACTCCTGCAGCCGTACCTTGAGTGATTAGATACTATTGTTCAAAGTTAGTTCCTGTGGGTCTCCTCCCACTCTGGGCCTGGGCTGGTGGGCGAAGATGTAGTGACTGACTCAGAAGTCTTGCATAGATTACTCCTCTCTACCAAAGGAGGAAGTATTGGTTAGAACATGCAATCCTGTAATACTTGCCTTTACAGCAGACCATTGGGATTTAAGGGTTGATTTTTATTTCATTTTTGAAAAAATAATGTTGTATGTGAACTTTTTATGAGTCTTCTAGTGTTTTATTTTAGCAGCTAATGCAATGAAAGATTTATCCCTTGGAGTTTGAGTTAAATAGTTAATTTAGTTAGGCATTTATGATATTTTATCCCCTCCCCACAAAAAGGAGAAAAGCCCAAAATGTTAAAGGACTTGACATTTCCCTTCTGATCCAAGTGATCTTTTTAGTTGGTACATCTGAAATGCGTTTGTGCACTCACAGGTAGCATAGAATTTTAGAGCAGGGAAGGTATTCTTAGAGATGAGGAACTGAAGCCTGGAAGGGTAACTTGCCTGAAGTCTCAGGCTAGACGACTTGTTCTTCTTGCTTAAATGTAATTTGTAAGATTTTGTTCTACTGCCCAGTCTATTCTTTCCAGAAACATCCTTGTTTAAAACACTGATTTGTGGGTGGAAATGTGGTCAGGAATGGAATGGAGTGGGAAGAGTGGGGAGGGAGGTGTTTGTGGACAAAGGGAGAGTAGATTAGGCAGTGAGAGAGAGGCGGTTCTTTGCCTCATATTTAAAATTTTCAAGAGCCTAGGGTTGCAGGACCTTTCTTTTTCTGCCGCAGTTCCTTTTGATTGTCTGTTGGAGGAACTCACTGGTTCTCAGTATTATTCAATGTTCTTTAGGTCTAATTCTATATTAAATTTCAGAGGAAAGCGTGTAGAAAGGAGTTCTTTTAGGTTGTCCTTCTACCTTTTGGTATGTGTGGGAGAGTGCCAAGGCACTGTGGTTTTTTCATTTAAAACCTAGACTCATAAAAGTTTTATAATAAAGGGGACTATAGGGGCCGGCTCCGTGGCCGAGTGGTTAAGTTCACGCGCTCGCTGAGGCGGCCCAGGGTTTGGATCCTGGGCGCAGACAGGGCACCACTCGTCAGGCCACGTTGAGGCAGCGTCCCACATCCCACAACTAGAAGGACCGGCAACTAAGATATACAACTGTGTCCGGGGGGGGGGGTTTGGGGAGATAAAGCAGGAAAAAAAAAATAGATTGGCAACAGTTGTTAGCCCAGGTGCCAATCTTTAAAAAAAAAAAAAAAAGTGGTTAAAAAAAAAAAAGGGGGACTATAGGCGGAGGGGACCAGAAACCTGCCAGCTGTCCCCAAAGCTGCATGACTAGATCTGGTTTCTTTACATTCTTAAAAAACAATAACAAAAAACCAGAGAAGAGATTGGTAGAGACTTTTCTCTTTCCCAAATTTGGGATTTTATAGAGAAAAGTACTCAAATGAAGTTGCAGGTTTTTTCTCTTCTATTTCATACCCAGATTGTACTCTGGATACTTAGACTTACGTGACAAGGTTTAACTAAAAGCTTTGTACATAGTATGGTTGAACACAAGGGTTGTGATTATTTTCACTGTTTATAAATATGTCTCAAAATTGACTTCTAGTCCTAGTTGTTTAGTGAATTTGTTTATATTAGATCCAGTGTTCTTATACTTCTTTTGTTGCTTATGACAGAATTCTGTCAATTCCATAATCAATACTGCCCTTCAAAAGAAATATATATGAGATTCTTAGGAGACCAAAATATTTGTTCCCATAAACATTTTTGTTTTTAATAGATATGACATTAAAATGTATTGTGTTTAAATGATTATTTACAACTTGCTCTGTTCCAGAAAGAATTTAAGGTGGCCCTTTCAGTGACTGCTTTAAATCTCCAAAACTGTCTAAAATTCATGCTATTGAAAACTTGGGTAACTAATTGCAATTCTCAGTTTAAAAATGCAGCTTTATTCCCAATTTACCATTGATTCTTTTTAGGGGAAAATGAGCATCTCTCTTAATTTTAACTTCTTGATGTTGTCACATCTCCCACACAGGAGTAAATTACTCACATCCTGAGAGTCAGATTCTTTCTTTGAGGTGTGGTCACCATTCACACTTTATTAGGGAGGAAAAAGCAATGATTTTTGAGGATACTGAATAGAGCAAAGCCAGTTTTTCCATTGTGTTTCAAATCATTTTTGGGCAATGGAGAATAAAAGCAGTCATTTAGGTTAGGGAGGGTTATGAATTTTATTTCTAGAGCTGATTTTCTGGGCAGTATTGACCAAAGCCAAAATCGACAAGGCAAAGATTTGCTGACTATTATAGAAGGTTAGTGGAATCTTTGGCAACTTTCTTTGGTAAAAGAAAAAAATTCCTCAGTTTCATCTAACATAAAATAATGAGGTTTGTTGTCAACAAACCTGAGATCAAATTAGATTCTAGGACTGAACCCCTGTTTCTTCATTTGTAAAATTTAATTACATTTAAATTTGAAGTTCAATGAAGTAATTGAGGGAAAAAACCGACTAAAACAAAACCTAACATGCAGGAAATGCTCAATTAAAGTTAGTTTCCTAACTAGTAGCCTTTAATGCTAGAGTAGACACTTAAGTTTCTGATCTTTGTTTCCCCTTAAATTTAGATTTTTGAAATTAGTAAATATCTATTGTTTCATATAAGTGTGTTGGAAAAATGGTTATTAACAGATTTTAAGTTAAGTATTTTTACATGAATATCATTTCTCTTCATCAGAATGTACACATGCTTCCTAGGTGAGAGATTGTGAATTTTTTTAGTCTGTACCCACACAAAGTCCTATAATTCGTGTTTGATCCTAAAGGCTATCCAACTCTGAGGTTGGGAGTTGCCTGAAACTCTCTCTAAAGAGCTCTTGATTTTGGCTTTGCTATTTTGGATTTAAGCTCAAGTTGACTTTTGAAGGCAGAATTTTCTGTAGAGATAAATGTAGAACAAGATGGAAGAGGAGCAGATATTTAAATTATTAGAGAATCAGAGCACTTAAAAAATGCCACTTGTCTACTTGTGCTAATTACAAATGGATTTTGAAATAGATCCTCCTATGACTCTGCCTTTTAGACTGATATAGCACTACCATAATTCCATATAACTTGATGATAATACTATTTTATTTCCATTTTTTCAGTAATTTAGTTCGCTTCTCTTTAGCTGCTGTGATTGAGATTTGCCATTTAGAGCCTTAGATCGCCACGGTTACAAGAGTAGAACAACCTGTATCTGTTGAGATGCAGAAGAAAGGAATCCAAAGCTGAGAGTCCTATAATTTGAATAGGTACTTTGGAAAAGCTGGGGTCAGGCTGCTGACCTTATATCTAACTATGAGTGCTCCCAGGGCTTATTTGTGCTTAGTGCTGGGTCTCCTTTGAGTTGGAAGTAAGGATGCTCCTGGTTCCCCCCTGTGGAAAACTAGTGGTACAACATATTTAAGAACCCCAGTTTTGCAAGACCGGAAATTGACAAAAGGTAGGGATTTAGGGCATTGCCTAGAATTTCAAAGGTTAACTCTGTGCTTTGATGGATGGACTCTGTAAGAGCCAGTTCCTTAGAGTAAAGGTGAGATAGGCTATCTTTTAAGTTGTTAAATAGAGACTTAAGAAGTGGCCAGTCTGTCAGTTGTGAGGATGGGTACATGGCTATTTGTTATATTGTTCTCTGAATTTTTCTATATTTTTAAAACTTTTATTAAAATATATTTATATTTTTAAAGTGACTAGCCTGTTGTTTCAGCTTCTCATTTATGCTAGCCATTATGAATCCTGAATGTAAACGTTAAATTGAGACCCACTTATTTTATCCTGCCTCTTCTTCCAGGTTAGGGATGGTTACGGGAACTAAGGATGATGCGTGGCAGGGAAGGCCAGAAAAAGACTTCTTTCTTGTATTACATTTAGTGGTTTATTTGTGGAATTAAAACTAAATTGCTAGATTAACATTTTTAATTTTTTCCAACCAGTAATTCCAAGTTTTTCAGATTAATTAAATATAGTGAAACATTATCCAGTAGGTGTGTATTTCAAAACAAGATGTAAAAGAACTGTGATTTGTGGCACCACTTGCTAATGAGGCTTCCCTGAAGCTGGGAGGGCTTTGGCAGGGCTAAAGTAGATGAATGTTGACTAGTAGAAAGTCTAATAATGAAGCATGTGACAACAGGGCTTTTTCCTGCTGAAGACATTAAACATCTTTTGGCTTGAGCAATTTTACCAATTTTCACAGTTTGGCAATAGGGAGACCAGGAAAGAGAATAGAATTAACTGAAGATTTGCATGCAAGACGCTGCATTTTGACAGAAATAGGCGTTATGGTGTGATGAGAATATTTTTTAAGGCTGTTGTAGGACTACCTTAGCTATTGTATGTTGTAACTTCTTCTCTGTCTTACTTTGTATCATAGTATCTCAATTTTTGCAAAGAAAATAATCGTGGTATTTCTCTTCAAAAGGACACTGAAGCCATGAAGAGAGCATTGGCCTCCATAGACTCCAAACTGAACCAGGCCAAAGGTTGGCTCCGTGACCCCAGTGCCTCCCCAGGTAACCCTCTGCTTCTACTTTTCTGTAGATACAATAAAAAGCTAAAAACCAGGCAAACAAAAGAAATAAAGAAAGAAGTCTTTCCATAATCTCATAATCCTGAGATAACTAGTACACTATTTAGGGACATACTCCATTCTCTGATAGTTTTGACTAATTGAAGCATTACTAGTTTTAAAAGAATGAAGAGTATAGAATAATCACCCCTATTCATGGAGGAATAAACCAAGCTGAACTGGGCATTCTTTGCCGAATTATTGGTTCACCCCTTCCCTGACTCAGAAAGGTAATTATTTTGAATAAAAACTCTTCTCTTCTCATTCCCATTGGGCAGATTTCCATTTATGTCAATAAAGTAATTAAGCAGATTAAATGATGATGCCAATAAGAATTGGAAAGTAAAGTTGACTTATATAAACAGATAAGACCCAAATAGGTTATTAAGCTAGGCTTTATGGATTTTCTAATCTAATATTTATTCAGTTTTAGATTAATATTTGAATGAAGAGCCTATTGGAGGGAGGTTTGTAGGTGCTAAGTACTATGAAACTGTTAGGGCCTATTTTCGTCATCCATATTCTTACCACAAGCTGCTTACTATCTCCAGATGGATATGGTTCCACGTATATCTTTTTTAGCAGTATCTGTGGTTGAAACCTCACCCTGTGGTTGTAAGGGCACTGCTTGGCTGTTAGCTATCAGATGTATTGCCTTCTATTCACTTGTCTTATTGTTTAAAATCATCTGTTCCTTCATGAATGAAATGACTTGTAAAGCATCCTCTCTAAATAATTAATGTGTCAACAATGTAGATATTGAATATCTTTTTATTTTAGGGGATGCTGGTGAGCAAGCCATCAGGCAGATCTTAGATGAAGCTGGAAAAGTTGGCGAACTCTGTGCAGGCAAAGAACGCAGGGAGATCTTGGGAACCTGCAAAATGCTAGGACAGATGACTGACCAAGTGGCTGACCTCCGAGCCAGGTAAAGTTCCTCTGCTCTTAGCAGAGCAGTAGTGGGTAACAGATAGGATCTCCTGCCTGATAGAATGATTCAGAAAGCAGGTTTCTAGTTCTCTTTGTCTAATAGATAACATAGATATCATAATCTACTAATTCTTTTGAAATTGAAGTGAATTTTCTCTTTGCTGAACTTTTAAAATATGCAGATGCCTTGTAATAAAGTTGAAGTTGAAATAGAAATCTGGTTTTTTAATTTCTAGCCATTGGCTTATGAAAAATAAGAGGCAAGGAGTAGATATCTTTTATGAAGGATGGGTAGAAAGAAACAGAAAGAATAAAGACATTGGAATGATTTCATATCACTTTTAAAATCAGCTAAATAGATTATCCTCTAAGTTGGTCATTTCTGGGCTCTTTTGAGTTTCTATTTCATCACTGTTCATTTGATTGTATAATTCTTTTACCTATCTTTTACTCACCTCAGGTCTTGGCTTTTAGAATTTTTTCCTCCATAAACTAAATATATGTAGTCGGCTATTAAGAAAACTTAGTATATGGCCGGCCTGGTGGCATAGTGGTTAAGTTTGTGCACTCTGCTTTGGTGGCCTGCGGTTCACACTTTCAGATCCCAGACACGGACCTACACACCACTCATTGAGCCAAGGTATGGAGTCCCACATAGAAAATAGAGGAAGATTGGCACAGATGTTAGCTCAGGGACAATCTTCCTCAAGAAAAAAGAGGAAGATTGGCAACAGATGTTAGCTCAGGGCCAATATTCCTCACCAAAAAAAAAGAAAGAAAGAAAGAAAGAAAACTGAGTGTAATACAGGTTTGTTTGGAACTCATATATACAGTTAATGCAGTTCTAAAAGATCTTGAATTTTAGGAATTTTATAATATGGGCATTGAGAAAAATTGAACTATGTTGAAACACTAGTGTAGATGAAGTTTAATTTTGCTTCAAGAATGTCATGAAACATCTTGAGGTAATTGGAATATACAGGGTCTCCATACAAATTACGGCCTCAGAAATGGCCTCCTCGACATGTTGCATACCATTATACCTGGTCTCAAATGTATTAACATAATAGACTTAAGAATACAGTTCTTAAAGCAGTGGTTCTTAACATTTTTTGGACCAAGATCATTTTAATAATCTGATGAAAACCATTAATATCTACCTAAAAAGTTGCATATAAACATGCCCCTATAATATTATGTATAATTTCCAGAGGTCCATGGGTTCACTGTAGCCCTGGAAGCTCCATGGGCTTCAGGTTTAAGAGTCTCTCTCTTGAAGGAAAGAAGGAACAGCATAAATAAGTGGATTTCATTGAGCTCACTGAGCCTTTTTCTCCTACTGTGAAGCAGTCTCCCCTGTCATGAGCATGACAGAACTTTACAGAAAGGACAAAAGGAAGTTCTGTTCCCATTTGGAGAAATGCCAATGCAGTTTGACAAGATTCTTGGCTCTTCTAATTTCTCGCTGCTGGCTCTTTTGTCTGCAGCCTTTTCCCAGTGTGGTAGACAGTTTTCACTTGGAATTCTCAAATACGCAATTGTATGTATTTAGAGAAAGATGAATTTGAGCAGAGAATGAAGTAGTTGTTGTATGGGATCGACCATCTGTCTGTAAAGAGAAAAGTCTAGAAGAGTGAGGAGCAGCTATGGACCTGCTTCACGCTGGAGCCTGCAACATCCTTTCATGATGAAAGGTTGGAAAGCTGTCTCCCTGTTACCTGTTCTTAACTATGCCTAGTTATTTAACATTTTTGTAGTTGAAACTCAGTAACAATTTTGTCATTGATACTCTTCTATTTGGTCACCTAGAGTTTCTAGATTATAAGTGTATATTTCTACCACCATGGGACTGTACACTTCTTATTTTGAATGAAAAATTATGTAGCCCATAAATGTTTTTACTTTTGCACAGTTGGACTCTTGTACCAAAAGGGTTCCTCATCATGAATTATTAGATTTGAAGGAAAAAAGCAAATTAAATCATAAAAAGAATATTTCCTAAAAGTATTCCACTTTTCTGCCATGTAAAAGGGAGGTGTCAAAGGACAAATAAAAGGTATATGTACCTGGCAATAAATATTATTGATTTATTATCTCAAGTATCGGTATAGATGAAAAATAGAGATAAATTTAAAAAGAGGATAGCTAAATGAATGACAGACATCCATACTATTAGTAAGGGAAGCAGAGATGTTTTGGAGTTCATTCTAAAGTTCAGGTTAAGATGATCAGCCATGCCATTCTACCAAATGATAAAGCTGCCACCGCTATTATTGAATTTACCAGGCTGGGTGGATTAAAAAATCTGAACTTATATAAAGATGGCAAATTTTACTTTGTTTATGACGTGGAAAGTCTCTTACAAAGGGAAAATAAGTTTCTGCTAACTGATCATTTTTTGTAGTAGTAGCATACCATTTCTGAGAGAGGAAAATAGTGAAATTAATTCTTTAGGAACTTACTGGGAAACAATGGTTTCTTGTCACCATGTGCTTTTTTTCCTCAGTACTAACTGGGTTTGATATTTACAGATTGCCTAGGAGTGGAAGGTAGACATTTAAGATTATCATTAGGTTATATCATTATAATAATAATGATGATAATTCAATCATAATAATAGTTGTATATGTGTATTGTTTTATTGCCAAAGTGTTTTCAATTATATCTTTTTGCTTGAAGCCACTCTGTTTGGTAAGCAGAGCAAGTATTCTTACCTCCCCAACCCTCACTTTATAATTTAGAAAACTGAAGCCCAGGGAGGTTGAACATTGTAAAGAAGGTTCCACAGGTATCAGGAGTCAGGATTTGAACACAGATCTGCTTGGTCGCAGTGTGGTGTGCTTTCAGTAACACTGTGCATGCTGCCTCCTGAAACATTTTCAATGTATAGTTGCCAGTAAATAATCTAGTGGGCTGTTTATTTCTAAAGCATACTTTACTATGGTAACAAAATCCTCCATGGCAATAAGATCACAAGCACATTTTCCCTGCTGAAGTTTAGGTTTGATTATGTAATCACCACCAAGAGGAGAATCATTATTATCAAAATTTGCAGGCCTGATATTTAAAGTGGTTATGCAGTTCCATGAAGCTAATGTGTATTTTTAAGAGCAAAGGAGAAAGTAGACAGTTTGGGTCTTTTGCTTTGCTTATCTCTGTGTTTTCTTGTGCTATCCCCGATTTACTAGAGAAAAGGAAAAACACAAGCATGTTAACAAAAATGACATATATTGTGCTTTTAGTAATATTTTGCTATTAAGTATTTGAGAGAGTACAATGACAGCATCTGTCTGTTTTGAGTAGAGGACAAGGCGCCTCACCAGTGGCCATGCAGAAAGCCCAGCAGGTGTCTCAAGGTCTAGATGTGCTCACAGCGAAAGTGGAAAATGCAGCCCGCAAGCTGGAAGCCATGACCAACTCAAAGCAGAGCATTGCGAAGAAGATCGATGCTGCTCAGGTAGTAATGATGATTTTCAGGAGAGGTGGGAAATAAAAGAGAAAGAGAAATGTTCCATAAATATCCTGTATCTCTCTCTCTGTCTCCCTAATTTACTGTGGGTGGATAATGGGTGTTTCTAAGTGATGACTAATTCCCAGCAGTTACCAATGTAAACACCTCCTCGCCACCGCAGGTTTAGACTAATGTTTATCTGTATTTTGAGATAGAGATCTTAATTTTGAATACTTCAATTAGTTAAAAGTAAGTACTCTGAGTACCAAGAGAGTTCTAGTTCCTGATGTACCTTACAGTATATTAAAACTGTTCTAGGGGCTGGCCCTGTGGCCAAGAGGTTAAGTTTGCGTGCTCTGCTTCAGTGGCCCAGGGTTTCGTTAGTTCAGATCCTGGCCATGGACAGCGCACTGCTCGTCAGGCCACGCTGAGGCGGCGTCCCACATGCCACAACTAGAAGGATCCACAACTAAAGTATACAACTATGTACTGGGGGGACTTGGGGAGAAAAAGCAGGAAATAAATAAATAAATAAATAAAAGAATAAAATTGTTCTTCATCTCAGAATTCACAACTATATTTGGTCATAGCAATGTTAAAGGGTTAAAGTTTTCTGATACTACTGTAAAATAATTTTCAAGTATTTCGCAAAGAAACATGTGTTTGAGAAACTGAAGAATTAATAAGATGTGATTAATTCAAAGATAAGATAAAGCTTGTGAAGATGTATTATTTTAATGGGGAAGAAAAAAATCATTTTTAAAAAGATGAGGAATTGATTTGATTTTACCTGAGCTAAGAACCTATGTAAAATAATAAGGATCAGCATTATAAAAACAATTACTGCTGTGCCTTGTGATTACTTTCAAAATATTTCTGATGGTCTTGGTAAGTTTAATAAAATGTGGTTTGTGAGTAGATCAGAGTGTGCTTATTTTCCATTTCTATGTGTGTAGAATTGGCTTGCAGATCCAAATGGTGGACCAGAAGGAGAAGAACAGATTCGAGGGGCTTTGGCTGAAGCTCGGAAAATAGCAGAATTATGTGATGATCCTAAAGAGAGGGATGACATTTTACGTTCTCTTGGAGAAATATCTGCTCTGACTTCTAAATTAGCAGATCTACGAAGACAGTATGTATTTGGTTGCTTAAATTGCCCATTAATCTCTCTCTTTTTCTCCTAAGCACATATATAATTGAATTCTGTAGGTTACGTGCACATATGATGCTCTTACACTGTATTCTCATCAATTCTATGTGACATGGCTTGGTCAGATATTACTCTGTTTTATCCCTGACATAACTAAAGTTTAATAATTTATTGCTGGTCACATAGTTTTAAATTAATAAATTTAGGATGCTAAGATCTCCTTTTATGAGATCTATTTTTTAAATTTCTGAGCCGGCACTTTTCCTGTTACGTAATGTTTGTGACATATCTGTATCCCAGGCATATGAGGAAAATAATTTTTGTGGCTAGCTGTGAAAAGATTTGTGTGTGTGTGTGTGTGTGTGTGGTGTGGGGGGGTGTGATTGGAGGGAGGCATGAGAAAATACTTTCTTCTTCCCTAGAAGTGTTATTTCCTAAGTAGTAATTAGAAAAGATCCTTAAATATGACGTCCTCACCACAGCTTCTTCTCTTAAAGGCTTTCATGGCACTACTTTGACTATATAGAAAAGAGGTGTTACTTTCTTCCTTTGATAGATACTTTTCTCTCTTTAGAAAAGAAAACCTATAGCACATGCTAAATGAACATTAAGAAAGGGTACGATGTCAAAAGTAAAAGTTGCTTCTTTCCCACATTAGCCCTCTAGCCACTTCTGCACAGATAACCATAGTCAAGTATTTTGTGAGATTTGGGTTTTCATTTCACTTTCATGTTTCATTTCCTGTTCTTCCATGAGAGAGTGCCTCACATTTTTCCAAAGAGGTACTTCAGAGTTCTTTCAAGTCTTATATTGATTAAGAGGGCAATGTTTGCTAAGAAAGCAAATTCCTGCCTAGGATCGTGAAATAGGAAATCAGTAGGAGCAGAGTAGGCATACTTTAGGCAAGAGGTTGTGGTGATAGAGACCACCTTAGGTTATAGCTCAAATTTGATTGTATATCAAGCACAGTCATTTGGGGATCACTGTTTTATTTATTTATTTATTTTAAGATTTTATTTATTTCCTTTTTCTCCCCAAAGCCCCCCCGTACCTAGTTGTATATTCTTGGTTGTGGGTCCTTCTAGTTGTGGCATGTGGGATGGTGCCTCAGAATGGCCTGACGAGCGGTGCCATGTCCGTGCCCAGGATCCAAACCAACGAAACCCTGGTCTGCTGCAGCGGAGTGCGCAAACTTAACCACTCGGCCACAGGGCCGGCCCAAGGGGATCACTGTTTTATACCCCAAATCTTGAATTATTTAGGTGGGGAAATGTATAATTTGACAGTTGTAAAATAGAATGTCAACACAGTTAGGTCTATGTTCATTAATATTAGCCCATTAATATAGTCTATTTACATTCTTATTAGATTTAAAAATACTCAGAGGAGGAAACTGTGTTCTCAGGACCCTAACACAAGTCCATATGCATCGCAGGCACTCATTGATGTTTCTTAATGATGAGGAGAGAATTACTGGCAATGGTGAGAACAGCAGGCCTTCAGGTGTGGTCACATGCCGTCTTTACTTATTGTTATCACGTGTCCATATATATAACCTTCTGGCAGCAGGAGTAGCCAGGATCAGAACCATGGTAAATACCTTCTTTGTCCTTTATGGTAGAGAAAGTATAGAAATTTAGAATCAAAAAGGAGCTCTTAAGAGAGTATTTAAATTAGTCCTTCTGGCAGGTAGGTTAATATTTTCCTTTTTATAGGTGAGATAGGTAAGATTAGCCTGAAGTTTACTTTTCTATGACCAAGTGAACTTAAGATATAAAATGTGTCAGACCAGGCAAGGGAAACAAAAGAAAAAATAAACAAATGGGACTACATCAAACTAAAAAGTTCCTGCACAGCAAAGGAAACCATCAACAAAACGAAAAGACAACCTAACAATTGGGAGAAGATGTTTGCAAAGCATATATTGGATAAGGGGTTAATATCCAAAATATACAAAGAACTCATGTGTCTCAACAACAAAAAAAACCAATAACCCATTTGAAAAATGGGCAAAAGATCTGAATAGAGATTTCTCCAAAGAAGATATACAGATGGCCAACAGGTACATGAAAACATGTTCAACATCATTAACTATCAGGGAAATGCAAATCAAAACTACAATGAGATATCACCTCACTCCGGTCAGAATGGCTATAATTAACAAGACAAATGACAGGTGTTGGAGAGGATGTGGGGAGGAGGGAACCGTAGTACACTGCTGGTGGGAGTGCAAACTGATGCCGCCACTATGGAAAACGGTATGGAGTTTCCTCAGAAAATTAAGAATAGATCTACCATATGATCCAGCTATTCCACTGCTGGGTATTTATCCAAAGAACTTGAAAACACACATGCATAAAGATACTTGCACCCCTATGTTCTTCACAGCATTATTCACAATAGCCAAGACTTGGAAGCAACCTAGGTGCCCATGAAGGGACGAATGGATAAAGAAGATGTGATATATATATACACAATGGAATACTACTCAGCCATAAGAAAGGATGAAATCCGGCCATTTGTGACAACATGGATGGACCTTGAGGGTATTATGCTAAAATGAAATAAGTCAGAGGGAGAAAGTCAAATACCATATGATCTCACTCATAAGTAGAAGATAAAAACAACAACAAACAAACACATAGCAACAGAGATTGGATTGATGGTTACCAGAGGGGAAGGGCGGAGAGGAAGGGAAAAGGGATGATTAGGCACATATGTGGTGATGGATTATAATTAGTTTTCGGGTGGTGAACATGATGTAATCTACACAGAATTTGAAATATATTATGATGTATATCAGAAAGTTATAGTCCAATGTTACTGCTATAAAAACAAAAATTAAAATTAAACCCCAAAACCAAAAAACAATGTGTTAGAATCTTCGTATGTTCATAATGGTTAGAATCTGAAGTCTTTGGAATAAAGTTTTGGGGACAGTTATCTCCCTTTGTGATATAACTGTGATTGTCTTTTTATTTCTGTGTTGATGTTCTTGTTGAGGTTCTTTGGTTGCAAGGAACTAACTCAAGTAAAAAGTGGAGGTTTATTGAAAATATATAGAGGCATCGAATAGAACCCAATAGCTTAAAGTATGGCCAGATCCTGTGGCAACTAGAAGCGCCTCCCTCCATCTCTTAGTAGCTGTGTGGTGTGCTTTGTTTGTTTCACTCTGTGTGTTGACTTTATTTATTTGGGTTCTTCATCTAGCTTTGACCTACCATGTTTCAGGCTTAATATGACTTTCCAGCTCCAGATCTCACCACTGGTTGACTATGCAATGTTTTATTTATTTATAATTTATACTTCATATTATTTTATATATATATTTTATATATATATTATATATTTATGTATATATAATTTATATTATTAATTGCTTATTTAAGGGCCAAATAGATAAACCTATTTCCTTTCAAACTAAGTTAATAATAATCATTAGCAGTTTGTCACCTTATTAGCATTGGTGTTAGCAAATAAGTCATCTCAATGTAAATAGTGTCTATATGTGACAGGATGGCTGTCTTTTCCTCTGCAGGGGGAAAGGAGATTCCCCAGAGGCCCGAGCATTGGCCAAACAGGTGGCCACGGCCCTGCAGAACTTGCAGACCAAAACCAACAGGGCTGTGGCCAACAGCAGACCTGCCAAAGCAGCTGTCCACCTTGAGGGCAAGATTGAGCAAGCACAGCGGTGGATAGATAATCCCACAGTGGATGACCGGGGAGTTGGTAAGGTCGTCAGTGCAGTCAACCTTCATTAAACTGGTCTCAGTGAAAATAAGTAAGTTGTTGATAGAGATCCTATATCATCTATAATTAGGCACAGAAGGATTTTCTTCAGCTACTAGTGAGTAAGTCATTCTGTAATATGACTTCATTTCCAAATGCAGCCAATAAGATTCCTGTGATTTAATTAAGAAGTATTAGCAAATAAATGATTTTGCTGTGGGCAAATAGAAAAGTCCTCAGGTTGGAACTGAAACTTTGAACTAATTATTTCCAGTCTATGTATATGTCTATTCTATAGTATTTCTTTTATTATAGTCCTTAGAAAGTTCCCAGGTAAACATAATTTTTAGAAAGACACAACTACCAAGGTTACTGTTCAGTTGTGAGAGCTACTGCATCACAGTCACCTGTATAGTTGATAACCTGAAGTTTTGATTTTTGGGAAATTTTAGGAATGAATCTATAAGAATTTAGGTCATATTATGATAGCAAACCTGCTGAAGCAGAAAGATCTCTTTACTTCATTTGCTGTATTCATTGGATAAAAAGATAATTTTTTAAATTGGTGATTCCCAGTGTTGGGGAATTAAGCTAACATATAATTTACTGGTGGAGGAATAAATTGGTACAAACTTTTTGAATGTTAATTTCATATAATATGTCAAGAGCTTTAAAAATGTTCATACCCATTGAATCAGCAATTTGACTTATAGGAATTTATTCTAAGAAATAATTAGAGATGTTTCTAAGGAGTTACATACAAGAGTGTATATAAACAGTATAAATGTTTAGTAATAAGCAAATGGCCAAATAATTGTAGTTAATATGATAAAATATTACATAAATTTTAGATAATTATTATTTTTTTTTTTAAGATTTTATTTTTTCCTTTTTCTCCCCAAAGCCCCCCGGTACATAGTTGTGTATTCTTCGTTGTGGGTTCCTCTAGTTGTGGCATGTGGGACGCTGCCTCAGCGTGGTCTGATGAGCAGTGCCATGTCCGCGCCCAGGATTCGAACCGACGAAACACTGGGCCGCCTGCAGCGGAGCGCGTGAACTTAACCACTCGGCCACGGGGCCAACCCCATTAGATAATTATTTTTGAAGAATATTTAATGATGTGGAAAAATGCTTGCATTAAATTAAAAGAAACAAGGAATAAAAGTTAATGTATAGTATAATCCCAATTTTGTATGTGTGTATAGGACTTGCAAGGCATTGAAAAAGACTGGAAGGAAATGTTCAAATGTGCCAATCTCTGGGTGAAAGGACTATGGGTGGTTTATCTACTTTTATTTATACTTTTCTGTATGTCTCACATTTTTTTCTATTGTCAGGGTAAAAAAACCCACTAAGTGTTACTGTTAAAAAAAAAAAAAACAACTTACCAGAATGGCACTGTAGGTACCTTCTCCAGGTCTTTGTGAGTTTCAGTGTTTTCTTCTTGGTCCAGGTCAGGCTGCCATCCGGGGGCTTGTGGCCGAAGGGCATCGTCTGGCTAATGTCATGATGGGGCCTTATCGCCAAGATCTTCTTGCAAAGTGTGACCGAGTGGACCAGCTGACGGCCCAGCTGGCTGACCTGGCTGCCAGAGGGGAAGGGGAGAGTCCTCAGGCGAGAGCACTTGCATCTCAGCTCCAAGACTCTTTAAAGGTAAAACTCAGGAGTACATATCATTACATTTCTTATGCTTACTGTTATTGAAAAACTAGGGAGGGAGAGAGTTTTTTAAAATATATCATTTCCTGAGTCTAGGGAAAGTGAAAAGAGTGTGACCAAGGATATAAGGAAATCCACAGCTTATTAGGAAAAAGCTCACCAGTGACAGCAACTAAAGTTATATTTCCCATGTTTCACTCAGTGAAGAGCTATTTTGAATTTGCTCCATCCACCTATCACCTGTACTTTTTATTTAATCAATATTTTTCTTAAAATGGACTCTTTTTTTAAACTTAAATAAATTTATTTAAAAGAAAACCTTCTAGTAATCCTGAAACCATGAGCTTGGTGACCTAGTTATATTTTTTCTAATATTCTTTATAAGAAACATGTAATTATTAAAATAAAAACATTTGTCTTTTTAACACCTAAAAACCACCTCAAGTATCACCAGCCAGTAAATGCCACCCACCTTGAGAAACAGTGAGAGGCGATTGAAACTTCTTTTTTTTTGAGGAAGATTAGCCCTGAGCTAACATCTGCTGCCAATCCTCCTCTTTTTGCTGAGGAAGACTGGCCCTGAGCTGACATCCATGCCCATCTTCCTCTACTTTCTATGTGGGACGCCTACCACAGCATGGCTTGCTAAGCAATGCCATGTCCGCACCCAGGATCCAAACCGGCGAAGCCCAGGCCGTTGAAGCGGAACATGCAAACTTAACCGCTGTGCCACCGGGCTGGCCCCGTGACTTCTTTGTATAAATCCAGAAAACAGATTGGACTAAGTGTGATAACTATGAAAAGGATGTTTTTCGGGACTTCTTTAGACCTAGTTAAGAATTGGATACATATATGTTATCAGTTTTTCTATAAACTTAACTGAAAAAACATGTATCAAAAAAATTCCCATTCTTGATTTCTTTCCTCCTAATGTAACAAAATGCTTAGAAATTTGGCACTGCACCCACCAAACAATCCTTACAGTTACTGTGGTCATTATCAGGCCCCTCTAGCATTCAGAATGGTGAGGAGCTCCATCTCGTTTCAGAGCTTTCTTTGGGCTCAACCCCATGATTCTCAGTATTGTTTATTGGAGGCCACCAAGAAAAGAAGTAAGATTTCTTGATTGGGTGGAACAATTTCTAGGGAAATGTAGGTCTTGTCTTACCTCTCCTATTAGACTCTAATCGCTTAGAGGGCAGGATTCATATCTTACACCTGTTCCGTGCTAGCTTAGTGCTGTGTACATAGTTGATACTCAATAAATATTTATTGAATGAATGAACGTGTCAGTGAAGTGAGAACACTGTCGGATGTGCTTCTGGAATATTTTTGGAAATTTTTATTTGTAAACAATGTTTTTAAGGATCTGAAAGCCCGGATGCAGGAGGCCATGACTCAGGAGGTGTCAGATGTTTTCAGCGATACCACAACTCCCATCAAGCTGTTGGCAGTTGCGGCCACTGCACCCCCTGATGCACCCAATAGGGAAGAGGTGAATATCTGAGGTCTTCCATTTCTTCTGTTTGCTAGCCATACACACATACACATACATTTATTTATTGATTATTTATTTGTAAAGGTAAAATGTGATTACAGTGTACATCAGGGACAATGGTTGGGAAATTGCAGATGAAAGGTAGAAGAGTGGGAGAGGGAAGGCCCTGCTACCTCTTCTCTTAGACACCAAGTGTATCAGTTAGGAATGTCTTTAGGACATGTCTTTAGTTGCAAGCACCTGACTGTCAGAGATTAAAGCAAATAGATTAGATTCTCATCTGATAACAAGAAATATAGAGAAAGATAGCCTTGGTTCAGCAACTTGACACCATGAAAGCTGGCATCTCTGTGATTTTCTTGGTCTTTTCATCATAGCATGAGATGGCTGTTACAACCCTAGGCCTTATGTTCAAGGCAATAAGAAATAAGGGATGGGTGCATTCCAGTCATAACTATCCCTTTTATTAGGGCACTTTATTCTCAACACAGAAGTCAGGGTGATCCTTTGAAATCATTTGATGTTGTTCATCTACTTAAACCATTCTACTGACTCCTCCCTGACCCAGCATGAAGCCAGAGTCCTTACAATAAACAGTGAGGGCAGTGATGTGCTCATAGCCAAACTCTCCAGGAAAAAAAACCCAAAAAGCAAAAAGCCTTGATTTGTAATGTTTGTTGATTTCCATAATTTAAATATTCCTATCATGGCTGTTTCAATGTGAAGTCACTGAAAGCAGGGTTGGAAAGAGATGGGCACATTTGGCTTGTGTGAGCTGGGTGAGTTGGTACAAGCGGTGGATTTGGTACACCACTGCATCTGGTCCCCCGTCTGCTTCTCTTACCTCGTGTGGTATAACTCTTCCCCTTCCTGCTCCTCTGTCTACATTAACCTCCTTGCATTGTATTCCCAGTATTCCTTGATTATGTTTATATGTTCTAACCTTGGGGCCTTTGTACTTATTGTTCTCTCTGATCTTTCCATAGATAACTATATGTATTTACTCACTTTCTTCAGCTTTCTACTAAAATGTCACTTTTGGGTCACCACCTAAGATAGGAACCCCACCTCCACCCCCACTCCCAGGAATTTCCTAATCTCTATATCCTACTTTTCTCCTCAGCATTTATCAACATTTGATGTATTTACCTTGTTTTTTGTTTGTCTGTCTTCCTCACATTATCATGAAAATTCTTTGTGGGCAGGAACTTTGTTTTGTCATTACTTTATTCCTAATTCTTAGAACAGTGCCTGGCATATGTTGATATGTTGATACTGAATGAATGAAAGTAACAGCTTTCCCAGAAATCCTCCAGGAGACTTTTGTTTATGTCTCATTGGCTAGAGCTTTGTCACATAGTTACCTAAGATGCAAAAGAGTTTAAGGAAGCAAGTATTTGGTTTTCCAGCCTCTATAATATTGGGAGCAAAGGAGAAGGGGTTGGGTCAGGCAACCAAGACACTGTAGAACTGTGTTATTCTTGTTTGCTTAATGACCCCCGTTTTGTTTCTCTAGCCTAGATTACTGGGCTGTTCAGCTCCTGGTCCCCTTAGGCTGGGGTGATTTGCTATTTTTCGTTCCAGACTTCTTTGAGTTTCAGACTAGTAGATCCTACTATCTACTGGTAATCTCCACCCAGGTGTTTCATAGCTTACCTTAGCATGCGTTAGCCTCCTTCTTGTCTCTTTCTTGGAAATCTATTTGTGAGTCACTATTGACCGTTTCCTTCCCTTCATCTTCCTACACCAATAAATTAAGGCAAGCTAATTTGATTTCACAAATATTTCTTGAATCATTTCCATTTTCCATTCATGTTGCCACAGCTCTAGTTCTGAACCTTGTCCCTTGCTGCCTGTATGACTGCTCAGCTCTGGCTGCTTTTCTTTGAATCTGTCACTTGGCCACAAATAAAATAAAAATAGAGATCTGACCCAGATATTTTCCTGCTTACACCTTTCAGTGGGCCTTCCCTTTCTTACTGAATAAAGCCCGAGCTCTATGATCTGTTTTCTAATACTGTCTCTATATCTGTTTCCCACAAACCCCTGCCTCTCAGTTCATGCCTCAGCAATATCTAATTGCTTATAGTTTCCTGCATACTCTATCCTTTCTCCCTTCCATGTCTTTGTTCTTTCTGTTTCTCTGCCTAATTACCTTCTTTTTCAGCTAATTCCTGTTTGTTCTTTATCCTGTTATCCTATACTTCCTGGATGGGTTAGGTGCCTTTCCTTTTACTCCCATGCTGTCAGTTCTTAGCTGTGTTATTGCACGTAGCACACTCTATTATAAATATCTGCTTATGGACCTTTTATACCCCACTAGGAGTGAACTCCTTGAGATGCAGAAATTACGTCTTATTCATCTTTGTATCTTCAGCACCTACTCCAGGGTCTGGCACATAATAGGTGATCAGTACATTTTGATTGAGTGACGAGAAAAGCAAGCTAAGCAGACGGTTTAATCAGGGGGAGCAGCAGACATGGGCTGGGATCCAGACGATCAACCAAGGTAGGGAAAAGCCCTGTAGATCCAGAGTGTGGGACACCAGCCAAGGAGAGAAACAAGGACTGAGGCCAGGAGACAGGACAGAGATTTAGGCAGAGGTTCTGAGCATTAAATGCACAAACCAGGTAGCTGAATCCAAACCAGAGGCCAGAATAGGGAAGAGACTTGAGTGGGTAAACACAGAACCCTGGCAATGAGATTGGAGCCTGCTGTTGAGCCAGGAGGCCTTTAGAGATCGTCTGCCAGGAGCCAGAACTAGTCTCTAATTGTGGGCAGGTAGACCTTGAGGAGGAGGCAAAGAAGAGGAAGCATTCTGCCAGGCATTTCCTGACATGCTCTGTGTATAGTATAAACCTGAACCAGTGCTGTTTGGTATACTTTGCTATTTTAGGCATCAATTCTAATAATGTTATCCAAACAGATGACAGAGTTTTTGTCAATTCATCTAAGTTAAATCGTCCTTTTCATGGTATGCAACCTTGTATAATATCCTTGTTGAAGGAAAAGTTAACTTTTTAAAAATGTGAGAACTGAATAAATAATTCAGTAGATGGTTTTACATTTGGGGTAGTAAAAGTTAGCCATCCTCACCCTTGTGTCACGCCTGAGTGTGAGCACCAGTTATCGTTTTTTCCATGGAGGTCAGGGCAGAGTTTTACAACATTAATGGTAATGGGATATGTGAAAGATGCTGCCCTGAGGAGACTGGAGCTCTGTTTAGGACTCCATGGATATTCTTGGCTTTTAATACACCCAGCCACCTACACTGGAACCTGGAGTGGGTTTGCTTGTCTTTTTGAAACTAGAGGATAAGCCTTTTGGAAATGGGAATTATTTCCAAAATGTGAAGACTTCACTCCCTATTGCAGACTGCACAGTGCTGTATGTCCTGTTTGCACTTGGTAAGCACTGGTTGCACTGAAATTCAAGGGTGTGTGTGCACACGTGCACGCAGATGATGCTTATGGCCAAACCTCTGAGGAGATATAGCAAGGGCAACACTTGGTGTTTGATTGTTGTCTTATTGAGGGTTTGATGTCATTTCTAAAGTCTTTGCTTGAGCAGTTGCTGCCTCTGCTTAAAGAGAGACTTTTTGGCTGCTTGAGCCTTTTTATTGAAATAAATTTTCTTTATGTCTTTGTTTTTTCCTCAAGGTATTTGATGAGAGAGCAGCTAATTTTGAAAACCATTCAGGAAGGCTTGGTGCCACAGCAGAGAAGGCAGCTGCTGTTGGAACTGCTAATAAATCAACAGTGGAAGGCATTCAGGCGTCAGTGAAGACGGCCCGAGAACTCACACCCCAGGTTGGGTTTTGCTCACTCTTCGTCATTTTAATATTCACCATATAGTATTCAGTAAAGAAGGTTAATTATGGAACAGTTTTTGTACATTTTTGAACATTTACATAAAATGTCATGGAAAAAACACTCATATCCATAGTGTCAAAATCATTTTTATATTGTTTGAAGTTTTTTACAATGATTATAGATTAATTTTCAAAGTAGAAAAAACTAGTAAAGCACCTCCCCCCCCACACACACACACAACACAAACACACATAAGGGAAATATTTGGATAATCTTGAGAGGTTAGTTTATTTTGATTTTAGAGCTTATGCCTTTCCCCATATCTCTTTGAGGGAACTTTTAAAAAATTCCGTTGTGTCCATAACTTATTTTCTTTTTTCTACTTAATTATATAACCAAGATAGAGCTAGTATACTAGAAGAGTGAGAACAAAAGAAAACAATTTGGACAGGAATTAAAGTTCAGTAAATGATAGGTGTTTCTAAAAATACCAGTTCAACATCGTTTGGTGTGATGTTTGTGCATTTTTAATTCTAATCAAAATATACAAAATGCATTATTTTTTCATTCATGTATTCAGCAGATATATACTGAGTACCTATAATGCATTAGGAACTGTGCTAGGTTTTATAGATTTGTGATACTGGCTTTGGTGGGGACTTGCAGGAGAGACAGGGAAATAAGCACGTCTCTAATTGTTCAACTTTTGGCCACATGACATATTAATAAGTCAGATTCTCTTGAAAAATCATAGTTTTAAAAAAACTGTATAATATGAACATGTCTAAAGTTTCTTTAGAAACTTCCATAAAACATGGAACGTAAACGTAAAACATAGGATTTCTATATAAAACTCAGATTCCTAAAAAAAAGGAAACAGAAAACTAGATTTAAAACACCATTTGTACAAAGAGTAAGGACTTTGGAGACAGATCTGGACCTGAATCCTCTGTGACTTTGAGTTTCTTCATCTGTAAAATGGAGATAATTCCTTCCTAATGGATTGTTTTGAGGATTAAGAGGATGCTTGTTCAGCCTGTAACTTACCAAATACTTGATAAATGTTAGTTCCTTCCCCAAGTGCTCTAACTGACTGGGTGGGAGCTCACTTAAATTTTCTGAGCCTTGGTTTTGCATCTGTAGAGAAATTACCTATCCTGTCTCTCTCATAAGGTTGTTGTAAGGATTCAGTAAGATAATGGATGTGAGAGCACTTTGTTAACTGTAGACAGTTATTTGTTATAAATATTCCTATCAATTTTAAGTAATTTTTGGTATCTTTCTTCATGGTGCTTTTTAAAATGGAAGAGTTGACATCAAGGGCTTAAATATATGTCAATTTTGTGTATGTCCTAAAGTATTAAGTGAACACTCATTTACTTTGTTACTTTATTACCTTCTTAAAATCAGGCTGTGACTGTAAAATGTTTTGTGAGGGCCTATTCTGGGGTGCTGTTTATGAGACCAAACCTAATGTGTTCAGTCTGAAAAGAGACTTGCTGGTTTTTGGCTTTACAGTGCCATCTATAGGTAAAGAAGGGGAATCGTAACTGAAAGTTTGTGTTTGAGTGGGAGGGTGCTCTGGTGTTTAAAGGGTTGTTTTGTCGTTGCCAGGTCGTCTCAGCTGCTCGCATCTTACTTAGGAATCCTGGAAATCAAGCTGCTTATGAACATTTTGAGACCATGAAGAACCAGTGGATTGATAATGTTGAAAAAATGACAGGTAGAGCTGTGCGCAAAGTTCTTATTGTCTAACCTATGAGAAATAAGTTCTGAGAAACTCAAGCTGGACGGATTATGTTACTCAGCTGTAACTGGATAAAGGGATGGTCATGTGCTTGACAGTGTACTTGGCCCTGACTAGGGCTACTGAGCAGCAGCGGTTTCTCATTCGAGCCTTGCAACTTTGTCCGAAGAGAGACTCTTTGAGTCTCTTTTGTTTTAATACTGTCCTCCTGCTGTGATGTTTATTGTTACAGCTCCTATCTCCCCTTTGAATAGTGTCTTTGCTCAGTCTGAGCCAGAGTTTGGTTTCAGAGGCTGAGAGGCGGTGTTTGTGGATACACTAAGTGTCCCTGTCATTTTCAGTGGATTCACATTTCAAGGAACTACAATAGCTACCATTTAACACAACTTGTCTCAGAGTTTCCTCCAACTTATCAACTACATAGTTTTTTTAAAAAAGGAGAAACCAACCACCAACAAACCTGTGTCTGTGCAATTGAAGTGGCAGCTCTGAATCATCTTCCTTCTCTATGGAGGGAGGGATAGGAGACGAGGGAAGAAAAGAGGGATGCATGCTCTTCTGCTTCCCTGCAGAACCTGCTGTGACAGAGATCCACAGCAGCCAGAGATGAAAGTGGAGCTCCTGAGGTGTCTGAAGAGAGGTAACAGAAACAAGAAACAGGCTGTTAGGGTTACTGGAATCCTCCGCGTGGCTCATCTTGGGCAATACAAGCTGCCAACAAGCAACAGATGGCTGGGGAGTGAGACAAGAAGGGAGAAAAAATTATTAACAGATAAGGTGGTGATGATGCGGTGAAGGTTTCGGACGTAATTTTTGTTTCCTCCTGATGTCGTTACATTTCTGGTTGTCTGTGGTAGATACGAGAAGACCAGTGACCAAAGTTGGTATAAATGCTCTGAGTCTCTCTGGCCTCCTAGGCTACATCTGCACTTTTTTTTAACTATGGTATTCACCTGGAAGCTTTTGATTGTGTAAGAAGGGCTTTGAGCTGAATGAGAGAATTCTGGATCTTGTACTTTCACATGAGAAACTTGAGTGGACAACGGGCTTTTGGAATCTCTGTTCTTCTAAAATAGAAACTAAATTCTATTTCTGTTCTCCTGACAGGGCTGGTGGACGAAGCCATTGATACCAAATCTTTGTTGGATGCTTCCGAAGAAGCAATTAAAAAAGATCTGGACAAGTGTAAAGTAGCCATGGCCAATATTCAGCCTCAGATGCTGGTCGCTGGGGCAACCAGCATTGCCCGTCGGGCCAACCGGATCCTGCTGGTGGCTAAGAGGGAGGTGGAGAACTCTGAGGATCCCAAGTTCCGTGAGGCTGTGAAAGCTGCCTCTGATGAGTTGAGCAAAACTATCTCCCCAATGGTAATGGATGCAAAGGCTGTGGCTGGAAACATTTCTGATCCTGGTAAGCAATGCCTGGTGTGGTTCACCTCAGCTGGGAAGTTAACTCAGGAAGTTGACAGGGTGGGGAGAAAATATGCACCCCACGACCACCACATACAAAATCTGGGAGCAAAAACTACAGACACTTAGTTTGAGAATGCTAGATTAATCTTTTTCTGTCCAAAAGATATTGAACAGAATATTTTCTGCATCATTGGCAGGGTTGTAAGTTACTCTGGACCAACTTCTCTGCACTTTCTTAATGTTGTCTGACTAAATAGCTCCGGCCCTGTTTAGTCATTATTTTGGAAATTTCTCAAAAGATATATGATAAACAGTTTACCAACTGTTTAGCTTATGTAACGAGCATTACTTTTCTTAATATGCTTTTTCTCTGGAAAACATTTTCCGCTTCTGTCAAATCTGGAGGGCTTAAGTTGACCTGTCATCTCCTAGGTGATTATCCTGGTCCTATACCAAAGAATCTGGGTTTTCTTTAGCTGAATTTTGATCGTATTTTCAGTACTACTCAAGATATTACCAATCCTTTGGTTCGAAACATCTGAATGCTTCCTGTTCTGAGCATCCAATGTTTGTAGCCTCGTCTATGAGTAGAGTCCAGTTATCGTGAAAGAGTAGGAAGGAGGGGCTGCCGTATTCATCCCTAGCCCAGGCAGAATCTTTCTAGTATCTTTAATCCACCTTCACTAAGGACAAGCTCAGTTTCCTAACTGGAGTCTCTAATAGCTTGAGTAGATTCCTGAATTCCAGGTGACTGGACAGTAGCAGCAGCTCAACATAGGGGTTAATAAGCTGAATGCCAGGTGAAGCAAAGGGGTAGGGAGAAAGTTGAGAAGTACTCTAGGGACTGTGCCCAATCTGAAACTGACATTGCCCTGTTCTGAG
The DNA here is from genome assembly GCF_037783145.1 of Equus przewalskii. Taxonomy (NCBI): domain Eukaryota; kingdom Metazoa; phylum Chordata; class Mammalia; order Perissodactyla; family Equidae; genus Equus; species Equus przewalskii. The sequence goes on from NC_091831.1 coordinate 61,819,272, forward strand.
TTGAGGCTTATCTCTTGACTGCTTCATCATGAGAGATGATGAGCACCACCTGAGCCCAAAGTTTTCACACCCAGGAATGTCCTGAATTCTTATTAGTTGTATAGGCAAGAAGGCCCCCTGAGCACTATAGGGCACAGCTGGTTTGTGACACTTCTGACTCTTTGTAGGCCTCAGGGCATCTGCCTTACTCTTACTCATTGCCTGTGATGCTTACTGGAAGCTTCATACCCAGCTTTTGTTAATGGAAACCAGTTCTTCTGCTGGACAGACAGTGCTCCAAGGGCACTGACCTGCCCAGCCAAAAGTGAGGGTGTCTTGTGTTTAGGCCTGCAAAAGAGCTTCCTGGACTCAGGATATAGGATCCTGGGAGCTGTTGCCAAGGTCAGAGAAGCCTTCCAACCTCAGGAGCCTGACTTCCCGCCTCCTCCACCAGACCTTGAGCAGCTCCGCGTAAGTAAATTCAGAGAGATGGGGAGAATTGAGCAGCAGGGTGCTGGGACTGTGGCAAGAGAAGAGGTAGACTGTTCTGGAGCCTCAATCACTGTGTGGCTTTGTTTAGCTTTTACTTGAAGCTTAGTTGGAGGTGCAACTTGACTTTCATTCCTAAATCTAGTGGAGTCCCAACCCAGTGCTTATGCATGTGGTATGCTGGGTAGGTGGGGTCTGTGGTGTTGGCCTACTCTGATGGGGAGTGATAGGAGCACTGGAGCTGGCTTTGGTAAGTGTGGATGTGTTGAGTGATGAGTTAGTGGGCAAGTTAGTGAGGAGTGGGAAAATAAACTGCTCAGCTTATTATGTGGTGAGGAGATTCCATGTGTTCCCAGTTGATGATGGCAAAACTGAGGTGGTTAGACTCTTGTGTATATTCTTCTTTCCTTTACTTGATTTTTTTGGTAATAAAAGTAATACAATCCTTTTTTTTAAAAGAAAAGCTTACTTTTTCCCAACTGTAATTTAAAATCTTTTGATGCCCCCCAAAGTACCATGAATTTATTCTTTCATAGGTAAATGGTTTAGGGGGAGGTTAGCTGGGCAATATCTTGCATATACAAGTCCTAGAATCAGAAATAGCGATTAGGGCCCAGCCCCGTGGCTGAGTGGTTAAGTTCGCATGCTATGCTTCGGCAGCCCAGGGTTTCGCTGGTTCGGATCCTGGGCATGGAAATGGCACTGCTCATCAGGCCATGCTGAGGCGGCATCCCACATGCCGCAACTAGAAGGATCCACAACTAAAATATATACAACTACGTACTGGGGGGATTTGGGGATAAAAAGCAGAAAAAAACCCCAAAAGATTGGCAACAATTGTTAGCTCAGGTGCCAATCTTTAAAAAAAAAGAAATAATGATTATTTTTAGACATTTACTCTAACTAACAGCACTGGAAATAGCTTGACCTTGGGAATAGTTTATCAAGGCAATGATATGATTTACTCTTCTTGATTTACTTTCTCATATTTAATGTCAGTAAAAGATGTAAGTTTCTAAGTTGGTTGAGGACAAAATTGGATCATTGTGCCCCTGGTTAAGGAATAGTGCTCCCCTAGCTTCCAGTGCTTGATTCTTTCCAGCTGGCCTGTTGGTGGGTGGTTAGGGCCAGGGAGAGGGCTCTTTTGGAGAACAGCTTCTTTTGTGGTCAATAGTCATGACGTTTAGAATCAAGATCTTAGAGGCTGTTTTGGCTAGCTACCCCTCATTGACAGAGGGGAACCTAAGGCCCAGGGGAGAAGTTACTTGCCTATGTAGCGGCCCCTCAACAGAGTCAGAACCAGAACTTAGATCTTCTTTGAGAATCCTTGGTCTGGTAGTACTGTGCATGCCACTCTGGGATATGTCCAAAACAGTAGCAGCTAGCTTTTTATCGAGGAAAAAGGAAGAAAGTATGCTTCTGTTGAGATTGAAGCAGGTGGTCTTTGTGCTCAGTTTGGGTGGTCTTATATGGAGTGAATGTGGGTGGCTTTTCTGGGGATGCTTTTTAGAGGAAAGGAAAGAATTCTAGCGGGTAGTAGTTCCTAGGGCTTTACTTACAACCTAGTAATTGTTTCTTAGCTGACAGATGAGCTTGCTCCTCCCAAACCACCTCTGCCTGAGGGAGAGGTCCCTCCCCCCAGACCCCCACCACCGGAGGAGAAGGACGAAGAGTTCCCTGAGCAGAAAGCTGGGGAGGTGATTAATCAGCCAATGATGATGGCTGCCAGGCAACTCCATGATGAAGCTCGCAAATGGTCCAGCAAGGTGAGTGATGAAGCTTTTCTTGTTGAGAAAGGATGAAGAACCATGCTTACAGCCCAGGAAGAAGAATCTATTTGGAAAGTCCTCCTCTCTCTGCTTTGGTTCCTGTTGTTGCCAGTCATGTGATCCTCTTATAGTAGTTTAGTGAGATGTTTCTGGTGCTTGATGGTTTCTCCTTCTGGCAGCAAAAGTGAGAGCTAGGATGCCTGTGGCTTGAGAGTCTCTTTCCTCTGTCCATTAGAGCATCAGCTGCCCTCATGCTGGACGTTTGGTGTCTTTTAGAAATTGCTTTTCTTTCTTAGTATTGCTGAATGTTTTTAGATGCTCTCTTGCTAATTATCAGCACTCCAAACATGACACTGTCTTCTGTGGGCTCTGCTGCAGCTAGATGAAATGTTTGCAAGCAAGTAGATTACTGTGTTAGAAGCCTGTGCTTTGTCCTTTTCTCAGAATCATCTTACTCCTCAACTCAAGACAGCTCTAGGCTAACTCCAACTAAACAAATCTGAAAGTGTAAATATTAATGTGGTTGGTGAAAATTTGGATGCCACAGCAAGTCATGCCTCATGAATAACTTTTGCTTATTTTCCCCTAAAAGTGAGTGGTAGCTTTTCCAGATAAGAGCTAAATATTATTACTAACCTTGCAGTGAAATGTAGTTGTAAGTCAGTTCTAAACTGTTTCTAATATGACCCTAGATCTTTATTTCCACCAACTATTTGCCTTTTTTCTTTTCAAACCCTCAGCCATCTCAAACTCTTGTATTGAATGTAGTTCCTTAGGGACTTCCTGCACATGCAACTGATCTTGGGTTTTTTCAGACTGGGAAATTGACCTTTGTTTTTTAACTATTTTTCTGAACCATTAGCTGTGAGCCCAGGTTCTAAGACAGAATGGTGACCTTGCTGGTCAGGTCCAACCTGTGGAATTGTTTATAATCTTCTCTCTCCAACTGGGACATGCACACCCCTAGGACCATTAGCATGCACGTGAGGAGGGGGGTTGGGGTGACAATGAAAATGAAACTTGGTTTTACTCAAAGGTTTTAAAGGAAATTTAAGTTTGATTACAAATAAACCCAGATACATCGTGAAGTAGAATATACATGAATTGTAAAGATAAAATTTAAGAGGCAGGCAGCTTCAGCCTACCTATTTACCCTAATCTGCCATTTGTGGCCAGAAATCCTTAGGTCTGACTGTCTCTGGAGGTTTGGAGCATCAGAGGATTGCTGACTATGAGCTGTGTGAAGTCAGGAGCTGCTTGAACCATGTGTGTTTGGGGAGGTGGGTGGAGGTATGTGTTTGTAGTATCTGTCAATCTATCTGTCTTTGTATACTTTGGGACTCTGAATCCCAGCAGCAGTGAGCTAGCCTCTCCTCCAAGGAATGGGGATGAGTCCCAGTTGAGGCAGAGGTTAGGTGAAAGGATTTCGATGGTACCTGAATCCCTTGTTGACCCTGAATCCTCCAACTTTGTCGTCACCTTTTGGAGACAGTTTTCTGTGCCAGATAAGACTTTTAGGAGTGATAGCAACCGCCAGTATAATTCCACACAAACTCCTACTCCTCTTGATTAAAGATGGTTGATATAAAGAACCTGTGTTCACCATTATTCACATAAGTGGTTTTGGCCTCATTGGGGCAATTCCTTTTATTTTCTTTCCTCTCTAGCCTATTTTAGCATTTCATCCCTTTGCCTCTTCCCCTGGCCTTTCAGAATTCCCATCCCTGGTATTAAATTCATTCTCTCCCTGCTTGGATTCTGTTCTCTCATGGGCACCAATTTTGGTCTCTTCTGAGTTCAGCCTTGGTCAGTTGCCAAGTCCATGTGTTATCTATTAAATATGTAAATTGAGTTTGAGGTGAGTGGGAACCCTATTTTGCAACAGGAGAGATTTAGGTTGTACCCAAAGAACAGCTTTCTGAGTTTGTACTAGCAATGGATTCAATATGAGATTGTGGAAGCATTGTCTCTGAACATCTTGAGGGGATAGAGAGCTGGTCTGAGGTGTGGGTTTTCCGTAAGATGGAGGCTGGATCACTTCTCGAGCCCCCTTCCAGCTGGGTGATTGTAGGGTACTTAATAAGTCCTTTTCAGTCACTATCATGTTTGCTGTCCTGCCTCTTTCCTGGTTTGATATATCTGTTGCCTCCAATGTGTTGTTTTTAATTCTGGGACTTTTAACTCCTGAGGGAAATAATAATGTGTGTCTGGCAGCTACAGAGCTGACTCAAGTCACTGCCTGTGTCCAAGAACATGTAGAACAGTGTCCATATGAGCCAGCAGGTGTCACTTTGTTTTGTTCAAAGCAACTTCTGTGGCTGCATTTACTTTTTCCCTCTGGATTCCTTTTAAAAGTAATCAGATACTACTGTTGGGTTGTTTGGTGTCTCAAAAATGTTCTGTCGTGAGAATTACTCTTGGCAAGTTTAACTTTGGCAGTCAGTGAATAAAAAAGGAAGGAATGCCACTTGCTTTCTTGGTATAAATGTTTCTCTGGAAACCCTTTGCCACTGGAGTGAATCTCTTTCCTTCACTCACTATGAACAGGGTAGGTTGGACTGGTGCTGGAGGCTGAGAATTCCCCCTTTTGTGGAGCTTGGTCATCTGGCTCCTGAAGAATATGCCGTTTTCTTTCCCATCCTAGGCAAGCTTTGGTTACTAAACCAGCTGAAGCTCAGTTTCCCAAGTCCTCCTGCTCTTACTAACACTGTCCCTGTTTCTCATCCTTCCTGCCATCGACAAAGCCGGGTAACCCAGCCGCTGAGGTGGGTCTAAGTGTTGTAGCTGAGGCAGATGCGGCCGATGCTGTTGGGTTCCCTGTCCCCCCTGACATGGAAGACGATTACGAACCTGAGCTGCTGTTAATGCCATCCAATCAGCCGGTCAACCAGCCCATTCTGGCCGCGGCTCAGTCATTGCATCGGGAAGCTACCAAGTGGTCTAGTAAGGTACTGATTAGCACCCCCAGTTGGGGCTGCTCCATATGCATCCGGCCATGTGCAGCCTTGACACATTGCATCACTCATGATCTGTGCGGGTCCTGTGAGTCTGAGCAGGGTGGGCATCTGTCTGTCTGCACCTTGTTGTTAGGACTGGCTTCACAAGTTGATAGGTTTGCTAATACCAGATTAATTGGATTGCATTTATGTTTGGGGGCTAGTGAGAGATGGGGTCACTTTTTGAAAGGATTCCTTTTGTTACTGACCTTGTGGGCACTTTGGGAACTTTAAATCCCTTGGGAAGCCGTGGATGCATCTCTCAATGACTTGCAGGTCAGGAACCATTGTAGACCAGTAAGAAGTCACCTGGCCTGATCATTGAGCTTTGCCTGCCACCCCCGCCCCTGCTGATCTCTCACTGATGGCTCAGGCAGAGTTGATCAGGATGAGAAGCAGCTTCATATGGCAGGGTCTCTGGGGAGGACTGCTTGCTGCCCTGCACTTGGCTGTGTGGCAGATGCTGGCCTTAATGGGAACCCATATGGAAAGGGGCTTCACTGACTGCCTGTCCAGGTGTTGCAGTGAGAGAGGATGGGAATGGGGAACAGAGAGCACTCAAGGCTGCAGGACAAGCAGTAATAGAGCTTTGGCCTTGGGGACTGAACCAAGGCTAGTTTCGGGTATAGGGGTGGGCTGATCACTTTTTTCCCTTTGAAGGTGGCATGTTGCAAGAAGAAAGGGTTTGAAGAGTGTTGGGTAATAATTAACCCTGGCACTATACTGTCTTCTAACCAAGGTCATGAAGTTCTATAGTGATCCCAGGTCTGCACTGGAAGAGGTGGGCCCAGACGGCCTTGTCTAACACACCCTATTCTCATGACTTCTTCCCATACCTGTGTTCTCTCTGGCTTCAGTTACTGCCTGAGATGTTACACGCCTTCCAGCATAAACGATCAGCCACTTTCTGGTGCCCATGGTGATCTCTCACAGAGTGCCCTGCAGTGGCATGGTTTGTGTATGCCTCACTGCATCATATAGAAATTGAAAAGCATGAGGGGAAAAATGAGGAGGTCCTGGCCTTTCAGGTGGTTTTGAACATGGCAGTTGTTATTTTTGGTTGTTACCAGCCAAAAGATGAACCTTTTAGGATATAAAGTAAATTACTTGTGCAATTCTTTATTATGACCCATGAGGGTTTTATGCCAAATCTAAGATAAACTAAGATAAAATGCCAAATCTAAGATAAACTGCTATTAGTTGGCATGGGGGGTTCCATTTACAGCTTGGCTCATGATTTTATTTTCTTGATATGTCCCCCAGCATCCTCTTAGCTAAAGGTTTCTTTAATTGAAGCCACTTAGCTGAGGGGCTGAAGGGTTGATTCTTGGCCTTTTTAAATGTGAAAAATTAAAATAAGGCAGGCAAGACAAAGAGGCAATAGAGGGAGAGAAGGAGTAGTCTAGGTCAGGAAATATATTTTTTATCACCAAGGCTGATAATAGTTACTTGGGGTTTTAAGTTCTAGTTCAGCAGCGGTAGTCCTTGGCTGCTATTTGTAACAAGTGTAAGGATGAAGAGGATGATTTCAGCATCTGGAAAAAAAGCCTCCTCTGTATTTTCCCCTCAGGCCAGCTCTACTGCTTTTCCCCTATAGAAAGGAAAATGCCTGTTTAACCAACTTCTTGGCCCCATTTTATTGATATTTTATTGACATGATTAACCTGGAGATGCTGACATGCTTGTTTAGTGCTGTGCCTGGGGCGCACATCTTGTCCTTTCAGATTAAGATCCAGGTCTTCCTTTTTTCAGTCGGGTGATCTCTCTCTCTCTCTCACTCTCACTCTCACTCACTGAGTGCTGGGGTGAGTGCCCTGGGTCACTCTTCTCTTTGTTTCCCCTGTGCTATCCATATCATTTTATCCTCTTCTCACTCTTCCAGAGGGCTGCTAGAGCAGCAGGCTCTCTCCTCTTCTCTGTGCTTCTACCTCCTTCCCTAACTTGGCCAGAGTGTGGGCTGAGCTCACACTGTATCTTTGCTTCTCTCTAGGGCAATGACATCATTGCAGCAGCCAAGCGCATGGCTCTGTTGATGGCTGAGATGTCTCGGCTGGTAAGAGGGGGCAGTGGTACCAAGCGGGCACTGATTCAATGTGCCAAGGACATCGCCAAGGCCTCAGATGAGGTGACTCGGTTGGCCAAGGAGGTTGCCAAGCAGTGCACAGATAAGCGCATTAGAACCAACCTCTTACAGGTACTCAGGAAAGTGTGTGTGTGTGTGAATCAGAGTGAGGGTGTGTGGGAGGGAGGAACGCAGAAGAGAGAAAAGTGGGTGAGCAAGGAGGCGGCAGTGCTTCAGAGTGGAAAGAAATAAAAGGGGAAATATGCATGTGTATTGGGGGAAAAACAGATTCAGGAGTTTATTTCCTAATCAAATGAAAGAAATTTTAGTGCTTCCATTTCTGGACACAGGGCATATACTGATCCTAGGGAGAAAAGAAGTGGAATTCTGCTGCTAATTCACTGAGTGCCTTCTGCATGCTAGCCGCTGAGAATACAGAGGTGGATAAGTCTTGCCCTCAAAGAGCTTGTGGGCAAGAAAAATATAGAAACAGGCTAAATTAAATTTTCTTTTTAGGTATGTGAGCGAATCCCCACCATAAGCACCCAGCTGAAAATCCTGTCCACAGTAAAGGCCACCATGCTGGGCCGGACCAACATCAGTGATGAGGAATCTGAGCAGGTATGTGTCTGCTCCTTCTGGTTTCTTGCCAGCAGCTTCTTTGCTAGTTATAGCAATTAATTCAGCTTTGGGGAAATTTAACCTGTTAATTGAGCATTCAGTATGTGGGATGCAGTCTTCAACCCTCTCAGAAGGGCATCTGTGTTGGAGAGATGCATCAGAAATTTGGAAGGGGAAGTAAGGCTCATGTGTAACTTTTGTTATTTTACAGATGGGAAATTGAGGCCTAGGGAGGTTAAGTGTTGGAATCAGTAGCAGTTAGGACTCTTCTCAGTTCTTTTCCCCCCTGGATTACGTTTGGCCCTCTTGAGGCCTTCAGTGCCTGTTTACTCCTGCCCACTATATCTTTTTGGCTGGAGAGAATTTCTCCTTCCTAGCTCTCTGGGTAAGTACCTGAGGGAGGATGAATAGTGTAGGCTTCTCAGGGGCCTGTGCTGAGGCTGAAATGACAGCTCAAAGGAGGTGCTTCTCTTTCGGTTTCTTTGACAGAGATTGAAGTAAGGATGGTGGGAGGGTTCTCTTAAGCAATGCCTCTTATATGTAGTTTGGCAACCACTTCTTGGAGTTTGTCCTCCTTCCTTGCCTCCTGGAAATGTGGCCCAGGTCTTTCAGAAAGCCCTCATTTGAGCACCTCTTCCTCTTCCTCTCCTTATCTCCTCTCTAGAAGGCTCTGCTGCGAGCCAGACTCCCAATTTCTTCCTATGGCAGGTAGCACATCTTTGGCTGAACTGCCCAGACAAGGCTTATCATACATGGTCTATGTATGTGCACTGTATTAGCCACTATATAAGGAATTTAAAAAAATAGACATAATCCCTCCCTTTGAGGAACTCAAATAGTTTGAAAAACCATCTCTGATCTCTAGGCCAGGTGACAGAGGCTAAGGGCACTTTAGAGATAAGGCGGCTACTCTTTTTGGTGCCAGTAATGCTCCTTTCACTACCATGTTTTTTTTGGGGTTTTTTTTGCTGAGGAAGATTAGCCCTGAGCTAACATCTGTTGCCAATCCTCCTCTGTTTTTGCTTGAGGAAGATAGCCCTCAGCTAACATTTGTGCCAGTCTTCCTCTATTTTCTATTGTGGGTCACTGCCACAGTGTGGCTGATGAGTGGTATAGGTTTGCTCCCAGGATAAAACCCATGAACCCAGGCTGCTGAAGCGTAATGTGCTAAACTTAACTACTATGCCATGGGCCTGACCCCTCACTACCACGTTTTAAGCCAGTGGTTCTCACCCTAACCCTCTCTTCTCCCAAACCGTAGGAACTGGATTGTCACCCCTAACTCCCATGTATTCTAGCCAGGGTTTGGGCACTGGGCTCTTTCCTGTCATATGAGCTCTTCTGCCCCAAGAAGAAGTGGCAAAAACAGGGAAGGAAGGATAAGGCTCAGAGTTTCAGACCTTATTATTTAGTTAATCAATTAACCAACAAACGTATCTTTTGAATGTCTACTATGTTCCATTAAATATTACAATTTAAAAAAAGGTAGAAACTGACAATGTGTTAGAATGGAAAAAATACAGGATTCCAAGTCAGAAGTTTTGAGTCCTCATCCTGACTATCGTGTGAGTTTGGTTGACAAGTCTCCAAACCTCTATGGGCCTCAGCCTCTTTGTTGACCAGGTGAAAAGATCAACTGTTCCAGAATTATAGCCCATAGTTATGCCTCTCAGAGCCCATGAACCCTCTGAAATTTTGCACATGTGAGCCTTTTTCTGGAGAGAATCCACAGCCTTCATTAAATCCTCAAAGGGTCTGTGGGTCAAAAATAGTTAAGAATTAAAAAAAAAAAAGAATTCGTGGTTTAATGGATCTATAAGTTCCATGACTTTCTGTGGTGGAGCACCAGTGTGATCCCAGTCCTGTAAGTTTGTGTGTTTTAGAAGATTTACTATTTAGATTTTCATGGATTTATAAGGTGGTTGGTTTGTTCATTTGGTTATTTTTTCCATTTATTAATTAGATATTTATGAAATACCACTTATGTGCCAGGCACTGTGCTAATACTGGGGTAGAGCAGTGAACAAAACGGACAAAAATCTCTGCCATAATGGAACTTAAATTTTAGGTAAAATCAGATAAAACCACCTAGTAAGGGGCCGACCCGGTGGCGCAGAGGTTAAGTGTGCACGTTTCGCTTCTTGGTGGCCCGGGGTTCGGATCCCGGGTGCGGACATGGCACTGCTTGGCAAAAGCCATGCTGTGGTAGGCGTCCCACATATAAAGTAGAGGAAGATGGGCATGGATGTTAGCTCAGGGCCACTCTTACTCAGCGAAAAGAGGAGGATTGGCAGCAGTTAGCTCAGGGCTAATCTTCCTCAAAAAACAAAAAAAACCCACCTAGTAAAACATATAGTACATCAGTTAGTGATGATGGGTTCTGTGGAGAAAAATGAAGAAAGCAATGGAGAATAAGGAATGCTAGGAGTTGGGAAGGTGATTTGTGATTTAAAATAAGGTGATCAGGGAAAGCCTCTCCAAGGTGACAAGTGAGCAAAGATCTAAGGAGGTGAGGGGTGAGCCATGGGAAACCTGGGGGAAGAGCATTCCAGTTAAAGGGAACAGCAAGAGCCCAACGGAGGAGCTTGTGTGAAGACTAGGAAAAGAGCATACGCTAGAAGCCATTTGAGGGTATAGTATACAATTAGTGATGGTCCAGTTTTGGGTTCTTTTTGGTGATCCAGCTAAACCACCAGTGTTGTGATGGGGGATGCCAGATGCAGGTAGAGTAAACTGCAGTCCACCCCTGGCTTTAGCCTTTTTTGGAGGCAGGGCTGTGTCAGAGACTGAGTAACGGAGAGCTCCTCTGTCCTTGCAGGCCACAGAGATGCTGGTTCACAATGCCCAGAACCTCATGCAGTCTGTGAAGGAGACTGTTCGAGAAGCAGAAGCAGCTTCAATCAAAATTCGAACTGATGCTGGATTTACACTGCGCTGGGTTAGAAAGACTCCCTGGTACCAGTAGGTACTTGGTGGAACCTGGCTGGCATAGAAACCCCTACTAAACAGAATGAAATGATCTGAGTCCCAGGAACCACTCAAAATTGCTGGGGGGTTGAAAACCACATTGTGGCCTGACATAACAGAAAGGAATGGGGGCCTCTTCACATTAGAAAACATTAATACTCTTGTCATGGACACTTTGAAATATGTCTCCGTATAAAGCCTGTATTCTCAAACACAGTTATACTCGTGCATACTCTATCCCAATAGGCAGACTGGGTTTCTAGCCTATGGACTTCACAGAAGCTCAGAATCCAAGAGTGAACACTAGCCAGACACCCTGCTCTGCCCTTGTTCCCTAGGGAACAGTTCTCCCTCTGCTTCCTTTTCCTTGCCTCCCATTCTCCCTGCCAGGCTCCCAAGACCTAAGGCCCAGGCAAGTCAGTTAAGAAGGAAATCACTGTGCCTCCAAAATTCTTTTGGGCTTTCCATGTTGCTGCTGACCCTGCCTACCTTCCCTGGCTGTGCTACCTGGGTCCTTTTCAGAAGTGAGCTTTGCTGTCGCAGGGGAAGGTGGCCTCTTGGGGAGCCTCAGCTTTATGGGGCCTGGATTCACTTCCCGCCCTTCCACAATTTAATCCTTCTAGTTTCCCACAGTTTACAAAACCAAATTTTACTCTTGTTAGGAGGAAATCACAGAATCGGATAATTCTGTCTTTACTGTGCCCCTGAGCGATATCTGTGCTAGGGAAATTTCCTGTCCCATATCCTGCCTCGGCCTGCCAAGGTAGCCATCCCACGAACACTGTGTGTCTTGGTGCTCTCTGCCACTGAAAGGGCAGAGTAGCTGGGGCGTGGCCCTGCCCATCCTTCCAGCAGGGCCATTCCCAGGCACTCCATGTTTTGTCACTGCCTGCAGAGGTCTGTGCTGAGGCCTTATCATTCATTCTTAGCTCTTGTTCTTTCTGAGCTGAAATGCTGCATTTAATTTTTAACCAAATCATGTCTCCTATCCTGGCCTTTGTATTCTTCCCCCATACTCTTCCTAAACAAGATTTTAAAGATATGTATTTGTTCATCTGTAATTTTGAAAGATCCTTTTTATCCTTTTGAAATTCAGTCCTAAGAATTGGTGCTTGCCTCCCAGGAGTGTTTAATGGAAAGGCAATCCTGTCTGAAGGTCACTTCCTACCTAAGGGAGAGTGGTACTTACAGACTGGAATTTTGGCGCTGTTTGGGATGAATCAATGGGAAATAGTCCTCAGTAACTCCTACCTCCCTTAACCAACTACAACCAAGCCCCTTGCATCCTCTCCTCCCTCCCAAGTACAACTTTTCAAGAGAGTAATGGGTATGATATTTAATTATCATCATAATAAGTTTTCTATTAGCAAAGTGAGAGAGAAGGCAATCTTTCCTTTTTTGCACTTATCACTGCTGTCTAAGCATTCCCCAGCACATGAAACCATATTTCTTCCCCAAGCCAGAACTGGATGAGTAAAGGAGTAAGAAGCTTTGCCTGAATGTCCTTCCTTCCCACCTCCAATGTGTGTTAGATCCAACACTGAATGTGTAAAACTTGTCTTAAAAGCTGGTACCGTACACTCAGGCTTCCTCTATTTCCTTTTAACTGCTAAAGATTATTTTCAAGGCCCTCAGCTTATTTGTATAGTTGCTTACCTGATATAAATGCAATATTAATGCCTTTAAAGTATGAATCTATGCCAAAGATCACCTTTTATTTTACTAAAGATTACTTAGAGGAAATAAGAAAAATCATGTTTGCTCTCCAAGTTCTTCCAGCATTTTGAAACACTGGTTTACACTTTATGCTGATGTGCTTTTCTCTAATATCAGTGCTCAAGACACAGTGAAGCAAAATTAAAAAAAAAAAAATCCCTGAATGATGATTAGAGACATTACCACTAAGAAACTACATTTATAAGCTAGGATTTGTTATATACAAATATTTTCTGTCTCTTTTGTTCTGTTTAAAACAATAAAGTGCATTTGTATAAATAATGCTTTAAATGATGGGTATGTTATTTTAGCAGAACTTTTAGGTCTTCTCCTTTGTTTTAAAGAATAGCCAATGAAACTAATCCTCAAGATCTGGAAACTAAAGATTTTTATTTAGTCCAAGTGTTGTATTGGAAGGAGGAGAAACCAGCAGTAGTATATTTACTTAACAAGGATCTGTGTAATAAATGACAACTTTGGGGATTATGTACTAGAAGGAAAAGTGACAAAGGTTAAAAGTAGGAGGAAAGCAGCCAGGTGATGTGGATCATCCCCTGGTTAAGTAGTCTGTCTTCATCTTAGAAGAGTCTAGCTATTTGTGGAGACCATTGCTATGCCCTAATGAGCTGAAGCTGTTACATGTACAGGAATACCACAGGTCCGTTTTACGTATTCCAAAGCTCAATACAGAACAATAGGGTTGTCAGGGATCCACAAGGGCTATGATGCAGAGCTGGCTTTTGGGGACATGTTCCTCTTGCTTGAGGAAACACTAACTAAAGGCGTAGGTTCTTGGAATAGAGCTAGGACATCACTGTTTTTGCCTGATTTTCTAGATATGAAAGGGGTAAAAAATCATTAAAGGGTGATAGTTAGTTCTGCTTTAACTTATAAAAGTTGCTGACTAGGGAGGCAGATTCCAGCCTGTTTGAGTTAAACAGAAATGTCCAAGGCTACTGAATTAGTTCAGCAATGTCTGAAAAGAGTATTCATGGTCTCATTTTTGCTGCTCACCCTATGTTCACTGGTGCTGCCTTCTTGCTGCATTATAGTTTAGTTGCATTATATTTCAGTTTTCCCAAATCAGGTGACTCTAAGGACAGTAAGACCAGCATCTTCCCAGGGTTCTTCTGTAGCACACTTGAATGAACCCATCACATGAATTGCCTTTGAATAAAATAATGGTGACTCCTCTATGCAAAAAATGAGCATCTACTTCATTTGCTCTTGGGATGAACTCCTTTAGGAATTTAGAAAACAGGGCTATTCTGGGATTAGCTGGAATTCTGTCTTAAAAAATATCCCACTAGTACTAAGTATTCATAGATCTTTGTTATTAGTAGGTGGTGGCGGTGGTAGGGAGAGGAAGCTTTAAATCAGTCTGTGGCCAGAAGGGTGATGCTTAGAGAAAGCATACATGGCTATTAGCATACTGAAGTTAAGAGAGGAGCACTTGGAGCTTTGCAGCAACCCTCACACCTTGTGTGATGACAGAACAAAATCTGATCATGTTCAGCCCGCTCTGATACTGAGGCGTGCCCGTTTGAGAATGCTCAATCAATAGTCAAGCTAAAAAATCAACTTGTTGCTTTCATCTTTTTATTGACAGTATAGCCAGAGCTAGAGAAAGGGTTTACTAGATCCAATCAAACTAATAAACACAATAATTTAATTGTAAAAGGAAACAGTCTACTTGAAAGTTTCAGCAGAAATTGCTAGAGGCAAGGGACTCTTGGCATACAATCTGCTTGTATATAAGAGAAGACGGCACAGAAAGAAAATTGGACAGTCCAGGTATAGATAGTTGAGATTAGGGATTCTGCAGAAAGAAAAGCAGATGTACTGATTGCTCTTTTGAGGTATGAACTCTGAAGAGTAAGACATTAAAAAGGAAAAGTAATTCAACTGGGTAACCAGCCTTAGGCAAAGGGAATAAATATTTGGCAACATTTTAATTTTAGTTGCCAAGCTGATATTGGTTAGCCTAGAAACTTCAAAGTTGCAAAAAGTAACCTTTCCTATTAGATGAAAGGCAGGCTGGATACCCTAGGCAGGCAAAGGTAAGAATGCTGCTGTGTACTGGGCTCCCTCTACCAGCACCAACCACTAGCCCTTGACAGCAGAGTGGATGAGTATCAGGGCTATCCTTAGCATAGGGAAAGGGAGTTATAAGCTGAGAAGAATGAAAAGAATGGAATCACAAGGAGAAGAAAATAGCATAAGAACAAGAAGGAAACATGAAGAACAAGCAGCACTTATAATTTTCAGCCTTTCTCCATTCTTCATGTCTAACAAAGGCAAAATAACTGGGCAGGGACTTCTAAGCCAATGAAGTTGAGTGAAATGATACAACTGTAGACTGACTTGCCAACCACGATGATCAACATGGTTTCATCAACGTTACTGAGGATTTTGTTTCTGCCTCAATATAATGTACCTTCACATACTTTGTCAGTAGAGACATTCAAGTACTCCAGTGACAGTTACGGCAATACTTTAAGGAAGAAATCTATTGATTATAGCCTTGGGAAGCACACAATATGAAAAGGGAGTTCCCCCTGAAGACAAGGATGCAGGCAAATTCAAGCCCTTGAGAACAACAATAGAAAAGATAAAAGATTAAAAAAAAAAAAAAAAGATTGAGGATAGTGAGGCAGGCATATCTTCCTCCTTTCACTGAACTAGGGCATGAGGCCTTTAGGCTAATTATTGTTTAAGTGGTGTTAGATAAGCTGTATAAAACATGAAGATGGCAAAGCTTCATTTAACTTTCTCTTTTAGTACTTTAATTTGCTTAAAATCTCAAATGCTTGTGCTTGCAATAACTTCCTAGAAGCAGAAGTAGGTTCCCTTTTATTACCTTAATAAAGCATTCGCCCCTTTGATACAAATGATTTTTGCTGTGCTAACAGCTGAACCAGTGGCACAAAACTGAGATGGTACTTTCTGCAGCAAGGTCCCTGTAAATCAAAATCTGAGCTTTACATAAAAATCTGATTTATAAAAAATACAATACCAAGTACAGTGAGAATGGAGCATGGAGCAGCAGCGCTCCCTGCCAGGGCCATGTGGAAGTGGCTTTTGCTACAGTGCTTGCTTAATGGCACAAGTGAAAAGCTGAATAAGGCAAACACTTGAAGAGGCAGTCTTTTGTAAACTTCTCAGGGTGGGGGGAAATTTCCTCTGTTGGGACAGATGCTGATTTGAGATGGCTAAGATCAAGTGTGACATTTGGCTGCACTTGACACATCACACTACAGATTAAGACAGCTCCTGCTGGCTGAGACCAGTTCACTTGTTTTAGGCAAGAGGTTATCACTGTAGCCTTCTGCCTTTACTGTTACAGTGTGCAGCCTCCAGCTGGTGCCCCCCCATGGAGGAAATCAACTTCAAAATCTTCCTAAGTGAAAAGATACAAAATAAGCTAAGTCATTCAAAAGTTACCTTAGCTTAAAGCTCCTTAAGAACCCTACATTGATTAATAAGCAATTTTGTAAGCGGTGTGTAGCTTGACACAAATGCTTTAACTGGAATATGTATTCCCACCCACTTGGTACTTAATAGTAATAAACTGTAATGACACTTGTAAGACAGACAAATCTTGAGGAATTTTGGCCTCTTCTCATGTCCTCACTTGGAACTTTCCAGCTTTTGTGACATATTTCACTCCTTTAAATGGCTTATATTTCTCCCCATACATGTCCAAGCGGTTTACTTTTAAGCCTGTGTCAAAAACAATAGGTAAAGAAAAGCATAAATGATTATCCTGGTCACACCAACCAGTATAATATTTGTTTAGCAATGAGCTCTACACAGTAAATCTGATAATAACCAGTGCCCCTTCCACCATTTGGAAGCAATGTCC
Source organism: Equus przewalskii (assembly GCF_037783145.1). Lineage (NCBI taxonomy): Eukaryota > Metazoa > Chordata > Mammalia > Perissodactyla > Equidae > Equus > Equus przewalskii. The sequence goes on from NC_091831.1 coordinate 61,835,736, forward strand.
CTTCTACCATTCACAAATTATAGCACTGTGGGGGTATACTTTTAGTTCAGATTCCCATGTGAGCTAGGAATGTCTTTTAAGAATAATTCTACTTTCTGTGAGTATGAACGGCTCTGTTGGTGCTTGAATAAGGGTGAAGAATGAGGTGAATAAGGTGAAGGGAAGCTGTGTGAAATAAGGCGCTCTCCAAAATCATCATACCCGAGAGGGTGGCCCCACAGTACAGTGTGAAAGGCAAACGAGCTCTTGCTCTTTCTAGAGAGGGAATGTCAGTTACCCTTCTAAGTTCCCAATAGTTGACGTCAGCAAAACTCAATTACCTTTAAACACAAGTCAAACTTTTCCTTACCTGAAATAGCAAGCTGCTGGATCTTGAACTGTATGTTGAGGCTTGGATTCTCTTCTGGTTTGGGTGCTCCAGACTGTAAATTTACCAGTCCTTTAAGACTTGGGAGCTTTTGTGGAGTAATTTTTCCTACATCCCATGTTAGTACCTTAAAAAGACATAAAAAACAAAAACAATCTGAATTTATTAAAGACAGATGTACTAAGACAAAAGTTCAAACTTCTGTACAAAATGAAGCACAGTGTCTTGGAAATGAGACCTGGGACTGTCACTGAGTTTTACCAATAATTAGTTCTGTGACTCTGAATGGAGAGTGAGGATAGAGAACCAACATTTGTTGAAATTCCACTTTCGGATATAGCACTATTCTTAGCACTATTCATAAGTTATCTCATAGAAGCCTGTGATGTAGATTTTTGTCTTCATTTACAAATGAGGAAACTAAGGCTCAGAGGTCAAATGACTTGCTCAAGGTCACATGGCTAGTTAGCGACAAGACTGGGATTTTAACCTAAGGTTATCTGATTTCAAATGTTCCTTCCACTATACCACAATCACTGTTTCTCTCTGGGCCTCAGTTTAGAGAAGACTGACTAAATTGGTGTTTCTAAACTTTTAGTTATGGAACCCTTTGTTCAAATGAAATCTTTAGTGTGAAAGCTCAGAAATAGATGAGAAAGTGAAGCTGTCATGGTTGAAGTCGGGGTGAAGGGCCAGGGATCTGCAGCTCCCCCTTGCACTGTTCAGCCCTGTGTGGTCTCTCTGGAGGTTCTTTGAATCCTCAGGACTGGATTAGATGACCTTTAACATTCTATGATTTTATTAAAAAATAAGCCTTTTCATTTATCAGGCAGCTCAATGACTCTTTTGTTGAAAATAATCATATTTTTACCCAAGCAGGAAGTTTAGAGAAAATCATCTTTTACACTTTCTCTGAAAACATGCCTTCTGCTTGAGGCATGTTTATGTAGGATGAGGAAGCAGCTTTCCTGCAAATATCCACTGTGTAATTTAAAAACAATGCTTTTAAATTAAAAAGAAGAGAAGGGTCTTAATGATAAATTTCTACAGAAAAGTTAACAATTAATAGACTAAAATGGTATCTTCTTATACCCATATAATGCTTTTCTCTTTTTCAAAGAGTGGTTAGGTTCACCAGCTCTGCTCCAGCGGCCCAGGGTTTTGCTGGTTTGGATCCTGGCACGGAGCTAGCACTGCTCATCAAGCCATGCTGAGGCAGCGTCCCACATAGCAGAACTAGGAGGACCTACAACTGGAATATACAACTACGTACTGGGGGGCTTTGGGGAGAAGAATAAAAAGAAAAAAAGAAGACTGGCAACAGATGTTATCTCAGGGCAAATCTTTAAAAAAAAAAAAGCTTTTACATCTTCTTCCTTATTGGAGAGAGAGTGAGTCTCTGGATTATCAATGGATGAGTAAAGGCACATTCTGAAAGAGAACAGAATGAGTCTCACTTTTCTTCTACTCAGCAGCAGATGCAGGATTCCATCCACAGCCAGTGGCAGAAGCACAGCACAGTATGCTCAGGTTTTATTAGAAACTTTAGTTTTAACCAGGACATTAAACCCTTCCCTCTGCCCCCCACCTTCCCAAATCACAAAATAAACATTGCAGAAACACTTGCTCACTCTTGATTTGAGGTGGCTGTACCTTGGTAACTGGATCAAATGTATAGCTGCCTTGTGTTGGTGTCAGGTTCATATTCAGCACAACTTTTGGCATGTGAACTGTCACTGTGACTCCTTCAATAGTTTTTCCCATATTCTGCTTTGGTCCAATTGTAACATCAAATCTGCCACAAGAACTATTCTCCTTAAAGCTAATGCTATGTTTCACATACACTGGTATTGCCACTAGACTAAAAAGAGAAAAAAACAAAAGCACAAAGACACAATTAATGGTATGAGACAGCTCCAGAGGTGGCCTGCACATCTCAGTCCTACCCTGTTTCTAACTCCACTATAGGGTCCCATTCCCCCAGAACTGCAGATTCAGCATCTGCACCAGAGTGAGGGAGCTGAGTACAGCAGTGTTCTGGTGCCACTGTGTTAGGAATTATATAATTCCTGAGCGATAAGTATACAAATCAAGATAGAAGTCTGAAACTTAATTATAGCATAAAAAATTGGGGCAAATAGCCCTAGCTTAAAGAAATGAATTAAGATCCCATGGAAAGATAATTTAAAATTATACAAACTAAATAAAGCAGTTTGTATGTGGTAAGAGCCAAAAAACAATTCCTCTGCTTTTGAGTCCTGTCCTGATGTTACCCAGATATCTTCTGGTACTTTCAAGGGACAAACCAGTTACAGCCGACAACACTAAATCATTCATTTAAACCTCAGTGCAGAGAAGAGTGACTTGAAACCAGTTAGTTGGGGGATGTCCTGGGGAGCTACAGGTACGTCTGTCTCCTTCTGTCAGCCATGATGTCTACAGACCACAGTAAAATTATGGCACTGGTTCATGGTTTTGCCCAGGTTATGCATGGTCCAAAATGCTTGCTCTCAAGTACATATTTTACTATAGTCTCATTTACTACTACTCTAAACTCTTAGATTCAAGGTACGCTGATTATTTTAAACACGTATTTTCACCAGTTCTTCCTGGTCTCCTCGTGAGCCATGGCTAAAGGGAGCAATGATGAATTCAAGTATCCAACTGTCAGCATGAAACAGGGAAAGGTGAGTTCTACCCAACACACTGATATATGATGGCAGATTCTGGTTGAACCATCGACATACTTTTGTGAGCTGACACGATATGATATGAGTCGGAAATTTCCATCTGGAGGAATAAATGACAAAACTCTTTCAGATTCCCAACGCTTGAACCGGATGCAGGGGTGGAAGCTGACATCATCGAGAAGCCTTGGGTTCTGCCAGGAAAGCAGAAGACAGCTGCATTCATAGAATATAACAAATATGGCAACTCTACTCAGATATTATGAGAAATTAATATGCTCCCTAAAGATAAAGCAATCATGTAAGAGTTTGTTATTATAACCACATCAACACATTATAATTTCACAATGTTTAAAGTTTGCAAATATTTCATATACTTACTTAAATTTTAATAACTCTATGAGATAGAAAATGCGAGTAGTATCATTTTCATTTCATGCTTAAAAAAACTGAAGGTCAGGACAAGTTAGTGGCAGAGACAGCACCAGAACTCAGTTCTCTTGATTGTTCTTAGTAGTGTGTCATGCCAAGTCTAAAATGATGCAAAAGATCAATGCCCTTTCTTATCAGCAAAGCAAATAATTCGGTAAAAATGACACTGCAGATTTGCAGAAGCCAGCCAGCTATTTAAGCCACTTCTAACACACTTAGGCAAAAAGCTCTCCTCAGCCTTTCCATAAAGGCCATGCCCATCATGTAAGCTATTGTCTTGGGAACCTGTGCCAGGAATATTTCTGAAATAATCCTTGGCAATCTAAGACACAAACATTTCTCAGTATTTATCACTTCATTTAGTACTTCTTATGTATGAGGCATGCAAGGAGCTTCAGAACTGGAGAACAGAACTTACCATGAAAGAAAGGGAAAGGTCAGGCATTCCAGATAGCTTAATGCAAGCATCAATGACCCCCTGAATTTCTGCAAAGACTGTGGATCCTGACGAAAGAAAGAAAAAGGGTGATAACATTACTGCAATCTGTGTCTTTACTAGAGTTATCACTGTATCTGAAGTAATGGAGATGCCTCTTGGGTGTCAGACATACTGAAGCTTTGCACATCTATTAACAGGTCAGTGGAGAGAGGATCCATTACACCAGTTCAGACAGCTTCTTCACTGAGTGCTATGGTCTGTACCTAACTTTGATTGGAATATGATAATTCTAAGGAAAATCAGACCTGTCTCTATTTTTATAGAGTCAACTTTGTAAGACTGCTGGATATGAAGTTAAAACATTTTTAAACAGAATGTAAAAATGAGGCAAATTTATCATGAGATGGACTAAGCCATATGTTAACCTTCAAGAAATAGAAGCCATTCTTATTTATTCTGTGCAAAATAATTTGGTAATGAAAAAGGCACTCACTGAAGAAAACATATGGCTATAATTCACAGTAGCTCATTTTCACACACTAACTAGCTGTGTGACTTTGAGCAGATTACTTAACCCTTCCGAGCTTCACTTTCCTTATGTGAGGGTTGGACTAGATGTTTTTTTTAAAAAAAATTTATGATTCTAATAGAGTATTGTTTTGTCTGGGGTCTTTACTAGATGTACTGCACATAAAGTAGTAGCAAAAGTATGGTGTATGGTAGATATACAATAAAAGTTAGAATGAATAAATGGCAAGAGGGAAAGGTATATAGTTTAATAATTGGCTTAAAGTAAGCAGCATGAGATCTGACTTGCAAAGGTTTGGCAGATCTCAACTAGTGGTTATGAAAATTATACAGAATCTCCAGGTAAAATAAACAGAGTTTTAAATCATTACAATACAAATGCCTTTTCACTGAAACCATACTGCTGAGCGATTTCGATTTCCTATTCAACTTAGGTCAGCTGAACTGTTTTTTTCCCTAATAAGACCATATGCACACAATTACCTGATTTATCTATAATTGCATCTATTTCTTCAACGACATCAAAATAGGCTTCATTGTTTGTGTACTTTACCCCTGCCCGGCGCCATGGGATGTTGGACAGCTGCCCAGTGGGGAGTGTGTCTCCAACATTACTACTGCCTAGAAACCGGAAAAGGAGAAAGCAAAGCTAATGTATAAAATGGTCGTCAGAAAAGCTATTAACAGAAAAAGAAAAAAAAAATGAATGCTTTAGCTGCTTCTTTAACGTTTCAGTTTTTCTTCATTGAAGTTGTGGATGGTTTCCAGAATTGTCAGAGACATGTCCATACCGACATGGTCAAATTTCTAGAAGACAGAAATAGGCCATGTGATCCTCCATCTGCCAAACCAGTAAAATTCATTTACTTATCTTTTGCTTCCTGTGTGTTAACAGTAACCTAACCTAATTCCAGTGGCTCAATAACAGAATCTTATCCTGTTGCCACTGGTGAAAAAAGAGGCTGACTGTTTCAAAACCTTCTGCCGATAAAATGTCTCCACTGAGAATACAGAGTGATAACTAGGCCCTTTGGTATTCAGCTTAAATTCTATCTACATGAGATGCTGCCAAGCAGGCCTCAGTGGAGTAACTGGATGAAGAACATACTCTGGCCTTTTCCCATTTTAAGGTCAGCCCACCCATATGGCTGTAATATGGCTAATGTTCAATATACGACTAGTTTCGTGGTAAATTGACATAGGTCTAAAAATAGGTCTGGTTGTCCAAAACATATATCCTTGAGCTGTGAAGTATTTAACATTTTGATTAATTTACATTTCCAATTCAAAAGTAGTGCATGCTTAACAACAGCAACATACGGAAAGATCAGAAAAGTGGCTAAAAAAAAATATCTATCTTCCTATTACCAAAATACAACTACCACTAACATTTTGGTATATTTCTTTAAACATTTCCCTCATAAACTAGGTTACATTTATTATTCTTTTCTATTTTGATAATTTTGCTTTTTTCTGATTGTGTTTTAAAATAGAGTTGCAGTCATACTATATATACAATTTTGTAGTCTAATTATGGTTGGGGTTCCTGTCTCCAACCTGTTGACCTCCAGAATTTTCTAAAAACAGTGTTTGCTTTAATCTTCTTGTTCAAAACTTTCAATGTTTCCCTACTGGCTTCATGATAAAAGCTAAACAGTTAGCCTAGCATTCAAGGACTTCCTCAATTTTAACTTTTTAATTTTTCCTCCCACTATTCAACTAAAAAAAAACAGCTAAATGGGTTAATACAACTCAAAGTTTTTTACTTTGTGTGTGTTTTCTCTCACACAGTTCCATCCATCCATGAAGAATGCTCTTATTCTTTCCTCTCTTCCTAAATTCTGTTGATTCTCCAGGGCCCTGCCCCAGGGCCACCAATTACAGTTCAGGAGGAATTACTTCATGTACTGAACTAGTCTCTTGAACTTTCTAAGGTATTGCCTTACTAATCTGTATTATATTTTTTTCACTCTACAGTAACTTTTTTCTGACTATAAGATACGTGTTTATTTTGGAAATTAGCAAGTATAAAGCAAAAATAAAGATAATATGTAGTTCCCTGGCTGGAAATGATCATTGTAAACATTTTAGAACTTTTTTGTCTGTGTGAATATTTATGTACAATTAAGAGTAACTTCTATATTTTTGTGTGTTTTTTTTCCCATTTGATATTACATCATGTGCACTTTCCAGTGTCAGTACATCATCTATAAAATATGGAACTACTTTTCAAAATCTTATCCTGTTACTTACGTATTTTAATTTTTTTCCAGTTTCTCATCCAGAGTGTAAGTTTTAGGAGCATAGGTGCTCCACCTTATCTGTCCTTGAATTTCTCCTTACAATCAGCTTTGCACAGAGGATGAATAAAAAGCTGTTGAATGATCACTTTCTTAAAGGCCTCTCTTGCCCCATTTTTTAGGTCAGTGCACTTGGAGAGGCATTTACAATGGTGGACAGTATAGTTGGAACAGCATATAACATTTCATAGAAATCCTTCTCTAGAAGACTTTAATATTTTCAAAAGAATATTGTCATCTGGAGTACTTAATTTCTAGCTATACTGAAGAATTAAACCAAAATTGGAAGCTTGTAAGACAAGTACAAAGCCCTCATACAACACATGAGATCTCACAAATAGACTAATTTCCTCTCTCTTTTTGTTTTAATACATCTTCTGGATGTATTAAAACAAAGACTTGGAGGAGGCAGTATGTAGTCTGTGGTGGAGAGCCTTAAATTTTCTTTAGTAATTGTGGGGTAGCAGCCTAATGCCAGTTTTAAATGCTATTTTTTTCCCCAGCTTTGTTAAGATATGACTGACACAAAACATTTTGTTAAGTTTAAGGTACAATGTATTGATTTGATACACTTTTATACTGCAAAATGATTACCACTATCGCATTAGTTAACACCTGCATCACATCACATAAAATAATGCTATTTTAAATATTAAAATGCCAGTCTATAAATAGGTTAAATGCTCTTCCAAGTAGCCTCATATATTCCTTTTTATTTTTTCCAGTTTTATTGAGATATAATTTATATATAACATTGTATTAGTTTAAGGTATATAACATAATGATTTGATATATGTATATATTGCAAAATGATACCACAGTAAGTTAACATCCATCACTATATTGGCTTCTTTATGATTAACTGGGATAATTTATTCAGTCTTCTTATTTAGTGCTGATTAACAGTAATAATGCTGTTGTGGTCTTGTAGAAAATCCTCTAATAAAAGAGTAATAACCAAAAGTTCTTTATCACTTAAGACTAGCCTCTTTCCGTGAAAAGAAATATACATCCGTTTTAACATTACCACTAATTTTAACTCCGGAAAAACTGGACCATCTTAATAATCTGCCAGATCATCAGCAACAATGAGTTGTTTATAAAGTTTTCATTGCTCAGTTCCTAAGAGAGTATGTTTTTACCTTACCTGTAATAGAGTTGACGACGGAACGTAGAATTGTTGGTGGTTTAATCAGTTCTTTCAAAATGTTAGATTCAGTAGCCAGTGGAAATCCATTGTCTAACATTTCTTCCAAGAGCTCATATACTATGACCACATTATCCTTAATTGCAGCCTCCGAACACTCACCAAAGTAGTCCTAACAAATATATACATAATATTGCACAATGGAAGGCATAGAGAAAGGCTTGCTAAATACTTTTTGTTCAGAGGGATAAACCTAGAGTAACATAATTCACTGTTTAAGATGAATGTAAAACAGAGGGAAAAACACCTGTCTATAGTTCCATATACTATTCCTCAATAGTTTCTTAATATTTTTACATTGAATTGAATTCCTATTACATGCTATGCCAGAAAGTACAATGAAACATTTAAACCAGAATGTGAAATATAAACTTCATTTGCCCTGATTAGGTACCCCAAACACACAGATAAATTTCAAATTATTTGATATATTCAGCAAGACAAGAGAAAATAATAAAATGTAAACATTAGAAGATTTCATAACCAATAAAAATCCTGAGACCATTCAGAGAACTGTATGTGGAGGGCACTATTGTTTCCTGATGACATAATATGCAATACATATAAAAAATAAGGCTTCCATGACTATGAGATTGTTCTGTTCTTCTAAAACAGTGAATGGAGCAGCCATGTGTGCTACTGTACACCCTCCAAAAAAGAGTTTATGAACTTATGCTTAGTTGAAAAGAAGAGAGAGAGAAACAGACAACATAATAAAAGCTGGGTAATAAAAAAATATAATCATGTGTCCCACCTCCAACTAACTTGGATAATTTAAGATCAAAAGATCTGATGAATAACCAACCTGAAAAGTGTCAGCAACTCGATGTAGGAACTCAATTACAAAGAGAGGTGGCACTTCAGTCTGTATGACGGACACAAAAAAGAGCTTATCCCGGTAGATGCTGATGAGGTAGTGATGAGGTGTTGAAATGACAGGTGGTACATTTTCAACATCAGCAGCTTTCTCTTGAGCTTCAAAGAAATAATCACAAACAGATTGGCTCACAACGCTCTTCCAGTGCTTCTCCAGAAATATGTCACCAGAACAGTTTATGAGAAATAGACTGTGGATCATTTTCTGGGGGAAAAAAAGCTTAAATTTAGTATATATCAAAAAGTACCCTTGTATTATCCTGACACCAAAACCAGACAAAAGCAATACAAGAAACTACAGACCAATATCACTTAAGGATATAGAGGCAAAAATCCTCAACAAAATACTAGCAAACTGAATCCAGCAATATGTAAAAAAGATAATACACCCTGATCAAGTGAAATTTATTCCAAGAATGCAAGGTTGGCTCAACATATGAAAATCAATCAATATAATTTTCATAAAATTCAACACAATTTTCATAAAATACAAGACAAAAAGCATAATTTCAAAAGGTGCAGAGAAATCATTTGACAAAATCAAACACCCTTTTATGATAAAAACCCTTAACAAACAAGGAATAGAAAGAAACTTCTTTAACCAGATAAAGAGCATGTATGAAAATCCCTAGCTAACATCTTATTTAATGGTTAAAGACCAAAAGCTTTCCCCTTAATATCAAGAACAATGATATCTACTCTCATGACTTCTACTCAGTATGATAGAATCTAGCCAGGGCAATTAGACAAGAAAATGGAACAAAAGGCTTCCAAATTGGAAAGGAAGAAGTAAAACTATCACACACATACATACACACAAACTATTACGACAAATAAATGAGCAGCAAGGTTGCAGGATACAAGATTAATATAAAAAATCAATTGTGTTTCTATACATTAGCAATGAATAGTCTGAAAATGAAACTGAGAAAACAATTCCATTTACAAGAGCATCAAAAGGATAAAAGTATTCAGGATTAAATTTAACAAAAGAAGTGAAAGACTTGTACATTGAATTTTATAGAACATCACTGAAAGAATTAGAAAGACCTAATAAATGGTAAGACATTTCATGTTTATGGATTGGAAGACTTAATATTGTTGAGATGGCAATACTCTCCCAATTGATCTATAGATTCAATGCAACCTCTATTAAAATGCCTATTTTGTCTGATATAAGTATTGCTACCCCAGCTGTCTTTTCTTTTCCGTTTGCATGGAGTATCTTTTTCCATGCCTTCACTTTCAGTTTGTGAGTGTCTTTAGATCTGAAGTATGTCTCTTGTATGCAACATATATATGGGTCTTATTTATTTATTTTTTTTAAAGATTTTATTTTTTCCTTTTTTCTCCCCAAAGCCCCCTGGTACATAGTTGTGTATTCTTCGTTGTGGGTTCCTCTAGTTGTGGCACGTGGGATGCTGCCTCAGCATGGTCTGACGAGCAGTGCCATGTCCGCGCCCAGGATTCGAACCGACAAAACACTGGGCCGCCTGCAGCGGAGCACGCGAACTTAACCACTCGGCCACGGGGCCAGCCCCTATGGGTCTTATTTTTTTATCCAAATATGTGGAGATTAATCAAAATGCTACTGAACAATGATTGGGTCAATGAAGAAATCAAAGGAGAAATCAAAAAATACCTGGAGACAAATGAAAATTAAAATACTACATGCCAAAATCTATGGGATACAGCAAAAGCAGTTCTAAAAAGGAAGTTTATAGCAATACAGGCGTACCTCAACAAACAAGAAAAACCTCAAATAACAATCTAACAGTGCATCTAAAGGGACTGGAAAAAGAAGAACAAACAAACCCCCAAATCAGAAGGAAGGAAGGAAAGAAATAACAAAAATCAGAGCAGAAATAAAATGAAATAGACTAAAAAAAAAATCGATGAAGCCAAGAGCTCGTTCTTTGAAAAGATAAACAAAATTGACAAACTTTTAGCTCGACTCACCAAGAACAAAAGAGAGAAGGGACAAATAAATAAAATCAGAAATGAAAGAGGAGAAATTGTAATGGACACCTCAAAAATACAAAAGATTATAAGAGAATAATACAAATATATAAGAGAATATGCCAACAAACTGGATAATCCAGAAGAAATGGATAAATTCTTAGAATCATACAACCTTCCAAAATTGAATCAAGAAGAAATAAAGAATTTGAATAGACCAATCATCAGTAAGGAGACTGAAACAGTACTCAAAAATCGCCCAAAAAAGAAAAGTTCAGGACCAGATGGCTTCCCTGGGGAATCCAACCAAACATTCAAAGAAGACTTAATATATATCCTTCTCAAACTCTTCCAAAAAATTGAAGAGGAGAGGAAGCTTCCTAGTCATTCTACAAAGCCAACATTACTCTGATAACAAAACCAGAGAAAAACAACACACAAAAAAGAAAACTACAGGCCAGTATCACTGATAAACATCAATGCAAAAATCCTCAACAAAATACTAGCAAATTGCATACTAGCAAAATGAATCCTCAAATTTATATAGAACTACAAAAGACCCTGAATAGCCAAAGCAATCCTGAGAAAAAAGAACAAAGCTGGAGGTATCACATTCCCTTATTTCAAAATATACTACAAAGCTATAGTAACCAAAACATCATGGTACTGGCAGAAAAACAGACACAAAGATCACCAGAACAGAATTGAGAGCCCAGAAATAAACCCACACATTTGTGGACAGCTAATATTCAACAAGTGAGTCAAGAGCATACGATGGTGAAAGGAAAGTCTCTTCAATAAACAGTGTTGGGAAAACTGGGAGCCACATGCAAAAGAATGAAAGTAGACCATTATCTTGCACCATACACAAAAATTAACTAAAAATGGATTAAAGTCTTCAATGTAAGAGCTGGAACCATGAAAATTCTAGAAGAAAAAACAGGTAGTATGCTCTTCAACATCAGTCTTAGCAGCATATTTTCAAGTACCATGTCTGACTGGGCAAAGGAAACAACAGAAAAAATAAACAAATAATTACATCAAACTAAAAGGCTTCTGCACAGCAAAGGAAACTATGAACAAAATGAAAAGACAACCTAACAATTGGGAGAAGATATTTGCAAACCATATATCTGATAAGGGTTAATGTCCAAAATATACAAAGAACTCACTACATCTTAACAACAAAATCTAAAAACCCAATTAAAACATGGGCAAAAGATCTGAACAGACATTTTTCCAAAGAAGACATACACATTGCCAACAGGCACATGAAAAGATGTTCAGCATCTTTTCTATTAGGGAACAACAGTAACTATCAGGGAAATGCAAATCAAAACTACAATGAGATATCACCTCACTCCTGTCAAAATGGCTATGATTAACAAGACAAGAAACAATAAGTGTTGGAGAGGATATGGAGAGAAGGGAACACTCACACACCGCTGGTCGGAGTGCAAACTGATGTAGCCACTGTGGAAAATAGCATGGAGCTTCCTCAAAATATTTAAGAATAGAACTACCATATGATCCAGCTATTTTACTGCTGGGTATTTATGCAAAGAGCATCAAAACACAAATACATAAAGATACATGCACCCCTATGTTCATGGAAGCATTATTCACAATAACCAAGACTTGGAAGAAACCTTGGTGCCCATCAAGGGATGAATGGATAAAGATGTGGTATATGTACTCAATGGAATAATACTCAGCCATAAGAAATCTGGCCATAACGAAATCCGGCCACTTGTGACAACATGGATGGAACTTGCAGGTGTTACGCTAAGTGAAATAAGTCAAAAAGAGAAAGTTGAATACCATATGATCTCACACATAAGTAGTAGATAAAAACACCACCAAAGAAACACACAGAAACAGAGACTGGATTAGTGGTTACCAGAGGGGAAGTGGGGAGGGGGAAGGGTGAAAGCAGTGATTAGGCACATGTATGTGGTGATAGACTGTAATTAGTCTTCGGGGGGTGAATCTACAGAGAAATCGAAATATAATGATGTACACCTGAAATTTATATAATGTTATAAACCAATGCTACCACAATAATAAATAAATAAATAAACAGGAAGTATAAAAAAACAACCCACAGAATGAGAAAATATTTGCAAGCCATCTATCTTACACAGGACTATTATAAAGAACACTTACAACTCAATTAAAAAAAAGACAAATAACACAATTAAAAAAATGAGCAAAAAACAGGACATCCCAAAGAAGATATATACAGAAATGGCCAATAAGCACAACAACTCAAATCTTTATTAAGAGTACAATTGAAAAATAAACTGTAGTGTATTATAAAATGAAATATTAGGTAGCAATGAAAATGAATAAACCATGGCCATATGAAACAAAATATGGATGAATCTCACAAACACAATATTGAACAAAGTCAGACCCAAAAGGATTCATACATATGATTCTGTTTATGTGAAGTTCCAGAACAGGCAAAAAATAATCTATGGTTTGAGAAATCAAATGGTTTCTTTTATGGAGGGGAGTGTGGGTAGTGAGGAGAACAGCATGGGGGTGGTCTTCTAAGGTGCTGGTAATGTTTTATTTCTTGATCTAGATGATGGTTACAAGTTGCGTTCATTTTGTGATAATTCATTGGGCTTTATGTTACGACTTGTACACTTTTCTGAGTGTTAGTAATGCTTCAAATAAAAACTTCATTGTCTTTGCAATATGGGGGACAGTGGGAAAATGTCTATTACCTTAACTTGTTCCTTTCTTTTATATGGATAACATCAGTATTAGGCGTTTAGTGGTCTATTCATTCAAAATTATACTACTGTATGGTAAATGTAGCGTAAGGAGAAAGAATTTACAATCTATGAATACAGTTTCTATTCATGAAGATAAATTCCAAAGAGGAAAGACTTTCCAGAATGGAGTCATCCAATTCTGTTCATACAGAAAATAATGACATCAACCTGATCAGTTTTTTCAGAGGAAGTAATTTCATTTATTTATTTATTTATTTAGAGGAAGATTAGCCCTGAGCTAACATCCACCACCAATCCTCCTCGTTTTGATGAGGAAGGAAGCTTGGCCCTGAGCTAACATCTGTGCCCATCTTCCTTTATTTTCTATGTGGGATGCCTGCCACAACATGGCTTGATAAGCAGTGCATAGGTCGTTGCCTGGGATCCGAACTGGCAAACTCCAGACTGCTGAAGCAGAACACAGGAACTTAACTGCTGTGCCACCAGGCCGACCCCAAGGAAGTCATTTATTTTATGAAAGCAGCTGACATTTAAAGACTATCTCGTGATGATTTCCCCTTCCCATTTGATACATGTTCAAGAGTTATCAAGTAAATAATACTAATTACTAAGATGTGTTTTAGTAATTACTGTATTAATAAAACATAAACTCTGTTAATAGTTTAGAGTTCCTGCTTATTAGAAACAAAAAAATATTTCTTTGTTCAAAGCCATCTCCACTTAGCCCAGCAATCAATTTGAGTTGGCAGCAATAAACCGTGATACCTCAGGCTTTGGACCTACTAAATTTTTCCAGATCAATATCTGAAACCTGCTAAATTTTTCTACTTTATCTAACCAAATATGTTGTTTAGTATGTCTGCTTTGTGTCAGTCTTATATTTCTGTATGGGTGATAAAACAGTGCCATTGGAATAAGTGGACTTGCTATATAGAACCTACTTACTCTAACCATAACTTCTGCTGATACACTTTTATTTTTTAAATGAAACAGGAATATCTAGTGATAGGATCTGCAACTAAATTTGCATTATGACTCCTTTTCTTGGAATAAAATCTTCATCTGAAATATAAAGTGTGGTGTAAAGTGGAACACTGTAATTGACTCAGTGAGATTCAGATTTGAGCACTTCAGGTGAGCCAGCAAAGAATATGGCATCCTTTGCAAAAATTAACTTTCAGCTCCATTCAAAATGAATTAATAAATTCAAAATAAATGAATATATAAAATGTATTGAGTACTTACTGTGGGCCATATACTATGCAATGCACTTTACCTACATTAATTTTCACAACTCAATGCTATAAATACTGCTTTTATTCTCCATTTTACAGATAACACAATAAAATCTCACAAATGTTTAAGTCAATTATCTAAGATCATACAATAAGTATCAGAGCTAGGATTCAAACCCAGATCCAATTGAATTCTGAGCCTCTGTTCTTACCTTCCTCCAGAGAGTAATTATTAGGAATACACTCTAATGCAGCAGTGTCCAATAGGATTTCCTGCAATGTGGACATGTCCCGTATCTGTGCTGTCCAATATAGTAGCCACTAATCAGATGTAGCTATTTAGCACTTGAAATGTGGCAAATGCAACTGATGTACTGAAGTTTAAATTTAAATTTAAATAACTACATGTAGCTAGTAGTTACCATATGGGACTGGGCAGCAAATGTCCTGTTTGAGCTACTTATTTATGAGGAAGAGCTGAAGAATATGCTTCTTGTTTAGTCAGAAGTCAAAATGTGTTCTAATAGATTATTTAGAGTAGAAGTTATATTTAAAGGAGCTGACATAGGTTATCTTCTTAAACCATTCATCCTATAGAAAGTATAGTTCATGTGGATCTGTGGTACTCCACTGTCACAATATACCCTAAAAGAGCTGCTTATTCTTGAAGCAAGTGACTTGGTAGTTTATTTATTTTAGGAGCCAGATTCCTACTCATCCTCTTAAGCTGGTGAAAAAGTCTCTCCAGGAAAAGTTTCCACCAAAGTTCTTTTCACTGGCAGTAGTTCAGGTCTCAGAAGAATACAGTAAGTTAAACCAGCCATCTGGATTTACTGTTGTTATCCTTAGTGCTGAGATGAAAGCGTACACTTGTTGTTCTCAACAGTGCTTAGCTTTAAAACCCATCTTAACATTCTATTATAGGAAAATAGAGCTTATTTCTTCTATCCATATTGTAACCAAGGGCCTAATGCATACAACAATTATATAAATACCATATGCAGCAGTGTAAAATTGCCTGTTTCTTTAGCTACTTATCCTTTTAGTACCTGCAGTTACTTCTTTCATTATTTTAATAAACTTTCTGGGAAAGCAACACATTCACCACCACAACCATCTTTTTGTTCTTAGTGACTTTTGAGTCAGAAAGCAGAATTCTCCCAGCTTATTTTAAAGCCACTTGAGAAGCTGTGTTCAGAGGTAGTTTCATCAAAGATTTGACTGCAGTTTAAATACTTCATAAATCCTCTTTACCAAATGTTGAACACACTCATCCTGATGATTCATAAGCAATGCAATTACAATAGTCAAAATATTCTTGGAAGATAGTGTCTAAAAAGGAAAATGTATTCCTTCTATATGTAACAGAATAGAAGCATAGAAGGGCCTATATCCAAGGCGAGAGAATGAGACCAGAAAAGAATCTAGCTCCTCTAATTCTTAGCGAATATTTTGACCATTTATTCATTCAACAAGTAGTTTTGAATATTTTTTATACATTAAACAATTGGGATACAAGGGTGAACAAAAATAGAGTCCCTAAACTCACAGCATTTAGAGTTCACCAAAGAAGGCACCCAAGTTAATTCAGTAAAGACGTAATTCTTATTATGATAGGGGAAACACAGTGTGCTACAGAAATTCATAAGGCTTCGACGTGAGAGAGAACACAAGACAAAGAAATCCATGACAGATGTAGCAATTTTAGAAGGCAGAGGGAAGTGTTGAGATGAGACTGGAGAAGGAGATAAGCAGAGGTTGGTTCACTTTATTCTCAGAAAGAAGCCAAGTTGGAGACAGATTTGTGAGTAATAATGATTGCTTGTTAACAGGAATTGTAACTATAAGAAGAATATAACTACAAAGAGAGAATGTACATAGTAGAAGGAACTCCAACATTTGAGTAGCAGCTGAGTCAATAAAGTGGGCCTAAAAAAAACCTAAGAAGATGTGGCTGAAGAGGGATAAGAAAAAAAGGGGAGAGTAATGGTTTTTAGTAACTAAAGTGTGTTAGTGTGTTTCCAGAAGAACAAAGTAGTAAACATTTTGAATGCACAAAGAGTTCAAGCTACAAGAAGAACTGAAAATGACATTGATTTAACAGTGTGTTTCAATTTTCTTTCATTATTGGCTGCTAAGGGGCCTTTTCAGACTCCCCTTCATTCACGCCCCTCCCCCATAAATTTTTTTTTTTTGAGGAAGATTGGCCCTGAGCTAACATCCGGGCCCATCTTCCTCTACTTTATATGTGGGACGCCTACCACAGCATGGCTTGCCAAGCGGTGCCATGTCTGCACGCGGGATCCGAACCGGCGAACCCTGGGCTGCCGAAGCAGAATGTGCCAACTTAACCGCTGCGCCATCAGGCCGGCCCTCCCCCATAAAATTTTAATACCACCAAATATATATCTGTATATCTCTTTATGTATTGTAAACATATCTGTGCTTTATACATAAAGACAGTATATATATTTTTTTGCCTCACAGGAAGCAATATTTGTCCCTACTGAGAATGTATGATTTAACACATAGAGGACATTGGTGATCTTAGTAAAAGTATTTTAGTAGTAGTTCAGTGGAATGATGGAAACAAGATATACTGCAGTGGGCTGAGAAATAAATAACAAGAAGTGGGGAAAACAGACATAAGGAGAGTAGATGATACATTCAAGAACTCTAGCTGTGAAGGGAATGAAAAGACAGGAAAATAAATGGGAGTGGTTAATAAAGGAAGAATATTTTTAAATGCTGAAAGAAAGGTGTGAGTAAAGGGGGAAAGGCTAATGATGTAGGAGAGAGGGAATAACTGAAAAAAAAAAAAAAACCCAAAAAAAGACCCTCAGAAGGTAGAAGAGGACGGTATTGGGAGACTAGGTGAAAGAAGGATTTGCCTTCCCTAAGGTGAAGAGACACTTTTTCCTCTTTAAAGGGAAGAAGGGTTGTGTTATTTGGTTGCAGGAAGATGAAGGCTTCTATTTTCTCTGTGTGATAGGAGAGAGAATTCCTTTTCTCTACAAATACCATTGGCTACTCATGAATTAAGATATTATTGAGCTCTTTAAAAATATCTGGTCTGCAAGGAACTCCAGTAGTATATTATGTTGAATGTTTAGAAATATTGTAAAAATCCTAACATTCAGGAAGAAAAGTTAACCTTATTGTAAAGAGAACTTTCCTACTAAAGATATGCAAGTTTCAGGTAATTCTTCATTCACTTCATTCCTCCAGTTTTCCTATGGTTTCAACTGAAAGTGTTCTCCTTTCTTTTCAAAACCAATCCACCCACACCCTTCCCTTTCTTCCTGGGTATTCTTTTTCTTGGATCTTTAATCTTATACATTGGTTACCTGTTTTCTGCACCAAAACATAATGCGTCTCGTGTTTAACTTTAAGAAAAACTCCAAACCTCTTAGAGACCTTGCCACTCTCAAAAATCTTTTGCTTCATGCTCCAGATGAAGAATTAAGGCTTCACTTGCAGCCTCTCCTCTCAGTAATCTACTGTACTTAAAGCAGCTCTCTCAAGTGACCCAATGATTCCTAATCATGGAATCTAACGAACTATTCTCAGACTTCAACTTCCTCCTTTGACCCTCGCAGCATTTCATGTAACCGATAACTTTCCCCCAAACAAAACAAACACTTCTTATCCGATTATATGAAACTTTACCTGTTTTGGTTCGCACCTTGAAAGTTTCTTTCCGGCTTACTTCCCAGGCTTGTTTTAAAAAAATCTTTCTAACATCTCCACTTAAACCACGGTTTCAAACTTGATATATCCCAATTTTATAGTGGCACCATCTTCTTAATCATGTAGGCTATAAGCTTCAGCTGCAGGTTCAACCCAAATCCACCAAATCCAGCCAGCCAGATCACTCATCACTTTTCCATACTTACTGCCACCTCCTCAGTTTAGATTCCCGTCACCTCTCTTCTAAGAGTTGCAACACCCTCTTCACTGTATTCCCCACCCCAGGCTGATCCAGGCGCCACCCTCTAAGAGGACGTCCGCTCAGGTCAGTCAGGGGTTTTGTCCTCCAAAGCAGAAGCCTGGGGCTGAGGTCCGAGTCGTCGGTGCTCCAGCTCACTGTGGGTGACAAGACTTTTTCCTGTGCCAGAGCACGGACAGGGACCCCAAACAGCTCGAACCTCTTGGGCCTGGGGCCTGAGAACACTGGGTTCCAGGAGTACCGCTCCCTTCCGGCCCTGCTGGCAAGAAAGCCCGGAGGGCCGGGAGGGAAAAGCGGGCCCGGCACACAGCACCACAGACGCTCCTACAGCCCAGGTTGGAATTCGGAGCCCCAGCTACTCAGCTTACTCCTCAGTTTTCGAGCTGTCCCCTGTCCGCAGTCTCCCCGCCCCTCACACTCACCCCAAGACCTGGGCCTGTCAGTGATTCGGCGCCGGGTCCTCTCCGGACGGAGGCTGAGGCAGCTGAGAAGGCCGTGAGGACCCCGCAGTTGGAGTGCCCAGTAGATTGCCTTACCGACAGCTTGAAAGAAACCACCTCGCTCTACAGTGCTGAAAAGATTAAATAAGCGGGAAGACGATGATTGAGAAGAAAGATGTCTCTAGAGGTTTAAGATCTAAATCTTCTAGATCACCCAGAATCTAGAGGAATTGGGGATTTCTCACCATTTGGACTCAGGCGCTCTCATGCGCAGCCTAACTCAGTCTGGGGTCCTCCTACAGTCGGGTGGGCGGGATCAGGAAGGGGCTATGTTTTAGCCAATGAGTGCGGCCGACGGGTAGAGCCAGGGGCTGTGTGTGGGAGAGGCACCGACTGAGAAGAGTCGGGAGGGGCGGGGTTCGGAGGAAAGGAGGTGGTGATGTGAGGAGGGTGTGAGGCCAGAGGGGTAGGGTGCACGAAGATGGCAGCAGCTGAGGAGGAGCGGAAGCCCAAAAAGCTGAAGGCGGAGGCGCCGCGAGCGCTGAGGTGAGCGCTACCCGACGTAAGGTGGAGGGTGACGGCATCTGCCGCTAACCAGGACCCACGTGGGGTTGCGCGGCCCCGGTGCTGGGTGGTGCCTTCGCTGCCGGCCTGGGGCCAACAAGTAGGACCGGCTGCTCTGAGAGCTCCCCGCATGGCTGCGAGCCCCCTCGCCCGGTGCCCGCCCAGTTTGGCCGAATCGCCGCCTGCTCCGGAGCCCTTCGGGCCGCCTTTGGCCAATCAGAGCGTCAGCCGAGGCGCGGACCGGGAGGTGGGGGTAGCCCAAGCCGGCTGTGGCCAGGCTGCGGGCGCCACGTGGGAGCCCCCACTGGCTGGGCTGGTGCGGCTCGTGAGGACGAGATTGGACCAGAGCAGAGTGATACGCTGCCGCTGCCTCTTCCCTGGGGGATAACGAGGAGGGTGCCGAGCTACCGCTCTACGCTGAGGCAAAGAGAGGATTCTTGGAGATTTTTCATAAAGGTGTCCCAGAAGGGCGATTTGACCTTCATTTTCGTATATACCCTGAAAGCTGGCATCTTTGAAGACCCTCTACCAGGGACCTAGACCCGTCCTCCGAGACCTAGACCCGGCCTCCGAGGCTTTGCGGGGGCGGCCTCTGGTTGAATGGTAGGAAAGGTTGGTTTTTCTTGGCACGTTTTGGCAGCAATGGAGACACTTCTGCCACTACCACCTGCCTCACGTGATTTATGTGGCAACTTTTACTTATAAAAAGTTGTTTGCTAAAATATTCCTTCCTAATAAGTGTAATGTGCAGCGTGCGCAGTCCTTGATGATTTTGAAATGTTCCTTGGGAGGCAGTGGTTTTCCTTTCTAAAAATAGACATATCAAACTGATTTAAAACTGTTAGGACATTCCTGATTATAGAAGAGAAATCTCATTTCTTCCAGCATCGCCCTTCTTGTTCTCCAAAAGAACGAATCATTCATAATTGAAAAGAAAAGGTCACTTAGGGGCCTGGTGGTATGTTCATGCTGTTTTGAATTGATGGTGACCAGTGCCTTTAATGTATTTGTACTACGTACGTACTTTATATGAAGAAAATAAACTTTTTTTTTTTTTTTTTTTTTTACAACTCAAGATGTTCTGTTTTTATTTTAAGCTTTCAAACTGTGGAGTAAAGCAAGGGCTTTTGAATCAGACCCACCTGGTTTCAAGGCATGTGCTCTCCGTTCTGGGCCCATTATTAGAGTATTTCTGTAAAAGGCACCTCCTTCATAAAGTTCCTCTACTGAATTGGAAGACAGATGCACGTTTTCCCTACTAAACATACAGCCTTAGATTTTCCCTTATGCTAATCCGTTTTCAAAGTGCTTTCCTGTTTTACAGATGAGGAAATTGAAGCCCAAATGACACAATTAGATAAGAAACTGAAATAATCCAGAGCATATGGGTGCAAGTTCATTGTTGTTTGACTCTATTATTCCTACTTTTATGCAACAACCCAAGATACACTTTTCTCCTCCTATGAATCCTTAAAAATAATGAGAAATAATACTGTTTAATACTTAAGTAAGTATCTGCTAGGCATTGTTTCAACACTTTATCTATTTTAACTCATTCTCTCCCACAACAACCTTGCAAGGTAGATACTATAATCTCGGTTTTACCAAGGAGGAAACAGATATAGAGAGGTTAAGTAACTTGATCAGGGTCACCTATCTAGTAAGTGATAGGGTTGGGATTTTAATCCAAGTAGTCTGATTCCAAGTCTGCTCTTAATTACTATGCTATATTTATTGACTGGAAGCAATTTATCCAAAAACCCTAGTGAACTATTAACTCAGTTTTTGTTTCTCTACTTTTGCTTCTTTTTTTTTGTTAGTGTACCTAACTTTTTATGTTGTTGCAATATATGGGCATATGATACATAATAATCTTTTTTTTTTTTTTTAAGATTGGCACCTGGGCTAACAACTGTTGCCAATCTTTTTTTTTTTCCCTCTGCTTTATCTCCCCAATCCCCCTCCCCCCCCGACACACAATTGTATATCTAAGTTGCACCTCATTCTAGTTGTGGGATGTGGGACGCTGCCTCAACATGGCCTGATGAGTGGTGCCATGTCCGCCCAGGATTCAAACCCTGGGCCACCGCAGTGGAGCGCGTGAGCTTAACCACTCAGCCATGGAGCCGGCCCCAATAATCTTAAATACATATAAAGCATTTTATATGTCATTAGTGTAACTTAAAATTTATGAAAGTCCTTAGGCAACTACAACCCATTTTATACACTTTCTACTTACTGCGATCTGTAGACATGAAGTGAAAAGATGAGACACTTGAGTACTGGGACAACTCTTTTAAATTTTGTGTGAAGACCTTTTGGGATTGGCTCTTCCTACTTTCATTATGTTAGTTTGGCTTTAAGGGTTGCAGTGTGGTAATGTACTGAGTGATTAGACTGCATGCATTATCTATGATGACTTGCTTGACAGTTAAGGGGCTAGCTACCAGTTTTGGTTAACTTTTAAGGAGAAAGGCTTATGAAGTCTAACCATAATTACTGTGTAGAATCAGTCAGTGGGGAACAAATACTTTTATCAAATTTATTTGTAGATGTCAGACAATGGATTTAGGGCTTTGTGAGAATTTCAGTTAGCTCTGAGGTAGTAGTTGTCAATGAGGGTGAAATTTTTCCTCCCAGGGGGTGTTTGGCAGTCTGGAGACATTTTTGGTGGGGAGTGCTACTGGCACCTAGTGGGTAAAGTTCAAGGATGCTGTTAAATATCCTACAATGCACAGGAAGCCCCCTACAACAAAGAATTATCCAGCCAAAATTGACAATAGTGTTGAGATTGAAAAAAACTGCTCTAGGGAGAACATCTGACAAGTCTAGCCTCTGTTTCTCAAGTATCCATTATTTTCTAGGTTGGATTGTTTTTCAGCGGATAGCAGTTACTAAAGCTGCAAAGAAATAGGCAGGCCCTAACATGTTTTCACATTGGGTTGGAGAACAGAAGGGAACATTAGTTGAGTGCTAGACTTTATAGTGGGTGCTTTATATATGCTATCTCATTTAATTTTCCCAGTAATCTGTGAGGTAAGAATAATGATCCTTGTGTTACAGATGAGGTATTTAGGGGTGAAAGAAATCAAGAAGCATTTATGAGAACCGCTCCCTAGATGAAGATGTTCCACGATGATTACCTATATTTGGGACCACTTAGTTTTCTTTTCTCTCCTTTGAAAATCTCATCCAAGTTAATTTCTTTAGTTGTCACATCCAAGAGGATACAGTTCCTTCCAAGGCTTGTTGAGCACATGCCAAGTCTGTTCTTTCAGTCAGTCTTTTAAGTGCCTGCTAATTTAGGCATGGTGCTAAAAATTAGGTACATTTATAGGGAGAAGTAAGACTCAGGTACCATCCTCTTGGTGGGAAATGAGTGGAGTTTGGGAAAACGATACCTGAGCATTCTGAAAGATGACAGGGAGTTAACCAGGGATAGATAAAGTAGGGTATCTGGCATTATAGGAGTGTTTGTTTGGAGGTGGAGATGAAAGAGAGCTGCCTCTGTTAGGGAACTACAGATGGTTTGGTCTGACGAAGCAGAAGGTGTAGGGAGTCCAGGCTTTGTACTGGAGGGTTTCATATGTGTGATCTTTCTATCTGCTTCTATTATCTTTATATTCTTCACCTCTCAGACCCTAATTTTAACTGTCTCCTCAATATCTCTTTCTGAGTGTCTTGCTGACACTTCAAAGTCATATGTAGCAAACTAAATACACCTGTTGTCCGTCTATGTCCTTCTATGGTTTCTGCATCCACTAACTTCTCTTTCTCCAAAGTTTGGAACTTAGATACTTGACTCATTTTCCATCCACATGTAGTTATCAAAGTTGGTCTTTTCTCCTTCACCAATGTCTTATAAATTCCTTTTGTTTTCCATTCCTGCTGTGACAGCTCAAGTTTAGATTTTATCTTGCTTAGCCTTTGATTGGCTCCCTAACTAGTCTCTCTGTCTCCAGTCTCAAGTTCTGCCTAATCTCCTTCAGGCATAGCTCTACTTAATCATCATAGCAAGTATTTGTGAGCCCTGAAGTTGATGTCGGGAAGGGTTGAATCCTAAGAGTCCACATTGTAACTTTCTCTGACATTAACAATTAAAGATTGTTCTGAGTCACAACTTTTAATATTAAAAAGAAAACAAACTGCAATTCTCCAATCAGCAAATATTCAGTTTTTCTCAAATTGTTGCTTCCTAACCATTTCACTTGGATTCCCCCCACCCCCCTTTCCTACCTCACTAAGGACCCTGTGTTTTAAAATTGGATAGTAGGGGCTGGCCCCGTGGCCGAGTGGTTGAGTTTGCGTGCTCTGCTGCAGGCGGCCCAATGTTTCAGCGGTTCGAATCCTGGGCGCGGACATGGCACTGCTCATCAAACCACGCTGAGGCAGCGTCCCACATGCCACAACTAGAAGGACCCACAATGAAGAATATACAACTATGTACCACGGGGCTTTGGGGAGAAAAAGGAAAAAAATAGAATCTTTAAAAAAGAATAAAATAAAATAAAATTGAATAGTAACCCTGGGAAGAAAAGTCTAAGTATCTTAGGTGGCCAAGCAACAGCTTTAGTAACCTCCTTCTAAAACACAGTTTTGGGCTGGCCGGGTGGCACAGCGGTTAAGTGTGCATGTTCTGCTTCAGCGGCCCGGGGTTCGCCAGTTCGGATCCCAGGTGCAGACATGGCACTGCTTGGCAAGCCATGTTGTGGTAGGCGTCCCACATAGAAAGTAGAGGAAGATGGGCACGGATGTTAGCTCAGGGCCAGTCTTCCTCAGCAAAAAGAGGAATGGAAGACTAAGAGCAGGGCTAATCTTCCTCAAGAAAAAAAAGAAAACATTTTTTTCTCTTTCATAAAATTCTCTGGAAGATTATTTTTATAAACTGAGCACGCTGTTCTCGGAGGGGTGGTTTTGAGGATTAAATAAGGAAAATATATGCAGACTGGAAAAGAGAAAGGTTGATTGTGTGTCCGTAGTGTTGCACAGTGCCTGGTCTTTAGGACCTGTCCAATTCATATTTGTTGAAT
The DNA here is from genome assembly GCF_037783145.1 of Equus przewalskii. Classification (NCBI taxonomy): domain Eukaryota; kingdom Metazoa; phylum Chordata; class Mammalia; order Perissodactyla; family Equidae; genus Equus; species Equus przewalskii. The sequence goes on from NC_091831.1 coordinate 61,860,496, forward strand.
GAATTATCAGCACAGCATAGACTGGGACTGATAATCTTCACTTTTCTAGACTTTATATTTTTGATAATGCAGCCTAGAGTTGAGTTTAGCTCTTTTTGGATGATATTGCATGCTGTTTGCTTATATTCACAAATTTAATAGTTTAAGATTAAGGTTTTGGACTATGAAGGAAGATGGAAGGCAAAAGTCTTCTGAGGTACTGTTTATGAATGCCTTAATCAGGTCCTTTCCTGGGTATCATATAGTAGAGCAGAGTGAGGGTGGTGGAGAGACAGAGCCAGAGGAAAACCTGCATCGAAAGTCATGGATATCTAGGGGCAAGCATGAAGTGTTTGGAGCCCAGGGAAAGTGAGAAGGGCTTTAGGAAAAAAGATAGGCAATGAAAACTAGTTTCTGATTTTAGGTGTAGGCCTAGATTGAATAACACTAAATAAAACATGCGGCTTATATGCTGCTTTCTACCTATAATAGGGCTCCACTTCCCTTCCATCAATTAAAATCCTGCCTGTGTGCAAAATGTTCACAGTTAACTGGAAAAAAGAAGAGAGAGAATCAAAATTATAAACAGCATTCTGTTCAGGATGGAAGTCAGTAGAGTAGTGGTTAAGAGCATGGCCTCTAGAATCAGACATCTAATTTGACTCTTTGTCTTTATTTGCTGGCAATGTTGAAGATTGCTTGTTGGTTCTGTGTGTCTGTTCTCTCACCTATGAAATGAGTATAATAATAGTACCTACCTCAAAAGATTGTTAAGATATTTCATGAGAAAAACGTAAAATTGGCACATAGTAAGTGTCAATAAATGTTAGCTGTTATTATTATTGTACTGCTTATTCTGCTTTTGTCTTCCTTCTCTGCTCCAAATGTAGCACTTACAAATTAAAAGAAATGGAAAGAATGATGTCAGTGTCATGGTGGAGTGAGCTATTCCCTTAGTCTAGTCCTGCCCCCCACCCCCAAAAGTTACAATCAAACGGACATTCATTAACCAACAGAGGATTCCCTACAAAGCACAAGGATGTCTGAGAGATCCATGCAGCCATACATCTGAAGGTGCTGATACTGGATCCCCAGAAAGCAGTGGAAGGAGATGAGTGGATCCCCACCCCGTCCCCAGCAGCAGTGATCTAGGTTGTGTGTCCTCATGCAGCAGCTGGTGTGCAACTGTAAGAGGAGGTGGGGAAGCAGGCAGGCCTCCACATGAATGCTTTCACTTTCGTAGTGCAGCCCAGCCCATGGGAATGCTTCACACTGGCTGGTGTGGCTTAGCCACTGTGTGGGTGTCCCCACCAAGCACAGCAGCCCAGATGAACCACCCATGGAAGCAAAATGGGGGCAACATGTGCACACGAAAGAAAGGGCCCCCCTCCTGCCTAGCACACCAGCTCGGTCAGTCCCCAGCCAAGGCAGTGGACCTGCACCAGAGCACCTGCACATGTGTGTGTGAACCACCAAGTGGCTGCAGCCAACAGGCAAATGCAGATGAGCCCTATCAGCACAACTTCCAGCAGACACATGGGTTCAGAAAACACAGCTCCTGCCCACCCACCTCCCCCAGAGGTGGCAGGTGGAATCTGTGACCTGATACTACCACTATGCACTGGCAGAGGAGCACTGCATCAAACACCATGAAGAACTACGTTAACACTCCAGAACAAAAGGAAAATGACAAGTCTCCGGAAAACAGTCTTGAAGTCACAGAAATTTGCAATCTGAATGACAGAGAATTTAAAATAATTGTCAAACTCAACAAGTTACAAGAAAACTCAAAAAGACAGTTCAGTGAACTCAAGAATGAAATGAATGAGCAGAAGGAATTCTTCACCAGAGATTGAAACTCTAAAAAAAAAAAAACCAAACAAATTTTGGAGATGAAGAACGCAATGAATAAGGTAAAAAACAATGTAGAAACGTTAAAAGACAGATGTGACATTATGGAGGACAGAATTAGTAATTTAAAGGACAGACATAGGAATGCTTCAGGTGGAGGAGGAGAGAGAAGTAAGACTTAAAAAAAAAAAATGAAGAAATTCTTAGAGAGATATCCAACTCCATTAGGAAAAGCAACATAAGGATTATAACTATTCCAGAGAGAGAAGAACAGGAGAAAGCAGAGAGTTTGTTCAAAGAAATAACAGTGACAACTTCCCAAACCTGAGGAAGGAACAGGACTTAAAAGTATATGAAGCTAGTAGAACTCCTAATTATGTAAGTGTAAAGAGACCTTCTCCAAGGCATATAATAGTAAAACTAGCAAAAGTCAATGACAAAAGAAAAATATTAAGGGCAGCTAAGCAGAAGACAATATCCTACAAAGGACCCCTATCAGGTTTTCAGTGGATTTCTCAGGAGAAACCTTACAGGGTAGGAGAGATTGGAATGACATATTCAAAATACTGAAAGACAAAAACTTTTCAGCCAAGAAAACTTTATCCGGTGAAACTATCCTTCACATATGATAGAGAAATAAAAGCTTTCCCAGGTAAACTAAAGCTGAGGGAGTTCATTGCCACTAGGCCTACCTTACAAGAAACATGGAAAAGAGCCCTCCTATCTTAAACTAAAAAGCAAAGGTTTATAAAACCTTGAGCAAGGAGATATATGGACAGATAGAAACAGAAAATTGCAGCTCTATGTCAGAATAGGTTAGTAAACAATTATAACAAAAGACAAAGGGAAGAAAAGCATCAAAAATAACTATGAACACTTCAGCAACAAACTCACAACACAGAAAAGAACAATTGGTGACAACAATAACTCAGGAGAAGAAGAGGAAAGGGATGGAACCTGCTTAGGCTAATAGAGATACGAGGCTATCAGAAAATGCACTATCTCATCTGAGATCTTTTATACAAACCTCATGGTAACTACTAAACAGAAAAGTCAGAGGAGAGCCACGAATCATACATAAAGAGCAAACCATCAGAGAAAACCACCCAACTGAAATGGTAGTCAGAAATACAAAGGAAGAGAAACAAGGGAAATATAGAACAACGAAAACAAGAGACAAAATGGCATTATTAAGCTCCTCTATATCAGTAATCACTCTAAATGTAAATGGATTGACTTCTCCAATCAAAAGAGACAGAGTGGCTGGGGGGATTAAAAAACAAGATCCAAGAAAGTGCTGCCTCCGGGAAACACATCTCAGCTCTAAAGACACACACAGGCTCAGACTGAACGGGTGGAATACAATACTCCAAGCAAATGGCAAGTAAAAGAAAGCAGGTGTTGCCATACTTATATCAGACAAAGCAGACTTCAAGATAAAAAAGGCAGTGAGAGACAAAGAGGGGCAGTATATAATAAAAGGGACATTCCACCAAGAGGATATAGTGCTTATGAATATATATGCACCTAACACAGGAGCACCAAAGTATATAAAGCAACTATGAAGAGACCTAAAGGGAGAAATTAACAGCAACACAATAATAGTAGGGGACACCCCACTCACATCGATGGATAGATCATCCAGACAGAAAGTCAACAAGGAAATAATGGAATTAAATGAAAATCTAGACCAGGTAGACTTAATAGATATATAGAGAACATTCTGAAAACAGCAGAAGACACATTCTTCTCAACTGCACATGGAACATTCTCAAAGGTAGGCCATTTGTTGGGAAACAAGGCAAGCCTCAATAAATTTTTGAAGATTGAGAGCCAGCCCTGATGGCCCAGCAGTTAAAGTTTGGCATGTTCCACTTTGGGAGCCCCGGTTCGGTTCCTGGGCACGGAACCACAACACTTGTCTGTCAATAGCCATGCTGTGGTGGCAGCTAACAGAAGAACCAGAAGGAGTTACAACTAAAATACACAACTATGCACTGGGGCTTTGGAGCGAAAAGAAAAAAAGAGACAGGAAGATTGGCAACAGATGTTAACTCAGAGTGACTCTTTCCAAGCACAAAAAAAAAGAGGAAGATTGAAATGATATATCAAGCATATTTTCCAACCATAATGCTACGAAACTAGAAATCAATTACAAGAAAAAACCTAGGAAAGTTAAAAATATGTGGAGACTAAATAATATACTACTAAACAGCCATTGGATCAATGAAGAAATAAAAAAATACCTGGAGACACATGAAAATGAAAATACATCATAGCAAATCTTGTGCAATGCAGCAAAAGCAGTCCTAAGAGGGTAATGCATAGGAATACAGGCCCACCTCAACAAGAAAAATGTCAAATAAGTAATCTTAAACTACATCTGACAGAACTAGCAAAAGAAGAACAAACAAAGCCCAAAGTCAACAGAAGGAGGGAAATAATAAAAATTACAGGAGAAACAAATGAAATAACAAAAATGAAAAAACAATAAAAACCAGTAGAAAGGATCAATGAAACTAAGAACTGGTTCTTTGAGAAGAAAAACAAAGTGGACAAACCCTTAGCCAGATTCACTAAGAAGAAGAGAACGCTCAACTAAATAAAATTAGAAATGAAGTAGGAGAAACTACAACGGATACCACAGAAATACAAAGGATTACATGAAAAAAAATTTTTTTTTATAGCAAGATCAGCCCTGAGCTAACATCTGCTTCCATTTCTCCTCCTTTTGCTGAGGAAGACTGGCCCTGAACTAACATCCCATCTTCCTCTACTTTATATGTGGGATGCCTGCCACAGCATGGCTTGCTGAGTGGTGCCATCTCCGCACCCAGGATCTGAACCAGCTGACCCCAGGCTGCCAAAGCAGAATGTGTGAACTTAACCACTGCACCACTGGGCCAGCCCCTACATGAAAAACTTTATGCCAACAAATTGGATAGCCTGGAAGAAATGGATAAATTTTTAGACTCATACATCCTCCTGAAACTGAATCAAGAAGAAGTAGAGAATCTTAATAGCCCAATCATAAGTAAAGACATTGAAATAGTAATCAAAACCTCCCAAAAAACAAAATTCCAGGACCAGATGGCTTCTCCGGAGAGTTCTCCCAAAAATTCAAAGAAAATTTAACACCTATCCTCCTCAAACTATTCCAAAACTATTGAAGAAGACAGATGCTTCCCAACTCATTCATGAGGCCAGCATCATCCTGATACCAAAACCAGACAGGGAAAACACAAGAAAAGTTACAGACCAATATCGCTGATGGTCATAGATGCAGAAATCCTCAACAAAATATTTGCAAACCGAATACAGCAATACATTAAAAGGATCATACACTATGATCAAGTGAGATTGATACCAGGGACAGAGGGATGGTTCAGCATCTGCAAATCAAGCAATATGATACATCACATTAACAAAATACAAGAGTAAAAATCTCATAATCATCTCAGTAGATGCAGAGAAAGCATTTGACAAGATCCAACATCGATTTATAATAAAAACTCTCAATAAAATGTTATAGAGGAAAGGACTTCAACATAATAAAGGCCATATATGACAAACCCACAGCCAACATCATACTTAACGGTGAAAAACTGAAAGCCATCCGTCTGAGTACTGGAACAAGACAAGGGTGCCCACTCTAACCACTCCTATTCAACATAGCATTGGAGGTTTTGGCCAGAGCAATTAGGCAAGAAAAAAGGAAAAAGGTATGCAAAGTGCAAAGGAAGAAGTGAAACTCTTGCTCTTTCTAGATGTTATGATTCTATACATAGAAAATGCTAAAGAACCAATCAGACAACTATTAGAAATAATCAACAACTATAGCAAAGTTGCAGCATACAAAATCAACTTACAAAAATCAGTTGCATTTCTATACACTAATAATAGACTAGCAGAAAGAGAATTCAAGAGTACAATCTCATTTACAATCACAAGAAAAAGAATAAAATATGTAGGAATAAATTTAACCAAGGAGGTGAAAGATTTATACACTGAAAACTTTAAAAGATTATTGAAAGAAATTGATGATGACATAAGAAATTTAAAGATATTCCATGCTCATTGACTGGAAGAATAAACATAGTTAAAAAGTTCATGTTACCTACAGCAGTCTACAGATTCAGTGCAATCCCAATCAGAATCCCAGTGACATTCTTCACAGAAATAGAACAAAGAATCCTAAAACTTCTATCGAACAACAAAAGACCGTGAATAGCAAAAGCAATCCTGAGAAAAAAACAAATTTGGAGGCATCACAATCCCTGCCATCAAAATATACTACAAAGCTATGGCAATCAAAACAGCATGGTATTGGCGCAAAAACAGACACACAGATCAATGGAACATAATTGAAAGTCCAGAAATAAAACCACACATCTGTGGACAGCTAATGTTTGACAAAGGAGCTGAGAACATACATTGCAGAAAGGAAAGTCTCTTCAATAAATGGTGTTGGGAATACTGTACAGCCACATGCAAAAGTATGAAAGTAGATCATTATGTTACACCATAAACAAAAAACTCACCATGGATTAAAGACTTGAATGTAAGGCCTGAAACCATAAAACTACTAGAAGAAAATATAGGCAGTAGACTCTGACATCAGTCTTAGCAGCATCTTTTTGAATACATGTGTCCTCAGGCATGGGAAACAAAAGAAAAAATAAACAAATGGGACTACATCAGACTAATGAGCTTCTGAAAGGCCATCGAAACTGTAAAGAAAACAAAAAGACAAGCTACCAACTGGGAGAAAATATTTGCAAGTCATATATCCAACAAAGGGGTTAATTTCTAAAATATATAAAGAACTCATACAAATCAACAACAGAAAAACAAACAACCTGATCAAAAACTGGGCAGAGGATATGAACACATATTTTTTCCAACGAACATACACAGATGGCCAACAGGCACACGAAAAGATGTTCAACATCACTAAGTATTAGGGAAATGCACATCAAAACTACAATGAGAGATCACCTTACATCTGTCAGAATGTCTATAATTACCAAGACAAAAAATAACAAATGTTGGGAAGGATGTGGAGAAAAGGGAACACTTAATACACTGCTGGTGGGAATGCAAACTGGTGCAGCCACTATGGAAAACAGTATGGAGATTTCTCAAAAAATTAAAAATAGAAATACCATGTAATCCAACTATCCCACTACTGGGTATTTATCCAAAGAACTTGAAATCAACATTTCAACGAGATTCATGTACCCCTATGTTCATTGCAGCATTATTCACAATAGCCAAGACATGGAAGAACCCAAGTGCCCGACAAGTGATGAATGGATATAGAAGAAGTATATATATACAATGGAATACTTTGGCATTACAAAAGGACAAAATTGTCCCATTTGCAACAACATGGATAGACCTTGAGGGCAGTATGTTAAGTGAAATAAACCAGACAGATGAAGACAAACACCACATGATTTCATTCATATGTGGGAGCTAAACAACACATGGACAAAGACAAGAGCTTAGTGGTTACCAGAAGGGAAGGGGACTGGGAGGTGTGTGACACGGGTGAAAGGGCACATATATATAGTGATGGATAAAAATTAGACTTTTGGTGATGAGCACAATGTATTATATACAGAACTTAAATAGTAATGTGCACCTGAAGTTACAGAATGTTATAACCATTATGACCTCTATAAACTAATTTTTAAAAACAGTAAACAAATAAATTTTAAAAAATTGAAAAGGTGTAGGTATACTCCAGATCAAGATAAACATCTCCAGTGACTAAAATGGAAAAGACACATGCAGTCAGACTCTGGGTTCAGGAACTTATGGAAATAACTCTGTGCAGGAGAACTGAAGTCCGATACCCTGCATGAAACTCTGAGCTGGGCTGGGGCTGGATGAAAAGAAGGCTGAAAACTTCTTCTCCTGGGTGCTGCTTTAAAAAGCTGTGAACCTGAAGTGGTGACACAGAAGTCGCTGAGCTGCCAGGTGGCTCAGGTTAGGAACTGTAATTTCCCCACTATCATCTAGTATAAGAGCGCCAAGCTTGGAGGTCATGGGCTCTGAAGATGGGTTGGCCTACCTGAAAACCACTAGAAAAATGAAAGGAAAGTGAGCCTGCAAACATATGAGGAAGAGTGTTACTTAGAAAATAAATACAACAATCAGGAGATAAATTCACTCAAAAACTAATGAAATTATAAGAGCAATTGCAAAATGACAAAGTATTTTAAAGGTCCTTAAAAAGATAAAAGTAGTGATAGCCATTAAGAAACAACATGTTATGCATCAAGAATAGGTAGATATGGGGCCAGCCTGGTGGCACAGTGGTTAAGTTCGCACGTTCTGCTTTGGCGGCCCAGGGTTCACCAGTTCGGATCCTGGGTGATGACCTATGCATTGGTTGTCAAGCCATGCTGTGGTAGGCATCCCACATATAAAGTAGAGGAAGATGGACACAGATGTTAGCTCAGGGCCAGTCTTCCTCAGCAAAGAAGAGGAGGATTGGTGGCAGATGTTAGCTCAGGGCTAATCTTCCTCAAAAAGAAAGAAAAGAAACATGAAGGAAAAAAAAGAATAGGTGGATATGAAGTAAATGGTTGTGTAAAAGAAAAAATGGAGTTAGTGAATTTAAAACAAAAAATAGGTTGGTTAAACTCTAGACCGAACATATTTGAAGGGAAACAGTGCATTGGAAGATAATACTAAGTAATTCATCCAGATATATCACAGAGAAATAAAGAGAAATTAAGAAATATTGGAAGATAATACTAAGTAATTCATCCAGATATATCACAGAGAAATAAAGAGAAATTAAGAAATATGAATATAAATTGAGAGGCACCAACTCACATCTAGCTGGGAGTTCCAAAAAGAGCAAATAGTGTTAATGGTGGAGGGGCCCTATTGGAAGAGATGATGATTGAGAACTTTGCAGAATTTAAGAAAGACTAAAGTCCTTAGGTTGAAAGGATATTCCAGGTACATAGTAAGATAAAAACAAAGATTCACACTAAAACTATAGAAATTTTGATCCTAATTACTATATTAATATATATAGAAAGAATCTGAAAATTTAGACACCAAAAATTTAATAGTAGTTATCTCTAGGTGGACGGACTGTGGGTTATTTTGGTTTCTTCTTTTTTTGTATTTTCCAAAGTTTCCACACGGAACATGTATATTAGGACTCTTAATTTTAAGTTGGGGAAACTTGATGTACACTGAATAAGTAATTTGGCTGAGTGCTGAGTGGCTAAATAACACCATTACAAATGGACCTGTGGGATACTAGGTAAACCTGAAACTTTGTAAAATAAGTACTATGATTTTATTATAGGTTGTAATCTTTTCATCTATATTTCTGAAATCCCCCAAAGCTGAAAACTGGAAGTTTTTTAAAAAAGCTTGAGATGAATTAATTTGGCAGCAAAACTTGAACTGATGAAGCTCTCTGTAGAGTGTGTCTGATACAAATGTATATGTTTTGCTGTAGAAATATTACTCTGTTAATGGCATGGTGCATGAAAACCTACTGGGAGGTTTACAAAATATATCGTACCTACAGTGTGTTGCCTTTCTAAAGTTCATAAACTTCTGAATCTCATGAAATTCTAGCCCCAAAACATATCTTGCCCTAAGGATTCAACAAAAGGATTGTGGATCTTTATTAAAAATTTAAATAGTCACCCTTTAAAAGTTTGCTCTTGTGCAGGAACAACAATTTTTCATCACAGTCAGTTGCTAGATTTTTCCTACAATCCCCATTTGACACTTCTACATTACTAAGTAGATGCTTATTTCAAAGATCTCTTTTGGCTAGCTCTACCCTAATACTGGTATTGGTTATGTTACTGAGTTATTAGGCTTTTCTTGTTCTCTAATAGTAATTAACTAAGGTAAAGACTTCTCTTCAACTTTTGGACTTGAAGATTTGAAAGGCTTATTTCACTGAAGTGGTCTCACAAACTGGTTCCACATACTGCTTGAAGAAGATAATTTTTTTTTTTTGAGGAAGATTATCCCTGAGCTAACTACTGCCAATCCTCCTCTTTTTGCCGAGGAAGGCTGGCCCTGAGCTAACGTCTGTGCCCATCTTCCTCTGCTTTATATGTGGGACGCCTACCACAGCATGGCATGCCAATCGGTGCCATGTCCACACCTGGGATCTGAACCTGCGAACCCCGGGCTGCCAAAGTGGAATGTGCGCACTTTACCACTGCGCGCCACCGGGCTGGCCCCAGAAGATAAATTTTGAGTATTTTCCAATGCAGATTTAAAATTATTGCCCTGATATGTTTTATTTCTGGTGTTTTTGTTTGTACTTGTGGCTTCATATGATCTCTTAAAAAAATGTGTCATAGAGAAAGCAATATAGTTATCTTTCAATGTAAGAATATCTGAGTTTCCATTTGCATTGTGGCTTTAATTGCATGCATACTGATTTCAGCATCTTCTCTAGAATAGAATAAGAAAATATGTACAGCAGTTATCATGTAAGAAATTCTTACCTGCTCAAGGCACATCAGTTTGGTTACTGTATTAATGGTCTCACTATTTTGTCAGTAAGCTGCATTTAGGTACTAGTAAGCCCTACTATTTTGCTATGTTACCTGCAAATAAATATAGGATTATAGATATGAAGGTAGCCTATGTGATCACTCACAAAATTAGAAATGATCAGAAGTGATATTAAAGTAGTTACTTGGCTATTTGCCTTCTAGAGGCTGAGGCTGGACTTGGATACCTCCCTAATAGAACCATTTCTAAGTCTCTAAGAGACCGAATTATGGACAACTGGGAAGTTTGGCCAAATATGACTCATTTGAGGAGCGCATCTCTTGCCTCTGTCAGGCTCTGGTATTGGATTTATTTCTCACATAGGCCATCTCAATGTAACAAGAAAGATGACGTTTCTCAACCCCAAGCCAAAATCTCAATGAGCCCAATGGAAGAGACTTTCCACATGCATGTATCAGTTTTGAGAATATGCTGATTGGTCCTGCCTGGGTTAAATACTGACCATTGAACCAATTACTGTATCAGAGATGGGGATTTTAGCCATCTTTGGTTATATTTTCACTTCTAATCCCGTGTGTGTGTGTGTGTACATGTGTGTGCCCATGCAGGCCAGTGGGCATGGGTGAGTGTGTGAGCTACTCTAATCAACAACTCCACCCAGACCTTGTAGAATGAGGGAGGTTGTGTTGTTTCCTCAGCAAGACAAAAATCCATTATAGCATATACAGAAAATATTTATGAAAAGAAGCACTTCCCCAACTCAAAACCTCATTCCTCAGGGTCTAGCCATAATGTGTCTTCTCTACAACTTTCCTAATCACCCAGCCTGGAAATGACTCCTTCTCTGGCTGTTTGTACTTCATTCTTTGCATTATTGCTATGTACAGTATGTGCATGTTTTATCTTGTCTACTGCAACTCAAAATAAGGAAACTAGTTGGAAATCTCTTAGTGCTTCATAACTAATTACTTCACTGCAGCATAACAGGCTCTAAATTTTTGCTGAATGAATGAATTAACTCTTCAAAGATGTTTTAAGGGGCTGCCCCATGGCTGAGTGGTTAAGTTCACGCCCTCCGCTTCGGTGGCCTGGGGTTTCGCTGGTTCGCATCCTTTGCATGGACATGGCACCACTCATCAAGCCATGCTGAGGCAGCGTCCTACATAGCATGACCAGAGAGGCACTGACAACTAGAATATACAACTACGTACCGGGGGGCTTTGGGGAGAAGAAGCAAAATAAAAAAAAGAAGATTGGCAACAGATGTTAGCTCAGGTGCCAATCTTTAAAAAAGAAAAAGATGTTAATAATACTCGGTGGTGCAAAATGGATTCATGTATTAGCTGTAAATTCTTGTCTGTTCATAAGAGTTGATAGAGAGAAGCCTTACTTGCAAACACTTCGTGGTTCTTGGACCTTTCCTTTTTTTTGTTACATGGAGTGTGTTTGTGTGTGAAATAAATCCAATACTGGAGAACAGAGAGGCAAGAGAAGCACTCCTGGGTTGCATTTCTGTTCTTTTTGGTGACTGTAGTGAGCTTTGACTATAATAATAATTTCCTTCATTTGTCCATGGGGAAAATTCCCTCAGGATAAATATACTTCCCCTATATAAACAGTAAAATTTTATTAGGGCCCTGTGTTCAGTGTTTTCTTTCTTCTTCTTCTTCTTTTTTTAATATAGTAGTATTGCTTATTTGGTGGAGGAATAAGTTTTCTGCAAGAGTGAATATACAAAGATCTCAGTGACCCAACAGAATGATGAAATACAAGAAAGGTATCTCCTTTAAAAATAAACAGTTCAGGGCCAGCCCGGTGGCACAACGGTTAAGTGCCCACTTTCTGCTTTGGCGACCTGGGGTTTGCTGGTTTGGATCCCAGGTGCGGACATGGCAAGCCATGCTGTGGTAGGCGTCCCACAGTTCGGATCCCAGGTGCAGACATGGCACTGCTTGGCAAGCCATGTTGTGGTAGGCGTCCCACATAGAAAGTAGAGGAAGGTGGGCACGGATGTTAGCTCAGGGCCAGTCTTCCTCAGCAAAAACAGGAGGATTGGCAGCAGTTAGCTCAGAGCTAATCTTCCTCAAAAATAAATAAATACATAAATGAATAAATAAAAATAAATAGTTCAAATGTGTTGTCTTTGAAGTTAACCACATTAGAGATTTGAACATTTTCTTATTTTGTAGGCATGACTGAGGAAGTTTAGGTTCCTCCTGAAATAGAGTTTTTTGGAAATTATTTTTCCTAAACAGAGCTGACGTCTTAGTTATCATTTTAGTTCTTAGTTTTGTTGAAGCTTAAAGCTGTTAGGCTGTAGAAGTGATGCAGACTTATACCCTTGGTTATGTCTCTGTTCTCACGCACTCAAGATGAACTGATTATGTTACGTTTTAGCATGGAATAGCATGTTGCATTAAAGAATGCTGACAAATTCTACTTTGTCTTGTTGTTTTTACTTAGCACTTGCTTATCCAGTGTATACAACTGAATTGTTTAGATTTGAAATATTACAATAAAATATAGTTACATTATTAAATTCAGTAAGTACTAAATGTTTAGTATCAAAAAATAGTATTTTAGCAAAAAAACCCTCAAAAGACTTGTCTTTTTTGGGGGGGAGGGGAGTATAGGTTCTCCTCTACATGATAGATTCAACTTCTTTGGGTGCATCCATCCCTGTGTTTGAATGTCATAAGGGTGCTATGTAAAGAAATATATAAATTCCTAGACTTAAGAGTCACAGATCCTTAGAATTGGGACGGATCTTAAGTTATCTTTGCCTAGCCTCCTCCATTAGACAGGAATCCCTTCTCTAACATTCCTCTTCCCCTATTTGTATAGCATTCCTCCCCTAGATTCAGCGCAAATAAGGGAACAGGAGTATATTTTTCCACTAGTGGGAAAACATATACACACACATCAGAGATTGAAGCTTGAATAAACTACATTCATCAGAAGACTTGTTAGTATTCTGTGGATATCAAGTCAGATTCAGGGCTCTTTAAATGATTTCATTTTGGCCAAGATGTTGCTTTTTATATACTCATAAAACAAGTTTTAAAAGTCTCTTCTAGCCTTGAGAACCCCTTGAGAAGCTACTTTGGTATTTCCAAACACTGCTTGGGAATGATGGTGGGTTAGGGTAGGAGCAGGGGTGGGAGGAGATGGCTAAGATTCCCAGGTAGGGTGGGACCTCCCGGAGTTGAGGTTTTCTGCAAATCATAGAGTTGAGGTGTGAAAACAACAGCAAATCTCAGTATCAGCCAGATGTGGCTTTAAAATGGTAGTTCACATTTTCATGGGATATTTGAAAACTCTTTGAACATGTTTTAGACTCTTTAGATTGTTAGTGCATGATGAGGTACTTAAAATCAGAGTCTAATATTTACATTGTACAGTTGAGATAATTGAAGCTCAGAGAGGTTAAATGATATTAGGTAACATAGCTAGTTACTTAAAGCTGTTAAGTATCTGAGATGAGAGATTCCCATTGTACTACCCTCTGGAATAAGAAATGAAGTATCAGGGTTTTGTTTTTTCTTTTTTTAAGATAAGAATAACATATTTAAAGAATATATCAAGCACTTTCACTTACCTTTTCTTACTGATCCTCACAAGAAGGCCACCAAGTAGCTGTCTTGACCTGAGGAAATAGACCCAGAGAAGCTGAGTTCCTAAGTAGTGAGCTCTTATTTCACACTCAGGACTCTGACTCACATTTCTTACTGTTTATATTACACTATGAAGATTCAAATTGAGAACTTGTCAAAGTGATTCTATGTGTGCTAGATAAGCACACTATTTAAAGAAATTCTGTGGCAGTGTGTTTAGTAACTTTGTATAGATTTTTGACTCTCAAGTTCTCTTATTTACACATGAGTAGTTTCTCTCCCCACAAGAATAAAAATTCCCTTGTGGGATATACTTAATGGTATGCTTTGCAAATGGATTAACTTGAACTTGAAATTTGAGCAGATTGTGTTTTCTAATTAAAAGCCTTGGGCAAACCAATGTTTAAAAGTTAAAATGTTCCAGTTAAGAGAACAATTTCTAGTAAGTTTTAATTTACTTTGGAAATTTTGTACTTCTCCCTGATATTAATAATTTGAATCTTATAACTTTAGCATTATTATTATAATAATAAGAAATAACCATTACTGTTCAGAGATTTTAATGTGCATAAGATTACACTGTTAGTAAGTGGCAGAGATAGGACTCAAACTGAATCTGTCTTATTTTAAGATTTTTAGTAATTAGCTGCAATATTCAGATATTATATAAACATTAGCAACAGGAATCAACAATGACTTTATGATTAAAAAAATTAAGCAAGCCCTTTGCTTCAAAAATTATTCCTATTTTATACATGAAAAAATTTCTAGTAATCTAAAAAGCTATTAATCTTTTAATACTGTTAATAATTAAAATTTTTTTTTTGGCGGGGGGAAGATTAGCCCTGAGCTAAAATCTGCCACCAATCCTCCTCTTTTTGTTGAGGAAGACTGGCCCTGAGCTAACATCCATTGCCCATCTTCCTCTACTTTATATGTGAGACGCCTGCCACAGCATGGCTTGCCAAGCGGTGCCATGTCTGCACCCCGGATCCAAAGTGGCGAACCCTGGGCTGCTGAAGCGGAACGTGCACACTTAACCACTGCACCACCAGGCTGGCCCCAATAATTAAAAATTTTATAAAAATGTTCTATCGGATCTGAGATGGGAGTGATGAGAATTCTTTTTCATTAAAAATGACCTATAGCCACAATTAGTCTTGGACCGCATACAAATAATGTAAAAAAGCAACCTTGTTAAAGAAATGATTAAACGTTCAGTTAGCCTACTTTTAAGAAGAGGACTACATTTTGTTAAATTCAACCGATACTTAAAAACCTCAGTTTCATAATGCTTGATAACCATAGGAAAAAGCAAGTAGGGGGAGGGAAATACAGATCTGTGAACAGGAAGGGGGAGGTAAAAGGAAGTGATAAAAAAGGAAAAGGCTCAGTTTCTCTTAGCTATTTCTGATTTCTCCATAATCTCCAACCTCAGACTTTAGCTTTTCAGCTTTTCATTCAACTCTGAGGTGTGTATGTGAGAAACTTTTTGTTATGAGCTCTAATACTTACGGGCTGTTAGCATGGTACAGGGAAAAGAGTTTTGGATTAGGAATCAAGACACCTTGGTCCTATTAAGGTTTCTGTATATGTTTATGTATGCACCTGTGAAGTGAGTAGTATAGACTAAAATGCTTTTCAAACTAGATCATGAATCAATTTGGGTGTAGCACAACTGGTATTTTATGAAAGGAAAATAGAATAGAAAATATCAGTGCATTGAATATGGTAAGGCTAAGTATTGCCTTATGAAACATTGTTTCAGTTATGTATAGAAATACTAGATTGCAATGCAAAATTTATTTTTCACAGTGAGTTTGGTTTTCTATGCCAAAATTTAGCAGCTTAAAATAACAACCATTTTATTAGAGCTTATGAGTTTGTAGGTCAGGAATTCAGACATGGCTCGGCTGGTTGATTCTTCTGTTGCTATGGTATTGACTAGGATCACTTGAAGGTATTTAGCTGACAACAGTTCTGGTCAGGAGGTTGTCTTTACTCATTTGCTTGGTGCTTTAGTGAGGATGGCTGGAAAGCTTGGCTCATCTGGGCTCCTGTCCCTCTCTATGTGGTTTGAGGGCATCTCCATGTGGTTTCTTCAGCTCAGTAGTTGGACTTCTTACATGGCAGCTCAGGGCTCCAATAGACCAAGGCAGGAGCTTGCAGTCCTCTTAAAGGCTAGCCTGGAATCTGGCATAGCATCACTTCCACTATAACTTATTGGTCAAAGGAGTCATAGGCTAGCCAGATTCAAGGGGAGGGGACATAGATTCTTGTCTCCAAGAAATTGTGACCATTTTTAATCTGCCACAATTATGGTAAAATAATTTTGAGAAACATGACTGAATTATATATTCAAACTTTCGATTCTTTATTGCCCTTCAAAAGATGATTACTTGTAATAGTCTTCTCCTGCCCCACCACCACTTTGGAAAATTTGTCTATTGGTTTCAAAGTTCAGAGTTTAATTTAAATACACGTATTATTTTTCCATGGAATACTGAGGGTTTTATGTTTTTGAAGAAATAATTTAAGGTTTAAAAATTTCTATGAGTCTTAGGATGTTTGCTTTCTAACATGACCTAAAAAGTCTATTTGGAGTGCAAAAGGAGCTGCCTTCTTACAATGCCTGAAAATTACATTTGGATTTAATTATTCCCTCCCTTCGGATACAGCCAGTCTGAGGCTATGTTTTTGTTGAAACCTGAAAGAGTGAGAAGTCTGTTCCAACCCCCCATCCCACCCTTCAGTAAAGAAATAAAAATATTAAACGTTTTTGTTAAAAACTTAAAAGTTCTCATCACAAGAAAAAAAATTTACTAACTATGTATGGTTTTGACAGATGTCACGTAGACTTATTGTGGTGATCATTTTCCAGTATATACAAATATTGAATCATTACGTTGTGCACCTAAAAGTAATATAATGTTATGTGTCAATTACACCTCAATAAAAAAAGGATTCATCCACTCTTGTGAAATGCAGGTTTTATGATATACTGTACCTTCAACTGACATACTGCTTCCCACAGGAGGCCCGAGCTCTGTGATAGAACCACAGGAATTTAAAGAAATGCCCATTTCAGAGTATCTGCCCACTGGAACATTAAGAGCAATCTCTATAGACATAAGCAAAAAGATTTATCTTGTCATACACTTGGCTACTTAGAATCTTAAATCTTGAAAGAGTGTCTGGGTGTAATCCCTGGCTTTCAGGGAATGGGTTGAGCTGGTTGGTTGACCAGCTCTGCTGCTGAGTAATTCTGCTTTGCCTCTGTGTGCAGACAGATGTCCTGTTTTTCAGATCAACCACATTCATCTTAAATGCTCTTCCACCCCAGGCTGTTTTTTTCCCACTTAGGAAGACATGATGATAGTCAAGATTTCTTTCAAAGTATTTAAGGAGGAGAATGTAAACAAATAAAGAGCTTAGAATGAAATTCTGTGGGTTTAAACGCCAGCATTTAAAAATAAATATTAAAACCTACCCCAAAATAAAATGGGAATGGGAGAACTTGTGTATTTTAAACTTATAAGTAGGCATTGTGAGGATAAATATCTTATCTCAACTTTTAGTGAAGTGATAAAAGTTATACTTAGTTATACCAAAATAATAATTTTTAGAATAATATACATACAATGTGTATATAAACATGCACCAAACCCTGATATTGTTAGTCCCATCACATTGCACTTCTTGATGAATGTCTTTTATAATTATTGAGGCAATCAAATAATTTGTTCTTAATGTCTTTCATGCCTTATTCTCGCAGATATGTAATATATCATTAGGAAATCTGCATTAAAACCCACCCCAAAAGCTAATAATTTTCACTTGAGACTACATGATCCCATTAAGTAACCACAGGGTGGGGCTGGCCCAGTGGTGCAGTGGTTAATTTCGCATGTTCCACTTCAACGGCCCAGGGTTCGCTGGTTTGGATCCTGGGTGAGGACATGGCACCGCTTATCAAGACGTGCTGTGGTAGGCGTCCCACATATAACGTGGAGGAAGATGGGCACGGATGTTAGCTGACGGCCGGTCTTCCTCAGCAAAAAGAGGAGGATTGGTGGTAGATGTTAGCTCAGGGCTAATCTTCCTCAAAAAAACACAAAAAATAAGTAACCACAGGGTGAAGTAATCTCCATTGATAACATTCCAAGGAGTGCTGTAGCATATACAGTATATGTATTGTATTTATATCTGTAGGTTTTTTTTTTTTTTGTTTTCAGGAAGATTAGCCCTGAGCTAACTACTGCCAATCCCGTTCTTTTTTTGCTGAGGAAGCCTAGCCCTGAGCTAACATCCGTGCCCATCTTCCTCTACTTTATATTTGGGATGCCTACCACAGCATGGTGTGTCAAGCAGTGCCATGTCCGCACCTGGGATCCGAACCAGTGAACCCCAGGCCGCTGAGAAGTGGAACGTGCGAACTTAACTGCTGCGCCACTGGGCCAGTCCCCTGTATCTGTAGTTTTAATTCCAGTTGACTTAGAATGTTTGTTGTACTACATGTGGAAAGACACTTCAAAAATTACATTTTTTCAAATACAAGTTTTGGTGGGCTCTTTGCACTTCTCTCCCTCTTGTGTTTCCCAATAACATGGAGACTCCTACCACTGCCACCTCCACCACCATGTAAATCTTCAAGTCTTTCAATTTTTTTTGGTGAGGAAGATTGGTCCTGAGCTAACATCTGTTGCTAATCTTCCTCCTTTTGCTTGAGGGTGATTGTCCCTGAGCTACCATCTGTGGCAATCTTCCTCTGTTTTATGTGGGATGCCACTACAGTGTGGCTTGATGAGTGGTGCTAGGTCTGCGCCGAGGATCTGAACACCTGTGAACCCTGGGTCACAGAAGTGGAGTGCGTGAACTTAACCACTATGCCACTGGGCTGGCCCAAGTCTTTCAATTTTAAATACCTAGTCATTGCAGGAAAACAGTGTACTCTATTTCCGTAGTGTTGGGTTCTTCACCCTGAAATCCAAATTCAGGTCAGTCTTTAGGCAGATGAGTACCAATGTCAATCTGGTTCCTGTTCCACAGACTGTGAGAGAAGATGACCCTCTGTCCATGTAGCTTGGTGAAGATAGGACCTTCAAATCTAGGTCAGTCTTAATCAGTAAAGACTATGGGATTGGTGGTTCCTGTTGTTAGGTTACCCTCTTAGAGGAAAAAGAAACCCAAAAACATTGAATGAAAGAAAACTTTAGAAATCAATTCCATCATTTGTAAAACAGTCAGGTAGAAATTATTATTTCTTAGGATATTTTTTGGATGAAACCATATTCATTTGAGACCACATTTATTTTTACTCTTATATAGAAAATGATAGGCACTAGGAGTTAGAAAAAGGATATACCCAAGGACTATATGTATATATATATATATGTATGTACTGTTTTTTTTTTTTCACACTGGAAGCTTTTGTGAAATCTGTGCTTTCAGCTTCTAAATCTTGAAAGATCTTGATAAGAAATAATTTGTAATTGTAGTGAAACCTAAATTTGATTTGCACAAGCTGAATGGCTGGGATGGGGGATTACTTAGCCTGATAGTAAAATTTGGCCACTTGCTACTCATTCTGTGCCCCTAAATTCTTGCAGAGTGGTTAAAAAAATATATTTTTTATTTATCAAAAATCACTCGTGATTTTGACAGAAATGAAATTGTGGTTGAAGTTTTAAAATATGAAGAAGTCTAAGAAGTGATTCTTGTTGACAATTAGAAGTCTCAGCTAAATTAAAGACACAAATGGGGGCTGGCCCTGTGGCCGAGTGGTTAAGTTCCCTGGCTCTGCTTTGGTGGCCCAGGGTTTCGCCAGTTTGAATCCTGGGCATGGACATGGCACCGCTTGTCAAGCCATGCTGAGGCGGCATCCCACATGCCACAACTAGAAGGACCCACAACTAAAACTACACAACTATGTACCAGGTGGCTTTGGGGAGAAAAAAGGAAATAAAATCTTCAAAAAAAAAGACAAAAATGGCAGATACACTGGCTGCTCATATTTAATCTGTGAATAAGCATATGTGGAAATAAAAGAAGCAATTTCTGAAAGTATTTCATGTGGTGCTTCAGCTAATCAGAAAGCTATTAGTGGATCATTGTATCTTATGGGTTGAAATCATAGAGTGGTTTCTTAAATTTGGATATTTAGAAAAGCCTCAGATGTATGTCAGACTATCTTGGGTTTACTCTACTGACACTGTGTACAGTAAGGCCCCCTGATCTGCGGTTTTGCTTTCTGTGTTTTCAGTTACCTGTGATCCAGGAACAGAAGATCCTCCTTCTGACGTTTTGTCAGAAGGTCAGTAGTAGCCTAATGCTAGGTCACAGACTCTGCATCATTTACCTCACCTCATCTTATCACGTGGGCATTATGTCATCTCACATCACAAGAAGAAGAGTGAGTACAGTACAGTAAGATATTTTGAGAAAGAGAGAGACCACATTCACATAACTCCTGTGAGTTTTTATTACAGGATATTGTTATAATTGTTCTATTTTATTATTAGTTATTGTTAATCTCTTACTGTGCCTAATTTATAAATTAAACTTTATCATAGGCATATATGTATAGGAAAAACATAGTATATCTAGGGTTTAGTACTATCCTTGGTTTCAGGCATCCACTGGGGGTCTTGAAACGATTTCCCCATGCATAAGAGGGACTACTGTATAGTAGTAATCAGTCTCAGTTCTGGAGTCAGACCATCAGAGTTTGGATTTCTGTTGTGTGATGTGTGTCTTTGGGCAAGTTATTTAACCACTTTGAACTTTTCAATTTCTTCATCTGTAAAATGGTGATAATAAAATATCTCCTGGTAGGGTTGTTGTAAATTCAAATGGGATAGTACTTGAAAGACAGTAGCATGGTGTCTGGCACATATTAAGCACTCAGTAAGTTTTACCTATTATTCTACTATATAGATACACTTATTGGCTGTGTTGGGGCCTGGAATTTGCCACCCCAAGATATGTCTCTTTGGCATGAGGATTGTTTGGGGCTGGTTACTTTTAATAAAATGCAGACAGGAAAGCAACTCTGAAAAGCAGAGTTTACTTACCCTTTGTTAAGAAACAGTTACATTGTAAAGGAAATCTCCATCTTTAAAGGTGTCTCCCTCTCTGTACCCGGAAGAAGGGGGGATAGACTTATCTCTAGAAAATCTTTATCAATGCCAAAGGCAAGGACTTAAATCTGCATCTTGTTTACTGTACTTGTGTGGTAATCTCCCAAGATCGACTCCCCTTCCACCCCCAACATCCTCCTTTGTCTTTAGCTGAAGATGATATTTAAGGTGGTGGCTTCAGCCATTTTGGTGAGTTGCTCAGTTTGCCTGAGCCTCTCCCATGTATAGATGTTATAAAGCTGTGTTTAATTTTCTCCTGTTATTGTGTCTCATGTGAATTTAATTTGTTCTCTGGCCAGAAGAACCCAGAGAGGGTAGAGGAAATGTCTTCCTCCCCTACAGTTGCTAGCAGCTGACTGCCAAGGTAGAATGCTTCCCCTTTTAGAGTGTAGTTCAAATGAAACTGCATATGCAATTCTGGACATTTATTTTTAGTCTATCAATAGGAAACAGTAGGCACTAGTAAGAAAGATTAGAAAGAAAAATCTGTTTCCCAAGTCTCTGTCCCCATCCTTGACTTATCCCAGAACTCCAGTCTTCTGAGCTTCTCTATTGCCTTCTCCATTTATCTCAGCAAACAGCAGCACCATTTACCCAATTTAGTCCAAATTTACCCAATTTAATCCAAAATCTAGGAGTTAGTCTTGATTCCTTTCTTTTCCTTAATCTCCTATATCTAGTCCACCAGAAGGCCCTGTCATTCTACTTCTAAAGTGTCCGTTTACTTGTCTCTATGTCCACCATTATCTTCATGGTTCAAACCACTACTATTTGTCATTTGTATTACTATAATAGGCTTCTAATTTGGTCCTTCTGCTTTCATCTTCCAGTAGTCCATTCCCTACACTATGACCAGGGTGATCTTTTAAAACAAAATCAAATCATATCATTCCTCTGTTTGAAACTTAATTATAGTGGCTTCCTGTCAGGGTTATATAACAAAATAAAAACTTCTTAGGCTCATAAAAGCTAAGATGATCTGCTTCTTGCTCTGACCACAAACCTTTCTTCTCTCCCTAGCCTTTTTTCACAGTAGCCTTCCAGTTATCATTTTAGTGCTATCTGGAATGCCTTCCGCGCCCCCCAAACCTATCCTTGTCATTCAGATTTCTCCTGCTGAAGGCCTTCCCTGACTACCCAATCTAAAGGACTCTTTCTCTATCTTGATCTGTTGGTTTTAATTGTCTGCATATCACTTATGGTCATTTGATATTCTTATTTGTTTATTTGATTATTCATCTATATCCCCTCACTAGAATGTAAGTTCTGTAAGGGTAGTGCATGTTCTTGATTGTTGCTGAATCTCTAGTGTCTTGAGTAGTAGAGTAGATGCTCAGTAAATATTCGATGAGTTAATGAGTGAATGGTTCCTAAAAGCTTGTTTGTGAAGAACTGTAAACCAGATCTCTGGTGAAATAAAAATCAGAAAAATCTTTTCTATAGAAAACGTACTTAATAAGATTACCAGCCAGACTTTGGGAAGGGCTGTTCTTTATTCTGTGATGTCCTTCATGCATTTTTATGTTAAAATGCTCTTTCTTTTGTGAAATGATAGTGATATTCAATTGTATAGTTTAAAAATATGTTCTTGGCAGCATACAAAATTGGGACGTACTGTTGTCCTGTACTTTTAGATTGGAGGTTTTCTTTGAATTTCAGAGATTTGTAGTTCACTGAAAATAAAGAAGCATTAGGTAGGTGTTCCTGGGAGGGGGTTTTGCTAAAAATTCTTACTAAATAAAGTTCAATTAATCAAATGTATATTCTTGAAAAACTCCTGGGAAATAAATTGTCAGGTTCCAGTTAAAGATTATATTCTGTTTGAACATGTAACTTGTTGATTAAAATAATCCATAACCAATCTATAAATGAAAATTGGGGTGAGTTTACTATGAGCTAAATGTGAGGGCCATATAGCCCAGGGCCTTCCTTCCCCAAGGAAGGGAGGCACCAAAGAAGTGAGGTGTGCAGAGTGGTTACATACCTCCAAAGGGCATGTTTCACACATGATTGAAATGTCCCTTTTACAATAGTCACAAGACTGCTCTGTCAGCACAGAGACTGATGGACACAGCAGGTAGTCGGTCTGCTATTTGGGTGGTCACAGCAGAGAGCAGGTCTGTTTCTCTCCAGCTGGGTGGTCACAGGGTGAGCGCAGCAATCACTTCCTAGTCTAGGGAGAGATGCTTATCCTTAAGGAAATGCCAGTGTCGGGGAACCTGCATCTTTATCTTAAGGACATTTGTTTTTGTCTTTGGGAATAGCAAATACTCAAAGCAGTTATACAATACATGCTCAACAGCCACATCAGGCCCTTTTGGAAAAAAAAAAAAGGCTAAATTAGGTTTACACTAAATGCCTTCTTCATATACTCCAGTA
This sequence comes from Equus przewalskii, assembly GCF_037783145.1. NCBI lineage: Eukaryota > Metazoa > Chordata > Mammalia > Perissodactyla > Equidae > Equus > Equus przewalskii. The sequence goes on from NC_091831.1 coordinate 61,883,975, forward strand.
TATCCTATCGCTTGCCATTTATTTTATCAAATGTTAAAGTGAAATGTGACATAAGACCCTACAGATAATTAAAAGGAAATAAAAATAGTAGACCTCTTATAATGTCTTTTGGGGAAAAGAGTTAATACATTTAGCAATGTTTCTTTGAATAATCTTGTTCATGATGAAAGCTAACTAAAACTGCGTGCTTTTTATAGCATTAAAACTGATCACCTCTTTAAAAAATACCCCAATTTGTATTGAGACACAAGTGGATGTTTTTTCTTTCGTTGTCCAATAAGAGCTGAAAGGGACTTGAGATGTCACCTATAGCAAACTCCCTTGTATTTCAGATAAGGAAACCCATGGTCAAAGGGCATAACATTTTCTGGTGGGTCTAGGATTAGAATTTCCAGCTTCTTATTCCCAGGCTCCTGAAGTTTACGCTATGGCATACTACTTATTTTAGGGGGTACAAGTCTCCTTTTGGAGTATAATATGCATTGCTTTAAAAATATTATTTTATTAGTATTTTAATTCATATGAAATGGGGAGTTTTTTTGTTTTTGTTTTTGTGAGGAAGATTGGCTGGCCCTGAGCGAACATCTGTTGCCAATCTTCCTCTTTTTGCATGAGGAAGATTATCTCTGAGCTAACATGCATGCCAGTCTTCCTCTATTTTTGTATATGGGACATCGGCATAGTGTGGCTTGATGAGTGCTGTGTAGGTCTGCACCTGGGATCTGAATCTGTGAACCCTGGGCCACTGAAGTGGAGAATGAGAACTTAACCACTACACCATTGGTTTGACCCTGGAGATGTATGTTTAAGTAACATGCAGGGAAGATGTTCCACATTCAGTCTGGTGACAGCTGACCTCTTAAAGGCTACGTAAAGTTCTAAAAGTGGTATTGTTACTGCACAAAATCAGGGTTCTCTGCCTGATGCACATAAACAAGCCAATTAATTACAGCAATAGCCTTTGGGAATAGAGATCAGCTTTTTTTTTTGGTGAGGATGATTGGCCCTGAGCTGACATCTGTTGCCAATCTTCCTCTTTTTGCTTGAGGAAGATTGTCCCTGAACTAACATCTGTGCCAGTCTTCCTCTGCTTTGTATGTAGGATGCCACCACAGCATGGCTTGATGAGCGGTGTGTAGGTCCGCACCCAGGATCCAAACTGGCGAACCCTGGGCCACTGAAGCAGAGCCTGTGAACTTAACTACTATGCCACTGGTCTGGCCTCAAGAGATCAGCTTGATTCTGTGAGATCTATCTGCAGGGAGAACAGAGGGCATGTGCCCTCTGATCTGTCTCCCCAATTCAGGATTTGGGGCAAAATTTAAGAGGTTGGGGAGAACAGGCTGGCATGCGGAAATGCTGGTGGGACAAGTTTTGATTGGTAGGCTTCAAACATTTATGGTAAGGTTTTAAACATTTATGACAGGGTTCTAAACATTTATGATAAGGTTCTAAACTTTTATGATAGAGTTTTTGATGAGGTGGGGAAGGAATTTTAACACTGGATCTTCCTGAATGAGGGATCCTTCATTTCAGATAAGAGTCTGACTTTCAAGTTCTGGTCGTGTTCCAGTCCTTGGGTTCCATGGGAAGGAGGATCTTTGGTTCTACAGTCATTTTAGGTCATGAATTCTTCTTTTGCGCATGCCCTGGCTATGTGACTTTGCAGGTTTTCTGAAAAAGCAATTATTAATCACTCCGTTGATAAGCAGTAGGGTCAGCTGAACTGGTCCTGGAGGGCCCGCGGTTACAGTATTTACACTTTTAACTTTTGTCAAGTTAAGATTAAAAATTAACAAAGAAAATCATGAAGACGTTTTGTTTTTGTTATTTCTGTCTTAAAGAATCTTTACACATGAAAAGATGAGACATTTATAAAATAAGCTGAATTCTAAAAATAAGAGTAGTTTTGATGGTTGTGATTTAAAAAAATACAAATTTTAAAAAAGAGGAGGAATAAGTTTTGTATTTTTAAACCATTTCAGAAAGATAATTAAAATTTAATAATAAATAGAAAAATTTTACGTTAATACAACAATATATGGTAGGAAATTTATAAGCCAGATCAATATAAATAAGTATAAATTATGCATAATTCTACTTTCCAGACAAACCAATAATAACATTTTGGTGTGTTTCTTTCCAATCTTTTTTTTGTGCATATATGGCATATTTTTTTTTAACAGCTAAGATCATACTCTACATTCCTTTTGTCTGTTTGTTTTGCTTTTTTCATATAATATTATAACATGAGCATTTTCTTACGTCCTTAAAAAGTCTGTGGAAACATTTTATAATGGCTCTATAATATTTGTCTGTAATTTATATTACCATTGCCCTATTTTGGTTAATTAGGATATAATAATTTTTTTCTATTATTAATGCTGAAATGAATCACTGGGTATATACAAATCTTTGTTCACATTGTTCTATTTTATTTATTATAGATGCCTAAAATGTGGAATTGGTGACACATATTGCCAAAAAGCTTTCTAGAAATGTACTAAATTTATATTCCCACAAATAATGTATGAAAGTGCTTGTTTTATTGCACCTTTAACAGCAAACTGTATTTGAAGAGAACTTTGCTATTATTTTGGCGCTTGAAGCATTTGTTGGAAAGATTAGTAGAGTGGCTCCACATATTTGTTATGCTATCCAGAGGCATTTAACTATTTGGAGTTGGCTATTTGCTTTTATAGCAGCCAACTAACCACATGATTATATAAACTTGACAGAATATTTACTTATCGATCTTCCCAAGAGCAAACTATTCTGACCCACTAGTCTTGATTCAACTATTTACATTATAAGAAGGTTAATAGGGGCCAGCCCCGTGGCCGAATGGTTAAGTTTGCATGTTCCGTTTCGGTGGCCCAGGGTTTTACTGGTTTGAATCCTGGGCACAGACGTGGCACCACTCATCAGCCCATGCTGAGGTGGCGTCCCACATGCCACAACTAGAAGGACCCACAACTAAAAATACACAACTATGTACTGGGGGGGCTTTGGGAAGAAAAAGAAAAAATAAAATCTTTAAAAAAAAAAAGGTTAATGGATGTTAAAAATTTCAATTGACTGCTTTTCCCTAAAGTGAAAAGAATAGAGTTGAAATAAAACGCTTAAAAAATTGATCAAAAGGGGCCAGCCCAGTGGCACAGCGGTTAAGTCAACACGCGCCCCTTTGGCAGCCTGCGGTTTGCTGGTTCAGATTCCAGGAGTGGATCTAGCACTGTTTATCAAGCCGTGCTGTGGCAGGTGTCCCACATATAAAATAGAGGAAGATGGGCACAAAGGTTAGCTCAGGGACAATCTTCCTCAGTAGAAAGAGGAGGATTGGTGTTAGCTCAAGGCTAACCTTGCTCAAAAAAAAAAAAAAAAAAGTTGACCAAAAGAACTCAGTAGCTGTGTCTGTGCACATGTGTGTTGGTAAAGACTGGGTGGAAGAGAGGGTAGGGAAAGATTAGAAAAACAGCGAGAAAGGCTGAGGAAAGAAAGGTGTGGTGAATAAAAAGAACTTCTGCCTTTTTACCTGGAAAAACATGTCTTTATTTTTTGTTCCTACCTGATTGACTCTGAAAGAACAATCACACATGAGCCTTGTTTGCTGAAATAACATTTTTGTGTCTCTATCTGCTGAAATGAACTGGTACCTAAATATATTTTGAAAGAATAAACTTTTGAAAGTTGTGTTAACTGCTAGAGTAAAAAACATTTAAGGTTTTGATTGTTAGTTGCAAAGTGTCACTTATGAAAAATAAGTTGTTTTTTAAATCTTTGAATGTGATATGGCTTTAATTTGATTAAATATTTGAATATTGCAGACCTTTATCTTCCCTTAATGACATAGAATTTAGTATATTTGTTAAAAAAAATAAAGTTTCAAGTCTAGCTGTTTTCCTACCAAAATTAGTTTTTTAAGAAAACTTTATTAAAAATCAAAAGTAGGGGTTACTAAAGCATCTTAGGCATGAGCAAAAGTGCATTTTATTTTTCAAAGGGCCAAGTTCATATTAGCTTTCATATCATACTTCTCAGAGATGTAAATATTTTTTCTTAAATAATTCTTTTTTTTTTTGAGGAAGATTAACCCTGAGTTAACATCCGCTGCCAATCCTCCCCTTCTTTGCTGAGGAAGACTGGCCCTGCGCTAACATCTGTGCCCATCTTCCTCTACTTTATATGTGGGACACTTGCCACAGCATGGCCTGACAGGTGGTGTGTAGGTCTGCACCCAGGATCTGAACCAGTGACCCCGGGCTGCCGAAGTGGAACGTGTGAACTTAACCACTGCGCCACCAGGCTGGCCCCTCAGAGATGTAATAACTAATGTGACAACAAAGTAATAATCACACCATGTGGCAAGGACTCTATTAGACACTTTACTAGAATTAGTTAAGTTTTAATCTTTACAGTGCCCTGAGAAACATGTAATGGGTAAACTGAGGGACAGATAGATTAAGAACCAGCCCAAGGTCATGCAGCTATTAGGAAGTCAACAGGGGTTCCAAACCACATCTGTCTTGCTATCTTTACAATCTTGCTATTTTCCTGTATAATTGGTACTTAGCATGGCCCATAGACCAGAAGCAATTGTCGAGATCTGGGTACATAAAGAATTGCAAAATCTTGGCCTCAGAGACCTATGGAGGCAAACACTTATTTTAACAAGAACCCTCAAGTAATGTGTATGCATAATAAAGTTTGAGAAGCACCACACTACAACCCATACTAAAAGTTACATTGAGGTTTTGAAATCCTTTCTAAAAGGATTATTCCTGGTTTGGCTTTACTTCATGTGGGTTATCTATTAACATTTTCCACAAGGGGAAGAGGGAAACTGTTGAATTAGCGTCCCCACCACTTCAAATTGCTAGCCTGCTGATGTGGATTAAGGCTGCCCCAGGTAGAGAAGCCCAAGGTGACCTGGCCTACATGCCGAACTCTATGACCCGGTGGATTTTTATGGTATGAATTAGGGCTGCCCCAGGCAGGGAAGCCCAGGGCATCCTCACCTACATGCCGATCTATATGACCAGATTCCTATCTAAAGTTATATGACCACACAACAACCAGACCCCATCTGCACTGAAATCATTTAATGACTTTTTACATCATCTTTTCTTTTTCCAGTAAAAATAAGTCACGTACCCATGCCTTATAAATTTAGCCCTAACCCTCAACTCAGGGCAGTAGCAGGAGCTCTGACTGCCGCTGGGTCCTGTCCCCATGCAGCAGCAGCAACAGCTCTTCACTGCCCATGGGTCCTGTCCCCATGCTATTCTGTACCATTCTCTAAATAAAAGAGCACAACTGCCAGACCTTGAGAGTCCAAGAAATCTTTCTTTCGACTCCTCGGCTCACCGACCTCGCATTACTGCTGTTCTGTTTAAGCCAGAGGAACAAGTGACTAATTCTTTTTTTTTTAAAGATTTTATTTTTCCTTTTTCTCCCCAAAGCCCCCCAGTACATAGTTGTGTATTTTTAGTTGTGGGTCCTTCTAGTTGTGGCATGTGGGATGCCGCCTCAGCATGGCTTGATGAGCGGTCCCCTGTCCGTGCCCAGGATTCCAACTGGTGAAACCCTGGGCTCCTGAAGTGGAGTGCGCGAACTTAACCATTCGGCCGCGGGCCGGCCCATTGACTAATTCTGCTTGTGCACGTTTGGTTCAAGTCTCAATCAGCCAAGGATAGCTCTCTTTTTAACTGACTTTTCTCATGGACCAAAAACATCAGATTTATGAGTCCATGGCTTCATTCTGGATAGGCATTCCCCAAATTAAAGAGACAATGCTGAAATAAGCATTTTCGAAAGAAACTTGAAATCTTTTGGAATATTTGATGTTTTAGATGGTTAGCAAGGAACCACAGATCTGTATAAATGGATCTGTCTACTATTTTCATTTTGTGAACATTATTATTCTGTCAGTGGGGCAGTGATAACTTAGATAGTAGAACAGCACTGTCCAGTAGACCTATAATGCAAGATGCATATAATTTTAAATTTCTAGTAGCCACATTAAAAAAATGAAAAGATAGTTTAATCTTAATATTTTATTTAACCCAATATAGCAAAATATTATTTTAACATGTAATCAATATAAAAATTATTACTGAGATATTTTATATATTGTGTTGCACTGTCTTGAAAAATCTGGTATTTTATATACTTATAGTGTCTCAATTGGGATGCTAAATTTTCAAGTTAAAAGGTGGAAATGTAGTCCAATAAAAACGAAATTGTGTTCAATAGAAAAATATTATACATTGCCTTGGTTTTAAAATTTTAAACTAGTTAAAATTAAATTAAAAATTAAGTTCTTTCGGTCATATTAGCTACATTTCAGTATCACATGATGTTGGGTTGTGTTTCTAATGTAACTGATTTCAGACCTATGGAACCGATCATCATCCTGTACTGTCAGTAAATGAAGGCCACTGGAAGTTGTAGTCTAATATAAATATTACTATACAGAGAATAATAGAGGAAATAAAAGCTATTTAGGTCATAAAGCATCTACTGATTTTTCCCTCTATCTTCCAGCAGTTGGAATTAATTTACCTGTTTTTTTATTAGTGGTTCAGAATCAGTTTCTTAACTCTCTACCCCACTAAATTGTAAAATTAGGGCCAGGAGAGTCCTTCCAATTTTTTTCTTCTAGCATTAGATCCTTGCTTCAGAGCGCTGCTTTTCAGAAAAGTGAGGTAATCTGGCAATAAAGTGTGGCAAGCAGGATAGTATTGATGCGGGGTCGGTGAGCCGAGGAGTCAAAAGAAAGATTTCTTGGACTCTCAAGGTCTAGCAGTAGTGCTCTTTTATTTAGAGAATAGTGTGGAATAGCATGGGGACAGGACCCATGGGCAGTCAGAGCTGCTGCTGCCGCTTCTGCTGCAAACATGGGTGGAGAGTAAGGCTAAATTTAAGGCATAGGCATGTGAGTGTTATCTCTTTACAAGACAAAGGAAAGAAGATGTAAAAAAGTTAAAATGCTATCAGTGCCGATAGGGTCCGCCCTTGGGTGTCCCACAACTTTTAGATAAGAATCAAACTGGATTGAGTAAATGGCAGAAGTCACCGCTTAAATATTATCCTCAGCCAAAGACAAAGGAGGATTTGAGGGCGGGTCAGTTACATGAGGTTGCCAGAGAGTAAACAACTTAAGTTCTTGCCTTCCCCATTAAGAGTTTCCAGAGATAAGGCCATCCCCCCTTCCTTCACAAATGCAAATATCTCTCAAGCAAATTCCAGTCCTTGCATCCTGCTTCTCCTCTGCAGTTTTAAAATTAAGTAGCCTAAAATCCTCATCAGTATGAATGGGCTAGTTTGGCCCAGAGATTTTTTTTTTTGAGGAAGATTAGCCCTGAGCTAACATCTGCCATCAATCCTCCTCTTTTGCTGAGGAAGGCTGGCCCTGAGCTAACATCCGTGCCTATCTTCCTCTACTTTATATGTGGGACGCCTACCACAGCATGGGTTGCCCAGCAGTGCCATGTCCACGACCGGGATCCAAACCGGTGAACCCCGGGCCAACGAAGCAGAACGTGGGCACTTAACCGCTGCGCACCCGGCCGGCCCCAAAGCCCAGGGATTTTAAAACTTTATGTGTGTATCTGGATCACCTGGGAACTTGTTAAAAATACGAATGTCCAGGCCTCACCCTTACAGATTCTGATTCACAAAGTTTACAGTGAGCCCGGGACACTTCCATATTAAATAAACTGATCTAAGTGCTTCTGAAGTCCAAGAACCTTGGAGGACCATCGCACTCAGCAAATGACTTTTAAAGGCTGCGAGTTCGAATTTACCATACTGTGCTAGTGTTGCCACGTGTTCGATTTTCCCCGGGCTGTGGCTTCCAGGCGGCTGCTGCTCTTCTGCAGAGGGGTTTGGAAGCTGTTCAACCCATCCCCGAAGATTGCCTTGATAGCGTCCCCGTCCCAAGTCCTCTTAACGCGACCTGACCACGCCGAGGTAGACCGTGGCCGCGTGACCGATGAACCTGTTGCCAGTCGGGGCGGCCATTTTTGAGGCGGGCACCCAACCTCTTGCCCCGCAATTTTCGCGAAGGGAGGGAACACTGTTACCAGGACTCAAGATGGCCACCGGGCCAGCTAGGCAGCCAGCTAGACCGGCGCCGGGAAGGCGGCACGAGACGCGCGGGCGGGTAGTCGTGGCGCGCCACGCCCAGGGCTCATCTCCGGCCCCGGACCTGGCGCAGCGCCCGCCCCCTGCGTACGCGGCCAATCAGTGCGCGGGCCCGTCCGCGGGGGCCGCCCGCGCGCGGGGTGTGTGAGGACGCGCTATTAGTCGCTGAGTGCCTGAGCAGAGGAGCGGTCGCTGTGGTACCTGCTGCCACTGCGCACACACAAACTCGGACGCGAGGGCTCGTGCGTGGGGCAGGAAGGTGAAGCCATGACGTCTGTCAGGTAATGAGAGGGTTGCAGCCTAAAGTGCTCGCTTGTTGGGCTTTAGCCTCCTGACTGCCTGAGAACTGTCGCCCCTTCTCTTGGGTGGTCTGGAGCCTTCTAGTGCCACCAGCCCCCCTCATGTTGGAGCTCTCTCTGCACTTTTCATTTGGTCATTTCTGCTTTCCTCAGAAGTTTTTGGGTCTGTGGCATGTGGCGGAGCCCTGTAAGTAGCCGCACCGCTGGGGTGATCCTCGCCCAGAGTCCAGGGTTTGAAGCTTGCTTGTGTGTGTAGTGGATTTTTCATGAAAAATGTAGCCACCTCTCCCCCCAGGGGTGACCTGGGGCCTGAGGAAGTTTGAGGTGCACCGTGTGTGTCCATGCCTGCGTGTCGTGCCTTCCGACAGAACTTCGTTGGTGGCCGTGAGCAGACCTGCAAAGTTGGCCCTTCTCTGAAGCAGGTAGATCGCCCACAAGGTGTGAAACTGCGAGTCCCGCGAATTTGCTTATGACTGGAATTAGTTACTACTCTGGTTCCCGAAGGCACAGATTTATCTGCTTTTATCTGAGAGTCTCAAATGAAATTAGTTTTGTGAGATGGTATATAACGAAAGCGAAAGCAATAATCAGGAGACTTCTCCGAAATTGCGCTTTTCCGTAGTTTTGGAGGATTCTTTTTAATGGCAGCAGGGTAATGGGCCTGTCCGCTTTCTGTGGGGAGCATTGACTGACTTAAGCTAATGCAGCTATGTATAAAAAGAGATAAATTGACGTATTTACCCACTGTTCTGAACTGCCTCTTTTAAAGTAGATCTTGGCCTTTATAGTCCCAGAGAAAGGGAGGCGCCAACACAAATACCAAGAGAATAGAATAAGTTAATTTTTGGTCTTTGAGCTTCCAGCAGCCTAAGTCTTGGTGATTTAACGATTTCTCAGGGGTAATTTTTGACTACGCAATATTTAAGAGATACCCTTAGGTAAGATAAGGTAAAATGCGACTGTGCTGAATTTGGAAACATTTTCTCTTTCTTAAATTGCATAATCCTATACAAACAGAGACAAACAGTACTTACCTCATTATGCAGGAGACATTTGGATGCTGAAAGATGGAAAGCCACATGAAAAGGTTTCACAGTAAATTATATTGGGACATATAAATCTAGCTATTAATGCTGACAGTATTTTAGCATGAATTAGGATTATGCTCTTAAGCCAAATTAATCCCCCCCACCCCAGTCTTGCTCCCACTCCCATCATGGCAGCCTCTTGCTAATTAGGAGTGAGGGTCAAATACTTTTTCTGGTAAGAATCAGTTCTTATGTGGACTCAATTTTAATTGACCGTAGTCTTCCTGGCTACTGTTCAGTGGAGAAACACACAATCTGATGCTTCTGCTGTTTGGTAAGTGACAACAGGGTACCCCCCCCCCCCCTTTTTTTTTGGTGAGGAAGATTGGCCCTGAGCTAACATCTGTGGCAGTCTTCTTCTGTTTTGTATGTGGGATGCTCCCACAGCATGGCTTGATCAGTGGTGCGTAGGTCCATGCTGGGATCTGCTGGGTCGGAACCTGCAACCCCAGGGCCTCCAAAGCAGAGTCCACGAACTTAACCACTAGGCCGGCCCAGGGTGTATCTTTTAATGTAGGGGTTGAGTGGTGGTTGTTTTCAAGACTGTCTTAAAGGTTGACACCAGCCTTATTTGACTTATTATGGAGGGATAGATAACTGCCAATAGTTAACATTTATCATTTATGCTTGTTTCTTCAGATGTTAGTCTGCATTTTACATAGTCTTGAACTACAGCGACGTGACTGGAAAAAAAGATTTATAGATGTCATTTAAACCAGCTACCACATTTTACACCTGAGGAAACTAAGACCAAGACAAGTTGAGTGCCTTGGGCACAGTCAGTTAGTGGCAGAGTTAGGAATTGAATCCAGATATCCATAATCTAATGCTCTGCGTGATGCAGACAGAAACAGTATAGTACTTAAATTTCCTGAAAAAACTGCTTCTATGGACAAAAATTGGAAAGTATTGTGAGAGACAACTATAGTAACTCTTTTGCTTTCCTCTAGTCCTCCAAGGAACTTGATAACTTAGATTTAGGAGTAGATAGGCAGACTGTTGAAGTTGAAGCAGCCCTATATATGTGGTGACAGTTTTGAATGAGTTGGTAATCCTACAGATACCAGCCAGTTCCCAGTGAGGACAGCATTTAATGCAATTATGTCATACCTTTAGTTTTCACAATCATGATGTTAGGCATGTTCCCATTTTGTGCCCAGTCTTAACAGTAGTGCAAAAGATAGGTATTATTGACCCACTTTTACTGGTGTGGAGAGTGATCAAGATCATAATTTATCAAAATATGACTGTGTCCAATGTTGTTTTTTACACTACACTTAAAATAATTGTTGTAAATATAGTAATATGTGACTCTTTGCAATGACTGTGACAGAATATAGGATTGGAAACCAATGAGGACCAGTCATCTACATACCTGGGTTCTAGTTGAGGGTCTTTTTCTCTTCTCTGGACATTTGTTTAATGAAATACTGAGTGATGGTGTTGTTGAGTAGGTATGAAAGTGCTTTTAAATTTTAAGGCATTTTATAAATCAGTATTCTCTTGTTAAAAACAGTTTTAGCCCCCTAGAGAATGGTGTCGTCTGAAAAGAAATGTTTAAATCTTAAATTTTTAAGCAGGAAGCAAACTTACCTAGATAATTCCCTCATTTTACAGTTGAAGAAACTGAAGCCAAGAGATACCATGATTTGTTCAAGTTCGCACAGATAGTTGCATATCTTGAACTAGAGCCCAGATCTCTAGACACTTGGTTCAATGCCTTTTCCAGTGTAGGATTCAACTACTAGGAATCCTAAATAATGGCTTAAATCAAAAGAATTTTTTCAGAAACTTAAGACCTTTGAATGAATTTGGCTGGACATACTTCCCTCTGACTTTTATTATTTGTATTCTATTCTGCTACATCATTACTGATGAAGAGTCTAAATTTACAGCCCCTAAAACCAATTATCCTTGAAGAACAACTTTTATCCTTGTCACGTATACCAGATTCCATCTGGTCTTCATTTGGGAAATGATAGAACATATTTGGCAAATTGATGCTTTTGTCATTTTTAATCGGCCCAATAGGAAAGTTGATGCTTGAGTTAAATTCAAGAGACAGAGGAAAATGTAGAATGTCAGGACTAGAAGAGAATCTTAGACAGCATTTTACTCTTTTTCTTTATACTGGACTTTGAGGCCCAAAGTGAAGTGATGTGTCTTATTTAGGCAGTAGTAGAGCTTAATATAGAACTTAGGTCTTCTGACTCTTACTTTATGCACTTTTCACTGAGCAACACTATTTCAGAATATCCCTATGAATATTGCCTTGTTTTCCTAACATCAGTATCTGGTCTGATTTGGGCATTGCTTACAGTTTGAGTTTATGCCAGGAAAGACTGGGAAAATGAGATAGGGAGACAGGGAGAGTATTTGCTGTAGAGCTGAGGAGCCCTATTCTTTGGCCTGCCCAGACAGGTCAGATTTGGTCTAAGTCTATTCTGGGACTCAACATGATTGTGCCCTACATGATGATTCTGGAACGGCTTCTGTGGGTTAGGCCCACATTGGAAAATTTATGTGGGCTGTGGGTGGGGTCCTGGGGTGTTTTTCTCCTAAGACTCAAAACTTTTTGAGATGCGTCCAATAGGATCTGCCAAGCCACTCAGGTCGAGAACATTCATATAGAGACTAAAATCTGGCTAAGATTGAAACTGCCTTACTTTGTTGAATTGGTTTCTTTAGAACCTTTAAGCAGATTTTCAAACTTGTTTCATGACCTGTGTCTTTTATAAGAATTGTAAATTTCAGATTGCTTTGCAAACTTTATGCTGTGGGATGTCTTAGTGAGGCAAATGAGCTTTTAAAATAAAATTGAATTGTTTCATTTATAAAAAATTTTGAAGAACTAAAACAGGAATCCTTTTCTTACAGAACTGTGCAATGTTGTGAACTGCTAATGCTCGTATTTATAAATAGGTCATCTTTGTTTGAAAAAGCATATAAGATTTTCTCAATCCACGTCTTTCCAGCCACAGTATTGCTACATTAAGCAGAACTGTCAGAGATAAAATGGCACCATAATGGTTGTCTAGACTCTTTGAATGTTAACCCTTTCCTGTAACATTGGTTAACAATCATGTCTCTTTACCTCTTCATACCTAACCGGTTAAATTATTTTAAAAGATACTGTAATAAAACATAAGTATGGATTCTTATTTTCAAATAGCAAAGCTAACTTATGAAAAGGATCAATGTATGTCCCAGTTTGCCCAGAACAATCCTGGGTCATGCCTGTTATTCTGCATAATTATTAATAGCTCGCTCTTTGCTCTCAAAAGTGTCCTGTTTGGATAATAAATTATCTGGTCACCTGCTTACACACTACAATAATTTTCTTGTGGTAGATTTTGGTCATTGAAACGTTCTTTGAAGTAGGATCATAAGATAATGAAATATTGGCCTGTTCTGGCCAGATTTGGATAATTTTCATTGGTCATTTTTATTAAGAGAGTTCTGAGTGTCTAACTGTAGTGTATTGAACAAGAAAGCACATTGTTTGAAGTTAGGAATCATTTGTTTGTTGTCTGACCTTTGGCAGGTTATAAAACCTTTCTGAACTTCTTGTTTCTGTAAACAGGGATAATAGCAATACCTGTCCTATAGGGGTATGGTGAGGATTTAAAGGCGATAACATATATAAAAATGCTTTATGAGCTGCAAATTGCTATATAAATGTTAGTCATTATGTCACACATGTGTTCTTGAAAAAGTGAATTTAAAATGAACAATTTTATCTAGTTTAGGGGCACTTGCCGTTTAACAGAGTGTAGACAGTCTTTTAGAAGTGTTTTGCTGTAATGGGGAGCAAGTAAATAATAGTAGTTGGAGATATATGTGGAATTGAGGGTTTTTTTGGGGAGGAGTCTGAAATTTCAACATATTGTATGCTGAAAAGAATGATCCAATAGAAAGCCAAAAAATAGATGATGCTGGACAGAGGGAGGAGATAATTTCCTTGAGTATACAAGAAGGCATAGGATCTAGAATACGAATGCAAGTATTGGCCTTACGTAGCCTAAGGGACACAAATATTTCTCTAGTCTGTTCACTTAAAAAAAAATGCCAACAGTATAATTTACATACAGTAAAATCACAGATCTTAAGTTCACTCAATTTTGGCTATCTATATATTTGTGTAAATACCACCCAGGTTAACATACAAACCTGTTCAACTTGCCGGAAAGTTTTCTCCTGCCTCTTTTCAAAATCAATCCCACTCCCTGCCCAACCCAGGCAACCCTTTTCTAACCTCTATCAGTAGAGATTAGTTTTGCCTATTCTAGAACTTCATGTAAATGGAATTGTACAGTAAGTACACTGTATCTGATTACTTCTGTTCAATAATAATTTTGAGATTCATCCATTTTGAAGTGTGTATCAGTAGTTGGTTTTCATTGCCGAGTAACAGTGTGTTATAACAACAGTTCTGTTGTTGGACTTTAAGTTGTTTCTACTTTTTGGTTACTATTAGGAAAGCTGCTGTTGCAATTTTTGTATAAGCCTTTATGTGGACTTGGGTAAATACCTAGATGTGGTGTTGCTGTGTCCTAGGGTAGATGTATGTTTAACTTTAGAAACCACCAAACTTTTTCAAAAATGGAAAACTGAACCCATTCGACGTTCCCACTGGGGCTATTATAAGAGTTCTTGTTATTCCACATTCTTGACAATGTTTTGTATTTTTGATTTTAACCATTCTGGTGAGTGTGTAGTTATATTTTATCGTGGCTTTAGTTTGTAGTTCCTTGATGGCTAATGATGTTGTGATTATAGTCCATTTGCTTATCTTTCTTTTGAACTGTCAGTTCAGGTTTATTACCTATATTTTGATTGAGTTATCTTTTTGTTGCTGATTTGTAGTTCTTTTTATATTCTGGATGCAAGTTATTTGTCAGATTTTACACACACACACATTTACATATGTAGCAAATATTTTCTCCTTGTCTGATCTATGCCTTTCCATTTTCTCAATGTCTTTTGGAAGGAGAAGTTTTAAATTTTGATGAGGTCAAATGCATTGATTTAATTTATTTTATTTTATGGTTGTTAACTATTGTCTTCTTTGAAATCTTTCCTTACCTCTATTCTCTTCTGTTTTCTTCTAGAAACTATAGTTTTAGCTTTCACATTTAGGTCTATGATTCATCTTAAATTAATTTTTTGCTATGGTGTAAGGGTTTCTCAATCAACCGATTAGATAGGTATAGGTCTTTTGCTGGACTCACTATTCCAATCCTTTGATATATTTGTATATTGTTATCCCAGTACCGCACTGTCTTAATTATTGTAGCTTTGTAAGATTGATATTATTTCTTTACATTTTTGATAGACTTCAACAGTGAAGCCACTTGGGCCTGGAATGTTTTTTGGGTGAAGAGGTGGAAGGTTTCAAATTACAAATTCAGTTTCTTTAACTGATGTATGATTATTCAGATTTTCCATTTTATCCTGTGTCAGTGTGGGAAGTTGCATTTTTAAAGAAGTTTATTCTAAATTGTTGAGTAGTTATAAAGTTGCTTATAATATTCCGTTAGTATCCATTTATTGTCTGTGGGCACTGTTTTTATGTCCCCCTTTTCATCCCTGATATTGCTACCTCTTTTTTTCCTTTATAACTTTTTTGGATCAGTCTTGCTAGAGGTTTATCAATTGTATTAATCTTTTCAAAAACTCAGAGTTTGATTTTGTTGAACTTCTGTTTTGGTAATGTTTTCTACTTCATTTATTTTGCTCTCATCTTATTTCCTTGCCTCTATTCTTTTGGATTTAATTTGTTCTTTTCTAGTTTTTTTGAGTTAGAAGTTTAGATCATTGATTTTAAACCTTTCTTGTTTTCTAATATATGCATTTCATATATAAAATGTTCCCCTTTGGGTACTTCTTTAATTGAATCATACAAATTTTGATATGTGTGTTTAGTTCAAATTATGTTCTAATTTCTATTGTGACTTCTCTGATTCACAGGTCATTTAGAAGTTAATTGTTTAATTTCTAATTACTTGGGGATTTTTATTTATTTAATTTTTAAACATTTTATTTTTTTCCTTTTTCTCCCCAAAGCCCCCTGGTACCTAGTTGTGTAGTTTTAGTTGTGGATCCTTCCAGTTGTGGCATGTGGGATGCCGCCTCAGCCTGGCCTGACGAGCGGTGCCATGTCCGCGCCCAGGATTTGAACTGGTGAAACCCTGGGCCACCAAGTGGAGCGCGCGAACTTAACATTCGGCCACTGGGCCGGCCCCGATTTTTAGTTATTTTTAAAACAATGATTTTCAATTTAATTCCATGATGGGAGAATGTATTGTTTATACATTGTAAACTCATCTATATTGTATATACAGAGAATATATTGTCTATTATTTCAGTTCTTTGATACCTACTGAGATTAGTTTTATGGCCTGGCCTGTGGTCTGTTTTGGTGAATGTTAATGTCTTTTTGAAGTCTTTAGTTTTGCTTAGCAGTATTTTGAGGTTTTCACTGTAGATGTTTTGCACATCTTTCATTAAGTAAATGAATATTGCAGTGTTGGGTGTAGTTTTCCAAAAATAGCAATTATATCAAATAGTTTGTTTTATTTACTTAATTATTACTACTAATTTATTATTTAATTGAGATATAATTCATATACATAAAATATGCCATTTTAAACTGTACAGCTCAGTGGTTTTTCATAGGTTGTGCAGCCACCACCACCATCTAATTCTAGGACGTTTTCATCACCTCAGAAGGAAACCTCACGCCTGTTAGCAGTCACTCTCCATTTCTCCCACCAATCCCCTGGCAACCACTAATCTACTTTGTCTCTGTGAATTTGCCGTATTCTGGACATTTCATAAGTAGGATCATGTAATATTTGGACTTTTGTGTCTGGCGTCTTTCATGGGGTATGTTTTCAAAGTTCGTCTATGTTGTTGCACGTATCAGTATTTAATTCCTTCTTGTGGCTGAATAATATTCTATTGTATGTATATACCACATTTTGTTTATCCATTCATCAGGTGATGGACATTTTTATTTCCACTTTTTGTCTACTATGAGTGATGCTACTGTGAACGTTCATGTATAAGTTTTTGTGTTGTCACGTGTTTTCATTTCTCCTGGGTATGTACTCAGGAGTGGAATTACTAGGTCATGTGGTAATTTTATGTTTACTTTTTTGAGGAACTGCCAAGCTTTTTTCTAAGCTAACTGCAATATTTTATATTTCCAACAGCAGTGTATGAGGATTCCAGTTTCTCTACATTCTTGCCAATACTTAATTCTCCTAGTCTTTGCTGAGAGGCTCTGTGTGTTCAGTGAGGCATAGCTTCAACACTCAGCCAGGCTTAACAACTGTGCCATAGCCTTTATTTCCTGCTTGTCAGAGTCTCATGCTCAGAAATGATTGCTTAGGACCTTTTAAGGTCTTTCTTGAGCATGCCCACAGCCGTGGGCACATGTATGTGGCCTTCTAGATTCTCAGGGATATTCAGAACTTTTCAAAACCTCTTATGGACATCTGATACCCCATTTTTACTTTTAAGTTTTTTGGTTATCTTGTTGTTTACCCCAACTGCTTTAGACAGCTGGGATGTTAAACAATTGCAGCTGATTGATTTTGACAAACACACCTGGGAGAAAAGGCTGTTAGCATTGGGCAGGCTCTGAGTCAGGTCAAATAATGAGAAGCCTTTGGAGTAGGGTTTTTAGGGAACTGCCAGTAAGCTCAAATAATAGCAGTTCTCTGAAAATGGGGCTTTGAAAGAGTTCCAATCCTGATCTGACCCCTCCAGTGGTTGCTAGGCTCCTGGTTTCTACTGTGTTAGGCTTTTTGCTTTTTAAGGCTATCTTGGAGCTTGGAAGAGGGGAGCGGGAATAGGGCAAGTTAAAATGCCACAAAGCTTGCTGTTTTTACTGAGATTCAGCCATTTGTTTTTGAATAAATGCTTCTCAGATTGTTGCAAGCCTTTGGTTAATAGAGTTCTGAAAAAGTTGATTTTGACATTTTTTGCTAGTGTTCTTACTGCTTGTATGGGAGAGAGGATTTTTGGAGGCCCTTATTCTGCCATTCCTGGTGATGTCACCCTAATTATTTTTTAAACATTTTTTTATATCCCTACTCTTTCT
The DNA here is from genome assembly GCF_037783145.1 of Equus przewalskii. Taxonomy (NCBI): domain Eukaryota; kingdom Metazoa; phylum Chordata; class Mammalia; order Perissodactyla; family Equidae; genus Equus; species Equus przewalskii. The sequence continues at coordinate 61,901,617 of NC_091831.1, forward strand.
TTCTTTCAAAATTCTTTAAGACACAAAAAGTTGCAAAAATAGTACAGAGTTCTGGTGCACTCTTCATCCAACTTCCCCCAATTTATGTAAGATAAGTCTTACATAACCATAATATATTACCCAAAACAGGAAATTGATGTTGGTATAGTACTATTAATTTGACTACAGATGTTAGAATTTCTCCAGTTTTTGCATACACTGTTTTTTATTGGGTGGTAGTGGTGTATAGTTCCATGAAATTTTGTTGTGTCCAGATTTGTGTAACCATTAACACGTTAGGGTACTAAACTGTTCTGTTACTGCAAAGAAACTCTTTTGTGTTATCCATTGTGGTCATACTGTCCTCACACCCTTAACCCCTGGCAACTGCTGATCTGTTCTCCGTTGATGTAATTTTCTCACTTTGAGAGTCTTATATAAATGGAATCATACAGTGTGTAACATGTAGATATGGGTTTTATTTTCACTCAGCATAATGCCTTTGAGATCCATCCAAGTTATTGTGTCATAGTTCATTCCTTTTTATTGCTGACTGTTAGTCCATTGTATGGGTGTACCACAGTTTGCTTATTTTTTCACCGTTGAAGGACAGTTGGAGTTTTTTACTATTACAAATGAAGCTGTTATGAACATTTCTGTACAGGTTTGTTTGTGAACTTAAGTTTTCTTCCTTTTTTTTTTTTTTTTTTATTAATGTTATGATAGATTTCTTCCTTTTTTTTAGCTTTTATTTTTCCTTTTTCTCCCCAAAGCCCCCCGGTACATAGTTGTGTATTTCTAGTTGTGGGTCCTTCTAGTTGTGGCATGTGGGATGCTGCCTCATGGTGGCTTGATGAGTGGTGCCATGTCCTTGACCAGGATTTGAACCGGTGAAACCCTGGGCCGCCGAAGCGGAGCACACGAACTTAACCACTTGGCCATGGGGCTGGCCCCTGAACTTAAGTTTTCATTTCTCTAAGATAACTATCTAGTAATGTGCCTCCTTACTCATTTTTGTGTCTGTCTGTTTTACCATATTGAAGAGTGGTGTTAAAATTAAGGTTGTGCATTTGTCTTTCTTTTGTTTCTCTCCAATTTTTTTCTATTTTGAAGCCATTTATTTTCTTGATGAATTGACTTATTTTTTCTTTAGTGAAATTCTTTTGTATCTGGTGATTCTCCTTGTTTTAAAGTCTACCTTGTCTGATATTAATTTAGCCACCACAGGTTTCTTATGATTTAATGTTTGCATGGTATATCTTTTTATCCAACCTTTTATTTTCAAATTCTCTATGGCCTTATATTTAAAGTGTGTCTCTAGGAAATAGCATTTAATTTGTTGTTGTCTTTTTTAATCCAGTGTGACTGTGTGGCAGTTTAAATCTTGATCTTTTAGAGAGTGTTTAATCCATTTACATTTAATGTAACTACTAATATGATTAGGTTTAAGTATAACATCCTTTTGTTTTCCATTTATCCTGTATGTTGTTTTGTCTTTGCTGCCTTTTTTTCTAAATTGGGTATATTTTAATTTTTCATTTTATAGCTATACGTTGCTATACATTTTTTAGCTGTACTTTGTTGTATTATCAGATTTTAGTGATTGCTCTAGGAAGTGCAATATTAATTTTTAATTTATCACAACCTATCTTGACTTAGTGTTTTATCATTTCACCTTTGATGTAAGTACCTTTAAAATCTAACTTTACTCTAGACTCAGCCCTGATCTATGGGAACTTGAGAGAAGCAGCAGTCTGTTGATAGAAAAGCAGAACATAGAATCGCAAAATTGATCAAAGTCTGTGATTGTCATATACTAGTCATTGAGAATACAAATGTAATTAATATTTAAAAAAATCTTTACCCTTTATGTTTAGGTGATTGAGATCAGTTGATTGAGATAAAGTATAAAGCAACTCGGAAAATCAATTGAAAAGTTTATCAAAGAACTTAGAGAACCTAGGGTGAGGGAATGAATAAAACTTTGGAAGGGAGGACAGCAGTGCCTTCCTTAATACACAACTGTAGGAGCTATCATTCACATTGTGAACAGCACCTTCTGGAGTTATGCAAGGGACAGGTTGTGTAGCCTTACATGGTAACCCTTGGGTATGAGTTTGGTAGGGAAGATTTCCTAAGAGAGGTGGGATATGAGAAATTTTGAAAAGATGAATGGGAGTTTGTGAGGCCTAAGAAGTAGGGGAAGGACTTTGAGTCTTTCTCAGGGAACAGTGAGGTATCATGATTAGAAAATAGATTGTGTATTTTAAAGAGGTAAAGTTAGAGAGGCATGGTATTTCAATGATTTTAGCATGCACATTTCTTCCCTTTTTAATATCTCTGAAATTAGCATGAATCTTACAACTGATTGTGTCTTGCAGTCATCATGAGAAATTGGAATGTATCGTAGAATTCATGGCATCTGAGATTTGAGGAGATATAGTGAGTTCCAACTAGACTCAATGTCCGTTATGTTTCAAAAGCTAAGGCTTTTGGATTTTATCCTGTACATAATTGGAAGCTAGGCCGACTTTAAGTAGAAAAATACCATAGTCGGATTTGTGTAAATAATATAATTCTGATGCTATGTACAGGATTTATTGTGTCTGAAAAAAATGAGCAGCAATGTTGAAATTTAGGCAAGGTCTATAGAGGGCCTAGGTTAAAGGCAGTGCCAGTGGGATGTTGTAGGGTTCCTGGTATGAGAAGTGTTTGATAAAACTGAAAAGATACAGTTGCTAGTAAAGTGGTGCTTATTGATGGAGAGAGATGAATCACATATGAAACTGAGGTTTCTGGATTTAAAGAGAGGATGATTGGTGTAATAGTTAAGGAAAACTCAGTATTTATTCTGGCACCATACTGTAACTAAACATTTTTGCTGGCCAGAGGGCTAATCAGTATTAATATATCAATAGCCAAGACAAATTTTTCTCAGAAACTTTTACTCTGATATCTATGTCAGTGCATAAAATCTGTTAGCTATCCAACAAAATAATTATAGTATAGGTTTATGTTGGCTAGAGGCCTGAATTATGAGACATTTAAAAATTACTGACCAAAAAAAAAAGTAATTCAGAATCTTTCATTCTAGCATCCATTCCAGGAAAAAAAACATTGCTAACATTTGGAAGAAAATAGTAATCTCAGTGTGGATCAGTCATAGTTTTTGGCCATAGACTGGACCCCATCTTGTTCATATCTAGCAGACAAGATCAAAATGAATGCTTACATATATAGTATCTTCATCATTTAACAAGGGTAATACATGTCTTAGTATTTATTGGCCTGAGAACTAGTTTATATGTGTTGGTATTTAAGAAACTAGCTATTTAAAAGAATTAGTGTTTTTAACAGAGTTAATTTATTATATTAGAATGAAGTCATATACTAGTTTCTCAGTTAGAGAGGAAAACCTGACGTGAGTAGTTTAAAGTCATTTGCTTTTGGAAATAATTGTACAGTTTATATTTAACTTTGTGTATGAAGACACCTCTTGGGTGCTACTTTAAATTCCATTTTCCCCACCTCTCACACTAGCCGCTGTTGCTGCATCGGGTTCCACACAGGCTTTGGTCAGTTACAGTTTGACAGCATCTCTCATCAAGGCCCATACTGTGTACTTCTTGCAATGGGGGACAGTAGTCAATGTATAAATTCTTTCTCTTTTGTCTTTTAGACAGGGAGCTCTGAAGCACATTTTATGAGGTTTCCTGAAAAGTTTGATCAAAGGTCACCTGTAGTGGTGGGAATGAGCAGTATCATCTATAATCATGGCCAACTCAATAACACGTTTTTATAGGCTTTTCTCCTTCCTTGTTTCACTCCCTCATCCCTCACTCCAACTTTTCTGACGTCACTTTTCAAATACCCTGCTTATAAGCCTTTGTCTTGGGCTTGCTTTTGGGAGAACCTAGCCTAAGACACCATCTTTTTTTTTTTTTTTAGTGTATACCAGTTCATTTTAAAGGCTACAACTCAGGAACAGCCAAATGGAAGAGATGCATAGGGCAAGTCCACAGTGTGAGTTTTCCAACACCACCCAGCAGTTAACTCAATTCTGATACTATCTACCTGGAGATAGTATTAGATCCCACATGTTGAGGTCTCAGTCCCACAGGACTGCCCCTTCCCCCACTTCAGATGCTGGTTGCAAGTTCAGGTTGTCGTTTGTGCTCCTGACCAACCAGCTATAGATCAGATTCCCAGGATCCCCTTGTTGGGTTCAATTAATTAGCTAGAGGGGCTCACAGAACTCAGAGAAACATTTTACTTACTATTTTACTAGTACTAATAAAGTAAAGTATTGGGGGCTGGCCCCGTGGCCGAGTGGTTAAGTTCGCGCGCTCCGCTGCAGGCGGCCCAGTGTTTCGTCTGTTCGAATCCTGGGCGCGGACATGGCACTGCTCGTCAGACCACGCTGAGGCAGCGTCCCACATGCTACAACTAGAGGAACCCACAACGAAGAATACACAACTATGTACCGGGGGGCTTTGGGGAGAAAAAGGAAAAAAAAAAATAAAATAAAAATCTTTAAAAAAAAAAAAATAAAGTATTAGTACTACTAGTAAGTACTATTTTACTTACTAGATTATTATTGTCAAAGGACAAAACTAAAACAATTTAGTAACTTTTTTTTAAATTGAGTTAATGATAGGTTACAATCTTGTGAAATTTCAGTTGTACATTAATGTTTGTCATTCGTGTTGTAGGTGCACCACTTCACCCTTTGTGCCCACCCCCCACCCCACCTTTCCCCTGGTATCCACTAAACTGTTCTCTTAGTCCACATTTTTAAATTCCTCATATGAGTGGAGTCATACACAGATTATCCTTCTCTAGCTGGCTTATTTCACTTAACATAATTCCCTCAAGGTCCGTCCATGTTATTGCAAATGGAATGATTTTGTTCTGTTTTGCAGCTGAGTAGTATTCCATTGTATATATATACCACATCTTCTTTATCCATTCATCTGTTGATGGGCACTTAGGTTGCTTCCACGTCTTGGCTATTGTAAATAATGCTGCAATGAACATTGGGGTACATAGGACTTTTGGGATTGCTGACTGCAAGCTCTTTGGATAGATACCCAGTATGGGATGGCTGGATTGTATGGTAGTTCTATTTTTAATTTTTTGAGAAATCTCCATACTGTTTTCCATAGTGGCTGCACCAGTTTGCATTCCCACCAGCAGTGTATGATGGTTCCTTTTGCTCCACAACCTCTCCAACATTTGTTACTATTAGTTTTAGATATTTTTGTCATTTTCATTTGTTTCCAGGTATTTTTTGATTTCTTCTTTAATTTCTTCAGTGATCCATTGCTTGTTCAGTAGTGTGTTGTTTAGTCTTCACATCTTTGTGCCTTTCTCAGCTTTTTTCTTGTAATTAATTTCTAGCCTTATAGCATGATGATCAAAGAAGATGCTTGTTATTATTTCAATTTTTTTTAAATTTGTAGAGGCTTGCCTTGTTTCCCAACATGTGGTCTATCCTTGAGAATGTTCCATGTGCACTTGAGAAGAATGTGTATTCAGCTGTTTTAGGATGAAGTGATCTATATATGTCTGTTAAGTCCAATTGTTTTAGTTTTTCATTTAACTCCACTATTTCCTTGTTGATTTTCTGTCTGGATGATCTGTCCATTGATGTGAGTGGGGTGTTGAGGTCCCCTACTATTATTGTGTTGTTTTTAACATCTTCCTTTAGGTCTGTTAATAGTTGCTTTATGAATCTTGGTGCTCCTGTGTTGGGTGCATAGATATTTATAAGCGTTATTTGTTCTTGATGAAGTGTCCCTTTGATCATTATATATTGTCCCTCTCTGTCTCTCTGTACCTGTCTTATTTTGAAATCCACTTTGTCTGATATAAGAATTGCAACACCTGCCTTTTTTTGCTTCCTATTAGCTTGAAGTATTGTCCTCCACCCCTTCATTCTGAGCCTGTGTTTGTCCTTGGGGCTGAGGTGTGTTTCCTGGAGGCAACAAATTGTTGGACCTTGTTCTTTAATCCATTTTGCCACTCTGTGTCTTTTTATTGGAGAGTTCCATCCGTTTACATTGAGAGTGATTATTGATGCATGTGGACTTAATGCTGTCAATCTGTCACTCATTATCATGTTTTCCTGCATTTCTTTTCCTGTGTGCTTTAGCCTACCCATTTAATACTGCAATTTCTTATGCTGGGTTTCTTAGAGTTTTCCTTATGTATGTTTTGTGGCTCTGTTCTGTTTTATAGTTTAGTGGCTACCCTGAAGTTTGTATTTAGAATCTCGTGTATAATATAGTCTATTCTCTGGTGGTCTCTTACTTACTTGGCCTATACTGATTTAGACCCTTTGCTCTTCCCCTCCTAAATAATTATTTTCATTTCTTATTCCAACTCGTGTTGTGAATTTGTAGTTAGAGTGATAAGATCGTCCTTGCTTTGGTAGTTTCCTTACCTTTACCCTAATGCTATAGTTGAATATTTGCTATCCTGTTCTGGTTCTATCCATCGGTCTCCCTAGTCTGTAGTTTGTGACCCCTTTCTCCCTTTTTTCTTTTTTCAGGTATGAGAGCCTTCTTGAGGATTTCTTGTATTGGAGGGCTTTTAGTTACAAATTCCCTTAACTTTTGTTTGTCTGCAAAAGATTTAATTTCTCCCTCATATCTGAAGGAAATTCTTGCTGGATAGAGTATTCTTGGCTGAAGATTTTTATCTTTTAAAGCTTTGAATATGTGACTCCATACTCTCCTAGCTTGTAAGGTTTCTGTAGAGAAATCTGCTGAAAGTCTGATAGGAGCTCCTTTGTAGGTTATTCTCTTCTTTCTTGCTTTCCTGAGTATTCTTTCTTTGTCTTTCCTTCTTGCCATTTGTACTACTATGTGCCTTGCAGTAGGTCTTTTTACATTGGCAAATCTAGGAGATCTGAAATCTTCCTCTACACACATTTCTCCGTCAATCCCTAGATTTGGGAAGTTTTCTTCTATAATTTCGTTAAGCACACTTTCTGCTCCATTTTCCTTCTCCATGTTCTCGGGAATTCCTATGATCCTTAAGTTCTTACTCCTCATTGAATCCACCATCTCTCGGAGATTTTCCTCATTTTTTAAAATTCTTAGTTCTCTTCCTCTGTCTGGAGCCATTCAGCCTGTCTATCTTCAATTATGTTAATTTTCTCTTCTATGATGTCTACACGGGCATTCACGGAATCCATATTCTGTTTTATCTGGTCCATTGTGTTTTTCATCTCTAGTAATTCTGTTTGATTCTTCTTTATAATTTCAATCTCTTTTGTGAAGTAACTCCAGAACTCATTGGCTTATTTCTCTATCTTTCTCTCTACCTCATTGAGTTTTTTGATTATAGCTGCTCTGAACTCATTTTCACTTAGTTTACCTAATTTCAAGTCCTCAGGACTTAATTCTATGTTTTTATTGTTTTCCTTCTGGTCTGGGGCTTTTATAAATTTCTGGATGGTAGAGGAGCAGTTTTTTCGCATGGTGGTAGAATTCAGTTGCAGTTACAGCCTGTCGCCACTAGATGGGGGTCGGGAGCCGCGTGTTCTGATCTCTTCGCCTTCGGGCAAGATGGCTGTGCCCAGTGTGCTTTTCCGTGTGGGAGGGGCTGCTTTTCTCATGCACCAGTCTGGATTCCTGTCAGTTCTGTTCTCTGGTCTCCCGAGGCCCCAGGTTTATGGGGTACCCGCACAATGAAGCTTTCCCCTGTCAGCGGGTTTCCACTGTACCAGTGACGGGAGTCCTGGATGATTCCCCGGTCGTACGGCCCCTCCCCTGCTCCTTCTCGACTGCACAGCAGGGATCGCAGACTCTAGGGGAGGGAGCGACATTCTCTCCTACCCCGTTCCAGCTCCTCCGAGGCCAGCAGCAAGGTCTCTGTTCTCTGCCTTTTTGGTATTGTAGGTCTCTAACGTGTTGGCATTAGATTTATTCTCTGAAGTTCAGTTTTTCCAATCCTTTGTTGTATTTTGAGGGGAGAGAGTCCCAGGTCAGCTCACCCAGCCATTTTCCTCCGCCCCTTCTCCAATTTAGTAACAATTTTGATGTCCTGTATTTAAGGGAAAACAATGCATGGATTGAGGGAATACAGTGCCTCACAAGCAGTGGAGCACTCTTCCCAGGGGATTTTGGTCAAGAGTGAGTTTTCTGGAGTGTTAGAAGGGGGCAAAGCAGAAACAGAGCATGACTGGCTGGGCTTGCATATCTGATCTTATTTAGAATGACTAAGGAACAAGGAAATAGGTATAGAGTTGGCTGGGCATTTGAAGAGTAGCAGACTGGATGTACTGCATTTCTGGGCAAGTGGACCATACACAGGAACATGAAACTTTGGTTTATTGATGGAGCACTCTGGGCAGGAGTGGCTCCATCTTGGGCCTAGAAATTTATTTCAACCTTATAAAAGGATAGAACTCAAGAATAGCCAGATGGAAGACAAGGATAGATAGAGCAGGATACGTGGGAGGGGATGGGTGCTTTCATCTTTTGTGGGTGAGCCACTCCCCCCAAATTCCCATGTGTTCACCAACCTGGAAGCTCTCTGAACCCTGTCCGTTTGGATTTTTATGGAGGCTTCATTACATGGGCATGATTGATTAAATCATTGGCCACTGGTGATTGAACTTGGTCTCCAGCCCTTCTCCCCTCCTTGGAGTTGGGGGATGGGACTGAAAGTTCCTATCCTCTGATTACCTCGTTGGTTCCCCTTGCAACCAGTCCTCATCCTTAGGTTATCTGGGGGCTTTCCAAAACTCACCTCATTAACCTAACAAAAGATACCCTTATTCGTCTCCTCACTTAGGAAATTCCAAGGGTTTTAGGAGCTCTGTTCCCAGATGGGATGAAGATCAAATATACATTTCATATAAATAACAATATCACAGTGTAGGGGAGGAAGAACTATTCCTCTACTCTCTAGGTCCTTCTGACTGGTCTAAGAATTAAATTTACATGAGACAGAATAACAGGGGAAAATCAAACAAAGTTTAATAACATTTATACGTGGGAGAAACCCAGGAAAACTGAGTAACTCGCCAAAATGGCTCTAGCCACCACCTTCAATACCGTCTTCAGCTAAAGACAAAGAAGGATGTTGGTGGTAGTAGTTTGGGTCTTCAAAGGAAAGGAAGGAAATTTACATGGAGATGGGAAAGCAAATGTTTGATTAACAAATGTTTGCTGGGCCATCTACAGATAACCTGGGATCTGCTTAGCAAGGATCCTCCCAGCCAGTCATACCCAGAGTTATCTATGGTGATGGCCAGTGCTGGTGACAGGCCTTCTATCTTAAATTCTTTTAGGCAGTTAGGGAGAAGGTCAGAGTTTCTTTCAGAGTCTTTTTTTCTTAAAAATAATCAAGCCAGGGGCTGGCCCTGTTGCGCAGCAGTGAAGTTTGCACGTTCTGCTTCTCGGCGGCCCGGGGTTTGCCGGTTCAGATCCTGGGTGTGGATCTGTGCACCACTTGTCAAGCCATGCTGTGGTAGGCATCTCATGTATAAAGTAGAGGAAGGTGGACATGGGTTAGCTCAGGGCCAGTCTTCCTCAGCAAAAAGAGAAGGATTGGCAGTAGTTAGCTCAGGGCTAATCTTCCTCAAAAAAGAAAAAAAAATCAAGCCAAAGAGACACATTTTGGGATGGCTAATTCTGATCCCCCACAGACTTAAGACACAAAGCAGCCTATATATGTAAACAAGTAGGAACTTAGTGTATGAAACTAAACTATAATATTACCATTTATTGTTGATATACAAAGAAAATGTCAAATGATGGTTGAATATGTTTTTTAGACTCCACGTTTCTATGACAGTAAAACCAAAATTCATATAATCCTTACCACAAAGGAAAGAAAAAGGAAACCAAGAAATCTGCCTTGAGGGGCCAGCCTGGTGGTGCTGCAGGTTCTGCTTCTCTGTGGCCTGGGGTTCTACTGGTTCAGATCCTTGGTGCAGACCTATGCACCACTTGTCAAGCCATGCTGTGGTAGGCATCTCACATATAAAGTAGAGGAAGATGGGCATGGATGTTAGCTCAGGGCTAATCTTTCTAAAAAAAAAAAAAAAAAAAAGGGAATCTGCCTGAGAATAAGTAAAAGACTTTAGCCTCAGAGAAACTTAAATTAATAGAACGTGGATTCATAATGCAAATACTAACAACCTTGTCTATATTACAGCTTTATATTAAAAATGCATTACAGGGACAGCTCTGTGGCCAAGTGGTTAAGTTCACACACACTGTTTCAGTGGTCTAGGGTTTGCCAGTTTGGATCCTGGGCATGGACCTATGCCCTGCTCATCAAGCCATGCTGTGGTGACGTCCCATGTAGAGGAACTAGAATCACCTACAACTGGGATATACAACTATGTACTGGAGGTTTGGGGAGAAAAAAAAAAAAAGAGGAAGATTGGCAACAGACGTTAGCTCAGGGCCAATCTTCCTCACTAAAAAAAAGAAAAAACATTACAAAACTAATGCAGATTCGCAAAATGAAATATGATAATTTATATGTTAGTAATAGAAAACCAGCCTCAAATTGGAATAAACAAAATTATTAACCTAAATGTAATTGAAAAGTCCAAAGAGGGTATAGATTTCAGGTAAAGCTTAGTTCAGTGTTCCAGTAACTTCAACAGTAACCTGGTTTCTTTACATTTTTTCCATTCTGTTTTCTGTGATGTCAGATTGATTGCAAGGCAGCCACCTGGGCACCTTGAGATACTTAGGGCTGCCAGTACCTTCTGCACTTGTATCTATTAGGAAGGAAGATGTTCTGTATCTGAGCATTCTTAGAAAAAATCTTGGGTTCATTCTGATTTGATTGGCTTACGTTACATGCCCATCTCTGAAGTGATCACAAAGGCTCGAGAACTGCATTATGCTGATTGGCTTAGGCATTGCTCTGCCCCAGGTTAAGTCGCTCAGACCCCTACTCTCCATGAACTGGGATGGATCAACGACCCAGATCTCTTGAGCAAGGTAATTTGTGGTGAAAGAAAGAGGATGGCAAGGAACAGATAACAAGTACACAATTCTTGTTTGTTAAGAGAATGGCTTCAAATGACCTTAACTGAATTGTAATATTATTTGGCAATAACAAGGCAAATGTTGTTATTATCATTTACTTATTTTATTAATAATAATAATAAAGGAATAATTTACCACTTAAATTTTTTCTAATCATCATTCTCAATAAAACATAAAAAATTATTTCCAGTCTTAAACTTGAGCAATTCATTCCCAGCAGATTCTTGTTCGTTGTGTAAGTGTATTCTTGTCCAGTTACAGTCAGAAAAAAAGTTTTGCTGGAGAGACACATTTAGGAATATGAGTTTAAATATGGTTACTGTGACTCATTGTGCTCATCTTCTCAGTACTTCTTTGACTATAGAAACCATAGGCTCAGAGAGGGTGCATTAATAGTAATACTGTCTTTACTAGATTTTCAAATGGAGTGTAATAAACTATTTTGGGAATACAGGAGATGTTCAAAGGATTGACTTCTTAAAAAGAAGTGTCCCAATTGTAGTCCTTCAAACTAATAGGGGACCATTTGGGGGTGAAGAGGTTAACAGGGGGGCAGGAGGATACTTCTTTGTGGTGATGGAAATGTTCCATATTTTGATTCCGGTGGTGGTTACCAGACTGTACACATTGAACACTTAAAAAGAGTGACTAAAAAGAAACAGCCAAGCAGCCCAGTTAACGCTTCTCCCAAGCTTTTTTCTTCTTTTTTCTTTAACAAGTTCTAGGAGTTTTTATTGTTTGAATAACAATACGCAAATCAGGCAGAGAAGTTCCTGATGAAATGATGGTCAAGTTTCACTGTATCTGCCTGTTGATCCTTCATCTTGTAAACACTTATTTTCTTTTTATATTAGACATTTATTTTGATCACAAATGCAACTTCAGTGTGAATAAATAAATGTATTATCTTTTAACCCTCCTCCATCCAGCTTTCTTTAAGTAGAAAAAGGGACAAATGTCTCTTTATTGTGTATTCAGCCGTAGTTGCCCAGTCTGTAGTTTTAATAAGAGACTGTGATTTAGTGTTCTAAATCATAGTAGACTATAATTGTAGTCTATACCTCCTTCTCTCTCCTTTTTTTTAGTTTTCTTTTTTTAAATTAATTTCTTTTATCGAGGTCATATTGATTTATAACATTGTACAGTTTCAGGTGTACCTTGTTATATCAGTTTCTCTGTAGACTACATCATGTTCACCACCAATAGTCTAGTTTTTATCCATCACCATATGTATGTGCCCCTTTACCCCTTTCACCTACCCTCTCACTCCCTTCCCTTCTGGTAACCACTAATCTGTTCTCTTTATCCATGTGTTTGTTTATTTTCCACATATGAGTGAAATCATACAGTGTTTGTCTTTCTCTGTCTGGCTTATTTCACTTAATGTAATACTGTCAAGGTCCATCCACATTGTTGCAAATGGGACAATTTTGTCTCTTTTAATGGCTAAGTAGCATTCCTTTGTGTGTTTGTGTGTGTGTGCCTGTGTGTATGTATATATATACATACCACATCTTCTTTATCCATTCATCAGTTGATGGACACTTGGGTTGCATCCACGTCTTGGCTATTATGAGTAATGCTGCAGTGAATATAAGGGTGCATAGATCTCTTTGTATTTTTGATTTCATGTTCTTTGGATAAATACCCAGTAGTGGGATAGCTGGATTGTGTGGTGTTTCTATTTTTAATTCTTTGAGAAATCTCAATACTATTTTCCATAGTAACTGCACTAGTTTGCATTCCCATCAACAGTATATGAGGGTTCCCTTTTCTCTACATCTTCTCCAACACTTATTATTTCTTGTCTTGTTCATTATAGGCATTCTGACAGATGTTAGGTGATAGCACATTGTAGTTTTGACTTGCATTTCCCTAATAATTAGTGATGCTGAGCATCTTTTCATGTATCTGTTGGCTATCTGTCTGTCTTCTTTGGAAAAATGTCTATTCATATCCTCTGCCTATTTTTTGATTGGGTTATTTGTCTTGTTGTTGAACTATATGAGTTCTATATATAGTTTGGAAATTAACCCCATGTGGATATATGATTTGCAAATATTTTCTCCCATTTGGCGGCTTGTCTTCATTTTTTGCAAGGTTTTCTTTGCCTTGTACAAGCTTATTAGTCTGATGTAGTCTCATTTGTTTATTTTTTTCTTTTGTTTCCCATGCCTGAGTAGACACGCATTCAAAAAGATGCTGCTAAGACTGATGTGAAAGAGTGTATTGCCTATATTTTCTTCTAGGAGGTTTATAGTTTCAGGGCTTACATTCAAGTCTTTAATCCATTTTGAGTTAATTTTTGTATATCATGTAAGATAGTGGTCTACTTTCATTCTTTTGCATGTGGCTGTCCAGTGTTCCCACACCATTTATTGAAGAGACTTTCCTTTCTTGATTGTATATTCTTGGCCCTTTTGTGGAAGATTAGCTGTCCATAGATGTGTGGTTTTATTTTTGGACTTTCCTTATGTTCTGTTGGTCTGTGTGTCTGTTTTTGTGTCAGTACCATGCTGTTTTGATTATTATAGCTTTATGGTATATTTTGAAGTCAGGGATTGTGATGCCTCCAGCTTTGTTCTGTTTTCTCAGGATTGCTTTAACTATTTGGGGTCTTTTGTCCTTCGTATAAATTTTAGGATTCTTTGCTTTATTTCCGTGCAGAATGTCCTTGGGATTCTGATTGGGATTGCATTGAATCTGTAGATTGCTTTAGGTAATATAGACATTTTAACTATGTTTATTCTTCCAATCCATGAACATTTACTATCTTGCCATTTCTTTTTTTTTTTTTTAAGATTGGCACCTGAGCTAACAACTTGCCAATCTTTTTTTTTTTTTTGCTTTTTCTCCCCAAATCCCCCCAGTAGATAGTTGTATGTTTTTAGTTGTGGGTCCTTCTAGTTGTGGCATGTGGGACGCCACCTCAACGTGGCCTGACAAGCAGTGCCATCTCCGTGCCCAGGATCCGAACTGGGGAAACCCTGGGCCGCCGAAGCAGAGCGTGCAAACTTAACCACTCAGCCATGGGGCCGGCCCCTCCATTTCTTTATATCTTCTTCAGTTTCTTTCAACAGTGTCTTGTAGTTTTCATTGTGTAGGTCTTTCACCTCCTTAGTTAAATTTATTACTAGATATTTTATTCTTTTTTTTGCAGTTGTAAATGGAATTATATTCTTGACTTCTCTTTCTACTAGTCCATTATGAGCATATAGAAATACAGCTGATTTTTGTAAGTTGAGTTTGTACCCTGCAACTTTGCTGTAGTTGTTGATTGTAACTTTTAGTTTTCCTGAAGCATTCTTTAGGGTTTTCTACGTATAGAGAGTCATGTAGTCAGCAAACCGGGAGAATTTTACTACTTACTTTCCAATTTGGGTTCCTTTTATTACTTTTCCAACCTAATTGCTCTGGCCAAAACCTCCAGTACTATGTTGAATAGGAGTGGTGACAGTGGGCACCCTTGTCTTGTTCCTGTTCTCAGAGGGATGGTTTTCAGTTTGCTACCATTAAGTATGATGTTGGCTGTGGGTTTGTCATATATGTCCTTTATTATGTTGAGGTAGTTTCTTCTGACCCATTTTATTGAGAGTTTTTATCATAAATTTATATTGGATCTTCTTAAATGCTTTGTTTGCATCTATTGAGATGATCATGTCATTTTTATTCCTCATTTTGTTAATGTGGTGTATCACATTGATTCGTTTGCAGATGCTGAACCATCCCTGTGTACCTGGTATGAATCCCTCTTGATCATAGTGTATGATCCTTTTAATGTATTGCTGTAGTCCGTTTATCAATATTTTGTTGAGGATTTTTACATCTGTGTTCATCAGTCGTATTGGCTTCTACTTTTCCTTCTTTGTGTTGTACTTGTCTGGTTTTGGTATCAGGGTGATGTTGACCTCATAGAATGAGTTAGGAAGCGTCCATGTTTAGTTCTTTGGACTACGTTGAGAAGGATAGGTATTAAATCTTCTTTGAATGTTTGGGAGAATTCTTCAGAGAAGCCATTTGGTCCTGGACTTTTGTTTTTTGGGAGGTTTTTGATTACTCTTTCAATGTCATTACCTGTGATTAGGCTATTCAGATTCTCTGTTTCTTATATATATATTTTTTAAAGATTGGCACCTAACAACTGTTGCTAATCTTTTTTTTTTCCTGTTTTTTCTCCCCAAATCCCCCCAGTACATAGTTGTATATTTTGTTGTGGGTCCTTCTGATGGTGGCATGTGGGACGCCACCTCAGCATGGCCTAATGAGTGGTGCTGTGTCTGCACCCAGGATCTGAACTGGCCAAACCCTGGGCCACCAAAGTGGAGAGTGTGAACTTAACCACTCGGCCGTGGTCCGACCCCTCTCTGTTTCTTCTTGATTCAGTTTTGAGAGGTTGTATGAGTCTAAGAATTTATCCATTTCTTCTAGGTTATCCAGTTTGTTGGCATATGGTTTTTCATAGTATTTTAATTGTATTTTTCTGGTATCCGTTCTAGTTTCTCGTCTTTCATTTCTCTTTTATTTATTTGAGGCTTTTCTTTTTTTCTTAGTAAGTCTGGCGAAGGGTTTGTCCACTTTGTTTATCTTCTCAAAGAACCAGCTCTTAGGTTCATTGATCCTTTCTACTTTTTTTTGGTTTTATTTCATTTATATCTCCTGTAATTTTTATTATTTCTCTCCTTCTGCTGACTTTTTGCTTGTTTGTTCTTCTTTTTTCTGGTTGTGTTTGGTACAGTTTAAGATTACTTATTTGAGATTTTTCTTATTTGTTGAGGTGGGCCTGTATTCCTATGAATTTCCCTCTTAGGACCACTTTTCTTGCATTGCATAAGAGTTAATTTGTTGTATTTTCATTTTCATTTGTCTCCAAATATCTTTTGATTTCTTCATTGATCCAATGCTTTTTCAGTAGCATGTTGGCTAGTCTCCACATATTTGTGACTTCCCTGTCTTTTTTCTTGTAGTTGATTTCTAGTTTCATAGCATTATGGTTGGAAAAGATGCTTGATGTGTTTCAGTCTTCTTAAATTGATTGAGGCTTGCCTTGTTTTCCAATGGTCTGTTTTGGAGAATGTTCCATGTGCACTTGAGAGGAATGTGTCTTCTGCTGTTTTCAGATGAAGTGTTCTCTATATATCTATTAAGTCCACTTGGTCTACGTTTTCATTTAAGTCCACTATTTCCTTGTTGACATTCTGTCTGGATGATCTATCCATTGATGTAAGTGGGGTGTTGGGGTGTTGAGGTCCCCTACTATTATTGTGTTGTTGTTAATTTCTCCCTTTAGATCTGTTAATAGTTGCTTTACGTACTTTGGTGCTCCTGTGTTAGGTCCATATACATTCATAAGTGGTGTTGGTGGAATGTCTCTTTTATCATTATATAGTGCCCCTCTTTGTCTCTCACTGTCTTTTTTATCTTGAAGTCTTCTTTGTCTGATAGGGCAACACCTGCTTGCTTTTGCTTGCTGTTCTCTTGGAGTATTGTCTTCCATCCCTTCATTCTGAGCCTGGGTGTGTCTTAGAGCTAACATGTGTTTCTTGGAGGCAGCAATGTGTTTCCCGGACCTAACAATGTTGGGTCTTGTTTTTCTTTTCTTTTAAAGATTGGCCTTGAGCTGACATATGTTGGCAACCTTTTTATTTTCTTCTTCTTCTTCCCAAAGTCCCATGGTACGTAGTTGTATATTCTAGTTGTGAGTGCCTCTAGCTGTGCTATGTGGGATGCTGCCTCAGCATGGCCTGATGAGGGGTGCCGTGTCCATGCCCAGTATCCCAACTGGCAAAACCCCGGGCTGCCAAAGTGGGGTGTGCGAACTTAACCACTCAGCCATGGGGTCGGCCTCTGCATCTTGTTTTTCAATCCATCCAACCACTCTGTGTCTTTTGATTGGAGAATTCAATCCATTTACATTTAGAGTGATTATTGATATATGGGGGCTTAATGCTTCCATTTTCTCTCTTGTTTTTCAATTGTTCTATGTTTCCCTTGTTTCTTTTCCCTTGTATTTCTCACTGCCTTTTCAGTTGGCTGGTTTTCTGTGATGGTTTTCTCTTTATTTATGATTCATGGCTCTGCTCTGATTTTTTTTGTTTAGTAGTTACCATGAGGTTTGTGTAAGAGATCTCAGATAAGATAGTGCATTTTCTGATAGCCTCTTATCTCCATTAGCCTAAGCTGGTTCCATCCCTTCCCTCTTCCCCTTCTGAGTTTTTATTGTCTCAACTTGTTCTTTTCTGTGTTGTGAATTTGTGACTGAATTGAAGTGTTCATAGTTATTTTTGATACTTTCCTTCCCTTTGTCTTTAATGTTATAGTTAAGTGTTTACTAACCTATTCTGGCATAGAGCTGCAATTTTCTGATTCCATTTGTGTATTTTTCTCCTTGCTCAAGGCTTTGTAAACCTTTGCTTTTTAGTTTAAGATAGGAGGGCTCCCTTCAGTGTTTCTTGTAAGGTAGGCCTAGTGGCAATGAAGTCCCTCAGCTTTAGTTTATCTGGGAAAGTTTTTATTTCTCTATCTGAAGGATAGTTTTGCTGGATAAAGTTCTCTTGGCTGAAAGTTTTTGTCTTTCAGTATTTTGAATATATCGTTCCAGTCTCTTCTAGCCTGCAAGGTTTCTGCTGAGAAATCTGTTGCAAGCTTGATAGGGGTTCCTTTGTAGGTTATTTTCTTCTGCCTTGCTGCCCTTAATATATATATTTTTTTTGTTGTTGACTTTACCAATTTTACTGTTGTATGTCTTGTAGAAGGCCTTTTTTCATTGATGTAATTATGAGTTCTTTTGGCTTCATGTACTTGTAAGTCTAGTGCTTTCCCCAGATTTGGGACGTTCTCAGCTATTATTTCTTTGAACAAGCTCTCTGCTCCTTACTCCTTTTCTTCTTCCTCTGGAATACCTATAATCCTTATGTTGCATTTCCTAATTGATTGGGATATTTCTCAAAGAATTTCCTCATTTTTTTTTAAGTCTTAGTTCTCGTT
Source organism: Equus przewalskii (assembly GCF_037783145.1). Classification (NCBI taxonomy): domain Eukaryota; kingdom Metazoa; phylum Chordata; class Mammalia; order Perissodactyla; family Equidae; genus Equus; species Equus przewalskii. The sequence goes on from NC_091831.1 coordinate 61,919,604, forward strand.
CCTCCTCCACCTGAAGCATTTCTATGTTTCTGTCCTCTAAATTACTAATTCTGTCCTCCATTGCATCAGCTCTATTTTTTATGGAGTTGAGATTATTTTTTATCCCATTAATTGTGTTCTTAATATCCATAATTTCTGTTACTTTTTTAAATTTATTGAGATATAATTCACATAGCATGCAATTTACATATTTACATATTTATTTATTTTGAGGAAGATTAGCCCTGAGCTAACATCTACCATCAATCTTCCTCTTTTTGCTGAGGAAGACTGGCCCTGAGCTAACATCTATGCCCATCTTCCTCTACTTCCTATGTGGGATGCCTACCGCAGCGTGGCTGGATGAGGGGTGCCGTGTCCGCACCTGGGATCTGAACTGGTGAACCCCTGGCCGCGGAAGCAGAATGCGTGAACTTAACTGCTGTGCCACCAGGCTTGCCCATGTTTGTTTGTTTGTTTTTAATAGTTTCAATCTCTTTTATAAATTATTCCTTCTAGTTATTAATTTTATTCCTGAGATGACTGAACTTTCTGTCTGAGTTTTCTTGTAAGTCATTGAGTTTCTTCATGATAATTATTTTGAATTCACTGTCATTTAGAGTGTAAATTTCTCTTAGTTCATGATTCATTTCTGGAGAGTTGTCATTTTCCTTGTGCTCTGAACTGTTAATGTAGTTCATCGTAGTTCTTGCTGAAGTGATCATTTACTGGTGTATTTTTGATAGTATCAGTTCGCAGATTCCACCTGCCACCACTGCGGGTGGGCAGTAGCTGTGTTTTCTGATCCCACTGCATCTACTGTAGGTTGTGCTGGTAGGGCTGCTCTGTGTTTGTGCGCTGGCTGTATCTGCTTGTGCATTCACCCACGGATGTGCATTCAGGGCCTCTGTGCTCTGCTGGTGGGTCATTCTGCTGTGGGACCACTGTACTTGGCAGGTTACTGGCTGAGGTGGTGCGTTAGGTGAGAGGGGAGGGGCACTCCTTTTGTATGCAGGGCAGCTCTGTTCTCTCAGGTGGCTCTCCTGAACTGCTGCTCTTGGTGGGTGCTCCTTCGCAGGCCCAGCCACTCAGTGGGGAGCATTCCCATGGGCAGGGCCACTGTGACATGGTGTGCACTCCTGCAGGCTGAGCTGCAACTCAGAAAGTATTCGCACAGGCTAGCCTGCCCCTGCCTCCTGTTATGGTCATGCTGGCTACTGTGTGAGGAAAGATCTAGATTGCTGCTACCAGGGTGGGAGAGGGGTATGCTCACCTAGGTCCACTGCCTCCTGAGAATCCACTCTACCCACCTTCAGTTGCAGGGCTGCATGGATCAGTCAGACATCCTGTTGTGCTGTGCAGGGAATCCTCTGCTGATTAATGAAGGTCCATTTAGTTGGAACTTAGAGGGGAGCGACAAAGGGAACAGTTCCCACCGCTGTGATGCTGATATCACTCTCCTCTATAGCTTGTTTTCTTAAACAGTGGGGTACTGGTCCTATTGATATTACTGATAGTCTCCAAATGGTGAGCATGGTAACTCATTTGGGGGCAACTGTCAGAGATCTTCACTAAACTGGAGACCAATGGGAAATTACACAGAGGCAAATTTTATTGAATAAACTATAAGAATTCCTCCCATTGATGCTGACCCACCCATGGCCACTGGTCATTTCATGCTGTCAGTTGGGCTCCTGTTAAGGCATCACTTGTGGTGGAGTTCTGTTCTTTCCTCAGTTTTGAGCATATGGTAAACAATTTTGGAAAACAGACTTCATCAGTCTGTTAAATGTAATTGAGAAATGCATTGTCTATGATACCTGTTGTGAAGGCCCTACCACAGTTATCAGTTTTTCAAGGATAGGGCTCTTGCCTGGACTCCTCTAGGACTTCCTCATTCTCCCTAATAAGTTTCAGTAAATGGGTATCTTACTCATTACAGCTAATTATCTGTCATGTTTAAGTATAGAATTTTGTTGTGATAGACCTTTTTTGCTTTTTAAAAAAGAACATTGTAATTCATTAGCATCAGTCATTAGCTGTTGAACATGAAGGAAAAAGTCCCATGATCTTGCTACTTCTTTTGTTGTATTTTATTTCATCCAATTTAAAAGTCATTATCCTTCCTAAATGTCTCTGGGCTACCTCTAAAATGTTATCTTACATGTAATAGGCGAATCAAAAGGTTTAATAAAGTAGCATGTCAGATTTATTTTCAAGGTGAAGATATTTATTTATGTATTTGTACATTTTACACATCAACTTGTTTTCAGAAGTATTTCTAACTTGTATTTTGTTTATGTTTTTTAGGGAAAATATTCTCTTTGGAATGGGAAATCCTCTTCTTGATATCTCTGCTGTAGTGGATAAGGATTTCCTTGATAAGTAAGTATTAAAGTCTTCATATTTACTATGTGGAACTTATATCTAAAGCAAAACTGATGAAAACTTTACAAGTGAATTTACTGTCTAACACCTTCAATTGAAGGAAAATTCAGGAAATCTAAACCTGTTAATAGCAAGTGCACTATCATTATTTATTGAGTAACTGACCACAATTTTCCCTGAGAAAATTTGGGTATATTTGTTTCTTCCTTGTGCTGTTTTCACTTGAAATTTATTTTTTGTTCTTTGCAAGAAAGAAATATGTATGATTTACCTAATCATTTAATTCCCTAATTTTTATATTACTGTCAGTGAACTGCATATGTAATGGTATCATAATATATATGGGAGAAGAAAGAGGATTAGAGAGGACAAGAAGAATATGCAGGACATAATTCAAAGGCCACAAACCTCTGGTATTTTTCCCTTAATAGTAATATTTGATTTTGTTAACTTAGCTGAGAAATCAGTTTGTGTTTATTTATCTCACTGACTGAGACTATTTGGTACAGAGGAAAAATTAAGTAGTGAAAAAAGATTAATAATGAGGAAACAAGGTTCTCTTTCCCTTGAACACCCCAAGTTCTGTGCCCAGGGGAAGTATTTTTTAAATTATTGAGGTAAAATTCACTTGAAATAAAATTTGTAATTTTAACCGCTTTAAAGTGTACAATTCATTGACTGCCAATATATTTGCAGTGTTGTACAACCATCACCACTATTTATTACCAGGACATTTTCATCACTCCAAAAAGGAACCCATACCCAAGTCATTTGAGTATCCCTGCCTGCCATTTCCCCACCCCCACCCAATGCCCAGTCTGCTGAGAACTGTCAGTCTGCTTTCTGTTTTTATGGATTTGCCTATTCTGCACATTTTATTTCATATAAATTAAAGCATATAGTACGTGACCTTTGTGTCTGGCTTATTTCACTTAGCATAATGTTTTTCCAGGTATATCCATGTTATAATAGCATGTTTCAGTACTTCATTCCTTTTTATGGGAGAATAATATTCCATTGTATTGATATACCACATTTTGTTTATCCATTCATTAGTTGATGGACAATTTGGTTGTTTCCTTTTTAGGCTATTGTGAACAAAGCTGCTGTGAACATTTCTGTGCAAGTTTTTGTCTGGATATATATTTTCCTTTCTCTTGGGTGTATACACTGGAGTGGAATTACTGGGTCGTATGGTAATTCTGTGTTTAAGTTTTTGGGTAGCCACTTTGTAGTCCTAGAAGTAGTGTATGAGGGTTTCATTTTCTCCATATTTTTGCCAAAACTTGTTCTTTTCCCTTTTTCAAATTATAGCCATCTTAGTGGGTGTGAAGTAGTATCTCATTGTGGTTTTGATTTACATTTATCTAATGACTAATGGTGTTGAGCATTTTTTCATGTGCTCTTTGGCCATTGTATATCTTTGTAAAAATGTCTTTTGAAGTTCTTCACCCAGTTTTTAATTTAGTTGTCTTTTTGTTGTTGACTTGTAAGAGTTCTTTATATGTTCTGGATAGTAGACCCTTATCAGATATTTGATTTGCAAACGTTTTCTCCCATTCTGTGGGTTATTTTCACTTTCTTGATAGTGTCCTTTGATGCACATGATGTTTTTAATTTCGATGAAGTCCAGTTTATTTCTTTTGTTGCTTGTGGTTTTGCTGTCATATCTGAGAATCTGTTGCTAAATCCAAGGTCATGAAGATTTATGCCTATGTTTTCTTCTCAGAGTTTTATAGTTTTAGCTCTTAAATTTAGGTCTTTGGTCTATTTTGGGTAGTTAGTTTTTGTGTAAGATATGTGTTAAGGGTTTGCTTCATTTTGCATCTAGAAATCTAGTTGTCCCAGCACCATTTGTTGAAGAGATTCTTTTCCCCATTGAATGGTTTTGGCACTCTTGATGAAAATCAATCAACCATAGATGTATGGGTTAATTTCTGGATTCTCAATTCTATTTCATTGATCTGTATGTCTATCCTTATGCCAGTACCATACTGTGTTGATTACTGTAGCTTTGTAGTAAGTTTTGAAGTCAGGACATGTGAGCCCTCCATCTTTGTTGTCTTTCAAGATTGTTTTGGCTATTTGGAGTCCCTTGCATTCCATATGAATTTTAGGATCAGTTTGTCCCTTCCTGCAAAAAAGACAGTTGGAATTTTGAATGAGATTGCTTTAAATCTGTAGATAAGTTTTAGAAATTTTGCGATTTTAACAATATTCAGACTTCCAATTCATGAACAAGGGATGTGTTTCCATTTATTTAGGTCTTCTTTAAATTGTTTCAGCAATGTTTAGTAGTTTTCAGCGTACAAGTCTTGCATTTCTGTGGTTAAATTTAATTCGAAGTATTTCGTTATTTTTGATGCTATTGTAAATGGAATGGTTTTCTTAATTTCATTTTTGGATTTTTCATTGCTACTATACAGAAATACTGCTAGTTTTAGAGGGACAAGCATTTTTAACAAATTCTGTTTGTTAATGTTCTGGATATTATGTCCGTAACTCTTTGTATGAATAAACTCGAATGTCAAAGAATCAGGCAAGAATTTAATCTAATAGGAAATGGGTTGGGGGGCCTAGGATAAACTGGAGGATGTGTCTTATCCTAAGAAATTGAGATTAAAATTTTTAAAATAGGCTTTGCTAATCAAAAACTCTCCTTCATGCAATTATGTTAATAATTTTAGTGCTTTTGGTTACCTTGTACTTTTAAATAATATAATATACATAAATTTCTTAAAATGTCTTGTTCTGTCAACTTTGAGTAGAATCCCTTTACTTCTCATGATGTAGGATGAAGTTACCAGTGCCCTATTTTTCCTTCTTTCTACTTTCTAACTTCTGTTTATATTTTTTATTGTTATATTGAGATTGATATGTTTTCGTTCTGTTATCTATAATTATCTTACCAACTTTGAATACAAAGTGATAGTGAAAGTTGAAAATCACTTACCTGCATTTACACAAGTATCGCTGTATATATCACTTACTGCAGAATTAAATAGCATACTAGGAATATAGAGTAAGTTTAACATTTGGAATGTAATTAGAGTAATTCAGTATATTAACAAAGTAACAAACTAAAAGAGAAAAATCATATAATCATCTCAATAGACACAGAAAAACCATTTGCCAAAACCCAATATCTACTCCTCATAAAATTTCTTATAGCAATCTAGGAATAGAACGGAACTTCCTTAACCTCCTAAAGGTTAGGCTACGGAAAAGCCTACTGATAACATAATTCTTAATGTGAAAGACTGAATGCTTTCCCCTAAGATCAGGAATAATTCAAGGATGTCAGCTCTCACCACTTCAAAATGTATGCAGTGGTTCTGGAGGATTCTAGTCATGGCAGCAAGCAAGAAGAAATAAAAAGACATCCAGATTGCAAAGGAAGAAATTAACTGTTTTTATTTTCAAAAGCATGATTACCTGTGTAGAATGTGTAATGGAATCTATAAGAAAGCTGCTGCCTGATTATTATAAAGGAATTATTATAAAGCTACAGTAATCAAAACAGTGATATTGGCATAAAGATATTGTTGTCATGGAATAGAAGGTCCAGAAGTAGGCCCAGATGTAAACGGACAACTGATTTTTGACAAAGGTGCAAGGCAATTCAGTGGAGAAAGGATTGTCTTCTCAACAGACAATGCTGGAACAATTGGATATCCATGTGCTAAAAAATGAATTTGGATCCATATTTTGTACCATATACAAAATTAACTGATAGAACTAAATGGCCAGGCTAAAACTATGAAACTTCCAGGTGATAACATAGGAGGAAATCTTCGTGACTCTGATTTAAACCAAGATTTCTTATGTATAACACCAGAAGCATGTTCTATAAAGGAAAAACTGTGATAAATTGGACTTCATCAAAATAAAAAATTTCTGCTATTGTAAAGAGTCTGTTATGAGACTGAAAGGACAAATCACAGACTGGGAGAAAATCTTTGCACAGCTTATGTCTGATAAAGGACTACTGATCAGAATATATAAAGAACTCTCAAAATTCAGTTAGAAAAGAAATAACCCAATAAAAAAATGGGTGAGAGATTGGAACATCCACCAAAGCCACACGGATGGCAAATAAGCACATGAAAAGATACTCAACTACTTCAGTTATTAGGGAAATGTAAATTAAAGCCACAGTGAAATACAGCTGTACATTTGTTAGAATGGCTAAGATTTTAAAACTTAGCATAAGCAGATTTTGGTCAGGATGTGGAAGAAAGCTGAAACTTTCTGTTCATAGGAATGTAAAATGCTGCACTGCGTTTGGCAGTCTTAAAAAGTTAAACATACAGGTACTGTTTTATCCAACCATTCCCTTCTTAGGTATTTACCCAAAAGAAGTAAAAGCATGTGTCCATACAAAGGCTTGTTCACAAATGTTCATGGAAACTTTGTTTTTAATAGTTAAAACCTGGAAGTTACCTGTCTATCAACAGGTGAATCATTAGACAGTTCACCCATGCAGTGGAATACTAGTCAGAAATAGAAAAAATGAATAAAGTGTTAATTGGATGAAACTCAGAATAATTATGTTCATTGAAAGAAGCTAGACAAGAAAGAAAATATACTGTATGATTCCATTTATATGAGACAACAGAAACTTTAATCTATAGTGACAGAAAGCAGATCCTTGGTTTCATGTGCATGAGCCAGAGTGTGGTGGAGGGTGGAAAGGAGAGATTACAAAGGGACAGAATGGAACTTGTAGGAGTGTGTTCATTGTCTTGATTGTGTGATAATTTCATGAGTATAAACATGTATCAAAACTTACCAAATTGTATATTTAAATATATACAGTGTATTGTATGCCACTTACACCCCAAGAAAGCTTTATGAACAAAAGAAAATAATTGAACATGAATTTCATGGGTTTGAAGTTAGATCCCTTTTGTTTGCTTAGTGTGAGATGTTTTGTTTAGATAATCAACTAATTGATGGTCACTATTTTTAAAGAAATCCAACCGCATATAAAAATACAAAGAGAAAGTAAAAAATCTGAAGTTTTATGACGTGTAACTTTATTATTTTGATGAACATGCCTCCAGACATCTCTTAGGCATGTATAATGGAGGGACGGATGCGTGTGTTTATGGGATAATACTATGTGTAGCCTTAGCTAATTTGCTGTTTTACTCTACAATATGTTTAGATGTTTGTTTTTAAAAGTTCTTGCAAATGTGATCAGAATGATTATAATCTGGCAGCTGTGTGCTGTCACTACTGTGACCTCAAGTAGCTTCTTTGTTTCATTAGCAGCTGATCTTCAATGGCCAGCCGAAGTTTTATTTTTTTATTTTGGGAGGATATTATTTTTTAACTTTGATATTTGGAATCAGTACTTGGAGGTAAAAAGCAAATTTTTAGACTCTGAAATAAAAGGTAAAAAAGTCCCTTTTCTTATAACTCCCAAAATACACTTGAAAGTGTTCCTTCTTATTTCAATGGACTATGTTTAGCTTACATTTCAGACCATTTTAAGATAAATGTTTTACATTTGAACTGTGTAAATTATCCAGGAATAATTTGCTAGCTACTGTAACAAATGAATTAAGTATATACTTATTAGTATCTTACACTGTTTTTTTGATAAAATATTTGTTTTCTGATTCTGATTTTAAAAAAAATTTGACCCTGTCAATGAAAAAAATACGTATCAATGTAAAACTAATACTAGTTAAAAAGTAAACTAATACTGAATATTTTTAGGGAAAAATGTTGGTTCTTTTCTGCATTGTCTGCCTCTCCCCTTTTACTCCATTCCCCATAATTGCTGTTTTTTTCAGAAAACATTTTTAATTCTATTAGCTGTTTTTTCCTGGTATCTGCCTTGTTTCTAAATAATATGCTAATACTGCTCTATGTGATTTCCATAAGGGTGATTGATTGGAGAGGCAAAGTATAGAAGTTCCTTGAATGTAAGGAAAGGTTACAAGAACATGATTCCATCAGGATGGCTTCCAGAACTGAGGACGCAGTAGTACTCCATGTGGAGGGGCACACTTTCTTGGTTTTCAGGTCCTTATGGGAGGAGATTACCTAATCACGTTACTGGGTGATGGTGGAGAGGATTCTCTCTGACCTTCTGAGAACTTTGTTTTTGGTGTGCTTACTAGGATTTTTATGTTGATGTAGCTTTAATTGTTTGAAGAGTCTCTGATTACTTACCTCCTTGCTGACCAGGTGGTAGTAACTGGTAAAAACTCCCTGTACATTCCTGAATATTTACTGTGAGATTAGGTGAATTGGAGGTTAATTAATTAATTAATTAATTATTTTTGAGGAAGATTAGCTCTGACCTAATTGCTGCCAATCCTCCTCTTTTTGCTGAGGAAGACTGGCCCTGAGCTAACATCCATGCCCATCTTCCTCTACTCTATATGTGGGATGCCTGCCACAGCATGGCGTGCCAAGCGGTGCCATGTCTACACCTGGGATCCGAATTGGTAAACCCCGGGCCGCCGAAGCAGAACGTGTGCCCTTAAGCAGTTAACCGCTGCACCACCGGGCCGGCCCCGAAGGTTAATTTCTTGTGCACACCATGTAACTAGCAGTCCCAAGCTTAGGGGGTATCTGAGGTCTGTGTCCTCTAGCTTTTACTTGGTTTGTCTATTTTAGGTATTCTATATTGACTCCTATTGTAGTAGCTAAGGATTTAGCTCTGTTTTACCTACCATCATTCCCTCTTTATCTTCCTTATATTATTGTATTACATGAAAACAAATCAGTAATCATTGTGAACAAAATTGTGGACTATGATTACTTATAAAACTTTTTGTTTATCTTGCACTTACTTATTGCATTCTGCGTTTGCACACTTGTTCAAATTTTCAAACCACTTTATTAAATCTATCCTGAGCCTATTAACCTCTTCCCTCTCCCTCCCTTTTCCTAATCCCCGAAATATGTGTCTATCAACCTCTTTTCATCTGGTAACCTCCCTTCTAGAGTTCTCCATCTTTGTGCTCCAAACTGAACTGATTGTGTTGTTAGACTTTTTTTTTTTTTTTTAAAACAATAGTCTTCCTGGAATGACCTTTTGACTTCCTGTTTTGGATTTCTCGTTTCCTGCGCCTCATATCGTGTGTGGGTGTATGTATGTAGCATATCCTTCAGTAACTTCCTAAGATACAGAGTGTATGAGGGGCCGGCTGGTGATGCAGCAGTTAAGTTCACAAGCTCTGCTTAGGCGGCCTGGGGTTTGCCTGTTGGGATCCCAGGCCTGGCCCTACGCACCACTGATGAAGCCATGCTGTGGTAGGCGTCCCACATAGAAAATGGAGGTAGATGGGCACAGATGTTAGTTCAGGGCTAATCTCCCCCTCCCCCACACCAAAAAAGAAATCTGTCCTCCCCAGGTCAGCCAGATAGCACCTATGACACACCTGATGCGGGTTCTAGAACCCAGCTTTTCCTCTCTTTCACTTGGACCACCTTGACTCTGGTACAGGGTCTATACCTGTTCACCTTGAGTCTTACAACAGCCTCTCCAGTGCTGTCCCAGCCTCCAGTCTCCCCCTCACCCAGCACACAGGCCAGAGCAAGCCCAGCCAAGCAGGGCTCTGGGCATCTTCATTAAAAAAAAAAAAAAAGTGTACGAGCACATGTATGGTACATATTTTGAATCCTTGTGTATGTCTGATGATCTTTGAAAATTTTTTTCCCTCACACCTTGTTGATTGGTGAGTATAATTTTCTTTGAGAATTTTGAAGGCATGTACCATTGTCTGCCAGCATCCAATGCATCTCCTTCCTTTGTATATCACCAGTTTTTCTTCTCTCTGGAAGCTTTTAAGATCTTTTTTTTTTGGGTCCTTCGTGTTAGTAAATTATATTATGTAACATTTTGTTCTTGTGTTATGGATGCTGTTTTTTTCCTCTTGTGCGTCTAAGCATATTAGAGATGGTTTTGTTTGGTTTTTGAAGGTTTATCTTCTATTTCCTGATTCATCTCTGTTCCCTGTGGATCTCTGTTTTGTGATTATTTGTTGTGGTCTTTCTCCTTCATGATGGAGACTTTCCTCTAGTATTAGGTGATCTGCGGCTGTCTGTTCATATTTAAGGGTAAGATTAAAAATCTCATTCCATTTATTTGCATAGGAATAAGAAAAAGTTGTGGGAGGGTAGGTTGCCTAGGGTGGGTACTTTTATTTCAACAATCTATACAGTTTTAAGATTTTTGTAACAATCCTGAATTGCTTTTACAAGTTTTCTTTAAAAGATTTTTATAAAATTATCTATTGCTATATAATAATAGGTAACTATTGCTGTGTAACACATTACCCTAAAACTTGGCTGCTTAAACTAACAGACATTTAGTGTATCACACAGTTTCTGAGAGTTAGGAATTTGAAAATGTGGCCTAGCTGAGTGGTTTTGGCTTAGGGTCTCTGATGAAATTGCAGTTGGTCTGTTTGCCAGGGTGGCAGTCGTTTCAAGGCTCAGTTGTGGCTGAAGGACTTGCTTCCAAGCTCACTCGTATTATTGGCTGGCCTCATTTTCTTAAGAGCTGTTGGACTGAGGGCCTCAGTTTTTCGCCTCGTGGACCTCTGAGTTTCCTAAAAACATGGCAGCTGTTTGCCCCATTGCCAGTGATTTGAGAGAGGAAAAGAGAGTCATTTTTCCTAGATGGAAGCTGCAGTCTTTTTTATAACCTAATCTTGGAAGTGACATGCTGTCATTTTTGCCGTATGCTTGCTATACGTCCTACAGACCAAACCGCGTATAATGTTGGAGAGGTACTATACATGGATATGAAAAATAGGAGGCAGAGAAAAAAACAGAGGCACCTTGAGGATGAGAAGGCAGACTGTGATAGCTGGCTCCCAAAATGGCTCCCCATGAGCCCTTCCTTCTGATATTCCCTTGAGTTGTCCCCTCACACATTGCACTAGGGCTGATCTATGTAACCAAGGGTATATGGCAGAAGTGATGACACGCTACTTCAGAGATTTAATTTGTAAAAGACTGTGTTTTCCATCAACAACTCTCAGTTGTTTATATACTCTCATTCTGTCTGTCTCTTTCTTTTGGATTACTCATTCTGGGAGAAGCTAGTTGTAATATTTTGAGGACATTCAGGTTACCCTATGGAGAGGCCCATGTGGCTGGAGATAGAAGTCCTCTGGCCAACAGCCAGAGAGAAACCAAGACCTGCCAACTGCCACATTAAATGAGCCTAGAAGTGGACTCTCCATCCTCTTTTGAGCCCTGAGGTGATTGCAGCTCTGGCTGACAGCTTGACTGCAACCTCATGAGGGACCTTGAGCCAGAAAAACTCAATTAGATCACTCCTGGATTCCTGAGCCTCAGAAACTGTGTGAGATAATGACTATTTGTTGTTTTAACCTGCTAAGTTGTGGGTGAATTTGTTACATAGCCAAAGAGCACTAACAAATAAAGCAAAACAATTTTGTTTTCAAATGTATGCCCACCACCCCATGCCTCACATTAAAAACCTCATTGGAAGGTTGGTATGCATGGATTGGGGTTGTCGACTGATGGGACTTTATTGTGGCTTGATTATGATAAAAGCCTAGTTTTGGGAGAGTGACCTCTAACATTAGTATTTGGAAGTCTCTTTTCTGAGGCTGTTCAGTTTCTTTACAGAAAAGTCTTCCAATTTCCTTTCTTTAGGTATTCTGAAGAATAAAGTCTTCCTGCTTTATTGCTTAGGGAGCAAAGCAACAGCTAGTACCTTAAGAATTGCTAGCTTCCCGTTAAGAAACGGGTGAAGGGTTTTAAAGGTTTGTGAGGAATGTGGGGAGGGAGAAAGCCTGTGACCTTGTTCGCTGGAATTTTTTACCAGCCTTCAGCTGCTTGCAGGAGGGGAGGAGATAAGGAATTCCAGGATGTCCTTGGCTGGCTGTCTCCATGGTGGACTCTGGTGCCAGGAAGCCGAGGAGTTGGGCTTGGGAAGCTTTGGTTTCTTGATATTCTCTGGACATCAGCTTCCCTGTAATAACCTTCAAGGGCCTGCAATTAGCCAAAACTTTTGTGTGAGTGTGACGTATGAGTGTAACTAAAGAAGCAGGGAATGGGGATGAATGCTTTTGTTTGTAACCATGTATATGCTGGGTTCAATGTGGGGGAACTGATATCAGGGTGTATTATTTAAGAGCCTGTAACAAGATGGTAGTTAGTTTCTCTACTTTTAGCTCCATGCCTTCTCTGTTTCCTCTGAGACTTAGGGCTTCTGCAGGTGTACTAGGCTTGCTAATCATCTAGCCTCTTTCATTTGCAATTGAGATTTTAATTTCTTCACCTCTGCTAAATTGCTCATCAGCTGTCCTTTTTCTGAAAGTTTGTAGGAACTGCTTGCCCATTAATGCTTACATTACTGTTCTTTTTGATCCTGTGAATGTTCACCCCTTTTTGTACCTTTATTATTGTTTTAATAGTGTCTTGGAAGGAAGAATACTCTTTCTGCCATATTTAAGTGGAAGTCTAAGGGATGTGCATGTGTATTTCACTATTATTATATGTACAGCAGCAGGAAATGTGTAACTACAGACTCATAGAATTTTTGAGATGGATTTGAATTTGGAGATTAAATTTAATCCTCTTTGCTCATTTTACAACAGAGGAACAGGCTCAGAGAAGTTAAATCCTTTGCTCATGATTACAGTTAGCAGTGCAAACATGAGATGGGATCTGTATCTCCCGATCCTTATTTGTTTCTTTTTCTACCATGGGATGCTAACTACCCTTATTGCTTAACTAGATTATTAAATTATTGGTAGTTAAAACATTTGTACAAACTAATAATAATAACTATATGCCATATTTTGAGGATTCAGAAAGCGTAAGCCTGGTTTCTACCTCACAGAACAATAGCTAGATAAATAAATTATCTTTCTTTTCTTTAGTTCAAATCTTTTGTTAATTGCTGGCCTCTTCCTTTGTTTTAAGTTTTCAACAATTTATATAATTAATATGATGATCTTAACTTAAAATTTTTTGAACAAGCAGTTGTTACTGCACCAGGTGTGTTTTTGCCCACCTCCCAGAAAGCCAAACACTGAGACGACAAGATTGGGACAGAGAAGGTTTTAATCACAAGCCAGCTGTGTGAGGAATTGAGAGAGAGAATAAGTCTCAAATCTGTTTCCCCAAAAATAGGGACTTAGGGATATTTATGGAGTAGGAAAGGTGGTCTTAAATGTGGAGATAGATGGTTGTAGGTGAGGAACAGTGAGGTAATTGATGATCTGTGTAAGTGTAGTCAGACTTCATGCCTCTTCACAGGACGCATGTTCACAAAATGTCGGTGTTAGCATGATCTCAGGTTCAAGTTTTTAGCCTCTTGACGTCAGAAGGTAGCTTATTGGACATCTGCACACACCCAGGTGATGAGTTGATGGTCTCAACTGGCCTGAAGTGGTTTTCCTGAAAACCAGCTCAATCACCCATCACCCTGGTGACTCAGGTTCCAGGAAGATGTTATCTATGGGAACCTAGTGGGAGTCAGCATATTGCCTAAACAGCACAGTTAACGATGGCAGGGGAACAACTAAAAGCTGTAATTAGTAATTGCAAAAAGGAAAAAAACCTTTAGTTCCTAGCTGCTTAATCATCAGTGGCTAACTCTTTGCTGGTTTCAGCCTGTTTCAGTCCTCCTATTCTTTGATCATTCCTTATTCTTGAGGGATTTGGGGTGACGACCCATCTAGCTACTTCCTGCTGAATTGGGGTGTAGATCTGGGTTAGAGGAGTGAAACTGTTTAGCACTCATTTGGAAATATTCCCTTGTTCCTGGCTTCAGGTTGACGTTTTGCATTATTAGAATTTTGTACCTTGCTCAGCAGTTTTGGAACAACATCTAAAGGCACATTTTATAATCAAGTATTGGACCAGAAGGATAAGAAGTATAGACAACCCAAATTTTAACAGACCCTGAAAAATAGACCTAATCCCAGTGGGGCCTCCATCTGATCTCCAGGTACGGGCAGACATCTGGTCTTAGTTCCTGATAGTCTTTTGTTTTACTAGATACGCATCAGGGACCAGAGCAATGCCCTATACCCTGATCTTTCAGTTGTCATTGATGATGGCTGTTAGCATAGACTCTCTGCCTTGGGGTCATCACATTCCTAAGGAACTCAAAAGAACAAAGTTGTCAATTTAAAGCAGCTGGGAGGGGCCATAAAATCTACAGAGCATGTCTGGGTTAGTTAATCAAAGGTAATTCAAAATTACAATATGGCTCTTTTCTACAATATGGCTTCCCTTATGTTAACCTTGTGTTGAGCTGGTATCACGGTGTTTTGAATAAAAGGTTTTTTTCTTTCATTTACAATTTCCTATGACCTTTTTGGCTCTCATTTACTTATTCTCTTTCGCTTCCTAATAATCTCTTACTTGAAAGGAAGCTCAATAATCTTTTTTGTACTGTTTATAATTAAATATCCATAGTATAAGCCTTGCATGCAGCAGTTATAAACATTGCTGGGGAGAGAGACAATTAGGAAAAGTATCTTCGTGAATCTTTTATATACAGTAGTCCCCTCTTATCTACAATTTTGCTTCCTGAGGTTTCGGTTACCTTAGGTCAGCTGCTGTCCACATGCAGATTGTTGATACAAAATAGCCCATAACCATTCTATAGATAAGAGAGAGAAGGTGAGTTTTACTTGAGGTAGGGTGAGGATTATAACCCAAGAAGGCAGTTTGCACAAAGGAAGAAAGCTTTCTGGAGAAGCGTGGTTTTCAGTACAGTCTTAATACCATTTTAGAACAAGGAACATACATTAAACATGCCCAGGATACATATTCATCAAAGTTTTAAAAAGGTATTCATTTGCAAATGACTATAAGATGGGCATTATTGATAGGGTGTTAAGGATAGGATAGGGCGCAGGAGGGGAACTATGCATTCTTATTTTAGGAGAGTGCGTTCTTTAATATTTAAAGCAGATGTACAATGTGTGTTATGGTTTGACAGACCATAAGTCAGGCTTCTTTAGTTTAAGCCGAATCAGTTTGAACCTCAATAGCTACCCCATATACCTCAATATGTGAAAATCTCTTGACAGATATGCTTTTTGTTTGTCAAGCTTTTCAGAACAGTTTTTGTAAGAACAAGAACCATCATATGCTGTCTTTGCAAATTGGATTAGTGCATCACAAAGGGTTGAATCTAAAGAAGGTCCATAGACAGTCCATCTGAAAAACTTTCAAGAATAAAGAGAAAAATAAGAGTATAGTAGTTTTCAACAATTATTATCTGATAATAGCATTTATTCAGCATGTGTTAGGTGTCCTTTTATATGGTATCAGTTTAGTCTTCATAACAACTTTATGAGAGAGATATCCTCATAAAGAATAACTTAGAGCTTAAGAAATGTGTTCATGACCAAAAATGCATGAGTCACAGTGCAGAGATTTGTAATACAGGTTCGTTTTCATTATAAAACCTGTATTCTTTATTTTTGGCTACCTTATAATGGAAGTATTAATTTGAAAGTGAAAAATTCAATTATATATCCAGATTTTTTTGGTGTACATTATGGTAGATATGTAAAGGTTTATAAACTTAATGAAATTCTATTTTCCTTCAATTATAGGTATATTATAGGTGAGGAAAATGTATGTAATTTGTTCCTGAAATTGTTAATATTTAGTTTTAATTAGTACATTAGAGTAGATTCATAAATCCTTTGTCAGAGATTGAAAGACTCAGCAATACTCCTCTTAAGTTTTCAAAACAAAGTACTTCTTTCATTGGGAGGTTGGTATGTTGCCTACAGATGACCTGTTTCCAGAATAGAGAAAGCATTGCCATGATTCAGAAATATTAATTATATAATTACTTGATACCCCAAAATTACAGTTCTTCTAGAATATGCTTTTGTTTATTTCAAGATTGTAAAGCTAGTTTTTCCTTGGAATAAGAAAAATTCAGAATCTTTAATTATTCAGAAATATCAATTAGATAATTATTTGATACCCCAAAATTGCATTTCTTCTAGAATATGCTATTGTTTATTTCAAGATTGTAAAGCTAGTTTTTCCCTGGAATAAGAAAAATTCAGGATCTTTATCTAATTGAATAAAAAGCAAAATTAAGTTAGTGAATTTTAATGTGTTCAGTTTGCCAAAATATGACAACTGAAAAGAAGTAGGTAGACTTGTGGCAGGAAGTAGGCTATTGAAAATACTCTTTCTAGCATATTGAAGAGACACAGTCGATGTGAGGGGAGGAGGAAGTATGGAACATATAAATTCTTCCAGGTGAGGGTGAGTCTAATTATGGAGAATAAAAGAAGAGGTATGTATTAACGGGGATAGAAAAGGGAGGGAAGGAATATGTAAGACAGATTTGTCTTCATTTTTCCTGACATCAGATAAATGCTACAGAAGTAAGAGGAATGAGAGAATTAATGAAATGGTAATTGGGAAATAAAAACCATCATTAGACATGAAAATCCTCAGTTTTAAGAAGGGAAACTAGAGTAGTTGAGGAAATAGATGTTTTTCTCACAGTTATAAATCTTTAATAATATAATCATACAAACTGTAGGTAAGTTTTGATTAAGCATGCATGAATGACATTACTTAATGTTCACAAATACTCAAAGTAATTACAGTTGGTCATATATTTCAGTATTGATTATTCAATGCTGAAAATTTACAATTGAATTATTTGTATAAATTAAGATGAATTACTTCTATAAATGAGTGTATTAGATATGAAGGTGAAACAGTGTTTAGAGTGTCAAGTAAGATTCCATATAAAAAGATATTATTGCTTTGTTTTAAAACTAATTGTGAAATGCTCTGACACTTTTATAGTTAATTGTTTAGAAAGCTATTTTGTATTGCTTTCTTCTACAAGTTTTAACATTACGCTTTTGTGTATTTAGGTCTTTAATTGACCTGAATTGATTTTTGTATGTAGTGTGAGGTTGGGATCCAGTTTAAAAATCTTTTTTCCTTATGGGAAATTAGCTATCAGGCCCAGTGACCTGCACTGCTGATTTTTATTTATCTGTAGCTTGGTTTTTAGGTTCTCAGTTCTTTTCTGCTGGTCTGTTTGTCCTTGAACTAATGCAGCTCTATCTTTATTTTACTACTAAGACTTTACAATAAACTTGATGTCTTATAGGGCAAGTCCCTACACTCTGTTCTTATTCAAGAATTTTCTTAGTTATTTTTGGTTCTTTTGTACATAAATTTTAGAATGAGCTTGTCAAGTTCTACAGAATTCTTTCTGGGAATTTGTTTAGAATTGTGTTGCACTTAAAGATTAATTTGGAAAAAAAGATCTTTACTAGATGAGTTTTTCTGTAGATACATATATTTCTCTATTTTAGGTATTGTTTTATATATTTCAATAACACATAGGCTCTAAGTACATTAAATACAGGGGTACAAAATGGTTAGGTTTTTCTTTTTAGATTTGTACATCTTATGGTAGTGATCGTTGCTAAATTTGTTAGCTTCAAAAATCATAAAAAGAAATGTCCTTTGAGAAAAATTCAAACCCTGTAGAAGTAATTAAAGTAAAAATGAATACTGGGATAAGTTGTTATCTCTACAGCATGCTGCCTTGAAGAAAATGCTGTATTTGTGCCATCCAGCATGGTAACCAGTAGTTATGTTTAGCTTTGAACATTTGAAGTGTGGTTAGTGAAACTGATGAATTGAATTTTAAAATTTAATTTAAATTTAAATAGTCACGTGATTAATGGTTATGACATTAGGGTAGCTGAGGTCTTATTGCAACATTTTATTATTTCTTCGTAGGTGTACATTGTTTTGTTAGCTTTATTCTAGGTATTTTAAAAATAAAGTTGTTGCTATTGTGAGTAGAATTTCTTTCAATAACATTTTCTAGATTATTGCTGGTATTTGGAAATGGTACTGAGTTTTGATTTTTTTTTAACTTGGTTATCTTGTGACCTGCATTAAGAGAAAGATGATAGGAGCTGGCCTGGTGGTGCGGCGGTTAAGTGCCCACGTTCTGCTTCAGCAGCCCGGGGTTGGCCAGTTTGGATCCCCGGTGCGGACATGGCACCACTTGGCACGCCATGCTGTGGTAGGTGTCCCACATATAAAGTGGAGGAAGATGGGCACGGATGTTAGCTCAGGGACAGTCTTCCTCAGTGAAAAGAGGAGGATTGGCAGCAGTTAGCTCAGGGCTAATCTTCCTCAAAAAAAGAAAGAAAAAAAGAAAGATGATCTTTGGTTATTCTAATTCTCTATTTTAGAAGTCTAGATTCCTAGAATTTGAAATAAACTAGTATTTTTGATTCTGAATCTTTATATTGTTTCACTTATTAAGTGATTGGTCTTGAATTGCTGTGAGGCTTTTCTCAAATAAGACCTAAAGTATGGATACTAAATGAACACAGACTCATTTATGAAGTCTTCCTTTTGCCCAGATATTCTTAGGTGGTCTTCCTTGTAGATTCTCTGATGTTCAGATCTTACATGAATAATGAGGAAAATAGTATTCCTAAGGCTTCCCTAAACATGGATTCGCTTTTAACAGTTTATTTCAGCTCAGTACAAGTTTTTTGGAGCACTTGCTCCGTGGTCAGCATTTTGCCAAATACTGGGAATATAGTGTTAAGTAAGTTTCTTGCCGTTAAGCAGCTAGAATTCTAATTGAGGAGACAGATGTAGAAAGAAATCAGTTCATTTATGGCATTGTAGAATAGAGGTTAAGATTGTGCCCTGGATCTACTTGCAGTTGTATGACCTTGGTTATGTTGCTTAATCTATGGAAGCTCAACTTCCTCGTGAATAAAATAGGCATATTATAATATGAGAATTGGATGAGATAATTTATGTATTTGCTGTGTGTTAGCTAATATTATTGGCTACCAGGGAGCTTGGGATGTCTCTCATGTCCCAGTGGAGAAAACATGAGGGGGTTTAAACAGGGAAATGATGTGGTCAGATTCACATTTAAAATTATATAAATCACTGTGTCTGTAGTCAGTCAGTGGATTTGAGGAGATAGATTAGAAGAGGCTGTAGTGATAGACCTGTTGAGAGATGGCGACTTGATCTTTGTAGTTAGGATAGAATGGTTGGGAGAAAGTTCATAATATTTTAGTGTTATAATGGTCGTCTTCTATAAAGATCTCCTTTTTTTTTTTTTTTTTAATTCTTCTTCCCAAAGCCTCCCAGTACATAGTTGTATACTTTAGTTGTAGATCCTTCTAGTTGTGGCATGTGGGATGCCACCTCAGCATGGCTTGATGAGTGGTGCCATGTCTGCACCCAGGATCCGAACTGGTGAAACCCTGGGCCGCCGAAGTGGAGCACACCAACTTAACCACTCAGCCATCTTTAGGGCCGGCCCCTAAAGATCTTCAATAAGAATATTCCTGATGATTGATTTAATGAAGGGGACAGAGGCATCAGGGATGACATTACAACTTTTGGTTTTGGTGACTGAGTAGATGGTGATATGTACAACTAAGCTGAGGAGTATGGGAGAAGGACATGTTAGAGGGGTTAGAGAGATTGAGTTCAATTTTTTTCATGCATGAATTGAATATGTGATATCTAGGTAGGCATAATTAGGAGAGAGTTTGATTTATGTTTCTTGTGGTTAGAGGATTCATGGCTGGAGAGATGTACAATAAAAAAACATATTGTACTTTGACACAATGCCATTCAATAAGTGTTAGCTATTATTATCATTATCGTCATCATCATCATCATTATCATTATGTAGGTGGTATTTAAAGCAACCAGTAGATGATCCCTTCTAGAGAAGGGGTATAAAGTAAAAGAAGAAGTAGGTTGGATGATAGAACATTTAGTGGATGGATAGGTGAAGAAGAATTATGGAAGAAGATAGAAGAAGAAATAGTGAGCTTTTAGCAGGAGAACTAAGACAGAGTCTTAGGAAGTATAGTGAGTTTGTATGGCAGAATGTTTAATAATATCAGATGTAACAGAGATGTCTAATAACATAAGGCCTACGAGAGTTCACTGAGGGGCCGGCCCCGTGGCCAACTGGTTGGGTTTGTGCGCTCTGCTTCGGCGGCCCAGGGTTCCAGGGTTTTGCCAGTTCGCATCCTGGGCGCAGACATGGCACTGCTCGTCGAGTCATGCTGAGGTGGCATCCCACATGCCACAACTAGAAGGATCACAACTAAAAATATACAACTATGTACTGGAGGGATTTGGGGAGAAAAAGGAAAAATAAAATCTTAAAAGAAAAAAAAGTTCACTGAATTTGAAAATAAGATGTCAATGGTGACCTCAGCTAGGTAACTCACAGTGGAGTGATAGGGACAGAAGCCAGATTAAAATGTATTTAGAAATAAATGGGAGGTGTCATATAAAGTAGGCTAGTTTCATTGATGTGGCCCAAGAGCTAAGCAGTGACATTTCACAAATACCAAATTTTAAAAATATCCGTTAATGGAAATATGTGGTTAGTCATTTTGAGTAGTTATCAGTTCTTTTTTTTTTTTAAATAAAAAGCATAAGGAAAGAAAAATTTAAGAATATGAAAAGTATAATTCTATTTGTTTAGGTTTAGATCTAGTTTAATTCTCTTTCCTTTAGCTTTCTCTAATTAAGTTTTAATCCTCATCTAGTTTACTAATGAGAATTTAAAATATTATTTTCATAAACCTTGTAACTTTTAGCTCTTCTTCTCATTCTAACCCTAGTTTACTCTTAATCTGTTTCTTTATAGGCCTCTTAAATTTCAGCTTTAGTCTGAAACATTGTTGTGGTTATTAATACTTTTGGTTTCCCTTTTCCTCCTTTCTAATATGTTTTAATCGACCTTTATTTTTTTAATTGCAATAGCCAATTAAACATGCTAAGTTTAAAATCTTGCCATACCCACACTGTTCTACCGGATTGATTCTGCCAATTCGATAAAGCTTTGCAGGATGTTATTAGAATTTTTTGCAATTTGTGGTAATATTTGTAGATTTCTAGAAATTTTACTTGTTTGATTCTCAGAGGCCAATCTTAGTTGCAAGTATTTATGGAATATTTTATTCTCATCCTGCTATGTAGTAAGTTTTAGTTTGGCATTAACTGTCTGTGTGACATTGGGCAGGACATTTCACTTAAGACTGGGCTGTTTCTGGACTTCACAATCTCTTCAAGTACCTTTCTAGACCTGAAATTCTATTATGCTAATCTTCAGGGGAAAGAGTACATTGAATAAATAAAATTTGTTTCAGTCTCTTGTAAAAGGCCCAAACTTTATTTTATAGCTGTTGTACAATACTGCTATTCTAGCATATCTTATCTATAATGTACATTATATTATGTTATATATATATATACCTTATATATACAAATAAAATATGCTTTATTTATGTGTTCTGACATTTAATCATAAACCTAAAGAACAGTACCATTTTCCCATTGCCTGTGGTGGGAATGCCATTACTGAATTTTATTCTTTTTGCTTCAAGTGTGTCTTCCTTAAACAACTCAGACAGGGTCGAGGGAAAGTACTCCTCCTCCTTCTCTCCCATACTTCCTCTTTTCCTCTTGCCCTCCACCTCCTTCCCTTCCCACTTCCCTTCTTCCAACTTGTCGCTTGTTGCTATCAGTATTGATACAATAAATATTAAAAAAATTTTTTTTTTTTTTAGAAAGATTGGCCCTGAGCTAACATCTGCTGTCAATCCTCCTCGTTTTGCTGAGGAAGACCGGTCCTGAGCTAACATGTGTGCCTATCTTCCTCTACTTTATATGTGGGACGCCTACCACAGCATGGCTTGCCACACGGTGCCATGTCCGCACCTGGGGTCTGAACCGGCGAACCCCGGGCCGTCAAAGTGGAATGTGCACAGTTAACTGTTGTGCCACCGGGCCTGCCCCTAAAATTTTTTATACAAGAAAAGTTTTGAGTTTGGCACTAACATTTGGAGGCTTACATGTTCATTGATTGAAAAGTTTAAGTGAAAGCTACATCCAGGTGAATATTGTAACCACATTCTAAAGTGTTATGTCTATTTGTTTTTGATATATTTTTTCTAATTTTAAAAATAATGCCTATTATTTATGTTTTGAAAAAGCACAAAGAAGAAAATAAAAATCGTCTGTAATGCTATATAATATTTTGACATGTATGTTTCCAGTTGTTTTTGGGAGTACATTGCCATATTTCTTCTTTTTCATTTTTTTTTTAAGCTTAATATTGAACCATTTCTGGATGGTTGTACTATTATTCGTTGATGTAATCTGTTACTTTCTGGATGGTGTGATTGTTTACAGTTTTACCTTTCCATAAATAATACTCTGGTTGACATCCTTGTACACAACTCTCTGAGCTTTCCTTAATGGAAATTTGTAGTCATGTAACTGTTTCAAAACATGCAAACAGTTTAAACTGCTCCCTGCCTCCTGAACTAATTAGATTATTCATTTTACAGAAGTGGAAGCATTTCAAGAAAGTGGGAAAGGATGAGTATTTGTTATGTGTTAAATATTGTGCTGGGCACTCTTCTTGTATTATCGTATTTGATCCACATAGCAACCCTGTGACATAAGTAGTTTTATCCTGCTTAGATGAAATGGCTTGTCTACTTTAGAAAGCTACTTAATGGCAGAATCAGGACAATAAGACAAGTCTTAGACCTTCAATCTAATGTTCTTTAATGCCCTCCTGGGTTCTTTTTGTGGGGGTGAGTGGCAGGATAAAGAGGGCCCTTCCCTGTGCTCCTTCTGCTTCCTTGTCTTCTACTGATTGGAGTGTATGTCTTTTCCCTGTGGTAAATTCAGGTAGAAAAAAGGTTGAGAACTACCATATACTGTTTTGCTGTCTCTGATTTTTTAGGGACTATGTTCATGTTTGAATGTAAGAAATGGATATAAAAACAGACCATCTATCTAGTCATGTCTTTAAGAATCAAAACCTGACTTAAAAATAGGCTGTGCTTTTTATCCTTCTGAGAAAGACAGTAGAAAGTTGAGGTATAGCTCTCTACTCTGTACTTCCTACTAAGCTGAATTTTCCCTTTGAAGTTTATTAATTTAAAAAATTGAGTATCCATAGAATAAGTTAAATGTGATATATTCAAAAGGCTGTATATCTTCTGTTCTGCCAATAGCAGTTCAGTTGGCAGAACAGAACATTCTAAATAAAAGTGCGGTTAACATATGATTATAATCCCACATTTAAACAAACTGTATATTTCAGGAGAAATAGCTCCATTTCATTAGTGATGATTATGGTCCTCATGGTATATTTACCTTTATATTTATAATTATAATTTGTACTTTGCCTACTTTCAAAATGATTTTCAATTGTCTTTTTAGTTTATAACATAATTTTTACAATTATAGATGTATACTGTTTTTTTTTTTGGTTACATTTTAAAAGTGTTCCGTAAAGTTTTTATTCTCTTACAAGTAACCATCTATAGCTATCGAGTTTGATCGTAGTTTGTGAACTTTAGAAATAGATTTAGGTTGCCTAGAGGAACAAATCACCTCTGTCTAATAGTACCTTTTTTCTAATTTGCAAACGAAATTGATGTTCCAGTTGTAAAATTAGAATATTGTTCTTTTAGGCAGCAAGATAGATAATTAATAACCATAGGTTGTTTAGTGGCATTTCATGTAGTTGTTTACCTAACTAAAATTGGGTAAAGTGCATATTTATAAAGGAGAATTCTATGAAAAAAGCAAATCTAGATGGAAATTTATGAATAAAGAAATACACATACACATCAGTATATTTATAGACATATGTAAATAAATAAATAAACACTCACATAGCCATATGTGTAGTAAAGAACTTGGCCTTCCACAAAGAGAGGTCTCGCCTTTCCCTTGGCTTCTGGGAGATAATCTACATCATACCTGATAGAAGTGTCTTTTTAGTTTAGGAGCAGGGCTGTCCATACCCAGTGTTGTGACCAGTTATGTGATTTAGGGTCAGGTTTTGGGTTGTATGGTATCACTTGACCTGGAGACTGAGTTAAATTACTTGGGCACTCAGTTGATCAGTCATGCCTGCATAATGAAGCTCCAATAAAAACTCGGTACACTGAAGCTCTGATGAGCTTCCCTGATTGGAAATATTCCATGCCACATTGTCACATATCAACAATGTGCCATGTTGTCACATATTGATGCCGAGAGAATAATGCATCCTGACTCTGTGAGGAGGGAACAATGGACGATTTGCATTTGGAACCCTCCCAAACACTGCCCTGTATATTTCGTCCCTTGGTTGATTTTCACCTGTATTCTTTCCTTGTAATTTGTAATCATGAGTATAATAGCTTTCAGTGAGTTCTGGGAGTCCTTCTAGTGAAGTGTTGTACCTGAGGGTGATTTTGGGAACCCCCTGAACTTGCAGATGGTATCAGAAGCAAGGACAGTCTTGGGTACTGTGTCCTTAAACCTTGTGGTTTGGCTAACTCTGGGTAGTATATGTTTGGCTATGTTCCTAAGAATCAGTGTGCAGGGGTCAAGGAAGAGACAAGGAAGATAAAATTGATAAAAACCAGCAAAGATGAAGAAAAATAAAGGTTATTGAGATGTGATGGAAAGTTACCAGGTTTGGGGCAGGGGTAAATCAGGTCAGAGAAAGAAATACTATGGGAAAAGTGACAGCTTTGAGCTTGTTTGGGATTAGAGAACTAATTTGCCTGGAGAACAGTTCAAAATGGGTCTTGCAAAGTCATTGTTGAGGACGTGGAGATGTATTGTGTGAATTAGGAGAGTAAAATCTCTCTTTGGCAGTTTGATCAAAATTGGGCTATTGTCTGCTTCTTGCCTGATCCTTTTTTCAGGCCTCTTTCACTATTCCCTTTACATTCTTTTCCTGAGAGTTTAAAAGGGAAGGTGGTTTATGGGGAAGGAGCAAAGAAGAGAGATGACAGGGAATGAAGAGAAAGTTGGGGAACATGTAAAAGCTATCCCTTTCTTGACTCTCTTAGGGAGGAGACTTATTACTCCCTCTTTTGTATGAACAGTGTACATTGTACTTAACTTTATCGTAATGCTTACCACACTGTGAGAGTTACTTTCTTCTGATTTGCTTACTGAATTGTGAGGTTCCTTAAGGGCAAGAAATGTTTATTTCTCTATCACTAGCTAGCTAGAGAAGGAAGGGAAGTAATGATGATCAAGTTCCTATTGTATGTGTACCAAGCACTTTGCTAAAATATAGATATCATCAAATCCACTGGTTTCAAATTTTTTAACTTCCACAAAAATGTTTTAATAAAGAAGTGCCTCCTCACTAAGTTAATATTTATGGGTTTTTATTCTGATGTAAAATAAAACTGATAAATTGCTCTTTTAGTGGACTCTAAATACCATTGTGGTTGGATACCTGCCATCATCCATTTCTGAAAATACCTGAACAAGCTCTTTTTTTAATGTTTAAAAATTTTATATTCCTTTTTCTGTTTAAATATTTTTTTTGCAGTAATTTTGTTGAGAGTGTAATGGTTTATAACATTGTGTAATTTTGGGTGTACGTTCTTATTTAGCATTTTCTGAATAGACTTCATCGTCCTCACCACAAGTGATCTAATTTTTGTCTGTCACCATACATATGTGCCCCTTTACCCCTTTTGCCCACCCCTCAATTCCCCTCTGGTAACCACTAATCTGTCCTCTTTATCCATGTATTTGTTATCTTCCGCATATGAGTGAAATCATACAGTATTTGTCTTTCTCTGTCTGGCTTATTTCATGTAACATCATGCCCTCCAGGTCCATACATATTGTTGTGAATGGGACGGTTTTGTCTTTTTATGGTTGAGTAGTATTGTGTTGTACATATGCACCACATTTTCTTTATCCATTCATCCTTAGAAGGGCACTTGGGTTGCTTCCGCATCTTGGCTATTGTGAGTAATGCTGCAGTGAACATAGGGGTGCGTAAATCTCTTTGGATCAGTGATTTCAAGTTCTTTGGATAAATAGCCAGTAGTGGGATATCTGGATCATATGGTATTTCTATTTTTAATATTTTGAGAAATCTCTACACTGTTTTCTATATTGGCTGTACCAGTTTGCATTCCCACCATCAGTGTATGAGTGTTCCCTTTCTCTACATCCTCTCCAACGCTTCATTTTTTTGTCTTGCTGCTAATAGCCATTCTGACAAGTATAAGGTGGTGTCTCATTCTAGTCTGTGTGTGTGTGTGTGTCCTGGATTCCTCTTTTTTTTCTCCTCTTTGCCCATAATAGATGTAGCACCAGGTCCTATTGATTTTACTTCTTAAATATTTCTTGAAACATCTGCTTCTCTCTATTGCCACCACTCTAACCCAAGTCCTTATCATATCTTCTTAGACCAGTGCAGAAGCCGCCTTACCCACCACCAGTGTGATCTTTCAGACATACTGTGTTAGGATAACAAACAAAGTTACTTTCATGGACAGTACAGCCCTGCAAGGTCTGATGCCTGTCTCTCTCTGG
Source organism: Equus przewalskii (assembly GCF_037783145.1). NCBI lineage: Eukaryota > Metazoa > Chordata > Mammalia > Perissodactyla > Equidae > Equus > Equus przewalskii. Next base: position 61,946,373 of record NC_091831.1, read on the forward strand.
AAGCCTCATCTGGAAACATTCTCCTCCTTGCTCCGTGTTCCACCTTCTGACCTCTACTGCCTCACACAGTGCCGGGAATTACCTCTGTCTGGGCGTCTATCCCCTGTAAAAATTGCCTGGTTATCTTCTCCTCATCCATTATACATCAGCTCCAATGTGATTTCCTCATGACTGCCTTTCCTGATCTCCTGACCTAGAAAAGTCTCCTTTCTTCTTTGCTTTAATAGACCCCTGCTCTGCTCTTTCATGGTGCTTACATAGACTTATGATTAGACACTTAGGTTTGCTGTTTTTTTTTTTTAATGAGGTCATAATAGTTTATAATATTGTGAAATTTTACTTGTACATTCTTATTTGTCAGTCACCATGTAAATGTGACCCTTCGACCTTTTTTGCCCACACCACAACCCTGTTCCCCTCTGATAACCACTAAACTATTCTCTTTCTCCATGTGTTAGTTTTATTTTCCACATATGAGTGAAATCATACGGTGTTGGTCTTTCTCTGTCTGGCTTATTTCATTTAACATAATACCCTCAAAGTCCATCCATGTTATTGCAAATGGTACGATCTTGTCTTTTCTTGGCCATAGTGAATAATGCTGCAGTGAACATAGGGGTTCATAAGTCTCTTTGAATTGTTGATTTCAAGTTCTTTGGATAAATGCTAAATAGTGGGATAACTGGGTCATATGGTATTTCTATTTTTAATTTTTTGGGAGATCTCCATACGCTTTTCCATATTGGCTGCACCAGTTTGCATTCCCACAAGCAGTGTATGAGGGTTCCCTTTTTTCCGCACCCTCTCCAACATTTTAAAATTTTTGTTTTTGTGACTATAGCCATTATAATGGGTGTAAGGTGATATCTTAGTGTAGTATTTTTTTTTTCTTTTGAGGAAGATTAGCCCTGAACTAACATCTGCTACCAGTCCTCCTCTTTTTGCTGAGGAAGATTGGCCTTGAGCTAACATCCATGCCTGTCTACTTTGCATTTGGGATGCCTACCACAGCATGACTGATAAGTGGTGTGTAGGTTCATGCCTGGGATCCTGACCAGTGAACCCTGGGCTGTTGAAGTGGAGCATGCGAACTTAACTGCTATGCTACTGGGCTGGCCCAGATATCTTAGTGTAGTTTAGATTTACATTTCCCTGATGATTAGTGATGTTCAGCATCTTGTCGTGTGCCTGTTGGCCCACTGTATATCTTATTTGGAAAAATGTCTGTTCATATCCTCTGCCCATTTTTTGATCAGGTTTTCTGTGTTTTTATTGTTCAGTTGTGTGAATTCTTTGTATATTTTGGAGATTGACCCCTTGTTGGATATGTGATTTGCAAATATTTTCTCCCAGTTGACAATTGTCTTTCCGTTTTGTTTATGGTTTCCTTTGCTTTGCGGAACCTTTTTAGTCTGATGTAGTCCCATTTGTTAACTTTTTCTTTTGTTTCCCTTGCCTGAGTAGATGTGGTGTTGAAAAAGATGCTGCTAAGACCTACGTCAAAGAGTGTGCTGCCTATATTTTCTTCTGGGAGTTTTATGGTTATAGGCCTTACATTCAAGTCATTAATCCATTTTGAGTTAATTTTTGTGTATGATGCAAGATAATGGTCTACTTTCGTTCTTTTGCAGGTTGCTGTCCAGTTTTCCCAAGACCATTTATTGAAGAGATTTTCCTTTCTCCATTTTATGTTCTTGGCTCCTTTGTTGAAGATCAACTGTCCATAGATATGAGGATTTATTTCTGGGCTTTCAGTTCTGTCCCATTGATCTGTGTGTCTGTTTTTGTGCCAATACCATGTTGTTTTGATTACTGTAGCTCTGTAATATATTTTAAAGTCAGGGATTGTGATGCCTCCAGCTTTGTTCTGTTTTCTCAGGATTGCTTTAGCTATTCAGGGTCTTTTCTTGTTCCATATAAATTTTAGGATTCTTTGTTCTATTTCCATGAAGAATATATATTGGGATTCTGATTGGGATTGCTTTGAATCTGTATTGCTTTAGGTAATATGGACATTTTAACTATGTTTATTCTTCCAATTTGTGAGCATGGAATATCTTTCTATTTCTTTATATTTTCTTCAGTTTCTTTCAACAGTGTCTTATAGTTTTCAGTGTATTGGTCTTTTCACCTCTTTGGTTAAGTTTATTTCTAGATATTTTATTCTTTTTTGTTGCGATTGTAAATTGGATTGTATTCTTGATTTGTCTTTCTGCTACTTTGTTGTTAGTGTATAGAAATGCAACTGATTTTTGTAACTTGATTTTGTACCTTGCAACTTTGCTGTAATTGTTATTTCTAATAGTTTTCTGATGGATTCTTTAGGATTTTCTATATATAGAATCATGTCATCTGCAAACAGCAAGAGTTTCACTTTTTCCTTTCCAATTTGGATCCCCTTTATTTCTTTTTCTTGCCTAATTGTTCTGGCCAAAACCTTCAGTGCTATGTTGAATTGGAGTGGTGAGAGTGGGCACCCTTGTCTTGTTTGTATTCTCAGAGGGTTGGTTTTCAATTTTTCACAATTAAGTATGATGTTGGCTCTGGGTTTCACATATATGTCCTTCATTATGTTGAGGTACTTTCCTTCCATACGCATTTTATTGAGAGGTTTTATTATACATAGATGTTGGATCTTGTCAGATGCTTTCTCTGCATCTATTGAGATGATTGTGTGAATCTTATTCCTCATTTTGTTAATGTGGTGTGTCACATTGATTTGTGGATGTTGAACTATCCGTGTGTCCCTGGAATAAAACCTACTTGATCATGGTGTATGATCCTTTTAGTGTATTGATGTGTTCGGTTTGGCAATATTTTGTTGAAGACTTTTGCATGTATGTTCATCTGTGGTATTGGCTTGTAATTTTCCTTCTTTGTCTTGTCCTTGTCTGGTTTTGGTGTCAGGGTGATGTTGGACTCATAGAATGAGTTAGGAAGGGTTCCATCTTCTCCAATGTTTTGTAGTAGTTTGAGAAGGATAGATATTAAATCTCTGAATGCTTGGGAGAATTCCCCAGAGAAGCCTTGTGGTCCTGGACTTTTGTTTTGGGAGATATTCTTGATTACTGTTTCAATGTCTGTACTTCTGATTGGTCTATTCAGATTCTCCATTTCTTCTTGATTCAGTTTTGGGAGGTTGTTTGAGTTTAAGAATTTATCCCTTTCTTCCAGGCTATTGAATTTGTGGGCGTATAGTTTTTCATAGTATTCTCTTATAATCCTTTGTATTTCTGCAGTATTTCTTGTAATTTCTCCTCTTTCTTTTCATTATTTATTTTTCTTGGTGAGTCTGGCTAAGGGTTTGTCAATTTTATTTTCTTCTCTTAGTTTCATTGATACTTTCTCCTTTTTAGTCTCTATTTCGTTTATTTCTGCTCTGATTTTTCTTATTTCCCTCCTTCTGCTGACTTTGGGCTTTGTTTGTTCTTTTTCTAGTTGTGTTAGGTGTACTTTAAGGTTACTTATTTGAGATTTTTCTTGTCTGTTGAGGTGGGCCTGTATGCTGTGAATTTCCCTCTTATGACTGTACTTGCTGCATCCCGTAAGAGTTGGCATGTTGTATTTTCATTTTCATTTGCCTCTAGGTATTTTTTAATTTGTCTTTTGATTTCTTCTTTGATATAGTGGCTGTTCAGTAGCATATTGTTTAGTCTCTGCCTATTTCTGGCTTTCCCTATTTTTTTCTTGTAGTTGATTTCTAGTTTTATAGCATTGTGGTTGGAGAAGATGCTTGAGATGATTTCAATATTTTTAAATTTATTGAGGCTTACCTTGTTTCCCATCATATGGCCTGTTTTTGAGAATGATCCATGTGCACTTCAGAAGAATGTGTATTCTGCTGTTTTTGCATGGAATGCTCTCCATATGTCTGTTAAGTCCATCTGGTCAAGTGTTTCATTTAAATCTGCCATTTCCTTCTTGACTTTTTGTCTGGATGATCTGTCCATTCATGTAAGTCGGGTGTTGAGGTCCCGTATTATTATCATGTTGCTGTTAATTTCTCCCTTTAGATCTGTTAATTAGTTGCTTTATGTACTTTGGTGGCCCTGTGTTAGGTGCATATATATTCATAAGTGTTATGTCCTCTTGGTGGAATGCCCCTTTTATCATTATATACTGCTGCTCTTTGTCTCTCACTGCCTTTTTTATCTTGATGTCTGCTTTGTCTGGTATAAGCGTGGCAATGCTTGCTTTCTTTTGTTTGACATTAGCTTGGAGTATCATCTTCACTCTGAGTCTGTGTTTGTCTTTAGGGCTGAGATGTGTTTCCTGGAGGCACTGTATTGTTGGGTCTTGTCTTTTAATCCATCCATCTACTCTCTGTCTTTTGATTGCAGAATTCTATCCATTTACACTTAGAGTGATTACTGATATATGAGGGCTTAATACTGCCATTGTATCTCTTGTTTTCTGGTTGGTTATGTTTTCATTGTTTCTCTTTGTATTTCTGACTGCGGTTTCATATTGGTGGTTTTCTGAGGAGGTTGTCTCAGTTTTTGTGAGTTGTGGCTCTGCTCTGATTTTTTTAGTGTTACCGTGGGGTTTGTATGAAAGACCTTGTAGATGAAACAGTTCATTTTCTCATAGCCTCTTATCTACATCAATCTAGGTTCCATCCCTCTCCTCTTCCCCTTCTGAGCTGTTATTGTTGCATGTATTCTCTTTTTAATGTTGTGAGTTTGTGACTAAGTTGAAGTGTTAATACCTACTTTGGATGCTTTCGTTTTCTTTATCTTTTGTTATAATTGAACATTTGCTTCCCTCTTCTGATAGAGAGCTGCAGTTTTCTGATTTTGTCTGTCTATTCATCTCCTTGCTCAAAGCTTTGTAGACCTTTGCCTTTTTGTTTCCAATATGAGGGCATCTTTAATCAGTTCTTGTAGGGGAGATCTAGTGGTGATGAACTCCCTCAGCTTTTGTTTATTTGGGAAAGCTTTTATTTCTCCATCATATCGGATGGAAACTTTTGCTGGATAGAGTATTGTTGGCTGAAAGTTTATGTCTTTCACTATTTTCAATATATTATTCCATTTCCTCCTAGCTTGCTAGGGTTTCTTCTGAGAAAGCTGCTGAAAACCTGGTAGGGTTTCCTTTGTAGATTATTTTCTCCTGCCTTGCTGCCCGTAATATTTTTTCTTTGTTGTTGATTTTTGCCAGTGTCAATATCATATGCCTTGAAGAACGTCATTTAGCATTGGTGTAATTAGGCATTTTATTAGCTTTGAAAGTATTTTTAAATCTGGTTCCTTCCCCAGGTTTGGGAGGTTCTCAGCTATTATTTCTCTCAATAGGCTCTGTACTCCTTTCTCCCTCTCTCCTCCTTCTGTAATAGGTATAATCTTTATGTTGCTTTTCCTAATTGAGTTTGATATTTCCTGAAGAATTCCTTCATTTTTTTTACAATATTAGTTCTGTCTCTTCCTCCACCTGTCATAGTTGTATATTTTTATTCTCTAAATCACTAATTCTTTCCTCCATAACATCAGCTCTATTCTTAAGGATTCTAGATTGTTTTTTATCTCATTAATTGTGTTTTTCGTATCCAGAATTTCTGCTTGACTTTTTTTTTTAATAGTTTCAATCTCTCTGGTGAAGTATTCCTTCTTATTAATTTTGTTTATGAGCTTATTGAACTGTCTTTTTGTGTTCTCTTTTAACTCATTGAGTTTCTTTATGACAGGTGTTTTGAATTCTCTGTCATTTAAATTATAAATTTCTGTGCCTTCGGGGTTGGTTTCTGATGAATTGTCATTTTCCTTCTGGTCTGAATTGTTGCTGTAGTTTCTGATCTTGTTTGGTGAACTAATCTTTTGTTGGCACATTTGTGGTAGTATTAGATCACAGATTCCACTTGCTACCACTAGTGGGAAGCAGAAGCAGAGTTTCTGGTCCCAACTCCTCTTCTGGAAGTTGTAGGGGCATTATGGGCACTTGTGGCAGCCTAGAGAGCATTCAGGCACTTGTGTGGACTGTGCTTTGTTGGTGGGACTTCCTCATGGGGACTTAGCCAGGTCCGCAGAGGCACAGTGAGCTCCCCCACTGCTGGAAAAGGGATCACGAGTGGGCTAAGGGCTGCTGCCCCCTCTTCCTACAGTCACCCTGGGGTGCATTCCCATTTTCAGGGCTCAGCAGTACTATGGGTGCTTGTGTGGTCCTGGAGCGTGCTTCCACTGGTGTTTAGATCTCCCACTCTGTCTGCTTGTGGACCCCCCGTGCTGCTGTGCTTGGTGGATGTGGCTTCCTCACAGGGACCAATCCAGGGCCACTCCCTGGAGCCACAGGGGCATGGTGGGCTCCCTCCCTCCAGGAAAGCGATCACGAATGGGCTAAGGGCTGTCACTCTGTCTTCCCACAGTCGCCCCTGGGGGTGTCCACTTTTCTGGCACTCATTCTAGGCTCGAAAGTGTGCGTGTGCACAGGGCTGTAGGGGGGTGGGCAGGAAGTGCTCACCTAGCTCCAGCACTTCCTGTAGGTCCTGTCAATCCACCCTCAGATGTATAGTTGTGTGTGTCTCTCAGGTGTCCTGTTGTACTGTGTGGACTTCCTCCATTGGTCAATGCATGTCCATTTAGTTGTAGTTAAGAGAGGGAGAGATAAAGAGAACAACTCACTCTGCCAAGTTGTGAATGTCACTCTAAATTTCTATTTCTCTTACACTTTTCCCCACCAGACTTTATCCTTATATAATGTATTTTATGCTTGAGTTATATTTTGCGTATAATATATTATGCATACATTATGAACGTAATATATTTAGCATTAAAGCCTTTCTTGCATATTGATCACCCTATCATATATCTCTTCAACAAAAACGTGTGTAAATTGAATTTAAAAAATTTCCTGGTTAGTAAGTCATAATTAGTATATAATTAGTAAAACAACATAAGTTTATTAACTGTTGTTGAATAAATATTAAACGGGAGAAATAGAAAACTATTGGAAATGTATCTTTTAATGAGATGGGTGAAGCTAATATTTACTATAATTAAGTTAGTTCAACCTTTTGTGAATAAATAACGTTCATTGCTGCAGTAAGAAAATGTTTAGCATCAATTTCGTTTCCCTTTTTTTCTTTTAGAGATATAAATGCTGAGAACAATGTTCACATAATTTGATGGTAGTGGACAGTTTTGTTTCAGCTCTTTCTCTCAGTTATTTGAACTTCTCTATCATCAAATATCTGTCATCAGAAATAATTTTTATTTATCAGCTGATAATTTGATTAGGTCTTTCTTCAGTTTTATTGGAAGCAAAAAATTAGAATCCCCCTGACTTGCCAGTTATTAGAGTCAGTAGAGACATGCAATTCTGGGAAGTATACCAGAAAAATAAAAAAGCTAAAAAAAAAATTAGTAATTTTATCTATTAGTGTTTTACTTATAGGCATATGTTTACCTGAACATTTCTGGAGTTGCTGGGAAAAGTTTAATATTGTTAGTTTTAATATACTTAATGTGAAAAGAATATTGTTTTTATAAAATGTTTTTATCAAGTGACTTAAAAATGTTTTAGTCAAAGCTTTTTGTTCAGTTTAAGGCCATCATCTGCCTTGCAACCTTATAGACAAAATTATTCTTCATTGTCAAACTAGTCAGATTTACTTTCATGATAGAAGAAGTCTGGCCTCATTTTTCAATTCAAATTAATGATTTGATTTGTGTTCCTGTGACAGCCATCTTCTGATATTTAATTCTTGGTATATAAATGAACGGGCAAGGAGCCTTGTTTTAAGTTTGTTGCCTCGAAGAAATAAGTTGACGCTTTTCTTGTTCCTTACTGGAAACTTTTAGCTTTGCTTCACAGGACTCTTCCTGAAAAGTAATACATTCTTTGATGATGAACATGGGCTGAAAGAGACAAACTTTTAAAATGAAAATTGTAATGAACTTCTGCCCCATTCCGTAATGTATCTTAAAATAGAACATCCTAATACAATTCCCCATTTATAATTTCCAGCTTCATTCTTTATAGAAATAATGTATAAACCAGGAAGCCCTGTAGCCAGTTTATGGCTTTGCAGACAAAATATGAATCATTCCTCATTTAGCACTTCAGAGATCTTTACATCCCAGGCAATGCAATATAGTTCCATTTAGGATGGGTGAGAGGTATGCCATATTTTAATAAAGTGAGTAAAAGCACTTGTGAAAGGGGAGGCAAGAAGGAGAATCTACATTCCACTTGGACCTCTGATCCATTGTCAGGTAGATTAGTTTTAGGAAAGCGTTGAATACAAGTGGAAATTGAAGACCTGGGAATTGTTGTCCATCATTGTTAAGTATCTATTTCTGTGTACTCTTCAGAAAGTCTGATTACCTCCAGCAGTACAAATATACAGCAATTTGAAAGATCCCTATTCTAGTATTTCTAGCAACCTCAAATTTATAGACAGGGAAACTGAGACTTAAAGAGGTGAAGTAATTGCCTGTGGCCATTAAGCTAGTAAATGGTTTAGTCAGGAACTCCAAAACTTACTTTTCCTCCTGTGTTACACTACCTAGTACATAGTCTGGTACACAGAAGATCTTTATATGTATTTAACGAATGAATAACTGTATATTGTTTTATGAACTCTTAGATACTTAATGTTATAGTAGTTTCTTGAATTTTGATCTGCTGGATGAATGTAACATTACAGATGATTCACTACAGAAGATTATTGAAGATATCTTATGTTATCAAACCATGGTCAAGTTCATCTCCCTTCAGTTCTTGGAGTGTGTCTGTGGAAGTGACTAATAGCACAGCAAAGAACTTGGTCATTTTTATGTTTTATCAATTAAGACAGAGACCTGTAACAGAGAGTACTGCTTGTTTGATAGGGGTCAACTGACTCTGGGTTGATACCACAGTCAGATGTCCATGAGGCAATTGTACTTGTATGTTTAAATGACCAGTCTATTTTTGTTTCTGTTTTATAGGTATTCTCTTAAAGCAAATGACCAAATCTTGGCTGAAGACAAACACAAGGAACTGTAAGTGTGTTAAACCTGAGGTTGTGCATGGTTTACTCTGTTCGTGGAGTAGATTGTATGTAAACAATCTGATTCTTAAAATTATATATGGTATAAAGATATACTTAACACTATGACCTTAATCCTACTAGGATTAGGATAATTTACACTACATAAGGTTAACACAGGAAATAATTGTTCCCATATACACATTAAAATATGTAGTATTGTATTCCATTATCTAGACTAAGGGCATATTGGGAAATATGTCATTTCATTTTCTTTCCCCAGATAATATATTAAATTGTCGTAGTTAATTGTTGTCTTTTACTCAGTTGACTTCCTTGCCCTCATGCTTAAGATGGAGAAATATAATTTTGTTTCTTTTATTGCTTTATTAAAAAGTAGATGCCTGGCTATTATTTAGTGTAAGGTAAAACACTTTAAATAATAAAATTTCAAATGGGAATAAAATAGTGTTTCTTTTTAAAGTTTTAATGTTGTTAGCATTCTATCTTTTGGATAAAAATAACTGTATACAGATCTTCCTCAGCCTGCCATGTGATTACATCCTGATAAACCCATCGTAAGTTGAAAATATCATAAGTTGAAAATATATTTAATACATCTAACCTAGTGAACATTATAGCTTAGCCTAGCCTACCTTAAATGTGCTCAGAACACTTACATTAGCCTATAGTTGGGCTAAATCTCTAGCCTAAAGCCTATTTTATACTAAAGTGTTGAACATCTCGTGTAATTCATGGAATACTGCAGTGAAAGTGAAAAACAGAGTGGTTGTATATGTACAGAATGGTTGTAAGTGTATTGGTTGTTTACCCTTGTGATTGTGTGGCTGACTGGGAGATGCGACTTGCTAATGCTGCCCAGCATCATGAGAGAGTATTGGACAGTGTATTTCTAGCCCAGGAAAAGATCAAAATTCAAAATTCAAAGTATGGTTTCTACTGAATGCTTATTGCTTTTGCACCATCATAAAGTCAGAAAATTAAGTCGAACCATCGTTAAGTTGGGGACTGTCTGTATATAATTCTGTGATATTCCTGTTGCTATATAGTAACAGTATATGGCAACTGCCCTACAGTATTGTTTAAAAGATTACCACCTCATAGGAACTGTGAGGTTTTTAATTAAAAATTACAGGTTTATGAGTTATTTAAATTCGTCCTAACCTTTTTAGTATCATAAGATTGTCCAAAGAGCGAAGCTAAAAAAAAATTTATATATTTCTATTTTCTAGCTAGTCTGTTTTTTTCCGCACTGTGCAGTAATAAAATTCTGATAACCTTAATTATTATGCAAATACCTCACGTTAAATAATACTGTAGAATTAAGAATTTGCGTAATTTCAGGCCAACTGCACCTTCAGATTGGACCACAGTTATTTTTGATAATAGTGAAGGTTCTATCTTGTTTGTAAAAATACTGGTGAACTTTACAAGCTCTTTTAGAGTTTTCCTAGTGTTCGATACTCTCTAATGTTTAGGATATTTTATTTTAATATCTAACTCAGGTCACTTATGGTTTAGTTTAATGTAATCTTCATTTGTACTCATCTGTATGGAGAATAACTTTTTTTTAGACAGAGTACTTCAAGACTATTATTTTCTTCTCAAGATTAAGTAATGATTTTTCTAAGTACTTTTTAAAAACTCTGCCCTGAAACTTCCAAATTATTTTCTTTCTTCTCTCTCACTGAAGACATTGTAATAATTATTAATCATAAAATGGTACGACCAATTTGTAGGAAGATTTTTTTGAGTTCTTAACAGTTGATATATCCCATTGTTATGCTAACCTTTCAATATTTTAATATTTGTTCTATCTTCATTTGTTATAATCTCCATAGTGGATTCTCAAATATATCGTCAAGAAATTTTATGTAGTTCCTTTCTTTACTGGCAAGTATAGTCAGTGAGGATAGGTGATTATCACTGTGCCGTTGGTTGGTTGTTATTTGTAGGTCTGGTAACAGCTCTTTCGGTCGGGGAATTAGGTAGGTAGTCGAGCTAGAGGTTCTTTTGACCCTCGTAGACTATGACTGATAGTAAAAATACCAGAAAACTGCTTTTAAAGAATATATTCATATTATTTAATATATAACCCATATTAATTTGTTAATTCATTAAAAATTTTATTAGCTGTCTATGACATAGTTCACCCCCTTGGGTAGACTGATTTCTTTTCTTAGATTTTATTATGAAAAATTTTAAACATTCAGTATATATTCATGCAAATACTCACCACCTACATTTTCTCATTAGCATGTTATTTACAGTGGTCCCCTCTTATCCACAGTTCTTTCTGTGGTTTCAGTTACCTGCAGCCAACCATGGTCCGAAAATATAAAATGGAAAATTCCAGTTTTAAATTTATAAGTTTTAAATTGCACACCATTCTGAGTTAGTGTGATGAAATCTCTTGCCATCCACCTCTGTCTCGCCTAGGATGTGAATCCTCCCTTTGTCCAGCGTATCCACACTGTGTGTGCTACCTGCCTGTTAGTCCCTTGGTATCCATCTTGGTTATCAGGTCTTGGTTATCAGACTGCTATGAAATCTCAGTGCTTGTGTTCAAGTAACCCTTATTTAGCCCCAAATAATGGCCCCAAAGCACAAGAGTAGTGATGCTGGCAATTTGGATATGCCAAAGAGTACCTTGAAAGTGGTTCCTTTAAGTGAAGAGGTGAAAGGTCTCATTTTAATAAGGAAAGAAAAAAAATCTTATGGTTAGATTGCTAAGATCTCCGGTAACTTATTTCAGTATATTGTTATAATTGCTCTATTTTACTGTTAGTTATTGTTGTTAATCTCTTACGGTACCTAAGTTATAAATTAGCTTTATCATAGGTATTTATGTATAGGAAAAAACATGGTATATATTCAGTACTATTCGTGGTTTCAGGCATCCACTGGGGGTCTTGGAACGTATTCCTCACGGATAAGGGGAGCTCCTCTACTTTATCACCTTTCTATTCATTCTTCTATCTATCCATTATTTCATCTGTCTTTTGGATACATTTTAAAGTAAATCACAGGTATCAGTATGTTTCCCCCTGAGTATTTCAACATGTGTACCATCATCTAAAGTTCAGTGTTTCAGAGGTTATTTTTTTTACATGTAAAATTTTCATACAATGTAGTGCACAGATCTCAATTGTACATTTGCTGAATTTTGACAGATGCATAAAATGTTTGTAACCCAAACCTCTATCAAGATATGGCACATTACCACCACCCCAGAAAGTTCCTTCATGTCTCTTTGTAATCGGTCTCTGCTTATCCCTCCCATAAGTAACCCTTGTTATGATTTTTTTCTACCATAGATTGTTTTCCCTGTTCTGGAAGTTGTTCTAAATAGAATCATATATATGTGCTTAGACTTTTTTCACTTAGTATAATATTTTTGAGATTCATCTGTATCGTTGCATGTATTAGTTAATTTCTTTTTATTTTTGATTAATAGTCCATTGTTTATCTGTTCTTTTATTGGTGGGCATCTAGGCTTTTTCTTTTCCAGTTTTTGGCTACTATGAATAAAGCTGCTATTAATATTTTTGCACAAGTCTTCTTGTGAACATGTTTTATTTCTCCTGGATAATTACTCAGGAGTAGATTTGCTGAGTCAATAGGCTAACAGTATGTTTGCTTCTATAAGGAACTACTAGATTTTCTTTAGAGTAGTACTATTTTACATTCCTACCAGCAATATATGAGTGCCAGTTGCTCTACATCCTCAACAACATTTGGTATTTGTTGGTTTGTCTAATTTTAGCTGTTCTGGTGGATGTATAGTGGTATCTCATTGTGGTTTAGTTTGCATTTCTGTGATGATTAATGATATTGAGCACTTTTTCAATTGCTTATTGACCATTTATATTTTCTTTGGTGAAGTGTCTGTCCAAATCTTTTGCACATGAAATAAATTGGGTTGTTTTGTCTTTTTATTGATGAGTTGTTTGAATTCATATATTTCCTGGATACCAGTTTATGTCAGATGTATGTTTTATAAATTTCTTCTTCCCAGTTCATGGCTTACCGCTTTTCATAATGGTGTCTTTTCTTTTTTCTTTTTGGTGAGGTAGATTCGCCCTGAGCTAACGTCTGTGCCAATCTTCCTCTCTTTTTTTGTATGTGGAATGCCTCCATGGCATAGGTGATGAGTGGAGTAGGTCCCTGCTGGGATCCGAACCCATGAACCCCCGGGCTACTGAAGTGAAACCTGTGGAACTTGAACCACTCTGCCACGGGGCCTACCCCTTAATAGTGTCTTTTGATAAGCAAGTTTTTAATTTTGATAAAGTCTAAATTATCAGTTTTTTCCTTCATAATAATTGCTTTCTTTGATCTATCTAAGAAACCTTTGCCTACCGTCAATTTGTAAGATACTGTTATATTTTTTTCTTTAGAAACTGTATGGTTTTAGCTTTTATGTTTAGCTTTATGATCTATCATTAACATTTGTATATGGCTTGAATAAAGGTTGAGGATCATTTTTTTTCCTATATAGATACTTAATTATTCCAGTTCCATTTGCTGAATAGACTGTCCACTGGATTGTTTTGGTTCCTTTGTCAAAAATGAAATAATCATAGAAATATAGGTCTGTTTTGTTCCATCGATTTACCTATCACTCTTTATGCCAGTAATACACTGTAGTAAGTATTCAAGTTACTTAATGTAATTCCTCCAACTTTATTTTTCTTTCAAGGTTGCTTTGGAGGTACTAGATCCTTTACATTGCCATGTATTTTAGAATCAGCTTCTCAGTTTCCTCAGAAAAGCCTTTTGGGATTATCCTTGGGATTATATTGAATCTATTTGGGGGAGAATTGACATCTTAACAATATTTAGTCCTTTAATGTCTCTTGACAGTGCTTTTTAGTTTTTACTAAAGAGGTTTTGCATGTCTTTTGGCCGAATGAATTTTAATATCAGCTTTGCTTGATGACTGAATTTCAAAACAAAAGATTGAGGGTTTCAAATTATATTTTCATGTGGGGTATGTTAAATTTGGATAGATGTCCTTTCTTTTCACAGTGTATAATACCTCTTCTGGATATTCTATAACAGATTTAGGAAAGGCAATCCTGTCTCATTAATAGTATCAAGTGTAGAATATACTGGATGAGTGTCGATACTATGTCTTTTTCTAGAAATTTCTTTATTTTAGGCCACTTGCAACATCTTCTGGATTTGAAAGTTAAATACTTGTTGTTATCATTCCTCTTGCAGATTTCTACTCTTCTTTGAGTATGTTACACAGTAATTATTTTATAAATTAATATTTATCACTAAAAGTACATTAGAATTATTTTTCTACCGCATCTACATATATAGCTGTATGTCATAGTCACTCTGAGGAAAATGAGTGATACCCCTCACCTTTGCCAGCTGTGGTCCAAATGAGTGTCATTGGTCATATCAGCAACTAGGAAAGAGAGGTAGATATTTAGCTCAAACCTGCCATAATTATTAGAAAAACTGGTTAAGGTGTATAGTCTTATGATACTTTAATAACTCAAATTTTTAATCTAATGGAAGTGGCCTGGAAAAATAATTATGTGATATTATGACAGGGAAAATACATTTTATTGATTGGAGTAGATTTTTAGGTTATTAGAATTTTTGTTTTATCACTGCTTAAAAAACGTAAAAGAATTACATGTTCTCTAGGTTACTCTTTGCTTTACTTATTTTATTTCAATTTAAAGAAAGATGGAAAAGAGTCTAGACTCTTATTAGGAGCCATGTGATTTGTGACATGTGTCTTAACACTTAATATATACACATTTTATACAAAACACAAATTTTGTTGACCATCTTAAAATGGTAAGTGCCATACCACTGAATTAGTGTTAAATGATCTACTTTCTTTTTCCTGTGCTTAAGTTAACTCTGTGGAATATTATGCAGTTATTAAAATGTTTTTATGAAAATATTTAATGTCATGATGATTAAGTAGGTGAAAAAGCTTGCTTGTGCATATCCTAGAAGAGAATTATAGTAAAATAGTAGATCTCTGGGTGATGAGATTATGGATGAATTTTATTTTCTTCTTTGTACTTTTATCTGTATTTTAAATCTTTTCTAATGAGTTGTGTTATTTCTATTACGAGAAAAAAGAAGAACTTAATGAAAGAAATTCTAAATTCCCTAAATTTAAAGTGTTAATATAAATATCTATTATGAGATGAACATTTTCAACTTTATAATTGTAATTGGTGAACTAAGTGAGCAAACACAACAAGGGTCTAAAAGTTGAAAGGCACAATTTTTTTTTTTTTTAGTGTAACATGAAGTCTTCCTTCTTTTTTTTTGAGGAAGATTAGCCCTGAGCTAACATCTGCTGCCAATCCTCCTCTTTTTGCTGAGGAAGACTGGCCCTCAGCTAACATCCGTGGCCATCTTCCTCTACTTTATATGTGGGACGCCTACCACAGCATGGCTTGCCAAGCGGTGCCATGTCCACACCCAGGATCTGAACTGGCAAACCCTGGGCCGCTGAAGCAGAACGTGTGCACTTAACCGTTACGCCACTGGGTCGGCCCCTGAAGTCTTCCTTAATAACTAATGCTAACATAGTAAGGTTCTTATACTTGCTAGTATCGTCACTTGATTGATTTGGCATTAGTTGATTATCTTAATTCTTTTGGCTGCTGGCTCTATGACTTGTATTTTTTGACCCATACACTAAAGAAAACTCTCAGTTGAATATGCTACTGTAAGAGCAGAATATTAATTTAAAAAAAATTCAATAGCAGCCTTTTATGAAAGCTGTTCATACATAATCTCATTTGGGTTTTTTTATAATTACAATAGCTAAGATCTCTTTGTGCTCAATACTAAGCTTAAAAATATCATGAGATGCAGATATATAACAAAATATCCAGTTAATAATTCCATGCTTTATTCTCATAAAACATTATTATTGTTTCTTAATTCTAATCTGTTAAAGGCAGTCTTGATTCATCATGATATTGTAAAAATGCATTGACACCATCATATTAGCTTGCTTTTTGAAAATGCATCATTAAGAGTATAATGATAATTATCTTGATAATACTTTATGTGGTAAATATTAACCATATTTTCATTAAAATTATTCTTCCCAAAATGTGATGATTCAGATTCCATTTACACGTAATCACTCAAGCTTCACAAATATGCTTGTTATTTGGGGAAGGCTGACATGCACAAAGCAGGGGAAATTGGTCAGCCATAACAATGACACTTGTTTCTTTAAAGAGAGTGGTTTTTTCAAGTTCCTGTTTTTTTAATATTCTACATACTGAAGATTCTGGGGCATGATTTTTTTGTTTTTTTTTTGCTGAGGAAGATTTGCCCTGAGCTAACATCCATTGCCAATCCTCCTCTTTTTTTGCTTGAGGAAAATTAGCCCTGAGGTAACATCTGTGCCAATCTTCTTCTGTTTTTTTGTGTTTGGGACACTGCTACAGCGTGGCTGGTGAGTGGAGTAGGTCTGCACTGGGGATCCGAAACTGTGAACCCAGGCCACCAAAGTGGAGCATGTGGAACTTTAACCTCTCAGCCGCGGGATCTGGCCCTGAGGGATGATTTTAAGTAGGGAAGGCCAGGCAGTTAACTTTGTGATGGGATTAATCCAAAACTATGGAATTTATACTTTGCTCTATACATGGTCCAATAATGAACTGGTTTCATTAGTCTTTGTAGATTTTTCTGAGTCTATCAGAGTAGTTTTATAAATGGAGTAATTTAAAATAAGGTAAAATCACTATTTCATTCAATAAATATTTTTTCACCCTGTTATCAGCCAGTATGCTAGGTACTATTTAAAGAAAAGCTACTGACTTCATTTATAAATGGAGACTCATTCTTCAGTTTAATATTATTTCACATTTCAAAACAGCTTCATAATTGGAGATTTTGTAAGCATGGGTTTTCTTATTATTGAACATATCTGCAGTTATAGAAGATAGAACCATTTTGTTTCTATGAATATCTGTTCGTTTTATGAATATCTAAATTGTATATTACCTTGAACAGAATATTGATATGAGATCGGGAAGATTCAGATGAGGAAAGTTAAAAGTTGGCTAGAGTTAGGGACAAATTCCAAAGGCAAATATAAATAAATTTAGAAGTATCCATGCCACTTAACACAGAAGTCACTTGGTATCTGAGGACTTCTTTTTGGTTTGCTATGTTACATAAGGCATGATGCAATCCTCTTTAGAAAAGATTCACATTTATTTACTTGACCTTTCAAGATAGCTGCCAAGATAAAGTGAATTTTTATAAGCAAAGTATGCTGTTCTAGATATAAGGTATATTTTCCCTTCTGATAGTGAATGGATTCTCTTCAGTGACTATCTTTTTATGTCAAAAGTTATTTTGTCAGAATTACCCCCTTAAATTTAAAATTTTGTCATATAATAATTAATCATCTTGAATTTAAGTTTTTGACGATTTAGGATTATGATGAAATGGGAGAAAATAAATGAATTATGTAAGGGATATGGAGAAAGAGTATTGGAAAGGACACTGTTACACCTTGATCCTTCATTCAGTGTGAAATTATTATAATTTCTTAGAGAACAGTGCCCACTTTCTAGATTAGCAGGGGAGATATATAAGTATTTAAGTAGCATGTTTAAGAATATGTGAAGAGCAGGGGCCAGCCCAATGGCACAGTGGTTGAGTTCGTACATTCTGCTTCAGCGGCCCGGGGTTCGCAGGTTTGGATCCTGGGTGCGGACATGCCACACTGCTTGGCATGCTGTGCTGTGGTAGGTGTCCCACATGTAAAGTGGAGGAAGATGGCCATGGATGTTGGCTCAGGGCCAATCTTTCTCGGCGAAAAGAGGAGGATTGGCAGCAGTTAGCTCAGGGCTAATCTTCTTCTTCTACTTCTTCAAAAAAGAGACTATGTGAAGAGTATTGAGAGACAATCAGTAACATCTGATATGCTCTTAAATCCATTATTATTAGAATTGTGACTTAGCAATTCTTCGGAAACATCAAGATCATTTTGTAAGAATGATGTAAGAATTGATTGCCTGTAAAGCAAATAGATTTTGTTCGTTTGCTGAAGGAAAAATAAAAAAAAAAACCCTGGCAAGCAAAAAGTCAAAATTGAAATAAAGAACATCTAGAACCAACAACAAAATTAAATGGTTAATATTTTTTCAATATTCATAAATAAAGTGCAATATTTTAAATATCATGAACATTTTTATGGTCCCTGTCTCAGGGACTGCTTTCTTTCATATCTTTTCTCTCTTTTTTTTTTTCCAAGCTTGGCATCTGGGCTAACAACTGTTGCCAATCTTTTTTTTTTTCTCTCTGCTTTATCTCCCCAACCCCCCCTTACACAGTTGTATATCTTAGTTGCACGTCATTCTAATTGTGACTTTCACATCTTTTAAGTTATAGAACTTGGATTCTAGAAATGAACTTTAGAACTAATATCCATATTTTATAATGAATTGGGTGAGATTCACAGTGATAAAGTGACTTGCTACAGGTTACACTGCTATTTAACGACACCACTGGACCAGAATCCAAGTCTCCTGATTCCCATTTAAAGTGCTTTTTCTGTTACACCAAGTAGCTCCTCAGTATGCAGTGATTTTTGTTTTATTAGAAGGGATTAACATACATTGTAAGATTCAGTAACTGATTATAGTGAACTCAATAGCTATATCAAGATTCAGTGACTGATTAATTTCACAGTATTGTATTATGGTTTTAGGAACCACTTCAGACCTATAGCTACTAGTGGGTGAATTGAGAATAATTAAATACTATGTATGCCCGACTTCCAGATTCAAGGCACTTCCTGTTTTTCCAAAGAGAGAGTATGTAGTAGAAAGCTTTTTGGCCAACCTGATTCTAAAAGCTTTTAGAGATGTTTATGAAATAAATCAATTTATAACACTTATAATTTAGTTTCATTACATCATAACATTTTATAACCACATCTTATGTGAAGTAATTTTAAGGTACTTTTTTGTTTTTTACTTCTCATTTCCTTAAACGTTCAGAATCTTCATTATTGACATCTTTGTCAGCACTAGATATGTTAATCTTTTTTGATCTCCGTTGTTTGATTCCATGTATGATATTTTTGTTGAACATTTCATCCTAACCTACAAGTGTCTCTTACATGAAAATAGATTTTATTTTGTTGATTTTATATATAGTCATGGTCTTTGTAAGGTAACTGTTAACTACATTGCTTTTTAAATTGATCTTTAAAAAGCTTTTTATAATAACATTTACCGTGTGTGCTTATGAAGCTGTGCTTCCAGGAATAAGTACTAAATCTGTGTTAGATTTCTTTGCTCCTGTTTTTGCTAATACAGTCAGGTGACTTCTTTAAGAATTCCAAACTAGCATTGATTGAATTCATTTCAGGCTTTTGTACATTTTCCACAAATGGTTCTCAACTACTCTGTGACCAGAGTTCACTTTTTTAGTTAAATTTTTAACTGTGCTCTCATTTTGCAATTTTAGGATTTCATAGTTTCTTCTTATCTGTTGTACTTGGCTTATGAAACTTCTGAAACGTTTGCTTAAATGTTTTATTGTTTAAAAGAAAATCATTAACTCTGTCAGAAGGGAGAAGAACTCATTATAACAGATAATTTTAGGATTAAACTTGGTCTTATATTCTTGCATATATGATAAGTGAATTAAAAATGTATATCATTAGTGGTAAAATCTTAAAACTCTTTAAGGATTAGTCCTAAATTATCACTTTCTGCTTTTGAAGAAATGTGTGATGCCCTGGACTTAGCATTAGAAGAAACTTAGTTTATATATGAGTTTTGCCACAGACTGTAACCTTGGTGTGTCAGTTAATATTCAGTTCAACTACAAGTATTAAGAAATAAGGAATTTATTATAGGAATTAAACCTTATTCAATTGTGGGAAAAACTAGGGAAGTAAAGGTCCAAAAAGGATCAGGGAAAAGTTACTAACCAGTCCTGTCATAATATAAAACTACCATACTTGCATGATCACTTAATTTTCTGAATTTAATGTCCTCATTTCTAAAATGGTGATAATTCCATTTTATCTTATTGGGTGTAATGAGATTAGATAGAATTACATATGTGAAAAAGTTTTGAACTATGAAGAACCATGTAATGGTTAGTCTGATACAGGTCTTTGTGAATATGATGGTTTGTGAAAACCCTCGAGAACTGGTTTCTGCTCTTGGAGAAGGTGTCTCTCAGATATCACTGTGGGTTTAGACTAGTGCTTCACTATTTTATTGTTATTCATTAAGCAAATGATTTCTTTAATTTGCTTTTAGTCTATTGAGTAATCCTTCTGCGTATACTTTCTGAGTTCCTAGCATAAAATTCTTCAGAAAAAAAAAGAAGGTAATGATCTGCGCTCTCTACCTGTTTGATTTTTCAGGGATGGGGAGTAAGGTGTTTCCTGAAACTTTATCCACAGGTTTTCAGTCCATGTAGTGTTCATTGGTCCCTTGCTACAAACAATTTACTTGACAGTATTTCGCTGTTATATTTATGGGGTGAATATTCATTGGAGTCAACATGGGATGGAGAGAGCAGAAACTGCTGATATGTTGAATTCTTTTTCTCCTTGTTCTCCAACAAACAGGAATGTTTTGAAAATGAAGCTATGACAGATATGTACCTGAAAAATAGTGTGAGGGTTATGCCAGCACTGTTTATATCCCCTTAAGGACTGAGTCACACTTTTTGGGAATGATGTGGATTTGGGAGTTTTGGGGAACTTTTAGGATCTATTAGCAGCTAATCTAATCCTTGAAAACATTTTCTTTACTAACTAGAATTATTGATTTCTTTTTGGAAAGTATTGAGCAATTAAATAACGTGTATTAAAGAACAAGGGAAGAAGACATTATTTTAATTACTTTTATGCTCTAGTTTAATTCTCACAGCAAGCTTATCAGGCAGATATTATAATCATTCCCATTTTATAGGAAACTGAGGCTCAGAGAGATTCCATAACTTGTCTCATAGTAGAAAAGGATATACTGTGATTTGATTTCAGACTTTTTTTTCCTGAGGAAGATTTACTCTGAATTAACATCCATGCCAGTCTTCCTCTGTTTTTTAGTATGTGGTCCACCAGCACAGCAGTGGTGTAGATTTGCACCCAGGAACTGAACCTGGGCTGCTGAAGATGAGTGCACTGAACTTAACCACTAGGCCACTGGGGCTGGCACTGATTTTAGATTTTTTTGTTGCTTTCTACTTTGCCTAAGTTCAAGGACTTAGGAAAAAGAATATTGTTTACTTTTTTGGAGGAGTTTTATGGCTTAGAACAAGTATACCTACTTTACAAAGTGTTTCAAGGGATTTATGATGGATATTATATTTCCTAAGTTTTAGTTTGGTTTACTAGAAATATGCCATAGTTTGTAGGTAATACTGTGTTTTTTTGGGTTGGCTGATGGTTAAGGTAAAATCTTAGAGGCTAATCTGAGCTGATGTTGATGGATAGAAATCTGATATTTCCAACAGACTAGATCTTTTGTTGAAGTTCTGTGTAATATAAATTTATTCTTTGTGATGATAGCTCCCTCTGTAGAACTTCATTAAGATTGCAACTTGACTTTTTCTATTATTTAGCAAAGTGGTTGAAACATTATCTAGAATACATTTTAAAATTTTCTTGTAGAATTTTACTTTATTTCCTAATCACTTCCAAGTGTTTTTCTTATGAAAATTTTGCCTTTATAGAAATTTCTCACTTTGTGTATACTAAATTTTAATAGCATATATGAAATTAAAACACCTTCCTCAAGCATTTTTACTACTTTAGTGCATTGTTTGGGAAAGCCAGAGAAACTTGTGATTTCTGGGTCTGTAGGTCTGTGTTTGGTAAGACCAGAGGAGGTAGAAAAAACCCTGATGGAAGATTTTGGGGAAAAAAAAGGTTTGAAGTTTAACTGCATTCTATATATATCATATTTGAAATTATCCTGGATTCTATATATCATATTTGAAATTATCCTTTTTTTGTGTGTGTATGTGAGGAAGATTGGCCCTGAGCTAACATCTGGGCCAATCTTCCTCTGTTTTATGTGGGATGCTGCCATAGTACAGCTTGACGAGCAGTACTAGGTCTGCACCTGGGATCCGAATCAGCAAACCCTGGGCCACTGAAGTGGAGTGTGCGAACTTAACCACTATGCCACCAGGCTGGCTGCTGCTTTTTTTTTTTTTTGGAGTCTTTTCAATGTTGAATTGGATGGGAGAATGTTCATTAAGGAATTTTTTTGTTTTGATTTACAGAAAAGAGACAAAATTTCTGGGTGGTAGAGAGAACAAAAAGAAATATCTTAGCAAGATCCCAAAATAGAACAAAGAAATGCAGAAAATATGCTTCACATATTCAATTTCCATAAATTTATATTCTTGTAAGGAAAATCCTGTGTTATCAAACCTTACCATCAATTTCCCTTTGTGGAAGTGTGGATACTTCTTTCACCATCACTTTTTCTCCTTTCCTCCCCACATTATTTTATATTTAAATATTAAATTGTGTAATTACCTCTTCAAAGATGTTTTTTCGTGCTATAATGAGGGCAGAGGGAATGTGATTGGCTTCCAAGATGGAATTTAGGAAAATGGGCAAACTGATGTCAACTGTAAAGCTGGGGACTACAACATAATAATGAGGATAAGAATGAACTCAAGTATATATGCTCTTTTAATTTATAAAAGTTTAACTATGTTCTAAGTAGGATTGAAGGACGTTGTTACGATCATGCATGAATAGGCTTTTAAACAATTTTGTAGGATAATTATCTTTGAATCTTTTGTTAATACTGAGTATTTATTATTCTGTTAAAGTATAATATAGTTCGCACAAACACAGGCATGCATTAGGGTGGCGCAAAGAAATTCAAGGATGATTCTTATTCGCTTTATATTTGTTGACTTTGAATTTGATATCAGAATTGTTTCAAAGAATAGAATTGAACCAGTTTTATTAGTATAACAAATCCATCAGTCATCTTTCAAGTGTATATTATGCCCTTGAAAAGGCATATTGTTTTCCTCTGTCAGTAAAAAGTTTGTATTGATACATAAATATTTTTCTGGGAGTTCTTACAGTTTTTCTCTTTTAATCCGTTACTTCTCATTGTTTTTTAAGGATAACTAACCCATCTTCCATTACTCTCTGGGAGAAATCTGGAGTGGACTTCCTCTACATTATTGCTGGCTACTTAA
The DNA here is from genome assembly GCF_037783145.1 of Equus przewalskii. NCBI lineage: Eukaryota > Metazoa > Chordata > Mammalia > Perissodactyla > Equidae > Equus > Equus przewalskii. The sequence continues at coordinate 61,969,576 of NC_091831.1, forward strand.
GTTCATCTCATTTTGAATTTGATTTAACATATGGGTCACATGCATAGCAGTGCTTCCCAGTGTTAGTACTTCCTATAATATTTATTTCAATTTTTCTTTATGTTAACTTAAAAAATTAACCTCATCTTGTTAATATCTGTAAAATCATGAGTTTTATTTAAATATAGAACTTTTAAAATAAAAAATGTTTGCCACTTAAAGTTGTCTTAAGTACAAGTTGACATCATGTGCTTCCTGATGTGATGCACTGAGGACAGAATATCACATGTGTAGGTAGTATTCCTACAAAAAAAATGCATGAATTAAATAGTTATAGAGATAGAGTGAGAGAGAGAGAGAAGTTAAACTGTGTTATAATGTATATTAAGTAAATGTAGGGGCTGGCCCAGTGGCATAGTGGTTAAGTTCATGTGCTTCACTTTGGTGGACCAGGGTTTGCAGGTTCGGATCTTGGGCGCAGACCTGCACACCTCTCATCAAGCCATGCAGTGGCAGTGTCTCACATATAAAATGGAGGAAGATTGGTACAGATGCTAACTCAGGGGCAGTCATCTTCAAGCAAAAAGAGGAAGATTGGCAACAGATGTTAGCTCAGTGCCAATCTTCCTCACCAAAACAAAAACCAAAAATCCCCACCAAAAAACCAGTGAATAGAAAAATAAATATTAAAAAATAAGTAAATGTAGATGAAGAGTATACAGGAGTTATTTGTACAATTCTTGCAGTTTTTTTGTAACTTTGAAATTACTTCAAAATAAGAAGTTAAAAAAATATTATCTCGAGTATCACTAGTGGTGCACATACTATACTTTGGGAATCACCTGAGCCGGGTCAACACTGGCTGTGGTAGGTTTTGTTGTTGTTGTTTTTTGTTTTTTCATATGGGTAAAACATTTTTAAAAGAAAACCATGGAACTCCCTTCATCTTCTTTGATTAACCCCTATTCATGTTTTAAAGCTTAACTCAGATATTAATTCTTTCTGGTAGGCTTCTCTACTGGCCACCATTCTTGTGCTCTGGGATTAGTTTGCTGCAGACCCTCAGGCAGACCAGAATTAGAATCTTGGTTTTGACACTTACTAGTTGTGTGACTTTGGTTTAGTTACTTATTCCTTTAAATGTTTCTTCATCTAAATTATGAGAACGATAACGCTTCACCTTATAGAATTATTGTGAGGATTAAATAATGCATATAGGCAATTCCATGATGCCTGGTATGTGCATAATTACTTCTACTGCTATTTTTATTTATTTACATTTTGCTTATTTTTCTTTTAGACTTAGTACTTTGAGTATAAGGTTCATATTTTATTCATCTTGTATTCCCTGGAATATAGTAGACAGTTAATAAATGTTTGTGAATAATTAAAGACTATTTTGAAAGATAGTCTGCAGAGTATCTGTGATGTTGTTAATTCATATATTTATTTGTATGTTTTACCATTAAGTGGATTTATTCACAATGATTTTTGTTACTCTTGGTTTTACAACAAAGTTGATGGTTAAACAGACTTTTGGTTTTTATGTCTTTTATGTCTTCATGAATCTTATCAAATTTAACAGCAGGCTCCTTTAAGAAAATAAGATACACTCCTAAGATACAATTAGGTGCCTCTCATTATTCCTTAAATATTACCAACTTAAGTTTTCTTAGCAGAGAGCAAAAATCTTTGTTTTTTCTCCAACATTTGGATTGACTTTGTATATAAGTGCGTCTAATTCTAGAATCCAGCTAGTATTGATTAAATTTGGAATAATTTCTGTCACTGTCCTCCTAGGTCTGGATTCTGAGAGAATTTTTTAATGCCAATTCTAGATTTCTTTAATTAGAAATTTTTTCATCTTATTAAATATGTGGTAGATGAGAGTATAAACTTTTTCAGAACTGGTATTCTCTAAAGTCAGGAGATTCACATACTAGTATTACGTAAGGAAGTAATAGACACCCAAAACAAATGACTTAACCTATAATGGAAAATTTTATTGTTTAACACAATAAATCTGGAGATAAGGGTTGGTTAATTCAGTGCTTCCGGAACATCATCAGGGAGCCCTGGGTCTTTATGTTTTTCTGCTTACCATCCCCACTCTTCTTTTGGGCTGGTAATCCTTACAGTTACAAATGGCTGTTGTAGTTCCACAGGTCAGATGTAGTTGATAGTATCTGTTGACTCACAGGAAAATCTTGTGTTCCTTTTTTTTTTTGGTGAGCAATATTGGCCTTGAGCTAACATCTGTTGTCAGTCTTCCTCTGTTTTCTATGTGGGATGCCAACACAGCATGGCTTGATGAGCAGTGTGTAGGTCTACACCTGGAATCCAAACCTGTGAACCCTGGGCCGCCAAAGCAGAGTGTGCAAATTTAACCACTATGCCACCGGGCCGGCCCCTTGTATTCCTTTTTAAGAGCAAGATGAGCTTTCCCAGAATTACCCCAGCAGATTTCTCCTTAATTTATCATTGACTTCCATTGCATCACATGCCCATTCCTAAACCAATGACTGGCAAAGAAAATGGAATTATCATGATTTGGCTTATTCCAATCATGAGTGATTCCATAGGCTAAAGCACAAGGCCCTCTAATATTTGAACAAAATTTGGAGTTCCACTGCAAAAGGGAAGTGACTGTTGGTTTGGGAATTAACAGTGCAGTGCTCACAATGTTTAAATAAAATGGGCTGTCAGATTTTCCTGGGAACATAGCAACCAGGGCTAGACTTATAAACTGCCTCAGTGAGAGAGTTCCTCAAACTATTTTCTGTTATGGTCTTTATTCCTTATTATTCTGCACATTGAAGAAAATTAAAACTTTTAAAAATTGGAAATTTAAACCCATTCTCTGATAGTAACCAAGATGTAAAAAATGTGTAAAAATTGAGTGGGTATTTTTTAAAGCATGGAAGATTTGTGTTATCTTCAGACTTGAAAGGGGATGTGTGCACTTATGTGAACCCTTGAGAAATATGCTTCCTTTTGTCTTGACATAATTTTCAGCCTCTTCTTTGATTTCCTCCTCAGCAACCCAGCAGGACACTTTAAAAATAAACGAACAAAATTATTTACTGTCTCTAAACCAGGAAGTGTAGAAAAATCCATTCAGGAGAATGGTATACTACAGAGTAAAGAGCTGCTTTGGTTAGTGCTTTATATTCGAGAAGCGATGCATATTTTAAGGGGATCACAGTGGGGAAGCTGCTCACATTTCTACCTCCTCTTGAAAACATCATTATAATAATAGGTTTTTGTTTTTTTAAAGTCTTAGTAGTTTTGAGACTTTTATTCCAGACTACTATATATTATTATTCAGTCACTTGTTGTTTGGAATTATTTTAATCAGTCACTCAGCAAGGATGGGATTAGATCTTCTCCATAAAATAAAGAATATTGTCTTCTATGCAAAGAGTTATATATTAGCTAAGGGTAAAAGTGACGACTATGGGTTCAATCGACCTTAAAAAAAGAGTAAAAGTAGAACTGAATAATCACTGGGAAAAGCAAGATGTACTGTCATATTCAAGTACTTATATGTAAGAATGTTTAATATTAGTAGATGATTGTATAATTTAAATACTTTAATTTAGGTATCTTTGAATCAGTTTTGTAATGACCACACCACAAAAATTCAATTTGCTTTGGATATGAAGAACTTTTTAAATAGAAGGTTCTGCTCTAATTTTCATAATGTTTGCATATATTTTTGCTTTTCATTTCTCTGTAAAGCTTTTTTTATTAATATGTGAGACTTGTAAAATAATAATGCTGCAATTCTTTAAAGATTACAGTAGCATCTACTTTTGCAATATTCCTGAGAAGTGAGTAACTTTCAGCCTCTCTTCAAAACTTTCATATTATTTTTAGCTGTTATTGTTATCATTTGGAGTTTTCTTATTTGTTTCCCATGTTGGTTCTAATTATGCCCTCAGGAGTTAGCATAGTGTAAATTTACTGCTTTCTATAGGCCATCTCATCAGATACTTGAAAATGATTAAACATTTTTTTAGGGGTAGAAACTATCATTTGTATTCCTAGGACTTAGGGCCTTTTATTTGTTGACTGAGTTCTTGATGTGTAATAATGTTTCATTGTCTTCCATTAATTTGTATAATTGGGAGAATTTTCTCTTGTTCTTACCTTAGATTTGTGGTCTATGAAGCATATTCTAAGGTTAAATATGTGTTTTCATAATCTAAAATGGGCCTGCGTAAAGCAAGTAAACTGTGATAATTTAACCTTGTAAACTCATTGTTAGTTATTTGGGAAAATGAACATTTTATGAGATGAAGCACATCTTTTTTGCTAATTTCAGGTTTCACTATCTGGGAAACACCTATGTGAAAGTATAGGTCTCTTAACTGTCTTCTTGTTCTGTCTGGATGATTTATGGATATTGTAAAACAAAACAACTATAAGACTACAATAAGATTCTGTAAGATTCTGGGGATCATCTCATTGACTTTATAACTGTTATTGCTGACAGCATTATGACTGTTATTAATCATTATCTTTTGAACATCCACATTTGTAAGGCAGACTAAATAAAGACATTATACAGGTTTAATTCCAGGAATGACTTATCATACAGTTTAATGTCAATCTCTAGGAAATTTATTTAAAACCCTTTTTTAAAAGACTTAGGGTGTTACGGTTCTTAGGCCCTCTGCTTATGGCCATTTTATGTGCAGAAGTTTTGGTGGGTAAAAACGTGTTTTATCAGCATAAAAGGAATGATTCCATTTCCTATCTACAAACATATTCCTAGGATGTTATTTAATGCTTAACTTATGCCTTTCTTCTCTCATAGCAGTAATGAAAATGTCCCTCAGGTTCCTGAATATTTTAAGCTGTGGACAACATTTAGTGCCATTTTAATTTTACTAATCAGTAAGCTGAGGCATAGAAATCATAATTGGCAAGGAAAAGACTGTTACTCAGGTCTTCTTTTTAGTTCTTTGTTCTTTCAACTTTACCAAATTGTGTTCATTTTCCTAATATGTATATATGCATGCATTATGGAAACATTGAATTTTGAATTGATACCCTTTCAGAAAAGAAGCAGATTTGTTCTTTATTTTCCAACCATGATTTTTAGTTTGAATACAGGTTGGGAAAGCTTGTGTGAAATAGAATTGGCTAGTGATTAAGTGTTCTATTCTTTATTGTCATGACCTCTTTGAAGTAGTAGTAATATTTCCTCCTATGAAGAATAGGGGAATAGAAACTTTCACTTACTTGTTCAAGTTCACAGTGTATGTGTGGAATTGAGAATACTCTGAAATCAATTGTAGTTCTTTGGCTTTTTTGTCACCATTAGCTTTTGTGTTGTTAATGTCAGGTAATTTATGTGAATTAAAAAACTAGTTCCTGTGCATGGGGACACTGAAATATGCATATTATTTACATTTGTCCTATTACAATTTTTCTAAATTGAAAATCTGATCTTATTTCTTTCAGGTTAAAAACATAAACTCTTCTTTGTCTGCAGGATGAAGCCCAAGGAACTTCCTTTGCTTTTTACTCCCTAGTTGTGACATGTATTTGCAGTTCATTGAAGATGTCTCTCTTGCACATGTATCTGTGCACACTCCTCCCTCTAAAAACCTCCTAGTAGGTAACCTCTCACCACTCCAAATCCTTTTCAAGATTCAGATATTTATTTATCTGGAAAACTTTGACCTCTGTTATAAAACAACATTCAATTGAGTAAATTTTCAAGATCTTATTGGCTTTGTTCAGTGATTCATGAATCAGGCAACATCCAGACTAGCAGATAGAAAGGAGCTCCAAGGAGCTGTACAAGATAAAAGACTTTTATAGACAGAAGGGAGTGGGAACAAGGAAGTTATACTATGCTTTGCGTATTGCAAAGTTACTTTCCTTTAGGGGCGATGGCAGGGGTCTGTCAGGCAGATTACCTAACTAGTGCTGATCAGGTGATTCCTAATTGACTGGTTTAAGATTCCATTTCTGGGAGAGCTGAAACTGTAATAAGTTTCAGTTTGATGATTGGGGGCTTAGCATAAGCAACTCCAGTTTGGGCCTGTTGTCTTATTTTTAACATCTCCTAAATCTGAGTTGTCCCCAGATTTTATGTTAGAGGAGTTATTAGGTTGTTTTATAATTCCCTGTTTATTTTTCTTTGTTTCCTCTAGATTATGAGCTAACCAAAGACAAGAATACTTTATCTTTGTATCATCAGGGTTTGGCATTATGAAGCATATTCTAGGAGCTCAATACGTTTTTAAAGAATAAATATGCTTAAATCTCTCCAACTCTATTCATTCTTCTTTTTATATTCTTGCCTGGAATATTACAGTAGATCTTATATGATTACCCTACCTCCAGTCTCATCCCTTCAATCCGTACTTCACATTCTTTTTTTTAATGTCATTGTACTTTTGTTTCTGTCCTGCTGATTGTCTGCCTTTCTAAAATGCTAATTTGTTCCATCACTTGACCATGTTATTAAAATACTTAGATAGTTTTCTCTTGCCTACAGGATGAATTTCAGGTTACTAAGCATGACTTGGAAGCAGTTGATGGTCTGAATCTGGCTTTCCCCTTTGGCGCTCTCCCCTGCCAACAGCCTTCTCTTCTACCTTAAGCCCCAGTAAGATAGTTCCAATAGTTATTGGAAACATATAATATGTGTTTTTTACGATTTTAGATAAAAGTTCATCTAAGATATATGCTACCGTTTTGTTTGACTTTAGTATTTGATCCTGCTTTCCTTCTCCATTTCACCTTTAAAAGCCTGATATGAAAATTACCAAAGTAAATAACTCCACCTTATTTCTGATTTTGTCTTCAGTTTGTTTATATTCCTTCCCATAGTTGTTACATGTCTATTTAGCTCATAAAATGATGACCTAATTTATGTTTTGACCATTTGTCCAGTATACTGTTAGTACTAAGAAAGCTTTTATTGTTAATAAACCTTGAGATCAGCCCTACTATTTCAGTTGACTATTTAGACACGGCTATTTTTAAAAAAAAATCAACCCTAAAATAAACATAAATAACAGACAGCAGTATCTTTTGTAAAAAGTAGTATAATAGTTTACATCTCATCCTCTCCCTTGAATAGTATACGTGTAGTATTGAATAATTTATATAAAAACTATAAATTATTTTTGTATTAAAAATTGACACTTCTTTTTTAAGCTAAGACCACAAGGTTAAGTTTTGAGATTTTATCCTTAACATTACAATTTTATCCTTAGCATTACAATAACAGTTAACTTCTTAGTAATTAAAAAACAAAACAATACTGCAACCTTGGTTCAATTTTCAAGTATACTTTTGCTTGCTAATCAAGCTGCTTTTCATTATTTACTCATAGTACTGTATGATTCCCTGTTATGCAGTTTTTACAAAGAAGTATCAATAAGGTAGGTAAATGTAGAAAATTATTTTAAAAGTAAGCACCAGATGGCGCTATTTCACCTGTTTTGTCTGTGAAAATAAAGAGGATAAGTGTATATAGAACTTAAGAGTGTGGAAGATCTAATATTTTTTGGATTTAATATTTTGGGAGTAGAGGAGCTCGGTGGGAAGAAGTATTCACATGTTGTAAACTTCTTTCAGTACTCTAAGTTTATCTTAGTGAAGGTAGAGACTATTGCTAGAGTTAACATGGCAGAGAACCTTATATTTAGTCTAAAAATATTAAGTAGATATTCGTCTTAAGGTAACTGTCATAACTCCATATGCATGAAAAATGTAATTATAAAAGGTGTATAGTATCAAAATTTGTTTTGGCTTTCTTTACATTTTCAAGTAAACAGTATTACTGAGTTATATAGTTATTTACAAAAAAGGGAAACATTTTGACTATTTTATGTGTTCTTGAACATTTCCCAAATAAAGGAGAGAAAATTAGGCTTGAATTCATTATTTTTACAAAGGAAAGAGATGGCTCTTCTAAATTAATTTGTATATTAGGAAGAAAAAACTATGTGGTACACTCTTCATTTAGATCCTGCAGTTGACTATCAATTATAGTTAAAATGGCTAGCTATTGAAGTATAGATACTTTTCAGTGAAACATTTCAGTGAAAGATTCAGCCACTGCTTCTGGGATTTTAATGTAATTACTTTTCTGATCTTACTATCTCTCTGTTTGTATTTGTGTCTGGCCATGAGATTGAATCATAAAGTTGCTGTTAGAAGTACTCGTCAAAGTCATTGTTGATTATGCCAGCAATGATGTTATTGTCATCTGTGAAATTAGATATTAAACTTGCTTTTATTTCTTACATTTATTTTGTCTGGAAAAGTATGTATATTACTTTGTTGTTGTTTTGTTTTTTTTGAGGAATATTAGCCCTGAGCTAACATCCACTGCCAATCTTCTTCTTTTTGCTGAGGAAGATTGGCCCTGAGCTAACAACCATGCCTATCTTCCTCTATTTTATATATGGGACGCCTGCCACAGCATGGCTTAATAAGTGGTGTGCAGTTCCAGGCCCGGGATCCAAACCAGTGAACCCCAGGCCACTGAAGCGGAGCATGCAAACCTAACCTCTCCACCACCAGCCTGGCCCCCGTATATTACTTTGAATTCAGTGAATGAAGCATATTTTTATAGGCTAGCAAATATAGATAGTATATTTTCTTACATTCCTAGACTTTATGAATAAATAATCATAATTAACATCATCCTCATAATACCCTTAAGATTGTGAACCACCACACTACTTTATCTTGTTTCATAACATTTGTCATTGTTTTACTTTGTGTTATAGTTTTGGAGTATATGTCTGATCTTTCCTGCAAGAGTATAAAATTCTTCCTGCTTAGTTTCCTTCATTCTGCTTATCACAGTGCTTTACATATAGTAGGTGATCTGCGTATGTTTGTTACATAAAAGAATAATTTTGTCATGCCAAGTATTATTAGGTAGTATTATATTACAAAGAAAATTAGTTAGATAGATTTTCTTCCTTTTAGAAATTTTCATAGTAACAAAGAGTATTCTGTATACTACTGTTTTAATCTTTATACTTATTTTCTGAGATGGCTTTTTGTTGTTGTTGTTGTTGTTGTTGCGTTGTTGTTGTTGTTGAGGAAGATTCACCCTGAGCTAACATCTGTTGTCAATCTTCCTCTTTTTGCTTGAGGAAGATTTGCCCTGAGCTAACATCTGTGCCAATCTTCTTTTGCTTTTTGTATGTGAGTCACCACCACAGCATGGCTGATGAGTGGCATAGGTCTGTACCTCGGATCCAAACCTGGGGACCCTGGGCTGCCGAAATGGAGTGCATCAGCTTAACCACTGCACTGCCTGGCTGGCCCCTATAGTTGTTTTAAAAATGGACCATCTCACTGAAATCTCTTAGAATCATATTAGCAATGCATTCTATCATGGTGAAGATAAGTGTATTTTTAATTTTTAAAAAAATCAAAAATCTCATCTTCAGTCTGGTTTCACGTGAATCTTGAGAATTAGAGATGTTCTAGTCTAGGAGCTCTCAGTGTGGTTCAGAGCTTCTTTAGAGGGTTCATACGAACTTTTCAGGGGGTAAATGAGGGCAGAGCTATTTTCAAAATGATGCTAAGACATTGCTTGCCCTTTTCATTCTCATTCTCTCAGGAATGTAGGTAGTTTTCCAGAGGTAACATGACATGTGATATTGATTGAATGCATGGCATATGAGTTGTCTTCTAATAAGCTGGACATGAAAGAGATTTGCAAAAATTATAAAGCATTGTTACTCTTCTCACTGAATTTTTTTAGTTTGGAAACAGCCCCGCCACCCCCCCCCCCCCAATGTTACTTTTGTTGACATTTAGTGCTTCTATTATTACAAAAATAGATTAATAGGGGCTGGCCCCATGGCCGAGTGGTTAAGTTCGTGCGCTCCGCTGCGGCAGTCCAGGGTTCGGATCCTGGGTGGGGACATGGCACTGCTCATCAGGTGACGTTGAGGCGGCGTTCCACATGCCACAACTAGAAGGACCCACAACTAAGCTATGCAGCTATGTATGGGGGCGTGGTTTGGGGAGATAAAGCAGGAGAAAAAAAAGATTGGCAACAGTTGTTAGCTCAGGTGCCAATCTTTAAAAAAAAAATAGATTAATAGCCATTTTAAAGATTTGTTTTAATTTCTAATATGGTAACCAGGGATAGATATAAAAACTCTTTCAAGTACTTAATACTTTTTTTTTTAAATGTAAAGAGGTACTGAGATCAAAGCATAATGAGAACTTCTGACCTTAATTCTTTATTTCATGCATGAGGGTACTCTGAGGCCCAGCAAGGTATAGTGGTTTAGTCAAGTATACTCAGCCAGTTTTAGGCTTAGCTGATACTTGTATCACTGACTTCTGACTGCTTTGATTTATTTTATTAGCTGTTTTGTTATGTAGATATTCTCCAACCTAATACCAATTCCAAACTCCTTAAACTGTTTTATAGTTTGATATTTTACCTAACTTTGTTATGTATATGAGTAGATTGGGAATATTGACCTGATTTTTCAGCTACAATAAAATGGTGGATTTTTTTCCCCACACTCAAAATGTCTAGTATAACCCTGCTATGAAGTATGAACTTTCCATCAGGAAAAAGAAATTGGCACATGAAATAGGTACATGAAATAGCCTTAGTGTCCAAAAAATAAGGTTGAGGGCAAAGAGAGAGGCTCTTGCATTTTAGAGACTCTTTTATTATCTTCTTTTCTTGTTTTATTCCCCCTCATCAACAATGAAACATTGGTTACAGGCTTCCCTGGACATTTATGGCAGTCCACTCATAGAAGAACAAGATATTCTATTCTTAGGTTTCAAAAATTAAGAGGATAGTAATTCCATGTTGCCTTTTTGGTCAACATGCATTATTTCTCATGTTGTATCTCATGGTTGGGAGGTTGGATTATGAAACATTTCTTTTTTTAATAAAAGTGTTGAAGGAGTTTAAAGCCATGTCATGAAGATGGATTGAAAACCTTGATAATTTTAACTCGAGGAAAGGGAGTCAGGATATATATGATGGCCCTCTTAATTTGAAGGGCTTCCTTCATGTGGAAATGAGATTAGATTTATTGATTTATTTATGAAACCTCAAGGATAGAAGAACCGATGGGTGTATGACACAGACTGAATCATTTTAGCTCAATAAAGGAAAATTTTCTAGTAGCAAAGAAATATAAAAATAGAATCAACTTCTTTTGAAGGTGATAGGTTCCCTTGCTGTGGTGTTAAAGTATAGACCAGATTACTTGGTAGGAATGTTGGCAAATGAATCAGGGAGATATGGTTAATTGGGTTAGATAAGTTTCAAAGTTCTTTCTATTATTATGTGTTTGAGTATGTTTGTTGAAAATAACTTGTTTTAATGATGAGTTCATTTTAAAAAGGCAGTTGCTTTAGCAGATATGTTCCACTTTGATATCAACTAGTCAGTAAACCCGAAGACTTTATGTGGATCTATGGTCTTGCCCTGAGCAGTATGATTGATTCTCTTAGAAGGAGTGTGTGTATTTTGTTTGTTCCTTTTATTGCAAGCCATTTGAAGAGATGATGGGTTGGTAGCAGAAATTTGGAAGAGAAAGGGAAAAATAACATTGCAAAGGAAGGTAAAAGCCATTTTGAAGATGTACATTGAATTAATGATATTTTGGGGTGTATTTTATTTTCTGATTTGCTTATGATGACAAATATATTTTCCTCTTGTTTACCACTCTTCTGTCTGTTCCTTTTCCATGTATTCCAACAAAGTAAACTAATCTATAACCAATATTTGTGTGAAATTCTCCTCAGTTGGTAGTTTTGTAAGTAGTAGGGTCCTTTGTAATATAATCACTAGAATGGTGACTGCATTAAAACATATTATATTACTTCTTAATTCAACAGAGTGTTGAGGAGGAGAAATAAGCCTGATATTTTTAATTCTTTTTTTTTGTTTCTAAGAAAATAAATATTCTTACTACTACTAGAAAGAAATAGATTATAGCAAAATATTTGGTTTTATTTTCATTTGCAAGTGGGTGCTTGTGTTTCTGTGTCTATGCATATATCTTTCTCTAGATATCATTTATATCCTTAATACTTACAAAAAGAATTCGAGATTTTATAATGTCTTATTGTACACATACACACACAGTTTTATTTGTTTATCAGACATTTATTAAAGGCATGGCATAGGAGTTAAATTAATTTACTACAAGATTCAACTAGGAAATGAATGAGTGAAATGAGCCAAGTTGAAGCAATAGATATTTATAGGTAGATTATAATCTCTCTTCAAGATAAGATTCGTGGCACTGTAGAATCTTGCCCTCAGTTTTACAGTGTTAAGAAATTTGACCAGAACTGAATGAATGGGCTTCCTTGTTAACCCGTTATTAGACAAAATACGTGATTGCCCCATTCTTCAAGTATGCTGAAGTTTTCTTTTATTTATTAATTCATGTATTTATTCATTTAACTAATATTTATTAATCTTCTACTCTATGTAAAGCCCTACTTTAGACATTGGATACAGAGTGTTAAACAATAATTTTCTTTCATTCATAGAGTTTATAGTCTAATGCAGAAGACAGATCTGAGCATTAAATTTCTCATTTAGTATTTCTAGTAAAATGGAAAGTAAAAATGCTTTGAACTTGGAGTCTAATGACTTGAGTTCTTATTCTGCCACTGTTTACTTATTCATCTAGTTAAGGCTTATTATTAAATGTTTATTATATACCAGAAATGTAGAGATTAGTAAAATATAACTCTCCCCTGAAAGAATTCAGTCTCTCCAGGATTATAGACAGGCAATAGCTAGCTATCATACAGTGAGATAACTGCTATGATAGAATTATGTATAAAATCCTTTAAGAGCAATAAATTGCTCTAGCTGTGAGGGATACAAGAACCTATATCAAAGACTGATACCTGAGTTGGGCCTTGAAGGATGGGTAGAAAATAGTTGGGAACAGAGGAATCAGCATTGACAGAGGAAGAGTTATCCCTATGCCCCAAATAGAGGGATCTATGTGACCACACAGAAGCATGAACGAGCAAGGTGTATTTGGAGAATGATGAGGTATTGTATAGTTTGGTTGAAACACTAGGTATGTCATGGAAGGAGAGGTAAGAGAAGAAGCTACACAGTGTGGTTTGGAGCCAGATTGTGAAAGGTCTTATATACTAAGCTGAAGTTGTTGGTTTTAAAGTCCTATATGTACTAGGCTAATTTGTTGAGTAAAGTTGAGAGATATTTGGGACCTGTGGAAAGTTTTTAAGTAGGCAAACATGCTTAGTCTGTATTTTATAATGATAATTGATAGAATACAGGATAAAGTTAAGAGAGGTCAAGGCTGGAGGCAGGTATATTAATTTGAAGACTCTTCATAATAGATATGAATGAGATAGTGAAGATCTATTACAGGGTAGTAGTAGTGACTTTAGAACATAGGGGATGAATTAAAAATATAATTCAGAGGCCGACCTGGTGGTGTAGTGGTTAGGTTTGTGCACTTTGCTTCAGTGGCCCATGGTTCGTGGGTTCAGATCCTGGGCTTGGACCTACACACCACTTGTCAAGCCATGCTGTGGAAGCGTCCCACGTTCAAAATAGAGAAAGGTTGGCAGAGATGTCAGCTCAGCGACAATCTTCTTTCAGCAAAAAGAGGGGGATTGACAACAGATGTTAGCTCAGGGCCAATCTTCCTCACCAAAAAAATTTAAAAAAATTATATATAAATAAAATTCAGAGGTTGAATTGACAGGTTTTAGTGATTGATCAGTGAGGAGAGGGCATCCAGGAAGAGTCTCAAGTTTTGTTTTTGGCATTTGTATAGATATATGGTGATCCTGTTAATTTCGAAAGGAAAAGCAATGTGATTTGGGAAAGTAATGAATTTGGTTTTGTAATGTTGAGTTTAGAATAAACCTAAAGGAATGTTGCAGATATTTAAGTTGTAGGTGGAGGAAATGCCTATTAAAGGGAAAAGAGAAGAATTAGGAGAGGGATAGCTGTTAGGTATATCATTAAATCTGTTAAATTCTCAGCTTGTTATTTATAAAACATAGGAGGTGGAATCAATAATTTTTCTGGTTTGGAAATAAGCAGTGTCTTAGTTATCACAAATTCTAGATTAGTGGTGCAAAAATCACAATAATAATGTATGTTATAGACTGTTAAAATTTGAGATAAAATTTATTGAGTACTTCCTATGAAGCTTAGCTAAAATCCTAAGCTTTTTGTGTTCATCATCCTATTTAGTTCTCATAGCAGCATGAGTTAAATATTACTACTATCTGGATTTTCAGAAGAGCCAGTATCTTGACTAAGATTTTACAGCAAATAAGTGGCAGGATGGGTATTCAAACCCAGGTCAGTCTGACTTTAAAACCCAGGCTCTTAACCACTATGCTGTTTGCCTGTTTTCTAGGACTTTAGAGCTGTGATGGATCTAAAGACATCATCTAGCCTTGCCCTATAATCAGATATATGTCATAGCCAAAAATCTGTAATTAATGTCAAGATTAGCTATTGATTTACTTAATAAAAAGCTTAACCAGCAGCCATTCGTTACTGCTATTGTCCTTGTGGCAGATCCTTCTTTTGTGTGTGTATGTAGATAGGTTCACCGTGCTACCATGTGACTTGAGTAAATCCTGATCAGTCTAGGCCAATCAGGGTCATCCTATTTTTTGTGCTAGTAATTCGTTAAGACATGGGCATGTGACTCATATCTGGCCAATGAGACGAGAGGGAGGTTTTATGAGGGGCTTCTAGGGAATTCCCCCCCCCCCCCCCGCCCCGCCTGTTGTCCATTTAGATGGGTACTTGAAATTGTGGGACCTGTTTTGTAACCATATGAGGGTTGTACTCAAATCAAAACACTGCTTTGAGTATAAAATAAAAACTGTATGACAGAGTGAAAAGATAGAATCTGGATCCTGAATGCTCCTGTTTAGCTGCTAAATGACTCAATCCTAAAGCTACCCTGCCTCGGGACTAAGTCTTATATGAAATTAGAGGAAATTTCTTAGGTTCTGTGAAATATATAAGAAAATTTATTAGGCCATTTTGATTTAGATTTTTTTCCCCACATTTACCAGTGACAGAAACCTAACTGGGGTCTAACATATTTACCCTTGATTTGAAGTACAATAGAAGACCATTGTAAGGCTTGCATACTATTAAGATATAATTAAAACAGAATTAGTAGACAATTTTAGTGTCAATGTACGTAATTTAATTGGGATAGAAGCTAGAGATGATATGTTCTAGAAAATAGATATGTTAAAAAAATCAAGATTCAGTTGAGTAAATTTGACAATCTAATTGGTTTTATTTAACAATTCATGAGTGGGGCAGCGTCCATCTAGCAAATAGAAAGGAACTCCAAAGAACTGTACAAAATGGAAGCCTTTTATGGACAGTGGAGGGCAGAAAAGGAAGTTTCTTACAGAGAGTAGGTTGTTTCAGGCAAGGTCACCTTCCTTTGGGGGAAAGGTGGGGGTCTAAAAGGCAGATTATCTCACTAGTGCTAACCAGGTAACTCCAGATTGGAATCAATCCAGATTGGAATCAATCTGGAAGGTCACATTCCTGGGAGAGGCTGAAACTGTATTTAGCTTAGATATTAAGGTTTAATTAGCTGATGTGGGGCTTAGCACAAGTGACTCAATTTTGGGCCTGTTTCTTTCTTTTTCTTTTAACATGTTGTTATGTTATAGTAGCAGAGTATCATTGAGGAAGTCTGACTATTTTAAGTGTTTTTGTAGATAAAAGGAATAGAAAATAGGTCTTGAAATTAGGGTAGGAAATAGAGATGGATGTACTTTGTAGTCACTTGTTTCAGGGTTCCTCACGTACACAGCCTCTTCAAGGCCCTTTGAGGAGCCCAAGCAATATTTAGGCTATATGGGACCGCCGTCATATCTGTTGTCTGTCACTGACTGAAATGTTATCATGCGGTGCATGGTTTTATAACCAAACTATTAACAGCTTTGTCTCTGGAGAGTATAACTGCAGTAAACTCTCATTCTATTTCTGATTTTTTAATTAGTATAAATTATAATTGCAAAATTATAAAAATTCTTCTTTTTTGGTTCCAAGTACAGGTATATTACATGTTCCTTATGAAAGATCAAAGTGGGGGCCAGCCCTGTGGCCGAGTGGTTAAGTTCGCGCACTCCACTTCAGTGGCCCAGGGTTTTGCCAGTTGTGATCAGAGTCAGGAAAAGCTTCACAGTGGAGATGGGCTTAAGTTTAGTTGAAGGAAGAGTAAGATTTCATCAAGTGGAGGTGGCAGAGAAAGCATTCTGACATGGACAGCATGTGAAAAGGCAGGGAAGCCAGAGAGAAGCATAGTTATTAGTTTTGTCTCCCTGGAGCATTTTGTAAGTTGTATTGAGTATTCTGAGATGACAGAAAAGCAAGCAGGGATCATTTCATGGAGAAATATGCTAAGAAGATTGAAGGATTTTAAGCAGGTGATGTGTTCAAATTTGCAGTTTTGAAAGGGTACTTAATATTATCCTGGTTATAATTTTGGCAGATTTGGCAAGAAGTGATTGTTACAATAGTGAATTAATACAAAAAGGAATTTGGAATGCTATTTGTCTTCAAAGACCTTCTTGAACATTATCTTACCTATCTTCCAAACCTGCTAAGTGAAGTAGATGTCTTTGAGGAAAAAAATGTTTTTGGAAATTTTACAGATTTAAACTTTTTCAAGATTTCACTTACTCAGATCATTGGGCTAATGAGTTATGAGCAGAAGTGAAATGTCTTTTTCCTGGGCTGGAGTGTTTAATTACCACAGCAAGACTGTTCCAGACCTCTCTTTCCATCTTCCATGATGACTGGCAGAATTTGAGATGGTGATTGCTCCATCATCTTGGGTACTGAAATGAAAATACATGGAGTAGAGCCTTAGATGACCCATGAACATCCAATATAAGTGAGATAAAGACTTTATTGTTTTAAGCCACTGACATTTTGCACTTGTTACCTGAACTTTACCTGACCTGTCTTCATTGATGCAACCTGCATATTAAAATAGTCTTAGCTTAGAAGTAAAATTATTTTAGAAGGAATCATTGTAGAAGAATAAAAATTCATTGAAAAAATCTTGCCTGTCTGGTTTAGAGATATTCATGTACATAGTAATGGAAAAGTTTTCATAATATATCTAGAGAATGAGATGAGTTATTGTAAGTATGTAGAAGAAAGTCATTTTGAAAGAGACGAAAATTACCTCATCTTCAATTTGTTAACATAAATACGGCAAGTATGATATAAATCCATTACAACACTGGGTAAAAATAGAAGACAACTGCAATTTTGTAGGTCACTGAATTTAATCTTACGTTCGATGTTATTTTACAGTAAATATTTATGTATTAAGAAACCTAAGAGGCTCATTTATACTTTGATATTCAAAGTTCCAAAATAATTTATATTTAGATTTTTAAATGAGTTCAGTGATATTAATTCTTATTTGAAAATGTTACTAAAGCAATTCACAATTTATTGATATCAATTAATCATTGTGGGTAATTACCATTATCTGATATCATTAGAATAATCATCTGTATAGCTATAGGTACCTTAATCTTTCTATAAGACATTCTTATGGTGTTTTGATTATTATCATAAGTAATTATGAATAAGGAGCAAAAATTATAGTACAAATATACAAACCGTGTATATTTGCTTGAGATTGTTACCATTTACTGACAGTAAATTAGATTTCTACACTGAATGATTCCTGTTTATCTAGGCAATACATTTAAACTGTAGAAAAAATGCAGTGTAAGTTGTGCTGTAAATAAACTATTAGAAGTGAGCATCATAGTAAGGAGCTGGTAGTATATGAATTCACTGCAAACTTATTATCTCTGTGTCATTAGCATGTACGATAATGAACCTAATTACTATGGTTTTAAACTTGAGGGAGTTACCAATTTACCTGTGGAACTTTCTGGGCTGTAGTTACCACCCACAGGGTATTGAGAGAACTGCAGGCACTCCTGTGTTTTGTTGCTGAGATGCTCTTTCTCCTTACTTGCTTCTTTGTTGGTAAATTAATATTGGTTTACTTTTAGGGTAAGACAAATGGAATTTTCTGTTGCTTGATTACCTTCTAAAGGAGTTATGAGAAATATTTAAATATGTGTTCTTTTTAGTGTAATTTAGTGTTGTAGGTAGACAAAATATCGATAAGGATTCTTTTATTCACTCACATAAGTTAGCAACACCTACTATGTAGATTACCATAAATAGTGTAATTATTTGAAAAATCTAGGCTAAAAGATTAATAATTTTCTCCTTTTAAAGGATTAGCACTAAAATGATTTAGTTTCAGAGTACTTGGTAATAACGTATAGCCCTTTCTAATATATAATACTGTATCTTGGATCTTAATATAAAGTTGTGATGAACTTCTTTCTTCTGTTTTTTCTCATAGTGTAAATTATCTGTAATAAGCCATCCTAATTAAAGTTGGTAACTCTACAACTGCTTCAATTATACAGTAATCAATTATACACTAATTTAATTCTACTTAGCAGGCTACAGTACATCATTAATTGGTTTCAGACTTAATATAACAGATTTAGAAGTAATCAAAATTTGAAGCATTTTATTTAGCTGGGAAAAAGTAAAGGATCATAATATCAACTCTGATAAAGTAAGGCTCATCTCTTTAAAAATGAAGACTTGCATCTGTCGTTTATGTCCATTGTTGAGTGCTGTGGGCTGATATGGTGATTATATAATATCTTTAGATATTAATAATATAATAGTTTTATATTCTGCCCTTTTCCTTAAATTTTTACCTTTTTAAAATGTTATCAAATTATTTTCTATAACATGGTTGTTTAACATATAAATATGAGGATATACCGTAATGCATTGCTTTTCAACCTTCTTGTCATGGCCCGTATGGAATATTTATCGGTAGTTATTGTTTTTTGAACACATAAGCATGTGCTCAAGTGTAGTTTTTTAAGAATTTTGTTAAAAAATTAAGATAGTTAGATATAATTAACTTGAAAATCTTTAACCAAGAGATGTTTTGTTAAGCTTTATATTCTTGTGGTGGTGGTGATTTAAGTATGCTTCAGAATTCTTAGGAATGAGTTATGAACTCAGTGTAATAATTTTTCTCAATTAACTGCTCATTGAATTGAGTGATTCAGAAAAAATTTCATTACTTGTTCTTTCTCTCCGTCTTCATATTATTGGGAATACTCCTTGTCCTGCCCATCTTTCTTCCCAATAAATTAGTATTTTTTTGTTCACCTATCTTATATTTCTTTAAAGGATGTTCTAGGGACTGGCCCCATGGCTGAATGGTTAAAGTTCTGAGCTCTCCTCTTCAGCGGCCCATGGTTTGGGGGTTCGGATCCCAGGTCTGGACATATTCCACTCATCAGCCATGCTGTGGAGGCATCCCACATATAAAGCAGAGGAAGATTGGCACAGGAGTTAGCTCAGGACTAATCTTCCTCACCAAAAAGCAAAACAAAACAAAACAAAATTTTAACACCATCAAAGTTGATAATACTAGGAACTTTTTTGTATTAAAGTAATTTTTGCATGGGTGAAAATCCTATTATTGCCAAAAGGTTTATCATAAAATATAGCAGTCTCCTGCCTTCTCAGTTCTTTAGAAGCAGCCACTTTCAATAGTATTATCTTCTTCCTTCTGATATTATCTTATTTTTAAATAATGTACTCACTCCACTTTTCTTGATTAACCAATTTTAGGTGTTATCTATTGACTTTTTTATGGTTATTTGGGCTTCAGATCATATTATACATCTCGAGTTTTGAAAAGCTATGTAATAATTTTGGTTGAATCTATACTCAGTATTTACATTATAATGAGCATGCAGGTATTGAATAATGTCATGCATTATATTACATTCATTTACTTAAGTAAACTTTTGTGTCCTCTTCTTCCTCTCATTGTGTTTATTGCCTTGCTTTTTTTTCCGAGTGCTTAAATATAGCTCCAAAAGCTCAATTTTTTTTTCTTGGAGACTTTTCTCCCTCAACTCTCTATTCTGCTTCAATCAGTTTTTTTGTCTTTTTTAGTTTCCTTTCTATGGTTCTGATTCTGTGACTTCCTTTTGTTGTTCTTTTGTTGGATAATTTGGTTTTCAGTTGTTTTCCCTCTTGTTAGTTTATTCACTTGTTTCACTGAAGTATATCTGCCAGAGATTCCTGAAAAGAGAATGGGTAGAAAATAAAACTTTTGAGTACTTCTGATCTAAAATATCTTTATTCTACCTTCACATTAGATTGGAATTTCAACTAGGTATGGAATTATAGGTTGAAAATAATTTTTCCTCAAAAATTTGATGGCCTTATTCCATTAGTAGCCAGTGTTGCCCATGAAAAGACTGATGTACTGATTTTTGAGCTTTATATGTGACCTATTTTTTCTCTTTGGAAACTCTTGGAAAGGATCTTCACTTTCCCCCTGGGATTCTGAAATATCTTTTTGTAGTTTTTCTTAGTATGGCTCTTCTTTTTTTTTTTCATTGTGCTGAGCGTGTGATTGGCCCTTACAGTCTAGAGACTTTAGTGTCCTTCCTCCGCTTTTGTTATACCTTTTTGGTAATTTTCTCTCTACCATTTTCTCTGTTCTTTCTCTCTAGAACTATGAATTATTTTTATTAACCTATTTCCTGTTAATGAACACTTCTGGGTTTTTCTA
Organism: Equus przewalskii; assembly: GCF_037783145.1. Lineage (NCBI taxonomy): Eukaryota > Metazoa > Chordata > Mammalia > Perissodactyla > Equidae > Equus > Equus przewalskii. The sequence goes on from NC_091831.1 coordinate 61,990,251, forward strand.
GTTTTTCACTAGCAAAACTACTCAGATTTATCATCTTTTTGGATGTACTTTTACAAAATTCTGCCAGTTTTTAAATAAGATATAACTAAAGGGAATATAGATTTTAATTTTTGAGAGATGCCAAATTATGTTTTATAGAAGTTGTATCAGTTCCTTAAGATAGAGTATCATAGTGTTTATTTACACCTGCTACCAATGTGATAGGTGAAAATGTGACATTTAACAGTTCTTTTCTTTTCTTTTGTTTTTTTAGAGGAAGATTAGCCCTGAGCCAACTACTGCCAATCCTCTTTTTGCTGAGGAAGACTGGCCCTCAGCTAACATCTATGCCCATCTTCCTCTACTTTATATGTGGGGCGCCTACCACAGCATGGCTTGCTGAGCGGTGCCATGTCTGCACCCAGGATCCAAACCAGTGAACCCCGGGCCGCCGAAGCGGAACGTGTGCACTTAACTGCTGCGCCACTGGGCCGGCCCCTTAACAGTTCTAATAAGCCTTCTTTCCCCTGATTATTGCAGAGGTTGAAAACATTTTTGTTTTATTGGCCATTTGTAATATATTCTGCAAAGGCTCCTTTTGTACTCATTCTGCACGCAGACCTGTTTGGCTGTTTTCTCTTACATTCATACCCTGATATTGGTCTTTATAATCTTGGCATTCTAATGGGGGAGAAACAGCATGAGAGAATCAATTCAAGGGTTGATGGGTTGAGGAGAAGATCTTTTTAGGCTGAGAGTGGCTGGCTTAAACCATCCCCTCCAAGCCTTTCTCCTGGCTTTGTCATTTTTCGGACAGAGGGATTGTTCCCAAGTATAAGTGCACTAGCCAGATGGAGCACAGAGTGAAGACCTTGCCATAAGACACAAGATTTTAACCTTAAAATTGGGATTTGGCCTTTACCCTGTTTATCGCTGCTTCCTCTGAGAGATGGAGGGTGGGATGCATAAAGCAAGAAGAGGGAGAAGCTTTGAGATTCTTCTATGCAAATTTCGAATTCTGGTGTGAAGCTCCAACACTGAGTTAGAATTACTTTTTCTGCAGTCTTTTTGATGAGGAAGATTGATTCTGAGCTAACATCTGTTGCCAATCTTCCTCTTCCCCCCCACCCCCCCAAAAAACTCCCATACATAGTTGTGTATCCTAGTTGTAAGTCATTCTAGTTCTGCTGTGTGGGATGCTGCCACAGCGTGGCTTGATGAACGGTGTGTAGGGCCACGTCCAGGATCCGAACTAGAGAACCCTGGGTCACCAAAGTGGAGCGTGTGAATTAACGACTCAGACACTGGGCCGGCCCCAGAATTGCTTTTTCAAGCACATTTATTTCCAGTTTTTCATATTATTTTGTCTTACCAAGCCATGAAGCATAGCAAGCCAACATGGAACACATTTGATACTGATGATAAATAGGCAGTTTCATTCATTGATTGTTCATTTATTTGTTCAGTCATATTGTGTTACGCAATAACATTATAGTGACACCATACTAGGGATTGGTAAGAATCTAATTGATAAAACATGTATTTTGTGCTTCTCAACCATAGGAGGACTGACTGATTCAAGAAAACTCTTGAATTCAGAGACAGGCTTTCTTTAAATGGAATGAGACATTTGCTTGTTTCTATTTTCTTGAACACATTTGTTACCTTTTGATTTTTAAAACTAGGAGAGAGCAGAATGTCTTGGCGGAAATACCTAATATATGATCCTTATGAGTTGTTCAGTTGTTGCAAAAGATAAACATTTAGTAAGAGGTTCAGCAAAGTAGATTAAATGTTATTTAAAACATATGTTATAATTGACCTCATAGCTAAATGACCTGGTTCAGACATCCATGAATTATCCCAAGGATAATTCTTATATAGCAAAGTTTTTTTCTTTTTTCCATGCTGAAAATACTTGATTTTTACAAATACTACACATGGGAATTGAATGAGAAGTCAAAAAGTCATAAGAAAAAGAGAAACCTTGCTTATATACTGCTTTTACTAGGAAGTAGAAAACATTTTTAGTGATAGGCTATGCTTCCTCATGAAAATACACTTGGGTATTTTAGACCTTTACAAATTTGATTTCATTGTGTTTAGTGATGGATGTTAGTAAGCTGAATGAGATGGGGAGAAATTAAAGATTAAACAGAATTCTCAAACTTTCAGGTGATTGTGTTCTACAGTTTATAGCATGGATTTTCTTGTTTTTAGATTTTCCTTATGAAATGTTTTAAGTATATAGAAAAATTTAATAATACTAAAACACCTATGTACCCAATATCTTAACAGTGTGCTGTATTTGTTGAAGGTTTGAGTGTGGTGAGGAGAGGGAATAAAACAATAGATACAGTTGGGTCCCTCTGTATAACTCTCTGCAATCCCACTCTCCCTCTTATCCCAAAGGTTACTGCTATTTCTAGCTGTTTTGGTGTTTTTAGCTGTAATACTTTTCTTAGTGCTTAAACTGTATATGTATATATTCATAAGCAATATGAGGGATTGATTTGAAGGCTCTAAAATATTATGTAAATGCTGTTTTACTGTTCTGTCCTTCAGATTGCTTTTTTGTGCAGTATTATATTTTTGAAATTTATATATATTAACGTATTATTATGTAATTTATTTTCTCCTATATACTACTACATGAATGTCACAATTTATTCTCTGATTGAAGACTTAAAAGTTTTTTCAGTATTAGAAACATTGCTGCAATTGAGGTTCTTGTATTTATATGTGTATGAATATGTGAGAGATTCTCTAGGGCTGTACTGTCCAGTATAGTAGCCACTTGCCCTATGTGGGTATTTAAATTTAAATTAATAAAATTAATTCAGTTTCTCGGCTGCATTAGTGACATTTCAAGTGCTGAATAGCCACATGTAACCAGTGGCTAATGTGTTGGGTATTGTAGATACAGATTATTTCCGTGATTCCAGAAAACTCTTTAGGACAATGCTGCCTGGGATTTATATCTATGTTTGGAATTACTGGTCATATACGTCTTGCACTTTACTAGATATTGCTGAATTGTTCTTGCCAGCAGTATCTGAGCATTCTCTTCCTCAGTTGTCTTGCTAAGAATTGGTATCAATAGAAGTTTTAATTTATTTCTGTTTTGATATGTGTGAAATGTATCTCATGGTTTCAGCTTAACGCTTTAAAAATGTCTGATGAGTTTGAGCATATTTTACTATATAAACATTTATTTTGCCTAAGGGTTCCTGTTTTGTGATTGCTTCTTAGTGTCCTTTGCTCAGTTTTTTTTGTTGGAATATTTAAAATTACCAATCTGTAGAAGTTTTTTGTATTTTATGGTTACTAATTCTTAGATTTTATCTGTTTCATCTATCTGTGCCCTTTATATGATTGTCTTTAACTTTGTGGTGTCTTTCATTTCATCCAAGTTTTGAAATTTGATGTAATCAAATTTATCTATCTTTTTCTTTTATGCTTTTTGCTCTTATGCCTTGTTTAAGAAATTTCTTCCTACTCAAGGTCGAAGAGTTTCCTGTATGTGTTCTATAGAGTTTGATCTTTCATCCAATTGAATATAATTTTTGTGTATGGTGTGATAGTTTGAGACTAAATTTCTTTGCATATGGATAACCAGTTATCCTGGCATAATTTTTTGAACAGTCCATATATTGAGTTTTCTGTATGTGTATGAGTCTGTTTCTGGGTTCTAATTTTGTTTTATTGGTCTGTTAATAACTTATCCAATATTTCATTTGGATTTTCTCTTTTTTTTTTTTTGCTGAGGAAGATTCACCCTGAGCTAACATCTGTTGTTAATCTTCCTCTGTTTGCTTGGAGAAGATTTGCATTGAGCTAACATCTGTGCCAATCTTCCTCTATTTCGTATGTGGGTCACTGCCACAGCATGGCCGATGAGTGGTGTAGGTCCGCATCCAGGATCTGAACCTGTGAACCCTGGGCCGCTAAACAGAGCATGCCAGACTTAACCACTAGACCATGGGGCTGGCCCCTGAATTTTCTTAAAACAAAAAGAACAATGGTGGTTAGCTCTTTAAGTCCTTTCCCCAAAATTGATTTAACTGATGATAAGCTAGAGAATTATAATTCATAATACAAAATATTAGAAAATTATGTTAGTATAGTCAGCAGAAGTGAACAGAAACATTTTTTGCTGTGATGGAATTTGAGGGAAGCTTGACTTAATTTTCAGAGTGAAAAAAATGGATGATAACTTTCTGAAGGTAAGAACTTCTAGATAATTTCAAATGGTGGATTGAGACTTTTTTTTTTACATCTAATTTTCACTTTTAATGGTTTTTGTTTTCTTCTGAGATACAGCTGAATCCACTAATGTTATAAATTGGGTTTATGGTTTGCTGTAGTATGAAAAGAAGAGTTAAAAAAAAGCAGCATGGGTCTTATGAGTAGTAATTAAGTAAATGGCTTTAGAGTCATACTGCCGGTCCAGTGATGTGCTCTTGGGCATGTGAATGAGATACTCATAGTAGTAACTTTACACAGTACTTGTGATGATAACCTACATTTAAATACCAAGGTACCTGGCAGAAATCAAGGGCATACTAAATTGCTGTTCTGGACAGTAACTGGACAGTCGTTTAGAGAAAGATGAAAGGAGACTTAGGGCAGCGTGTATGCAGATATGAATAAGAAGTAGATTTTGGAAGAATTATTAAAGAGAAAAACAGTGGGAGACTAGCTTGTGTTCCTTCAGCAGCGAAAAGAAGTGGAAGACGGTAAGTCAGAAAATGACCAGTACAGGACACTAGGCGGTGCCATTAGCCTAGACTACTTATTTGATATCTCTGGAGGCTAAATAGCCTCAGGGTAGAAGGATTGAAAGGCAGTCGCAAAGTAAGGAGTTAGTCAGGAATTGCTTGTATATTAAAGATGTGAATTGTTTTATTCAGTATTTTTCAAAGTAATATGATAGTTTTTGATGTTTTCTCCTCCAGTGATCATTTTGAAGTTTCCTGTTTTAAAGCAGTTTGTCCATCAAATAAACTGTATTTTAAAAGTAACAATCTATTTCTAATTTTAAAAAAGATTATATGTAAAAATGTATTTTTATTCAGAACTCATATTAAAACAAGATAACTAAAGTTTTCATATTGAAATGATACAGTCAGAAGGAACTTGGTGTTTTAATAGGTTTTAGTGGCCTTATCCCTGGTCAATGTATAACTCCACTAAACTTTTGAAATACTGAAAGTAGTTTCTTGATTCCTTTTAATCTCTTTTTAGTTTTCAGACTGAGAATAATTAAATACATTATTTGATTTCTGGAGATGATTTATGCCATTAAATTTTTATTGATAGGTGTGTTGGACAAGTCACAGAAATTCCAACTCAAACTGGCTTAAGCAAATGGAAATTTACTGTCACATAATTAAAAAGATCATGGTATGGCTGATTTCAGGTGAAGCTTGATCTAGTGGCTCAAATAATGTTACTTGGACCCTCTTCAACTGTTAGCTTTGTTTCTCTTGGTATTGGTTCCTTTTGCAAATAGGCTCTCATCTCCTGGAGGTAGGGTAGCTGCCAGCAGCTGTAGGCTTACATCTTTCTCACTCTTTTGCATCTGTTCTGGTGGCTCCAAGAAAATTTGTGGTATTAGATCATAATAGATCTGTTTGGCTTGGCTTGGGCTACATACCTACTCCTGCAATTGGAGATAGCGTTAGCACTGCTGGAAACTTTGCGATTAAGAGTGTTGGAGGGATGATTCCCCAAAAGCAAATTTGGAATCTTGTTATGAGACTAAAGAATGGTTGTAAAATGGTAATCGTTTCTTTAAGAAAGTTGTCTTAAAACTGTTTTCATTTCACTAGAATTTTTTACTTTAATTTCATCTTTGCTACTTATTAGTTTCGTGACTTCTCAGAATCCATTTCCTCATTGGCAAAAGTGCGGATATGAAATCTATTGATACAGTTTTTACAATGATGAAATAAGATAATATGTGTAAAATACCTAGCTTAGTACCTGGCATATATCATGTATTCCCGAAATGTTAGCTTACCTCTAAGCATGGTTATTAGCCTGACACTTGTGGGTTTTATCAACACTTGCTGTATGTCTTATATTAGTTTATAATCTCTGAATATTACAAATAATAATTTATAATAATTAATTTTTAAATTATTTAGTTTATTGATTACCACCTTCACTGCTTAATGTGACAGTTGATAGCTTTAGTACTATTCATGACTTACCTGTATTTTTATACTTGCATTGAATGTGCGGATTTAGTTCATGCAAGGTTTTTGTAATTAATTTATGTTGGGAAATATAAATTATCTTTAAAGACAGCAATAAATATAGTTAAATTATGATCAGTAGTTTTATTGTTTGGGGAAATAATATAAATGGTTTGTGTGTTTGAAGAATAGAAGGAAGTTGGTGGTAAGAGTTGAGAAAGATGAATGATTAAATATGGTTTAAACTTGTTTTTTAATTAAAGTGCTTTATTGCTGTGTGTAATATTCAGAAATGTATTTTAAATGTAGCATTAATTTTTCAATTACCATTCATCTTTATTAGAAAATATTGCTTATATTTATCATAATTTTTTTCCCGTCAGCTATAAGGCTTTTATAATGTATTCAGGTTAACTGTTGTGTAGACTCAAGAACCTCCATAATGGTTTTTAAACTATTTGAACATTAGATATTTGGTAACCCACATTTCCAATAACTAGCAATACACAGGAGATTCTTGATAGTGATGGAATAGAACTATTTTTCTTATAAGATAACATAGTGTTACATCATTATTTGACTTATGGCATATTTAAATTTGGCTAGCTGTAAGCTGTGTTATACTGGTGTCTTTTATTCAGAATTGATAAATATCAATGTAAAATATTGAAAAGTTCTTTTTACCAGTTTTCACCATATAACATTTTTAATAAAACCACATCAGACCAAAAGACATTGTAAACCGATGTGGCTTGTTATTTTATTGTTGTATACAATAAAATACTGTACTGTGTTTAACCAACAATAAAATACTGTGTACTGCGTGTAAAGTACTGTTCTGTACTGTGTTTGCTTTGTTAGTGTTTTAATTTCAATTTACTTTTAAGAATATTATATAGGTGTAAAGCTTTAAGAATATGAAATGCTGATGAGGAGCGAGGTATCCATCTGATAGTGGTTAAAAGTAGAGAAATTTTTTTAAAAAGTGAAAATTGGTTTATGCAACAACAGGAATTATATGGAAGACAAAGCTAGTGATTAAACACGTGAAAAGCATCCCCCAAATGTATGTATTAATACATTTAAAGGTAAATGTAATAAACCCATTCTGTGTTAACATAAGTAACACATTTTTGTGAAAAATAACTGTATTTTCCAAAACAAAAAATATTGAAAAAAGGATGGTATTGTTTTACATTTTTGCAAATCTCTTTAATGTTTGACTTAATAGAAGGCACGTGGAGCTTCATCTGCTTCTGCATTCAATCTGTTACAATATATTGTTTCGATTGAAGTATACAAATGAAATATGGCCTCACAGACATGTAGATTATACAGGTACAGCCCAGTAGATGTACTGAGAAAAAACAGTCTCTGAAAACACACATATTAAGACCCTAGATCTATTACCTTAAAAAATTCTCATAATGAAACAGAAATACACAAGCATCCATTCCGTTAGCCGCCAGAGTGATGTCATCACATGTTATGTAGCCTGTGGAAAACTTTGCTGTACAGTCAGGCAAGAATAACATTGTAAAAGGCAAATAGTTTTAACCTGTGGATTCCCTGAAATAATTTTAGGTACCCCTGTGATCTATGGACCACACTTTGAGAACTGCTAGCCTAAGCAATTGTAAGTAATCAATAAGAGACGTTGGTAGAAAATCTTTTGAATTTATAGCAGTCTAAGCATCAATATTAGATGTATGTTGACCCTATGTTAAAAGACCAAGAATTTGAGAATTTAAAGTCTATAGCAGTGTGTAGCTGCCGCTGATCAAACTTGTCAGAGCCGCAGAGAATTCTGTAGGCTTCAGCCCCTTTAAATGCATGTGATATCCAAGTTAGTGGTAGGGCAGCAATTGGGGATACCATAGCTGCTAAAAAGTTTCTTAAAACACTTGTGCAGAGATCATCAAGAAGAGAGAAATTCTCTCTCACAACCAATTTTTAGTGTAGACGAAACTGGAATATTTTGGAGAAAGAAGCCTGATAAATGAATACATATGCCAGCAAGTGAGGAGAAGAGGATAACAATGTAATCTACTTGACAGGATGGTATATAGGGACTAGTCACCTTAGATTAAGGAACAAATGAGACTTAACTTATAAATAGGGGCTCCTGTATTGATAATTTTTCTTAGTGTAACATATATTCACCCCAATATCAAGTTGTGGAGGTTTTTGATACCTCCAGATTGGCAATTGTTTAAGTGAGACATGGAGACAGGACAGACCTTGGTTAATATTGTGCAGTAATTGTCATTTCTAATGTTGGAAATTTTAGGTCTAACACTACTGATTAGACACTTTAGCCATTTATGTTTTCATGCTTAGAGATTAAAAGTATTTCTGTTTTACATTTTTATTAAGGTATATTTTAAGGCAATTTTGTTTTAAATATATCATTTACTTTTCTTCCTAATAGTGTAATTGTAGTTATTTGGTATGACAAAGCCACTTAGCATTGTTGTATTAACTTAAGATTTTATTTATTTATTTTTTTCCTTTTTCTCCCAAAGCCCCCCAGTACGTAGTTGTGTATTTTTTAGTTGTGGGTCCTTCTAGTTGTGGCATGTGGGATGCTGCCTCAGCATGGCTTGATGAGTGTTGCTGTGTGCGTGCCCAGGATTCGAACGGGCGAAATCCCGGACTGCCGAAGCAGAGCATACAAACTTAACCATTTGGCCACAGGGACAGCCCCTGTTGTATTAGCTTAACCTTCTCTTTGATAAGTCCAGCAAACAAATACTTGTTTTTCCTGGTACGAACCAGCTACACTGCAAATCCATTGATACTAAATTATTTGCAGAGATTTAACATGAAGGGAAACCTTAATTATTTCAGAATATACTTATGTTATGATGTATAGATGATTTGTTTACTGTCTTTAATGTGACTTAGTCAAAATATATGTAGATATTTGCATAAAGGGGAAGTGTTGCTAATATCTTTTGCATTACTGAATGTTACATATAAAATTAATTTTCCTTATAAGGGATGTGAGAAATTTTTCCATTACTCTGTTCTCTTTCTTCTCTTCAATGTCTGTGAAAATGTACATTTAATTTTTTCATAATATAAGAGTAAAACAAATGATGGGAAGCAGCATTAGTTACTGGCAAAATCTGAAAGTGTTTGCTTATCAGCTCTCAGTCTCAAGTATTTACATAATTCTCTAACTATAAACAACAGATTAAGTAGGAGGAAGGATGATTGATCCTGACATTGACACTTTGAGTGTAACTCTTACCTCATCTAAGAGCACTCTTGCTCATATGCTTCAATGACACTGATCTTTGTTTTGTTTCTTGAACAGGTGCTCATTCCTACCTTGGAACCTTTGCATGTGTTGTTTTCCTCTTTCTGGAATGCTCTTCCTTATGGTTCTTTTGTGCTTCTCTCAGTTCTCAGTTCAGATGACACTTCTCATAACACTTACAGATACTGAAGTTACTTTGTTTCCTTGTTTATTATCTGTCTCTTCTAACTAGAATGTAAAGCTCCTTGAAGGCAGGAGCTTCATCCTCTTGACTTCTATATCCAGCTCCTAGGTAGTGGCTAGCACACAGTAGGAACTTAAAAATTATTGTATGAAGGAAAGGTTATACTTAAATAATGTATGATGAAAACATTAAAAATATGCCTTATTTTCTAATTCTGATTACAATTAAAAAGATTGTGCTTAATTTTATAGCCTCCAAATATTGATATTTTACTGCTCTTTGTTGTGATGGATAAGTTAAAAGCTGTGCTGTGTTTAATTCCAGTCGAGTTTGGTAGAAAAGTCTTCTACTTACAGAGGTTTGCTGTTAGATCATTTTGTCAATTATTCCTTTGTAACTACTTACTTCATTTACAGCTTTAGCCAACAATTTACAAAGAAATTTAGGCCAGTAGGGCTTCCTGTTGTCTCTGAACATTGGTTATGGTTATTACGTTAAAGTTAGAAATTAACTGAAGGTAAATTGATGTCTTAATATTTATAGTTTATCCTTTTGTTGCTCCAAGTCTCTGTTAATGATTTCAGAAGTGTTTTATATTTATTTTTTATACGTATTATATGTTTTTAAAGTTTACCTTTTTCATTGGTTTTGTGAATCAGGATTGGTTAAAACTAATTTTGGTTTATATAAATGAAAGTTACTGACTTTTATATATAAATTTTTTACCCATCTACCATGCCATCTTCTCTTAAAGTTTTTTGTTAATATTTTTTGGAATTCTTTTTAGCTATGCAATAATAACAGCTTCAAGTAGTAATATATTTACCTCTCAATTCTCAATATTTATACCTCTACTTTCCTTCATTTTGTTTAATGGTGTTGGCTAGTATGATGTTAAATAATAGTGATGATAGTGGGCTTTCTTGTCTTATTTCTAACTTGGCAAATTGGTGGTGTAGTTATGCATTTCATGGTACTCCTGTCACCTTCAAAAAGTATGTTTTTGCAGACTCTTTCTAGTGAGTTTCCGCTGTTGGACTTGTGCCACACTCTGTGCTTTTCTTCCTGCTGCATGGCAGCTGCTTCTGACAGAGCTTACAGTCTACATTTATAGTGGTTCTATACCATCATTGATTACTGCATCTTTTCCTTTTAACTTTGCAATACCTACTTACTATATTTGTCTCCTAATTTTACCTGAGCCAGCCTTGGTGGTCTAGTGGTAATTTCCTGGTCAGGGAACCACATCACCCATCCATCAGTTGTCACACTGTGGCATATGCATGCTGCTGTCTGCTGAAAGCTGTGCCACCAGTATTTTAAATACTAGCAGGGTCATCCATGGTGGACAGGTTTCAGCAGAGCTTCCAGACTAAGACAGACTAGGAAGAAGGACCTGGCCACCCATTTCTGAAAAATTGGTTGTGAAAATCCTATGAATAGCAGCAGAACATTGTCTGATAGAGCCCTGAAAGATAAGAAGATGGCCCCAAAAGACTGGGCAGGTTCCACTCTGCTGTACACAAAGTCACTTGGTGTTGGAATTGGCTCAACAGCACTAACAACAAAATTTTACTGAAAATGAAGTGCTATTTTCATTGTCTTTGATTTTGCATGATTTCCAGTTAAGAAGAAGGAAGTGTTTCATGAACATTAGAAGTTCTAGTTAGAAGTTTCCAACTGAGAGTTGGGAGCATCCTGAATTAAGCCACAACTCCATTTTTCTTGTTCTTTATATAGAATTGAAGTATTTAGAGCTGCTCAGATTTGAGTGATCTTACTTGTCCCTTGGGGTACTAGCTGTCATAAAATCAGCTTACTTAAAGCAGACATTTTTGGTATAAAGCTATTCTGTCTCAGTAGTGCGTTTCATTTTTGTTTTTTGTCAAAATTGCCTTTGTATTTTCAAGGCAATGCTCCATTGTCTTCTGGCTTTTAGTGTTGCTGTGGTGAAATCTGATGCCATTCTGATTCTTGATCCTTTGTTTGAATTGTTTGTTTTTTTCTACAAAAGCCTTTAGGCTCTTTGTCCTGATAATGTCTTTGCATGAATCTCTTTTCATCCGTTTTACTGGACACATTGGTGATGGATTCTTTTGATAGGGATCATGTCCTTCAGTTCTGAGAAATCAGTTTTCCCAGCTTTGTTTTTCTGAAATAATTTGTTTGATTTCTTCCTATTTTCTTTGTTCTCTCTCTCTCTTTTGGAACTCCAATCATTTGGATATTAGACATCTTGGATTGGTCCTCTATATTATCTTTTCTCTTCTAATTTTATTCTACTTTTTTGAGAAATTTTGATTTTTACTGTCATATTTTTAATTTCAAAGGGTTCTTATTCTGATTTTCTTTTTTAGTAACATCTGTTCTTGTCTCATGGATGCAGTATCTTCTCTCATCTCTCTGAGGATATTAATAAGATAGGCTTTTTCCCCCCAGCTTTTTTCCTAATGCACATCTCCCTTTTCTCGAAGTTGTCGTTTACAATTTTTGTATATTTTAGCATCTGTCTTTCACAGTAGAGATTTTCTTTAAACGTCTGGTGATATTTACCTCTTTGCTTATTTTTAAAAGTGGGAAATTGAAAGACAATATCTGTGCTTGGGTAGGAGTTGTCAGCTGTTGGTGCCACTGTTAAATGATCTGGCTGGGCTGTTCTGTAGCAGAATTCCATGTTGATAACATTAGATTGTTTCTTAGACTATTTCAATTATAGAAAGGTTCCTTTTCCAACTTTCTGCCTTCTGGAGCCAAGAAGGAGAAGAAAATTGGAGGCCCCAAAGTTTAGTGTGTCAATTTTCAGTTAATCCTTATGTTCTCAATATTTTTTTTAGTCCTCTTTTTATCCTTTCTAGAAGATGGATCTCCTGTCTTCTGCCTGGATGAGAAAAAGAGGTGGGGTGTATGTCCTAATGTGCAGAGTACAGGACAGGATCTGGAAGTCTAGCTGCTTTTTAAACAAACTTTTATGTCCTACCTTTACTCCCATTCCTACAGATGCCTAATGCCAGCCAGTGTGGTGTCTTTTAGGGGTATGGCACTGTAAATGTGATTGCTTTCCAACTTTCTTCTGTCTTTCTCTGCTGCTGTTTAGGATTCAACTTTCTTGGGTTTGTTGAGTTAATCACTACTCCTCACTCTGCTTTCTAATATCGAAATTTTTGTCACCTTTGTTTGCTTTTCTGTTATTTTTGTCTTTGAGAGTAGTTTTAGTGGGGTTCAGGAGGAATCAGAAGTTCATGCATGTATTCAATTCCTTGCTTTTTGCTGAAAGCCTGATACATACTTTGAATTACTGCTTTTATCTTATTTTGTCTTTCTTAATTTAGATGGAAAATTACTGTGTGTGTATATATATATATATATATATATATATATATATATATATATACTGTATAAAGTTTTCTAGTGAGATATTCAGTTTATCAGAATTGAGATATACAGGGTTACAAAAAGGGGTTGCCTCATTGGATGTATAATGTTGGTTTGAATCATGTAAAGGAAATAGCAACTGTTGTATATAATTATATGCAATGTATGAAAATAGTATTGATTTGATGCTTCACTTTTCGATGCGTCACAAATCGATATAGTCATTTTGATACTCTGGTTTTTATCACTTAGATGCCCCTATGCCCTGTGGGAAGCTGTGTTCTTCTTTACCTGCAGGGGCTGAATCTAAATTAATTTAAGCCGGTCATGGTTATTTCATTACCTTTGCTAGAGATTGATTTAATAAGGAGTGGCCAGAAACACTTAAGAAGATGTTTATTGGGACAAGTTTTCCTTGTTTTTTGTTAGAGATGCATTAGGAAAGGGCAGTCTGTTTTCTGATCTTTGGACATTAGGTAAAGTGATACTTGCAACTATTCTAGCCATTTTGGATCACTAAGGGACAAAAGTCATCACATTAAGGATGGCACAGGGAAAACATGGAAAGAACCTAGGCCTGTGATGATAATGTTGAGTGTAAATTAACTAATCCTAGAACTCCTGTAGCTCCGGATGTTTTGTTATATGAGGTAATAATTTCTCTGATTGCCTTAAAAAACTGATCAAAATAACTATTACTTGTGGCTCGCTAAAAAAATCCTAAATAAACATTCTAAGGTTCGAATTACGTAAATATTAAAGCTCAAAACTGCAAGTTTCTTGGAAGTTAGGGATTATTGTTTTTCACTAAAATAAGCTGAATTGGAAACTTATATCATCTTCTTTCATTACTGTTGTCTTTGTCCATAACTTATGTAGATCTGACATTTTAGTTGTTTGGTAAAACTGGTAATTTTAATCTTTTATTTTGGTATAATTCAGATTGACCTGACATTTTAATAAATCTGGCTCCTGGGACTGATTAAAGAAACATCTTATTTGTTGAAATATGTACATTTTCTTCCTGAAATTGGTTTTCTTTTTATCTGTGACTTGTCCTACCAGAGCTTTTGAAGCATATGTTTTTTGATACTGACATTACATTTTTAATTAATATTTTAGATGCAAAAGGTGACAGTTTAAAAGATTGTTTTGTTAGTGGCTTATCCTTAAAAGAAAGTGGCATTTGGTTTTATTTTACCATAGAATTTAATCTTACATGTTTTTTGTTAAAGTAATGTTAACCCAAGAATCTCTTATTGAACTATATTTGTGGTGAGCTTTTTAAGGATGTTTAAGATTTCACATGCAGTTTAACTGATCACAGATGAAGTTGTAAATTAATACCTCATGAGTATTTGACTGCAGGGCATTGTTTGTGAATCAGAACTGCTTTGTTCCTATAAACTGTGAAAGGGGTTTAAGCATATGGATTAAAATTGCATGGCGATACCAATGTACTTATGAAAAGACACTGTAACTGGATCATTTAAAATGTACTAAAATATTCCGAATAGCCATAAATTATAATAATTCCCTTAAGCTTTTAAGGGTTGTAAGGTTTAGTTTTATTCTTTTGTTGGAGTTAACCACCTTAATAAGAAATTGTTTTGTTGCTTTTAAAGCTGTACGTAGTAATAAGAATAACCATTGATATACGATGGTGATGAGAACAGCTAAAGTTTCCTAGAAAACATGTAGTTTACGGAAGTGTTTACGGTTGTATCAAATGTATGCATGGAGATTTTTTCTTGTTTTCATTTAGGTCATTCTCTTACCAGAATCGGTAGAATGAATAACTGTTCGTTCATATCTTCTAGTATAAGATTATTAAATTTGTGTTGTTTAGTGTAAAATCAGATTTTTTGCTGTTATTTTGGTTTTACAATATATGAAAGTCACCTGATGTAGAATGTGCTGTTCTGGCCATAACAAACTGAAGTGTCCATGGAAAAAATACCAGAAAATAGGGAAGTCTTATTCTGGAAGACAGCAGTAAGTTAGAGGAAGTGGAAGCAAGCTCTAATTAACTTAGTTACTCAATAAGGCAAATCCTAGATCAAGCTTAGGAAAGATCGTTGGGAAGCTTTTGGAGTGTCACCCTTTTTAGACCATTTCACCTTCTTTGAAAACTTTGGTACCTGTTTTACAAATATTCTGTTTTCTGATATCTTCTTAGTTCTCATGTGGATGACATTTCTAGCACCAGTTATCACACACTTCCTTAAACTCCTCTTTTATAACTACCTTTATCTCCATTCCACTTCAGTGACCTTCTTTTCACATTCTGAACCTAGTCCCTGCTCAGAACTGCTTTAAAAAAAAAAAATCTGTATCAGCTTCCTGTTTAGCTCTTTCCTATCTTAGCTCTATTCTCTTTATCCAGCCTGAGTCGCATGGTCAGTTATTTCAGCTAGATTTTACCATTACCTTCAATTCTCTCTCCCTTTTGACTCTACCGGTTTCTAAAACTGGGTCAGTTTAATTGTGTGCCTTGCTTCTGTTTATCACAATTAACTTTTGTCATACTAACCGTTTTCAGCTATCTTTGATCCTTCTCCTTCAACCTTCACAAACAGATTGTTCACTAGCTCTTATTGCCATCTGAAATGGCTCTCAAATTTCACCCCTCTTTGCTACTTTACTGGTTATTGCCTGATTCATTATCTCTTGAATTAAGTACTATAGCCCTCTCTCCTCTGGCTCTGTTTCTTCAGTGGTTCTCTTTTTCCACCTTTTCTGTCATGAGGGATTGAATCCCCATCCAGTCATCCCCTCCTCCTCTTAATTAAGAGAAACTCCCTTCAGTAGTAATTCTCAATTGAGGCACCAAATCTTCTGGGTCTCCGTGTAGCATGTATTAGGTGTTGAAAACACCCTGAAAGTGATTCTCTTCTTTCTGAAGTCCCAATGGGTCTGTTGCAAGACTTCCTCAATTCCATCTTCTATACTGTTACAGGAGTCATCTTTCTGAAACATAGATTTATTTACTTTACAAATGTATGGCAGCTTATTTTTGCCAACTGCTGGATTAGCTGTTGAAGTAAAGAAGATAAATGCTAATGTGTTTGTCTTTGAGAAAAATATTAATGACAGTATATCTATCATTTACTGGAACTTTTATTAAGTGCTAGGCACTTCCTGGATTTATCCTTATAATAGTCCTTCAGTATAGATACTGTTAATCACTATATGGATGAACAAACTGAGTCTGAGAGAATTCTGAGTAGTCACAGCTAGTAATTTAATGAAAAAGCGATATGTTATGAGAAATACTTGAAAAGTGACCTCTAAGAGCATAGAGGAGAGATACCTAGTTTAGAATTGAAGGATAACAGTGAAGGTAGCCTTCACAGAGAAGATGATGCCTTAAGCTGAGTCTTTAAAGGCAAGTATGAAGTTAGACAAATAAAATGATAGGTAGCAAGGTATGTGTGTGGCATGGTTATACTTGTGAACAGTCTTTGCAAAAGACATACGGAGATATGAGAAAGCATTTTATGGGAACATCTCAATATGACTGAAGCGTAGTACATGAGTTGGGGAACTAAGAGTGATTTTAGTATATATAAAGGCATTAAACCAGGTTGTATTATATATACTCTAAGAAGTTTAGATTTGTTTTTAGTAGGTAATGGGAATGATTTTAAATAGGGGAGCTAATTGATTAAACTGTGTAGAATGGATTAGAGGAAGGCCTTTCTGCAGTCAGTACACCTGAAATTAGATATAGATATACATAGAAGACTTATTAGACTGTTGAAATAGCCCAAGTAAGAAATAAGGAGGTCTTGAAATGTGGCAATGAGATTAAAGGGGAAAAAGGTGGAAGTGAACGCTATTTGGGAGGTGGAATCAACAGATTGGCAGTGTAAAAAATGAGAGGAATGATTTCTCAGGTTATACTCAGCTTGGGAGAGTGGTTGTGTCAATCTGAGATAAAGCATATTAATGATAATATATGGAACATAATGTAGGGCATCCTTAAGGCCTTAATAGGCTCCAAATAAACATTTATGTAAGCTGCTTCCTAAATTGCCTTCCAATATTTTTGAAATCTGTTCTTCAACCTTGGCGAACTGTAGGCATTGAGACCTTTTCCTTTATCAAGCCTTAACACAATAGCCAAGAGCCCAGTTATGTTCTGGGTCCTAGGAAGGGGCACAGTGGAAAGTTCTAGGACTTGCCCATCTAGTGGAATCTGTTGAGTTTAAATAGCTTCTGAACTTCCAGTTTTCACATTCTCCAGCACTGAAAAAGACTTTTACTAGAGATCATTTAAATCAGTATTGTGGTTAAAAACAAACGTGACCATAACATACTAAAGTAAACTTTTAAAACTTCACTATAGAATCGTTTACCTGAAAGTCTCATTGTTTTTTTGCCAAAATTTATAAACTATTAGAATATTACAGTGAAGTTGAACTATGTTACAGGTAACTGTCGACACACCTCTGGAGTGGAATCTTGATAACTATTATAGTAGAAAACAGGATCTAAAGTGAGTAACAGTGCTACTTCACTTTTCTTTCTTAATATCCATAAATGTTGTTTTGCGTATTATACTGAGATTATTTACATGAAAAGCAAGTAGTGTTTTATAAGCCTATATTGCAGCTGACTGGGGGAGGGTGGGTACTTTGAAAATTGTGTCAGTAGGTAGGAAATAAAAATGTTAAACTGAAGCAGCTCATACTTTATTGTTGAATTGAGCCATAAAGTTGTGGCATAAAGCCTGGATTAAACTTTATTGCAACTCAAACATCTCTCTCATACACACACATATACACACAAAACCTATATCAACAAACATATATTCACTGAAGTCTTTCTTATGGCTTCTTCCATGAACTACATATCATTTTTGCTATGCCACTCTGCATTACACATAGTAGATATTTGATAAATATTTGTTGAATTGAAGTAAATAAACAATTCACTTCTCAAAACTATGTGAAGATTAAGCCTAAGCAAAGATGTCCTTTCAACCATGATGAAGGTTAAAATAAAATGTACCCTTTTTAAAAAAGTAACATTTCTTTCTGATTGTTGTGAATTTGGAAAATACATAAAAATAAAATGAAAAATATAAAGATCATCAGTAATTCCACTGTGAATAGAATACTATTGTTACCATTTTGTATTCCTTCCAACTAATTTTTCTGTTAAAAATGATGTGACATTTTTAAAAGAGATGAGTACTTCAGGAAAGTTGTTTCCGTTTCCTTTCTTAAATTGGTGCTGCTTTTCAAAAAAGTTGTCTCTGAAGTGATCTCCTATAATGAATCTTACGTTGATGATTTTTAAAAGACCCGTGCCCCCAAGCTTGAAATAAAGGAGAGATCATTCTCCTTTGTGGAAAAAGTTGAAAAGATGGAATGTATGATGTCATAGTACACCTGGAAATTGATGTATTTCTGTAGATGTATTGACAATTAGTAGTTTACTCTTTTTTAAAAGAATATTTTTACACTGTGTTAGGTTTCTTGGCTACATATGACAAGAAACCTTACCAGCACTAGCTTAAGCTAAAAAAGGAATTTAGCAACTCAAGTCACTAAACTGCAAAAGTATGGAAACAGTTGGGCCTTAGGGATGACTAAATCTAAGGTCTCAAAAGCTGTCAAATTTTTCTTTCTTCATTTCTTTCCTTTGTCCATCTCTAACAGTTATCTTCAGTTTGTCAGACTTCCTCTTTATACTTCTTTCTCTCTTTTTTTTTACTTTGATTACTGTGTTTGTAAGGGTCTTCTGCTAGCTTTCCTTCTTGCTTATTTGAAAAGCTATCAGTACTGTTGATTAGTAATTTCAGATAATATTTTTACATTTTTATCTTATATGCAAGATAAATATCCAGAAAAAATAGTTTGGCTTGATATTTTTGTAAGATTTCCAATATATTCACTGTTCTTCTTCAAAAGAGTAATCTCAAATGAAATAACCATGACTGGATTCTCATTTGTTTAATGGCTGAAAAAGCCTTTCAACTTAACTACACTAGGCACCAGTAGATAAATTTTAGTATTTGTGACC
This sequence comes from Equus przewalskii, assembly GCF_037783145.1. Classification (NCBI taxonomy): domain Eukaryota; kingdom Metazoa; phylum Chordata; class Mammalia; order Perissodactyla; family Equidae; genus Equus; species Equus przewalskii. Next base: position 62,009,287 of record NC_091831.1, read on the forward strand.
AGTATTCATATTTTAAAGTGCTAAATTCTTTTATGAGAGAGGTACGTGTTTTACCTAAAGAATGAGAAAAAATTAATTTCCTTTTTTTTGTAATTTGCAAAGCTTCCCCAATTTTTGCTGAATGCGTTCTTTGAAAACTTTACACTGTTCCAGATTTTTCTTCTTGCTGATCACCTAATGTGCTAAATGTGTTCTGTTAAGGTAACTGTTTAAGATTGCTCTTACAGAGTAAAGACAGCCACTGACTCTTCCAGTGTTGTGGAAGAGGTTATATTTAGCTGTTGGTATTTTAAGTTGGAACACTTCATTCTACTGTGCCTTTAGTTAATGAGTCATCTGGAGAAAATGGGCTGCCCCTTGCTTTTAGGAAGAGTCTGTAGCGAATAATAGTAAGTTAAATGCTGTGGAAAATTTTCTGCCAAATTACAAACTTAAAATGGAAAATGTTTTGTAATACATTTTATTGCCCATATGTGAAATATAGGTTAAAGGATATAGAAGCATTTTGCTCATTATTATATTATCATCAGCTGATAAAGAAATAATAATCTTGATGTCACACATAACAAAGATAAAGCATTTTCTACCAAAGCATTGTGTAGATTGTTATGAGTTGCAGACATGTGGGAAGCCAGCATAAATTCTATGAAATTCTTTTATATAAAGGATATATGGCAGTAGTCAAATCTTAATGATAATTGTAACTGGGAAAAGTATTGTGATTATTGAAGTATTAATTCTTTTTTCTTTTTGTCTGAGGAAGATTCACCCTGAGCTAACATCTGTTGCCAGTTTTCCTCTTTTTTGTATGTGAGCTGCCGCCACAGCATGGCCACTGATAGACAAGTGGTAAAGGTCCATACCCAGAAACTGAACCCCGGCTGCTGAAGCAGAGCATGCCAAACTTAACCACTAGGTCACGGGAACTGGCCCTGTATTATTGATTTTTTAAAAAATATTTTAAAATTATATCTGCTTAAGTTTTTCTCCAGTTTTTTTTTTATTGTAGTAAAATACACGAATTAAAATTTCATAGTGTTGTGCAGTCATCGCCACCATTCATCTCATAGCTAACTTCTTCATCTTTCAAAACGGAATCCCCATACCCATTAAACAATAACTCCTCTTTCCTCCTACTCTAAGTACCTCATAAAAATGGCATTATACAATATTTGTCTTTTTGTGGCTGGCATGTTTGACTTAGCATAATATCCTCAAAGTTTATCTATGTTGTAGCATATGTCAGAATTTCCTTCCTTTTTTAAGCCTGAATAATATTCCATTGTATATGTATACCACAATTTGCTAATCCTTTCATCTGTTGACAGACACTTGAGTTGCTGCCACATTTTAGCTATTGTGAATAATGCTACTATAAACATGGGTGTACAAATATCTCTTTGAGACCCTGATTATAATTCTTTTGGGTATATATCAGAAGTGAAATTGTGGGGTCGTATGATAATTCTATTTTTAATCTTTTTGAGGAACCACTATATTGTTTTCCACAGTTGCTGTACCATTTTATATTCCCACCAAACATGCACAGGTGTTCCAATTTTTCCATATCCTTGCCAACACTTGTTATATTCTGTTTTTTTGATAGTAGTTATCCTAATGTGTATGAGGTAGTATCTCAGTATAATTTTGATTTGCATTTTCCTAGTGATTAGTGATGTTGGACATCTTTTTTTGTGCTTATTGGCCATTTGTATATATTCTTTGGAGAAATGTTTATTCAAGTCCTTGGCCCATTTTTGAATCAAGCTGTTTGGGTTTTTTTTTGTTGAGTTTTAGGAGTTCTCTATATTTTGGATATTAATCCTTATCAGATATACAATTTGCAAATATTTTCTTCTATTCTGTGGGTTGTCTTTTTACTCTGTTGATGTTGTCTTCTGCTGCACAAAAGTTTAATTTTCATGAAGTCCAATTTGTCTATTTTTGTTTTTGTTTCCTGTTATTTTGGTGTCATTTCCAAGAAATCATTGCCACATCCAGTGTCCTGAAACTTTTGCTCTATGTTCTAAGAGTTTTATAGTTTTAGCTCTTAAATTTAGGTCTCTAATCCTTTCTAGATAATTTTTTTTTTTTTAAAGATTTTATTTTTTCCTTTTTCTCCCCAAAGACCCCCAGTACATAGTTGTGTATTCTTCATTGTGGGTTCTTCTAGTTGTGGCATGTGGGACGCTGCCTCAGCATGGTCTGACGAGCAGTGCCATGTCTGCGCCCAGGATTAGAACCAACGAAACACTGGGCCGCCTGCAGCGGAGCGCGCGAACTTAACCACTCGGCCACGGGGCCAGCCCCCTTTCTAGATAATTTTTTATGTGGTGTTAGATAAGTGTCCAACTTCATTCCTTTGCATGTAGATATCTAGTTTTCCCAGCATCAGTTGTTGAAAAGACTATGCTTTCCTCATTTGAATGGTCTTGGCACTCTTGTCAAAAACCATTTTACCATGTATGCAAGGATTTATTTCTGCCTCTCTATTCTGTTCTCTTGACCTATATGTCTATCTTTATGCCATTACACACTATTTGATTATTGTAGTTTTGTTGTAAGTTCTGAAATCAGAAGTGTGAATCCTCCAGCTTTCTTCTTTTTCAAGATAGTTTTGGCTATTTGGGGTCCCTTGAAATTCCATATGAATTTTAAGATTTTTTCTATTTCTGCAAAAAATGTCATTGGAATTTTGATAATGTGCTAAGTTTTTATAGTTTTATCTGTTACCTCATTTAATTTAGTATGACAGCTTTACAATATTAGAAATTCTTTGAGAAAATGACAAAATATGTGGGAGATAAAAATTCTAATTTTGGCTACCTTTATATTTCATATGTCACTATGATTGTATACTTCACTTTTCTCATGCACAATATTTGGTTCCTCATGACTTTTCTTGCAAGAAGGAAAAGAGGTAGCATGAAATAAAGAAAACCATATCATATTGAAAAACAGGAAACTTTAAGATCTTGCAGTTCAAATTTTTAATGCAAGATGTCTCTCTTGAAGTAAACTTGCCAGGTCTTCCTTGGGCACAGAATGACTATGTCACTAGCACCATGAACTGTGGTATTTTTTTTTTTCTTTTTCTCAAAGGTATTTTTTTTTTAACATGGATTGGTCTATCTGTTGATAAACCTGTCTGTCTATCTATCTAGAACTATTGTGAACCTAGTGTTGTCTGCTATACCAAGAATACCAGTCTTTTACTTGTTTTATTTATTTGCAAAGATCGTATGGAATATGATGGAGGGAAATTTGGGCCTTTGTTTCTGCCTTGGTAAAGCCTGCATTTTGGTTCTCCCTGCACATGGCAGTTGGTATATAGGCCAGTTTCTGCCATGGGAAGATAGCACCCATTGTGAAGTCTCTATCCTTTTTTGCGAGTCTCAGGAATCATTTTTTTTTGCAGTGAAATGGAGTGTGTCCTACCTATGGCATAACTCTGTGTGTTCTTAATCATAGCAGTTTTGGAAAATTGGAGAATCAGTCATGGTTGAGAGATTGATTAATTGATTTCTTCTTTCAGCATTTATTTAATGAATGTGCTTGTATTTTTGATATCCTAAACTCAACATATCAAAAACCGAACTCCTAACTTTTGCCCCCAAACCTGTTCCAACTACAGCCTTCTCTATTTCACTTGATGGCAACTTTATCCTTCTGGTTGTCAGGCTAAAAACCTTAGCGTTATTCTTGATTCTTCTCTTTTCCTCATAGCACATATCTAATCCTTCCCCAGTCCTACTGGGCCACATTTGAAATATATCCTCAATCTAATCACTTCTTACCATCTATACCACTACAGTCATCTCTCCCCCACTTTGTGCCACTGTCATCCTTTGTCTGGGTTATTACTGCAATAGCCTTTTAACTAGTCTCTCTCCTTCCACTCTTGCCACCTTCGTTATATTCTCAGCACAGCAGACAGGTTGACTTTTTGAAAACGTAAGTCAGATCATGATACTCTAATAAAAATAAGTAAGATATAGAAATAGTAAAGAAAGGAAATACTCTCTGCAGGCAAAATGATTATATGTGTGTGAAACAAGAAATATCAACTGAACAGTCACTAGAAACAAGAACATTTACTTGGTGGGTGATTACAGGATTGATATACAAAAATATATTTTTTATACTTTTCTGTATACAAAGAGCCACAAGTGATAAATTAACAGCAGTATAAACAGAATATAGCTATATAACAAGATACTAGTACAAGTGGGCTTTATTCTAAAATGAAAGGATAGTTTAGAATTAGGAAATCTATTAAGATAATTTACCATGCTCTCCTCAACTGCTTCCCAGGGGGTTTCTGTTGTTTGCTTTGCAACTCCACACCAACTAAACCAGTGAACCCTGCTATCTGGTGGCCGAACCACACCTTCTCAGATGAGGTCTGATCCTTTACAAGTTTTTCCTTCCTTGGGTACTCTTCAATCTCTTTTATCATAGTTAGTAATTCTTTATGTTAAACTTCCTCTGTTTCACTTACTGTGTGGTTTTAATCTTTTGATTGGACCCAGACCAATGGGGCCATATTAATAGATTTTTTGAAAAATTTTATATGACTAATTTCATAAATGCTAAAAATCCATTTGCAAAATTCAGCATTCATTCTCCTTTTATTAGCTTTCTATGAGTTAAAGAATAACACACATAGAAAAGTATACATATCATAAGTGTACTGCTGAAAGAATTACCTTAAAGTAAATATACTTGTTTAACCACCATCCAGTTCTAGAAATAGAACTTGGCCAGCAGCCCAGAAGCACCCCTGGCCTCCCTCCTTCCCCAAAGGTATCCACTGTCCTGACTTAAAATACTAAAGATTATCTTTGCTGCTTTCAAGCTTTAAATAAATGGGATCATATAGTTTGTATTTTTTTTGTCTCTGGCTTCTCTGGCTCATCTTTTTGTGATTTATTCACATCATTGCATATAGTAGTGAATTGTTCATTTTCTTTTCTGTGTCCTATTCCACTGTAAAAACCCATCTTAATTTACTTTTATATTCTACTGTTGATGGATATTTGGGTTGTTTCTAGTTTGGCTCTATTATAAAATGCTATAGTGAACATTCTTACATGTGTCTTTTCGTGTTCATGTGCAGACATTTCTGTTGGAAGTATATGTAGGAATGGAAATACAGGGTCAGAGGGTATGCTTGTCTTAAACTTTACTAGATAACTGCCAAAAAGATTTCCAAAGTTTTATATTCCCATCAACACGACTGAAAATTCCAGTTGTTTCCTTGGTGTTTTCAGTCTTTATTTTTATTTTATTTTATTATTTTTTTTGGTGAGGAAGACTGGCCCTGAGCTAACATCTGTTGCTAATCTTCCTCTCTTTTGCTTGAGGAAGATCGTTGCTGAGCTAACATCTGTGCCAGTCTTCCTCTGTTTTGTATGTGGGATGCCGCCACAGCATATCTTGATGAGCGGTGTGTAGGTCCACGCCTGGGATCTGAACCTGTGAACCCCGGGCTACTGAAGCAGAGCACACAAACTTAACCACTTTGCCATGGGGCCAGCCCCAGTATTTTCAGTCTTTATAATTTTTCTTTTAGCCATTCTGGTGGGTGAGTAGTGGTATCTCATTGTTGTTTTAATTGTATTTCCTTGACCATTTCCACTAATAAAGTTGAGCGTTTTCTTATTTGTTTATTGACTATTCGAATATACTTCTTTGTGAATTGCATGTTTAAGTTCTTTTTTTAAATTTTGCTAAAGATTGGCACCTCAGCTAACATCTGTTGCCAATCTTCTTTTTTCATCTTCTTCTTCTTCAGCTCCCCAAAACCCCCCAGTACATAGTTGTATATTCTAGTTGTGAGTGCCTCTGGTTGTGCTATGTGGGATGCCACCTCAGCATGGCTTGATGAGCAGTGCTGTGTCCATACGCAGGATCCGTACGGTGAAATCCAGGGTCACTGAAGCAGAGCATGGGAACTTAACCACTCAGCCATAGGGTCGGCCCCTGTTTAAGTTGTTTTTCCCAGTTTCCTATTGGGTGTTTAATAATTTTTTATTGATTTATAGGCATTCTCTATATATTCAGGTTATGATCCATTTTGTTTGGCAAATGCCATCTCTGGCTCTGAGACTTGATTTTTCACTCTTTTAATGGTATCTTTTCATGAATAAATGTCCTTCGTTTTAATGTAGATACTCTTTTTGATGTTCATCTCTTTTTTTACTCTCTGTATGATTTTTGCCTATGGTTGCTGTTATTTCATTCTTAACTGTTTGGTAGAATGCACTCAAAATGCTCTCTAGACCTGGAGTTTTCTTTGTGGGAATATTCTCTTAAAAAAATAAAGAACTTTCTGGATTTTTCTATATATTCTTATATTAGCTCTGCTAAGGTTTGTATTTATAAGTATTAGTACATTTTGTGCAAATGTTAAAATGCATTGGTATACCCTTGTTCAAAATATCTGTCTGTGATCTTTTAATATGTGTATGATCTGTGGAGATATATGCTTTTGCATATCTGCTAATGATTATTTGTCCCTTCTTCATAAGGGTTCATGAATTTTATTAGCCTTTTTGAAGAACCAGCTTTGGCTTTGTTATTCCCCTATAGAGCATGCTTATTTTCTATTTCTATATATTTAGCTCTTTGTGATTTTTTTATTTCTGTTTTCTTTGGGTTTAATTTGCAGTTCTTTTTTTACATTCTTGCAAGAGACACTTGACCATAAAAATACAAAAAATGGCAAAAAGTTTGCATAAAGTCAGAAGACAATTTACAAACTGATAATAATAGCCAATTGCATCAGAGTCCACATTCTGCTTCTGTAATATGTAAAGAGCTTCTGGAAATCAATAATAAAAGACCGACAATTACATATTAATAATGAATAATGTCTGTGAACAGATGATGGGTAGAAGAGTTAATATTAATGGCACTTAAACATATGAAAGAATATCCTCTCTCAAAAGAGGAATTAAAAATAAAGCTGTTACGGTAATTCTTATACATTGTATTGGCAAGGATATAGAGAATAGGCACTTTCGTAATATCATGGGGATATAAATTGCCACAACCTCTTTGATGGAACAACTTATATTTTTTATTGAAATTTTAAATGCCCTGTGATCTATGAACTTGTATGTATATGTAAGGTTATTTGTTCCTGTGTTACCTGTAAAAGCAAAACAACTAGACAAAACCCAAATGTTTACTATAGAGATTAGGTTGTAGCTATAAAATGGAAGACTATGAAGCCACTAAAAAGAGGGTGACTTTAGGTGCTAGTTGTTATGGAATAAGCTCTAGGAAAGATTGGTTCCTGAAATACGTATTTTATTAAAAGAGTTTGTGGGTGAAATGTTTGTGTTTTGTGTGTACATAGTGAATTTCGAAGTGCCTAAATCCTTCTAGTGTTTGTTCTATTATGTTTATGTAATTGGATTGTCTTCATGTGGTATTTAACACAAGCAATTCAGTATTTCTTTTGGTTATGCTGTATTTTCACACTTACATTGTAAACTCATAGAAAATAGAAGATATAGATCATGTTTTATGCTCACATGCTCTCCACTGCCTGGCATAGTACATTGAATGTTGTACAATCATTATTTTGTGAATGCAAAATAGAATTAGTTGACACTCATTTGTTTTACAGTCTCAGAACCTGCTCACATGTTGTCTTTGATAATCTTTTTCATAGCCCTCTGTGGTGGATAGATACAACAATTGTTATTTTATTTACATGTTACAGAAGGATGAACTGAGCCCAAAATGAATATGTCACTTCTCTAAAACAGGTGTTGACAAACTACAGCCTGTGGGTCAGATCTGTCCCACCACCTGCTTTTGTGTGGTCTGTAAGCTAAGAATTTTTATATTTTTTAATGGTTGGGAAAAAATGGAATAATATTTTATGATAGGAAAATTTATGATAGGGAAGAGATTTGAGTTTCAGTGTCCATAATTAAAGTTTATTAGAAGATACTCATGCTCGTTTGTTTATGTATTGTCTATGGCTGCTTTCCCACCACTGTGGCAGAGTTGAGTAGAGTTGCAACTGGGATTTCACGTGGCATTCTCATTGCGTCACACTGCTGCTTGGCACACTACACATCTCAGTAATGCAGTTGTAATTCAGTAGTGTTTCAAGTGTCACATGTATTGCCATGCTGTAATACTTTATTTTTTTATGACTAGTGCATACCATCAAGTCAAAACAAGAAAAGGCGAGAAAAGGGGACTTTGAATCTCATGGTTTTAAGGGAGTGGACCGTGAATTATTTTATTAAATTAGATGGTAAAACATTGGGTTTATTATGTTTTATTAAAAGAATTTGGTATACATTGCCATTACCAGGCTAAGCACTTATAGTATTCCAGACTCACAGGAAAGCAACTCTCATAAAAATTAGAAAATTTAAAATATCTCATCACAGTAGAAATTTTTCACACATGTACACAAAAGTGAAAATAAAGCTGTACCCAAAGTAAGGTTTGGAGTGGCTCATTTGTTAGCCTAGCAAAGAGAGTGATATACCAATGGTGAATTAGTTAAACTGTGTTTCATTGTAATAGCTGAAGTGTTGAGAAAATAAATTTGTTTAAGACTATTAGCCTTTTGGCGACAGTAATTGCTTTAAGAATTGTGGACATTGGTAGCAATATCAGTAGTCAATTAAAGAAGATGATAATGATTTTGAGTAGTTTTCCTTGGCTCTTGATGAGTCAACAGATGTTTACTGGCACTGCTCATTGTTTATTCAAAGACATAATGCAGAGTTTCAAGTGATTGAAGAATTAATTAGCCTCCACAGAAAGCCTGTGTGGAACAACTGCAGGCAAGATTATTTTCAAAGAAATTAAGACGACAGTATTTTAGTATAGTCTGAAGTGGAATCCATTAAGATGTGTTACAAATGAGGGTGGTAAAAATATATGTGGAAAGGAAAAAGAGTTAACTGGACATATTTACAAAGTCTGTAAAAATGTAAGGTTTTTAAAGCCCGTGGTTTTCATTGTATTAATACAATTAAAAAATTGTGGAAAATATTTGAATCTGTCATTTGTTACTGAATAATAATATAGTAAACTTAATTTGATCTTATGAAGAGATAATTCTGTAAGTTTTTGTAAGGAATTTGAGCTATTTATCTCGCCCTACCATCCATTGGTTTGATTACTGCAATTTTTTTTGAGCACACAGTCAAGATTCAGATTTTTCTAGACAAGAAGAGCACCTTTAACTGCTTTCATGGAACTTTGAATGGCTTTGAATTTTACCTTTTGCTTGACTCTTTATATTGTTTCTTAATGATATAGTTGATATTGTTTCTTAATTGCAAGGCAAAACAGCACTAACATGTGAAACTTAAACTATGGTAGTCATTTGACAGTGACTAATGTAGTTTGAATCACAAGTAATGTCAAACTACATTATATATGTCTCATTCTGTCAGAAGTTAAAACAAGAAGTGACATCTCCATTCCCACACACTTTTGTAGCAGATATATTTTCCAGGCTGAAACCTGTATTTTTCAGACCTTGATGCAGGTGCAAAGGAAACTTCCTTATTTCAAAATCCTCTAACAGTGCAGTTGAGGAGCCTCCACCTAACTTTGAGTTGGAAGTGGTTAACCTACAATATAGTGACAGGCTAAAAGGCAAATATCAAGGGACTCCTGTAATAGAATTGTATAAATGCTTTCTACATGATGAATATGCTCAATTAAAATCATATGCTCGTAGATTGATGTCAGTATTTGGCAGAGTCTATCTGTGTGAAAAGACATTTTCAAAGTTGAAATATGTAAAATCTCATTATAGATCAATGTTAACAAGATGAACATTTGCAATTGTTTTTGATAGGAAACACTAACTTTGAACACCAATTAAATGAAATGTTATTCCCTCCACGAGAATTATATTCTTCTCATTAGTAAACCTGAACTACAAAACAAAAAAAGTTACTCAGGTATATTTTTAATTTCATCAGCAAAATTTTCTCTGGAAATTTGTTTTCTTGATTACAACTACCTAAATAATATCCTTGTGTTTTTCTCTTTACCCACAAAGCCCAAAATGGTTACTGTCTGATCTTTTACAGAGAAAGCTTTCTTACCCACCACTCCCCTCCTGAAAGAATAATAGTATGTCTAATTAAGAACCAAGTATGCATTGGATTGATTGTCCTTTATTCTCATTTTAGAGTTCTTAAATTTAGAAAATACTAAAAATGTTCAAATTTGCAATAGTTTGTTGTCTACATAATGTAATTTAAGTCTTCAAAATGTTGGGAAAGAGATTAACCTGTAAATTATATGTCAGTAGAATATATCCTGTAGGGTGTCCGGCAACAAACACTTTTTTCCTATAGTAGCCCAATAACATTGGAATTCAGGCGTTTGCCTTTTTAACTTATTTGGTTTGCTTTTGCTTCCAAATTGACTAATGGTGATTTGCTCAAAGTTTTTTACTTTTGAAATCCAGTGTGTACTAAAAAGAATTTATATGCCACATTCTACTGAATTCAGTGTTGGTGGTGTTTTAAAAAACAGTATGAATACTTTCTTCAAATTAGTATGCTTCATGGACAGTTTTATTTTAAATTCTGTGGGAAATATGAGTTTTATATTTATAAGATATATATATATCTTACATATATAAGATATGTTTCATATATCATGTCTGGATACATTCTATATTGAATATTTCAGCAAATAATGTTTTTATGAAACAAACTTTTGCATTAATATTAACTTGATGCAAAATACATATACATCTTCAGTTTTTTCTTAACTCTTTTATTCCTTGCAACAGCTTTCTGAAGTTTATTATTACCCCATGAGAATTTACAGCTGGAGAAACATCTTTCACAAAGGAATATTTGTAATCTGAACCCATCACCCAATATTCTTCAGTTAACAATTACAAAGGATTATTGATAGTTAACCTTCTGGTTGCCGATGTCTCTAAAATCATTATATTCTCATGATTATTTTATAATTAAGTCTTATATATTTTATAATGGAGCCCTGGTGTTTATTTTTAAAGTTTCCTTTTATGGAGCATTTTTGTCTCTTGGCACCTTGCTTTTGAATTATAGTTCCTTTTTTCTTTCTTTTTTTTAGAAGTCTGTTTGTATTCAATGGGATTAAAAACACACTTCCACTTTTAGAGCAGATTTATCATCTACCCTTCAGGCTGTTCTTTAACATAGAGCTCCTAAGAATGAATATCTTAATATATTCCCCAGATGTTTTAACCTTCAGCAAACTTGTGGTTTTCTTTATTGGAATTTCTCTTAGTAGTATTTGGAAGATGAAAGAAAACATCTCCTCAGTATCTAAACACTTTTCATAATGATTTTAATGTTTTTTGCTGCAAAGACATGCATAAGATAAAACTTCTATACTGACAAATTTCAGAATCTTTGCTTTTAGGAAGTAGTATCAAAATGAGAATTGCATTAACAATAATGTAAAAAATAATATGTGTTGTATTTGCTTTTGAATTGACTGTTATGTGGTTAGTATTTGTTTTGTATAGCTGTAATATTTGGTTAATTGTTTCAAGGATTATGCAAGATATTTTATTCTATATTACTTAGTAAAGCAGGGATTGAGAATGTCCAATATTAAGTCTTCCAAATTTTGGGGAAGTTTGAATTTAAAATTTTAAAGATGTCAATTATTTACTTTTTTTAGAGGATAAACTGATTGAATAGTTTCTGCAAAATCAGCAACTAAGTTATTTCTCTACAATTATAAAAATAGTAGGTAACATTTATTGAGTGCTTACTGTGTTGAAGGCACTGGCATAATCCTCACAACAGTGTGGCAATGTTTTGTATTAATTGGAAGAAAGATAAGGAGTTAATAAATGAAAGTGAAATAGTGTACTATACACACACATAGACACACGTTTTTCTCATCTTGAGCCTGTTGTAGGGGAAGCAAGGCAGAGCAGCTTATCTGATCTCAGTTGTTTACAAATAATTTGATTTTGTTTTTCTCACCAAGTAACATCATATCTAAGTGTTAACCTAAAATTTCTCTCTCTTTTTTTTAAGATTTTATTTTTCCTTTTTCTCCTCAAAGCCCCCTGGTACATAGTTGTGTATTCTTAGTTGTGGGTCCTTCTAGTTGTGGCATGTGGGACGCCACCTCAGTGTGACTCGATGAGCGACACCATGTCCTCGCCCAGGATTGGAACTGGCAAAACCCTGGGCCACTGCAGCGGAGCGCACGAACTTAACCACTCGGCCATGGGCTGGCCCCTAAAATTTATGTCTTATAAAGTTAAATTTCTCTAATAAAAATGTTCTACCTTCTTGTTTTTTTGAGTTCTTTTGCCTTAATTTTCTACCTAAGTGTCCAGTAGGTATCTGGGACATAGGCAAAATCCAAATCAATGTCAAATTCTTTTTAGAAAAATTTTAAAAGCCTTAATTTTTAAAGGCTTTTTATGGTTTGGTAGTCTGCACTTTCTTAAATATCCAACAGCAGCAGCAGCAGCAGCCCCAGCAGCAAGAAGACTCTCATTTAATCCTTCCATAGTTCCCCTGTCCATCCATCCGTTCGTTCATTTATTAATTTTTCTTTTTTTGTGTGTATGTGCATGGTATCTCTCAGACACTATGCTTAAATATTGTGGAATGAAAAACAGACACAGTCTTTAATATTATGTTTTACAAAGGAGGAAACCTAATCTTAGAGAATTTAAGTTACTTGCCCCATGTCAGACAATTAGATGAACATGAAATTAAAGCCAGGTCTGTCTGACACCAGAGCCTGTGCTCTTAACCATTAAGGAATGGTGCCTACCCTGATGACTTAGAATATGAAATCATTTTTCGATCATATTGATACCAAATTTGTCTTATATGTCCTTAGTAAGTGATTTGGCTAAGCTGGATATTCCTTTTTTCCTTCTTGAAATCTCACTCTTGGCGTTTTTGTTAGCTGGATGTTTCCCTTCCTCTGCTGATACCTTTTCCTCTTAAATATTGATATTCTATGCAGTTCTATCCTCTGGATTCTTCGCATGTGTCTGGGTATGGATTCCTTTTGTTTGTTCTGTTTGATCTGAGCTTCTTAAGCCTGTAGCAATGTGTCTTTCATCAAATTTGGAAAGTTTTAAGCCATTATTTCTTCAAAAAGTTTCTCTGCACTGCTTTTTTTTCTCTTCTGATACTTCGGTGACATAAACATTATATCTTTTTAGTATTATCTCATAGGTGTCTGAGTATTTGTTCATTTATTAACAGTCATTTTTCTCTAAGTTGTTCAAACTGGAACATTGTTACTGGTCTTTCTTCAAGTGTACTGAATCTTAACTCTGTCTTCTCCATTTTGCTGTTGAGCTGACATTTTGCTAGTGAGCTTTAAAATTTCAGTTATTGGGGACCAGACTGGTTGCATAGAGGTTAAGTGTGTGCACGCCACTTTGGCAGCCCAGGGTTCACAGTTTCGGATCCTGGGTGCAGACCTACACACCACTCATCAGGCCATGCTGTGGTGGCATCCCCTATACAAAAAATAGAAGAAGATTGACACATACGTTAGCTCAGGGCCAGTCTTCCTCACCAAAAATAAATAAATAAATAGATAAAATTAAATTTCAGTTATTGAGTTTTCACTTGATCTTCTTTCTGTATCTTCTATTTCTTTGCTGAGTCTTTTGTTTTTTTCCAGATGTTTCAAGAGTTCTAGTATTCTGTGTTTCCCTGTAGTTCTCCTTTTTGGTCTTCTAACCAGAGAACTAGGGCTTTGTTTTCCCATTTCTGCCACACACACTCTGACTAAACCCATGCCTGGGGCTAAGTGGTAGGAAGATACAGAGAGAATAGTCTAAATTTAACCTATTCAATGAATTCTTAAACTCATATATTAAATTATTCAGTTCTGAATGTTTATTTTATTCTTTTTTTTTTTTTTATAATTTCAACTCTGGTGAAATTCTCCATTCTTTCATCTGGTTTATACATCCTTCCCTTTGTTTTCTTAAAAATATTAATCATAGTTACTTTGAAGTCCCTTTTTTTCCAGTATCTGAATCATTTCTGAAACTTTTTCTCTTGTGTTTTTCTTTTTTGTTAGTGACAAGAAAGCTAATTGCCTTAATAAAATCAAGGATTAAGCTAGGTCAAAGTTGATTTTCAGTTTTGACAGATTCAGTCTACCTCATTTGCTTCTGTTTGTAGAGCTTGACCCTCTAGGACTTTTATTTGAAACCATTGGTTCTTTGTCTCATCAACTCTGAAACATTCCTCCAGAACAAGGTCATCAGAGCTGCTCTTGGAGGTTTCCAGCTTTATTCTGTATCCTTCTGCTCAACCCACCTTCAAAATTTGACAAATATCCAAATTGGGAAACTGACCTTTTGTTTTAGGTCCTCAGTTTCCAGTTTTATTACTTTAGTACTATATAATGGCTGAAGTACCCACTTTTTTTTACCTCCTTGCCCTCCACCCCCATCCCAGTGTTCTGCTAAGCTCTAAGTCTGAATTTTCAGCTTCTGTATGTAACCAGTATAGATACATGTCCTGTCCCAGTCCTCAGGAGAAAAGCTTCTGTGTATCTGTAGTTTTTATTTTCCACTCCTTGGGCTTTCATTTCTTACCTATTATGTTTTTAGTTCCTTTTCTCCTGGTCTGTCTTTGTTTTGTAAGCACTGCCAGATTGGGAGAACTTTATGCTTTCTGATGATTTTGGTTAACCTTTAGCTTACCATTCAGTTTCAGAATTCAGCAGATGCATTACAGGACAAACCAGTTGTGTGTTGAGGTCCCTGCTATCAAATTTTGTCTCTCCAGCCCTGTGCTACTGACTACAAAATCGAAGGTTGGACAAAGAGCTGCCAGTACTGGTCTGCCCTCTGAACAGTTCTCACGTCCCTGGAAATTTATTCATTTGGTCCTTGTTGCTTCCATGGCTTTTTGGTACCTTTAATGATTTATAGTTTGTATGACTTTTCTAGTTGTGGTCAGTAGGAGTGCTGGCTGTGACCTATATGAACTATATGCTACTCAGAATCAGAAGTTCCATGTGTTACCTTTTGATAAGAGATTTAAATGTTTGACTCAGTGTTTCTGATGAGTGACTTTTTTTAAGTTTGGGAGAGAAAAATGATTAATTATTCCTTGAATACTTCCTCTCCATATCTGTTACGTATGTTTCTAGAATTTTTCTATGATCAGAGAAACTGAGGCCCCATTACAAACCATGGATTCTGCGATAGAAATAACAGCTGAAACCAAATCAATAGAGGAGGGAAAAAGTATAATCTGTGTTTTGGAACCACCTGTGGAAATATGGATGACACACTAAGTTTACCAGGGGACACATGTCTCATTTTGAGAACCACTGTCCTGCAGTATTTCTCTTTTCCTTTTATATGGCTTTCTCTTTTATGGTTTAAAACTAAATGTCAGTTTTACTATTTAATGAAAATAGTCAATTAGTTTAGTGAAATTTTGTTTGTGTTCTTAGAATGGGTAGAAACCTAATAGACATATTGTGCATCTGAATTTAGAAATAATTCATTTTATTTTAATCATCTATACTTATATATGAAGTGATTTTCAACAGTATATTTGATTATCTCACGTGCAAAAAACTTCATCTTCAGAGTTATCGTGGGAATAATTAAACCTTTAAACATTTTAGAATTGAATCAGGGCTTATCTAAGCAACACATGCTTAAAACTGCTTTCTTATCAAAGAATAAAATTAGAGATTGGAGAAATACCTTTAAATTACAATCCTGGTGAACTAATAGCTTAACCTTAGTTTTGAATGACTGTTACTTTTTCCATCTTTTAAAGTATGCTTAAATATAAACACATGTGGGAAATGTTCTTTTGGCTTTTATCAAAGTGACATTTAAGTGAATTTTTTTCAACCTCACTAACCCTTTGTGGTAAAAGATTTCAAAGCTTTGAATCTTACAATTGCCTGTGGATTTTTCCCCCTGTGTTATTCTATTAACATTTGGTCTTAATAAGTATAACCTGTTTAGAATTACTGATGTTTTTTCATCTATTATTTGTTTAGATGAGAAGTCTAGGAAAGAACTTCATCAAAAATTCTACTTGGCAATTATGAATCCTTTCTTAAGGAAGTTAAATGTTTTAAGTTGTACTGTAAAGGTTTTACTTTTGTGTCTTATTCCTCATTTCTCTTCCTTTTTGAAATGTCCAGAATTCTTGATGTTTGTTTCTATGTTGTGGTGATGTTAGCACAATGTGAGATCTGGTTTATCTTCTTATGTATGCTGAGTTTACATTTGTTTTCCTCTTAAGACTAGGGTAAAAGAGACTTTAGTTACTGTGAAAGTGGGAAGCAGTTGCCCTAAGACAGAACTAGAAATTGTAAAGGGTGATTTTGTGGATACTTTCCTGTTCATAATTCTTATATCTTATTTATAAGGACTTTTTTTCAAATAAAAATGATTGATGCTAAGTTATAAGGTGTAATCATGAAATCTTTTGAAGTATTTGCTTCATATCTGATAAGTAGAAAAAAATACACATTAAAATTTAAAGAGTTATTTCTATTCTTTAATTTCTTCTCTTCGTTTTTCATTCCTTATCATTCTCTGTTTCTTTTACTTTTCTGGCTTTTTAGAATTCATCTTCTGGATGTAGCTTAAAAATAATTAAGCCACAGCTACCTTTTATTAAAAAGTAATTCAGGGGCTGGCCCCGTGGCCGAGTGGTAAAGTTTGCACGCCCCACTTTGGTCGCCCAGGGTTTCGCTGGTTCAAATCCTGGGTGCGGACATGGCACCGATCATCAGGTCACGTTGAGGAGGCATCCCACATGCCACAACTAGAAGGACCCACAACTAAAAATAGACAACTATGTACTGGGGGGCTTTGGGAGAAAAAGGAAAAATAAAATCTTTAAGAAAAAAAAAGTCATTCATTCAGTTTCGGGTTATAAGGTATTTTATTCTAAATTTTCTTATTTTTATTTTATATGATTTTAATGTTTTCTTAATTACTATGAATGTCCCAGTCTGCCACTTACTAATTTTGAGAAATCCATCAAAATCACTTTAACTGGGCTTGGAGGATAATGAATCTGAATTTCCTCATCCATCTTAAAACAAGGGACACAAAGAGAATTACACATAACCTGCACCTTCAGAATTGCTAGGAGGCAGAACATACTAAGAATTCAGATTTCTTATAAGTAGAGGAAGAAACATCATATTCCAGTAGAGCCCTTGCTACTTCTATACTTCTGTGCCTTTACAGAGCAGGGATCTGGGGGAGGCTTAAGAGACTATGAAAAAGAAAGGAGAGATGTGGAGAATGTAGTTTAGAACTGACACAGTCACTCCTGAAAAGTCCAACATAGGTCCCAGGCCTGTTTGGACATAGAGCAGGATCAGGCAGGCTCTCTTCCCAGTACTCCATCCTCAGTCCATTCTAGAAAGTTAGATTTCCCTTTTTGTCCTGTAAGGGGCTTGTCCATTAGGGGCACTGAGCCCTGTCCTAGACCTCAGAACAAGGGATCTCGCTGTGGAAGAAGGGAGATATATTGTAGAAAGGGAGATGACAAGCAATAGGAGAAGACAATGGCATTGGATTGGATTGGAATTGGAGCTATCTAGCGAACCCATAAAATCAAGTGATTTCCTAGGTATAAACTTCATCTTCTTAGGAAGTATTCACTGAGGGATTATAAATAATAAAATTATCTATACAACCTACACCAAAATGATTTTGAAAAACTAGATATTCATCGATGTATCTATAGAGAAAAAGAGAAAACGTGCAAAATGTTAAAAATTGGTGAATCTTTGTAAAACATGTAGAGGTGTTCTCTGTATTGTTCTTACAGACTTTCCATGGTTTGATACTATTTTAAAATTAAAAGTTTAAAAAACGAGTCACTACAACTCTACATTGTGTCTTAGATAATTAGGATAATTGTATTCATCTTGCTTGTTGCAGGATTATTTTGAGTTTCAGATGTGCTTCACATGTATCTCTGTGTGTCCATGTATATGTCTTTCTGCATAGGTTGGTAGGTAGATACATTACCTATGTACATACATGCGGAGAGAGAGAGATAGTCTTTTGGAATTTTCTTGATCTTTTCCCTAGGTAGTATATTCTCTTTCTTTCCTTTTCTTTTAATAAGTCAGATTTATTGATGTATATTGAGGTATAATTTATGTGGAGTGAAATTCACCTTTTTTATGTGTATAATTCTGTGAGTTTTGAAAATGTATGCAGTGTGTGACCATCACCAAAAGAGAACATTTTCATTGTCCCAAAAACTCATACTTCTTTATAGTCAATTTCTCCTTTCTGCGTGTAGCACCTGGCAACCACTACTCTGATTTCTGTCCTTAAGACGTTGCCGTATCCAGAATGTCAAATAAATGGAGTCATATTGTATGTAGCCCTTTTATGTCTGGCTTCTTTCATATAGCACAGTAATTTTGAGATTCATCCATGTTCTTGAATGTATTAGTCATTTGCTTCTTTTTATTGCTTAACAGTGTTCCTTGTATGGATGTACCACAGTTTGTCTATCCATTCACTGATGGTCATTTAGGTTGTTTCAAGTGTTTGGTGATTATAAATAAATAAGATTGTTATAAACAGTCATGTACCTGAGTTGTCTAGTAAAGTATATGTTTAATTTTTTCAGAAATTGTCAAATTTTTTGGATGTTTATGTTGCTTTTAGTTTTACTTTATTGTATATTATGGTAGGATGAGCAGCTCTTGCATATAGCGTTATTTATGATTTGGGTTGCTTCCTTAGAGTAGTCTTAGAAATGGAATTTTGTGATAATAGGGTATAAACATTTTTATGATTCTTGATATGTGTTGCTAAATTACTTTACAAAAGAGTTCTGTCATACTGTATGGTTATGTCAGCTTTTTCATATCACTATTAATGCTGAGTATTATAACATACTCTTGACTAATGTGCAGAAATCTCTGTTCGTATATAGTTGATTACTAGTGATTGAGGCTAGTTGTTTTCCAACATTAGTCATTTTTTTTTGTTCATTGTTCATTTGTCAGTTTATCTGAGCCTTAATATTTTTATTTCTCTTTTGTATGAGAATATTAAAATTATATTTTTAAAAGTACAGTCCTGCATCGCATGACGACGTTTCAGTCAACAGTGGACCGTGTGTATGACAATGGTCCCATAAGATTAGTACCATATAGCCTAGGTGTATAGTAGGCTGTACCATTTAGGTTTGTGTAAGTATACTCTATGATGTTCACACCATGACGAAATCGACTAACAATGCATTTCTCAGAACATATCCTTGTTGTTAAGTGGCATGTGATTGTGCTGAGTTAATAAATTCATTAAAAATTAAATTAAGAAACATATTTTTGAAATATTTTTTAAAAATAGATTTTAATGAAAGGTAACTATTTTTCGTATTTATTAAACATCTCCTCTCCTTTATAGTTAAAATTTCTTGTTTGAGTTTGCTTTTACATAAAAAAGTTTTAAATATTTTTATATTATCAAATTTGTTCCTATTCTTTATTGGCTTCTGTCAACTGGAAACTCTCGTCCAGAAGTTTGATAAGCACTGAATCCAGTTTTTCTCTAGCATTTTATTTAAGTAATATTCCTTCTGGAATTTTTAAACATCCTAAAAGCTGTATACTTTATATAAAAAGCTATATGGTAAAAGCTGTTATTTTTTACTCTAGAAGCTTTTAAAGTTTTCCCTTAATATGAGAGTTTTAAAATTTAACAAGAGTTGTCCAAGTATGGATCCTAGTCCCCCCACCCCCCACCCCTTAGTAAAATTGCTTGGTATTTGGACAAATCTGAATATTATATATTTTTTTCCTGTTTTGAAGACTATTTTCTCCTAGTATTTCCTTCTTACTCTTCATTATCTCTGTCTCCCTTTCTGTCATTCTTGTGAAATGGATCTTGGGTCACTGGATCCATTTTCTGTGTTGTTTAATTTTGCTTTCATACTTTTCATTTTTCATGTTTTCTATCCAATTTCTGAATATTTTCCTTAACTTCAGCTCGTGTCTTCAGCTCGTTTGATATTAATGTCCATTTTTATTGCTCAGGTCATCCATTCAACTACTGATTTTTAAAAAAATTTCAACAGTGGTAGAAAGTTAATTTATAGAAACTCTATTATTCTCTAGTTTCTCGTTTTTCATGTAGTTAGACAGGCAGGTTTCCATCTATTGCCTCAGCAAAAACTAGTTACGTAGTGGAAAATAGTTTGGCAGTTCCTCAGAAAGTTAAATGTAGAGTTACCATTTAATCCAACAGGTCTACATCTCAATATATAGCCACGAGAGATGAAAATATTATGTCCACACAAAATCTTGTACATGATTGTTCATAGCAGCCTTATTCACAATAGCCAAAAGATGAAAGCACAAGTATCCATCTGTTGATGACTGCATAAACAAAATGTAGTGTATCCATATAATGAAATGTTATTAGCCACAAGAAGGAATAAAGTACTGATAATATGCTACAGCATATATAATCCTTGATAACATTATGCTAACTGAAAGAATCCAGTCAGCAAAACCATACACATGCTGAAAGATTCCATTTATATGAAATGTCCAGAATAGGCAAAACTGCAGAGATAGAAAGTAGATTGCTTAGAGTAGGGGACGATAATAAGGATATTTGGTTTGATAGCTAAAGCCAATGGGGTTTTATTTTTAGTTAATGAAAATATTCCAAAATTGATTGTGGTCATGGTTACACAAATATGCATATACTTAAAATAATTGTAGATTTTAAATGGGTGAATTGTATGGTATATGAATTATATCTAAAAAAAAGTTGTTACCAAAAAAATAGAAAGAAAAAGGAAAAAGAAATTGGCAGGTAGACTATGACTCTACACAATGGTCAGAATAAGGAGGACTTTAGTATGACAAATTGGAGCATTTAAATAAATTTTACTTTTGTAGATAAGGTAGGAATGGTCGGGCAGCTACCCTGATGTTCCAAATACCAGTGTTTAAAGAAATTACTCTTACTATTATGTCTCCTATCACTGCTTTGTTACTTTATTGCATTTGCTTTCTGTTAAACTAGAATTTTATTTCTCAAATTTGGTCTGCATGTGGCGTCTTTCCTTGCTTTGTGATGCTTTCAAGTTTTTGCTTATTTACGTATATATGAAACATGTTTTTTGACTTGGAAGAGGAATCAAACATATGCTTCGTCATCTATCTTGAAATGTGAGGTTGTATAATTTTATACCTCTTGAACTGATTCCAAAGATAACATTAATAAACAAAATGTTGGTTTCTATAGAAAACTCTTAGTTGACTGGAATGAGGAGGCATATACACTGATTTCTCTGGGTCTGCAATTAACAGGTAACTCTGAGTTTGCAGTTCTGATTTTGACTCACCAGTTTGCCGTATGTGACTTTTTTTGGCAATTTACTCAAATACTTTATGTCTTACTTTCCCCATTTGTTAAATGAAGGCATTCTCTTAGGTCCCTTTCAGGTCTAAAATTGATCATGTTTTCTCTGTTGTTTACTTTGTTTTTGTTACTGAACTTTCCCAGCACCATACAATAGAAGGTTTTAGTAATAGTGGGAATGTGCTGTATTTGTGAATCCAGTATGATAGCCACAAGCCACACGTGGCTATTGAACACTTGAAATGTTGCTAGTGTGACTTATGAGCTGAATTTTAAATTTCATTTAACTTTAATTAGCTTAAATTTGAATGTCTATAGCCATATAAGGCTAGTAGCTACCTTTTTGGACCAATATGCTTCTAGACTATTAAGGTTTAAAGATACCATGAGCTTTGCTAGATGCCTTAGAGAAAAAGAATTACATGACCAAATAAACTTAGGAAATGTGTGTACTCTCTCTCCATCTTGAATTTTCACAGTGTGCATCAGTATATTAAAGGCCTTGAGATATTCTGAAGCAAAGAAACTTTTTAAGCTATTACTCAGTTTTTCCAAAACTTAGGATCTCAGAAGCCTCTGAGATGTTAGGGTTAAGTTCCATAGCTAATATTTATATGGTATTTACTATACGCCTAAAGTAACTGTTTTAAACAGTCTATCCAAATCATCATTTTTTTTTAGCGCTCGCTAGAAGTTTATGAGGTGGGTACTGTTAGCCCCTACTTACCATCGGGAAAGTGAAACAGAGAAGGATTTGTTCATGTCACCATGGTCACACGAGATGTGATGCAATAAGTGTTCCAGTCTGTAGTCAGATTGCTGTTAAGCAGTACACTGTGCCTTCCAAAATAGAGATTTCATTTTATATCTTGCTTTACACTTTCCCAAGTTCTTAGAAATACATTGTAGTTTGTTTACTGTGATTTTAGTTATTTATAACAAATTTAGGCCCATCTATTTCTTCCCAAAATATTATAGCTACTTGATTCTTAGTCATTTGAAGGAAAAAAATGGTGGAATAGAGGAGACTATAACTGAAGGAGAGAATTTCTTAAGAGTGTGAGAAAGGATGGTATTAATCTAACTACCACAGATTGGGGTGGCTTACAACAACAGAAATTTATTCTGACAGTTTGCAGGGCAGAAGTCTGAAATCAAGGTGTTGATATGGCTGTGCTCCTTTTGAAGAGCCTAGAGGAGAATCCTTCCTTGCCTCTTCCAGCTCTTGGTGGATGTTGGCATTCCTTGGCTTCTGGCCATGTTGCTCCAATCTCTGCCTCCATCTTCTCTTCTGTCTGATATAAGAAGACTTCTTATTGGATTTAGGGCCCACCTGGGTAATGCAGGAGGGAGGATCTTACCTCAAGATCCTTAATTATATCTGCAAAGACACTTTTTCCAAGTAGGGTTATACTCACAGATTCTGGGGAACATATCTTTATGGAGGTGACCATTTGAAAATACTACAAATAATACTAAAACCTTTGGAGGAATTGGCTTTTGAAAGGGGAGAGATCCTGGAGTGACATCAGCATCATGGCAGAGTGAGTGCTTCCTTTAGAGTCTCCCCTGTAAGATTCAATAAAAAGGACATTCATATACCAACAGAAGGCATTCACACATGAAAGACATCTGAGACACCCACACAGCCATAGGTCTGAAGGCAGACGTGTTAGACCCCCAGGGGAACTAGAAGGAGGTAAGGGGATCTCCTCTCCCTCCAGAACAACAGTGACCCTGGGACTGTGCACAGCTCTCAGAGGAGAGAGGGAGGGGAGGCCCTCTGCAGGAATACGTTCGTTATCCAAGTTCCCTCACAGCCTGAGGGAAAGCCCCACAGAGAGGAGGCTAAGCTATTGTGGGAGTGTCTTCATCAAGCCAGCACCCTAGGAGAGCAGATAGTGAGGGCAGAACGAGAACACCCCAGGATCAGGCTGGTGGAAGAAAGCCCCTCCCTTTTGCCTGGTGTTCCATCTCAGCTGGTCAGCCATCCATGCATACAATAGAAAACCAGCAGCGGTGACTGAGCGAGTAAGCCATGGATCACAGCAAGCGCAGAATACACAGGTATTGACTGCCACTCAGTGGCAGCAGGTGGAAGCCATGACTAAATACTATCACTATGCAGACACACAAATCAACGCTTCAAACAATATGAAAAAATATGTTAATACTCCAGATCAGAAGGAAAATGGTAGGCACCCAGAAATCAATGCTGAAGGCACAGAAATTTATAATCTAAATGACAGAGAATTCAAAATAGCTATTATAAAAAAAATCAACGAGTTACAAGAAAATACACTTGGTTAATGAAATCAGGAACTTCTTAATAAAAGGGATTGAAACTATAAAGAAAAACCAATTAGGAATGTTGGAGATGAAAAACACAATGGGTGAGATAAATTCTGGACTCCCTGGACAACAGAACTGATATTATGGAGGAGAGACTCAGCAGTCTAGAGGATAGAAATATAGAAATGCTTCAGGTGGAATAGGAGAGAAAACTACAACTAAAAAGAAATCAAGAAATTCTCTAAGAAATATCTAACTCAAATAGGAAATGCAACATAAGGATTATAGGTATTCAAGACGGAGAAGAGAAGGAGAATGGAGCAGAAAGCTTGTTCAAAGAAGTAATAGCTGAGAACTTCCTAAACCTGGGGAAGGCGCTGGAAATACGAGTGAAAGAAGCTAACAGATCTCCAAACTCTATCAATGTAAAAAATCCTTCTCCATGGGGCCAGCCTGGTGGTGCAGTGGTTAAGTGTGCTCGTTCTGCTTCGGTGGCCCAATGTTTGCCACTTTGGATCCCGGGTGCAGACATGGCACCGCTTGGCAAAAGCCATGCTGTGGTAGGCATCCCATGTATAAAGTAGAGGAAGATGGGCATGGGTGTTAGCTCAGGGCCAGTCTTGCTCAGCAAACAGAGGAGGATTGACAGTAGTTAGCTCAGGGCTAATCTTACTCAGGAAAAAAAAAAAGGAAAAAAGGCTTTCTCCAAGGCCTATAGTAGTAAAGCTGGCAAAAAGTAAATGAGCAATAAAACATATTAAGGGCAGCAAGGCAGAAGAATATAACTTACAAAAGAATGCCTATCAGGCGTTCAGTGGATTTCTCAGCAGAAACCTTACAGGCTAGGAGAGAATGGAATGATATATTCAAAATGCTGAAAGACGGAAACTTTCAGCCAAGAAAACTCTCTATATCCAATGAAAATATCGTTCAGATATGATGGAGAAGTAAAAACTTACCCCAATAAACAAAAGCTAAGGGAGTTCATCGCGATAAGACCCCCCCCCCCCCCCAAGAAATGCTCAGGAAGGCCCTCATACCTGAAAAAAGAAGAGAAAGGGATTACAAAACCTTGATCAAGGAGATAAATAGACAAAATCAGAAAATTGCAGCTCTCTATCAGAACAGATTAGCAAACAATTATAACATTAAAGAGAAGGGGAAGGAAAACATCAAAAATAAATAAAATCTCATCATTTTAACCACAAACTCACAACACAAAGTGGATTAAGTTGTGACAATAATAAGTTAGAAGTGAAAGAGAAAAGAGATGAAATTGACTTAGTCTAAGAAAATAAGAAGCTATCAGAAAATGGACTATCGCATCTATGAGATTTTTTTTGAACTTTTTCTTCAGATTATGATAGTTTACACCCTTGTGAAATGTCAGTTGTACATTATTGTTTGTCAGTCGTGTCGTATGTGCACAACTTCACCCTTTGTGCCCACCCCACACTCCCCCTTTCCCCTGGTAATTACTAATCTGTTCTCTTTGTCCATACGTTTAAATTCCTCATATGAGTGGAGTCATACAGAGATTGTTCTTCTCCAGCTGGCTTATTTCACTTAACCTAATTACCTCAAGGTCCATCCATGTTGTTGCGAATGGGACGATTTTATTCTTTTTTACGGCTGAGTAGTGTTCCATTGTGTGTGTATATATTCTGTATCTTCTTTATCCAGTTGTCAGTTGATGGGCACTTAGGATGCTTCCACATGTTGGCTATTGTAAATAATACTGCAGCAAACATAAGGGTGCATCGGACTTTTGAAATTGCTGATTTCAAGTTCTTTGCATAGATACCCAATAGTAGGATGGCCAGGTCATATGTTATTTCGATTTTTAGTTTTTTGAGAAATCTCCATACTCTTTTCCGTAGTGGCTTCACCAGTTTGCATTCCCACCAGCAGTGTGTGAGGGGTCCTTTTTCTCCACAACCTCTCCAACCTTTGTTACTTTTTGTTTTGGTTATTTTTGCCATTCTAATGGGTGTAAGGTGATATCTTAGTGTAGTTTTGATTTACATTTCCCTGATGATCAGCGATGATGAGCATCTTTTGATGTGCCTATTGGCCGTCTGTATATCTTCTTTGGAGAAATGTCTGTTCGTGTGCCCTGCCCATTTTTTGATCGGGTGGTTTGATTTTTTGTTGTTGAGTTGTGTGAGTTCTTTATATATTATGGAGATTAACCCTTTGTCGGATATGTGATTTGCAAATAGTTTTTCCCAATTAGTGGGTTGTTTTTTTGTTTCAATCCTGTTTTCCCTTGCCTTGAAGAAGCTCGTTAGTCTGATGAAATCCCATTTGTTTATTCTTTCTGTTGTTTCCCTTGTCTGAGAAAATAAGGTGTCTGAAAAGCTCCTTTTAATACTGATGTCAGAGTGTACTGCTTATATTTTCTTCTAGAAGCCTTATGGTTTCAGGTCTTACCTTTAGGTCTTTGATCAATTTAAAGTTTATTTTTGTGAATGGTGAAAAAGAATGGTCAATTTTCATTCTTTTACATGTGGCTGTCCAGTTTTCCCAGCAACATTTGTTGAGGAGAGTTTCTTTTCTCCATTATATGCCCTCAGCACCTTTGTTGAAGATTACCTGTCCCTAGACGTGTGGTTTTATTTCTGGGCTTTCGATTCTGTTCCATTGATCTGTGCACCTGTTTTTGTACCAGTATCATGCTGTTTTGATTACTGTAGTTTCTTTGTAGTATGTTTTGAAGTCAGGGATTGTGATGCCTCCAGCTTTGTTCTTTTTCTCAGGATTGCTTCAGCTATTCCGGGTCTTTTGTTGACCCATATGAATTTTAGGATTCTTTGTTCTATTTCTGTAAAGAATGGCATTGGGATTCTGATTGGGGTTGCATTGAATCGGTAGATTGCTTTAGGTAGTATGGTCATTTTAAGTATGTTTATTCTTCACAATCCATGTGCATGGAATGTCTTTCCATCTCTTTATGTCGTCATCAGTTTCTTTCAGGAAAGTCTTGTAGTTTTCATTGTATAGGTCTTTCAGTTTAGTTAAATTTACCCCAAGGTATCTTATTCTTTTTGTTGTGATTGTGAATGGTATTGTGTTCTTGAGTTCTTTTTCTGTTAGTTCGTTATTAGAGTATAGAAATGCTACTGATTTATGTAATTGGATTTTATACCCTGCAACTTTGCTGCAGGTGGTTGATTATTTCTAATAATTTTCCAATGGATTCTTTGGGGTTTTCTATATATAAGATCATGTCGTCTGTGAACATCGAGAGTTTCACGTCTTCCTTCCCTATTTGGATTCGTTTTACTCCTTTTTCTTGCCTACTTGCTCTGGCCAAAACCTCCAGTACTATGTTGAATAAGAGTGTTGATACTGGGCATCCTTGTCTCATTCCTGTTCTCAGGGGGATGGCGCTCAGTTTTTGCCCATTGAGTATGATGTTGGCTGTGCATTTGTCATATATGGCCATTATTATGTTGAGGTAATTTTCTTCTATCCACGTTTTGTTAAGAGTTTTTTTCACAAATGGCCGTTGGATCTTGTCAAAGGCTTTCTCTGCATCTATTGAGATGATCATGTGGTTTTTTTTCCTCAGTTTGTTGTTATGGAGTATCACGTTGATTGATTTGCGGATGTTGAACCACCCCTGTGTCTCTGCTATGAATCCCACTTGATCGTGATGTATGATCCTTTTGATGTATTGCTGACGTCAGGTTGCCAAACTTTTGTTAGGAATTTTTGCATGTATGTTCATTAACGATATTGGCCTGTAGTTCTCCTTTTTTTGCGCTGTCCTTGTCAGGCTTTGGTATCAGTGTGATGTTGGCCTTTTAGAATGTGTTAGGAAGTGTTCCATCCTCCTTAAATTTTGGAATAGCTTGAAAAGTATGGGTGTTAAATCCTCTCTGAAAGTTTGGTACGATTCCTCAGGAAAGCCATCTGGTCCTCGGGTTTTGTTCTTTGGGATGCTTTTGATTGCCATTTCAATCTCGTTCCTTGTGATGGTCTGTTCAGATTGTCTGTTTCTTCTTGACTCAGCGTTGGGAGGGTGTAATAATTTAAGAATTTATCCATTTCCTCTAGGTTATCCTTTTTGTTGGTATATAGTTTTTTGTAGTATTCTCTTATAATCTGTTGTATTTCTGTGGAGTCTGTTATTTCTCCTCTTTCATTTATGATTTTGTTTATTTGAGCTTTCTCTCTTTTTTTCTTTGCAAGTCTGCTTAGGGGTTTGTCACTTTTATTTATCTTCTCAAAGAAACAGCTCTTTGTTTCATTGATCCTTTCGACTGTCTTTTTTGTTTAAGTAGCATTTATTTCTGCTCTCATTTTTATTATTTGTCTCTTGCTGACTTTGGGCTTTGTTTGTTCTTCTTTTTCTAATTCACTTAGGTGTAATTTGAGATTGCTTAGTTCACATTTTTCTTGTTTGTTAAGGTGTGCCTGTATTGCGATGAATTTCCCACTTAATACGACTATTGCTGCATCCCATATGAGTTGGTATGTCATGTTATCTTTTTCATTTGTCTCCAGATATTTTTTCATTTTTTCTTTAATTTCTTCAATGATCCATTGCTTGTTCAATAGCATACTGTTTAGTTTTCACATCTTTGTCCCTTTCTCAGCTTTTTTCTTGTAATTAATTTCTAGGCTTATAACATTATGAACGGAGAGGTGCTTCTTATTATTTCAACTTTTTAATATTTATAGAGGCTTGTCTTGTTTCCCAACACATGGTCCATCCTTGAGATTGTTCCTTGCACACTTGAGAAGAATGTGTATTCTGCTGTTTTTGGATGGAGTGTTCTAATTATGTGTGTTAGGTCCAACTGTTTTAGCTTTTCATTTAATTCCACTGTTTCCTTGTTGATTTTCTGTCTGGATGATCTGTCCAATGATATGAGTGGGGTGTTTTGTGTTATTTTTAATATCTTCATTTAGGTTTATTAATAGTTGCTCCTATGTTTGGTGCATAGATATTCATAAGCATTATTTCTTTCTGATGGAGTTTCCCTTTGATCATTACATATTGATCCTCTTTGCCTCTCTTTACCTGCCTTATCTTGAAGTCTACTCTGTCTGATATAAGTTTTGCGACACCTGCTTTCTTTTGTTTGCCATTAACTTGGAGTATTGTCTTCCACTCCTTCACTCTGAGCCTGTGTTTGTCCTTGGGATTGATATGTGTTTCCTGGAGGCAACATATTGTTGGATCTTGTTCTTTAATTCATCTTGCCACTCTGTGTCTTTTTATTGGCGAGTTCACTTTGTTTACATTCAGGGTGATTATTGATGTATGGGGGTTTAATGCTGTCATTATATCACTCATTTTCCGGTTTTCCTGCATTTCCTTTGTTTCTCGTCCTATGTGTTTTGGTGTACCCATTGAATTATGGAGTTTTCTTTCTTTGTTTCTTGGTGTTTTCCTTATTTATCTTTTGTGTCTCTGTTGTGCTTTTTGGTTTAGTGGCTACCCTGAAGTTTGTATTCAGAATCTCGTGCATAACATAGTCCATTTTCTGATGGCCTCTTATTTCCTTAGTCTGAACTGACTCAGTCCCTTTCCTCTTCCCCTCCTCAATTATTATTCTCATACCTCATTCCAACTTGTGTTGTGAGTTTGTGGTTAAAGTGACAAGATTGTCTCTGCTTTTGATGTTTTCTTTCCCTTTATCCTAATACTATAGTTGAATATTTGCTATCCTATCCTGCTTCTATGTTTTTGTCTCCTTAGACTGTGTTTTGTGACCCCTTTCTCCCCTTCTTTCTTTTTTCAGATATGAGGGCCTTCTTGAGGATTTCTTGTAGGGGGCATCTCGTGTCTATGAAGTCCATTAGGTTTTATTTGGGAAAGATTTAATTTCTCCCTCATGTGTTAAGGATATTTTTGCTAGATAGAGTATTCTTGGCTGAAGATATTCTTGGCTGAAGAGTTTTATCTTTTAAAGTTTTGAATATGTCATTCTATTCTCTCCTAGCTTGTAAGATTTCTGCAGAGAAATCTGTTGAAAGTCTGATAGGCGTTCTTTTGTAGGTTATTTTCTTCTGTCTTACTGTCCTGGTATTCTTTCTTTGTCATTCATTTTTGCCAATTTTACTACTATATGCCTTGCAGTAGATCTTTTTACATTGACAAATCTAGGTGATGTGATAGCTTCCTCCACACACATTTCACTCTCATTCCCTTGATTTGGGAAATTCTCTTCTATTATTTCTTGGAGCACACTTTCTGCTCCATTCTTCTGTTCACCTTCCTGAATACCTATGATTCTTGTGTTCCATTTCCTAATTGAGTCATGATATTTCTCGTAGACTTTCTTCATTTCTTTTTAGTCGCAGTTCTCTCTCCTCCTCTGTCTGGAGCAATTCAACATGTATATCTTTGATTATGCTGATTCGCTCCTCTAGAGTGTCCACATGAGAATTCAGGGTATCCATATTTTATTTTGTCTCTTCCATTGTGTCTTTCATCTCTAGTATTTCTGATTGACTCTTCTTTATAGTTCCAGTCTCTTTTGTGAAGTAGATCTTGAACTTATTGAATTGTTTCTCTATATTCTCTTTTACCTCATTGAGTTTTTTGCCAATGGCTATTTTGAATTCATTGTCATTTAATTTACTTATTTATGAGTCCTTCGGACTGAATTTTGGGTATTTATTGGCTCTCTGTTTTGGAGATTTGAGGAACTGTCTGATCTGGAAGAACGAGGTTTTCCCATTGTGATAGTATTAGGTTGCAGTTACAGCCTATTGCCATGGGATAAAAGTCAAGAGCCACGTATTCTGAGCCCTGCACGTTCAGCCAAGATGGTGCAGTGTGGCTCGGATGTGTTGGGGGATGCTTTCTCCTGCCTACAGTCCCTGGTTTCCCGATTAGCTCTTGCTGTCTAGTTTCCTGGGGTCTTGGCTTGTTGAAGTCACCCCATGGGAAAGCTTTCGCCCCATTTGAGGGCTTCCCTCTAGGCTGCAAGGACACTAGGAAGTCTTGGCTGATCCCACGGACATGTGACCTCTTCCCCACTCCTTCCTTGACAGAGCCTCCCACGCCAGTGATCCCAGCCTTTAGGGGAGGGAGTCAAGTTCTCTCTTACCCCTACCAGCTCCTCCGTGGGGGGCTCCAGGCTTTCTGCCCTCCGTTGTTTGGTTTCCATGACTCTCTGAGGATTCATGTGCTATTACAATATTTTCTATTGGAATACGGTTGCTCCTTTTTGTTGTATGTTGGAGGGGAGAGAGTCTTGGGCAAGCTCACTCCGCCATCATGGTTACGTCACTGGTCCTATGAGATTTTTTTTATACAAACCTCGTGTAACCACTAGACAAATAATGAGAACAGAGACACAAATGATAAAGAGAAAAATAAGAAAACTTTCAGAGAGAAGTACCAAGCTGAATTGGTAGTCGGAAATGCACTGGACAGCAAAGAAGGGAAAAGGGCAGAAGAACTGGAAAACAAGTCATAAAATGGCAGCATTAAGCCCTCATATATCAGTAATCACTATAAATTTAAATAGATTGAAAATGGAGTGACCTCAGAGGAGCTTAGCAATTGATGACTCTGCGTTTACTTTGCCATTGTCTCCCTTTTTAAAAATTTTTATTTTATTTTATTATTATTATTTTCCTGAGGAAGATTCACCCTGAGCCAACATCCGTTGCCAACCCTCCTCTTTTTGTAAGTGAACTGCCACCACAGCAGGGCCACTGGTGAGTGGTGTAGGTCCATGCCTGGGAACTCAACCTGGGCCGCCAAAGTAGAGCATGCTGAACTTAACCTCTCGGTACCAGGGCTGGCCCTCACTCTCCCTTTCTTCTCCAATCTCTAACATCACAGTTAGCTGATACCTAGTTCAGAAAGTAGTTAGAAAGGCACTTCCCGTAACTACCACAGCTACTCACCTAACCACATCTGTGCCTATGTACTTTCCCTTCTCTACTGTTATTATTACATTCGTATTATTAGTGGTATACAAATATTGCTCTTAAAGTTCTTGGCTAGTTTGCTAATTGTTTTAGTGGCATCTCAGGGTTTTATAGATGGAATCCCAAGACAGTTAGAGAAATGGGAGTGGATATAGCTACGTTTTCCCTACTCCTAATCTGATCATCTCTACATTTATCTCTTTTTTATATTTTGATGTTCTGTTAAATGTTTCATTTGAATAAAAGGATCTGCTTCTATACTTAAAGTTTTGACAATACTTTCCATGATTGGAATCTTCCTTGAATACTCTACTCACGTCCCAATCTCTCTTTTCCTTTGACTAACCTTCTGTAGCACTTGCTGTCTACATTGCATACATTTTTTTTTTTTCTAATAAAGATTCACCCTGAGTGAACATCTGTTGCCAATCTTCCTTTTTTTCCCCCTCCCCACAGCCCCAGTACGTAGTGGTATATTCTAGTTATAAGTCCTTCTAGTTCTTCTATGTGAGCTGCCACCACAGCATGGCTACTGACAGTTGAGTAGTGTGGTTCTGTGCCCTGGAACTGAACCCAGACCACCAAAGCACAGCGTGCCGAACTTTAACCACTAGGCCATCAGGGCTGGCTCTATATTGCATATGTTTTGTTATTCTGTAACTCAGTATTTTCTAATTTTCTCAATTTTTTCATGTTTATTCATCTTTTTGTCTTTCCACAGCTTGTAAATCCTTTGACATTAACGTACATACTTATGCCCCTTGGATATCTCCCATAGTTCCTAACATGTTAGAGCCATGTAGTAGGGAATATTGATTTGTGATCCAGATTAATGCCATCTAATGTGAGACTTATTGGAATTGTTGTCCATAGTCTTTTGACTGGGTATATGTAGTAGGAGAGGTGTACATGGATCATGTTTCATGTATATGAAAAGTTTCACATAAAGTGAGTATATATATTTTCCTGGAGAGAAAATAGCTTTTATCATGTACCAGAATAATGAAATATCAAAGCTTTAGGTCATCTCTCTCTGTGCCTTTATTTGGCAGATACAGAAACTATCACCAAGCAACTTGCCTAGAATCATTCCTACAACCCAATATAGTTTCCTGATTCTTTAAATTATAAGCTAATAGTCTTTATGATATCAAAAGCTTTAAAAATTTATTTGAATATACATTTGTATGGTTTCTAGAGATCAACACTTAATATAGGAAATATGTGTTGCTTTTATAAACAATAATTTATGTATTTTTATTTTTACTCATGTTTAGTTTAATGTTTAAGTATGGACAGCCTATGTATTTTAAACTCTTGTAGTTGTACAATTGTGGAAGAAATTTCTTCAGTATGGAAATGTAGCAAAGTTGTTTTTCGTACAGTATTTTAAGTCATTTATTCAACATAATTGTATAATTCAAAAAAAATCCCACTAATTGTGATTTAATGCATTTCTAATCAGAAAATATAACATTGTGACAAGTGACAGATACTAACTTACTTTTTTCTACTGTGATTTCCTTATAGGTTTGATGAACTTGTGAAAAAATTCAAAGTTGAATATCATGCTGGTGGCTCTACCCAGAATTCAATTAAAGTGGCCCAGGTTGGTTAATTATTTTAAAAGTTACAAAGAAATGGATTATAAAATGATTCTAGGCCTTTTGGTCATTGTTCATAAATTTTCCAGGGTGTATTTTGTTGCTATAGAATAGTTTTGTTGGTTTTGAATTGGGATTTTAGCAGTTATTGCCCATCTAATCCACAAAAATTATTTTATTTTAATTGGTATTCCTTTGCTTGTTAGTAAGCTTGAATATCTTTTAATGTTTATTGTTCATTTTCACTTTTTCTTTCTTAATTAGTTGTTGATTCCTTTTTTATTATTTTAGAATTTTTTGTGTTTACTGGTTTGTGGAAATTCCTGATATTTTTATGGTTAGTATTCCTTTTTATTCTATAAATTGAAAGCCATTTATTGTTTATTTGTTATTTATACTTTAACTCTGCTTATAGTGTCTTTTACTTTGCCAAAGTTCTCAGTTTTTTTAATGTAATTAGACTTTATGGCTTCTGCATTTCATATGGTGCTTCGAAAGGACATTCTTAGAACAAGATACTGTAAGTGTTCATGTGTATATGTATAGATACTTATATATCTATATCTGTGCATATCTTTTATATATACTTATACATACATATATATATATATATATATATATATATATAATATATATAAAAAGTACAAATTTATATAGCTGTATCTATACTCATATCTTTATCTTCCAATGGGTAATTGGATAATCTCATTTTGACATTATTCTCTCAAAGTCACCAGCCTAACCTAATCTTGAGTGAGACTGGTTAGTATTCTTTTTAAACTTTCAATTATGAAGGAGATGAAAAAGCTTTACCTGCCACAGGTTCTTACCCTTTGTGATTTGAAAAGTAGCTGAAAATCTCACGTACTGCAATCATTGGTCAACTCTGATGGACTCTGGTCATTTTGATTTTTCATGGATTTGCTTTTCCTTTGAATTTTAATTATCTCAAGGACTGGAGAAGTAGAATATTGAGAAAGGTTGAACAATTTCTGGTTTTTTGGACTAACACTTAGTTGATTTAGTGTGCAGTGTAATTATCTTACCTACTTCCAAAGCTCAAATTTAATCATAGTATTAAAATACTTTAAGTTGTAAAAATTAATCTTGAAAGTGATCATTTGTGTGGAGTGGCCTAATGAGAAGATCTTTGTATTTGTCAATTGAATTTGTATTGTTCTTGTTAAAACAGCCTGCTGGTCACTTTGTAAGCTCAAGTTATTAGAAAAAGTTACAGTTTACTTTTGTCCTTAGAATATTGTATTAGTCTCCTTGGGCTGCTACAACAAAATATCACAGACTGCTTGGCTTAAACAAGAGAAATTTATTTTGTCACAGTTCTGGAGGGCAGAAGTCCAAGATCAAGGTGCCATCAGGACTAGCTTCTAGTGAGGGTTCTTTCCTGGCTTGTAGATCGCTGCCTTCTCACTGTCTTCACATGGCCTTTCTTCTGTGCCCGCAAAGAGAGAGATCTCTGGTGTTTCTTCCATCTTCTTATAAGGACACCAGTCCTGTCAGTTGAGAGGTTCCACCCTTAGGACCTCATTTAATTTTAATTGTCTCCTTAAAGGCTTTATCTCCAGTTAACGTTGTGGTTTGGGTCTTCAATATATGCATTTTCAGGTGGGAACAATTCTGTCCATGACAGATCTCTTTTTTAAAGCCTCAGTCTGTCAAAGCACATTCTACTCCCCCTTCACTCTTCTCTCCCTCTAGAGCCAGGAAGCCATTAGCTGTCCACTTAACAAATTTCTTCTTTCTTGAGGATCTTTTTCAATTCCTACTTTCCCAAGATTTATTACTTATATAATTAATATCAAGCTCTTGATTGGATTTCTACCTGATGTTGGTCTCACTAATAAAACCATCATTGCCTGTTATTATTTTCAGTTTTGACAATATTTCATGTTCATTGTAACAATGTATTCTAGTAATGGTGTATTTGTTCCTATCTTTACCGAGGATGTAAATGGAATTTAAAGTTTTGGGTGGCTCATCCGTTATTTTTACTTTCTTATTAATGGTATATTTGGGGTTGAAATCCTATCCTGATAGTAAGACTAGCAATCCTTCTTTTATTTATTTATTTATTTTTTAAAAAGATTTTATTTTTTTCCTTTTTTCTCCCCAAAGCCCCCCAGTACATAGTTGCATATTCTTCCCTATGGGTCCTTCTAGTTGTGGCATGTGGGACGCTGCCCCAACGTGGTTTGATGAGCGGTGTCATGTCCGCGCCCAGGATTCGAACCAACGAAACCCTGAGCCGCCTGCAGCAGAGCACGTGAACTTAACCACTCGGCCACGGGGCCAGCCCCCTCAATCCTTCTTTTAGACCATATGCAAAGCAATTCAGTTTAGTTCAGCCAACATGTATTGATATTAGAGAAATCTCTGTGCTATATATGATAGATAACATCAATAAACAGGAAATTTCCCTTGTTTATAAAATTCTAGCTTACATTGCAAAACTTACCATTTTTTTTCCTTTTCAACCATTAAGTATCCTAACTTTTCTTCTTCTGTTCTTCCTCCCTTTCTTCATCATCATTTATTAAATTCCTACCATGTGCCAGGTAGTCTGTTAGATGGTGTTGATGCAACAGTTAATAATGGACTTGATCCTACTCTTGAAGCTTTCATTATAATGAAAATATATTTGGGCATCAGGGTGGTGGCGTGGAGCAATAGAAGAATAAACTATTAAGTATAATATGATGTTATAGGAACAATTCTCTCCACCCCGAAAAGACAGACAAACAAACAAATTTAGAAGAACCAGAATAAAAATATGTCAGTACTCATGTATATGATTTCTCCAGTTTTTGGAAACTTGAATCCAAAACTCTATATATCTGCCCAAATACACCTCCAGTGTTATGTTCAATTTCTGGTTGAATCACGACTGTTCTCATTTTCTCAGTAGGATTTTTATCTCATGTCCTAGATTTTAAATTTGAGCTAGGAAAACTGAAAGAGACACTCACGAATAGCAGTTTTTCTTTATCCAACTTGAACCCCCTTTTCCCAACATCAGATTGGTTTATCAGTCTGTTTTCTAAGATTTTTCTCAAACTGTTGGTCAGGGCTCTCACAAGTTGTCACAAGGAGGCAAGGGTATTTCTAGATTTGTTTTAAATTTGTTGTATTTAAAAGAAGAACAATTTTGCTTTCTATTTTGTATATTAGCTTTAATGTAAAATTTAACTTTTTAAAAATTTATGCTGCCTACCTCACATTCATTGGGATGGCTGTTACCACATAAACATAAAATAACAAGTGTTATTAAGGATATAGAGAAATTGGAACCCTGTACACTGGATAGTTTACAGTATGGTAGTTCCTCAAGAAGTTACAAATAGAATTACCATCTGACCCAGCAATTCCAGTTCTGAGAATGCTACAGACTGAATGTTTGTGCCCACCCCCACCCCGATTCATATGTTGAAGCCCTTAACCCTGCAATGTGATGGTATTTGGAGATGGGGCCTTTGAGATGTTATTAGGGTTAGATGAGGTCATGAGGAGTCCCGTCATGAGGGATTAATGCCCTTATAAGAAGAGACATCAGAGAGCTTGCTCTCCCCTCCCCCTACCACCACATGAGGACACAGTGAGAAGTTGGCCATCTACAAGCCAGGAAGAGAGTCCTTTCCAGGAACCAAATTGACTGCACATTGATCTTAGATTTCCCAGCCTCCAGAACTGTGAGAAATAAATTTATATTGTTTAGGCACTCCTGTTTTTGGTATTTTGTTACGGCAACTTGCGTAGACTAAGACAGATTACATACCCAAAGGAATTGAAATCAAGGTCTTGAAGAGATATTTGTACACTCATGTTCATAGCAGAATTACTCACAATAGCCAAAAGGTGGAAGCAACCCCAGTGTACTTCAATGGATGAATAGATAAACAAAATGTGGTATATGCATACAATGGTATATTATTCAGCCTTAAAAAAAAAGGGAGATTCTCACACATACTACAATGTGAATGACTCTTGAGAGCATTATGCCAAGTGAAATAACCCAGTAATGAAAGAACTAATACTGATGATCCCACTTATGTGAGAGACCTAGAGTAGTCAAATTTCTTAGAGATAGAAAATAGAATGGTGGTTGCCAGGGATTGGGGGAAGGAAAAATGGGGAGTTACTGCATAATAGGTATAGAATTTCAGTTTTACATGATGAAAGGAGTTCTAGAGATGGATAGTGGTAAGGGTAGTACAACAATGTGAATGTCACTTAATGTCACTTAAAAATGGTTAAGGTAAATTTTGTGAATGTCTATTTTAACACAATTTAAAAAATAACAAGTCAGGAGCATGGATTTGCTCTTGGGACCATGAGAGTCCATTAGAAATGAGTTTGCGTTTAAGATTTGTCACTTGACTGGCTGGCTATGAAGCCATGAGCAATTTATTCAACTTTTATAGACCTTTCATCTGTAAATGTGGAGGTTAAAGCTTATCTCAGATGGAAGTTGTAAGGATTAATAAGATAACAAATGGTTAAAAAAATTATACTACTTTTTAAAAGAAAATTTGGAAACCACTAGGGTTGAAGGCTTTCCCCCCCATTTTTCTGAATTTTCTTCATCTTAAGAAGGCCTAAGTGTACCCATTCGTGCACAGCACAACTAGATTTGTGGCTCTCGTCCACTTAAAAATATGTTTTTCAATCTAGCCCTCAATTGAACATCTTGCTTGACTTTTTACTTCCCCTAATACTTTGAGAGTACTTTTCCTTTGCATCTGATTGATGATCCAACTACATAATTGCCAAATTATAATTTATGACTAGGATAACCACATAGTTTTGGGAAACATTCTTTTAGAAGTACTTCCCTTTAGAAGGAGAATTGCTCAGATTTTCTTTGGCAATCATTAATAGGAATAACTGATTCTTTTTGGTACATAAAGCAGATATTTATTGAGCATCAGCTGTATGCTAGTTATTGTACTAGGTAGTAACTGCTAACTCAAACTGTCTCGTCTAAATTTTAAGTAAAATATCAAAAAAATATTACAGCCTTAGAGTGAATAATCATGGTTTAGTCTTGGCTGTATCTAATGTGATGAATGAATGTGGACATTGAGATTGAGCTTAAAGCTGTCTAAAAAGTCTAGGCAAATCCAGTAGAAAGGAGTTGCACAGGAACAGCCCACCAGGGAAGGTGCTGAGTTTTGTTTTGTGTTAGTGTGTTTGATTGCTTGGTTTTGGGCTGTCGTCTTCTTTTCTTACCCATTTGAGTTCTCCTTTACCCTAGAAAACAACTGGAGTACCACTTTCCATTTTCTCTATCACTGTAGATTATTGAAGAAGCAAATATTGGGCAGCAAATATCAGTCCAGTAGAGCTACACTAACTGAATGTCTACTAGATACTTGAACTGTAGATCTAAAATATGATAAGATCTACGGTAAAATTAGAACTCAGTCATCCAACTGTTCACAGATCATTTACTATGTTTTTATTGGTATTTAGCATATGTAATATGTCTTTTCTGTATCTGTATGTGTTCTATGTAATATTTATACTGAAAATATTCAATTATTCTGTAAAGACAAGAAAAACAAACAGGATGGATGAAATTCATAGAAAGTAAACTGATAGCTTATATGATTGAGGCAAAACTCATAGGATATTTTAAATATAGATAGTAAATAGACAGGTAGCTTGGGAAACAGGCAAACTCGAGTTAAATATAAGTTGCAAGTAAGTTTGTAACCTGTAAGACTGCTGAAGATAGAATAGAGAAAAACTATGTTGTAACAAACATGAGTATTACTTATAGGTAGGAAGGGGTGGAAAGAACATATCATGACCGTGTACCACTGAGCTGACAGTTATATCACCCCCAAGTTGATCACTCATTAGTGACACTTAGTATGTTCTCATTCTGGTCCCATATACTCTCTACTCCAGAAAGTCAAATAAAACCTTGACTATTCAGCAGTCTCTTTCTCAAGCTTTAGCCTCCTTGCCCTTGAGTCTCTCCCAGAGTGCAAGTGAGTATGTAGCAAGGCTAATGAGGTGAAGAGAGACAGGATGTTTGAACGTTCAGCTAGGGTGGTCCTTATACTTGATTGCATCCTAAGGTAGTGCACCTTGAGTACTAACTTACCTCAGTTCTTTCCCTTGTTTCTTGCTCTTTTGTTTTTTTTTTTTTTTTGAGGAAGATTAGCCCTGAGCTAACATCTGCTGCCAATCCTCCTCTTTTTGCTGAGGTCTGTAGGTCCTTTCTGT
Source organism: Equus przewalskii (assembly GCF_037783145.1). Taxonomy (NCBI): domain Eukaryota; kingdom Metazoa; phylum Chordata; class Mammalia; order Perissodactyla; family Equidae; genus Equus; species Equus przewalskii. Next base: position 62,048,740 of record NC_091831.1, read on the forward strand.
TCTGTGCCTTCCAAGATACTTTGCTTGTTTATATACTAGGAGGCTACCAGTGCTTCAAGGTAATTTCCCCACACGACACCAGGTTTAGGTGGATTTCTCCTTGTTCGGTAGTTAATAACGATAACTTACATGGTAGCTATGGAAAAATATGCAGAAAATTGAAAGAGAACATTATTTGCAAAAGTCACCACCTCTGTGAAAGAACTGAGAGTCCGTCAGGAGAGTAAAGGTTAACACTTTACAATGTAGAGCTCATTCTGTCAGATCTTAGCAACAACTGTACTTTGATATATCAGTTGAACTAGCAAATCACGTCAACAAAAAAAGTTCCTATTAACTTTTAGATACTTTGATTTGTTTAATCATGTTCTTGAAGATTTAATGAAACCACAGGCAATGTAAAACAAAATATTGTTGATATCACGTCCAAATACAGTTCTAGACTTTTCTTATCTGCATATTTGCCAGACAGTGCAAATTTAAATTTTGTCAAATTCCCTTCAGTGTAAACTTCTTATTAATGAGAATAAAAACATCTTATCTGCTAAATATCCTGTACACCTTGTATACAACACTGCTAAAAAGAGATGTGATTTGTTTTCCTGTGATACTGATGCTTTCATAGTGAATGTTTTTGGTCACTTTTCAGTTTTCTCAGTATGTACAGATGCCACACGTTGTAATTTTTGACTTTAAAGAAATGGAAGGAGATAGCTTCCCAGGACATGTGCCTAAAAAATGACTGTAATTGTTGCTGGACTTAGAAAAGATGTCCTGCAGTAAAATATTTTTAAAATGTGAGACAAGAATGTTTTTGTCTAATTTGGCAATATATTGAGGATGAGAATGAGAAAAAGGTTACAGTAGAGCAGAAATTTACATGCCATTTCTCCAAAAGTGTTTGATGATATTTGAAGAGGCTGTAAGGAGACTGGAAAAAGCTGATACAACAAACACATGACTCATTTTTGTGTAATATGACTGTTTCATAATTAAGGGGGGAGAAAAGTCACCACAAAAGGGCAGCCAAGTTAAATAATACTTTCTCAGTTTCTTTACTAAAACTGTAACTTATTTGGAATCCAACTTTGATAGCACAAATTGAAATTATCATTGTGCTTCTGAGTGTTTTGAAATGATGTTCATTTTAGACCTGGATGGCATATATAATGAATCTATAAATGCAAAGTATGTGATTGATAAACAATTGGAATACCAAAACAACCATTTAGATGTAAAGTAGATGGATATTTTGTAAAGCTAGAAGCTAACTCATATATCCAAATACCTGCTATTGCTAGTAAGTAAAATCCTAAGTATTTCACGCTCAAATGCTTTTGTTAAGAGCGTATTTAGCTGACGGCGTCACACTAGAATCACACCAAGAATGTGGACTTGATAAGAGCAGAGCTGTAAGTGAAAGTGAAATTTATATTTAACGATATTCAGTTTAACCACACCTAAAAGAAGGATGTCCTAATGGTTCTAGTTAATTGGAAGAAGTATTATTGGAAAGGGAACAGAGTAAAAATATTCTGTTATTTCATGGAACAAAAAGAAACATGTCAGTGTTATTTTTTCTAAATATTGGTAATATCTGTTTAAGCTAAGTATACTTACTCTTATTAAAAATTTTACATTTACATATGTTAAGAATACACATTATGGCCTATAAAATGTAAATATCTAATAAAGAGTTAAGAAAAGTTGAAATAAGTTGCTATGTTTATTTTAACAAAAGAAGCATTATAACGATTGTTATATTTTTCTCACACATACTATTTGTTTAATTAGTCCTGCTTTTAATTATTACTAATTGCCACCATTAGTAATTTGTTTCTGTTGTTTTGTTTAAATAACAGCACTTATGTGACAGAAAAGTAAATAATACAGAATAATATTTAATTTCAAATAAATACTATATTGGTTTCCTAAGACTGCTGTAACAATACCGTAGACTGGATGGCTTAAATAAAAGAAATATATTTTCTCACAATTCTGGAGGCCAGAAGCCCAAAATCAAGATGTTGGCTAGTTTTGGTTTCTTCTGAGTCCTTTCTCTTCTTGTTACCTCTTTGTGTAGTTATTCCTCTGTGCACACTTCTGTTGTCTCTCTGTGTGTTCCTATTTATTTTTCTAAGAACACCAGTCAGATTGGGCTAGGGCCCACCATAAGGGCCTCATGTTAACTTAATTACCACTTTAAAGGCCCTATCTCGAAATACACTTGCATTCTGAAATTCTAGGGATTAGAGCCTCAACATATGAATTTGGGGAGGACACAATTCAGTTCATGACAAGTACTCATTTGTATGTATTTTTTATTTTTGGTACTGTACCATTTTGATTCCCTTCTTCTCTCCTTTTCTGTATGTGTTTTAGTTATTTTTTTAGTGGTTACTTTGGGGATTACAGTTAACATTCTAAACCTATAACAACCTAGTTTGAATTGTACCAGCTTAGTTTCAGTAGCATACAAACACTCTGCTCCTTTACATCTTCGTCTTCCCTCCTTATGTTGTTATTGTCACTGATTACATCTTTAGAGATTGTGTGCCCATTAATATAGCTTTATAATTATTGTTTTGTTCATTTGCCTTTTAAGTCCTATAGGAATAAAAGAGAAGTTGCAACCAAAAGTGTGGTACTCCTGGCTTTTATATTTACTCGTGTAGTTGCCTTTACCAGTGTTCCTTATTTTGTGTTATGTCTTCAAATTACTGTCTAGTGTCCTTTCATTTAACGTTTCTTGTAGGGCAGGTCTACTATTAACAAAATCCTTTAGCTTTTGTTTATCTAAATATGTCTTAATTTCTCCTTTACTCTTAAAGGATAATTTTTGCCAGATATAGAATTCTTGGTTCTTTTAGCAGTTTAAATATGTCATCTCACTGCCTTCTGGCCTCCATGGTTTCTGGTGAGAAATCAGTTTTTAATCTTATTGAGACCCCTTTATTCACGAGAAATGACCCTGTGACTTGGTATTCCTTTATTGTTTCTAAAACTTTCTTAGTGGAATCTTTAGGGTTTTCTGTATATAAAATCATGTCGTCCACAAAGATGACAGTTTCACCCCTTCTTTTCCAATGTGGATCCCTTTTATTTCTTTTTCTTGCCTGATTGCTCTGGCTAGGATTTCCAATACTATGTTAAATAAGAGTGGTGACAGGGGGCATCCATCATCAAGATTTTTCTTCAAAAGCATCACTGACCAAGAGTCAGGTTTTCTGCATATAGTGCTTTTGTCCCTCAGGAGGACCTTTGCTGGTTGTCATGTCCCATGTTGAAGGGAAAGTTCATAGTGGTTGGAAACCATTTAGGCCACATTTGAGTGACAGGGAGGGAGGGAGAACTCTCAGGCATCTCTTATTCAAAGTCTATAGTTGTCTGAGGTCATAAGTGTTAGAAATCATTTAAAATTGTTGACCTAACATCACCTCGTTAGGTACATCATGTTTACAAAGTTTTGGCAAGCCATAGGAACAGACTTGAACAACAAGTACACAAAGCAGGGTAAAGAACTATACAAGAAGCGCAGTTTGTATGATAGTGCTAAACCAGAGGATAACCAGGTGGATAAGTCAAAAGACTGGGTTATTGGGTGAAATTTGTTGCAGTGGATGTGCTTGCTCTCTAATTCTATGTAATTGAGTCTCTACTTCCCCAGAGGTGTTTATCCATGTGCCACAAGAGGTGTTTGTTACTACACAGACACCTCCCTGCTCATCAGGTATCTAAAACTTCCCTGATCAAGTGAGTTAAGCAATCGTTGTTGGGTCACAACTGCTTTGGCTGTGAAATCAGCCAACTTTTCTAGTGTTAGGGAGAGTTTCCTGATTATTTGTTAGTCAGAAAACTAAATAAAATTAGTACAAACCACAACATCAAGCAGTAAAGAAAAATACAGCTTTCACATAAAAGGTTATGTCTATTAATCAATTCAGTCACTAAAAAAATGTTCATTGAATGTCCTCTAAGTGACAGAATGTTGGAGATGCTAAGGAGAAATAGCAGAGAACAAAACAAAGTGCCTGCCCTCATAATGCTTATATTTTAGTGAATGCGAAAGTAATAAAAGAAGGAAAAATATTAAAATAATATATTTTAGCAGTAGGCTCAAAAGAGAAAACAATTATGTAATCAACTTAACACCTCAATGCCTGTTCTTAATATAAGTTCTGAAAATACCCACTACTTAAAATGGTCACAAAGAAAAAAAAAGATATGTATAGGAACACAGTGTTTTTATAATTTTAAGTTGAGTATTACTATAAAATTTTCTTCTGATTCCATGGGTGAAGAGATTCCAAGTATGTCCAAAAAACATTCTTAAGACAGGATTTTTATTGTAGTAGTACTTTAATAGCTTATTGCTAAAAATCTTGAATTAGTAAATGAATTGTACGTCTGTCAAAATATTTAGGGTTTGTCTTAAATCTTAGGAAATTGCTCTTCATTTTTTCGAGGGAGAGGGTGAAATAAATAAACTTTATTTTTTGGAGCAGTTTTAGGTTCACAGGAAAATTGAGCAGAAGGTATGGAGATTTCCCATATAGCTGCTGCCCGCAAACATTCACGCTTCCCCTGTCATCAACATCTCCCATCAGAGTGGTACATTTGTGACAATTGATAAACATACATATGCTCGTCATTATCACCTGAAGTCTCTAGTTTATATTAGGCGTTATTCTCCCAAGGAACATTTTTACAGTTTTTTGGGGCTTCTTTCTCTGCAGCTCCCTGTTCTCTGGTACCCTGCTCCTTAAATCCCAGATGTCTGAGGACATCCCTGAACTCTGATTTGCTTCCTCACCTTAATGAGACTGCCAATGTATGTTTTACTCTATTTTCCTATATTGTGGTCTGGGAAATATCCTTGGGTAGAAGTCTGGGTGCATGTGAGACTTGTCTCCACTGTATCCCTTCTATCTTTGTTACTGTCTAATGGCTACTCTTCATCCTTCATAGATATAGTCTGGATATTATAGTATCAAATTTTGCAGTCTATAATAATGAATTGTCAAATGAGTATCTGTGATATTACTTTCCAGGTTCTACTAGTTTGCCAGGTGCTCATTTTAACTGTGAGAAAGTGAGCCAAAATTTTTGCTTCCTAGGCACTGTACTGTGTATTGCTCTTTAGAGGTGACCAAGTACTCAGAACCCCCAACCTCCATGTCTTGTCTCTCCTTATCCTCCTTAGGGGCATTGTTGCCTTCCATTTAGAGCCAGTGACTTCCTATTTTTAAATTTTACTTCTTTACCAGTCAAGAGACTCATTCCATCATTGACATTTTCAGGAGTATGTATTCACATTAATTTTTAAACTTATTTAAATATGTGCTTGTTTAACATTGATACTATTATGATATGAAAGGCCTGATCTTCTGTTAATGAAATTTGAAATTATTGCAATGGTAAAGCAATTATTTTTTTAATTGATTTATTATTTATTTTTTTACCTGTTTTTTTCTATGCAGATTTCTGTTTTTTTTAATTGCAGTAACATTGGATTATAACATTATATAGTTTTCAGATGTATCTGGTAATATATTTTGAATTCTCTGTATATTACATCATGTTCATCACCCAAAAACTAACTATAGTCCATCCCCACACATGTGAGCCTAATCACCCCTGTTGCTCCACCCCCCTCCATGGTAACCACCAATCCAATCTCTGTTGCTATGTGTGTGTTTGTCATTGTTTTTATCTTCTACTTATGAGTGAGATCATATGGTATTTGACTTTCTCCCTCTGACTTATTTCACTTAGCATAATACCCTCAAGGTCCATCCATGTTGTTACAAATGGCTGGATTTCATCATTTCTTATGGCTGAGTAGTATTCCATTATGTATATATACCACATCTTCTTTATCCATTCGTCCCTCGATGGGCACCTAGGTTGCTTCCACGTCTTGGCTATTGTGTATAATGCTGCAGTGAACTTAAGGGTGCATGTATCTTTATACATTTGTGTTTTCAAGTTCTTTGGATAAATACCCTATGCTGATTCTTTTTAATAGCCATAATGGTCCCTTCTTTGACAGTATTATAATTTGTTTAATGAATACCCTACTTTTGGACATTTAGATGGCTTACAAAGATGTTTCATTGCGTATCTTAATATACATTTCATTTTCCATCTGTGTGAATGTATCTATAATTTACCCTTACAAATCAAATTGCTGAGTCAAAGAGCATTGGTGTAGTAAATTTTTATGGAAGTTGCCAAATTTGTCCACATAAACAGTTTACCAATTTCTGTTTCCACCTGAACTGAATGAAATGTTTATTTTAATGCATTCTCACCAATTCAGAGTAATTCAGAGTGTTCTTTATCATATAATATGTGAAAAATAAAATCCCATTGAAAGTTTACATTTTCATTTCTATGGATGAAATGAATTAACTTGGATGGAGTGAACTATTGTCCAAAAGAAGTAAATTGCCAAAATTCACTCTAAACAGAAAAAATTAATGAAATAAAGCTTATACAAGAAATAGAGCACATTATCAAAGACCTTACTCTCCACAAGAGTAATAGTCCTCATTATCAAAGACCTTACTCTCCACAAGAGTAATAATCCTAGCTGGCTTCACTAGGAAAATAGACCAAACCTGTGAGAAGCAGAGAATCTAAGATAATTCTAAACCGTTTGGCAGAACTGGAGAAAAAAAGCCCTTAGATTATTTTTTTCAAGCTGCTCTCACATTTATACCATAACCCAGCAAGGATAGCAGAAAGAAAAAGAGCTAAGTGAGCATAAAACTAAAAGTATAGATTACTATTTATGACTATTGTAAACATCTCAAAATATTTGGAAATAGAATCTAGTGCCACCTTAATAGTCAATGACCAAGTTGGGAAGTAGGGTTAATTCTAGGAATGCAAGGATGGTTTAATATTATAATATCTATTATTTTAGTCACATATCAGTAAAACGAAAGAGAATCTGGATCTTCTCTGGAGATGTTAAAACAGCATCTGTTCATGATAATAGATATAAGCTTCCTTAATATGAGAGAATCTATCTTTCTCAACTCCAATACCAGCATCATATTTTATAGATAAAATAGGAAAATAAATTAAGGCTATCTTGAATCTATTGTGCAAAACCCCAACAAAATGAAGTGAAAACTGTTATAAACAGAGAATCAATAAATTATCTGGATTTAAAATTAAAATATTGAGGCATTTTAATAGACTATAAATAGAAATTATAAAGTTTATTTACAATAGCAAACAAAAAGATAAAATACCTTTTGGACAGGTGCTTTTTTTGGTCTCTGTTTTCTGTAATCTCTGCCCTCCCCCCAAATTTATATTTGCTGTTTCTATTTAAACTTTCTTTTTCTCTCCTTGTTGTACTTCTCTTTGTTTTCTCTCTATTCTTCCATTGCTGTGTAATTTTATATATTCCTTGTTTTGAGCTATAAGAATTTTTTAATACCAGAGACATTGTATATTATTATAGGTTTATATATTATAGATATATATGTTATAGATATTATAAGGAATACAGAAAATACAGCTAATTATTATACATTAATTTTGTAGCTTAAATTGAAAAGTACAAAATAAGCTACTCTTTGGCTAACTTTTATTTTTTACAGATACAAGGAAATGCCTAAAATTTAATTTATATACTAAATATGTTTTGAAAGTTTTGAATTATGCTTCTTTTGAAATCCACTCCTCAGTTTTATTTCTCACAAGCATGATACTGTTAAATAGAGTGATAAATGATTATACAAGTCTTTTACTTCGATTGAAATGGCATGGCCAGAATAATTTAATTATGTTTCCTAGAAGAATAGCAAAATAAAAATCAGTGGGAATTCTATATAATATTAGACTGTATTTCTATTTTTTTAACTTCAAATCATTTGCTGCCATTAGGTAGATCATATTTCTTCAATTTTATTCTAATAGTAATCTTGCTAATGTAAAAATCACTATATTATGTGATAAGTAATGTCATACTCTATCAAGTTGATGCTCTCTTAAAAATTGCTAACAATGTAAGATGGGGGTGTGTGTAGTTATCAAAGACCCTAACATGATTGTATATCTTTTTATTTAAGTACAATATATACTCATATTATTTCTCTCACCAGTATTTTTTTTAATGGCATAACACAAAGAACTGTATTATGATGATGAGACTATGAAAAGGTAAACTTATGATTAGGTTCCAAATTTGCTCTAGAGTTTATTACCATCTGGTCTCTTTGGAGACTATTATAATTATTCACGGGAATGTTTTCAACGCAAAAAATGCATAGTTTGTGTATTGGCAGAAAGTAAAAAATACCAGTAATTTAAACCATATGTAGTTTTCTTGGAGTTAGGCAAAGGAAATGAACTGAAGAACTAATTGAGAATCATCAGTAGTGATGTAGTTTGTCTCAATTTTGTCAGAATCCATTCATTATGAACAAAATATTGCACAACAAGAAAAACTGAAGGTAATAGAAATATAACAACTCCATTTGTCATGTTATTTTATCTCCATTTTAATCAATGAAATGTAAGATGTGCTCAGATAAATCTTGGTGTTAATCTCAAACAAAATGAGGAATATATCTCAAATTTTGAGGAGTTTTAAAAATCAAAATGAAAATGTATTCACGTTAATATAATTCTAGAGTTGAACACAGGCAGAATGCCTTTGTTAAAGGGAATTGTCTTGATTTTAATACAACCATTACTTTAAATAATTTTATATGTGTCATGGACTGACTTACATCACTCCTAAGAAGTACAACTAGTTTACAATGTTTCTTATGCTTAAGGTGCTTTAATAGTACACGGATTAAAACAAATATCTCTTCACTTTTCCATTCTAAGAGTTGTAGAGAGGTCTATAAAAAATGAAATGACAAAATAAAAAACTTGAAATCATCTTCTTTTATGCAGCTGTTTTAAGAGAAAAATGCCTGGTGAGCTGGGAATACACAGGAAATTTAAATTTGTGATTGAGAATAAGAAATGCATTTGTTGTTTAAGGAGGAAATGCTAGCATGTCACATTAAAGTTATGGTATCTACAGTATTATACAGTTAGCAGAATATGTTACATGAGGGAGTATGTTGCACTTCGGAGAGCTAGTGTGGGGATTCCAAATGAAGAGAATAACTCCGTAGAAGGCATGAGCATTAATAATCCAGTCAGAGAGGAAGAATTTTGCTGTCTCCCAAATAACATAAAACAGATGTTACATTCTATTAAAAACCTTCCTAACTAAAATAAATGTTTAGATCACTGGTCAGTAGGAGAAACATGAGCAATGGCAATTTGATGATTTTGAAAATTTATTCTGTGTGTCAGTTAATATTGATGGTAAGAAGGGTGACTGGAAGCTTGCCAAATGTTACTGTATTTTGCATATCTTAATTTAGAAAGCTGAAAGGCAACAGTAAACTATATTAATTTTTATTTATTTTATTTTGCAAGTTTAAGCTATTTTCTTTCTCAAAAATTGTAAACACCAGGAGATCTAGAAACTGTGAGTCCTAGGTTAGTAAGTTTGAATAGTTTTCAGTATCTCTAAAAGTGTAATAAATGAATTTTAAATGAATGCTGGAAACATTGTTAAGTAGTTGGAAACTGAAAGTAGACATATGCAGAAAGGGCCACTGAGGATGTTAACACAAGGTCCCAATATCTTCATTTTCTTTTTTTTTTTCCATTTTAAAATTCAGAAATAATTTTACACACAGTTAAATTGACCTTTTTAATGTTCAATTATATAACTTAAGACACATGTATACAGATGTATAATCGCTGCCAGAAACAAGAGAAGGTATAGTTCCATTACCACAAAACTTCCCTGTGCCCCTTTGTAGTCAACCTTTCCCTCACCTCAGCTCTTGGCAATTGCTGCTCTGTTTTTCTTGGCAGAGACAGTCTTTCTTGCTCGCTGTGCCAGAACTGTAAGGCTCTGACTACTTTTTTCCTGGGACATTTCTTTTCTTTCTTTCTTTCTTTTTTCTCTTTTTAAAGATTGGCGCCTGTACTAACATCTGTTGCTCATCTTCTTTCTTTTTCTTCTTCCCAAAGTCCCCCAGTACGTAGTTGTATATTCTAGTTGTGAGTGTCTCTGGTTGTGCCATATGGGACGCCTCCTCAATATGGCCTGATGAGCAGTGCCATGTCTGCGCCCAGGATCTGAACCAGTGAAACCCTTGGCCACTGAAGCCGAGCGCGTGAACTTAACCACTCAGCCACGGGGCTGGCCCCTGGGACATTTCTGAGTGTTATTTATACAGCTGGTGAACTTAAGATATGAGGTAACTGTCTTTCCCCAGACAAAGAGCAAACTTAGTTACTGTTTGCTGTAAAATTGGTGGATTCACCAAGTTTGATGTTCCTCACCTGCCAGTGCAGACCCACTACATACAAACCAGTTATCTGACCCATATTGTCTTAGCACCATAGGACTTGGAGGAAGGGGAACTGTGCAAATATGCTTATGTTCTTGTGTCTTGCTGTGAGTAATAAAGTCTTTTGTCTTTGACTCAGGAGTCTCATGTCTTCTGCCCTCATCCATGAATTAGTAACAGACTTTTGTGTTAGCTTTTGAATAGGATAAAATCAAATCCCATAACTCATAGTTTTTTGTCCCTTTAGTTTTGACTTTTCCTGTGTTTCGTATTGAGGAATCCAGCTCCTAGCTAAAAACCTGTGTGTGATTTTTTCTTAGGCCCAGTCATAGGCATTTACAAACATTTTGCCTTGTGAGCTTTACATGAGAAAGCTGCCTTCCCCTCACCATTGGAATGCAAAACCAGTGCATTGCAGTCTCTGAAGGGAGTTGCAGTCAAGGACTCTGCCCCTCTGGGCAGCCATGCTCTTGCACATATCTGAATTTCTAGCTCAAGCACCTTCATTCAGAGGCCTCTTTATCTGGGGCTTTCAGAGAGGCCTGCCTCAGATGCCTCTGTCAAGACCTTCTTATTGGGGAAATGAGGGGGAAGTTTGAAGACATCTTTCTCTACTGACTTAGTACTCAGTACTTTTCTACTCCTAGCTCTTCCTCTTCTGCCTTCCCCTGGACCCAGAGTCGTGAAACTGCTGGAGCCTTTTGTTTGGGGACTCCCTTGGCAATGAAACCACCCTCACAATTGTGTTGATCCACCTGATCCTTGACCAGTGTGCTGCTCCTTGGGGGAAAATGGAACAGTCTGGAGCTATGCTTTCTATGGTTTAGCCTGTTTCTTATAGTATCACAGTAAGTGATGAAAGGCTTGAGTATTACTTTCATTTTGGCTTGTTGTCTTAATGGACTTCTCCCAAACCTGGCAACTCAGCTCTCTTGAGCTCATGTGAGTTCCTGACACTTATATGGAATCATACAGTGCATAGCTTTTGAATCTGGCTTCTTTCAGTTGCATAAGTGCATCTGAGAGTGATCTCTTTTATGGTATATCAGTAGTTTGTTTCTTTTATGGCTGAGTAGTATACCATCATTTTGATGTACTGCAGCTTGTACATCCATCCCCAGCAGAGAAATACTTGGAATGTTTCCAGTTTTGGCGATTATAAATAAAGCTGCTATAAACATTTGTATATAAGTTTTTGTGTTAATATATGTTTTTATTTTATTAGAGGTGGGATTGCTGGGTCACATGGTAAGTGTATGTTTAACTTCATAAGAAACTGCAAAACTGTTGGCTTTAACATTTTGTATTTCCACCCGCAGTGTATTAGAGTTTTAGTGACTCCACGTCCTTGTCAGCACTTGGTATTGTTAGATTTTGTTATTTATCCATTATAAAAGTGGTAGGGTCGTATCCCTTTTTTCATTTACCGTTTCCTAATGATGTTGAGCATATTTTTAATATGTTTTTTTGCTATCTGTATATCGTCTTTGGAGAAGTGTCTGTTCATATCTTTACCGCTTTAAAAAAATTGTGTTATTTTCATTATTATTGAGTTTTGTAGAGTCTGAATACAAACATTTTATCAGATATGTGATTTGCAAATATTTTCTCCCAGTCTGTTCTTGTCTTTTCATTTTCTTAATAATATCTTTTAATGAGCAGAAATTCTTATTAGCAATTTATCAGTTTGCTTTTTATTGATTATGTTTCTGTGTAATACCTAAGAATTCTTTCGCTAATCCAAGTCAGAAAGATTTTCTCCTAGAACTTTCATAGTTTTACTTTTTACATTTAGGTCAGGGATCCATTTTGAGTTAATTTTTGTGTATGTAGGGTGAGATATGGAACAAAGTTCTTCTTTCCCCCCCTGCTTTGGCATACGGACATCCAGTTGTTCTAGCTGGTACCCTTTCCTGAAATCTTTATAAATCACTATGATTGTCTTTGTACTTTTTTCAAAAATCATTTATATGGTTGTATTTCTGTACTCTGTATTCTGTTCCATTGATCTATATGTTTGTTCTTTCTCCAGTATCACACTGTGCTGATTACTGCAGCTTTATACTAACCCTTGATGTGTTTATTTTTCATGGTCTCTTTAATCATGTTAGATTGAATCCGGAAGTTGAAATTACAGTAGTTCTCTCCTTATCTGTGGTTTTAGTTGTCCACAGTCAGTCACGGTTTGAAAATGTTAAATGGGAAATTCCAGAAATAAACAATTGAACAGTTTTAAGTTGTGTCCATTCTGAGTAGCATGATGAAATCTTGCACCATCCTGTCCCACCCCAGATGCTAATCATCCCTCTGTCCAGTGTATCCACGCTCTATACGCTACCCACCCGTTAGTCACTTAGTAGCCATCTTGGTTATTAGATCCACTGTTGCAGTATCTCAGTGCTTGTGTTCAAGTAATCCTTATTTTACTTAATAATGGCCCCAAAGCACAAGAGTAGAGATGCTGGAAGTTCGGATGTGCCAAATAGAAATCATAAAGTGCTTCAACTGAAAAGGTGAAAAGTTCTTGACTTAATAAGGAAAGGAAAAAATCGTATGCTGAGGTTGCTAAGATCTACAGTAACTTTTATATTACAGTATACTGTTATAATTGTTCTATTTTATTATTAGTTATTGTTGTTAATCTCTTTCTATGCCTAATTTATATATTAAACTTTATCAAAGGTATGTGTGTATAGGAAAAAACATAGTATATATTGGGTTGGGTTCTATCTGCAGTTTCAGACATCCACTGTGGGTCTTGGAACGTATCCCCAACAGGTAAGGGGAGACTACTGTATTACATTTTACAGGTTGAAAATTTCATTTATAGTCATAGACATCTGTTGAATTTTGATGTAATATACATGTTAGAAATTATGTTTTCAATATGCGGAGAACTGTGCTGCTAATTTACAGTTGAAGACAGTTTTAAAATGAGTAATAAGTAAATAGGTAGAAAAAGGAAAGCTCATCCATCTTCTTGGTTGTCACTACTCTTTTCTTTTAAATATTTTTATTTTTCAGGAGACTTACTTTGTTGTGCTGAGTAGTTTATATAGGTTTTCCCAGCAGCAGAACCTAGGACAAGGGTTTTAGAACAAATGGCCTATTTGGGAGGTGTCAGTAACAGTCGCGACGGTGGCAGGAGGTGATTCAAGGAAGACAATGCAGCTAATAAAAAGTTATTATACCATGATAGGCTGCTGGAGCTTTATGCTGTGGGGGAATTTTGAGAAAAATCAGTGTCAAAATCAGTTTCAGAATTAACTCACCAGAAGTGAGTGTGTTTGCTATTATTGGTTGTGGAGTGCAATCCAGAGAACTGTGCACCTCCTGAGTGCTCAGGTGGATATACCAGCTTTCTTCACCAGTTCAGAAGAAAAGCTCTTAGACATAGAGAGGAAGATACCAGCTGTTAGAAATAATCTGGATCAAGGAGAAACAGGTCCAAAGGATATAAGAGGGGCACTTAGAGCATCTGGTGCGTGCCCTATGACTTTTAAGTGCCTTTCCTAGGTTATTATAATAGCTTTAATCAAATCATCCTATAATGATATTTTTCTGAATAACTTAGGTTATATTTTTTATATTTATGTTTGTCTCCACTTTTTATTCTTACAGCTTCATTAACTTTTTGTGTATTTATCCCTGTTGTCAGACTGTTTAATTACCTAGAAGAGTTTACTAACTGCACACTTGGAGATATTATTGTAATATTCCCTCTTCAGATCATGTATTTTAAAATGTTTAAATGATAAAAGAGGATATTTAAGATAGCAAATAAGCATGTTAAACAGTTTCAGTATGTTTAGCCATCAGAGAAGTGCAAGTTAAAACCATGAGAAATCACTGCATGTATATTCAAATAGCTAAAATTTAAAAATGCTGACAATAACAAGTACTGCTGAGACTACGGAATGACTGGATTTCTCATTCATTGCTGGTAAGAATGTAAAATGATGTAGACACTCTGGGAAACAGTTTGACATTTCTTATAAAATTAAACATACTACATTTCCATTTGACTCAGCCGTCACGTTCCTGAGTATTTATCATAGAGGAATGAATACTTAACGTTTATGCAAAAACTTGCGACAAATATTTATAGCAGCCTTATTTGTAATTGCCCAACTGGAAACAATCCAAATAACCTTCAACAGGTGATTGGATAAACAAACTGTTATACATCTATACAATGGAATACTTCCCAGCTTTAAAAAGAAATAAAGTACTGATGTAGACAATTTGCATGGGTATCAAAGGCGTCATCCTGAGTGAAAAAAGCCAATCTCAAAAGGTTACATTCTGTATGATTCCAGTTATGTAATGTTCTTAAAATAAAAAATATATAGTTGTGGAAGACAGAACAGTGGTTACCAGAGTTTAGGGATGAAGGGCAAGGGGGATAGTGTGAATACAAAGTTGTTGCATAGGGGTCTTTTTGGTGATGATGGCACAGTTCTGTATCTTGATTGTGGTAGTGGTTGCACACATCGATACAACTGGTAAGATTTCTTAGACTATACACACACAAAAACAAGAATGTGTGTAAAAACTAGTGAAATCTAAATAGGGTCTGTAGTTTAGTATTGTACCAATGTCAAGTTCCTGAATTTGAAAATGGACTATGGTTATGTAATATGTTATCATTAGGGGAAGCTGGGAGAAGGCGACATGGGAGCCTTCTGTACTATTTTTGCAACTTCCTGTGAATCTAAAATTAGTATTTTGTCATTCAGTAAGTCTTAGGTCTTTACATCCTTTGCATCTCTTGTCTAAGCTAATTCTCTCTTCATGACAGAATAACCCCATGATACATATTTAAAAAAAAAAAAGTGAGGGCTTAAGACTTTGAAACTAATTGTATGAAAATTAATTTTGTAAACTATTTTTCCTTCGTCTATTGCTTTTTTAACCTCTTCACAGGATTCCAGGATTACAAATATAAATAAAATAGTTTCATTTTCAAAATGATCCTCTTTATAGACTAAATTAGAGAATACTCATGATTTCTTCAGAATTCTGTGTTATAAATTGAAACTTTTGGTGGTCACCTATCTCATTGGCATAAAATATGCAATCTCATCGACCTTTAACCTTTATTTCACCAATTTGTACCAATTTCATATGTCTTAGCTTAAACATCACTTTCTTGTGGAGGTCTTACCTCTGCTACTTATCCCCAAATGTGTATTTGGTGCCACTCATATATGCTCCTATGCCAGGCTGGATTCATTTTACAGATGTACAAAGTGTCCAAATAAGAGAAAAATTAATCACCCATCAGAAAGGGTAGCATCCACTACAAAACTTCAAAATACATCCTAAATCTTAAATATATAAATAAATTATTCAAAACATGAGACCACCCAACCTGTAGCGATATTTAACAGAGATATATTTGTAACCTGTAGAATAATCACTCCCTAGGTGCAAGATCAATTGCTGTTCATTTTATTCACCTGAAGATAAATCACTTTCACAGATTTTGCAGACTTCTCTTTTTTCTGAAAAAATGATTTATTAAAGTGGAGGTTTCTGTACTACATCGGTGCTGGCTTACTCTTCCCTTTATAGCATTTCTATATTGAAGGAAGCCAGAGGCCAAGAGTAGTCCGGTCTGTTCTGCTCTTTATTTCATTGTTATTTTTAAACCAGTTGATGAAATTCCCTTCCATTTTGAAGGGCCATTTTTCTTGTACATGTGAGGGAATGTAAACTATTTGAGCTGATATTAATGTATTCTATTACTATAAATTGTCTTTAGATTGATTTAAAATATATGTGAGTTATATTCATTTAGCATAATTTTAGGATTCAACTCTATTGACCAGAAAAATCCTGTTTTTTGGTGAGTGTGAGGGGAAGGAAAAGGTATAGCATACTGGTTAAAAATCTAAGGAAATGTTTTTAATGTTTTGTCATTTATCTGCATTTTACCTTGTTTATGTTATATATGAGAAAAACTCACTTGTTTCCCCTGTATTCCCATATACTTGTTTTTTATTTTTGAGGAACATTAGCCCTGAGCTAACATCCACTGCAATTCCTTCTCTTTTTGCTGAGGAACATTGGCCCTGAGCTAACAGTCGTGCCCATCTTCCTCCGGTTTTTATATGTGAGATCGCGTGCCACAGCATGGCCTGATAAGTGGTAGGGGTCTGTGCCTGAGATCCAAACTGGCAAACCCCAGGCCGAAGAAGTGGAACACACGAACTTAACTGCTGCGCCGCTGGGCCGGCCCCCCATGTACGGTTTTGGCAGTTTAAGTAGTTGACACTTTTCATTTCTGCACCTAGTGCCTTTTCATTCTTAAAATATTTTCTAAACCAGGTTTCATGGGGGCTGGCCCAATGGTGGAGTAGTTAAGTTCAAGCTCTCCGCTTCAGCGGCCTGGGGTTCGCTAGTTCGGATCATGGGCACGGACCTACACACCACTCATCAAACCATGTTGTGGTGGTGTGCCATGTAGAAGAACTAGAAGGACTTACAACTAAGATATAGAACTGTCTACTGGGGCTTTGAGGAGAGAAAAAAGAAAAAGAAGAAGATTGGCAACAGCTGTTAGCTCAGGGCAAGTCTTCCTCACTGAAAAAAAAAATATTTTCGAAACCAGGTTTCAGATGATATACTCTGATTCCTGGTTTGGGAACTGTGAATGTGACTATTTAGAAACTGTAAGCAAATAGGTCTTTTATGAAAATGAGGGCATATATACCATTTGCTTTGATAAAGTCTAGACTGCTCTGGGAAATCTAAGATATATAGTTTCAATGGATATATTTTCTGGGTACATAGATTGACAGATCAAAATAGAGTCAATAAATAACCAAATAGAAATGGAAATTGAGTAAGAATATTTATTAAGCAGGCAACAAGTTTAGGAAAAGTCAGAAATTCCTGTTTGTGGAAAAATTGTTTTCCATTCAATGTGCTTTCCTACTGTTTTAATCATTTTTGTAATATGCTGTGTATTACCAATTGTAAATAAATACATAATTTTGAAAATTTTAAGATGGCTGGCACATTTAACAGGAGCAATTTATTTAATCAATGTTAATTATTGTCCATTTGCACAATAGTACCAGGAATAGTACTTCATGTAGAACATTTGGCATTGTCTTTCAAATACTTTTTAAAAAATACCACAAACTTCTTCCCTAAGTAATATGGGAAAATGATTTTTAAGACTAACCATATTCGTTAGACGTGTACCCTATCCTTTGTGTCAGAAATTGAATGAGAGAGATTTTATTACTCATGTGATTGATGAACACTCATCCTTATTTTCTTGTGCATTTCCTTGTGGCATCCAAAGGTATAGTTTCCTACTTATACTTATTTTTCTTCTCCTTGAAAGTACTATTCAAAGTGATGTCCTGGATTCTTTTCTTTCACATTTAAGTTTTCATTTTTACTATTCTTTTACCTAAATTTCTTGTACTTGCCATGCTATATTTTATACATTGGAAGGATTTTTGCAGTCATTACCCTTGCTTCTTGCTGTCTCTGTTTTTGTTTGTTCTCTTTTGCTGTCTACTTATGGCTTCTTCAAAGTTTTCTGTTTGGACTTCCTTAATCCAAAATGTATCTTGTGTTGGCTTTCATTATAGTTCCCATGTCATATAGTTGCTTATATAATACAAATAACTATTCTTGGAGTTTTGTGTATTTATTTTTTTGGCTGTCATTATATTGAACATTGTTTTGACAATTGTTCGTTTATAAAGTTCCATAATGTAGAAATATGCAATGTAATACTAGCATGCTCAGATTTGTGCTATTGTGGTTAATTGTTGCTATATGTGTATTTTCATATTTTTCAAGACTTACGGAACAGTAAAACATATACGTAGCACAAATGTCACCATTCCTTGGTATCTTTTAGTGAACTCCCCTCCCCTAAAGGAAATTAAACTGTTCTTTAACTTTGTTCTCATGCTACTTTTTAAAAAGTAGCTTTATTGAGATATAATTCATATACCATATAATTCATCCCTTCAAAGGGTACAGTTCCATGGTTTTTAGTATATTCATCTATACTGTAACTACCACCATTGTCAATTTTAGTACATTTTCATTACCTCAAAAAGAAACCACATGCTCCCTCAAGCTATCATCTCTCCAATCCTCCCCCAGGATTATTCTGGGTCCCTTGCATTTCCGTATGAGGTTTAGAATCAGCTTGTCAGCTTCTACAAAGAATACAGCTTGGATTCTGATAGAGATCAATATAGGTCATATTGGCCATGTTAATTAATGTTAAGTCTTCCAATCCTAAACATGGAGTGCTTTTCCATTTATTTAGATCTTTAAATTCTTTCAACAAAATTTGGTTGTTTTCAGAGTATAAGTTTTGCACTTAAAAAAGCATATTCCCAAATATTTTTTGATGCTATTATAAATTGAGTTGTTTTTTTAATTTCATTTTTGAATTGTTCATTACAAGTGTATAGAGATAAAATTGATTTTTTAAATGCTCATCTTGTATCCTGCAGCATTGCTGAACTCATTGATTAGTTCTAATATTTTTGAGTGGATTTCTCAGGATTTTCTATATACAAAATGTGTCATCTGCAAATACAGTTTTACTTCTTCCTTTCCAATTTGGAACCCTTTTATTTGTTTATTTTGTTGCTTAATTGCCTTGACTAGCACCTATAGTATAATGTTGAATCGAAGTGGTAAGAACAGATATCCTTGTCTTGTTTCCTCATTTGAGGGTAAAAGCATCCAATCATTCACCGTGATGTTTATTCTGGGTTTTTTTAGATGCCCTTTATCAGATTGAGAAGATTCCATTCTATTTCTAGTTTGCTGAGTATTTTTAATTTGAAACAGTATTAGATTTTGCCAGATGCTTTTTCTGTATCTGTTGTGATGATCGTGTGATTTTTGTTTTCTATTCTATTGATATGATGTATTACATTAATTCATTTTGAGATGTGAAACCAACTTTGCATTCCTGGGGTAAATCTCACTTGGTCAGGTTACATAATTCTTTTTCTATGTTGCTGAATTTGTTTTATTGAGTATTTTTGCATCATATCATTAAGAGAGATTGTCTGTAGTTGTCTTTTCTTGTGGTTTCTGTGTCTAATTTTGATATGGTAATACTGGCCTCATAAAATGAGTTGAGATATGTTCTTTTTTCTGTCTTTTGGAAGAGTTTGTGGAGAACTGATATTAATTCTTCTTTAAATGTTTGTTAGAATTCAGTGGTGAAGCTCTCTGGGCCTAGATTTTTCCTTGTGGGTAGTTTTTTGATTACTAATTCAGTCTCTTCACGCATTGTATAGGTCTATTCAGATTATCTATCTATTTATTCTTCAATCAGTTTCAGTAGTTTGTGGCATTCTAGGAATTTGTCCGTTTCCTCTGAGTGACCTAATGTATTTTTATGTCTTATGTCTGTTTTGTCTAATGTTGGTATCGCCACTTCAGCTCTCTTCTGGTTAGTTGTCTGATATATCTTTTTTTTCACCCTGTTACTTTAAATATATTTGTAACTTTTAATCTACAGTGTGTCTTCTCTAGCACACATAAATGTCTTTTATGTGTAATTAACAGAACTTTTGATATCAAAGTGTGAAATTAGTCGTTATCTTTTTTGCATGGAATCACTCAATATACTATTCTGTAAAACATCATCTACTCTTTATATAAAACCTAGCTTGTTTTTATTAATGTCTTTGAGAAGAACATTTGAATGAGCTTAAGTTTCATTGCATTTAAAAATTTCTATTATCTAATGAGTCAAAAATTCATGTTTGGTCCAGCCCTGGTGGCCTAGTGGTAAAGTTCAGGGGGCTCTGCTTCAGCAGCCCAGGTTTGGTTCCTGGGCATGGACCTACACTGCTGGTCAGTGGCCATGCCATGGTGATGGCCCACCAATAGAGGAAGATTTGCCAGGGATTCGCTCAGGGCGAATCTTCCTCCAGCAAAAAGAGGAAGGTTGATGACAAATGTTAGGTCAGAGTGGATCTTCCTCAGTAAAAAAAAAAAAAAAGTCTATTTCGCTTCTTTTTATGCCGTGGTACATATCAGCAAAACAATTTTAAAACAGTGGTTTATACTTCCATGAATACTGAATTTTTTTTTTTTGAGGGATGACTGGCCCTGAACTAACATCTGTTGCCAATCTTCCTCATTTTGCTCGAGGGAGATTATCTTGAGCTAACATCTTTGCCATTCTTTCTCTATTTTGTATGTGGTATGCCACCACAGCATGGTTTGATGAGCGGCATGTGGGTCCACGCCCCAGATCCGAACCCGAGAACCCTGGGCTGCCAAAGTGTAGCAGTCAAACCTAACCACTACACCACCATGCCACTCTGTATTTTAATCTTACTGAATACTGGGTGTAACAGTTATATTTTATAAGGTTATCTTCTGGCATGAAGAAATGAGTATTAAATCTAATCATAATTTTTTAGTTAAATTTATGTACCACTAAGATTTTTCTTTGAGAGATTAAATTTTTATACTGATAGTTTATTACCATTTAGAATTTTACTCCACTAGTGATATTGATATAAGTGTGTAACAATTATAATAGAATGTAATTATAACATGGGTGGGCCTCATTTAATATAATTGATTAATTAGCTTGTAATTAATTTAAGCTAGTCTAAATTTTCATTGATTTCCGGTTTTTAATCAGTCTGACTATGAGTTACATGTCTTATATTTTTTTCTGTAAAAAAGTCTCTTTAAAGTGGAAAGAAACACTAAGGTCATATAAATGCAAAGTTAAAATTGTTTTATAATGAAAGAAAGCAATCTTGTTTTTGAAACAGAGTATTTGATTTTGTGTATAGAGTTTCTTAGGGATTTTAAAAATGCTTTTCTGAATCACAAAAAAAAGAAGGGCGTAGAACATAAATCAAGCTTTAAAAATGCTCTAAATCTCTGCATTAAAAACAAGTTTTCATTTTATGAAGAGCATCACATTAAAGCAGCATTAAAAAATATGTATTCAACAAATTGGTGAATGAATTATAATACAAGCAGTTAAACTTCTGATTATGGTTAGTCTCTCTACTGATTACTCCTGTTGAGCAGAAGTTTCACATGGGAGTAGGAAAAAGTGAACTCATCATTCTCTTGAGCATCTGGAATAAGTTCCAGCCAGAGACAAGATAGTAATTTTTATCTTCTTATCAGTATAGCAAATCCTATGCTGCCCTGAAATGAATCACATGCACAGACTCATTGACTCTCACAGAAATATTTTAGTGTCTTTGTGATTTTGTTTTTGCTGGAAAATTGCGTCTCTTATCCCTACACAATTTTATAAATAGTAAAAATTTCCCCACAACGCAATTCCTTCAACCTTAGCATTCTTTGATAACTGTCCACAAAGTCCTTGAGTAGGTATTAAAACAATTATTGTTTTTGAACGAATATCACCTCTGGAATACTGCTTATGGAAAAAACATGATAAACTTCAACTGTTTTGTGGCTTTTCAGAGGAAGACATTTATCTGGATAGTCTTAAGGGAAACTTTATAAACATCTTGGATGATAGAAACAGTCATAATAAGTGACAGGTGTAATGGGAACTCATGAGGTAGAAGGTCTACTCCATACTCTGCTACCAAGTAGCTCAGTGATCGTGGACAAGTGATTCACCTTCTTAATCTGTTAAATGATTATTTTAGTCTTGATTCCTAAGGTCCATTACAGCTCCAAAATTTCATGCCGTCTTTCCATTTTTAATGACGTGTTTGTTTGTTTGTTTTAAAAGATTGACACCTGAGCTAACATCTGTTGCCAATCTTCTTTTTTTAGTTTTACCTTCTCTTCTTCTTCTCCCCAAAGGTTCCCAGTACATAGTTGTATATTCTAGTTGTAGGTCCTTCTGGTTGTGCTGCGTGGGACAGTGCTTCAGCATGGCTTGATGAGTGGTTCCATGTCCTCACTCAGGATCTGAACTGGCGAAACCCTAGCGGCAAAGTCGAGCACACGAACTTAACCACTCAGCCACAGGCCAGCCCCAATGACATTGTTTTTTAAGTAAAAAATCTGTATCAGATTCAAAGGGAAAGATCTATTAGCACTTGAATTAAATTTGAGTTGCTAGATATCTTATTGCTTCTTACTTTTCACTCTCTGCTTCCACTGTGTGTGATTATGATTATATAAGCCATATGCATTTGTAGTGCATTGATTAAGTCCAAGCAGAAGACTGTGTGGTAAATCACTAAGACTTCATTACAAGTATTTATTCATTCAATGGATTTGGTTGTCTGTGGTCAGATTTTTTCTAATTTTATATGTGTATGTTGAGAGTTTGTAATTTGACCAAGCTCATATGGCTAGATATTGTGAGGAGTAAGGCTGAGTGTTCAAACCCAGCTTTCCTGACTAAATTTGTTCTTTTTATTTTGGTGAGGAAGATTGGCCCTGAGCTAGCATTTGTTGCCAATCTTCCTCTTTTTGCTTGAGGAAGATTGTTGCTGAGCTGACATCTGTGCCAATATTCCTCTATTTTGTATATGGGATGCTGCCACAGCATGCCTTGATGAGTGGCGTGTAGGTCTGTGCCTGGAATCTGAACCCATGAACCCTGGGCACATGAACTTAACCACTATGCCACCGTGTCAGCCCCCTAAATTTATTCTTAAACCATAAACCACCTGTTAGTTGATAGTTGCTTTTTCGTCATTTCATTTCTTAGATTTATTAACAAAGGATGTATAGGTTGACTTTTTAAAAACTTCTCTGTCACCTGGAAGAATAATGAAATGACCCAAAGACAAAGAAAAGCATTTTAGATAATATATAAAGTAAAGACTTAGGCCTGTGCAATCAAGAGTTAACAATTTAATGTGTATGGACTAATGCTTAATTTTGTTTTATTATAAGCTCCTTTGGGGTAGTGGTTGTTTAATATGGCTTTTATCTTCTTTAATGCTTAGCATATTATTAGAAAGGTAGGATGTGGAAGATGAGTTAGGGAATATTTACAGATAGAATTTTCAGAAGCTGAAGAGAAAAGTGTTATCCAACTTTTTCACTACGATATGTAGCCCTTCTCACTCAGGAGTGTCTAATTTTTTTTCTGTTATAATTTAGACAATTCCTTTTATCTTGTCTTCAGTTGACATTTGAGCAACTGGTCTGTATCTCTTCTAATTTTCATTATATTGAAAACTGAGCTTTCCTGAATTTTATTTTTTAAGTATTTATTTGTTGGCAAACATTAGGTTACTATTTACAAATTCCCAATTCTTGGATGTAGTCTTATTTATCTTATATAACTAAATGTGTATGTCTGCCAGTCCACACTAAGAAATGCAGTTCTGTTACTTCTAAGGATGCCTGTGTGTGTGTGTGTGTATATATATAACTGAAAATTTTCGCTAAATAATTCTTACCTCTAGTACCTTGCAGCACACTTGATTTTTTTATTCGATTAAATGCAAAAATGATGGTTGTGACCAATTACAGTTAACATCATCCACTAGCACATCGCAGATTATATCTTGAAAATCACTGTGTAAGAGGTTAATTAGTATAAATGGAGGAATCTTCTTCATCTTGTTTGTATAGTAGATATTATTGGGTTATTTTATAATAAGATACTCATTTCATAGGATGGTTTGCATTTTGTTATAGATAGTAGGGTTTTCCATTTTGTACCCAGTGAATCAAGAGCACTCCTGTCAGTACATCTCTAGGAAGCCTATTCTAAGTCCTCCTGTCTGAAATAGTTAATTATTCTATATGCTAGTCACTTTTTTAGGCAACTTACGTCTAAACCTTATACTACTTCAATATAACTTCATTGTGTCTCATCATCATTCACTAAGTTATCATTATCATTTCACTAAGGGAAAACTGAGTGTCAGGAGATAGTTCGTGGATTTCTCACATTCCTGTACAGTCTTAAATCTTCTAAGTGAGGGCATTTACAGTGTCAATGTTTGTGTAAGGAGAAATTTCTGGATAGTAAAACTAGTAACATGTTCCCTCCTTGGAGATATCCCATGATATTAAAATAAAAGACCTCACCTTCCCCTCTCTGTAGGAGATTTGCTTATATACTAGAGTAATGAATGATCTTTCTCTCTAGAACAGAGCAGAGCAGAAATCACATAGAAAATCAGTTTCTTAATTTTGGGATTACTCTCCTGTGATGCTCTCTGTTGCATGTGCTAACATCTAGCCCTCATTGTATTGCCCCATGAGTATTGAAGCTCAGGAAAGCAGCACTAAGTTATTGCTCTGGCTGCTGTTTTCGCCATGAGTAATAAATTGTCCTTCTGATCCAGAGGTATCACGTCCTTCTGTCAGTGTGTGTTTGTGTGTGTAGAGAAAGAGAGAGGAAGAGACAAATAGGCAGACGCTGGCTGAGTAATTATTTAGTGTGTAAATAGGGTTAAATATCAGACGTTTGACAGTTTTTGAATTAACACTTGTTTATAGAAGTACAGAGCTGCATGGTTAGTAAGTAGCAGAACTGCAGTTTGAACCTAGGCCTTACATAGGTGGAAACATAACAAAAATATGCTGCTAATGACTAGTATTTGGTGTAAGCAGATAAAGTGAATATTTCATACCTACGTTTACATGTTTATGATCTATATCCCATGAGCAGTCTGAATGTTTTTCTCACATCCTCATGAGTTAAACTCTAAAAAAAGTGATGGACTGAGGCTGGGATCCCTAGGGGCGAAATTCTATTTATATGAATAAAGTTTTGTATATATACATACATATATTTCAGAATATATTGAAGGATGAAATTGTGGTGACCTTGAATAAAAATAAATTATTCATTAAAAGAATCCACTTATTAATACCCACAGAAAAAAATACTTCTAGAGTTTTTTAAATTTAATGTTTTTCTCAGTATTTAGGATTGTAATGGAAACTAAAACACTGGACTTAAGTCACTATTTATTTATAAGAGTTTTAAAAACTAAATTTACCTCATAATTGTGACAGATGCAAAGTTAGAATATATCTTTATGCTTGTTATGGGATAGCCTTATATCTGTAAATATTAATTTCAAGTGGCAGTGCTTATGTGATATTTTGGGTATTATTAATCCTGTGTTTTGAAGCGTAATTCAGAAGTTATCCTTATAGAACATTTAAGGAGTATTCCTTAATTTAGCATTAGCATAGGCTTCTGAAACTAACTGTGATGTACAGAGCAGTTGATTTAACATCTACTTTGTCTAATACAGACCTATGGTTCATTTATTTCAAATTTTATTGTCAGATATATATATATGTACACACAGTGTATGTGATAAAATTGATTGTTTGTGACCAGAGAAATATAGCTCATTCAATTTTGAAAATCTAGAATAACAGTTTATGCAAAATTACTTCTTTACAAATATATATGCTAAAAACCCCTCATACCTACCCAAATATGTATATAATTTGCATTATATATATTTCATACTAGGAGATAAGAAACAGACTAAAGCTTCCATCCTCAGAGCTAGGAATTCTTTACCCTATGTTTGGCTACAGGAGGAAAGTAAAGGGGTTCTTCTTATAAATAAACTATCATCAACGTATACCTATTACATTTCTACAGATCCATTCATAAATATAGCCCATTTTTGAAGTACATCTGAAATTATCATGGTTAATTATGAAAAAAATTTTACCAACAGACATAATTTGTAAATATTGACTAGTTACTTATGGTATTCTGAATCATAGTCACTTGAAATTGTTTATCATGCCAGAAGAAACTGGGATGATAGCAGAATAAATGATGGGTCAAAACTTGTAGAAAATCTTGCTGTTTGTACGGAGACAAAATAACTCAGTTTTCCACAATGAGTTGGGCCCTCAACCTTCTTTTCAATTCTTTTATTTGCTTTTGGTCAGCTTTCTTTCTTATTTTCTTCAGAATTTACTTAAATAATTTATTCCTGTCCTCCAATTCCTACCCATCCTCCTATTGCTCTGTCAGGACACAAATTCTCAACTTCTAGTAAGCAATCATTTTAGCCATTAAGAAGTGTTCTCAATGTCTTATACATGGTCACACTTAACTGCATCCACATCTATACTTTATTGTTTCTATCAAATACCATAATCCACAGTGGTTGCGTTTCAAGACCCCCAGTGGATGCCTGAAAGTGCGGATAGTACCACACCCTATATATACTGTGTTTTCTCCCATTCATACGGACCTCTGGTAAAGTTTAATTTATAAATTAGACTCAGTAAAAGATTAACAACAGTAACTTCCCTTTGGCATATCTGAATTGTCAGCATCACTTACTCTTGCAATTTGGGGCCATTATTATGTAAAATAAGGGTTATTTGAATACAAGCACTGCAATACTGCCACAGTTGATCTGATTACTGAGATGGCTAGTAAGTGACTCACAGGCCGGTAGCATATGCAGCATGGATATGCTGGACAAGGGGATGATTCACGTCCTGGGCAAGATGGAGTGAGATGGTGTGAGATTTCATCATGCTACTCAGAATTGTGTGAAATTTAAAACTTGTGAATTGTTTATTTCTGGAATTCTCCATTTAATATTTTCATGCCATGGTTGACCAAGGATAATTGAAACCTCAGAAAGCAAAACCACAGAAAGCGATACCACTTATAAAGGGGGACTACTGAATTTGAGAAACAGATATTTTTTGTTTTGAGGAAGATTAGCCTTGAGCTAACATCTGCTGCCAATCCTTCTCTTTTTGCTGAGGAAGACTGGCCCTGAGCTAACATCCGTGCCCATCTTTCTCTACTTTATATGTGGGATGCCTACCACAGCATGGCTTGCCAGGTGACACCATGTCCACACCCGGGATCTGAACTGGCGAACCCTTGGCTGCCAAAGTGGAATGTGCAAACTTAACCACTGTGCTACTGGGCCGGCCCCATTTGCTCTTTTCTTTTCATCCTTTCTTGAGACTGCCTTCAAATTTTATCCCCTCCCTGGTCTTCATTATCTTTGTTATAAATGTGCCTTAATTCTCTCCCATCCCAAAATAAAGTAAGAAAGTCTCTCACCAACATCTGTCTACCCTCATCTATCCTCTTTCCTTTTCAGCTGAATTTCTTGAAAATGTAATCTATCTTCTTTATCTCTTATTCACTCAACTACTCTTAGCATTCTTTGACATCCAGGTAGCAAGAGTCACTCCTGACCTTTTTTAGTTTTCATATCCACTGAACACTTTTCAATTCTTCTCTCATTTGACCTATATATGGCCCTTATCACCAGGTTAAAACTTTTTTTCTCTCTTGCTTAGCTTCAGTGATACCTCTCCAGGTTTTCCTCCCCTTTGCTTCCTTTATCTCCTTTTCCATAGCTGGATCTTTGTATCCTTATGGCTTCTACAGTGTTTCTTTCCTACTCCTTTCAGTTTTTACCCCAAGGCTATTGTATTTCCTCTTGGGTTCTCACAGCCTCTTAGCAAATGAATTCTAGCCTTCTTTCTGATATATTCTAATGCTGTGCTGCAATGTCACAGGCACTATTCATGGTTTCCTCTCCTTTATCTGTTTGGCAGTCTTACAAAGTCTACCCCAGGCATCACCATTTCCTATAATCTTTCCTCCCTTACTCTGGTTTGTTCCCTTCTCTTCTAGAAAGTGTACAACTCAGTGGAATTTACTGCATTCACAGTGTTGTACAGCGATAATCCCTATCTAGTTCCAATACATTTTCATCACTCCAAAGTAAAACCCCAGACCATTAAGCAATCACTCCCCATTCTCCCCTCCTGCCGGCCTCTGACAAACACTGGTAAGGTATTTGTCTCTATGGATTTACCAGTTCTGGATGTTTCCTATAAATGGAATCATTACATTATGTGACCTTTTATGTCTGACTTCTTTCACTTATACTATTTTTGAGGTTCATCTACATTGTCACATGCATTAGCACTTCGTTCTTTTTTGTAGCTGAATAATATTCCACTGTATGAATAAACTATGTTTTATCTATTCATCAGTCGATGGACATTTGAGTTGTTTCTACCTTTTGAATGCCTGTTTTTGATTTGTCTCAGTATATACCTAGGAGTTTAATTGCTGGGTCATATGGTAAATCTACATTTAACTTTTCAAAGAACCGCTGAACTGTTTGCCACTGTGGTGGCACCAATTTATGTTTTCTCCAGCAATGTACAAAGCTTCCAATTTGTGCACATCCTTGCCAACACTTGCTATTTCCCCATCCCCTTTTTTTAATTATACCCAACCTAGCAGCTATAAAGTGGTATTTCATTGTGGTTTTGATTTGCATTTCCCTAATGACTAATGCTAGTGAACATCTTTTTATGTGCTTCTTGGCCATTTGTATATTTTCTTTGGAGAAATGTCTATTCAGCTTATTTAATCATTTTTTATTTCGTTGTTTTTTCGTTTTAACCCAGAAATATATTTTAGATGATCAGAGGCAGGGTGTTGCTAGGTTTAATAATTATCAAAGAGCCACATTTTGACCTTTGAAGTTCTCTATTATTATAATCATGTTTTTAATAATTACTTGAATATTATCGACATGTCTGAACCCTCTGTACTTAAAATGCAGTAAGTTATATTTTAATTTTTATACTAAAATATCCAGTACTTTTTCAAATTTTTAATCCAGAACATTTCTACGTAGCAGTTCCTCATATCCTAATATACAATTATAAAAAAGCTGTCATTTCCTTTGTTGATTAACTAGCTTGATTGGTTAATGCTGAAGTAATTGCTGATATGTGTTTTCTCTGTCATTCCCTTTTCTTTTTAGAAAATAGTACATGCTTTCTTGTTACTACTTCACAAATGTTTACCAGGTTGATGTCAGTTGTAATTCAGATATAAAAGTGTTTTTGGCGGTCAAACTTTCTCTTTGAGACTAAAGGGATACTAGATTACGTCAACACTTTTAGATATTTCATATATAGAGAGCCAAATAAAATTATCAAGCTGATATAAATATCAGTGTGTTATGAAACCTCACACTTTATGTGTTCATATACCAAAATTAGAGCATTTAAGAAGCAAGAAGAGCTCTGTAAATTTTATGTATTGCTTTTCTGCTTATGTTCTGTAGATTTTTTTAAATAGTGTTTCTGCAAGAAAGGCAAGAAAAGTCTTTTCTAGAAAGCATGAAAATTGCAAATGCATTTTATCTTCTATCACATTGTATGTTGTGTCTAGTTGGTAAACCCCAATCATTCTTGTGCTGTGCATCCAGAAAATGTAAGCTGATGATAGGTATAGCAATGCCTATTTATAAATATGAAGAGTTAAGCAATAGTTGAAATTTAAAATGGTTATCAAGTGATGCTTTAATAATTCTTTCCCTAGAACCTCTAAAGCTAGCCTTTCTAAACGGTGGTTCATGGATTATCAGTTGGAATGGGCATTCATTTATGGACATATATGAGGTACATACATCCACTGAAATTGTGGTTTTTAATGTGTGGGTTTTTTTAGAGGATACACAACTTTTATTATATTCTCAAAAGAATTGGAAACTCAAAAAGTGGTTCAGAACCACTGATTTAAAATGTTGGGAAAGGCCATGGTGGATCCCACTATATATACACAATTGATCCTCATTGTATGTAAATTCCACATTTGCCAGTTCACTTATTCAACATACATTTATTTGTAAATCCGAACTCAGTACTCAGGGTACTTTTGCAGTCATTCAGAAATATACACAGAGCAGCAAAAAATTTGAGTCATCTGATGTGCACATCACCATCTAAGGTCAAACAAGGTGACGCTTTGCCTTCCTGTTTCAGTGCTCATACTATAAACGTGTCCTTTTCATGGTGTATTTGGTGCCATGTTTTTTGCATTTTTGTCCTTTTCGTTGGTGATTTTCTTTGGTTTAAAATGACCCCAGGCATAGTGTTGAAATGCTGTCTAGTGTTCCTAAGTGCTAGAAAGCTGTGATGTGCTGTTGGGAGAAAATACTATTACACATGCTTTGTTCAGGCATGAGTTATAGTGCTGTTGACCGTGAATTCAATGTTAATGAGTCAAATGTTAATATGTGTAGATATATACACACACACATTTATATATATAGTTATATATATAGTTTCGTTTTTATATATGTATATATAAATATAAATAAAATAATTTTGTTTTATGTGTTTCTATTTAGAGATACATTATGTATTGATATTGATTGGTTGACAAAAAATGTTGTGACCAAAGGATCTCAGGAACCTAACCCTGTATTTCCCCTAGGAGCAGTGGTTCAGTATTCACAAATTCAATGTTTCTGGCAACTTTCTACAACATAAGTACCTTGAATAATGAGAATCACCTATAATTGGTTAGAGGCAGGGAGGCTAATCTAGTTGACGTTTTGAAGTCTTTCTTTTTAAACTTAATATTTCTTAATTTATTTTTCTGTGAACATTAACTGACATTAAAATGAGGCTGTGCATCTGCAGAGGAGTTCCTGGATGCAGTTCCAACTTGTGTGTGTGTGTAGGCTTCTGCTCACCAACAGGCAGTTCCTGTATGCCAGCAGGGTGTCAGAGAATTCAACTCAATTCTGACTGACACTGTCTACTCAGAGACAGAATGAGATTCCATAGTTAAAGGGCTCAGTCCCAGATGACCACCCACTGCTATAGACACCAGTCCTAAATCCAGGTTGTTACCTATACTTCTGACCAACTGACTATAAATCTGAGGTTCCCACGACCCTCTCCTCAGGTTCAATTAATTTGATAGAACGGCTCACAGAACTCAAGAAAACCCATTTACTCAGTAGATGACCCATTTTTTACAAAGGATATGAATCAACAACCAGATGAAGAGATGCATAGAGCAGGCTGCAGAACAGAGAAACTTCTGTCCTTGTGGAGCTTGAGGCCCAGGACCATGGTATGTGGAAGCATTTCCCCCAACACTGAAAAAGGAAAAAAAAGGACCAACAAACTGTACTTTTGGGTTTTTTTAGAAGCTTCCTTAGGCAGTCATGAATGACTAAATTATTGGCCACTAGCAAATAATTCAAACTAAAACCCCTCTCCCTCCCTGGAAATCAAGGGGTGGGACTGAAAGTTCCAATCCTCTGATCATGTATGTGGTTCTCCTGGCAACCCGCCCCATCTTTGGGTGGGGTCCAACAGTCGCCTTTATTAACATATCAAAAGACACCTATATCATTCTCTTGGCTTAGGAAATTCCAAGGGTTTTGAGAGTGTGAGCCAGGAACACTGGATGAAGACCAAATATATCTGAGAAATGTATTTCAGTCATCTGAATGATCATATATATGTTTCTTATAAATCATAGTCTCACAGCATCGTTCATCTCTTAATATCACACATCAGATGCTACTAACATAACCATGATAAATGTCATTGATTTAAGTGAGTTTCATATTTACACTTTATAGTTCTGCCAGAATTCACTAGTCTACTTCAAATTTCTGTCTGAAATGTTATTTTCTCGTCATTCAGTATATTGGAATATAATACTGTATTTTGCTATGGGGTATTTGTAACCATTTACACTGAATTTAGCCATTTTATCTAAGGACCTGCTAATTCATTAACAGTTGAAGAGTTAGAAACAGGTCTTTAACAAATACGAGCTATATATTTGCATACTTAGGTGCTTTCACTGATTAGAAGTCTATTTTTTATTTTTCAAAATTAAAGGAATTTGGAGTTCCCTCTTTCTAACAAGATGGAGTAACAGGTACAGGATTTACCTTCCCATCTGAAATAATGATAAAATAAAAGCCATATGATCGTGTCTTTAGATACAGAGAAGCATTTGACAAAATCTAACATCCCTTCCTCATAAAATCGCTCGGTAAACTAGAAATAGAGGGGAACTTTCTCAGCCTGATAAATACAATCTATGAAGAACCAATGTTAACATTATATTTACTGTTACTGACTGAATGCTTTCCCACTAAGATTAGGAACAAGACATGGATGTCCACTTTCACCACTTCTATTCAACATTGTACTGGAGGTTCTAGCCAGAACCATTAGTCAATAAAAAGAAAAGCATCTAGGTTAGAAAAGCAGAAGTAAATCTGTCAGTCAGTGATATGATCATCTGTGTACATTACCCTATAGAATCTACAAAAAGGTACTACAATAATTGAGTTTAACACATTTATAGGATTCAGGATCAATATTTTAAAATCAAATGTATTTTTCTCTACTAGCAGCAAAAATTTTGAAATTTAATAAAAAGCAATGTTTATCATACCATCAATAATATGACATACTGAGGGACAAATCTGAGAAAATATGTACAGCATCTGTATACTTAAAAGTATGCAACATTACTCAATAAAATTATGTGGACAGATTTTTCATATATGACACCAGTAGAATGATCCATAAAAGAAAAGAAAGATTAATTGTACATTGGATATATAGATAGGTCAAAACAATTTTACACCTTGAATTTGTATAGATAATTTTGTATCATTTAAACCTCTGTAAAGCTATTAAAACAAATCAACAAACAAAATAACTAAAGGAATTTGTGTCCATGTAACTCTAAATGAGTTTTCTAAAGTCAGCTGAATCTTTAATCACAAAATAAATCAATTTATAGAAGTGAATGAACATCACAGAACAAAAGCTCTAAGTGTGTGGTAGAGTGTTAGATATTAGTATTATTTCGTTGGAAACCAGAACTATGTTAAGTATTCATGGCCTTGCCCCACTTCTTTTCTTGTTAAATGCATTTGCCTACTATAATGTTTTGGGTTAGCACTCTAAATATGTTTTTAATTGAGGTAACATTGGTTTACAACATTATGTAAATTTCAGGTGCACCTCATTATATTTGAATTTCTGTGTAGATCACATCATTTTCACTAGCCAAAGACTAATTATCATCCATCACCATACGTATGTGCCAAGTCACCCCTCCTCCCGCCTCTCTTCCCCCCTGGTAACCACCAATATAATCTCTGTATCTATGTGTGTGTTTCTTGTTGTTTTATCTTCTATTTATGAGTGAGATCCTATGGTATTGGACTTTCTCCGTCTGACTTATTTCACTTAGCATAATACCCTCAAGGTCCATCCATGTTGTCACAAATGGTCAGATTTCATTCTTGCTTATGGCTGAATAGTATGCTATTGTATATATATATACCACATATTCTTTATCCATTCATCCTCTGATGGGCACTTAGGTTGTTTCCAAGTCTTGGCTATCGTGAATAATGCCACAGTGAACATAGGTGTGCATATATCTTTACGCATTCGTGTTTTCATGTTCTTTGGATAAATACCCAGCAGTGGGAATAGCTGGATTATATGGTAGTTCTATTCTTAATATTTTGAGGACTCTCTGTGCTGTTTTCCATAGTGGCTGCACTAGTTTGCACTCTCACCAGCAGTGTACGAGAGTTCCCTTTTCTCTACATCCTCTCCATCACTTGTTATTTCTTGTCTTTTTAATTATACCCTTTCTGACAGGTGTGAGGTAATATCTCATTGTAGTTTTGACTTGCGTTTCCCTAATAATTAGTGACATTGAACATCTTTTCATGTGCCTGTTGGCCATCTGTATATCTTCTTTGCAAAAATTTCTGTTCAGAATTTTTGCCCATTTTTTAATTGGGTTTGTTTTCTTGTTGAGATGTATGAGTTCTTTGTGTATTTTGGATATTAACCCGTTATCAGATATATGATTTGCAAGTATCTTCTCCCAGTTGTTAGGTTGACTTTTCATTTTATTGATGGTTTCCTTTGCTATGCAGAAGCTTTTTAGTTTGATGTAGTCCCATTTGTTTATTTTTTCTATTGTTTTCTTCCCTAGTCAGACATGGTATTTAAAAATGTGCTGCTAAAACCAGTGTCAAAGAGCGTACTGCTTATGTTTTCTTCTAGAAGTTTTATGGTTTCAGGTTTTACATTGAGCTCTTTAATCCACTTTGAGTTAATTTTTGTGTATAGTGTAAGATAATGGTCTACTTTCATTCTTTTGCATGTGGCTGTCCAGTTTTCCAAACACCGTTTATTCAAGAGAATGTTCTGTCTCCATTGTATGTTCTTGGCTTCCTTGTTGAAAATCAGCTATCCATAGATGTGTGGATTTATTTCTGAGTTCTTGATTCTGTTCCATTGGTTTGTTTGTCTGTTTTTGTGCCAGTATCGTACTGTTTTAATTACTATAGCTTTGTAGTATATTGTGAAATCAGGGAGTGTGATACCTCCAGCTTTGTTCTTTTTCTCAGGATTGCTTTGGCTCTTCTGGGTCTTTTATTGTTCCATGTAAATTTTAGGATTCTTTGTTCTATTACTGTGAAAAAAATGTTGGAACTTTGATAGGGATTTCGTTGAATCTGTAGATTGCTTTAGGAAGTATGAACATTTCAACTATGTTAGTTCTTCCAGTCCAAGAGGATGGACTATCTTTCCGTTTCTTTGTATCCTCTTCAGTTTCTTTCAACAATGTTTCATAGTTTTCAGTGTACAGGTCTTTCACCTCTTTGGTTAAATTTATTCCTAGATATTTTATTCTTTTTGTTGCAAATGTAAATGGGATTGTAGTCTTAATTTGTCTTTCTACTACTTTGTTTTTAGTGTATAGAAATGCAGCTGATTTTTGTATGTTGATTTTGTATCTTGCATATTTGCTGTATTCGTTTATTATTTTAAAAAGTTTTTTGGTAGATTCTTTAGGATTTTCTGTATGTAAAATCATGTCATCTGCAAAAAGTGACAGTTTCACTTCTTCCTTTCCAATTTAGATCACTTTTATTTCTTTTTCTTGCCTGATTGCTCTGGCTAGGGCTTCCCATACTATGTTAAATAAGAGGGGCGAAAGTGGACATCCTTGTCTGATTCCTGTTCTTAAAGTGATAGCTTTCAGTTTTTCTCCATTGAGTATGATATTAGCTGTGGGTTTGTCATATATGGCCTTTATTATATTGAGGTACTTTCCTTCTATACCCGTTTTGTTTGTTTTTTATCATAAATGGATGCTGTGTCTGGTCAAATACCTTATCTGCATCTATTGAAATAACCATGTCATTTTTTATTCTTCATTTTGTTAATGTGGTGTATCACATAAATTGATTTGTAGATGTTGAACCATCCCTGGAATAAATCCCACTTGATCATGATGTGTGATCATTTTAATGTAGTGTTGTATTTGATTTGATTGTATTTTGTTGAGGATTTTTGCATCGATGTTCATCAGTGATATTGGCCTATAATTTTCTTTTTTTGTGTTGTCCTTGTCTGGTTTTAGTATCATGATAATGTTGCTCTCATAGAATGAGTTAGGCAGCTTACCCTCCTCTTCAATTTTTGGAAGAGTGGAAGGAAGATAGGCATTGTCTTCTTTGAATGTTTGGTAGAATTCACCAGGGAAGCCATCTGGTCCTGGACTTTTGTTTTTTGGGATTTTTTGATTACTGTTTTGATCACCTTACTGGTGATTGATCTGTTCAAATTCTCTATCTCTTGATTCAGTTTTGGAAGGCTGTATGATTCTAAGAATTTATCCATTTCTTCTAGATTATCCAATTTGTTGGCAGATAGCCTTTCATAGTATTCTCTTATTATCTTTTGTATTTCTGAGGTGTCCATTGTAATTTCTCCTCTTTCACTTCTGGTTTTATTTATTTTCTCTCTTTTTTTCGTGGTTGAGTGTAGCTATAGGTTTGTCAGTTTGGTTTATCTTTTCAAAGAACCAGCTCTTGGTTTCATTGATGTTTTTCCTATTTGTTTTTTTAGTCTCTCTTTCATTTATTTCTGTGCTGATTTTTATTCTTTCCACTGATTTCGGGCTTTGTTTGTTCTTCTTTTTCCACTTCCTTTAGATGCACTGTTAGATTGTTTATTTGAGATTCTTCTTGTTTGTTGAGGTAGGCCTTTATTTCTACAAACTTCTCTCTTAGAACCGTTTTTGCTATATTCCATAAATTTTGGTGTGTTGTCTTGTCATTTTTATTTGTCCTCAGATATTTTTTGATTTCACCTTTGATTTCTTCATTGACCCAATTGTTGATCAGTAGCATTTTGTTTAATCTTCACATATTTGTGGCTTTTCTGATTTTCTTCCTGTAGTTGATTTCTAGTTTCATACCTTTGTGGTCAGAAAAGATGCTTGATATTATTTCGATCTTCTTAAATTTATTGAGACTTCTTGTGTGGCCTAATATGTTATGTATGCTGCAGAATGTTCCATGTACATTCAAAAAGAATGTGTATTTTGCAGTTTTTGGATTCAGTGTTCTATATGTATCTACTAAGTCCATCTGGCCTAATGTCTCATTTAAGGCCAGTGATTTCTTGTTAATCTTTCTGTTTGGATGATCTATCCGTTGATGTATGTGGAGTGTTAATGTCCCTTACTATTAGTGTATGACTGTCTATTTCTCCTTTTATGTCTCTTAATAATTGCTTTATGTATTTTTGTGCTCCTCTGTTGAGTGTATTAGATATTTACAACTGTACTATCCTCTTGTTGAATTGTTCCCTTTATCATTATGTTGTGTTCTTCTTTGTCTCTTGTTACAATTTTAAAGTCTTTTTGTCTCAAATAAATATTACTACCCTAGCTTTCTTTTCTTTGCCATTTACATAGAGTCTCTTTTTTCATCCCTGCACTTTCAGTCTGTGAGTGTCTTTAGATTTGAAATGTGTTTTTTGTATGGAGCTTGTATGTATGGGTCTTGCTTTTTTATCCAGTCAGACACCTTATGTCTTGATTGGAGCATTTAGTCCCTTGACATTTAAACTATCTATTTATAAAAATGGACAAATTGCCATTTTTTAACTTTTTTTCTGAGTATTTTCGTAGTTTTTGTCTGTTCCTTTCTTCTTTTCCTGCTCTCTTCCCTTTTGGTTTGATGGCTTTTTTTAGTATTTTGTTTGAGTTTCTTTCTC
The DNA here is from genome assembly GCF_037783145.1 of Equus przewalskii. Taxonomy (NCBI): domain Eukaryota; kingdom Metazoa; phylum Chordata; class Mammalia; order Perissodactyla; family Equidae; genus Equus; species Equus przewalskii. Next base: position 62,085,975 of record NC_091831.1, read on the forward strand.
TTAATTGTTTGTGTATTTATTATAGGTTTCTGGATTGTGATCACCATGAGGGTCATATATAATAACCTCCATAAATAGCAATCTCTGTTAAGTTGATGGTTGTTTAACTTTGATCTCTTGCTAAAAGCTCTATTCTTTTGCTCTCCTCCCCACATTTTATGTTTTTGATATCATATTTAACCTTTGTGTCTGTGTGTATCCATTAACCTCTTACCATGGAAATAGATAATTTTAGTCCTTTTGTCTTTTGACCTTACCTTTATGTGTGGTTGATTTGCTATGTTTATTACCAATGATTTTGTTTATTTATTTTTTGATAATCTTCTTGTTCTTATTTTTGGTCTTTTCCACTTAAATAATTCCCTTTGGCATTTCTTGTAAGGCTGATTTAATGGTGATAAACTCCTTTAGTTTTTGTTTATCTGAGAAACTCTATTTCTCCTTCCATTCTGAATGATAGCCTTGCCAGGTAGAATATTCTTGACTGTAGGTTTTTCCCTTTCAGCACTTTAAATATACTATGTCACTCCCTTCTAACCTGTAAGGTTTCTGCTGAGAATTCAGCTGATAGCCTTATGCAGTTTCCTTTGTATGTAACCTATTGCCTTTCTCTTGCAGCTTTTAGGATTCTCTCTTTGTCTTTAGTTCATGACACTTTAATTATAATGTGTCTTGGTGTGGGCCTCTTTGGGCTCATCTTCTTTGGTGTTCTGTGTGCTTCCTGTAGTTGGATGTCTGTTTCATTCCTTAGGTTAGTAAAGTTTTTGGCTATTATTTCTTTGAATAGATCTTATGCTCCTTTGTCTCTCTCTCCTCCTTCTGGGACACCAATATTACAGATGTTAGTGCACTTGATGTTGTCCTAGAGGTCCCTTATACTGTCCTTGTTCTTTTCAATTCTTTTGTTTGTTCAGCTTGGGTGACTTCCTCTAGTCTTGCATCCAGCTCGCTCTTCTGTTCTTCTGTATCATTTACTCTGCTATTGAGTCTGTCTAGTGAATTTTTCATTTCCAGTACTGTATTCTTCATTTCTGATTGGTTCTGTTTTATATTTTCCACTTCATTGAAGTTCTCACTAAGTTCATCCTTTCTTCTCCCAAGATCAGTGATCATCCCTATGACTCTTAGTTTGTACTCTTTATCATGTAGATTGTTTATCTCTGTTTCAATTAGTTTTTTTTTCTTTGGATTTGTCCTATTCCCTTATTTGGAACACATTCCTTTTGTCTCCTCACTGTGCCCATTTCTGTGAGCTTATATTTTGTTTTAGTTAAGTCAGCTATGTCTTACAAACTTGGGGAAGTGGCCTTATGTAAGAGATGCCTTATGAGACCCAGCAGTGTGCTTCCCTCTTGTCACCAGTTCCAAATGTTCCAGGAGCATTCCCTGTGTGGGCTACATGTGTCCTTCTGTTATGGCAGCATTGCTCTTACTCCAGATGTGTGGAAAGACTAGGCTGTCCCCCTGCCCAGTTTGTTGTAAGACTCAGCTGCATGCAGCTGCTATAATCCCTTCAGTCACTTTGTTGGTTTAGAGGAACCCCAGGACAGTTGGCTGCAAGCTCTAATAGGACATTCCTGCTACAGTTTTTCTGTTAAGTGAGTAGGCCCCCAGAGTGGCTGGTTGCTAGGCTCAGGGGCTTATAATTGCTGTAGGCCTCCAGCCTGCAAGGCTGTTGTCAGCTCTCTCATGATTGCAGCTGAGTGGGGTGGCCCCAGGCATGGGAGTACCCACTTGTTTCAGACTTTGGAAGGTGGGGTCAATCCCCTATGTGGCAGTTTGAGAAGCACAAGTCTTCTCCAGCTGACAAGTCCCACCACCCACAGGTCCACACACACCATCAACACAGTCCTGCACCATGCACGTGTCCTGACCCTGTGAAGCAGACCCAGTTGCCCCAATGCAGAGGCCCCACACACTCCACCAGTGCCCCACACAATCCACCGACTCCTCATGCATGCGTTGCCCTGCAGAGGCGGACCCATTCAGCTGCAGAGGATCCAGGCACCCAGCCTATTCAGGCCTGCAAGTCACCCAAGGGCTTGCTGTTTGGTGGGGCCAGTCCATAGGGCAGGCTACCTGCCCTCACTGAGCTTGATTAAATTGGTGCTCTAGTCAGTGGGGCAGACCCATGGGCTAACAGGCTAGGGGAAGAGCTCCAATGGTGTCTGCCAGTGTCTGTGTCAGCACACCTGTACTTGGTCACAATAATGGCTGCCACCAATGTCTCAGTCCCTGGAGAGTTCTCACCTCTCACCAAGATGCACCCACAGTCTATCGGGTGAGTCTCTTTTCACCAAAGGACCATATACCTTTCTTTCTGGTGATTTTAGGTTGGTTTCCAAAATGGGTGAGTTTGTGTGTGGCTCTTTAAGAGCCAGCTTCATTTTCCCTTATGTCCGACAGCTTTTCTCGGGGTATTCCCTGTTGTTGTTAGTAGACAGCAAAGCCAGATATTATGAGTTTCATCTTGATTGTGTTGAGTCGAAAAGATGTTTATAGCAGTAATGCTCCCCTACTCGGGTCCCCCACTCCTACAGGGAAGGCTGTCTAACTTAGGATTACTTCTGGCTGGCCGTGAAGCTCCTGAGTTCGTGAAGCTGGCTTCTTTTCCTCTCCACAAGGGAATTTCTGCCTCTTCCACCTCAGTCAGGACTGTCCCTTGTTGTGGGGATCTTTTTAATGCAGTTTCAGTTCTCTCTCAAGGATAATTGTTCCAAGGGTAGTTGTAAATTTGTTGTATCTGTGGGAGGAGGTTAGTTCACACTCCACCTATGCCACCATCTTCCCACTACTTAGTCTCCAGATTTTGAATGAGCAACATCTTTTAAGCCTTTTGACTGTTTTCTTCAATTTCTTCTGATATACATTTGGCCCAATAGATTATGGTTAGAAGTGAGCTTGGAATATGTGTCTTTATGGTAGAGGTTATTTAAGAGTTATTTATTATTAAAAATCTTCTATTAATATTTTTTAATGATCATATAGAGTAATTTTAAGGTGATTTTAAAATAGCCTTGTAATTTTTATTTTGGAGATGTTTTAAACTGTTAGTTTCCTGGTTGCTTTCCTGATTGTCTAGTATGTTTTTAATCATATTTCCTTTTCAAACAACCCATTATGATGAAAAATAAATTCACAATGAAATATATGTTTTAGCAATTGCAACTTTTGGGTTTGGAAAGGAAAAATTAAAATCAGCTGTGTTAATGTGTTAGAACAATCATAATCTAAAGTGTCCTGTGTCTCACCCCCCAAGGAAAAGAGAAAGTCGGTTCTCCTCAACTTTCTGAAATGTCTTTGATTATATTTTTAACGTGCACTTTGAAGGATGTCTATTTATTTTTGACTCATGTTCAGGTAAAACTGGAAGGTATAGCCCTAATGCTGGCATATCCATTTATAATAAACATATAAAAAAGAATAGTTTTTGCAAGAGAGAATTGCTTCATCCTTAATATCTCACTCACGTTACCTCCAAATTTTTCAGAGGTGTAAGAAATCTGTCTTCCTCTGTTTTCTAAATGAAAAGTTTGTAGATATCACATTTTTCTCCTCTATCTAAAGGATTACTTTACAAACTTAATTTAAATGCCTATTCAGTGTCATTGCATATAATTTCTGAAGATTAATTACATTGAATATAATTCCTGGAGATTAATGTCTAATAGCATTAGACATTATTTGAAAAACTAGTAATAAAATATTTTGTGAAATGGTGATCCTGCTCGAAAATCCTCTTTTCAAGACAATTTTAACGTTTCTTGTTTTTTTGGCTTTTTTTTTAAATTGTGTTTTTCCCATGAGTTCAACAGATACAGGATAGAATGAGCATTTTAATAATTTCTTTTAGAGTTTTGTAGTCTTAAGATGTTTAAATGAATTTCATTGAGGCTTGTGTAGGTATCTATCAAGAATTCTCCAACTAGAAGGTAAGGAATAATTTAACTGATAGTGGTCTGACTTCATTGTTGTAACCCAGCCCTCATGGTAGTTTCAGAATTTGTTGACCTCAGTTCTTTTTTAATTATACTCTATCATGTCTACATGTACTACATTATCATCCCCTACTGTTCTGTGTATGAAGTCTAAAAATTTAATATTCTATTCTCTGACTAAAACCTCTCATCCTTTTCAGTCTTTCCCTGACTTTTCTCCTGTTATTTCAGTTCTCTGATTACATAGAATTCTCCTAGCCCTTGTGCCTTAAGCTTCACTGACCCTAGATCTGCCATTTCACTGCACTTAGTGCATTTGACTGTACTCACGTTTTTCTCTCAATTTTTGTGTCCTTTTATTTCACAATATCTAGCCACCTATTCTTGATCAGTCTACCTAACCATCCACCACTCTTATACGTTGGATATTGAGACTATTAGATGAAAATTATAATATTATATAGGGGGGTCTTTTGACAAATTTCTGGTCTCCAGATCTTCAGCTCTTCCTGGAATATTTTTGGAAATGGTAGCTTTTCTTTCTAGAAATTCTTTTTTTTTTTTTTTTTTTTTTTAAAGATTTTTATTTTTTCCTTTTTCTCCCCAAAGCCCCCCGGTACATAGTTGTGTATTCTTCGTTGTGGGTTCCTCTAGTTGTGGCGTGTGGGACGCTGCCTCAGCGTGGTCTGACGAGCAGTGCCATGTCCGCGCCCAGGATTCGAACAGACGAAACGCTGGGCCGCCTGCAGCGGAGCGCGCGAACTTAACCACTCGACCACGGGGCCAGCCCCTTTCTAGAAATTCTTTTGATGATTAATATGTCTCATACAATTTTAAGTAAGTACCTTGTTATCCATCCACTTGGAGGATACCCATTTCCAAAATAGCAATATATTGTAGAAAGTTGAACGATAAAATTGATAGGTGAAAACACTACTCTTTTTCACTCTGCTTGCAAATGGAAATGTCCTTTTCTTTATCACCTCAGATGAACAGCAATAAACGATGTCAAGGAAATTTTGCAATAAAAATATTACCTTATGACCCAGAGTTTTTTATGGTATGTGGGCAAGCTCTTCAACATATGAAAGCAATTTCATGATTTTGATGAGTTTATTATTATTATATAACATGTTAATATTAAGGGAAGCTGTGACAAAGTTATGTGGGAATTCTCTATTATTTCTGCAATGTTTCTATAAGTATAAAATATTTAAAAATAAAAAGTTTAAAAATGTAAAACTATTATTTCATTGTTAGTTTTTAAAAATAAACTTCTGATTTGGAATGATTTTAGGTTTACTGAAAGTTTCAGAGGTAGTGCAGAGAGTTCCCATGTAATCCTTACCCAATTTCCCCTCAGTGTTAGTGTCATTAAAAAATCATTTTCAGAGTACATTTAATAACTGAATACATTTAGTAAAGTCTTCATTTTAACTCTAGCTGCAAGCTTTACCGGTGATTAGCAATTTTAGTACTTTTTACTTTTGCTTTTGTTATGGAAATGTTTTGTTGACAGTTACTCATGGTAATATAGTTTAGATAGAAACTTGACTAAGTTTTCTTATTGTTACATTTTAGATTATAATATTTTAAATGATTCTTATTTCTAGAGTGTTATATATATTAAAATATTATTATTTATTAAGGATCTTGAGAAATTTTAAAGATTTCATTTTTTGGACATTAACAAATATTTCATGCTATATTACAAATGTAAATTTCAACTGCTGTTGCTTCATCAACTTGCCAACTCCTTAATCTGAAATTTCTTTACCGGATTCTATTGAAATTAAATAAATGAAATTATATGTTTTCCTTAGGAAATCATGTCACAGTGTAATTATATTAGTCTATTGGTTTGCATAAAACATGTATTAAAAACTAATATAAAAACGATATTTTCTGAAGTATGTATATTTTTTAATTATCCCAAATTTAGTTAAATTTTATACTTATTCAGTGAGTTTGTCTATGTGCAAATCATTTTTCTAGGCATTGTTAAAAACTCACCCATGTCTGCATCTACAGTACTTTGAGTTTCTACTCCAGTTCTTATTTTTCTTTGTTTTTGTTTACATCTTTCCCAATCTTCTGTACCATCATACCCTATTCTCAGCAAGCAACTTCATAGCATACCCTATAAATATAAAAAAATTGTTGTTTTGACTTCTTCACCTTCTCTCCCCATTGTTTTCAAACTTGTTTATAAAATTTTGTCTTTTCAACTCGATTCCATCTTTTTTCATTCTCTAGAACCTCAAACTGTTAGCTTTTTCCTCCCTCCCCTTCCCTGCCAGATGTCTGGACAGAGTGCTATACCTTCATTATCACCACTGCTCCACCTCCCACTCCCACTCATTCTTTATTCACTAACTGCAATGTGAGATCTCAACTTTATCTCTTTTTAAATACATTCTTTTTGCAAAAGTCACTAATAATATAATTGCCAAACCCAAAGGCCATTTAAAAATCTGAATCCTAACTGTGACCCACTTTAGGTTGTTTCATTTGTTGATCACTCTCTCAATTTTGAAAATTTCTTTCTTCCATTAGCTTTCAGGACAAATAGCACTCATTCTTTGTTCTTTTATTAACTCTTTGAGTCATCCTTTCTCTGTACCTTTTGCTGGCTTACCTTTTCCTTCAATTATTGTTGTGTCTAATTTCATACATCATAAAGATCAAAGTACATAAAAATGCAAAAAAAAATTTTGGTGAAAAAATTATAAACAAAGATGAAATGGAGGAAAATATTTGCAAGATGTATCAGACAAAGAGTTAATGTTCCTAATATATAAACAAATTCTTGGATTCTTGGCATCATAAAGAGGAAAGGAAAACCAAACCGAGAAAGTAAACAGAGAATATGATGGGTAATTCAGTTCACATAAGAAGAAATATGAATTGCTAATAAGTAAATGAAAAGCTCCTCAACCTAATTAACAATCAAAATACAAGTTAAAATAAAAGTTACCGTCTTTATTTGTCACATTGTTAAAAATAAACTGATTAGAGTTTAGTGTTAGGGATGATAGAAAACAAAGGACACTTTTAAACCTTTCTGTATGGGTGTGAAAACAAGGTACACTTTATTGTAGAGCATTGACGGTTCTTTACAGGTTTAATATGCACATAATCTTTGACCCAATAATTCCTAGTTTAAGTATCCGATAAAAATAGTTAGATGTGTACATAAGTAACATGTAAATATATTGAGCCAGTATTTGTAATTGTAGAAAACTGAAGACAATCTAAATGTTCAACAATATGGGAAAAATTATAGTCATTATGATATTTCTATGTATGGAATTCTAAATGGCCAATGATAAAAAAATCATGGTACATGATGGCATTATTATTAACATTTATTCAGTGCCAGTAATAAATCCATATTTAAAAATCCTTTGGTTAGACAAAAGTCAACTCATGATCACAAAGATTTTATCCCATCTTCTGCTGGAGTTTTATAGTTTTAGATTTTACATTTAGATTTGTGGTCTACCTTGTGATATTTTCATTTATAGTGTGAGCAATAGATTGAAGATTTTTGTTTTTGTAAATTACTGTCCAATAATTCTAGCACCTTTTGTTGAAAAAGCTATTTGTTCACCAATGAATTACCTTTGCACCTTTGTCAAATTTAGTTGTCATAGCTTCGAGAGTTCAGAGATAAATCCATCCATTTATGGTCAGTTGATTTTTGGCAAGAATATCAAGACAGTCCACTAGAGAAAGAATGGCCTTTTCAACAAATGATGCTGGAAAAAATAGATATCTACATACAAAAGAATGAAGTTATACCCCTACGTCACTCCGTATACAGAAATTTTTTGTATATGAGCATGTTGAAAAGTTGTGCTGGTCGGATTGTAGAATGGTGCAACTGCTTTGGGATATAGTCTGGCGATTCCTCAAAAGGCTAAAGATAGATTTGCCATGTGACCCAGCCATTCTTAGTATGTACCCAAGAGAAGTGAAAACATATGTTTATATAAAAACTTATACGCAAATGTTCATAGCAGCATTATTCATAGTAGCAAAAAAGTAGAAACAACCCAAGTGTCCATCCACTGATAAATAGATAAGCAAAATGTGGAGTATTCATACTGTAGAATATTGGCCATAAAAAGAACTGAAGTACTGGTTTATGCCACAATATGAGTGAAACTTGAAACATTATGCTAAGTGAAAGAAGCCACTCACAAAAGTCCATATATTTTATGATTCAGTCTCTGTGAGATGTCCTGAATATGCATGTTTAAAGCAAAAGAAAATACGTTAGTGGTTGCCTAGGGCTTATTGGGAGTAGGGGTTTTGGAGTGTGATGGCTAAGTGATGTGGGTTTTTTTTAAAATATTCTAAAATTGATGTGGTAATGTTTCCACAACTCTATGAATGTACTAAATGCCCTTGAATAGTATACTTTAAATGTAAATTGTATAGTATCTAAACAAAGCTGTTAATGTTAAAAAAATATATATCTTTTGGTCTAAGTCTTTGAATAGATCTTCTTGACTTTTACTATGATACATTGGTCATTTACAAAGTTTTCATTTATTAAATTATGCAAATACAAAATGTCTCATTTGTCAATCTACCAATCTCAAGAAAATAGTCTTTTATGTATTGAGAATCTCACTGTGGTAGATAGGAGTTGTACACAATTATGATTTCAGTTGAAAGCTCAAATTTTATTATTAGCAATAAATCGTGACAGTTATTTTTTTTAAGCGCCAGGCTTACTTTTTTTCATTTCCAAGAAAATGTCTGCCAGATACTCAAGTCTGAATAACTATCATTTGTCTGTCAATCATTATTTCAAATAAAAATAGTTTTTTGTAAAAAAAAGCAGTTGGTTCATATAGAAACTCAACTGCACAAATGCGTTTCCTCAGGAAACCATTGTACTTCATTCATACTTCCCATTTCCTTACACGGAGAATTTAAAAGATGTATATTTGAGGGTCAATGTTTCATAAAAAACAGTGATTTTTCTGCTTCAAAAAATTTTTAAATTGGTATCTTTTTAATATGAGCACAGGGTTTTGAGTAATTCAGTTACTACTGGTACAGCTTTGTTCCCTTGCCTCTTTTTGTCCTTAGGTACCAGCAGTTTTACCCATTGTTGAATTTGCACTATGAAAGCAAATGTCAACACAGTGAAAAATGCAAATAACAGCTTAATACTATTGTGAAAATTGAGTTGACTTTGTGGATCCTCTGACAAGTTCTCAGGGTTTTCTGAGGATCTGCAGACTTTTCTGCAAGAATAGCTGAATCTCAATGCTTTTTCTGTTTGTGATCTCTTTCTGGAACAAATACAAAGCTGTATTACCAATGTTTCAGTAAGTATCTCTACATGAATATTTTCATAATTCCATATGTTCAAACTCAACTCTCAGTTCTCTGGCTTTTCACATTGTACTTACTCTTATGTTCTTATCTTTCTCTTTTAATGACATAACCACGCATCAGTCATCCAGTTAGAGACATTGTAGTCATACTCAACCCACGCTCTCTCTTACCTCCCACACCTCAATCAATGCCATGTCTTGTCCTTTTTGCCTCCAAAAAAATGTTTCTTGTCTGTTTTCTCCTTCCTTAGAATTCTTAAGGTTGAGATCCTTGTCTCTTTTCTATAATACCACATGGCCTGGCAATTGGTCTTCCTGCGTCCTGTCCTGGCCCTCCTCTTTTTTTTTTTTTATCAATAACTGTGAAATGTCTTGGATTTTGTACCACTTGCAAGCTATCAAATTAGTCTCCCACAGTTTCATAGATAATGACATAATGACAGAAGACAAGAGCCTTCTGGGTCCGAGACAAATTAAGTTTTCACTCAAAGCATAGCAGGCAGCGTGAATTTCATATTCCCATTGGTTCTGCTTGCCTCCTCAGTCACTCATTGGTAATGTGGAGGTTGACCTAGGGGGAACCTGTGCTCGCAGAGAATTTGTGTTACAATTAAAGAATCCTGAACTTAGGAAACCCCAGTCTTCAAAGGTGCTTCTTGAAAACCTGCCCAACCTTTACCCTAAGATAAAGCCACTGTCTTTATCTTCTAAGGCTGTTTGTTATATAAACATCCTTAAAAGGAGAGAGCAAAATCTGATAAAGACCTACAGAGACATGATAGACCCATTGAGAATTGTCTCCCATTTTTTGGTTAGTTTTCTGAACACTGTTGCCAAAATTATATTACTAAAATACATTTTTATCATGTAACTCTCTGATCCCAGCCTGCTTTTCAGTATTATGGACTACTAGTCCTTCGTAAAATATGTTATTATGGATCTTGTGTCTTACTAATTCCCTGAGTAAGCCATGAACATGATATCCCTCTCTGTTTTTACACGTGTGAGTATCTCTGTTTGTAATTTACTTTTATTTTTCTTCTTTTCAGCCTGGTCAAATCATCAACCATCAACAACTAGCTTGTCATTTTATCTTTGACTTTTTCATTACTCCCCAAACTTCTTCATGCTTTCAGAATATTTTGTGCATTCCTCTGTTATAATGCTCATTGTATTTCGGTTTCCATGCTGCCTCCTCCACCTAGACTGTGAACTCCTCAAGGTTTTATTCACGCTGGTATTCCCTCACAGAGTACTTTAGATATAATAAGAGCTTAATAGAAGTTTTTTGGATTAACAGATGTATAATTCCCTGGTAGCTGCCTCATAACATTTTAACTTTAGTGATCTTACAGTTGAACTTACTAACAAGATTCTCCTTGATCTCTTTGCATGTAAATCTTTTTTCTAAAAGAACTCTGTACATTTTAATTATCTGATGTTACTCTGCAAAAAATATATATGATTATTGTCCTTTCCTGTTTATTTCATTCTAAGAATAGGTACAGGTGGGCTAAAGTGTGGGCCCACCAGAGATAGGGGATATGCCTGGGAAATTGTGCTTTGATTCACCTGGCTTCACAAATCAACACTTGGGACTCCGACGTAGTTGTTACCACTTATTTACCTATGGTAGATAGGCAGGCTCAAAGCTAGTCTCTTATTAGAGTCAATCAGGAACGACCAGAATGGCATAAGCACCTCAGCAGTATCGTGAGAATGGCAAAGGGAGCTTCTTGAAAGACCTTGTGGCGTCCTCACTCTTGAATAGGAAATAGCTTCAACAGTGGCATCCTTAATACAGATTTGAAAGCCAATGAAGATTGCTCTTGTTTTTTCAAAGTGCTGCCATTTTTCTTACTATAGATAGCCCTCTCGGTATTTGAAATGCTTGTATTCTTTGCTTACCTTAAAGAAATATATGTATTATCATCTATATCGGTGGACATCACTCTATCAAGCACCACCACCCTTGTGACAAACTTGCAGATCTTTTTCTTAGTGATTTTTGAGAGTGCTTTGTACATTAAGGATATCAAACTCCCCCATGTGCGCCCCACCCCCATCACATACATACACTTCTTTTTCCTGTATAGTGATCTTAAGATTTATCGAGTCATGCTGTCAGTATTTTCCTTTGTACTATTGGGTGTTCATGCCCTGGTTAGGAAATCTGTCTCTGTCATAAAGTTACTAAAATATAAGTAGCTGAATTTTCTACTTTTCTGCTCTTTTTACATTTTTGGTTAAAGTGTGAGTTGAAAGAGTGTAGTTGTATATTTTAGTTGTGGATCGTTCTGATTGTAGTATGTAGGATGCCGCCTCAACATGGCCTAATAAGTGGTGCCATGTCTGTGCCCAGGATCCGAACCAGCAAAATCCTGGGCCACCAAAGTAGAGCACCCACACTTAACCACTCAGCCATGGGGCTGGCCCCTCATTGTTTTAAAATAAACAAGTACATTGTTTTAGGAATATGTGATGCATATCATCAAAATAAGTTTTTGGTATCTATTGATGTCTCTTTTGTTATCTATTGATCTGTTAATAAGATACAATTCATCAAATCCGTATTGGGTATCTACTATATGTCAAGTTCTGGCGATACATCAGTAAGCAAAACAGATAAAAATTCCTGCCTTCATAGAGCTAATATTTTAGTGGGAGGGTGAAATATAATAAATGTACTACAGAAGCAAGTTAGAAGGTGATAAAGAATAGGGATAAAAAGTAGAAGAGTATGGTTTCGGGAATGTTGGAACGAAAGGAGCGTTTTACAATATTAAGTAGGGTATGTGGGCAAGAGTTTCGCTGAGAAGGTGAGATTTGAATAAGGACTTTCAAGATGAGGGAGGAGGCATCTGGCTAGCTGTGGAAGTCCAGTCTAGTAGAGATGTTAGCAGTTGCTAAGGGACGGCATGCTTGGCATGTTTCAAAATCCTGCAAGGATCACTGTAGTCGAACCAGAATATGACGAGCAGCAGATGAGGTTAGAGAGGCAACAGAAGGTAAAGGAGAGTGGGTGGATCCTGTAGGGCATCGTAGACTAATGTAATGACTTTTGCTTCTTACTGAGTGATGTGGAGAGTATTGCAGGGTTTTGAGCAAAGGAATGACATGCGCTGACTTAAATTTTAAAAGGAAAATGTCAAGGATGGAAGCATGGGAATTAGGCAGTTTGCAACAGTCTAGGCAAGATGTTATGGTAACTTGGATGGGTGGTCACAGTGGAATTAAAGAAAAGTGGTTGGAAAAAAAAGTGGTTAAAATCCGGAAATAATTTGAGAATAGAGCCAATAAGCTTTTCCAAAGGACTGTCTGTGGGATGTGAATAACACCCTCCTAATTGATCTTCTTATTGCCTCTCCTTTTATATACAGTATAAAAATCCCTTTTTATACACTAGCGAAAGTGATCTTTATTTAAATTCCATAATTTTGCTTTTTTGTTTAAAAAAACCCTTCAGTGGCATCCTGTTGCACCCTAGATAAAATTTATTCTCCTCTTCGTACCCAACAAGGTGTGCTTGATCTGGAATCTGCATATTTTTCCAAATTTATCTTAGCTACCCTCCATCTCCCTCACTGAGGTCTGGCCACACTGATTTTCAGTTCTTTTGAACATGCCGAACTCCTTTGTGCCTCAGAAGCTTTGCACTTGGAAAACTCCTCAACCCCCAAGTTCACTCTTTGTCTGATAAGCTCTTTTGCATATTTTGTGTTTCAGATAGGCCTATTTAAAGTAGATTCTTTCCTTGCCCTTCTTCCACCCATTGTCTTTCTCAGCTATTTGTTTTTTCCTTTATAGCTTTTCTTACAATTATTTTATTTCTGTTTAATGCTTTGTTTGCTTTGTGTTTTATCTTGTTTGGAATCTCCATGAGATGGGGACCATGTCTGACTTATTCACATTTATGCTTCAGTGCCAGCGTGGTGTCTGGCCCACAGAAGTGTTCCATAAATGACTTTAGATTGGATTGACTGACTAAATTAATGAACAAATGAACAAACAAAATATTTAAATTATATGCTAGAGTAGCAGCCCTGGACATTACTTTTAACTTAGATTTCAATTCGGTCATGGTGATATTCTCCTTCTTTAATCAGCCATTGCATGCTACTTATTGTAAGATGGTCATAAGTAATTCTTTATCACTAGAAGAATATTTCCTCATTGAAATTTGTTTAGTTATTAATGTCTAGGCAAATCTTATATTTCAGAAGGTAACTATCCTCATGCAATTATACTACTATACTATCAGGGAGGTGTGACAAAGGAGATGTGAAACAGTAGCTTTAAAGATGTCCCCTACCTCCACCCAATTTTTCCTTTGAAGCTATTATCCTAAAGGAAGAAAGGGGAAAAGAGAAGTCTATGGTATGAGTTCAGGTTTACTACTATAAGTGTTTAAGAAAGAGCCCTGTTACCATGACAACAAATCAATGAATTTCAAATGGAAAATTTTCAGCATATTGGACTGATAAAATTGTAGCATTCTTATTTTCTTATAGAATTGCTCTTTGTGAAGTTTAAAAAAAGTCTGATAACCCCTGTTAAAATTAATTTTTAAATATTCCTGTGATATTGTTTTCAAGTCATTTATTATAATTTAAAATTATACCAAAAGAGTATACTTTCATAGATCTTTCATGCAGAAAGTTAAGCATTTGATTTGTCATTAAAAATTACTTTCCTAATCTGTGCTAGATCTTTGCTTAAATAGTAAATAAAATGGTAAATAGTTTAATGTATTGGGAGTTTTTAGCAATAGAAAACCACCTGCCACTTTATAGATTCTTTGCCTTAAATGCTTTCTAACTCCAGTGGAGGAAAGCTGTTAAGCTTTAAGTGTTCTGTCATATTTGCAGGCTTTTATAGTAGAAGAGAACATCAGTGAGCAATGATGATGCAAAACTACGGAGGTAGACTTAAAACACCATAAAGTACAGACGATTGTGTGTGATGCCTTGAATTGAATCCTCTTTGAATGAAATGATCAGCCATATGTGCCACCGTTATGGACTCTGAAAGAAGAGGAGAAGAAACGTGTCCTTATGCTAACTGTGCATGAAATTGCAGTGTTAGGAGATATTGACCAGATGTTTCAGTCTCAACAAATAGCTTGTTATGTGACTGAGTGAAAATAACTTTACTGTTTTGATCAAACACACCTTGAAGGAAGGGGTAATTTAATAGAGGCTGTCATAGTTCATCATTGTCTTAAACTTTGACTTGGCCTTTGCGTTATGTTTTTGATGTTGCTGCTGATAGGTGTTGATGGGCAGATGTTGACTGCCCTGAGGGACTTTGCTTTTTATAACGTGAATGCTAGAGATAGTAAAGGGTTAGGATTTTTCTCAATTCTTCTCTTACTCTTTAGTTATTAGGTGACTTGCTTCTCTGTGGATTTTGTAGAATTTCTCGGCAAAAGCATCTGAGTGACACTGTTACCTCTAAAGACCACTGTGGTTTATTCTAAAGGTTTTTTACTGTCCTCACCTCTCTGTCTCAGTTCTTTTTTTTTTTTTTTTTTGTCTGAGGAAGATTAGCCCTGAGCTAGCTACTGCCAATCCTCTTCTTTTTGCTGAGGAAGACTGGCCCTGAGCTAACATCCATGTCCATCTTCCTCGACTTTATATGTGGGACACCTACCACAGCATAGTTTTTGCCAAGTGGTACCGTGTCTGCAACCGGGATCCCAACTGGCAAACCCCGGGCCACCGAGAAGTGGCAGAAGGTGCGAACTTAACCCCTGTGCCACCAGGCCAGCCCCCTCTGTCCCAGTTGTAATTGGCCACAATAAAGTTCTATGGTGTTTATTTTCTTGTTTTATATATAGTATATTTTTCTGCTTTTTCATAGCTTGAAGTGATAGATCTCTTAGAAAATCACTAGAATTTTCTCACTTTTACAAGTTAGGACAATGATAGCTAGAGAGATTGTTACTTATATGAGGTTACACAGTTACTCTTTTCCAAGCCAGCCCTATGTCTAAGGTCTGATGACACTCATTCTAGTATGATTTTCCTTACTTCCCTTTCTTTCCTCATATCTAGAGTAAAGAATGAGAGTATATCTTCTAAAATCATAGAGACTTGAGCTTTGCCACTGACCTACTCTCTCTTTCCTCACTTGTGAGACTGGAATAGTATTTACCTCGTGCTTGGTAGATCAGATTAACTGATATAACGTAGTGGGTAAAGAACTAGCGTAATGCCCAATGTATAGTAAGTACTCACTAATTTAGCTCTTAACTGTATTTTTGTTTCTAACTCATCTTTAGCTAATTATAGTGTTTTTCAGCTGAACCTTTGGTTTATATCTGGTGTTAGCACAGTTTTTCTTAAGTTGTCAGGGGAAGGTGTTTGGAATATATGGGGAAAATGATAAATGATTTTGGAAATTATTTTAAATTATAATGAAATATATAGATGAATAAAAATGTTCTTTAAACTCTAGAACAGCTATTACTACAATCTCCTTTAATTTGAAGTTGTTTGTGGGTTATAGGGGAGGAAAAAGTTTTCCTTAACCCTCTTCGGGTCCCTGGCTGGGTCTGAAAATTAAACTGACAAAGCATACAGATTTATTTAACATAAATTTTATGTGACGTGGGAGCTTTCATAAGGAAATGAAGAGCTGAAGAAACAATTTGGCCTGAGTATTTTTATGCTAGGTTTGATGAAGAGTGGGAAATTTAGTGGAAATGTGATAGGTCAGAAAGTATGAGGCAAGTATAGTAAACTGGGGGAGACTTAGCAAGGTCTTTTAGTTAGAGTTCTTGGCATCCTTTTGTCTTCAGACATAAAGATGTTCTTTTCCTCTAGGTATAGAGAGGACACGTCTAACATGAGGATTTTATGACCTGTTTCAGGGGAGAAGGGAAGGGAGGGTCAGAATGACCTTCCTGTTTCTGCCATTTTCTCAAATTCCTTCAGCCAATGTGCCATAATTTGGTGTAGCGTGTCCTGAACCCCATCAACATATTGCCATATATATTTAGAACATCATTTCATTATGTAAAGGAATTTAACAATTTCCATTAATGTTGTGGAAATGCTATATTGAATTCTATTTCTGAAAACATTTTCCAGAGGTTTTTTTAAAAGATCTGAGTTCACTTTAAGAGATTTTTTTTCCCCAACCTAAAATGTAGGCTTCATTGTATGTAAACAAGAAACTAAAAGTAGGCATGATTTTTAAAATTTTGGAAGGACATAGAAGTAGAATATATACTATCCACTTGTTAGAAATCTTGTTGCTTAAAGGCTTCTGGTGAAAGTCAAGTTGATTAAAAACCTGAAACCTATTATAACACCATACTCATGCATTGTGTTATTTTTTATCCCCTGGTTTTGGAGACCTATGGAAATAAATCCAGGCTAGTTATTGTTGATAGTTAAAGAAATTAATTTAGTAACAGTTTCAGATAATATAAGTTGTTTTAAGGACACATAACTTCTACAATATTTTTTAATTTGGATATCTTTGGATTAAATGGTTTTCTTGGTTAATTTGGTTCCGTCCTATAACCTAGTTAAAAAAAAGATCTTCCTCCCTCGCTATAGCTACCTTCTCCCCGTGTCTCCTTCTCTTTGGTCTGGATGGCCCAGTCCCTTTTACGAATCTGATGAAATCTGTGAATCCTTTCCTCTAAAAAATGCGTCTCAGTTTCTTTATCATTTTAGGGAGTTCATAGATTTCGCCCTTCATCCCACACATACCTTGCACTAGTAGGGGCCCATGGACCTCGGGTGGGCTACAAATCTTCTTAGAAGATTACATTCAGACTCCTTATTATTATTCTAAATACTTAACAATTTCTCTTCGAAATAGCAATAACAATAGTGTTGTTGATGCTGATATAATAATTACAAGAGTAGGAATTATAATAATGTTTAAAATTTATTCTGTGCTAACCTTATCCCAGGTCCTATGCTGAATCTTTAAACGGGTTTAATGGTTATATCACTAATGATATCTCCAAGTAGAATACATTCAGTGTGCATTTATTGTGTGCTTTAGAAAATGCTATATCTTTAGACTACAGAAGAGATTATAAGCATTTTGATTCTAAGAACTTTTCTTATTCATCTTTATTCATTGCATTTATAAGGTACCAAAATCCCTTTGGAGTACTGAATTTACTCTTAGTTCTATAATTCCAATAGTCTCCTTTTTACTTCTAATCTTCTTTGTCATCCTTCTTCCTTTGAAAATTAAGTATTCCATCCAAGACCCACCATGTCCCATAATTCCTACAAGTTTTAGCCTGGACACAGTTTCTTGTATTTCCCTTAGGAAATCTTTGTCCACTCCCCAGAGTCTAAGGTACATGCTACTCCCAGCTGCTACAATAACTTTTTCTCTGTGTATCTTATAGTAATGTACTTTTTTCTGTAATTTTTATGTAACCCTAAATTGTAAGCTTTATGAAGAAAGAATTATGGGTTTCCTGTTCATTTATTTGACAAATATTTATTAAGTGCATAAAATGACAGACCCACTTCTAGATGTAGAAATACATCAAAGAAGCCAGGAAAACAGTGTGTTGAACAGGAAATTACAATTATGTTGAATTAATTTTGTGGTAGGACTGATACAGTTTCCTCTGGCAACATGAGACATGGGCGTATACTCTAGTGTTCAGGAAGAGTTTACCAAGAAAGTGAGGCCTAACACCTAAGTAGGAAGCTGGAAAGACATGAGACAGAATACAAATGGAATGAAGTATTCACTGTGCTGGAACATTGCATTCAAGAGAGTAATACTGTAGGATGAACTTGGAGAGGCAGTAGATGGTTCAATAAAGTTTATGTTTGAACTTTGCTTAAGAGAAATGGGTAAGTATTGAAGGACATTTTTGAAAGATCATTAAAAGTGCAGTGGATTGGAGGGAAACAGAACTGGAGGCAGGGAAATGAGTTAAAAAACTATTGCAAATGATTGTGGGAGATAGAGTAGGGGAGAAGAATGGGGAATGATTGCTAATGGGCACAGGTTTCTTTTTTTAGTGTTGAAATGTTCTTGAGTTAGATAGTGGTGATGGTTGCATAAGCTTGTAACTATAAGGGAAACACTGTAAAGTGGTAAATTTTATGGTATGTGAATATATTTCAACAACAACAAAAATTTTAAAGACACTGGCAGTAGGCTGAGAGAAGACGGTGACTTGCACTAAAGTAGAAATAATGGAGATAGAGAGAAGTAGAAGTATGTAGAGTTAGTAGGCAAAATAGAGTTTATAGGTATTTGAAGGTTCAGGTCAGTAATCTGAAAATAGAGATGAAGAGTCTCAGTGTATACACGGTAATTGAAACTGTGGGAGTAGATTAGACCATATTTGGAGAAAACATATAGGTGAGAAGAGCAGATAATCCTTAGATCCAGGCCTATGGAACGCTAAGGGATGGGGAGAAAAGAAGCCTATGAAAGAAATAGAGAAAGGCTGCTTTATCCATTATTTACTACAGTAATGTTCAGCAAATGGTAGGTGATCAGAAAATATTTATGGAATGAGTTGAAAGAAGTTAGACTAAAAATTCTTTTTATCATATCAGTGGCCTGTTAATTGTCATCATCATCAGTACTTGCTAACAGGCATTGCTTTAGGCACTTTGCTTACATTTTGTTGTTCAATTCTCAGAATAATTCTGCAAAAAATATATCTCTGATAGACGGTGTAATTTATCATCAAATGGCTAAATGAACTTACATACATCTGAGTCTAAGATTTATGTTTTTTTCCTGTTAGGCCTAAGTTTCCCAAAATCTCTTCTGAGAAACAGATGTTAACAGGTATTTAACAATAAAAATACAAAAGAACCATTGATGGAGATAATAATAGGATTATTTGGAATCAATTTTTATTAATAGGATGCTTGCCAACTTGGGAAATAGAGCAGTTTTGGCAGGAAAGGAGTATAATGTACTAGTTATTCAGGGAGAATTGGTTCTTAATAATATTTATGAAAATTTCGTGTTTTACTCTGTCTCACTTGGTAGTATATCAGTCATTTGAAAGAATGAGTCCTTTAAACTATGTGATATATGCTGTTTTCCTAACCAACTACTTCAGTTTTGATTTCCTCATCTCCCTTTGCAATCTGCTTGTTGCTATTTCCCAGTTTTGACATTTAATTTCTGTTAGTTGTGCTTTATAGTTTTCCTGAAATGGCTTATTGAGTTTTCTGGTATAAAATTTCTTATTTTTGGCTTATTCTGCAACTATTTTAGCATCTAGGTGTCATTCTTCATCATTCTATTCTGACGTGAATTAAAGTATATAGCACTATCTTAGAAGTGACTGGCTCTTGAAAATCATTGTCAGTTATATTGTCCTAAATATTGCATTTAGTTGATAAAAGGAAATGCACCTGGAAGGTGAAGTTAATAATTAATAGAAATCTTTCCATATGTTGTTAAAGACTCTTCATGTGAAGCTTAATATGTAACTTATTCAGCCCCTGTTTAAATTCAGTTGTAAGTGTTCTCCTCCTGATTCCTTACGTTAATGACGCATCAGCTCTTATCATCTCACTCTTGCTCAAAAGCCCATCCTTCTTCCTACAGAATGCTGCCTAAACTTCTTAAAGTGGCATTTAATGATCTGGCCTAGATCTACTTTTCCCATCAGTTTCTTCCCTTGCATATAGCAGCTCTGTCATTATACTCCTATTAATTCTTTATTTCTCTTTTTCATTGTTTTTGTCGACACTATAATCCTTTATTTCCCAAACTATGTTCAAAGGCTCCTTGGGTGCTGTAGCAAACCCACATTGGGTCTGTAGGATATTTTAAATTTTCTAGGCAAACAGTGACATCTGTCAGATACAGCATGCACCACTAGCTCCAGGTGTTTCCTTCTTTTTTTTTTTAATTAAGTTACAATCTTGTGTGATTTCAGTTGTACATTAATGTTTGTCATTCATGTTGTAGGTGCACCATTTCACCCTGTGTGCCCACCCCCAACCCCACCTCTCCCCTGGTAGCCACTAATCTGTTCTCTTTGTCCACATTTTTAAATTCCTCATATGAGTGGAGTCATACAGAGATTATCCTTCTCTAACTGGCTTATTTCACTTAACATAATTCCCTCAAGGTCCACCCATGTGTTGCAAATGGCATGATTTTGTTCTGTTTTGCAGCTGAGTAGTATTCCATTGTATATATATACCACAACTTCTTTATCCATTCATCTGTTGATGGGCACTTAGGTTGCTTCCATGTCTTGGCTATTGTAACTAATGCTGCAGTGAACATTGGGGCACATAGAACTTTTGGAATTGCTGACTTCAAGCTCTTTGGATAGATACCCAGTAGTGGAATGGCTGGATCGTATGGTAGTTCTGTTTTTAATTTTTTGAGGAATCTCCATACTGTTTTCCATAGTGGCTGCACTAGTTTGCGTTCCTGCCAGCGGTGTATGAGGGTTCCATTCTCTCCACAACCTCTCCAACATTTGTTACTATTAGATTTAGATATTTTTTTCATTCTAATGGGTGTAAAGTGATATCTTGGTGTAGTTTTGCATTTCCCTGATGATCAGCGATGATGAGCATCTTTTCATGTGCCTATTGGCCAGGTGTTTCCGTTCTAACATTAAATTGCTGCATTCTTTTTGGTTGTATCATATACTCTGCAAAACTGGTTTTTGGTAGTTTCTGTGATTAAGAAACAGGTACTGCACAAAAATCAATGTGAAATAGGAAATGAGGGTGGTGATCACCACCTGATTCCAAGGTTTGAGAATTTTGCCGCACGCAACAGGTGCTAAATTGTTACAAAATAATAGTTATTAAGTTGTTTGGAACTAACTACTTAAATGGAATTTCTTTTGCCTTAGGGACACCATGATTAAATTCCTAAGACAGGAAAGGAGGCAAGTACTCTATGCCTCTACTTTCTTTCCAAGTCATAGCCATTTTTGAAAATTATACCCATCGTTCAAAAACTGATTGATAATGTCACCCATTTCTGGGAGCCTTTTCTGATCCCCTCAGCTGCAATTAATCTCCCTCCTGGATGTTTTCTGGTAACATTCTGCCTTTAGTATTGCTTTTAAAATTGAATTCAACTAATCCACGTGGTTTTTTTTTGGCACCTGAGCTAACAACTGTTGCCAATCTTTTTTTTTTCCCCTGCTTTTTCTCCCCAAATACCCCGGTATATAGCGGTATATTTTAGTTGTGGGTCCTCCTAGTTGTGGCATGTAGTATGCTGCCTCAACATGACCTGATGAGCCGTGCCATGTCCGCGCCCAGGATCCGAATCGTTGAAACCCTGGGCCACCAGAGTGGAGCGTGCGAACTCAACCACTTAGCCACTGGGCCTGACCCTAATCCACGTATTTATTTGAAGTTACCAATTATGCCTGTGCTTTTCTTGTTCTCCAGTTAGGTGTAGTTATTTATAGTATAGTGAAGCTCTTTCATTTGTATAAAAGTGATCCAACTATAATAGATGAACTGAAGTGCACGTCTTGTTAGTCTATTTCTAATTCTTAAAACATCCTTACAAGATCTTAGATTATATTCCACATTTTATATTTGAAGAAATTGGGATTTGGCAATGTTGATTTCCGTCACTGACATACCTCCTAACCTTTGGCTATTCTATTCTTGTTCCTTTTTCTTTTGCTATTGAATATGTGATCAGCTTCTTTTTTTTCTTTTCTTTCTTTTTTTTTTTTTTGATGAGGAGGATTTGCCCTGAGTTAACATCTGTTGCCAATCTTCCTCTTTTTTTGCTTGAGGAAGATTAGCCCTCAGCAGCTAACATCTGGGCCAGTCTTGCTCTATTTTATACGTGGATGATCACCATAGCACAGCTGATGAGTGGTGTAGGTCTGTGCCCGGGATCTGAACCCGTGAACCCTGGCCCATCAAAGCGGAGTGCACCAAACTCAACCGCTATGCCATGGGGCTGGCCCCTAGAATCTGCTTTTTGATATCTTAATAACATTTATGAAAATTTTGCAGACATGGCAGAATTTTCAGACATTTCACAACAGGCAGAGCAGGAATCTGATCTTTCATAGGAAAGAAACAGATTTTGATTGGTGTTTCATTGAATCTATGAATCAATTTAGGGAGACTTGCTGTCTTAAGAATATTGAGTTTTCTAATCCATAAACATAGTACTATAGCTTTCCATATATGTAGGCTTTTTTTTCCTCACCGAATTTCTGTAGTGTTCTATGTATAGGTCTTGCACATGTTTTCTTAAATTTGTCCCAATGTGTTTCATTTTTTGTTCTATTGTAAATGACGTTTTCTTCATTTTAATTTTCAACTGTTCCCTGATAGTATATAGAATTATATTATACTTTTGTGAATGGATCTTGAATCCTGAGACCTTGATAAACTCACTTTTTAATCCTAGAGCATTTATTTAGATTCCCTATGATCTCATATATTCCTTAAGCATGCACAGGTTGGTATCCAGCCAAAGCCTCAAGAGTTATTCTGTATGGATTTCAGCTTATTCCTCTCTGAAACTCTTTTCCGTAATTGCTAGCCTTCTTTTTCTTCTTTGAACACTTATCTCTGTCCCCTCATTTCAGTGAGAATGCTGGGCTTCTTTGTACCTGCAGCATTTAGTCTGGAAATTGCCTCTTGGCATAGAGCTTGCATGATGTCAGGGCTCACCTTGTTTCTTATCTGTCAGAGATCACAGCCCTTCTCTGCCTGTTGTCCAATGTCTGAAAATTCTGTAGTTTCCTTTTGGTTTTGTTTTCTAGTTATTGACAGCACAAGAGTAATTCTAGACCCTGCTGCTCCCTCATGGCTGAAGGGGAAGTTAAAGATAGGTGTTTAAGGATATACTATACGTATATAAACAAAGAGAAGCTGGGCCATTTGTTTTAGCTAAAAGAAATATGAAAACATGGTTAAATCTCTTTCCTGGAGAATCTGAAAAAGTAGCAGTTGTGACTTCGTATTAGGGACACTGTTATTTTCATCTTTTTATCCTCTAGTAGACACCCACTAAATATTTATTGATTGGATGTCAGAATGGTAGGAAATTGGTTAGGTGTTGGTAATGTTGTGTTTGAGAGAAAATTTTAGGACAACTCTAACTTTAACAGAACTCTTAACAAATTAATTTGGAAACTAAAAACGTTGATATTTTTCATCTATTTCAGCTTTCTTAGTTATAAATCTTTACTTACTCAGCTAGATTATTAAGTGCAGTAAACATGGCTTCTATTCCTTTTGTGTATCTACTTTGGCTTACTAAACTTGCATTTTTTAGATTGACTTCTTTGTGAGTGTGTGTGAGGAAGATTGTCACTGAGATAACATTGTTGCCAATATTCCTCTGTTTTATGTGGGATGCTGCCACAGCGTGGCCTGATGAGTGGTGATGCTAGATCCGCACCTGGAATCCGAACCTGTGAACCCTGGGCTGCCAAAGCAGAGTGCACGAACTTAACCACTATGCCACTGGGCTAGCCTCTAGATTGACTAACTTTTGAGTGGAAATAACTGATCAAAAATAAGGTTCTCACATTTTGTTCAGTGTCCTGGTATGCTAATATCAGAAATAGCCAGAATGTTAGCCATTGTGGTGAAATTTTCAATAGTGGAATTATAACAAAACCTGCTGAATATCTGTATTATTTGTCCATTTTTGTCTTGCAGGTATAAGGAATATTGATTCATAATCGAGATATTTCAATTCATTTAAATACCAATTATGGAAGTGTTATAAGTCAAATTTAAGCCTGGTAGTGAGCTGATATAGCCCCCTTTTCAGATTATAGTTTGAATATGTAAAGTTTGATTATGATGACTTCAATTTCACTGAATGGTTTTCTATTATTTTGATAGCATATTAAGTTATTTAAATAATCATAGTAAAATTTGTTGTTGGCTTGTTTTTTCTACATAAAAGAGACATAGCTGATCATTTAACCCTCCTTTCTACATGACTAAAAGTAATTTATAGAACAATACATATTCTCTGCTGTTAAATTTATACTTTCCCTAAGTCTAGTTTAAAGTATTTAAAATCTGTTAGGCATTAATATTGATGCATTTTAAGATATTAACTGCTTGATGTGATTTACTCATTTTAATAAATGGATTGATAATATCCAAGATTGAATAAATTAATTTCAAATTATTACTAGTCTTTAAATGGAATGATTGATTTCGTTATAATATCTTTGACCCACTCTTTAATTTTGAAAATTTCCTAACTTACAGAAAAAGTAGAAAGAATAGTAAAATGAACTTCCCTATACCCTTCACACATAGATCTACCAGTTGTTAAAATTTTAACACATTTGCTTCTCTTTCTTTGTATTAATTAATTAATTAATTAATTCATCCAAACCATTTTGAAGTATTTATCCTCTGTTTGAGAAATTTAGAATTGATACAGTACTATTTTCTGATATAAGTATTCCAATTTCAACAATTATTCTACTAGTGTCCTTTATAGCTGTTTGATTTTATTCTTTTTTTTTTTTTTTTTTAAGATTTCATTTTTCCTTTTTCTCCCAAAGCCCCCCGGTACATAGTTGTGTATTTTTAGTTGTGGGTCCTTCTAGTCGTGGCATGTGGAATGCTCCCTCAGCATCGCTTGATGAGCAGTGCTATGTCCACACCCAGGATTTGAACCCATGAAACCCTGGGCCGCCACAGCAGAGTGCTCGAGCTTAACCACTTGGCCACGGGGCCGGCCCCATGATTTTGTTCTTAATCCAAGACCCAGTAAGGATTACACAGTGTGTGTATTTGTCATATTCATTAATTTACTTTGATCTACAACAATATTTCCACCTTTTTTAGGGGGGTTGTGGGATGTCTTTCTAGGCATTTCCTTCTTTTGAGAGTCCAAGCCAGTTACTTATAAAATATGCCATAATCTGGACTTACCTGATTGTGTCATCATGATTAGATTCAGGTTAAACATTTTTGACAAGAATACTATATAAAAGTGATACTTCGTATTTCTCATTGCATCATAGCAGGAGGCATATAATGTCAGCATCTTTAGTAAGGGAAGAAACTAAGTTAAATCATTTGATTGAGATAGTCTCCCTCAAATTTCTTGCTTGGAACATTCTTCCTTTGCCCCATTCCATATTTGTATTGTCCTTCTCCTATCCTGCAAGCCTAGTTCACAGCAGTTCAAGCCTGCTTCCCAGCGACATCAACTTTATGTCCATTTCACTGTCCTACAATAGACGCAAAATAATTTTACCCAATGTCGTTACCAACAATAAACCTACTATTAAAGTTCAAGACTTTTTTGTTTTTGTTCCTTGTATTAGTAGGTTGAAAAGTTAACAGTATGTTGAAAAGTTGTTTGTATTTTTTTCTTTGTGGTTATGTCGCAATTTGATATTTTCTTTGATTTCTTTACTTCTATTGTATTAAACTTTACCACTTTTAATTGAATTTGAAATTTAAATTGAATTTCGTTTTCAAAAAAGTAAAATTTTAACATTTGAAAAGTCAAGTTCATGTGAAGTATTACATTCAGAGAAGTCTTTCTTCTTCCCTATTTCTGTATTCCATTCCTTGCCACCCACCCTTATAGAAAACAATTTTAATTTTTGGTTTATTTTTCCTATGTTTCCTTTTGTAGAAGAACCAAATTTAAAATTACATGTAAATTCTAAAAGAATATGTTTATATACTAAAAGAATATATGTTCTTAATTCTTTCTTAAACCATATACACTCATACACACTTTTGAACCCTGCTCTTTTTTATTTTTTACTTGACAAAATATCCTGGCAATTACTCCATATAGATGGATGATTCCATACAGCTTTTCCTTTTTCTTTTTTGTTTTAAATTGCTGTGTGGTATACCACAGAATAGATTTATCATAGTTTATTCAACCAGTCTTATACGGATGGACATTTAGGTCGTTCCCAACATTTTCCTATTACAAATAATGTCTCAAAGAATACGTATACATGTGTTGTTTTACATTTGTGGACATGTATCTTCAGGATAAATCTCTAGAAGTCAGATTGCTAGATCATCAGACGGTTACTGTATCTTTATCTTATGCTTTTCTCTCTGTTACCTTCTGTTTCTCTCCTCATTCCTTTAACTCTCAAATATACATGCATTTCTTTTATACTCCAAATATTTGAGAATATGATAAGATTTTATTGTCTTTTGACTTTGTATTTTGCTAACTATAAGTGTTAGAAACAAAATCGATGGTGGCTTTAGGATAGCTAATAGAAGTTTTAGAAACCTCAGGAATTTGAACTAATTATGAAAGATAACATTTCATATCAGTGAAAAATATGCATTTTAAAAGAAATCCACTGTCACTAATTTATGGCAGAGAAATTAAATTTTATGAGACTAATGAAATGATAAGATTAGAATTGAAATTTTTAACACTTTATTTCTGAATTTTTAAAACAATTTATTAGACATGAGCATAGTTTAGCTTAACTTATATATGAATTACTACAAGTATGACAATAATAGTGACAACCACTGCTAATACATATTATCTGGGCTTTTAATGACAATGCTATACTACTTCTGTTGGGACTCACTATTATTTTCCTATATCAAGCCAGCATTGACGTAAGGTCTGTGTGAGTTTAGATTCTGAGCTCTTAACCGCTATGCTCTGTTTCTCTCCCTGAAAGTAGTATAATAACATTTTATGTGGTGGTTATATTAGATTTATTATTCTAATACAGGGTTGGAATTCTATTCATAACTGCCACAGCTTCTAAGCATCCCTTTTATGCCACCATCTATGGCAGAATACTGAACTATGTGTTCTATTTTTCTGACCCATTAATATTATTTATGTTCCTATTTTTCAGTGGATGATTCAGCAACCACACAAAGCAGCAACATTTTTTGGATGCATCGGAATAGATAAATTTGGGGAGATCCTGAAGAAAAAAACTGCTGAAGTCCATGTGGATGCTCATTATTATGAACAGAATGAGCAACCAACAGGAACCTGTGCTGTGTGCATCACTGATGACAACAGGTCAGTGTAATTCCAAGGGAAGCCCTGTACTAATTGGCTTTTTAAACACTGGTATACTCTGAATTCCAATCTGAATTTGGAATTTAGATCTCATGTTTATAATTGCTTTTAATATTTAATAAACTCTTCTTCCTTGTATCATTTTTTCTTATTTTAAAAAAATTTCCTTTGTTGAACCTGCTGTTGTCTTCATGAGGCATATGAGAATGAAATTTTTGAGATTGTCTAGTCTAATCTCTACTTTTTATAATTAGGATCAGAAAAGGAAAGCATTTTATTCAATGTCTTGTGGCTAGTTTCTTGCCAAACTGGCATTAGAAAGAATGTTCTTTTCACCATATCCTGAGAGTAGAATATTCAAATACATATATACATATTTCTTTTTGTTTTAAAGATTGGCACCTGAGCTAACGTGGCCTGGTGAGCGGTGCCATGTCTGTGCGCAGTATCTGAACCAGTGAAACCCTGGGCCACTGAAGTGGGGCGCATGAACTTAACCACTCGGCCATGGGGCCAGTCCCTACATATGTATTTTTTAACATATATGAAATACTACATTATATCTAGTCTCATATGAATTAGGACATCTAAAGCATTTTTGGCAAATAGTCATCCATCCATATTAAAAAACTTCAGTCCTGAGTAATGCACTTCTCAAGAAGCAACCCATTACATTTCTCTACAACTTTGCTTATTAGAGAATTCTTCTGTATATGAATTTGAACTATATCTCTCAGGGCCTTCCATGCATTGGTTGTATTTGTGCTTTTTGCAGCTACATGGAGGTTTTCCTTCAATACATTCATGTGTTGCTAACAGCATTTTTACCATATTGCTCATCAGCATAGGCTTTTTTCTCCTTTGCAAAGGAAAAATAAAGTAAATTTCCTAGCTATTATATTGTTAGAATCACCAAAGATTTTCTCTTTTTAAATAGAGATTCACTAAAATTTTGTATTCCTCATAGCTGGAAATATTTAGTCTGTCCTCCTGTATTCCCTGTCTCCCTTCTTTTCCCTCCTTTCTATTTGCTTCTTTGTCTTCCTTTCTTAATCTCCTCCGTTTTTTCTCCTCCCCTTGCTCCATTCCCCTTTCTTACTCCTTTTATTTTTGCTCACTCCTTGACCTCCAGCAAACGTGAATGTATGTTAAGGATCTGACAGTATTCTGGGCAGTAGTCATTAAATAACTAAAATTTAACTTGCAAAAACAGAGTGCCAAACCCATTTTTAATCCTTTCCTGTAACTTTATTTTGTGTGTGTAGGAGAACTTTATGAATTTAAAGTTTCAATAAATAAAACCATCCGTTGTTCAAACATATTTGAAATATTCTTGTTTAGATCTTTCTCCTTTTTCAGTTTTTCTTTTTTTTTTTTTTAAAGATTTTATTTTTTCCTTTTTCTCCCCAAAGCCCCCCGGTACATAGTTGTGTATTCTTCGTTGTGGGTCCTTCTAGTTGTGGCATGTGGGACGCTGCCTCAGCGTGGTTTGATGAGCAGTGCCATGTCCGCGCCCAGGATTCGAACTAACGAAACACTGGGCCGCCTGCAGCGGAGCGCGCGAACTTAACCACTCGGCCACGGGGCCAGCCCCCTTTTTCAGTTTTTCTAAAACCAACTTTTATGTGCAGGTGCGAAGTTTTCTCATTAGTCAGAAATGGGTCAAGTTTTGCCTCTGATACCACTCAGGCTAGAGTAAAATTGCTAACTTGTTTTTATATGGTAAATTGCTATTTTAAAGAACTGTTATGATAATATTAGGTCTCCCAGATGCCAGCAGCTTAATTTATATACTAATCTGCCTATAATGATCAGTTTTTGTTTGTTTGTTTTCTAAAGATTGGCACCTGAGCTAACATCTGTTGCCAATCTTTTTTTCTTTTTTCTCTTCTTCTCCCCAAAGCCCCCCAGTACATAACTGTATATTCTAGTTGTAGGCTTTGCTATGTGGGATGCCACCTCACCATGGCTTGATGAGCAGTGCTAGGTCCACACCCAGGATCCGAACTGGCAAAACCCCGGGCTGCTGAAGCAGAACGAGCAAACTTAACCACTCAGCCATGGGGCTGGCCCCTATAATGATCAGTTTTGTTCAGATGATATTGGAAGTCAAAAACTGGAAGTCACGGTCTAACTCATTGTCCAAATTGTGGAACCTCAGAAAATTGGATAAATTGTTTTAGATAGGTCTGGTAACTCTTACTGCCACTATCCAAAACTCGGGAATCAAAGAATTTGGATAATATAATCTTCCCAATCCACGTTCTCATTCTCCAAATGTATCTAAATACATTTGGAAGGTAAGAATATGTGTATCTTTCTTTTGGAGAAGTTATGTAGTTTCCTATCGAAGAGTAGTTTTGGTATCGAAATTGAGTTTAGTAGCTGATACTGGAAATGTTTGCTTTTATTTAGTAACCATTTTTGTCAAAATTTTACTAAAGTCTTGATTACTAAAATATTTTTTATAAATTAGGCCTAATTATTCTAAAGTGTGTAACAGTTATTTTTTCGTATGAATTTATCAATGTGTGTGTTACTCTTATTTTCCTTCATTTAATTGAATATAAACAGATGTATCCTTCAGTAGTCGGTTGGCATGTGGATGAGTTTTGGAAGAGAATCGATCTATTTTTTTCTTAACAGAGAAACCAGCTATATTACCAAATTCTCAAGTGGTGAGATGATATATTTGGATTTTTTAAAATCATAACTGTGAGCATTTGATTAGCAAAATGAAAAATTGGCAAGTTATTTTCTAGTTTGAGTCAGAATGATGAGGGAAAGATTTTTGGTTTTGTTTTTTTTGAAGATTGGTTACCTGAGCTAACATCTGTTGCCAGTCTTTTTTTTTTTTCCTTCTTCTCCCCAAAGCCCCCCAGGAAATAGTGCATATTCTAGTTGTAGGTCATTCTACTTCCTCTATGTAGGATGCTGCCCCAGCATGGCCTGATCAGCAGTGTCATGTCTGCGCCCAAGATCCAAACCCGTGAAACCCCAGGCCACCGAAGTGGAGCACACGAACTTAACCACTCATCCCTGGGGCTGGCCCCAGGAAAGTATTTTATTAATTTGTTTGTAATGTAAATAATTATTTTATTAAGTTTAACTGTTGGGCAATAATGAAAAGCTCTATGTGACAGTTGCAGCAAGATTTTAAATGCAGTATCCTGCTTAGATCTTTTAGCTGTAAAACTGAACCAGCACAGGGAGTTTTCAACTATAGAAACTACTTTAAATTTATTCCAGTCCTTAAAATGTAATGATTTGCAAATTAATTCCTCATAGTAAATACAGTCTACATTTATATGTGTGTTTTGTGAAATTAATCCCATACTTGATTTCTAAAGTATTAGACTAAATAATAAATGTACAGCATGTTGATACTTAAAAATGAAGTTTTTACTAGCATATATATATATTTTTTTCTGCGTAACAGCATGGTAGCATATTTCTTAACTGCATTTTGAACTATTAATATGTAGAAAGTAGATAGTCGTATCATGTTAGTTTCAAAATGTAACTTAAATGCCAGGTTCTCAAAATACCACATCGTATTTAGGACATGTATTAACATCTTTGTTTTTCTCAAAGGCCACATAGAAGTTTCAAAAAGTTCCCAAAACAAAATTAATTTTATATATATTTATTATAGTCAATATACAGCAAAATTTGCAAAAATAATGTTAATTGACAAGTTTGGCAACAGTGTAAGTAAAACCTATGCTTTTTGTTGTTGTTGTAGGTCCCTTGTAGCTAATCTTGCTGCTGCCAATTGTTATAAAAAGGAAAAACATCTTGATATGGAGAAAAACTGGATGTTGGTTGAAAAAGCAAGAGTTTATTACATAGCGGTAAGTATTTACCTAATTCAAATTTTTGGTACATATTACATAGCAGTAAGTATTTACTTAATTCAAATTTTTGTTACGTATTTACTCTATAAATTATAGTTGTTAGTTGATGTAAATTTTTAAATAGTTGTCCATTACTTGTCCTGCAAATTCTTTCTTCTTTTTTTTTGAGGAGATTGTCCCTGAGCTAACATCTGTTGCCAATCTTCCTCTTGTTTTTTTTCTCCCCAAAGCCCCAATACATAATTGTATATCCTAGTTGTAGGTCATTCTAGTTCTTCTATGTGGGATGCTGCCACACTATGGCTTGATGAGCAGTGTGTAGGTCCGTGCTCAGGATCTGAACCGGCAAGCCCTGTGCTGCCAAAGTGGAGTGTGGGAACTTAACCACTCAGCCATGAGGCCAGCCCTTATGCTGCGAATTACTTATTTTTCTCAAAGCATGTGTTAGGTTCACCATTACAAATACAGAACGGACATATGATCACTGTATGGTAACATAGTTTATATTATTTACCTTCAAGTCTACCTCTTTTTGGATATGTTATACATAGATTTTTCTTTAACAAGTACTGTCAAATTCTGTATTAAATCAGTTTCTTAAGATCTTTTGAGGTAATTCTGCAAATTTACATTTTATATTTTTAGGCTACTTGTTATGAATGATGCATGCATTGTGTCGGAAAATATTAGTGGTATAAATATTCACTGCAAACAGTTTGAGCTTATTTGCCTAAAAAAATCTTAATTGCTATTTATTCCATAGTAATTACCATTTAACTTAATATTTTAGAAACATTGATCAGGACAAATCTCTTAAATCTGAGAACAAGGGCAATATGTAATTTGAATTATTGTCTTATGACATAAAAATAATTGGTTAAGAATTTATTTCTAAAATAAGACTGTACTAAAAATCCTCCTGAATTAATCACCCATTGAATACCTTGTGTTTATTTAATATGAGTTGACCATGTCTGGTCACAAATAAGTAGATACCTATGAAAAATTAAAAGCACCTCATATGCATATAATCTATGGTTTTGATATAACAGCTGCTGCCATTCACTACCTGAGCTGTGAAACAGCTGGTGCTGGTGAGACGTGTAAAAGATTGATTATCCAGTAGGAACATGTTTGTTGAGAATTTAATTATTTCTTTCAGTCTAGTGTTAATATTTCCTACAGCATGTTTATGTGCACTGCTGTAGGCTTTACAAGGTTGTTATTGATTCCTCTGTATAGGAAATCCTACCTCTTTATAACTGTCACATAAATGCTTACATCGAGAGGATTATGTAGAAGAAAGTCACGTTACCTCCTCTGCCAGTGTGTGAGAAAACATTTCAAAAACTAAAAATTTTTCCTTCTTGATTACCTTCTATTTTATTTTATTTCTCCAAATGATCTGATTTTTTGGTTAATGTCTTGTTAATTTCTTTGTTAATGTTTTGTAGTTTGATTCTTTAGCAGGGATCTGTGTGCTATTTCAAACTATCTTACATCTGTAAGTCTGAATTTCAAAGAGCACATGGTTTAAAATTTGAAATTATTTATATTATTTATATTGACTGAAATTATGACAGTATATTATGATACTGCAAGTTTAGCTTGAGTAGATATTTATCTATGCTTATTTAAACAAATCAGGTGGACTCCTCCACACTT
Source organism: Equus przewalskii (assembly GCF_037783145.1). Taxonomy (NCBI): domain Eukaryota; kingdom Metazoa; phylum Chordata; class Mammalia; order Perissodactyla; family Equidae; genus Equus; species Equus przewalskii. Next base: position 62,118,786 of record NC_091831.1, read on the forward strand.
TCAGATTCTATAGGGTCAGCAGTCCTCTCATCTCATCAGCATTAACTACTGAGGTTTAATAAGTTGAAATTCTGAGAGCTCTTTAGGTATAAAAAGTTCTTGATCTAAGGAAGCAACTCAGTATATCTGTTCAGTGAAGTTCCATAATTAAGACATCTGTCTGAATTATGTAAAATAATCCAGATCTACATTGTCGTCTTCTTTCCACTCTTCCATAAATTGGTAATGGTCATGAGCACTAAGAAAATTCAGACTCTTTGGTACCGGCCTGGTCGCGTAGTGGTTGAGTTCATGCGCTCCACTTTGGCATGCTGGGGTTCAACGTTTCGGATCCTGTGTGTGGACCTAGCACCACTCCTCAAGCCACACTCTGGCAGCAACCCATGTAAAATAGGGGAAGATTGGCACAGATGTTAGCTCAGCAACAATCTTCCTCAAGGAAAAAGAGGAAGATTGGCAACAGATGTTAGCTCATGGCCAATCTTCCTCACAGACACACACACACACACACACACACACACTTCAAAATCTGGATCATTCTCTCTGTCACATAATGCAATGGACCTACAATGCAAAGTTCACATCAAAAACTTTTCTGATAAAAAGCTGAAATGGAATATACATATACCAACGTTCTCTTTTGGTTTAAATAAAGTGTTGACATTTTTTTTAAATCTCCAGAGCAGGTGTCTCATTTATAGCATGTAAACTCAGTTTTTTCATGTTTAAACCAAATTCCTTGTTAGTAGATGATTAGAGATTACTGGTTATAGTGATAGCTAGTTATATTTTTCAAAATATAAATCTCAGGTGCTCTTCACCTTAGCACTAGATAGGCATATATCTGTTTCTTCTCTTACAAGAAATATTTCTTCTGATAGCCCTCTAAGACGATGATATTTAGGACAGAGTTATAAAAACGATTAGGAAATTGAAGCCATTAATTTTTCTAAACTGTGTGTTTCCTTTTTTAAGCAACATTACTGTGGTATCAAAAATGAGAAAATTAGCACTCAGTGTTTCATCCTGCCTCTTGATTTTTCATAGTTATATTTCTATTTTATTTTTGTTTTCAGTGTTTAAACATTTGCATTCTGTTCTACAACCACAGTTCTTACAGTCTTAATTCTATATTTAATTGAGTCAAATGCTTACAACCGATTACTTTACCCCCATTCCTTAATTGTTTATTTTGATTCTCTCTCAATTGGCTGCATTTTGTCATCAAACATTTTTTCCCTCAAGAAAGGACTCAGAGCTCTTTTTTTCTTGAGCTTTTGTTTACTTTTTCTTGCTTTTATAGATAAATGACAACTTGTTTGGCGTGATATTTTGTGAAACAAAGTACTTTGTAGACGTTGCTTTATTGTCTTCTAGCACTTTTTATGGAAAATCCAAGTCTGGGTTAATTATTATTTCTGTTCTTTATTATTCCTTTTTTTCTGTTTACTTTGGATTTTATTTGTTCCTCTTCTACTCTTCCTCCTTCATTTATTTTCATTCAGCTTTCCACTTTTTCTTTTACTTTCTCCTTTGACTCATGGGTTATTTAGAAGTGTGTTATTTATTTTCTAGATACGGAGATTTCCCAGAGATCTTCCTTCTTTGTTGCTGGTGCCGTGGAGTCGATTCTGACTCCTAGTGACCCTGTGTAGAGAAGATCAGAACCCTGCCTGGTCTTTTTGTGCCATCCTCTCATCTTCCAGCTCTATATCAGCCATTGGTCCACTGCTATTCATAGGGTTTTCGTGGCCAATTTTTTTGGAAGTGAGTGTCCAGGTCCTTCTTCCTAGTCTGTCTTAGTCTGGAAGCTCCTCTGAAACCTCTCCACCATGGGTGACCCTGCTGGTATTTGAAATACTAATGGCATAGCTTTCAGCATTACGGCAGTTTGCAACCATCACAGAATGACAACCGATATATGCAAGGTGTGGTTCCCTAACCTAGAAAGGAACACAGGCTGTGATCCTTTGAGTCTTAACCACTATACCACCAGGGCTGACTCTTCCTTCTACTAGCATGAATTTATATATTCCTCTTTGCAATTCTATCAGATTTCTCTTAATGTATTTTAAAACTCTGTTATTAGGTGTGTAAAGGTGTAGCATTGATTATTTGACCCATTTATCATTTTGAAATATTTATTCCTGATAATATACTTTGTCCTAAAATCTACTCTATAGGAAACTCTGATATTAATGTAACCAATCCAACTTCCTTTTGATTATTGATATTATGGTATGTCTTTTTCCATCCTTTTAGTTATAACCTATTGTATGTTTATTTATTTATTTACTTATTTTAAAGATTTTTATTTTTTTCCTTTTTCTCCCCAAAGCCCCCCAGTACATAGTTGTGTATTCTTCATTGTGGATCCTTCTAGTTGTGGCATGTGGGACGCTGCCTCAGCATGGTTTGACGAGCAGTGCCATGTCCACACCTAGGATTCGAACCAACGAAACACTGGGCCGCCTGCAGCGGAGCACGCGAACTTAACCACTCGACCACGGGGCTAGCCCCTGTGTGTTTATTTTTAATGTGCATCTCTTGCAGGCAGCATATTGTTGGATCTTATTTTTTGTCCAACCTGACAATGCCTACCTGTTAATTGGGCTGTTTTTACCATTCCCATTTAATGTGATTATTGATATGGTTAGATTTGAGTTCATCATCTTGGTATTTGTTTTCCGTTTGTCCCATTTGTTGTTCTTTCTCTTTCCTGCCTTCTTTTGAATCAATCCAGTATTTTTGTTTTGTTTTGCTATTTTAGTGATTGTATTAGGGTTATAATGTACATCTTTAATTCATTGCAGTCTGCATTCAAATAATACTATGTGACTTCCCACGTAGTATAAGACCTTTACAATAGCATACTTCAATTTTATGTCTCCTAGCCTTTATGCTGTCATTTCATACATTTTAATTTTTTTAAATTTTAATTATTTTTTAAAACAACTTTATTAATATATAATTTGCATTTTTCTTTTACATACTTCACAAACACTGTAACACATTATTTTTGTTTAAATTCTCAAATATCTTTTAAAGAGATTTAAATAATTTTTTTAAAACATATATTTGGTCATTTAGTTACCATTTCCTGTGCTCTTCATTCCTTTTGCTTAGAATTAGGTTTTCATCTGGTATCATTTTCCTTCTGCCTGAAGAGCATTTTTTAGCATTTCAAGTACTTGGATCTGTTGGTCATGAATTTGTTCAGTTTTTGTATGTTTGAAAATGTCTTTATTTCACTTTGTTATAAAAGAGATTTTTACTGGGTCCATAATTCTAAGTTGACAGATTTTTTTGTTTTGTTTTTGGTTTTCAGTGCTTGAAAATTGCTCTACTGTCTTCTCACTTGCGTTATTATTAATGAGAAATCTGACATCATTACCTTTGTTCCTCTGAATGTAACATGCCATACACCCTCAACCCTGGTTGCTATTAAGATTCCCTATGTATTACTGGTTTTGATCAGTTTGGTTGTATTAGGCCTTAGGGTATTCTTTTTCTTATTTCTTGTGCTTGGGATGTGTTTAACTTATTAGAGCTTTGGGTTTATAGCTTTTATTATGTTTGTAATGTTTTCAACCATTATTTCTTTAAATATGTTTTCTGCCCCACCACTTTGCCTCTCAAATTACCCATATGTTAGGTCTCTTGAAATTGTCTCATAGCTCAGTGATGCCACGCTCTTCTTTTTTGTGCATTGTTTTTTCTATTTTCATTTTGGATAGTTTTTTTTGCTATACCTTCTAGTTCACTAATATTTTCTTCTGTAATATCTGAACTGTCATTAATCCCATCCAGTCTGTTTTTCATTTCACTTGTTTTCATATCTAGAAGATTGATTTTGGTCTTTTATCTCTTCCTTGTCTCAACTTAGGACATGTGAAACACAATTAAAAGAACTGTTTTAATGTCTCTCTTGGTTAATTTTAACATCTGTGTCAATCCTGGGGTAGCTTTGAGTAATTAGTTATCCTCCTCATTAAGGGTTGTGTTTTCCTTCCTCTTTGTATGTCTGGTAATCATTGACTATCAAACATTGTGAATTTCACCATTTTGGGTACAGGATATTTTTGTATTATTATAAATCTTCTTGAAGTTTTTTCTGGGATGAATTCACATTACTTGGAACAAGTTTGGTGCTTTTGGGTCTTGTGGTTAGGATTTGTTAGGTGAATCTAGAATAGTGCTCATTCAGTGGCAGTGGTTCTTAACCAGGGGCGATTTTGCCCCTTAGGGACATTTGGCAAAGTCTGGAGACATTTTTTATTATGATGAGTAAGGATTGCTACTAGTAGATATAAAACAGGAATGTTGCTAAGCATCCTACAATGTGTGGGACAGCACCCCACAACAAAGGATTTTCAATTTCAAAATATCAATAGAGCCAAGTTTAAGAAACCCTGGTCTAAAACTAATATTCCCTACTACTGAGGCAAGACTTTCCTGTGTTCTCTTAAATGACCCACTAATTATGAGTTTTTCTGCTCTAGATGGTGGAAACAGGTACTGTTCCCTCTAATCCTTTTCACTCTAATATTTTTAGATAGTTCTTCCCAGGCTCTGCTCTGGTGAATGTTTAATGGGAACCCTTTGCAGATTTCTAGGGTTCTCTGCAGTGCTTTCTCTTCTCTAGTGTTATGGTCTCTGAACTCTAACTGCTCTGGTCTCCTGAATCCACAGTTCCCGTTCCTTGTGTTGTAGCTGGGAACTCTTTCAAGGCAGTATGCTGATTCACTCTTAGGGCTCACCTAGATTGTTTCCAATCTCTCAAAGATCGTTATTTTTCATCGTTGATGTCCACTGTCTTAAAAACCATTGTTGCATTCATCATGTCTCTTTTTGTGTGTTTGTTTTGTTGTGGTTTCAGGCTGGAGGCTCCACTCCCTGTTTTCTCACTGTCTTCTGCCTTGCACCATTTTTTGGAAGAAAGTCTATTCTCGTTCTTATCATTGTTCCCCCTTATCTAATATATCTTGTTTTCCTCTGTTTGCTTTTAAGATTTTTCCCTTATTCATTGATTTTAATCAATTTTATTATGTTATACCTTGGTTTAGTTTTCTTTAAGCTTCTTCTAATTCGGATTTGTTCCCTCTGGAAATTTTTCTGTAAATAAATTTTCTCTCGCCACCTGAACCCACCTTTCGGGACTTCAATTAACATTAAGTTGCTTGAAGTTGTCCCGTGGCTCAGTGATGCTCTTTTCAGTTTTCTTTGTTTTTGCTCTCTGTTCTTCATTTCATATAATTACTATTGTGTGTGTCTTGAAGTTTACTAATCATTTCTATTACAATACCTAATCTTCTATTAATCCCTTCCGCTGTATTTTTTATCTCATACATTATAGTGTTCATCTCTGGAAGTTTGATTTGGGCCTTTTTTTACTTCTGCCATGTCTACTTTACATACTTATGTTGCCATCTGCCATTTTTAACTTGTGAAATCTTATTATAACAAGTGTTTTAGTGTCCTTGTCTACTAATTCTATTACATGTTTTTTTTTCCCTTGTTCTAACCTTGGCTTTGGGTTGTTTCCTCATGCTAATGTGCTGAAGACTTGATGAAAAACTCCTGCAAATCTCCAGAGTTCTCATTTTGTACCTCTTTCTTCAAGCAGCTCTCTGCTGTCCAGTATTCTGCCCTTGCATCTGTTAGGCACCTTGTCCTCCCCAAATGGACACTACTGGACTCTGTTTCAATTGTCTCTGCCTGCACTGCAGCCTGGAAACCCTGTTTAGGGAGTAAGTTTGAGGAATTATAGAGTTGTCCTTATTTTGTCCCTTCTTTGATTATTGGCCAATGTCTGAAACTTGTTGTTTTATATGTTTTGTCCATTTTTAGTTGTCTAATGTGAACATATAAATCCATTCCCCATTAATCCATCTTGATTGGAAGCAGAAATTCCCAGGTTGATTTGGTTTTTCTCTTTTTAGATGATTGTCTCTTTCTGCAAGATTGCCTAAATTTTTCTTTGAATTTGAACCTGCTAATAACTTAACCATGACTTATTTCTGTGTCCATTGTTTTATACTGACTTTTCCTGGAACACGGTATTTATTTTAAACTGCAGATTTAGTTCTCATTTAACCTAGTTAATTCTTTCTTTCCCTGTCCCCAGATTTTATATTTCCTTCCTTGAACTATTTAAGTGTCAGAATGACCAAAACTATCACTGATAAATGTATTATAGAGAATAGTCAAGTAATAGCAGAAATTCCAAGTTGTGGTGAGAAGTCTTAAATTAGTCTTGAGGTTGATTCAACTCCAAAGCTCTCCAACATATTATTGTAGATTCTATAAAATTCTCTAGCCACCATTTTATCATTTAAAAATAATTTAAAAGGTGTCAGCCAGTATATACTGTTCATCTATGTATAATTATTAATTTTGCAGTAATTTTTTCTCAGTCAACCCTTTATAATGTTTTGGACTATATTGTCACTACAGTGGGATTTTGCATAGAAATCTATGCATTATTTCTAATAACATTTTTTTTTGAGGAAAAATTTCCAAGTTTCAAATACACTATAAAGCATGAATCTGCTTACAAGTTTAGGCTTATTATAGGGAGAACTTTCAATTTTAGAGATTAAGCGGATATTTAAGAAATAGGTTTAACAAAAGCTTCCAATACCTCGTGACTTACTTTGTATAAACTAAGTCAGCCAGATATGTGCCCTTTTCTACTGATCGAAAATTAAGCGTTTTAAATGAAAGAATAGTGAATCATAGTTTGTTGATAATTATCTGAGAAGAGGGGACTTGTATTTTGAATTTTTCGTTGGCACCTATGCCTGTTGCTTTCTTTCACTGATTTTTTCAGTTTCCATGGCTTATTACAGATCTTTTTCCCTGTCCATATTTGTTTTATAACTCCATTGTGACCACTTTTATCTCTTTTCAACCTACGATCTTACCATTGGGAAATGTGGTTTTTGTAGAGGGTAGGGTTTTCAAGTGTTAATGTTTGCTTCTGGAATAAAGGAAAATGTGATTGTAGGTGAGTGGAGGAAACATGGGTCAGAGAAGTGTACAACTTTGGAGAAAAGGAATGGAATTCATACTTGGAGAGAAATAGGAGTATTTGTATATAAAGGACAAGTAGTAATCAGTAACAACTATTTGGGTTTTACATCTATCATTTTGTTTGCCTGGTTGGTTTTTCTACTAAAATTCTTTTGTTTTTTGTTTTTTTTTTTTAAAGTTCCACTAGTATATAGTTTCCAATAATACAAAAATATATATGATTGTAACTTAAAACTGATTACCAAGTCTAAATTGATCAATTACACCTTCTATACTGGAATCACAAATTACCTTCCCAAGAAATTTTTTAATTGTTTTATCAGTTTGCTGAGATTTCCTAATCACAGAGTGAGTCCTGGCCAGGATGTAGGTGGACTTAGCATCTGCTACCTAGACTAGAATACTCTGTTTGATACTCTTTTATTCATTTTTGACTGTTTTATTTATTCGTTTATTTATTTTTATTGTGGTCATAATTATTTATAACATTGTGAAATTTCAGTTGTACATTATTTGTTAGACACCATATAAATGTGCTCCTTCACCCCTTGTGCCCACTCCCTACACCCCTTCTGCCTGCTAACCACTAAACTGTTCTCTTTGTCTGTAAGTTTGTTTATGTTCCACAAATAAGTGAAATCATATGATGTTTGTCTTTCTGTTTTATTTCACTTAACATTATACCCTCAAGGTCCATCCGTGTGATTGTGAATGGGGCAGTTTTGTCTTTTTTATGGCTGAGTAGTATTCCATTGTATCTATATACCATATCTTTATCCAATCATCTCTCAGTGGGCACTTGGGTTGCTTCCATGTCTTGCTGTTGTGAGTAATGCTGCAGTGAACATAGGGGTGCATAAGTCTCTTTCTATTGTTGATTTCAAGTTCTTTGTAAAAATACCCAATAGTGTGATAGCTGGGTCATATGGTATTTCTATTTTTAGTTTTTTGAGAAATCCATACTGTTTTCCATAGTGGCTGCATGAGTTTCCTTTCCCACCAGCAGTGTATGAGGGTCCTCCTTTTCTCCACACCCTCTCAACATTTGTTATTTTATGTCTTGGTGATTATAGCCATTCTCACAGGCTTAAGATGATATCTCATTGTAGTTTTGATTTGTATTTCCCTGATGATTAGTGATGTTGAGCATCTTTTCATGTGCCTGTTGGCCATCTGCATATCTTCTTTGGAAAAATGTCTGTTCATATCCTTTGGCTATTTTTCGACTGGGTTTTTTATTTTCTTGTAGTTCAGTTGTATGCCTTCTTATATATTATGGAGATTAACCCCTTGTCAGATATATCATTTGCAAATATTTTCTCCCAGTTGGTGAGTTGTCTCTTCGTTTTGATCCTGGTTTCCTTTGCCTTCCAGAAGCTCTTTAGTCTGATGAAGTCCCACTTGTTTCTTTTTTCTTTTTTTTTCCCTTGTCCGAGTAGACATGGTATTCAAAAGGATCCTTTTAAGACCGATGTCTAAGGATGTACTGCCTATATTATATATTATCTTCTATAAGTTTTATGGTTTCAGGTCTTACCTTCAAGTCTTTGATCCATTTTGAGTTTATTTTTGTGTATATAGAAAGATAGCGGTCTACTTTAATTCTTTGACATGTGGCTGTCCAGTTTTCCCAACGCCATTTGTTGGAGAGACTTTCCTTTCTCCGTTGTATGTTGGCACCTTTGTCGAAGATTAGCTGTTCATAGATGTGTGATTTTATTTCTGGGCTTTCCATTCTGTTACATTGATCTCTCTGCCTGTTTTTGTACCAGTACCATGCTGTTTTGATTAGTATAGTTTTGTAGTAAATTTTGAAGTTAGGCATTGCGATGCCTCCAGCTTTGTGCTATTTTTCAGGATTCCTTTGGCTATTGGACGTCTTTTGTTTCCCCATATAAATTTTAAGATTCTTTATTCTATTTCTGTGAGAATGTTATTGGGATTCTGATGGAGATTGCATTGAATCTGTAGACTGCTTTAGGTAGTATCGACATTTTAACTATGTTTATTCTTCCATCCATGGGCATGGAGTATCTTTCCATTTCTTTATGTCATTATCGATTTCTTTCAGTAATGTCTTATACTTTTCCTGGTATAGATTTTTCACGTCCTTGGTTGAATTTCTTCCTAAATATTTTATTCTTTTTGTTGGGATTGTAGATGGGATTGTATTCTTGAGTTCTTGTTCTGTTAGTTCATTATTGGAATATAGAAATGCCACTGATTTTTGTAAGTTGACTTTGTATCCTGCAACTTTGTTATAGTTGTTGATTATTTCTAATAGTTTTTCCAATGGATTCTTTAGGGTTTTCTATATAAAACCATTTCATCTGCAAACAGTGAGAGTTTCACCTCTTCATTGCTTGTTTGGATTCCTTTTATTTCTTTTTCTTGGCTAATTCCTCTGGCCAAAACCTCCAGTACTATGTTGAATAAGAGTGGCGAGAGTGAGCACCCTTTTCTTGTTCCTGTTCTCAAAGGGAAGGCTTTCAGTTTTTCCCCATTGAGTATGATGTTGGCTGTGAGTTTGTCATATATGGCCTTTATCATGTTGACATACTTTCCTTCTATACCCAGTTTATTGAGAGTTTTTATCCTGAATGGATGTTGGATCTTGTCAAATGCTTTCTCTGCATCTATTGAGATGATCATGTGACTTTTGTTCCTCATTTTGTTAATGTGGTGTATCACATTGATTGATTTGTGGATGTTGAACCATCCCTGTGTCCCTGGTATGAGTCCCACTTGGTCATGGTGTATGATCTTTTTAATGTATTACTCTATTTGATTTGCCAGTATTTTGTTGAGAATTTTTGCAGCTATGTTCATCAAGGATATTGGCCTGTAATTTTCCTTCTTTCTGTTGTCCTTGTCTGGCTTTGGTATTTGGGTGATTTTGGCCTCATAGAACGTGTTAGGAGTTTTTCCATCTTCCTCAATTTTTTGTAATAGTTTGAGAAGGATAGATAATAAATCTCCTTTGAATGTTTGGTAGACTTCTCCAGAGAAACTGTCTGGACCTGGACTTTTATTTTTTGGAAAGCTTTTGATTACTGTTTCCATCTCTTTACTAGTGGTTGGTTTTCATCTTCTCTAGTTCTTCTTTGATTGAGTTTTGGGAGGTTGTAAGAGTCTAAGAATTTATCGATTTTTTTCTACATTGTCCAGTTTGTTGGCATATAGTTTTTCATAATATGCTGTTAGGATCTTTTGTATTTTTGTTATATTTGTTGTAATTTCTCCTCTTTCACTTCTAATTTTATTTATTTGAGCCTTCTCTCTTTTTTTCTTCATGAGTGTGGCTAAGAGTTTGTTAATTTTATCTTCTTAAAGAACCAGCTCCTTGTTTCAATGATCCTTTCTACAGTCTTTTTTGTTTTAATTTCATTTATTTCTGCTCTAGTTTTATTATTTCCCTCCTTCTGCTGAGTTTGGTCTTTGTTTGTTCTTCTTTTTCTAAATCTAATAGGTGTAGTTTAAGACTGCTTAATTGAGCTTTTTCTTATTTGTTAATGTGGGCCTGTATTGCTATAAATTTCGCTTTTGCTGCAACCCATACGAGTTTGTATAGTGTGTTTTCATTCTCGTTTGTCTCCAGATATTTTTTGATTTCTCCTTTTGTTTCTTCACTGATCCATTCATTGTCCAGTAGCATGTTGTTTAATTACCTAAGTTTTTGTTCCTTTCCTAGCTTTTTTCTTACAGTTGATTTTTAGTTTCATCGCATTATAGTCAGAAAAGATACTATATGTGGTTTCAATCTTATTAAATTTATTGAGGTTTGCCTTGTTTCCCAATAGAATCTTCCATGTGCACTTAAGAAGAATGTATATTCTGCTATTTTTGGATGGAGTGCTCTATATATATATCTATGAAGTCCATCTGGTCTAGTTTTTCGTTTAATTCCACTATTGAATTTTTGTCTGGATGCTCTATCCATTGATGTAAGTGGGGTATTGTGTTGTCATTAATATGTCCTTTTACGTTTGTTAATACTTGCTTTATGTACTTTCGTGCTCGTATGTTGGGCAAATATATGTTTGTAAGTGTTACGTCTTCTTTGTGAAGTGTCCCTTTTATCATTATATACTGCTCCTCTTTATCTCTCTTTACCTATTTTGTCTTGAAGTCTACTTTGTCTGATACAAGTATGGCGATGCCTGCTTTCTTTTTCTTTGCTGTTAGTTTGTAGTATCATCTTCCATACCTTCACTCTAAGCTTTTGTTTGTCTTTGGAGCTGAGATGTGTTTCCTGGAGGTCTCATGTTTTTGGGTCTTGTTCTTTAATCCATCCAGCCACTCTGTCTTTTTATTGGAGAATAGTCCATTTACATTTAGAGTGATTATTGATATATGAAGGATTAATACTGCCATCTTATTGCTCGTTTTCCAGTTCTTCTGCATTTCCCTTTGTTTCTCGTCCTGTGATTTTTGGACTACCAATTTGATTACGTAGTTTTCTATGATATTTTCTTCATTTTCTCCTTGTTTATCGTATATGTCTCTTCTCTAATTGTTTATTTAGTGGTTACCATTAGGTTTGTATAAACAGTCTCATAGATGAGATAGTCCATTTTCAGATAGACTCTTATTTCCTTAGACTTTGTTGATTCAATCCCTTTTCTCTTCCCCTTATAGATTACTTTTTTCATATCTTATTCCATCTTGTGTTGTGACTTTGTGGTTAAAATGATGAGATTATTTTTATTTTAGTGTTTTCCTTCTCATTATCGTTAATGTTAAAGTTAAGTGTTTACCAACCTGATCTGATAGAGAGCTGCCATTTTCCAATTATTGCCTACCTATTCATTCCTTACTCAGGGCTTCGTATTTTTTTTTTCAGGTATGACGACCTTCTTGAGGATTTCTTGTAGGGGGCATCTTGTGGGAGTGAACTCCCTTAGCTTTTGTTTGTCTGGGAAAGTTTTTATTTCTCCATCATATATGAAGGATATTTTTGCTGGATAGAGTATTCTTGGCTAAAAGTTTTTGTCTTTCGGAATTTTGAATATATCATTCCACTCTCTCCTAGCCTGCAAGGTTTGTGCTGAGAAATCCATTGAAAGCCTGATAGGGGTTCCTTTGTAAGTTATTTTCTTCTGTTTTGGTTCCTTTAGCATTTTTTCTTTGTCATTTACTTTTGCCACATTTACTACTATATGCCTTGCAGTAGGTCTTTTTACATTGTTGTAATTAAGAGATTATTGACTTCATTCACTTGTGTTTCCAACTCTTTCCCTTGGTTTGGAAAGTTCCCAGCTATTATTTCTTTGAATAAGCTTTTGCTCCATTCTGCTTTTCTTCCCCCTCTGGAATATCTATAATCCTTATATTGCATTTCTTAATTGAGTCAGATATTTCTCTGAGAGTTTTTTCATTTCTTTTTAGTCTTTGTTCTCTTTTCTCCTCCATCTGAAGCATTTCTATATTACTGTCCCCTAAGTTGCTAATTCCATCCTCCATAATGTCAACTCTGTTGTTTAGGGCTTCTGGATTTTTCTTTATCTCACCCATTGTGTTTTTCTCCAACAATTCTGACTGGTTCTGCTTTATAGTTTCAGTTTCTTTTCTGAAGAATTTCCTGAATTCATTGATTTGTCTTTCTGTGTTTTCTTGTAACTCATTGAGTTTTTTTATGATAGCTATTTTGAATTCTGTGTCATTTAGGTTATCAATTTCTGTGTCTTCAGTGTTGCTTTCTTGCTACTTGTCACATTCCTTCTAGTGTGGAGATTTAATATACTTTTTCATACTGCTTTACAACATAAATTTTTGCCTCTGTACAGTTATTATCTGGTCGCAGCTTCCACCTGCTGCCACTGGGTGGGGTCAGGTGCTGTGTATTCTGGGTCCAGCATGATCTGGAGCTCCCCAGCTCCAGCCACAGCTCCTTTTCTCTCTTTGCAATGCTCTAACCAATGGCATTTCTGGTGCGCCAGGCAGAGGGAGGGGTTCTTTTTTTCACCTGTGCTTTCCCCAGGCTCTGCTTTTCTCTCTGTGCAGACCTCTGGGCTATTGCAGGGCTTGAGTGCTAGAAGGGGGAAAGGGCACCTTCTCAGACCTGTGCAGCTTTCCCAGCCACTGGCTCTCTTTTGCACGGCATTCTGGGTGATCACATGGCTGGAGTGCCAAGTTGGGGAAGAGGCACCTGCTTACACCTGCCCACCTTTCCCTGCTGCTGCCTCTCACTCCGCACAGCACTCTGGGTGATCACAGGACTGGAGTGCCTGGCAAGGGGGGGTGGCACTCTGTTCTATACCATCCCCATGTTCTCCTTGTGCCCTCATCCACTACTCTCCTTGGGTGCTAGTTTGGTGCAGACACCCCTACAGCAGCTCAGTCTCCTGTATGTGTGGGGCTTTCCCTCAGGCTGTGAGGGAACTCAGAAAGCATTGGTGTTCCTGCAGAGGGCCACCTCTACCCCCTTTCCTCTCAGAGCTGCCTGCTGTCCCAAGGTCACTGGCTGCCACTGGGAAGAGAGAAGTCCCCCTTACCAGCTTCCACCTTCTCCGGAGGATCCAGCCCCACCACCTTCAGACACATGGCTGTGTGGGTCTCTCAGATGTCTTTTGTGTTGTGTGAATGCCCTGTGTTGGTGTATGAATGTCCTTTTGGTTGTACTTTAGTGGGGAGACTTCAAGGTGCGAGCTCACTCTGCCATGATGCTGTTGTCATTCCTCCTAAAATTCTTAATGATACCATGAATAATAACTTATCTTAGTAGAACTGGTTATTTAGACTCAGTTTTCAATTAAACATCTTTGTCAGTAATCTGAAAGCAATAAGTAAAGTGCTTAAAATGAGGTGTTGTGATAAATTGTAAGAAGTATAGTCTAAGAAATCATATATTAGAAATTTTACGTTAGAAATGTTTTCTCAAACATTGAATAACAATTAGAATGAATGTATAATGAAATATATGCTGGCTGTTTTTTTAGGATTTGACAGTATTTACTAAAAGATATGCTTACAGTAAACCTTGATTAGAAATTTTAATAGATCATTTTCATTTTGCTCAAAATTTAGTATGTGACTTATGGTATTCTTAGCTCTTTAGTGAAAAGATTTGAAAAAGTTTCTAGTGAAAATGAGTGAATTTGTGTTGTAATGGTAACCTAATCGAAATTGGAGTAATGTAAAATGAAATGAAAGATAACTATTACTTTAATATGTATACATTTGAGATTTATACCTCCCCCACCCCCCAATAAAAATCTGAACAGTTGAAGATAGAAAAGTTTTACTGACTCATGGACGATTACTTAAACTCATTGCCTTAAACCATATTAGATATAGAAATGCCTTTGCAATAGCAAACCTTTGAAAGCTGTACTATTATAATGAATATACTTTGGCAGAGTAAGTAAATAATGGATTTTTTAAAAAATTTAAGTTGTTTTGTGAATGAATTGATTTAATAATATCACACTTTATAAAACATTTAGATAGAATTCACAGCACTTTTGGGAATTTATTAATCCCTATACTATTATTCTGAGTTTATTGGTTGAGTGGGATGGTTGAACCACCTCTGACTTTTCATTTTATCAGTGTTCTAAGAGCGGTTTTTGAACTCTTATGTATTATATTAGTCAAATCAGCAATCACCGTTTGGCTTTGTTCCTGTATTTTTTCCTCAAGTTTTTGACAACTCTGTTCTGGGCTGTTTCTTTGACTTCATTATGTATTAACTATGAATTGTTAAGCCTTTATTTTAAAATGTCCTTGCAGATGACCTTAACTGTTACATTTATAACTTCGAAAAGTAAAATGAGAAGAAATATGTGGGGTTTTAATTTTTCTATCCAGAGCATTTCATGTTTGTGTATAATTCCTCACACTTAGTATATACAAATCTTTGTCGTGCCAGCCTTTAGAATTTTATGTGCCAGTTTGACATCCCATTAAGTAAAGCACAAAACTATGTGATAAAGACATCTTTCTTTAATTCATGTATAGTATAGAGAGATACAAGAAAAGGACTTTATATATTCCTTCTGAAGTATTAGCATTAGAGTTCAATTTTTAACATTAAAAAATTTGCCATATATTATTTTTGTTCAGTGAATTACACAAATGATTATTGTTATTACTTCTTCCTTAATAAGGACAGTCTTTGATTCTTTCTGGAAAATTTTTCAAACAAGAGTATGATTACAGGAATTCTATTTGTATTAATTTCCAGTTTCTCTATTTTTTTTCTTGGTTTTTTGGGACAGGTTAAATTCTAACAGAATCATTTTTTTAGAGTAAGAGTTTGTGATTTTTATAGATAAATATTTTCTCCAAGTTGGGCAATTTACTCCTATGTTCGTGTAATTTTTCTTAAGTCTTCTTTTTGGCAGCTATCAAAAGTAAAACTCTACTAAGGGAGAGAATATATGGAACATTAAAGTAAGGTTATTTTTAGTTAAACAGAATAATCTTTTGACTTACTTAGTAGAAGCAAGATAGTGTTGGTTACAGAAGCTATGAGCTCTAAAGATAATGATTGCAAGTTTTTGTGTTTTGGATTCGTGGCGTTATAACGAAGCCTTGGAATTTTATGTGAGTTTGGAAACCACACTATGTGCTAATTGCCTTAGAATGGTAAGAAAATAAACATATATATAGCACTTAGTTGTTAAAACAGTAGGCCCTTATACAGAGCCCCAAATGAATTAACAAACCCTCTACTGAAATGTTTCCACTTCCATTTACTTTATTTATATATTTCAGACCAATCAGCAATTGCTTGTGGAAATGAAATGTTTACTAAATCTCTTTAATAAACATGATTAAGAGAGGGAAAATTTATAAACATTATGATGGTAAGTGTACATTTTTATGTGCTAGTTGTCATATCTTTGTATATAAACTGGACATAAACAGTCTCGTATCTGTAGAAGTGTATCTGTTTTCCAACATATTTACTGTACACATTATAGAATCTTTATAGCTTAATAAGATTTAACCCTTATGTTGTCTCTATCTTTTCAGATAAATAAAATTAGATTTAGTCTTTTTATAACAGCTTTATTGAGATATTTGTATAACATAAAGTTCACCCGTTTAAAATGTACAATTCAGTAATTGTTAGTAGATTTACAGAGTTCTGCAACCATCACCATAATTTATTTTTAGAACATTCACATCACCACAGAAAGAAACTTTGTACCCATTAGCAGTTATTCCCCATGGTTCCTGGATTCAGTCTTATATCCACGTCTCTCATAATAGTTTCAGTGATAACCAGGTATTATGGCTACAAATGATATAATTGTTCTTAATTAGAAAAATAATGAATTTGTTGTTTTTTGACATATATAATGGCAGTAATAATAAGTCTATTTTGATGTCTGACTGTTAACCTCTTTCTCTTTTGCAGACCGTCTGAAGAGGGTCTTTGAGCTTTTGTTCTCATTTGTTTGTTCTGGATATATTACCATGTTTTGGGGTCAGTTCCTTAAAAAGTCAAATTTTTTTTCTGATTTGGGTGGATGACGTAGTAGGTGAAGTTTTTTAAAAATTATATTTGGTAAAGTGGATGAAGAAAATGAGAAAACAGTTTTCTTCCTTGCCTTACTCAAGAACGCAAGTTCTCATATAAATCCATATTTACTTTGTACCCTATTTCAGACCAGTACAGGTTTCTCAGCTATATAATAGGGCTCATTTGACTCTAACCTCTTGTATCTATCATGTGTTTTCTCTGTATCCCTTGGAAATAGCTTCTGGAAGCTGCAGGGACCTCTCTAGACTTCTAGGACATATTCTCATCCTCTTTTTACTGACATTGTCCTAATACAATTAGCAACATTAGCAAATCCTAAATAGTTGAGGATATTCTGAAAGATTGATTGATGCTTTTCCAAATTGCATTTCTCTTGTCCTCTATACAGATTGGTGGCACAAGTTTTTCTTGAGATTGTGATAAACCCTTGAATACTTTTTTCTCTAATTCCCACCTTCCCCTGTAATACCCTCACCCCAAACATCTAATTTTCATCCAACTTCCCACCTCTGTTCAACTCTCCTTTCCTGACTAGTCATTTTCTGTATTAATTTTTCAAAGTATTTATTTCTTTCTTCAATCTATAAAGAATTTAAGACCACCTTGTATTATGTTATTGTTAAGTTTAAGAGATGTGACAGAAAGAGACACAGTCAAATAAAATACAAAGAAAAAGATTTTAGTTCTTTTCTAGAAAGATACACATATAATAAAGAGAGCACCATATACTCCATTATTCATCCCTCAAAAAGAATTATTTTTGTAGGAATGTAGCTTCTTTTAAGGTTAACAGTTATTTAGTTTGACAGCTATAATAAACTAAATTGAATCTTTAAAATATAATTTTACTTACAAATGTCAACTAGCATTTCTCAGGTAGATTGGTGGGCTTAGTGTAGTGGTTTTTAGTCTTTTCTGAGTTTTGAACCCTTCTAGAAAAATTTATTTACTTATAAAATTTTCATATAAGTTTTCAAAGTTCATAAATTTCGAAAGACTTTTTGCTAATTCATGGAGCCCAGGTCAAGAGCCTCTGTTATAGTAAATAGTGAATTGAATTGATAAATAATGTCCATTCTGGATTTCTATAACCTTTCTCATTGTGAATATATATTTGCTTTCTTCTGTCAACTGAGAATTGGTTTTTGTAAAAATATGTTAAAGTGAGGAATCAGGCTCAATGGTGAAATGATGTGATTAAGTGCCAGTGATAAGCAGAGTTCTAAAAAATCATCAAATATCTTTAATTCATTCTCTCTCTTCTAAAAATATCTGTGTATTTTAACTACCTGCATATAACCAAAGAGATTTTAATGCTAGTGCTCCTTTATAAATATTCCCTAATGTCATTTTTATTTCAGTCTATCAATGTAGTCATTGTGGTGTTCTCAGGTAGACTGTAGCATTTTCATTTCTTCAGATGAGGTGGATTGGGACTATACTTTTTGGGAAGTTTTTAATACAATAAGTAGAAATTGGTAAGAATTGGAATGTCCAGTGACTTCTTAGCTTCACAGATGCTTCCATAATATTTAGTGTACTGTTGGGCATATTAAATTATCATATCCTGACAGCCGTCCTGAAACATGCCGGTCTTATAAAGCCATATTGTTGAGAACTAAAGCCAAGGTATCAGCAAACCATATCTGACATGCCATGTTAATTTCCATAACTATCATTACTGGGAGTGGTAGTATTTCTGAGGCATGGAGAATCTCAATAAATCTACAAAGAAGAAAGTGGCAAAATACCTATCTAACTTATCACTAGGTTTCCAATTATGAGGTCTCATTTTCTTCAATCCCAGTTGAATCATTTCAAAAATAAAGATAAGCATCTTTTTTCTCTCTTATAGACTAAAAATAAAGTGTACAGTATAGCAAAACACAATATTTTGAATTATTCTGTTCTCATAATGTCTAGTGTTCATGTTGTGAATGAAAACCTCATTCTGCAATCTCATAGCATATTTACATATACACATGATTTTTGCCTTAAGTAGAAAAGAAACAGCTGACAGATACATAGGTTAATTTGCTTTTTAAAATTGCAGCAAACTGTTCTGATTCCTTTGTGTGTTTGGGGCTATTTTGAAGAGAAAGAATTTGTCAGGCAACATTTAAGGGACATTGGCCTTTTGTATCCTTTCCTAAATAAACTTAAACAGAAACCTATCAACTCAAGAATAAAATATTTCTTTGTAAATTCTCACCTGCAAATTATTGATAATGGAAGGAGCACCATTTTAATCCTTATATCCCCCTTCCCCTCAACACAGCTTTTAGATTGTAGATAAACTTCCCAGCTCCATAATTAACTGAGCTCGGGCATTGCACCCCATATCATGTGATTTTTTTTCCAGTGGAATACATTATTAGAGCACTTACACAGTCAGTCTAGCTGCAGCAGCCCAGGCGGCAACAGCAGTGCCATTTTTCACAAAGAAAATGTTGAACAGGAGCCAAATGTTTGGTGGCAGTCTGTTGCTAGGAAATCAAGGTCCTGAGGCGATTAATGACAAAGCAAGCAATAACAAGAAGGCAGAATTACAGATTTAAAAGAGAAAAAAGTGGTTGGTGTTATAATTACCCAAAGAAATCCGCACTCATTAAATTGGCTGTTTTTATGATTGACTTTAATTGGAGGTTAGCTCAGATATTTAGCTCCTTTCCCACCCCTTTAAACACACACAGGCACATAATCTGTAGAACTGCAGACTTGTTTTTCTAAGCATTGAGAGGAGCTTGCCCTGTAATTTGATCCCCACTGACAGATGCATTTTCTATGCTGCCATTTTGAATTAACCTATTGTAGAACAATTTTCTTCAGCCCTGTTGAATAAAACATCCAGTCTGATTACCTCCGATGGATTTGATAGAGTAAAAGAATGTACTTCTCATTGAAGTAGATTGTTTGCATGGACTCTACTGATTTTGAACTCTGCCAATAAGCACAATCATTTGTAAAGAATTTTCAAAGAAATTTGTAGGGAGAAAGTAATGAGCATCACCCTTTTATAGTTTAATGTTTGAGCACTTGCATCAAAACAATATTATTCTTACAAGACTGTTATTTTTCCAAAAAGATGTTCATATGCATTTTAAAATATTTTCTGAATCTTTATTTAGACTGTTGGTATTTTTTGGAGTAGAATATTGTATTTATGTGCTCTGAAATGACTATTCTTCCTCCCCACCAACAGTATTTTAATTACAGGACTCAATATGACTCAAAGCACCTTATTGCAAAAATATTTTAATGTATAAAGTATTTAATTAAAATTATTTTAAGATCTGCCTGTTTCAAGTAATCTTTGGTGTGTTTTAAAATACAGGAATTCCTTATAATTTAAATTTTCTAGGATTTGATAAAGCATATCACCAGAAAAGCATTCATCAGTCTTTCATGTACAATACCAGAAGAAACATCACAGTTTGTTTACCTTTCAGAAACCTTAAGAATAAAGTTACATGATGCCCCTGCTCTCCAGATTTCTAATCAAAGCCTGGAACAAAAGAGCCAAGCACATTCTATCTGACAGTAGACACACTGCTAATCAGATGCCAATGCCAAGCTGTCTGCTTTGTTAAATACTTAGCTTCTTAGAGGCAGGAAGACAGCTGCTATAAGTATGATGAAATTTGGTAGTTCAATCTATTTTTACTACCCTTGGGCTACTAAGATACTGTTAATTTAGACCACCCCAATTGGTACACCTTAGGGAGTTTTTTGAAGAGTTTGTAATTAAAATGATAAAATATGATTATTACATTGAAGACCTTTTGTAAGTTTTACATTTGGCAGATGCCTACTGAGATAACCCCAGCGTGTAATTTACAATGATGTAATGGTTGTAATTGCATTTTGGAAAAAAAGAGAAACTATAGGAGACAAGTGCTTCCTTTAGAAGAGTTTTGAGATCTGTTCCTTTTTCATTTAAATCTACTTCTATCCTTAAATTGCCTACCTGCAATTGACTATAGTAGCTGTAAACATTAAGATACTATCCAAATATTTTTAAAAATGTTATCCATGCAGACACTGCCACCAGGGGGAGAAAGCTCAACTTAAAAGTCCTTAACTGATGATGGTACTGCCAGCAAGTAGGTTGAGCTGCTTAGACCTGTATAGTTAACCACCTTCCCAGATGACACTGCCTTTGGGGACGTGATTCGCAAATTGTATGTGATATCTGTACAGAATTAACACTATTTAAATGTAAATAAAATGAAAACTTCCATACCTGGGTGGGGGGTGTGTGTGCGCGCACGCGTGTGTTTAAAAGAGAGAGAGTATAAATAATAACCTGAAAATTTTTATTCTTCTTCCTTATCTGTCAATCTACCTGAGAAGCTATCCTTCTGAAATTAAAAGCTTTAGATCTGTGATCCTGGGCAGCTATCATAGCATACCTCTTAAGACCAAATAATCACATAATTGATAGTGCAAATTGAATAGCCTGTAAGATAAATTTCTAGTTTATTGTTGCCACAATGTAGTTTTGTTTTTTTAATATTTCCCTAGTAAACCATTAAAAATTCGATCTTAAACATTTGTGTGAACAAAACTTGCAGGTTCTCTCCTTGGAGAATATTTTATAAATGCAGAAAATAGGTGCTTGGGACCAGAACCCAACTCTCAACCATGAACAAGATCAAAGTTGATCTCATAGTCTCATGTTTTAGAATAACATCATGGAAAAGCTAATTAAAGAACTTAGGTGTCCTTTCTCCAGCCTAGAACTCTAAGTGATAGATTAGAAGCTCTCAACGCTAGTAACCTTCAAGCAGTGGCTCTCCTTAGAGTTTTAGGTTTTATTCTGCCCGAATCATGATTTTTAATTTTTGCACTCTGATTTTTAATCATTTCAGATATTAAAATTACAGATGATAGGGAAGAAAAATGGTTGACTACAAAGAAAACACATAGGTCAATTTTTGGGTGATAGAACTGTTGTTTTTGGTACTATAGTGGTGGATATGTGATTCTATAGATTTGTTAAAGCCTATAGAATTGTACATCACAAGGAATTAACTTTAATGTATGAATTTTTTTAAATATTGGGAAACCTAGGATGGAGTGCAGACCTTGACAAATGACTCTACCTGAATGTAATGTGTGGCATTACCTCACTGGAGGGGGTGGTGAAAAAAGGAGCTGACTTAAAATAACTTTGGAAAATGTTGTTTTGACTGGAAAATGTAAAGCTAAATACAAAGGAACACTACAGAAACACTATATTCTGGTTGGTAAATTTGTTTCTTATAGGGATATGGATTAACAATTTTGAACCGGCTTTACATATATATTAAGGTTGAACAAATATCTAAATAGATGATGAATGGTGGGATTCAGGTTTCTCATTGTCAGAGAGAGGTGTTACAGAAAAACAAGATAAGGAGGGAGAGCTAGAATGAACACTGTGGTACTGAATTAGAGTTGGACATAATAGTATGAACTCATTAGCTTAATACGAGTAAATGGGTAGATACAGAAATAATTACAGAGTCCCACCCTGTGGCACAGCTGTTGAGTTCGCACGTTCCATTTCGGCAGTCCAGGGTTCTCCGGTTCGGATCCCGGGTGCAGACATGGCACCACTTGGCAAGCCATGCTGTGGTAGGCATCCCACATATAAAGTAGAGGAAGATGGGCATGGATGTTAGCTCAGGGTCAGTCTTCCTCAGCGAAAAGAGAAGGATTGGCAGCAGATGTTAGCTCAGGGCTAATCTTCCTCAAAAAAAAGGAGAGAATTACAGATGTATGTCTGTACGGGGATTAGTATACATATGTATATTTCCTAGTTTTGTACACTAAGAAAGCTTAGAAGCGGTGTACCTAGTAGCAACAAACATACCCAGCACCCAGATCTGGGTTTGTAAATATCATTCTCCAGTAAAAGAATCCAAGGTTCCTTGAAGAAATGGCTGATTCTAGGGCTGGGTCAGGGAAAATACAACATATTCATTATTTGTGGTAATTTCTGAGGTTGAGATGAAGACAGTGTTTCCAAAGAGAGGATTTGCGTTTGAATCTGCCAAAAGCCTGGGATTACTATCAACTTGGGAACACATTCAAATATTTTTAGGCTTAAAGTTTTGTGGGCTGTATAGGTAGTGCAAGTTCCAGATCCATAAACTTTCATGAGAGTGGCCTTGTGGTTAAATTTTCAGGGAAGATATTTTTACCTCCACCCGGACCCGAGTTTGAAACAGGCAGATTTCCTTGCTGATTCTTTCCGTGGGATAGGCATGGTTCTATTTTACTCTTACACTGAGCATGCAGCTCTTTAGAGTCCCAGCTCTATGTGGAGATCTCCAATTAGACTTCCTATCTTCAGTATACCTAGAATTTCTCTCCTAAATCTTGAGCTAAGTAATGTGCTGGTAAATATTTTTAAACTGGCTCTCTAGAGAAAAGAAGTCCTGCTTTGTAATATTTTCTAGTTTCATATTATGGCTGATTTCAGGCTACCAACATGAAGTTACTGAACGAGAATTTGGAAAGATATGTATATTTAGCTTTCTTCCCCCCTCCCCCCACAAAGGACATATTTTTTATTGAGTTCATAATAGTTTACAACATTGTGAAATTTCAGATGTACGTTATTATTTGTCCATCACCACGTAAGTGCTCCCCTTCACCCCCTGTGCCCATCTCTCAGCCCCCTTCACCTGGTAACCACTGAACTGTTCTCTTTGTCCATGTGTGTGTTTGTCTTCCACATCATTGAAATCATACAGTGTTTGTCTTTCTCTGTCTGGCTTATTTCACTTAACATAATACCCTCCAGGTCTATCCATGTTGTGAATGGGATGATTTTGTTCTTTTTATGGCTGAGTAGTATTCCATTGTACATATATATACACCACATCTTCTTTGTCCAGTCAGTGGTTGATAGACACTTGGGTTGCTTCCATGACTTGGCTATTGTGAATAATGCTGCAGTGAACATAGGGGTGCATAAGTCGCTTTGAATTGTTGATTTCAATTTCTTTGGATAGATACCCAGTAGTGGGATAACTGGCTCATATAGTATGTCTACTTTTAATTTTTTGAGAAATTTCCATACTGTTTTCCGTAGTGGCTTTTGCATGCCCACCAGTTTGCATTCCCGCCAGCAGTGTATGAGAGTCCCCTTTCTCCACAACCTCTCCAAGATTTATTTTTTGTCCTAGTGATCATAGCCATTTTAATGGGTGTAAGGTGATATCTAAGTGTAGTTTCAATTTGCATTTCCCTGATGATTAGTGATGTTGAACATCTTTTCATGTGCCTATTTAGCCATCTCTGTGTCTTCTTTGGAGAAATGTCTGTTCATATCCTCTGCTCAGTTTTTGATAGGGTGGTTTGTTTTCTTTGTTGTTCATGAGCCAGCACCAGCACACCAGCTCTGAACATGGCTGTGAAAATTGAAGCCCAATTCACTGGGTTTGGCATATCCCCATAATGAAAGGTGTTTTGAGTGTTTGTTTTCCTCTCTGGATTTCCATTTTTACTTTGTTTTAGCCTTCTGAGTATTCTGTGTCAACCCAGCAGTATATTTCAAAACCAAAAAGATCCTTTTCTTTTCCTTTTATTTTAACTCATCATTTATTGTTGTGTTCAGCAGAAGGGCTGTGTTACAGTACTTAAATCAGCTTTGCTGCCAGAAATAAACTCTTCCTTTTTGTTTGCAAATATAATTCATTGTTTTTATTTTTTATTGTAAACATAATGCATGATGATTACATTAAACTTGAAAAATATAAAGAGTACAGAGAATAAAATTAAAATCCTCCATAATACCATCACATATGTTTGTTTTTTGTGCATACATGTAAGCATCTCTTTGAAGTTTTATATAATTTTCATCATACCATATCTACTGTTTCATAATATGATTTTTTTTTAATATTTAGTGAATGTTTGCTCATGCCATTAAATATTCCTCCACAATAACCCCACTACCACCACTTAGTTACACATGAGAGTAAAGATAAAAATCTGCACAGGTAGGAATTAGTTTAATCCAAGAATCCAATCCTCTGGCATATAAAAATAATTTGCTGAGATTATTCATTGAAGCATCATTAATAATTGCAAAATATTAGAAACTAAATGACCAGTCATAGGAGATTGGTTGAGTAAACTAGTACATGCAGACAATAGAGTACTATGCAACTTTGTTATAAACAGGTATAGAGTGATTTCCTGGAAATATTACGTGAAAAGGAAAGCACATAAGAGCATATATAGTGCTACCTTTTATGTAAGACAGAGGGCAAATAAAACATGCATATATGCAGGAAAAGTAAAGCAGAAAACAAAATCAATAACATACACGTGGTAGAAAGGAAAGTGTGGTGGAAGAGATACAGGAGGGCATGACACTTCTTGGAGTACATCTTTTTGGTATAGTTTTGAATTTTGTTAGCATGTCAATATCCTGCCTATGGAAAAAGTAAGATAAAATGATATTGGTGGAATAGGGGACCTAAAACTGTAAGCAAACTGAAAGAAATGAACCTAATTGTTTGTCAAAAGTCAAATAATACTATAACCACACTGAAGATAAAAAAGAAAGAAGTGAAAGAAGAAGGGAGGACTAATCCAGGTGATTTATGAACACAATATTGGACTACATCCTCAGTTTGGGGCAGAGTAGGAGAGGAGGAAAGTATTGCAGACAAATCCTGAACTGTTTTCAGTAGATTCGTTTATTTTAGTGTTATGGGTAACTAGTTCTGAAACTATTTTGAGCAAATGAGTAAGTTGATATTGTTAGGAGTCTGTGTTCTCACTGGAAAAAGGACATAGAAATATAGAATAGGAGAAGACAGAAAGAACACTGTGGAGATGGATTAGATTACAGGTAGCTCTGTAAATATATGCACCATGTGTATAAGTATATTTATGTGTGTATATTTGTGTATGTGTGTATGTATGTGTGAATATACATGCATTTATTTCCTAGCTCTGTTGCTAAATGGGCAAAGGAACAAGGTCACTCAAGTAGTAATGACACAGCTAGCACCATTTCCCACTCTGTTTCCTAGGGCTGCTATAGCAAATTACTACAAACTTAAAACAACAGAAATTTATTCTCTCACAGTTCAGGAGTCCAGAAGTTCAAATCATTGTGTTGGCAGGGTTGGTGAATTCTTGGAGGGGCAGAAGGAGAATCAGTTACGTGCCTGGCTCCTAATTTCTGGCGGTTGCCTGCAACCCTTGGTATTCCTTGGCTTGTGGCAACGTAACTCTAGTCTTTGTCACGTGGCATTCTCCTGATGTGTCTGTATCCAAATTCCCCTCTTCTTATAAGGACACCAGTCATTGGATTAGGGCCCACTCTAATCCACTGTGATCTCATCTTAATTATATCTGCAAAGACTCTGTTTCCAAGTAAGCCTACATTCACAGATATCAGGGGTTAGCCCTTAACCATAGTTTTTTGTGGGTCGCAGTTCAACCCACCACATCCACTAAAAGAAGCCAGAATTCGTTGTTGAAATGGCTGACTCCAAGTCTAGGGCCAAGTAGATGCAACATAAACATCTTGTAATGTCACATAAAGTACTCGAAACAGTGATGGGTTTTTTTAATCATAACTGTATTGGAGCTAGCTTAAAGAGTCTCCCACTGGCCAAATCTGGGACAGTTTGAGCATTGAAATAATTAAATACAGTAGTGAATTATAGACCATTGGGAAAAAATGTTTTATGAGACTGTACCAATAATAGACAGGCAGGAGGGAGGGAAGGAAGGTATCTTGCTTACAGTAGAATGCCGGAAGTTGACTGGCAAATGTGGAAGGTGTGCTGGAGTTGGAAAAAAACAAAAAAACATTATTTTGCAGTTACCGGGGTACAGATTAGATCAGGCAAAAATCATCAATGGATGCAACATCTAAAAGGACATGTTGATGAGGAGCAGGGTGTTTGCATCGTCTTAAAGTGTCTCCTCATAGAATATTTATTAATTGTAGGGGAGAAGAGGAAACAGCATTAATATGATGGAGAAGTCAGGCAACACCTGACCTGGTGATCAAAATTATCATTGCCAAGGAGGATCAGATGGCCATTGTGTGGCTCCAAGTGAGGTTCCCTGACAAGGACACAACATCACCTATGCGGTATTCTGGCTCAGAATACATAATCTCATCAAATCACAGGGAAATAGGAGAAAAATACACACATATAGAGAGAGGGACAGAATAGTCGCAAATGCAAATAAAGCAAATGGGGTAAAATGTTCACAGGAAAATCTGAGTAATGGGTGTATGTATATGGGTGTTCCCTGTACTATTTTTATTTTTGGAACTTTTTATACTTTTGAAATTTCCAACTGAAAATTTAGATAAACTGTCCTTTTATTGCAGAGGAGAAATTGAGCAGAAACCATCTTAGGGTGGACTCATAGTGGAAAGTCCCAAATGACACTTAACCAGGGTTCTAAATGAATATTATTCAAACTGTTCAACTAGGAAACTGATTTTGTGTTGTGAAATGTCTTATTACACTGACTTTATGCCTCTTACAGCATTAAATTATGTTACCTAGAATCACCTTGAGATTTAACACGATAGCAGTTTAATATGTAGTTATATTTATAGTTAATATATATTTTATATATAGTTAATATATAGTTATATATATAGTTAATATACAGTTATAACTTGGAACAGAATATCTCAATTCTTTCAATTAATTCTGAACAATTTTTTATATACATGAAAAAGATGGTTAGAATTACTTGAAGATATCTACAATTCTTCAGACAAGTGACCTTATTACCATTATTCATTTCTGTAGTAGAAGGAGGGAAGGAAGAGATTAAAAATATATTCATAAGCTCTTTCTATCAAGTTGGATGTAATATTAATGAATATTAAACCAAGAAAGTTTTCATGAGAAGGAAAGAAAGAAGGGGAGAAGAAAGAACTCTCTGATATAGATGAAAATGTTTGTGGTCAATTGTAATCAGTTATACAAATATGAAAACGAGGAAGATTTGACTAGTGGTGTTCTCAAACTTGAAGATTAGGAAGAGTGATTTTATTAGTACACTAAAAGCGATACATCTCTCAGGAGCATTCATTTGTTCATTCAACAAATATTTATCAAGTGCTTATTATGTGCCAGGTAGTGCTTTAGGCATTAAGAATATAGCCATGAATAAGGGTCATGTGTTGTAATAGACGATATAATGACAATATTCTCTGAAGAGTTGTTAATAATAATAGATATTTATATAGCACTTACTCTGTGCCACATACCATTCTAAGATTTTTACATGTATTAATTAATTTACCTCAAATACCCTTATCAGAGTAGACACTATTATTACCTTCTTTTCACAGATGAAGAACAAGAGGCATGGAGATGCTAATTAACTTCCTCCAGGTTTCACAGCTAGTAAGAGGCCAACTCAAGATTTGAATCCATCCATTTGGCTTCTGTGTCCAAGCCTTTTTTGTTTGTTTGCTTTTTGTTTTATTGTGGTCATAATAGTTTATAACATTGTGAAAATTCAGTTGTACATTATTATTTGTCAGTCACCATATATATGTGTCCCTTTAACCCTTATGCCCACTCTGCAACCCCCTTCACCTCTGGTAACCACTAATCTGTTCTCTTTGTCCATGTATTTATTTATCTTCCACATATGAGTGAAATCATACAGTGTTTGTCTGGCTTATTTCACTTAACATAATACCCTCAAGTTCCATCCATGTTGTTGCAAGTGAGATGATTTTTTTCTTTTTTTATGGCTGAGTAGTATTCCATTGTATATATACACCACATCTTCTTTATCTATTCATCAGTTGATGGGCTCTTGGGTTGCTTCCACGTCTTGGCTATTGTGAATAATGCTGCAGTGAACATAGGGGTACATAAGTCTCTTTGAATTGTTGATTTTAAGTTCTTTGGATAAATACCCAGGAGAGGGAAAGCTGGATCATATGGTATTTCTATTTTTAATATTTTGAGAAGTCTCCATTCTGTTTTCCATAGTGACTGCACCAGTTTGCTTTCCCACCAGGAGCATTATGATGGTTCCCCTTTCTCCACATCCTCTCTAACATTTGTTGGTTTTTGTCTTGGTAATTATAGCCATTCTAACTGGTATAAGGTGATATCTCATACTTTTCATTTGCGTTTCTGTGATGATTACTGACTTGGAACACCTTTTCCTGTGCCTGTTGTCCATCTGTATATCTTCTTTGGAAAAATGTCTGTTCATATCATCTGCCCACTTGTTGATTGGGTTGTTTTGTTGTTATTGTTGAGTTGTCTGAGTTCTTTATATATTCTGGAGATTAACCCCTTGTCAGATATATGATTTGCAAATATTTTCTCCTGGTTGGTGGGTTGTCTTTTCATTTTGTTGCTGATTTCCTTTGCCTTGCAGAAACTCCTTAGTCTGATGAAATCCCATTTGTTTGTTTTTTCTTTTGTTTCCCTTGCCTGAGTAGACATGGTATTCAAAAAGATCCTTCTAAGACCAATGTCAGAGAATGTACTGCCTATATTTTCTTCTGGGAGTTTTATGGTTTCATGTCTTACCTTCAAGGCTGTAATCCATTTTGAGTTAATTTTTGTGTATGGTGAAAGATAATGATCTACTTTGATTCTTTTGCATCTGGCTGTCCAGTTTTCCCAGCATCATTTATTGGAGAGGCTTTCCTTCCTCCATTGTATGTTCTTGGCTCCTTTGTCGAAGCTTAGCTGTCCATGGATGTGTGGTTTTATTTCTGGGCTTTGAATTCTGTTCCAGTGATCTCTGTGTCTGTTTTTGTACCAGTACCATGCTGTGTTGATTACTATAGCTTCGTAATATATTTTGAAGTCAGGGATTGTGATACCTCCAGATTTGTTCTCTTTTCTCAGGATTGCTTTAGCTGTTCATGGTCTTTTGTTGCCCTGTACAAAATTTGGGATTCTTTGTTTGGTTTCTGTGAAGAATGTCTTTGGGATTCTGATTGGGATTGTATTGAATCTATAGATTGCTTTAGGTAGTATGGACATTTTAACTCTGTTTATTCTCCCAATCCATGTGCATGGAATATCATTCCATTTCTTTATGTCATCATGAATTTCTTTCAGTAATATCTTATAGTTTTCCTTGTATAGGTCTTTGACCTCCTTGGTTAAATTTATTCCTTGATATTTTATTTTTTTTGTCGTGATTGTAAATGGGATTGTATTCTTGAATTCTCTTTCTGTTATTTTGTTATTAGAGTATAGAAATGCAACTGATTTTTGTAAGTTGATTTTGGACCCTGAAACTTTGCTGTAGTTGTTGATTATTTCTAATAGTTTTTCCAATGGATTCTTTAGAGTTTTCTATATATAAAAGCATGTTGTCTGTAAACAGCAAGAGTTTCACTTCTTCCTTTCCAAGTTGGATTCCTTTTATGTCTTCTTCTTCCCTAATTGTTCTGGCCAAAACCTCCAGTACTATGTTGAATAAGAGTGTTGAGAGTGAGCACGCTTGTCTTGTTCCTGTTCTCAGAGGGATGGCTTTCAGTTTTTCCCCATTGAGTATGATGTTTGCTGTGCGTTTGTCATATATGGCTTTTATGGTGTTGAGTTACCTTCCTCCTATACCCATTTTGTTGAAGGTTTTTATCATAAATGGATGTTGCATCTTGTCAGATGCTTTCTCTGCATCTATTGAGGTGATATGTGGTTTTTGTTCCTCATTTTGTTAATGTGGTGTATCACATTAATTGATTTGCAGATGCTGAAGCATCCCACCGTCCCTGGTATAAATCCCCCTTGATCATGGTGTACGATCCTTCTAATGTATTGCTGTATCCACTTTGGCAACATTTTGTTGAAGATTTTTGCATTTAAGTTCATAGGGATATCAGCCTATAATTTTCCTTCTTTGTTATTGTCCTTGTCTGGCTTTGGGATCATCGTGATGTTGGCCTTGTAGAATGAGTTCAGAAGTGTTCCACCTTCTTCAATTTTTTGGTACAGTTTGAGAAGGATAGGTATTAAATCTTCTTTGAATGTTTGATAGAATTCTCCAGAGAAGCCATCTGGTCCTAGATTTTTAATTTTGGAGAGGTGTTTGATTATTGTTTCAATCTCTTGTGATTGGTCTATTCAGATTCTCTATTTCTTCTTGATTCAGTTTTGGGAGGTTTTATGTCTCTAAGAATTTATCGATTTTTTTCTAGATTGTCCAATTTGTTGGCTATAGTTTTTTATATTATTCTCTTATAGTCCTTTGAATTTCTGTGGTATCTGTTGTTATTTCTTATCTTTCATTTCTAATTTATTTATTTGAGCCTTCTCTCCTTTTTTCTTAGAGAGTCTGGCTAAGGATTTGTCCATTTTGTTTATCTTCTCAAAGAACTAGCTCTTAGTTTTTTTGATCCTTTCTACTGTGTTTTTGGTCTCTGTTTCATTTATTTCTGCTTTAATTTTTATTCCCCTCCTTCTACTGACTTTGGCCTTTTTTATCCTTTTTCTATTAGATGTAGCTTAAGATTATTTATTTGCGATTTTTCTTGTTTGTTAAGGTGGGTCTGTATTGCTATAAATTTCTCTCTTAGGACTGCATCCTGCAGTCCTGCATGCAGCATCCAATATGAGTTGGTAAGATGTATTTTCATTTGTCTCCATATATGTTTTGATTTCAACTTTAATTTCTTCATTGATCCATTGGTTGTTCAGTAGCATATTGTTTAGTCTCCACATAGTTGTACTTTCCCAGCTTTTTTCTAGTAGGTGACTTCCAGTTTCATAGCATTATGGTCAGAAAACGTGCTTGATATGATTTCAGTCTTCTTAAATTTATTGAGGCTTGTCTTGTTTTCCGATATATTGTCTATCTTTGAGAATGTTCCATGTGCTCTTGAAAAGAATGTATATTCTGGTGTTTTTTGGATGGAGTGTTCTGATATATCTATAAAGTCCATCTGGTCTAGTTTTTCCTTTAGTTCCACTATTTCCTTCTTGACTTTCTGTCTGGATGATCTGTCCATTGATGTAAGTAGGGTGTTTACTGCTATTATTGCGTTGCTCCTTTTAGGTCTTTTAATAGTTACTTTATGTACTTTGGTTCTCCTGTGTTAGGTGCATATATATTTATAACTGTTATGTCCTCTTGGTGGAGTGTCCCTGTTATCATTATATGCTGCCCCTCTTTGCCTCTCATTGCCTTTTTTATCTTGAAGTCTACTTTGTGTGTTATAAGTTTAGCAACACCTGCTTTCTTTTGTTTGCCATTAGCTTGGATTATTGTCTTCCATCCCTTTTCTCTGAGCCTGTGTTGTCTTGAGCTGAGATGTGTTTCTTCAAGGCAGCATATTGCTGGGTCCATTGTATTTTAATACATCTAGCCATTCTGTGTCTTTCGATTGGAGAATTCAATCCATTTATGTTTAAAATGATTATTGATATATGAGGGCTTAGTACTGCCATTTTATCTCTTGTTTTCTGGTCTTTTATTTCCCTTGTTTCTTGTCCTGTGTATCCAACTGCCAGTTCAGTTTGGTGATTGTCTTTGATGCTTTTCTCTTTATTTATCATTTCTGTCTCTGTTTTGATTTTTCGTCTAGTGGTTACCATGAGGTTTGTCTAAAAGATCTTGTAGATGAGATAGTCCATTTTCTGATAGTCTCTTATCTCCTTAGTCTAAGCAGTTTCCATAGCTTTGCTCTTCCCCATCTAAATTATTGTTATCACAATTCCATTTTGTGCTGGGTGTTTGTGATTAAAATGATTATAGTTATTTTTGATGCTTTCCTTCCCTTTATCTTTAATGTCGTAATTAAGTGTTTGCTAACCTGTTCTGATAGAGAGCTGCAATTTTCTGATTTTGTCTGTCTAAGTATCTCCTTGCTCATGGCTTTGTAAACCTTTTCTTTTTTTTTCTTCAGGTATGAGGGCCTTCTTGATAATTTCTTATAGCAAGGGGTCTTGTGGCGATGGACTACCTGTGCTGTTTTTGTCTGGGAAAGTTTTTATTTCTCTATCATATTTGAAGGATAATTTCACTGGATAGAGTATTCTTGGCTGAAAGTTTTTGTCTGTCATCATTTTGAATATGTCATTCTACTCTCTCCTAGCTTGTAAGGTTTCAGCTGAGAAATCTGCTGAAAGCCTGTTAGTTGTTCCTTTGTAGGTTATTTTCTTCTGCCTTGCTGCCCTTAATATTTTTTCTTTGTCATTGTGTTTTGCCAGTTTTATTAATATATTCCTTGGAGAAGGTCTTGTTACATTGATGTAATTAAAAGTTCTATTAGCTTCACTTACATGTAATTCCAGCTTCATCCCCAGGTTTGGGAATTTCTCAGCTATTATTTCTCTGAACAAAGCTCTCTGCTCCTTTCTCCCTGTCTTCTCCCTCTGGAATACCTATAATCCTTACATTGCATTTCCTAATTGAGTCACTTATATCTTGGAAAATTTCTTCATTTTTTTTAAGTCTTAGTTTTCTCTCCTTCACCTGAGCATGTCTATATTTCTGTCCTCTAAATTACTAATTCTATGCTCCATAGTATCATCTCGTTTTTTTTTTTCCTGCAGCTTAATTTTTCTTTAATATATTTTTTTGTGCGTTTTTTGGGGGGTGGTGGTAAGGAAGATTGGCCCTCAGCTAACATGCTTTCCAATCTTCCTCTTTTTTTTTTTTCTCCCCAAAGCCCCAGCACATAGTTGTATGTCCTTCTAGTTCGTCTATGTAGGATGCCACCTCAGCATGGCTTCAGGAGTGGTGCTAGGTCCACCCCCGGGATTTGAACTGGCGAACCCCAGGCCACCAAAGTACAGTGCACAAACTTAACCACTACACCACCAGGCTGGCCCCTCAGGTCTGGTTTTGAAGTATTCCAGATTTTTTTTTTAATCTCATTCAATGTGTTCTTCATCTCCAACATTTCTGAGTGTTATATTTTAGTTTCAGTCTCTTTTTTTGAAGAATTCCCTCTGCTGTTTCATTTTATTCTTGAGTTTATTCAACTGTCTTTCTGAGTTTTCTTGTAACTCATTGAGTTTCTTTATGATAACTATTTTGAATTCTCTGTCATTTAGATTGTAAATTTCTGTGATGTCTGGATTCGTTTCTGGGTACTTGTAATTTTCCTTCTGGTTTGGAGTGTTAATGTACTTCATGCTATTTGAAGAGGTGTGCTTTTGCCATTGTTTAGTGGTAGTATCTGGTCGCAGATTCCACCTGCCACCACTGGGGGGCCAGGAGCTATTTTTTCTTTGACTGCCATGACGCCTGGCAGTTGTGCCCATTCATTTGATGATATGCTGCATCTAGCCACAGCTACTTTACACATGTAGGTGCAGGCCCTCCGTCCGGGATCCCCTGCCTTGGCCAAGCTGATACACTAGGTGGGATGTGGGGAGAGGGGGCACCTTCTTTCCCCACCGTGCTCCTGCTCTACACTCATTGGCTCCCTGGCTGGGCTGCTTGGCATGGTGAGGGCACCCCTGCAGTTGCTTAGCAGCCTCAGCATGGAGGAATCCCTAGGCCAGGAGGCAACTCCCAGAGCAGAAATGTTCCCATGAGGGCTGTCTTTTTTCCCCTTCCCCCTCTCAGATTTGTGGGCCGGCCACCATGCAAGGTCCTGCTCCCTAGACTGCTGCAGCTGGAGGAGGGAGAAGAGATTCGCTTATGTCTTTCCACTGCCTCCCTGGGGGATCCAGCAACCCCACCTTTCAGGCGTATGGCTGCATGGATCTCTCAGACGTCTGTGGTGTTGTGTGGATGTTCTCTTGGTTTGTGAATGTCCTTTGCTTTGTGTCTTAGGGAGGAGAGACTAAGGCAAGAGTTCACTCCTCCATGATGCTGATGTCACTCTCACAAAGTTTTTTGATAGATTGATTATGGGATATGAGAGAAGGAGAGGAGGCAAGGATGATTAAATTTACCATGTTCGCAATGATAGGTCACATTCATTTATAGTAGGAAATATACTTATCGCTTGAACCCTAATGTTTGTGTCTGACTAATCTGCATATTCTCTGTATATAGACAAATTTGCATTGGAAGCTAAGTATTTTCTCTGTGGTGACATGGAGTTAGAATAAGGGGACTTGAGTAAATTAATCTTTAATAGTATCTGAATGTTCTACAGTTATCTGATCAATAGGGACCTAAAAAGTTGCAGTCCATTGCCCAGTGCTTCCTGAGCTCTTCTTTGATTAACATTTTCCTTTGTTCCTCTTTCTTAACCTGTCAACACTAACAGCAATACTAACCTCAGCATAATCTTTCTTTAGATTTGTTAATATATTCAAACATATATTGTATATTGCATATCTTATCCTACTTTGTTGTTTTATGGTTGACTGAAAGGCGGTATTAATATTTCTTATTTCCATGTTATTGAGGGATGTTTCAATGAATCCTTGTGCTGGCAAGAGTGATAAATTACAATAGACAATTTTTTCTCATTTAGATAAATTTAGCACTGCTATTAGTAGTATTGAAACTTTGGTGATATATGAGATGTCCAGAATTGTCGAGGGCAGCAGTGAATCTTAATAAACAAAATACTGAATGGAACCTTCTTTAAATTTTATTCTTTCAGATATAGATGTAGCTATATAGAAGTGTTTCAGGTTCAGTCTTTCTTCATTAATTCCATGAATATAGTTTAGTTTTTCTTCGTATCTCAAGGCCATCATCTATAATATCTGCCATTTATTGGGCTCTTACATGGGTCTATTCTTTTGCACATTTATTTGCTTTTATTTTAAATGGCTCAAAACTGAAATGTAATTTGAGCAGATATAGATAATGTTACCACTTCTGTAGCTGGTAATGTATCATCCTTAAGCAACCTACTTCTTTTTTTGTTGTCACTAAATTTTTAGTGTATGGGGAAATCTAGTTAGGTGGGTGACATTTTTAGAAAAGAACAAATAAGTTGAGTACTAAATATTTAGACGTTTGACTGCTCAGGGACCTTTTCTACTCCCTGATTCTCTTTTATACTCTGCATTCCTGAGGTTTCCTTTCCTTAAGTGTAAGGCTTTACTCTACAAGGTGACTCAGCAGTAGCTCCATGTATCTTTTATTTGGAAGTCCTTTGTTTCAGTGCAAGCAAACCCTGTCCATTAATTAGCTACTCAGCATAGAATTATTCTATTGATGAGAAAATTAGCAAAATGGATCATTCGTAAGTGTTTATACTGCAAACAGTGCATCAGAAATGTCATAATCTCATTTCATTAAGAAATTTACATACACATCAGATTTAGAGTGCTCATTCATGATGAAAGTCTACTTCCACACTGTTTGTGTTTGGAAACATTCAATAGCCACTCTTGAATTTAAAAATTTAATTGAATACTTAAAGAATTACAAGTGTTCCTTTCCTTAGCTCTAATGCTAACCAGAGTGCTTTTCTAAACTGCTGAGAATGGACTGAAGATTCTGCTGAGGGCTGTAGATACTTATCTGCCTAATTGAGCCATCATTTGTTGACATGAGGAAAACCATGTGACCTGCTTTAATGCATTTCTCAGTAACAGCAGGAGGCTAGAATGTAGTTCATCCAAGACTAAAATCAGCAACAACATTATTAGATATATGAAAATAGCATTGATTATAGAATGGTTTTAGTAAAAGAAGAATAGTAATATAAAAGCTTATAATCATATAAACAGTACAAAGAATGATTTTATTTTCAAAATTATTTTGAATCCAGATGTTTTAATCATTTAAGTTAGTTATTCATTCAGTAACTATTTACTGATGTTTACAATTGCTACATATTTTAAGAGAATTGAAGACTTGTCAGAATTGATTTGTATAAATTAGTGGTAAATTTTGAGATTAGTACTATATCATGGAGTGCTAAAGCAATGAAGTATTATTGAAAGGTTTTGAGTAGGGAGAGAAGTAATATGATCAAAACTGTGCTCGCGGGGCTGGCCCCATGGCTGAGTGGGTAAGTTTGTGTGCTCCGCTGTACCAGCCCAGGGTTTCGCTGGTTCAGATCCTCGGCGCAGACATGGCACTGCTCATCAGGCCACATTGAGGCGGCCTCCCACGTACCACAACTAGAAGAACCCACAACTAAATTATACAACTATATAATGGGGGGATTTGGGGAGAAAAAACAGAAAGGAAAGAAAAAGGAGATTGGCAACAGTTGTTAGCTCAGGTGCCAATCTTTAAAAAAAACAAAACAAAACACTGTGCTTGCTACATTAACCTGACCTGGGGGTAAGAGAGGTTAGTTACAGAGACATTAATTAGGAAAGTGTTACTTTAGTCTAGGTCAAGGCAAGAGAGTATAAGAACCTTAACTAAGATACCAGTAAGAAAAGCAGGAGAGAATACAAGAGCCTTTGGAATGGAATGCATGTGACAGACTAAAACAAGTTAGAGGTTACCTGCTATCTTGGATGACTTGAGAGAATCCTGCCTTCTTTAGTAAATCCAGAGAAAGAAATGATTGTCTAGATATCTAGTGAGTTTGATTTTGGATATATTGAAATAGAAATGCGAATGAGATACCCATAGATAATCTCAACTGCAACTCTGGTTCTTGGGAAGTAAGTCAGAGGTAAAGGTGCAGATTTGGGAGTCAATTATAATGATGGATTTAGGAAAGCTTCTAGAGTATTGAGATTAACAGGAGAAAGGATATGGGAAGAATACCAAAAGCACCACGTTGAGGAATGCTTCCTAGGTGGTGAAGGCAGAAATTAAAATCAATAGAAGAGTTAGAGAAGGATGGTTCTGAAAGATAAGAGTTCATCACTGAGTGAATCAACTAATAGACCTTGATTATACCACTGGTGACAGTGAAAAAAAAATCATTAGAGCAAAGTGTAGTCTGAGAAACGTTTAATCCCAGTCTGCAATGAATTAAATACAGAAATTGAGAGTAAGTATTTAGAAACTTTTTAGCACGTTGGCATTGCCCCCATCATCCAGGTGCATGATCACTGGATTCCTCATTGAATAGGGAATGGACAACTTCAAATGTTGGGAATCAACCTTCGGTGAGTTTCTTGTGGCACAAAATGTAAAAGAGTCATGCACAGTGGTGCCATATCATGGGTCTGTGTTGGACTGGGTTAAAAAAGTCAACTTGTCCTTCACCACAGAGAGAATCCTTATACCAGAGAGATGGTTATAGTGGGCAGATTACACAGAGTTAAAGAGTGTTGAATGAAAGGGAAGGTTTCCTTAAAGACATAAGAGGAGTATTTGAATTTGTGTATTGGCTGAAAAACATATGATAGAACAAAAGAGTCTGATGGTGCAGTATGGAAGAATGATAACTAATGGATAGAATAATATCAAAGGCATATAGATAAAGGCTTTTTCCTTGGGGAAAAAATTTACACATTTAATATTTTGTATGTTTTAGCTAGATATCATCTAATTTGGTCCTTACAGGAATCCAGTGAGTTAGGTGGAATATAATTGATATAATTCATCTCTTTTACATATAAGGAAATTGAGACAAAAAATTTTAAGTGTCTTATGCATGATCACATAGTTAGAGAATGGAAATATTTTGATGCCTGGTTCTATACTATAACTACTACCATGTCTGCACATAAGGACAGAAAAGATGTTTGAAGAAATAATGACTGAAAACTTCCCAAATTTATTGAAAATATTAATCTACACATCCCAGAAGCTCACTAAATGCCAAGTAGGATAAATGTAAAGAGTAGCTAAATACAAAGACACATAATAGTCAAAATCTTGAAAGATATTGACAAGGAGGAAATAGTGAAAGCAGCAAGGAAAGAAAGTCATCATCAAAAAAGGGAGCACCGATAAGATTTTTAGCTGACTTCTCATTAGAATCGATGGAGACCAGAAGGTAGTGAGATGACACATTTGAAGTGCTGAAACAAACAAACCAAATCAACAAATTATCTTCTGTTTGGCTGAAATAGCTCAAAAATGAAGGTGAAATAAAGACACTTCTAGATAGGAAAATCCAAGAGAATTCGTTACGAGCAGATCTGCCTTACTAGAAATACTAAAGTTCTTCAGCTGAAAGTTTGTAGTTCAAATTTACACACAATAAAACAAAGAGCACCAATAAAGGTAAGTATGTAAGTAATTATAAAAGACGATATAATTGCATATTCTTTCTTAACTCATTTAAAGCAAATGCATACATCAATATGTATATAATTGTATTGTTAGCCCTATAACATATCAGAATGTAATACATATAACAGTAACACTGCAAAGGAGGTGGGTGGCAACAAAACTGTTTTGAAGTAAGAAAATGGCACCAGATGGCAACCTAAATGCGCAGGAAGAAATGAAGAGAACCAGAATGGTAAATAAGAAGGTTAATATAACAAAGTATATACATGTATACTTGCTTTGCTTTCTTCTCTAAAGCACATAAAATTATATAGTTTGTATGAAAATGAATTGCTGGTTTGTAACGTACATATGAACTTAATATCTGTAATTATAATAGCACAAGAGGGAGGCGGGAATAGAGCTGCATAGGAACATGGTTTCTGTATCTTACTGGAATTAAGTTTATATGAATCTGAAGTAGATTTGATAAGCTAAGATGTATATTGTAAGCTTTAGGACAACCAATGAGCAAATAAAAATTATAATTAAAATCATTAAAGGACTGATATAAATATGCTCAACTGATTTTTGACAAAGGTACAAAACCACTTCAATAGAAGAAAGATAGCTTTTTCAAGATGTTTCAGGGATTGGACATCCATAGACCGAGCAATGAACCTTAACCCAAACCTCACATCTTATACAAAAATCTAATCAAACTGGATGACAGACTTAAATGTAAAAGACAAACTATAAAAATTTTAGAAAAACAAGATGGCAAAAAATCTGGGTCTAGAGCTAAGCAAATTTCTATTCTGCGTTGTACTACCGTTTCTTGCCATAACAATTAAGCAAGAAAAAATAAAAGACCTGGATTAGAAATGAAGAAGTAAAACTATCTGCTATAGACTGTGTTCCTCCAAAATTCATATATTGAAACCTAATCCCCAGTGTTACCGGATTTGGAGTTGGGGCCTTTGGGAGGTGATTAGGTCTTGAGAGCAGAGACCTTGTGAGTGGGATTATTGCTCTTTAAAGAGTCCCTTGCCCCATCTACCACATAAGAACACAGAGAAAAGGTGGCCAACTATAAAACAAAATGGGCCCTCATCAAACGGTTGATCTTGGTTTCCCAGACTCCAGAACTGTGAGAAATAAATTTCTGTTGTTTACAAGTCACCCAGTCTGTGGTATTTTTGTTATAGCAGCCTGAAGGGACTAAGACACTATATTTGCAGATAACATGATTTTGTATATAAAAAATCTTAAGACATCCACTAAGAAAAATAAGAGGAAAGAAGAATGATAAATATAAATATAGAAAGTAATGAAATAGAAAATGAGAGAGAGACTTAAATCTAAAACCTAGCTTTTTAAGTGCTGGTAAGATTAATCAAGTGAGAAAAAGAAAAGGCATACATTAGCAATATTAGAAATGAAAATGATGTTTAATCAGTAAACAATTCTAGGAGGAAATTTGGGCCAATAAATTTAAAAGTTTGGCACATTCTGGAATTTTCTCATTCATGCGTTATTGTCATAGTTGATCTTAGCCATACTCATGGCTATAAATACCATTCATAGTGTGAATATTTCCAGATGTATTTTTTAGTGCATACCTCTTTTGTGATCTCCAAATGCAATGTCCAACTCTGGTTACTTGATTTTATGCAAACAGAAGTCTTGATGTATACTATCAATCCTGTTTCTCTCTTGTGTCTAATACGTCTCTATACAGGTAAACCTCATTTATTTGCACTTCATTTTGTTGCACTTCACAGATTCTGTATTTTACAAATTGATGTTTTCTGGCAACTCGGTGTTGAGCGAGTCTGTCGGTGCCATTTGCTCACTTCATGTGTCTGTGTCACGTTTTGGTAATTCTCGCAATATTTCAAACTTTTTCATTTTTATTATAGTGATCTATGATCAGTGATTTTTGATGTAACTATTGTAATTGTTTTGGAGCACCACAAACTGCGCCCATATAAGATGGCAAACTTAATCAATAAATGTTGTATGTGTTCTGACTGCTCCAGTGACTGTCCATTCCCCCATCTCTCTCCATTTCCTCAGACACAACAGTACTGAAATTAGACCAGTTAATAACCCTACAGCAGCCTCTAAGTGTTCAAGTGAAAAGAAGAGTCATAGGTCTCTCACTTTAAATCCAAAGCTAGAAATGATGAAGTTTAGTGAGGAAAGTATGTTGAAAGGCGAGATAGGCCAAAAGCTAGGCCTCTTGTGCTAAATAGTTAGTCAACTTCTGAATGTAAAGGAAAAGTTTTTGAAGGAAATTAAAAGCACTATTCCAGTGAACATATGAATGATAAGAAAGCAAAACAGCCTTATTGCTGATGTGCAGAAAATTTTAGTGGTCTAGACTGAAGATTAAACCAGCCACAACATTCCCTTAGGCCAAAGCCTAATCCAGAGCAAAGCCCTAAATAACTCTCTTCAATTCTCTGAAGACTGTGAGAGGTAACAAAGCTGCAGAAAAAATGTTTAAAGCTAGCAGAGGTTGATTCATGAGGTTTAAGGAAAGTAGCTGTCTCCGATAACATAAAAGTGCAAGCTAGAGCAGCAAGTGCTGGTGTAGAAGCTGCAGCAAGTTATCGAGAAGATCTAGCTAAGATAATTAATGAAGGTGGCTACACTGAACAACAGATTTTCAATGTAGAAACAGCCTTGCATCAGAAGATGCCTTCTAGGACTTTCATAGCTGGAGAGGAGAAGTCAATGCCTGACTTCAAAACTTTTAAAGTACAGACTGACTCTCTTGTTAGGGGCTAATGCCATTGGTGACTTTAAGGTGAAGCCAGTGCTCATTTATCATTCTGAAAATCCTAGGGCCCTTAAGAATTATACTAAATCTACTCTACCTGTGATGTATAAATGGAACAACAAAGCCTGGATAACAGCACATCTGTTTACAACATGGTTTGCTAAATATTTTAAGCCCCCTGTTGAGATCTACTGCTCAGAAAAAAAGTTTTCTTTCAAATTATCCACCACCAAAAAGACAACTTGCTGAAGGCTCAGATGAGGATTAGCATTTCTTAGCAATAAGGTATTTTTTAAAGTATGTACATTGTTCTTTTTAGACATAAGGCTATTGCACACTTAGTAGACTACAGTATAGTGTAAACAAAGCTTTATATGCACTGGGAAACCAAAAAGTTTGTGTGATTTGCTTTATTGTGATATTTGCTTAATTGTGGTGGTCTGGAACCAAACCTGCAGTTTCTTCAAGGTCTTCCTATATATGGCATCACTCTAGAGTTTGGCTCAGGGCCCCTTGGCCAAACCCTAGGAGTCATCCTTCAGTATTCCTTCTGCTTCGGGAAGTCTCTATCTTTAAAGCATATCTAGAATCCATTTATTCTTTTGTCTGCAATTACTATTCTACTCTGAGGTACTATTATTCTACTCCTGGCCTATGGCAATAACTGGTCTCCTTACTTTTACTTTTTAACTCTTTCCAAACCATTCTCTACAGAATAATTGGTGTGACATTTTTAAAATGCAAGTCAGCGTAAGACACTTTAGTGTTTAAATCCCTTGCATAGCAGACAGTTACTCATAAAATAAAGTCCAAACTTCATGCATTGACATGTAAGACCTTACATGTCTATGGCTTTCTCTTACCAGTCGTATCATCTTATTCTGTTCCCTCCCTCATTGACCATTACGTAAACATCCAAGCTCTTTTTCTTCTCAAGTTTTTCACTTTTACTCCTTGTTTCTGGAATGCCCTTGACCCAAGTTTTCTAGTGGCCGACTCATTCATACCCTTTAGCTTTCATCTCAGATATCATCCTCTCAGCAAGACTTTTTTTTTTTTTAAAGATTTTATTTTTTCCTTTTTCTCCCCAAAGCCCCCCAGTACATAGCTGTATATTCTTAGTTGTGGGTCCTTCTAGTTGTGGCATGTGGGATGCCGCCTCAGCATGGTTTGTTGAGCAGTGCCATGTCCGCGCCCAGGATTCGAACTGATGAAACACTGGGCCGCCTGCAGCAGAGCGCACGAACTCAACCACTCAGCCATGGGGCCAACCCCAGCGAGACTTTTTTTGATCACCTTCTAAAATTGCTTCTCCTGCTCTTCCGTGAGCTATGGTCATTGTACGCCTCTAGACCACTCCGCACCTGTTGTATAACCATGCTTGTTGCCTTTATTGAGTTATCTGAATTAGTAATTATCTTCTCTGATCCCTCCTAGGATGCTAGCAGATGAGAAGGTAAAGAAAGTCCTTGCCTGTCTTAATAACCACGTTACCGCTAGCTACTAGCATTTGTGCCTAGTATTTAATGTATGTTCAGTATGCATCTGTAGAATCTTATGTTTCTTTTTGTATACGCCACAGTGCTATACACATTGTAAGCAACCAGATGTATATAAATTGATAGATGTTGTATTTCTCTTGATTTTCTTTATTGTTTTCATAGTGGGCCCATTTCCTCCTTTCTTGCTTCTTTTTTAGATCATATAATCATTTGTTTTATTGTATTTGTCTTCAATTTCATGTGGGCATGTTCAAATGCATACCTATAGCCAGTGTTCTTTTCTAATTATATGTCTTCCATATAAAAATTCTCATCTTCATATGATGATCACCATTTTAAAAACTCTTTTTCATGTTCCACATAATGCCTTCTATTTTTTTATGTTACATTTAGAATGCCCAATTAAGTGTCTACTGGATTTGCTGCCTTTGGTATGCATTCTGAACCAAAATTTAATTCTAGAGCTTGGGGGTCAGCATTCTTCCAAATGTGTTAATCTATAATCCTTTATAAAATTTTATATGTAAAATAGTGAGCAATTTATTAAAAGCTGAGAAAGTTATTACTTTAGCTTTCACCAAGATGACTTAAAGAAAGTTTATCAAAAAGGATTATAGAAGGAACAGATTTATAGCATCTGTGAAATATACGACCAGAATCCCCATGTTCAACTAAAACAGACTTGCCCTAGGTTTACTAGAGCATAATGCCCTTAGCAAGTAGCATTCAACAGCTTTTTCAGGAAGCAATATTTTCC
This sequence comes from Equus przewalskii, assembly GCF_037783145.1. NCBI lineage: Eukaryota > Metazoa > Chordata > Mammalia > Perissodactyla > Equidae > Equus > Equus przewalskii. The sequence goes on from NC_091831.1 coordinate 62,162,387, forward strand.
TTCAGTAAAAGGGTCACTGTACTGTTTTTCTTTTTCCTTCTCCTGTCTTATCTTTTGAGTTCAGGAAGTACTTTAAATTTACAGGCAGCCTTGAAGGCATGAAGCAAATTCAGCCCCAGAAGTATTTCCTGTTATGGCATTAATCTAATTCCACGGAAGTAGAGCTGATTTTTCATCTGTAAAGTAGATAAAGTGCCTAGAGCAGCTGACCATTATTCTGGGTTATCATGATAAAGGGCTTAGTTTTGACACGAAAGAGTTTATCAGTCTAACCAGTGGAAGATTTCATTCTTTTTGTTGAAGGATATATTAATGGATTATAATCTATCTTAGCTTCCAAAAGAAAGTTCACCTTTTTATTGAAAATGTTTTCTTAAATCAGCAAATATGGTTTTCATGTTTATAAAATGTGAAATACACAATAAGTCAAGCAAACATCATAAAATTAAATCTCTAATGTTAAACCATTTTATGTTGATTTAATGTTCAAATTAATGTCCCAATTTGAAATAATCACATTTGCTTTACAAATCAACTTGACATAATTTCAGTATATAGACATGCATAATTTCCTGTAAGCATATATGTTTGGTATTAGTAGTCCATGTTATTAAGTCATATAAGTTCTTATATCAGCTTGTAATATAGAAATAATTTTCTCATAACAAGATATTCCTTTTAGTAATCAAATAATTAATTTGGTTATTTATGTTTTCGTTGACTTATTTTTGAATATATAACATATGCAGATAATGTGTAATTCAAAAGGTACAAGTGCATCTTTTTTCCATCTCTGTCACCTAGTTCCCCACCAAGCTAAGACATTCACATTAATCCTACTGGCTTGATATAGGTTAAAGAATTTTTTTTCTTTGAAAATTGATTCCACATTGGACATGTTTACAATGTTCCCTTGAAGAATAGTAATTTACTTCAATACCTGCTTACTACATCCTAGTACATTACATGTTTACTCCTCTCAATAGCCCTCTGAGTTAAATTCTGTTATCCACTTGAAAAATGCAGCAACTGAACCTCTGGTTAAATAATTTGTTCAAGGTCACCAACTCATAAGTTGTACATCTGAGACTGGAACTCAGACCTTCATTATAGGTTCATAGACGTAAACAGTCATTCCCCAATTCTACCTCTTATACTGAGCGAAACAAAAGACTCCATCGATCACTTATTTCACACTTAGAAAATTAATTAAGCTTTACCATATCCTAATGAGATAATCTCTAGTTTTATGTTCATTTTGTTTAAAAGAAGTGAACCATCTATTCATGCTCATGAACTAAAGACACTGCTTTATTACAGATATAAATATTTTAAAACTTAGATCTGAACATCAGAAATCTCTGGCCTAATCAAAGGTATACTGAGTACTGAATTTGGGTTAGGAAATTTGGAGTTTTCTAATGGTATCACTAATTCAAAGCATAATTGTGTATGATCATCATCTTTCAAAATGGGATTGACTACTGTCAGTCCATTCTATCTTAGGGATTTTTGAAGGTAATATGAGATCACGTGTTAAATGTAGTACCTTTATTAAATTTATTAACTCATTCATTGAGTCTGCCTACTGCTTGACCTATTAAGTAATGTGACAGGTACAAAGATAAAAAAACATAGGTGCTGTCTTTGAACTACCAATCTTCTGGGAAGGATAAGATCTGTTGCGATATAAATTAGAGGGATGAGTGCTTACTTAGTATATGTGAGGATTGCCTCAGCTGAACTGTCAAAGGTAACAAGTTAAGTGTCATTTCATCAGCTTTGTACTAACCTTATAGCTTTGCAAACTGAACACCTTACATCCACTTTCTGAAAATGCATACATACACATGTACACAAAACACACGTGTTAATAAGCACATGAAAAGATGCTTAACATCATTAGCTGTCAGAGAAACACAAATCAAAAACACAATGAGATTCAACTTCACACTCATTAGGATGGCTATAATAAAAAAGACAGATAATAACGGGTCGGCTCAGTGGTGTGGTGGTTAAGTTTGCACGCTCTGCTTCAGCAGCCTGGGGTTCACAGGTTCGGATCCAGACATGGACCTGCACACCACTCATTAAGGAATGCTGTGGCAGTGTCCCACATACAAAATAGAGAAAGATTGGCACAGATGTTAGCTCAGTGACAGTCTTCCTCAAGCAAAAACACGAGGATTGGCAATAGATATTAGCTCAGGGCCAGTCTTCTTCACACACACAAAAAAAGAATAGCAAATGTTGAGAAGGATGTAGAGAAAGTAGGACTCTCTTGCACTGCTGGTGGGAATGTTGGCAGTTCCTCAAAAGGCTAAATATAGAGTTACCATATGACATAGCAATTCCACTCCTGGGTATATGCCCAAGAGAAATGAAAGCCTATATCTGCACAAAAATTTGTACACGAATGTTCATTGCAGCATTATCCATAATAGTCAAAAAGTAGAAACAATTCAAGTGTCCATCAGCTGGTGAATGGATAAATAAAATTTATTGTATCCATACAATGGAATATTATTCAGCAATAAAGAGCATGAAGTACTGACATGTGCTACAACATGGATAAACCTTGAAAACATTATGCTAAGTGAAAGAAGCCATTTACAAAGGGCTACATATTGTATAATTCCATTTATGTGAAGAGTCCAGCATAGTTAATCCATAGAGACAGAAGTTAGATTGTTGGTTGCCTTGGGCTGAAAATATTGTGAGGGGCAGGTGAGAGGGAGGAGTAGATGGTGAGTTACTGCTGATGGTAGAGGATTTTGGGGCAGGGGGGATTGGGAAGGTATTCTAAAATTGATCGTGGTGATGATTACATATCTGTGAATATACTAAAAACCACTAAATTGTGCACTTTAAATGTGTGCATTGTATGGTATGTGAGTTAGGTCTCAATAAAGCTGTGATTTAAAAGAATGGATGGTATTACAGAACTTTTAGACTACCTAGACCACTTGTAGTATTAAATATATTTAGAAAGGAACACCTTGAAGGAATGTGTAATGTAAAAGTATTATTTCTGTTTTATTTATTATTTTCATCAAACACCGTGGTGGTGTTAACTTATTCATTCTACTGTAGTCCCTGTTGGTTAAATACATTATAGTGTTTAGGATGAAACTCAAATGTTGGTAGTCCAGTGTGGAAGAATCAATATTAGAACTTTACAGATCACCTATCACTTGCTTCTCCATTTTAGGTATATGAAACTGACCTACCTATTAATATGATTATCTCATTGGCACTTCATCAGTCCTTTGCCAGACCATCCAGTGTGAACAAATAAGCAATATGCCCAAAGTTTATTTGTAATTAGTTATTTGGTGCTTGAAACATATTCCCCCACAGAAATTAACTTCAGGTACAAATGCTGGTTAATTTTCCACAATATTCCATAAATGCTTAACGCTTAAGGTAGCTAAATTGAAGCATCAATTAGCTAGGAAGCAAAGGACCTTTAATGAAAGAGGAAGAAGAAAAATTTTTCCTGAGGATAAATCCTGCTCCAAGGTTTTCCGCTTTTAAAGGGGCATATTTGTCTGTTTTTTGATAAACACATACTTGGGAGTTAGTAGACTCGCTCATCTTCTGTTTGATCCTCATCATATAACGGATATGAACCTTTAAAGAGTACACATCTTCAAGTTGTTCTCTAGCCTTCTCTGTTAGAAATGAAATGGTTCTTGCTTTCTGGAGTATTTTGAAGTGTTTATTAAAACAAGTAGACATGGAAAGTAGTGAGGGATGGGGGAGTATACTCTGAAGCTGCTTCTCCCCTTGGCAACATGTCTTCTATAACTATAGGATAAACATATAATTTATAATGTGGAAAAAAGATTTGGACTTTTAAAGAAGCCGTTCCTTTTTAATTCAGAGTTTAGGGGTTTAGATCCTTTTTCTTTAGCATCCAGCAGTGAGTTCAGGAGTGATGGTCATTAATATCTTGATCTATTACTTTTCATAAATTATGATTTTTTTCTGTCAAATGGTTTGTCTGACTGCTTTATTTCCCACCAGAAACCATAAAATCCTTTTCTGTGACAGTATAATAATTTTCACAATGTCTGATTATAGTGGCACATATACACAGAATATTAAAAATACAGGTTAGACAAGAAGTAATAAGACATTGAGAATAAACATCCTTGTAGAATTTATTTTTTTATTGTCATAATCACTAGTTTAGAAAAACAAATGCTAACAATGTGTTGTAAATAGATTGTTCAATATTTTCATAAAGAATTAATTCATTTCATGCACAATTTAGTTTCTACACACTTGGCCAGTAGTTTTTCCAAAAAATTTTTTTCTCTCCTCTATTCTGACATGAAACTTACAGATGTTATACGCAGCTTCTGTTGAAAAGACATTCTGTTAAAATCAGCTGCCCCTAGCTTGAAAAATCTTGCGTACTTAGTGATTAACATGTTAATAGCAAGTGTGAATGCCATTAATGTATCTGTAATTAATTTATTATTAACGTCTTATGTTTCTTATTATTCATTCCTCAAATGAAGAATTTTCCAGTTTATAACTAAGTGGTAATTATTATCTAATTTTTGTTTAATAAAGAATAAAGTGCTGCTAATAGTGTTAATAATTCCTTCATTTGTTTGTAACATGTTTTTATATCCATTTCTATATATTTCTCTACTATTATGCCGTATTATTTTTCGTGCCTTTGAGTGAAATAAAGTGGTTAAAATGTAAAAGAAGCTACTTGGAATATCTGTAATACCACATGTCTTAGTATGTTTACACCTGCTTGCAGGAAAGAGTAAATTATTTCCTGAGAACCCCATAGTTATATAGCTAGTTCCACCTCTGATCCGCGCTGAGGCATTTAACCTCTCTTAACCTGGGTTTCCTTATTTAGAGGAAGTGGCTGTTGAGCCTAAGCTAAATCATAAAGTGAGTACAAGTAATTGTTTACTGAGAATTCTAAGAAAGGGTAATGGAAAATGTCAAGTATAAATGAAAGTTATAACTGCTCTCTTCTCTCGAAGGAATTGCTGGTCACTTTTTGAACTTTTATCATTTTTAAAACTTCTACCTTTTTAAAAAAGAATGATTTAACTCTGAATACATATTTGAATGTGTATAGTATTTTTCTTTGTTACTTCAGTAATGATTTTGAATTAATTGAAGCCTATATCTTAAGTGTATTTTTTATTTCATCTAAATAGTAGGTTAGCCAAAACCCAGTAAATAATTTGGGAATAGATTCTGCCAGGTGAATGCTAAAATGGATGGTATGTACTTTAAGGGGCTTTAACTTTTTCTTTTATACTGATTTAAGACTGATAATTTATCTCCTTACTCATTCTAATTACTTGAGCCTTTTTTTTTTTTTTTGGTGCAGAAGATTGTCTCTGAGCTAACATCTCTTGCCAATCTTCTTTTTGCTTGAGGAAGATTAGCCCTGAGCTAACATCTGTGCCAGTCTTTCTCTAATTTGTATGTAGGATGCTGCCACAGCATGATTTGCTGAGTAGTGTGTAGGTCTGTGCACAGGATCCAAGCCTGTGATCCCCGGGCTGCTGAAGCTGAGTGCATGGACTTAACCACTACACCACTAGGCCCGCCCCTGAACCTTTTTTTATGTGGGGATGGTCTACCACTAATTGTGTAACCCTTGTGTAATTTACTTACTTTTCTTAGAAATTCTTCCAACCTGTCCCCTCCCCTTAATAGGCTGATATTCATTTTGAATTTCTAAGAAAGATATGATATGCAGCTTTTAAAAATCTATTTGCCCCTCTAGCCCTTTTTTTCAGAGAGCTTTTTAACCTCTCCTGTGGAACAGATTGTGAAGTACTAAGTTAGGCTGCATGTGGAAGAATGGTAGAAGAAGATGGTAGAAAAGTAGGTGATGGTAGAAAAGTAAAAACATCAGAAGGACCTTATATTCCATGCTTAGGAATATGAACTCTAAACTATACGCAGTTGGGAACCATAAAATCTTTTTAAGAAGGAGTGTTATGTAAGACTGTAATTTGGAAGAATAGTAGTGAGAGGGTGGATAATTGTACAGTTGCAGTTAACACTTTATGCTAGTAATTCCCAGGTATATAAAGTGGATGGAATATAGAAGACAAAGATCTTCAAATATTCTTCAGTTTCTTGTTGCTTTTAGAGCTTAGAAATATATTAAGACAATTGTAAACTTGTTTCATCAACTATATTTGTTCTAGTTTATTACAGTGATTTTAAGCAAACTTTTACATTGATTTTGTAAGCCAACATATATATGATTAGTCTCAAAGCACCCCATGTTCCTCATTCATTGATTTGCATTGTGCAATCTTTGGGGTTTTGTTGTCTTTTTTTTTTTTTTTTTTAGGGCTTTACTGAAACATTTCAAATCTTCTACCCTCCCAGTAATAATTTCTATGAAACATCTTTTATTATGTACATGATGATTGTTAAATTAGCAGCTATACTATTTGCTATATTTACTTAAATATCCCTCCACTCCCGTACTTCTCCAGAAGAAGATAGATTGGCTATGGACTACTCTCAGATACAAGGGTGCTAAATTAAGATGATTCTTAAGCTTTAGCTAATATCCTACTACTCTATGTCCATTTCCAACCTTAGTCCCCTCATCTGTAAAATGGAGGTTAAGATAGCACTTATCTTGAAGAGTTGTAAAACATCAGCAAAAAATACATAAAAGTGCTTAATAAAATGGTCTAACACATAGTAAGTTCTCAATGAATGATTCATTATACTGCTAGGGAGTCATTTCCTTCTACAGTGCAGAAAAAGTTGGAGCTTTATATAGGCTTGTGTTCAAATTCTGATTCTGCCACCTATTAGCTATGTGATTTTGGCCAATTCTAATCCTCCACTTTCCCATATGGAAATAAGAATAATAATGTTTACTTCATTAGATTATGAGGATTAAATGAGATAGCATATATATAATGTATGGCATATGATAAATATTCATTATATGTCACCTCCTCCTCTATATATAGGCTTTCTAGGCTTCTTGCCTTGCCCCAGGATGTTAAGCAACTTTCAGATAAATCCATGTCCTCTCTTTCTTTGTGACACTCTTCAGTGCCTACTAAAGTGCTCTGTTCGCAAAGAAAACAAACTGTTGGAACTCCTCTTCAGTTTTTCTCTATAACTGGGCCCCTTTAATTGAAAGCTGAAGTTTTGGCCAAGAATTGTTAGAAATCCTATTCAGGTTTATACTAACCTCATTTCAAACTTGTTTATAAATCTTATTTTTTATGTTCATATCCAATAATATATACTGACTTCGTTAATTGATAAAATGCCCACTTTTCCAATTAAAAAGCAGAGGTACACATTCTTTGAAAATGTATTCGTATAGTACTTATATAATTTGGAATAGTGAGATTGTGTCAGTCTGAGTTCAACCAGAGAAGCAGAAGCAATAGGTGAGATGTGTATACATACACACAGATTTCGAGGAGTTGGCCTGTATCATTGTGGAAGCTGGCTAAGTACTCCAAAAACCATAGGAAAGGCAGTCAGGAAGGGGAAATCACCATCAGGCTCAAACTTCACAGGCATGAACCAAAGCTGTCTTCCATAGGTAGAATTTATTTGTCAGGGAAACCTTGGCTGTGGTTTTAAGGCCTTCCAACTGATTCACTATGGCCCTTCCAGATTATCCAGATTATTGACTCACTTGCTAGATGTCAACTGATTAGGGCTTTTTAACTACATCTGAAAAATACGGTCACAGCAACACGTAGATTAGTGTTTGATTGAACAACTGGACTCTGTAGCCTAGCCAAGTTGTCACATCAAAAATGCTATCACAGAAGATAAATTTTTGTGAAAGAAATAGCAAATTCAAGGTATTTGGTCTTTAATCATGTTGGGGTGGTTTTTTACTTTTAATTCTTTAAGAATCTGTTAAGTGGGGCCAGCCTGGTGGCATAGTGGTTAAGTTCATGTGCTCTGCTTCAGCGGCCCTGGGTTCGCAGATTTGAATCCCGGGTATGGCCTACACACTACTCATCAAGCCATGCTGTGGCAGCATCCCATACACAGAATAAAGGAAGACTGGCACAGATGTTAGCTCAGGGCGATTCTTCACCACAAAAAAAGAGAAGAATCTGTTATGTGCCTAGTATTTTGCTAAGAGTATAAAGGAAACAGAAGGTATCTTAAGTTTTTTTTCAAATCTTAACAACTTAGAGTTCATACAAACACTTTGTCTGTCTGAAATCATTGTAAGGACCGATAGAAGAGGTCGAACTTGAATTATAGATGTGATTTAGGTAACAGAAATGGAGTGATCTGTTCTCGTTTGTGATTAAGCATAGATCAAGGCAGGAATATGTATGGTGACTAAGAGGATAAAAATATGATAAGAGCAAGAATACAACCAGCCTGTGAGCTTTCTAAAAGCTGGTATTGTGTGTTATTTATCCTTGTATTTGTATCCCCACAGCCTGGCATAACGTGGAAAACGTTCCATACCTGGAAAAACGTGTTCAACAAATGTTTGTTGTTTAAGTGGATTAAGTAATGAACAAAAACATAACATCTGTCTGTGTTGTAGTGTGATCCATCATGTGCATCCAGATCCGATGGTACTTTGAGTCCAAGCGCCATATCTAAATTAGTATTAAGAATCAATACAGTCCCAATTCCTAAATTGGGGAAAGTCATTTTCTAACACATCTTCCCCCGCAGGAATGTAAACACTTTGAGGGTAAGAATTATTATGTGATTTTAGATCTCTTCTCAGTGCTTTATTGCTTTGCATTTAAAAGATACTTAATAAATATTGCTTGCTGAATTAATTTAAAACAGCATACAGAAGAAATCCAAACTTGGTTTTGTAATGCATCTCCTTTGGGATTCAGAGAAACCAAAATGTTTGAAATATATCACATAATTGAATAAGGAATAGTAAACTGATTTTTTTCAGTGTTCTGGCTTTTATGTATTTAAAGTTTATATTCAGTTATTTTGTCTTCAATCATTATAAAATTTCTCTGGTTTGGTATCTTTCAGTGAACAGGACATCTGTTTATAGCTTTTCTGTGGAACAAGGCAAAGCAATTGAATATAAAGGAAAGCTGCTGTAGTTTTATCCTACTGAGTACAGATATTTGTTTGCGGATTAGAGGTTTATTAGATAAATGGTTTAAAGATTAATTAACTGTGCTATCTTTTTACCTTCCTATCTCATTTGAGGGTCAGTGGTCTGTTAATACATAGAAATTGCTTTATTTCTCACTGTGTTTCCACTTCTAAGTATTAGAAAAACGTCAAAGGAACAACTGGACATCCTTTTTTCTCTTTTGTGCTTTTAAAATTTTAAGAATTATGATTCTACTGCTTTTTTTTCATAGTTAAATTAATTTCTCATGGGATTTTGTGAAAAAAGTGAAATAATAGTTCTACTTATTTTATGATTTTCTTTTCAATTTATCTTGATTTTATAATATCTAGTCAGCCAATGGCATGCAGAGATTTCCTTGTGAGGAGCAGGAGGGAGTAAAGAATATCTTACTCTGATGGCTTTTTAGTGATTTTAATACTAAAAGATAAACATTGTTTTATTGTCTATTTTAGCCAGTAAAGTTGTCTGCAAACTAGGTAACAAAATGCAAAGTAGTGTATTTACTTTTCCACTTTTTCCCAAAGAGACAATAAAAGCACTGTTCCAATGGAACAATTTGCTAACTGTATTCTTTCTTGGGGAGTACCGGTAGCTTCTATCACATGATTATAGATATAGTAAAAAATGCTAATGATGAAAGGTGAATATAATTTCTGTTCCTTGAAATACGACTAAGAATTTAGAAATGAAACTTTTTTCCCCGTGGTAACATTGAGATTTGTAGTTCATTTTCATCAGATGATCCGATCCACTTGTTCCAGCAATGCAGAAAAAAGGTGGGGTTGGGAGAGCTAACAATATAGCAAAGCTCCTAAAGTGACTATCTGAGTATTTCATTCCATCTGTCAAAGCTTCACTGGGATTAGGAATTTGTTACAAATGGTTAGAATTCATTCTCTTTTCACAAAGACGTAAATGATAGAACAAGACTATCCTGAAATGAAGAAGTAATGTGCCAGAAAAAGTGAAAGAAAATAAACCAAAATACACTATTCTTTAAAAGAATAGTAACATAACTCTTAATGTAAAAATAATGATTAGTATGATTATTCACTTACTCTTTCCTGTGTTTGATATTTTGGGAAAAGAGGCTTGAAAGAACTAATATATAAGGGGCTTGATCAGAACCAGTATATTGATTAAACATCTCAATTTCCTGTTTTGCTTGTTCATGGTGGACTAGCTATAATTAATTGCTCAGAGTGTAGACATAATGTGTTACACAAAAATTAAGATACATATAATCATGCATGACTAAAAGAAAGATAGATGTAACCTTGAACAAATAATAGTTATTTCAGTAAATTTGCGACTAAGAAAATAAACTTGGTTGACAAGAACACATGAAAGATATATTTTAGATAAATTAATTTAAAATTTTCAGGTTAACCTATAATTTTATCTGCATTTGGATTATGTCGTTAGCTAGAATGTGGAAATAGGCATTCATTCTACTTAACTGAAATTGTGGTATTAAGCTTTGTGGTGCTGCCTTCTTTAGAGTTGTTAATGATTTGCCGTATCTTGCCGAATTTTTGAAGTCAGTCTGTAATTGACCAACACACATGAATATGGTGGGAAGAAAGGAGGTTAGGCGTACAAGCATTATTTTTATTTCAACGTTTTACAACCGTGAATTTATAAATAGAGGTAGAAACACAATACTTTAGATATATATCAGGAAAATTATAAATGAAAGCTTCATATTGCTACAGAATAGTAATAATAAGAATTCTATTCAGAGTTTTCAAGAACAATCTTTCATGGCAAGTTAATTCATGGTGAACATTTTCCGTTGATTCTAGTTTATCACATGACTGACCACAAGTTTTTAATAGAGAACTTTGGTTTTAACTACCAGATACACTTAGTGATTATAATTAGAATAGAGCTTAAATGAAAAAAATTCATTTTGAATGAGTAATAGACTAATTTCTGGTTTGCTTCTTGCTGTAGAATATTAAGAATTTTCTCCAATTTTTTTAGGTTACTGTAACCTCTAAAGTTTTCAACAATGATAGTGGTAATATTCCCATAAAAAAGGAAGTGTCTAGGTTTTGCTGTAATAAAAGTTAGAAAAAACTTTATAGATGTATATAGATACTTAATGAGATGTACTAATTTTTAAACTGTCTTCATTTTGCAGTTATGTTATTTTCTGATTATTTGTGCAAACGATAGTTTAATATAGGTAAGTGATTAGTCTCATGGTAATAGAGATATGTTTAAAATTCAAGCAAATCTTACAAATCCTTCTGAAAGTCATACAAACGAGATGATTGCTGAAATGGTCAAGAAGTTATTAAATTTTAAAAGTATAAACACCTGGTACGATCCAGATGTTTTGTTGAAATTTTTTTTTTTCTTTTACAAAAGTCCAACTAGCGAATAACTCATTTGCTCAGCATTTAAGATGCATTTCTGTAGGACTAAGAACATGCATCCCATCTCCCTGACTGTGGCTGTAATATCCTCAGCTTGGACTGATCAATATTTGATCTTTTTCCCCACCATGCAAGCAAATGTTACTTTGACTCTGTCTCTTTCTTTTCCTTTTGGATAATTTGCAGCCATCTGAGAATGGTTCCTTTTGTTTGTTCTCTCTGGCTAGAAGCCAAGGTCTCTTGTTAGTATAATACAGTTCATTGATGAGAATTTGTTGATCTCCTGGGTAGTTTTTCACAAATTTAAGGCAATTAAAAGCTTTTTTGTGGCATGTCAAGTGAACTTAGTAGTAGTCTTTCCGTGATTTTTGCTTTTAAAAATTATTTCGTTTTATTATAATTTCCTTTTCTTCTCATTTCTCTCGTGTCCCTAACCTATAAAATTGTAGAAAAAAGGATTGAAACAACAATTTCATTGATTGATTTCATAAAAAGTAACAACCTATAAACTTATAATTCAATAACGATAATTTAATTAACAATTTTTAAAAGACTAATGAAATTTTTTGTTTTGTTTTTATAAGAGCTGTTCTAAGCTTCTGGATATTTATGATAGAAGCCATAATGAATTTGGAGAACAATGACAAGAATTGAACCTAAAAGCATATATATATGTTTTTTAAGTTTTTGTTTTTTAGTGAGGCAGAACTCTTTCTAAATTGGAACTTTATTAATATCTTAAAATTTTCTCATAGTTAGCAGATGTCCATATTTTTGTTTTCTTAACTTTTGCAGTGAATGGACATTTCTTTAGCATGTCAGAAGTAAGAATGTTAAATAAAGACCACCTAAGGCCTTAGGAATGCTACAGATTGATTAGATAAAAATCTTTTGGCTTCATTCATACATACTGGGAATCATTGATACCATTTCCCTCTTCTTTCCCCATTTAAAAAGATTGTTTATTAGAGTTGTTTTCCTGGTGTTTGTCAATGGCATAGTTTCAATAACAGTACTTGATTCAATTTGTTTCATTAATGTACTTATTACTGTGAAGAAACCATCAGTAGAGTGCATTTGAGGTAACTTGGAAAAGTTTTAAAGTAAATGCAATGAGTATATGAAATGTTTTCAATTATGGAAACATTCTTGTGTTTTATATATTTTAGCTTAAAATATGTGTAAAAATAATAAATCTTTTTTAGGAGCTTCATGCTGTATTAAGACAAGAGTATTATATTGGTTAAGAGGGTATGCCTTGGAGTTAAATTATCAGGATATAAATCCAAGTTTCACTATTTACTAGCTGTGTGATATGAGGCAAGTTAACTTCTGAACCTCACTTTCTTCATCGGCAAAATGGGATGATAATATATGTAAGTTGTTAGAACAGTACATGGCCCACCAGAAGCACCAAATGTTTGCTATGATGATATTTTTATTATTTACCAGACTCTGTTAAATTTTATATATGTTTATTCCAAAGTTAAGTCATGAGAATGCTGAAGAGAAGTTGGATCCTAACAGAAAGAAAATCTATATGTAAAAGAAAGAACATATTTGACAAGTAGCTTATTTGGTATAATAAAGGCACTTCTTTATAGTTCATTGGAATAGAACTATATACAAAGCAACCTCACAATTTAGAAAAGATAGTTAACTCTTCCATTTATGATTGAGTTATATTGAATAATATCTGCCTATTCCTTGTGTCAACGAAAATAATCCATAACCAATCTATAAATGAAAATTTGGGAGAGTTTATTCTGAGCTAAAATCTGAGGACCATGGCGCGGGGCCTTTCTTCCTGAAGGAAGAAAGGGCACCAAAGAAGTGGGGTGCACAGAGAGGTTATATACCCCCAGAGAGGATGTTTCACATAGGATTGAAATGTCCCTTTTACAATAGTCGCGAGACTGTTCTGTCGGCACAGCGATGGATGGAAACAGCAGGTAGGTCTGCTGTCTCGGTGAACACAGCAGGGTGGCAGGTCTGCTGTTTCGAGCTGGGTGGAAGTCAGGCCAAATTAGGTTTATACCAAATGGCTTCCTCATATACTCCAATATATCTTATTGCTTGCCATTTCGATTTGTCACTTGCCTGTTCAGGAACATTAGAGAGCTAACATTCTCATTATACAAGTAGTAAAGTGATTTGTTAATTCAGACGATATGATTAGAAGCTCTAAGTTTGATTTCATGATTCATAAGTGACTTTCATTTGTGTAACCTGAGAAATATTTAACTTTGTTTTTCAAAAATATTGCTTCATCTTAGTTAAATGATTATTTCTGAAGTGACTATTGTTATCATACTTTGCAGTGGCCTTGCTTTAAGACCCACAAAACTATTCTCTGCCTCCTCCTGTAAGCAAATCTTTAAGGGAGAGTTTAATTTGAAAATCTTTTTCACTTCCAAAAGAATGCCTTTTCTTGTCTAATTTCTACCTGCGTCTCTCATACAGTGTTCTCTGAGCTCCAGCCACACTGGACTTTTTTTCAGGTTTTTTTCTTCTCTGCTCAAACAACTCTCTCATATTCCCACCTTCCTTTACCTAGTTAACTCTACAGTTCTATCAGATTTCGTTTCAATCATTACTTCCTGACTTGGTCCGTTCCATTTAATATACTGTCTCTTTTAAGGCCATGTAGTATTTGCAGATTCAACAGCAGATATTATGTGAGTCCATACTATATACAAGATACTAGGTGTACTGCAGGAACAAAACTCTTTGCTTCTAGGAATCTTTCACTCTAGAGAGGCAGAGGAAAGGGATATGATATAATAAACAATTATATAGTATATATATTCAGATGATAGTGAATATTTTATGGAAGTCAGGTGGCAGTATGTACTTTAAAGAAGAATAAACCAGGGAAATTGGTTAGCGCCTGACTGGCAGGGTTTGGGGGGTGCTCTTCTTTAAACAGGATGTTCTTGGAAGATCTTTTTAAGGACAGGACTTTTGACAGAGACAGAAATTATTTGAGGAGGCAAATCATGTATATATCTGAAATACCAATGTTCCAGGCACATACAACAGAGAGTACAACATGCTTGATACTTTTGAGGATCACGAAGTCTTTGTGATGAGAAGGGAGGGAATGTTTTATGGTTGTAAAAACAGTGGTTAGCGTGTAACGTGATGAGTAAGTATTTCTGGAATGACAGACTGATATTTGAAACGTCGTTGTTATTTTCTTGGTAAAACGAACCATTTATTAACTCTCCTCTTGATGAGCCTCAGACCCTGCCTTTCAAACTGACTTGAAAAATATCGGGGGTGTGTCACATCTTCTTGGATGTACAATTGGGAGTAATTTTTAAAATTTTGTATGAAAACATTTTTAATGCAGAATTCCCATGATTTGTGTGGGACCATTTAAAAAAATGATCCCACACCCCAGTTTGAAGTTACTGCTCTTTTCTATCATTCAGGAGTGGATACTCGGACCCCTAGTCCAAAGAAAAGTTATATAATATCATTCAGTTTGGCTTTGGAAATTTTATTATTGCCCCATACTTCCAGTAAGGTAATGCAGATCCTATTTGGTATAGACCATTCTATACGCCACACCTTGTACTACTAGCTCCCACTGATAAATGAAGGTAAATAGCTTTCTTTCCTGTACTGCTTTCTGAAATACTCATCTAACTTACATTTAGGACCAGCCCACAGGACCACCTAGTGGTTCTTCCCTAACCATAGAGTTCTTTTGATCAGTTAAGGTTTAATATGGCCAAGAACAAGAAATAATCAAACAGAACTTGATTAAAAGATGTTTTTAAGCATACACGTATATAAACCCTACTTTAACATATGGTGAAAAGTATTTTTTTTCCCAAATTATATTCCATGAGTAAAGAGTTTCATTTTCAAATTAGCTGGAAAATATATGGATAGGCAAAAATTGAACAGATTGCTGTGCTGTGTGACAAAACCCTTTATTCACGGAACATCTTTTTATGTCTCAAGGGACAGTAGGTTCAGCAGGATGCTGTTTGGAAAAAATACTTGTACACAAAATCAGCATTCTGTAGTCAAGAGTCAAACATTTTCACTGCTAAAATAAGGCAACTGTTTTTTTCTTCTTGCTTAATTGCCCTACCAACTTTTATTGGTTCTTTCTTGTCTCCCAATGATTTAAAAAAGAAAAAAATATCTAACTATGTTCCCCCCACTCCCACCGTCATGATCACTTCTTGTTTTGA
This sequence comes from Equus przewalskii, assembly GCF_037783145.1. NCBI lineage: Eukaryota > Metazoa > Chordata > Mammalia > Perissodactyla > Equidae > Equus > Equus przewalskii. The sequence continues at coordinate 62,178,115 of NC_091831.1, forward strand.
GCTTCCCTCTAAGTATTTGTCCTCATAATTACACTCACACGTGAAGAAGTAGAAGGCAGTCTGTTTTACTTGCAAATTTCAAATTAGAAAGAAATTTGGGTTTGGAAGCTTGTTTCTGTCTATGGCTACCTAACTGTTCCTCTACCTCAGGAGAAAATACTGTGAAAAAACATCTGCTATTGAGCTCTCTTTGAGCATTATTCTCCCAAGCTTACTCCAGTAAAAGCAGTTTTTGGTGGAAAAACAAAAAAGTCCTTGTTGTACTACTTCTGTGTACCAAAAGGTCCTTTTGACATAAGCTACATGATACTAATACACACAAACACAAACAAACTCTCTCTCTCTGTCTAACTCATTTTGGTTGTTGGAGGTGGGTAGGGTAGAGCTTATTTCATATGTCGTGCTTATGAGTCTGTTATTCTGCAATTGTGAAATTTCAGCCATTTCAGTATATTTAATTTGTGGGTTTGATTTTTGCTTTTTACCTCACACATATGTATAGTATTGTTTATTTGTTTTTAAGATTGGCACCTGAGCTAACAACTGTTGCCAATCATTTTTTTTTTCCTGCTTTGTCTCCCCAAATCCCCCCTGGACATAGTTGTATATCTTAGTTGCACGTCCTTCTAGTTGTGTCATGTGGGATGCCGCCTTAACGTGGCCTGATGAGCAGTGCCATGTCTGCGCCCAGGATCCGAACCCGCGGAACCCTGGGCTGCCTCAGCAGAGCATGCAGACTTAACCGCTCCACCACGGGGCCGGCCCAGTGTTGTTGCTTTAAAAACATGTTGTAAGATTGTAGTTTTTTTCAGATGTTCATTAACTCCATTAGACTTTTTATAATGCAAATAATGGAGAGATTCCTATTTAAGGATGCTTAGTTTTTTCTAAAATTTCAGTTATGATTTTATATTCAATGTAATTAGTTCCATCTCACTAAGAGTGCCAGATTATCCTATTTGCCTTATTCCTACCCTGTACAGTTTAGGTACTCTGCTGCAAACAACTGAGGTATAAGCAAAATTGTCCCTAACAAACAAACTTGAAATCTGCCAAGTTTTTGTTTATTTGTCTCTCTTGCTTTGTGAAGTTGCCCCTTCAGGGTGACATGATGTGATGTGGATGTTTTTGTGAAGTGTCCTTTTTATTCCATGAATTACAAACAGTTTAAGAAAATATTTAAAGTAATCATTATAATATTTATAATGATTAGTCCTGGTAGTCTCCATTTTACTGAGAATGCCTTTGTCAGAAATTATGTCATCACAATGGCCAGGAAGTTCTGTCTAGCAGATGAATGAATTCAGAGTACTAAGTTTCTAATAAAAGACACTATTGTAATATTGAAATACAGCTGATCGGGGTTGCCAGTTTTCTGTCCTTAAATGTACAGAACATCTTCTGTGATTCAGGTAAGGAATACTTAGAGTAAGTCCTTAGAGTAAACCAACTATAAACTTGAGAAACCAGAAATAGAGAATATTTCCTTTTAACAATGCCATTTAAGTTCCCAACTTCTCTTGGTTCAGCTGCCAGACAGTGTTCCCTTGTCTCAAAGACTGTTAGCAAAAAACAATAAATAGATTTCTTGTTTTACTCAACTAACAGCTAATTTTATCTGCACATTGATTCCATCTTAAAACTTTTCTCACCTTTCTAGTCTGAATGGCCTGTGAAGCCCTCTATTGCTATGATTCTCAGAACAATGACTTTGATTCTTTATTTTGGAAAGGAAAAAAATCCTGACAGTACTATTTGCACTTTATTTAATTGTTTCCTTCTGATTTAAAATGTGGAATCATTTAGATGTATCTCTGATCCTTCCCTATCGCAATACTAATATTTTTTGGTAATTCTATTGCAATAGCATAATGTCTTGCAAACATGTATTCGCTTTGTAACTGACATAGAGCTTTACATATAGTAGGTATTCAATATAATGGATAATGGTTTGGAACTCATACATTTTTCAGGTTAAATATAACTTTCCTCCTGTTTCATCTACTTTTAGCTAGTTATTTGAACAATTACTAGACTTCATGACTTTTTCAATTAATTCAGTATGAATTATCTTCTGTAGTAAACATAGAAAAATGTTTTTGCTGTATTGCTCCCTGAATCTTAGCTTCTTGACTAATAATAAAATATCTTATTTCTGTGAGGGTTTTGTACAATAATTACAGCATTTTTATGTGCTATATCATAGCCTGTTAAAATAAATGGGTAGTTAAAATGGAAAATGAAATTATCCTGTTGCTTGAAATATCTTAACTCAGGTTTTATTATAGGTTGCATATGGTACCTGTTAGAACTTTTAGCCTGTCTTGATTGTTGAATTATTATGTGGATTAACTGTTGCATTTGAAAGTTCTTGCCTTCAAAAGCATATATGTCTGTTTTAAATCTTATACAAATGCCTTACAGGTTTTGAAAACACTCTAATCTCTTTGTTATGTGTCTTTTTTGTTTGTTTTTATACCAGAACTCTGAGAACGTTGCTTTGGATAGTTTTTTTATATCATTAATATATTTTAAATTGGATAAAGCCTATTTAAATTATTGACCTGTTGTAAAGAACATGAACTTTTTTTTAACAATTTGGAGAAATTAGGAGAAGTTGTACAGCATATTAAGAATAAACTTTTATCGTGGTACTCTCAGAAAAATAGAACTTTTTTAAAGAGTACAGTTGAAGAGCTTTTCTAAAATTCTGTAGATCAATCTACAGAGAAAAAAGTATAGGAAAAAAAAGTTTAAAAAAAAGTAGAGACCGCATTTTCTCCTAAAACTAACAACTGAAGTTTCAGAAAGTAATTCAACAGGTCACATATGTTTCATATCTAATTTTAAAAATCCAAGTAATTTTTGTGTTTTGGCCATCAGATAGAGTATTATAGGTTAGTCATAGTTGAGTCATCTACTTCAAAATGAAAGAATAAGATAGTTCCTTGCCATTCACAAATTTAGCTTTTGTAGTTTGACTCACATTTGCTGTGATCTTACGTAGTGAATGAGTCTAGTTAACTATGTAGCATCCAACATACTTTGTTCTCTACAGCTTGTCAAATAGCAGTTGCCCTTCTGAAATGATAAGAACTTGAATTCTTTCTGAAAAATTACCTTTAAATGAGAAGAGAAGACTATAGTAGGGATAAAAAACTGATTAGCTTTAAGTTTAGAGATACACATAAAAGAAACATGATTCATATAAAATTTAGGATAAAAACAGAAGTTTTAATTTAGCATATCCATAATTCCTGGATTTAAGGATTCATGATGGTCTCAAAGCTGTCTTCTGGAATTCTAAGACAGTGATGACTTAGATTTCCTCAGTAAACATGGAAAAACGCAACTAAAGTTCTTGAGAAATTTCTGTCTACTGTCGTTATTTTATTTTGGTATATTTTTAAACAGAGAACCTGTATATACTGTTTACCCTGATTTGCCAATCTTTTGTACATTTTCAGTTGTATCACTATGTTTTTCCCCATGGTTGTTAAAAGGCTAAAATCAAATCTCTGTTGTGCAGTTTATGGTATACATATAATGTTTATTCTGTTTATTCTTCTTTACCACTAACTTTTTGTCACGGTCCTGTCTTTTTTACATCCTTTTAAACCAGCTTAATCCTCAAGGAATTAGGCAAAGTGTAAATAAAATACTAATACAACTCAAGGAAATGTTCTTAGAAAAGAATTAGATTGTTACTTGATACCGTATAGATCCTAAATGTCTTATAAGAGAAAAATCATAAGCAAAACTTCCTAAAGGGGTTTTTACTGAATTAAAGGACTATGGCTCTTATGATTGAATTGGTGTATTCTTGGACACCCAAAGATTCCTGTACACTTGTGTTACTTGTATGCTTCCAAAATTATACATGTAAAGCCTTTGTACTGATGAACAGTGACTACCAAGAAAAATTTCAGGAATATACATAAGATATATTTTATACATGACACTCAACTTTTTCTGTGTTCTTTTTGTCCTAGTTTCTGGAAATTTTCATCTTTGTAAGAATAGTTATGTGAGTGTGCTCTTCGTATATTAAAATAAGAATCTATAGGGGCTGGCCCCATGGCATAGTGGTTGAGTTTGGTGCACTCTGCTTCAGTGGCCCAGAGTTCTGCATTCAGTCCCAGGCACAGATCTACACCACTTATTGGCCATACTGTGATTGTGACCCACACATAAAGTGGAGAAAGTTTGGCACAGATGTTAGCTCAGGGCTGATCTTCCTCAGCAAAGAAAAATAAATGAATAAAGTAAAATAAGAATCTGTAAACAATTCATGGAGTGATATTAATTTAGGATTTACTGTGTATTTATTTCCATCATACCTTGAAAAACTATTCCATGAACTTTAATCATTTTTACTCAAGAGATACAGAAGCAGAAGTTCAAAAGATACCTTGCCTTTAGAAATGTATTTAAATTTAAATGTTTTTAAATGCTTAATTCATTCCTATTAAAGACTTACTATGTGCCTGGCACTTTTCTAGGTGCTGAAAATATAGCACAGACCAAAACAAATAAAAAGTGCTGCCCCCAAGGAGCTTAATTTTAGTGGGTAAAGATTCGAACAAAATATTCAGTGTCTTAGATGATAATAGAAACTATGGAGAAAAATCAAACAGAAAGGGAGGATAAAGAGTCCTGGGGTCTGGAGAGAGGGCTGACACTTTCAAATAGGACCATTAGGGAAAGTCTCGCCCAAGAAGCTAACATTTAAATAAAAATTTTAAGTTAAAGGAGCCGTACACATAACAGGGAGAAAAACTATCTAGACACAGGGAATAGATAGCAAGTACAAAGGCTCTATGCCAAGGGCATAGCATGTTTAAGAAACAGCAAGGAGGCAAATATGGCTTGAATGGAATGAGCAATGGGAAAAGTAGTAGGAGATGTAGTTATAGAGGGAAAGAGTTGAGGGGCATATTAAATAAGACTTTATAGGCCAGTGTAAAGACTTTATTTATTTACTCTGAATGAAATAAAAAGCCTTTAGAGGGTTTTGCGTAGAGGAGAAAAACATAACCTGACTTATATTTTAGTAGGGTTTTTCTTGCTGCTGTGTGGACAAGAAACTGAATGGGGCAAAGACAAAAGTAAAGAGATCAGTTTGGAGGCTGTTGCAGTAACCCAGATGAGAGAGATGGTGGGTTGGACTAGGTTATTGGCAGTGGAAGTGGTGAGAAGTGATCAGATTGTGAATGTAGTTGGCAGGTAGATAAATAGGATTTGCTGTTGGGTTGGAATTAAGGTATGAAAGAAAGAAATGAGTCAAGAGTGGAACTTCCACTAACTGACATGAGGAAATGGGAAGAATTTGAATTTGGTCTAGTTTTATATAAATTAGGGAAAGTTTTAGGCTCATAGCCCAATATCTTTTGGCTAATATAGTCCCTTATCCATATTGAGTGAATGATAGGTATGAGTGATTAATTTAATATTGCTGTTTGTCTCAGACTTAATTTGGATTTAGATTCTGATTATCTTATGTTTATGAGTGAATTGATTTCTTTTTAAGTTCTTTGATTTTATTATTTATATTTTATAAAGAATTATAAAGAATATTAATGGAAACACAGTTTGAAGTTCTTTTCTTTCCTTACTAACGTTAAAAAGAATAAGCATATATAATATTTTTTGTCTCACTGACATATTTGTACACCCTTCCCCTTCTTGGCAAACTTGTTTGAAGGTGTAGTGTTACAAGTTATGTCATGGATATACTGGAGCACATGTGTTCAATGCAGTTCATAAATGGAAGCAGCTGGTTTCCTGTGTAGTTAAAAAAAGGCATGCAGGCAGCTGAGCTCTTCAAACTTCAGAATTCATTGAATTCAGTTTCTATCCTCTGTAATCATCCTGTGATTTCAATTAGTACAAATGTGTAAGAAGCTACTTGATGGCTTAAAATTTATTTTGTTTCCATAGTTAAACTGCTAAATCTAGTTAATGTTTTTCCCTCTGCCCTATCCCCACTCACCCATCGTGCGTCTTAAAAGAGAACGTTACACCTATAGTCTTAGTTTTATACTCAATTCAGAAAAGACTTTGGCAAGGGATAACAGTTATCATCTCAAAGGGAAAAGCTGAATTCATAGACAGGAACTGCAGGATTACTTTGGCGTTTTACTAGTCCCTTGTAACGCTAGCAAGTCCCATAAATACCTAATGGAAAAACAGCAGAAAATGAGATTTGCAGCAGCCTTTGGAGATCGAATTTATGTTGCTGAACATTTTTTTGAGGTTGACTGTAAAGGTCAAAAGAAAGTAGATAGATTAAAGTTGCTGATTTTTGCAAACTTAAGGCCATGTTTAAAGGTTTCTCTTTCTATAGCAAGAAAATTTCAAGGTAAATGGCTTTGCTTCATTAGCTGAAATGTCATGTCTTCATTTAATATCTGTTACTTGAGACAGTTAGTGGTTTAGTAGTATTTGTATGCAATAAATAAAATCTTCAATTAAACAAATCTAGATAAATTAATTTATGAAATTGCAGATCTTCCCAAGAAGAATAAGATAATTGACTACATATATGGTTGTATTACTGTGTATGTGTATATTTTAAATGATTAACTTTAGATATTTTTGGAAAATATGGAAGGAAAAGATACAAGTCAAAATTTTCCCTTTTGAGGGCTGGCCTGGTGGCATAGTGGTTGGATTCACATGCTCCATTTCGGTGACCTGGTGTTCCCTGGTTTGGATCCTGGGCATGGACCTACACTCCGTTCATCAAGCCATGCTGTGGCAGCATCCCACATAGAAGAACTAGAAGAACTCACAACTAGGATATACAACTATGTACTGGGGCTTTAAAAAAAAAGAAGAAGATTGGCAACACATGTTAGCTCACGGCCAATCTTCCTCACCAAAAAATAAATAAATAAAAAATTCCCTTTTGTAATTATAGGTTAATGATCCAGCAATATTATTACCCATCCCCCTGCCCTTTTTTTTTTTCTTAAGGAAGATTAGCCCTGAGCTAACTACTGCCAATCCTCCTCTTTTCACTGAGGAAGACTGGCCCTGAGCTAACATCTATGCCCATCTTCCTCTACTTTACATGTGGGATGCCTACCACAGTATGGCTTTTGCCAAGCTATGCTATGTCCACACCTGGGATCTGAACCGGTGAACCCTGGGCCGCCGAGAAGTGAAATGTGCAAACTTAACCAGTGCGCCACCAGGCCAGGGCCCCCCCTGCCTTTTTTTCTTTTTTTAATTATTTCATCTGTTAACACTATTTCAGTGAAGGTAAATGACCTCAAAGAAAGGACAGTGGCATGTTCTAGCATTAAAATAAAATTCATGGACCTTTACTAGTCCCTTTATCTTCCGAATAATCTAACACTGTATCACTGTTGTAAGTCTATATCAAAGAAACTGTGTGTTACTAGGGTACTTCAGACCTGGTGCAGTGAAAAGCAATGAATTGCAGTTTCTTGACATCTCTGTCTTGAGTTGATAGTCCATAAAGCCACAACAAATGTTACCCTGAAGTCGTAAATTATATATCCAGGGCTTTCCTTGTGTCTTTGATTTCACAGTCCAGATTAACAGTCATTAATAGTTAAGAGTCCAAAAGAATAAGATATAATTTTTTGATTTATTATATTCAGTGCTACAATACAATAAAAAAATTTCATGGATATTATCCAGATAATTTCATAGTAGAATAATAATATATGAATCTTTCCTTTTTTATGGTTGTTGAGAATTAATAATGAAATTATTCATTTTTATCTGTAGAAAGTGGGATTATGGAATTGTGGGATTCACTTACTATTTTATGTTTTTCTCTATTTGAAGTTTTCATGACATATTTCTTTCATAGAGACAATATTAAATTTCACTGTTCATTTTTGTTTAAAACTATATATTAAACATCAACTGATCTTGTAGTGCCCTGGAATCACAATTTATATAAAAGTTATTTTTGTATGATAGTTGAGTTTGCAATCTCAATTCATTTCTATTAAATAAGGTAGCTATCATCTTAATGGAACTAGATAGAGAGAGGGCACACATCGCATTTGTCACTGACAGCTGTTTCTTAAACCCAGGTACCCTATCTTTTTTTCCTTTATACCACATTTCCTCATTAGTTCTCACTACACTGTATAGGCAATTTCCTCCTCTTAACTTTTTGTATTTTATTACACCTATACTACTTTTCCCAAGTGCCCTTTTTCCATTCAATTCAAGGGTCCCAGATGGTCAGTGATTCTGACTGGGAGAGGGAGTAGGTGGTGTTTGTTATAGCTGGTAATATTAAAAGGCCCTTAGGAAGATAGATGTACAGTTATATGACTCTTAAAGAGAGTCTTCCTCAGTGTCTCTTCAAGAAAAAGGCTGTGCCTTAACTGACTTTATTACCCTTCTTATTTTTTAAGACCATCCATTAGTGATGTCTTTGGACAATTTTTGATGTTGTTGAGGTGAAGAACTCAAAAATGAACCAAAAGATCTTTTACTTTTACAGTTTTAATAAACTTAACATTCTCCAAAGTTTCATCATCATATCTAGTGATCCTTTCAAATATAGCATGCTGTCATGTCAATTTTTAATGATAATTGTTAGTGGAATGATATTTAATAATTTGTTAAATTTATTTAAAATTTAGTTTAGCTACAGAGGGAATAAGTAAAATGTATCATATATAGTCTTTGTTCATTAATAGAGCTTCTATGAAGGAGTCAGTATTGTATACTAGATAAAGTATTAGATCGCAAATTGAATTTCAAATATTAATCATAGTTTTGCCACTAATTTATATAATGTTCAAGTTTAGTAACTGTGTCAGATTCGTCTTCTCATAAAATTGGAAGATGAATTCGATTATCTTTAAAGTCTCTTCCAGCTCTGAAAATCTATAATGTTTTGAACATTTCATGGAAAATTTGAAATCATATACAAAAATAGATAGAATAGCATAATGAACCCCTCTGTAGCCATTACCCACCTTCATGTTATGTACGTTAACAGTAATCCCTTAGTAAATTCTAATATCTAGTTTACAATAAAATTTCCTTTGTAATCTCAGTAATAATTTACAGTTTGCACTTATTTTGTAGTTTTATTCAAATAATTATGCAAATAAGGTGTGTGTGTATGTGTGGGTTTCTCATCTAGTTTTTTCATTTTGTGTGTGTGTCTATGGTCAAAAACACATAATGTAAAATTTACCTTTTTAAGCACTTTTTTTAATTGTAAAATTGTGAAATTTCAGTTGTACGTTATTATTTTTCAGTCACCACCTAAATGTGCCCCTTCACCCGTTGTGCATACCGCCCAATCCCCTTCCCCCTGGTAACCACTTAAACTGTTCTCTTTGTCCATGTGTCTCTTTATCTTGCACATATGAGTGAAATCATATGGTATTTGTCTTTGTCTGTCTTATTTCACTTAACATCATATCCTCAAGGTCCATCCAGGTTGTTGCAAATGGGATGATTTTGTGTTTTTTATGGCTGAGTAGTATTGCATTGTATATCTATACCACATCTTCTTCATTCATCCATAGGTGGGCACTTGGGTTGCTTCCACATCTTGGCTATTGTGAATAGTGCTACAGTGAACGTGGAGATGCATGAGTCTCTTTGTATTGTTGATTTCAAGTTCTTTGGATAAATACCCAGTAGTGGGATAGCTGGGTCATATGGTATTTCTATTTTTAATATTTTGAGAAATCGCCGTACTGTTTTCCATAGTGACTGCACCAGTTTGCCTTCCCACCAGCAGTGTATGAGGATTCCCTTTTCTCCACAACCTTTGCAACGTTTGTTATTTTCTCTCTTGGTGATTATTGCCATTCTAACAGCTGTAGGGTGTATCTAAGTGTAGTTTTGATTTGCCTTTCCCGGATTATTAGTGGTCTTGAACGTCTTTTCATGTGCCTATTGGCCATCTGTATATCTTCCTTGGAAAAATGTCTGATCATATCCTCTGCACACTTTTTGATTGGGTTGTTTATTTTTTTGTAGTTCAGTGGAGGTTAACCCCTTGTCAGATATATCATTTGCAAATATTTTCTCCCAGTTGATGAGTTGTCTTTTCGTTTTGATTCTGGTTTCCTTTGCCTTCCAGAAGCTCTTTAGTCTGATGAAGTCCCACTTGTTTCTTTTTTCTTTTTTTTCCCTTGTCCGAGTAGACATGGTATTCAAAAGGATCCTTTTAAGTCCGATGTCTAAGGATGTACTGCCTATATTATGTATTATCTTCTATAAGTTTTATGGTTTCAGGTCTTGCCTTCAAGTCTTTGATCCAGTTTGAGTTTATTTTTGTGTATATAGAAAGATAGCGGTCTACTTTCATTCTTTGACATGTGGCTGTCCAGTTTTCAACGCCATTTGTTGGAGAGACTTTCCTTTCTCCATTGTATGTTGGCACCTTTGTCGAAGATTAGCTGTTCATAGATGTGTGATTTTATTTCTGGGCTTTCCATTCTGTTACATTGATCTCTCTGCCTGTTTTTGTACCAGTACCATGCTGTTTTGATTAGTATAGTTTTGTAGTAAATTTTGAAGTTAGGCATTGCGATGCCTCCAGCTTTGTGCTTTTTTTCAGGATTCCTTTGGCTGTTGGACGTCTTTTGTTTCCCCATATAAATTTTAAGATTCTTTATTCTATTTCTGTGAGAATGTTATTGGGATTCTGATTGAGATTGCATTGAATCTGTAGACTGCTTTAGGTATTATTCTGGTTTTCTTCCTGTAGTTGATGTCTAGTTTTCATAGCTTTGTGGTCAGAAAAGATGCATGGTATTATTTCCATCTTCTTAAATTTATTGAAACTTGTTTTGTGGCCTAATATGTGATCAGTGCTGGAGAATGTTCCATGTGCATTTGAAAAGAATGTGTATTCTGTGGTTTTTGGATGGAATGTTCTGTATATATCTACTAAGTCCATCTGGTCTAATGTGTCCTTTAAGGCCAGTGTTTCCTTATTGATCTTCTGTTTGGATGATCTATCCATTGGTGTAAGTGGAGTGTTAAAGTCCCCTACTATAATTGTGTTACTGTCTATTTCTCCCTTTATGTCAGTTAATAATTGCTTTCTATATTTAGGTGCTCTTATGTTGAGTGCATAGATATTTACATGTGTTATATTTTCTTGTTGGATTGTTCCCTTTATCATTATGTAGCGCCCATCTTTGTCTCTTGTTACAGTTTTTGTTGTAAAGTCTATTTTGTCTGATATAAGTATTGCTACCCCCCACTTTCTTTTCTTTGCCATTTGCATGGAATATCTTTTTCCATCCTTTGACTTTCAGTTTCTGAGTGTCTGTAGGTCTGAAGTGTGTCTCTTGTATGCAGCATATACATGGGTCTTGTTTTTTTATCCAGTTGGCCACCCTATGGCATTTGATTGGAGCATTTAGTCCTTTGACGTTTAAAGTACTTGTTGATGACTATGTATTTATTGCCATTTTGTTACCTTTTTTTTCTGTGTGTTTTAGTAGTTCTTCTCTGTTTCTTTCTTTTTCTCTTGCTCTCTTTCCTTGTCGTTTGATGGCTATCTTTAGTAATCTGTTTGATTTCTTTTCTCTTCCTTTTTTTCTTGCTTATTATAGGTTTCTGATTTGTGATTACCATGAGGATCCTATTTAATATACTATGTACGTAACAGTCTATATCGAGTTGATAGACTCTTTAGCTTGACCTCTTTCTAAAAGCTTTACTTTTTCACTCCCCTCCTACCGATTTTATGTTTTTGAAATCATATATAGTCTCTTGTTTACTGTCAGTCTATCCATTACCCTCTTGTCATAGAAATAGATGATTTTAGTACATTTGTCTTTTAGCCTTCATATTATCTTCACAGGTAGTTGATCTGCTACCTTTACTATATTTTTACCTTTACAAGTGATTTTATTGCCTGGTTTTTGGTTGCTTGTTTTTTTAATTTAACTTTTATTGAGTTAATGATACGTTACAATCTTGTGAAATTTCTGTTATACATTACTGTTTATCAGTCGTGTTGAAGGTGCACCCATTCACCCTTTGTGCCCACCCCTGACACCACCTTTCCCCTGGTAGCCACTAATCTGTTCTCTTTGTCTACATTTTTAAATTCCTCATATGAGTGGAGTCATACAGAGATTGTCCTTCTCTATCTGGCTTATTTCACTTAACATAATTCCCTCAAGGTCCATCCATGTTGTTGCAAATGGGATGATTTTATTCTTTTTTATGGCAGAGTAGTATTACATTGTATATATATACCACATCTTCTTTATCAAGTCCTCTGTTGATGGGCACTTAGGTTGTCTCCACGTCTTGGCTATTGTAAATAATGCTGCAATGAACATTGGGGTGCATGGGACTTTTGGAAATGATAGTTCAAGCTCTTTGAATAGATACCCAGTAGTGGGATGGCTCAGTCAGTTTGCACTTACACCAGCAGTGTATGAGGGATCCTTTTTCTCCACAACCTCTCCAACACTTGTTACATTTTGTTTTGGTTATTTTTGCCATTCTAATGGGTGTAAGGTGATATCTTAGTGTAGTTTTGTTTTGCATCTCCAGCAGGAATTTCTGCCTCTTCTGCCTTAGTCATGACTGTCTCTTGTTGTGGGGGGTCTTTTTATCCAGTTTCAGTTTCTTATCCAGGGTAATTTTTCCAAAAATAGTTCTAACCTTGTTGTGTTCATGGGAGGAAATGAGTTCAGAGCCTGCTTATGCTGCCATGTTGACAAGATCTCCCCACTTTGTCATATGTTATTTCATCTTTTGTTGTGACTTCCTGGCTAAAGTGACGAGATTATATTCATTTTGGTGTTTTCTTTCCCTTTATCTTTCACATTATAGTTAAGTGTTTACTAACCTGTTCTGATAGAGAGCTGCAATTTTCTGATTTTGCCTACCTATTTGTCCCCTTCCTCTGGGCTATGTAGTCCCTTTCCTATTTTTCTTTTTTTCAGGTATGAGGGCCTTCTTGAGGATTTCTTATAGGGGTTTTCTTGTGGTGATGAACTCCCTCTGCTTTTGTTTGGGAAAGTTTTTATTTATTCATCATATCTGAAGGATAATTTTATTAGATAGATTATTCTTTGCTGAAAGTTTTTGTCTTTTAGAAGTTTGAATATGTCATTCCAGTCTCTCCTAGCCTGCCATGTTTCTGCTGAGAAATGTACTGAAAGCCTGATCGGAGTTCCTTTGTAAGTGATTTTCTTCTACCTTGCTGCCCTTAGTATTTTTTCTTTGTCATTTGCTTTGTCTAGCTTTACTACTATATGCCTTGGAGATGGTCTTTTTACGTTGATATATTTAGGAGATCTCTTGGCTTCTTTCACTTTATTTTCAGCTCCTTGCCCAGGTTTGGCAAGTTGTCTGCTATTATTTCTTTGAACAAGATTTCTGCTCCATTCTCCTTCTCTTCTCCCTCTGGAATACCTATAATCCTTATGTTGCATATTCCTAATTATAGTTGGATATTTCTGGAACAATTTCTTCATTTCTTTTTAGTCCTTCTCTCTCCTCCTTCTGCGCATTTGTATATTTCTATCCTCTAGATGGCTAATTTGGTCCTCCATAATGTCATCTCTGTTGTTCAGGGGGGTATCCAGATTTTTCTTTGTCTCACCCATTGTGCGTTTCGTCTCCCACAGTTCTCATTGCTTCTTCTTCATAGTTTCTATCTCTTTTGTGAAGAAGTTCCTGATTTCGTTGAACTGTCTATCTGTATTTTCTTGTATCTTGTCGAGTTTTTCTATGATACCTATTTGAATTCTCTGCCATTCAGATTATGAATCTGTGTGCTTTCAGGATTGATTTCTGGTTACTTGTCATTTTCCTTCTGGTCTGGAGATTTAATATATTTTTCATACTGCTTGATGGCATGGATTTCTGTCTCCACATAGTCAGAGTATACGGTCGCAGCTTCCACCTACTGCCACTGTGTGGCAGTCAGAGTTGTTTATTCTGATCCCACTGTGATCCACAGCTCCCTAGCTCCAGCCGCTGACTCCTTGTCTGTCTGTGTGGCACTCTGGCCCATCGCTGATCTAGAGCACTGGACAACGGGAGGGTCGCTTTGTTTCACCTGTGCTATCCTCCCAGCCACTGGCTGCTTCTCTCTATGTATGACAGTCTGGCCGACCACAGAGCTGGAGTGCCAGGCATGAGGATATGCTCTTTCTTTCACCTGTACTGTCACCCCAGCTGCTGGCTGCTTTTGTGCCTGCGTGGGCTCTAGCCAACCCAAGAGCTGGAGTGCCAGGCTGGGGGATGGGTGCTTTCTTTCACCTGCTGGATCCTTGGGGCTTCTCACTGGGCCCTCACTGTCTGCTCTCCTGTGGTGCTAGCTTGATGAAGATACCCCCGCAATAGCTTAGTCACCTCTGTGTGTGGGGCTTTCCCTTGGGCTTTGAGGGAATTTGAAGAGTGATGGTATTCCCGCAAAGGGCCACCCTTCCCCACTTTCCTCTCAGAGCTGCAGATGGTCCTGGGGTTGCTGCTGTTTGGGGAGAAAGAGAAAATTCCTCTTGCCTCTTTCCACTTCCTCCAGGGAGGCAAGCACCTCCACCTTCAGGTGTATGAGTGTATGTGTCTGTCAGATTTCTTTTGTGTTGTTTGAATGTCCTCTGATTGTGTATGAATGTCCTTTTAGTTGTATCTTACAGAGGAGAGTGCACAGGGACAGCTCACTCCACCATGATCCTGACATCAGTCTTCCCTTTTTAAGCACTTTTAAGTGCACAGTACAGTAGTTTTAACTATATACACATTGTTGTGAAACAGATCTCTAGAACTTTTTCATCTTGCTTAAGTGAAACGCTCTTTTCCCTCTTCCCCCAGCCCCTGGCAACCACCATTCTTTTCTGTTTCTAAGAGTTTGACTATTTTAGATACCTCATATAAGTGAAATCAAGCAGTATGTGTCTTTTTGTGGCTGGCTTATTTCACTTAACATAATGTCTTTAAGATTCACCCATGTTGTAGCATATAACAAGAGTTCCTTCTTTTTTAAGGCTAAATAATATATTCATTCCATTGTATTTATATATCACATCTCTTTTCATCCATTTACCTGTTGATGGAAATTTAGGTTGCTTCCACCCCCTGGCTCTTGTGAATAATGCTTCTATGAACATATATCATAAAGATCTTTCTTTCAGTTCTTTTGGATATATACCTTAAGGGCGATTGATGAGTCATCTGGTAATTCTCTCTTTGTTTGGCTGAGGAAGATTAGCCCTGAGCTAGCATCTGTTCCCAGTCTTCCTCTTGTTTTTGGCTTTTGGAAGACTTTTCCTGAGCTAACATCTGTGCCAATCTTCCTCCACTTTATATGTGGGTCACCACCACAGCATGGCTGACAAGTGGTATAGGTTCATGCCTGGGATTCGAACCCCCAAACCGGGGCTGCCAAAGTGGAACGCGTCAAACTTAACCACCATGACACAGGATTGGCCTCTCATAATTCTATTTTTAATTTTTTGAGGAGCCTCATGCCATTTTTCTTAGACGCCATACCATTTTTCATTCCTACCAACAGTGTACAAGGATTCCCACTTTTTCACATCCTCATCAACACTTGTTATTTTCTGTTTTGGGGTGTGTTTTTTTCATAGTAGTCATCCTAACAGGTATGAGGTGATAGTTCATTATGATTTTCACTTTCATTTCTCTAATGATTAGCAATGTTGAGCATCTTTTCAGATGTTTATTGGCAATTTGTATATCTTCTTTGGAAAAATGTCTATTAAAGTCCTTTGCCCATTTTTTAATTGGATTGTTTCATTGTTGAGTTGTTGTTGTTCTTTATATATTCTGATTATAACACCTTATCTGATATATAGTTTGAAGTTTGTTATAGTCACTTTTGTCTGGTTTTGGTTTTGTTGGCTGTTCTTTTGGTGTTATATGCAAGAAATCATTGCCAAGTCCAATGTCATGAAGCTTTCCCCCTGTTTTCTTATAGGAGTTTTGTAGTTTTAGGTTTTACATTTAGGTCTTTAATCTCTTTTGAGTTAATTTATATATGGTGTAAGGTAAGAGTCCAACTTCCTTCTTTTGCATGTGTATATCCAGTTTTCCCAGTGCTATTTGCTGAAGAGACTTTTCTTTCCCCATTGTATAGACTTGGCATCTTTCTCAAAGATCATTTCACCATATACATGAGGGTTTGTTTGTCGATTTTCATTCTATTCCCTTGGTCTATACATCTGTCTTTATGCCAGTACCATATTGTTTGATTACTATAGTTTTATAATATTTTTTTAAATTTGAAGATCTAATTGGCTTTATTCAATGATTCATGAATCAGGTAGCATCCCATCTAGCAAACAGAGATATTCCATGTAATATGTTTTGAAATCAGGAAGTGTGAAGCCACCAGGTTTGTTTTTTCTTCTCAAGATTGTTTTGGCTGTTTAAGGGTCTTTTGAGATTCCATGTGAATTTTTGGATTTTTTTTTTCTATTTCTACAAAAAATACCATTGGGTTTCTAATGGAATTGCATTGACTCTGTAGATCACTTTTGGTAGAATGGACATTTTGACAACATTAAGTCTTCCAATCCATGAATATAGGATATCTTTCCATTTATGATTTTGTCTTCTTGTATTTCTTTCAGCAATGTTTTATAGTTTTCAGTGTGTAAGTCTTTCACCACCTTTGTAAAGTTCATTCCTAAATATTTTTTCTGTTTTTTTCCTGTTGTAAATGGGATAGTTTTCTTAAGTTTCTTGTTGGATTATTCATTGTTATTGTATAGAAACACAACTGATTTTTGTGTGTTGATTTTGTATGCTGTAACTACTGAATTCACTTAGTAATTCTAACATTTTTTGGTGGAATCTTTTGGGTTTTCCAGAGATAGTTTTACTTCTTCCTTTTCTATCTGGATGCCTTTTATTTCTGTTTCTTGCCTCACTGCACTAGCTAAGACTTTCAGTACTATGTTGAATAGAATTGGCTAGAGTGGGCACCCTTGCCTTACTCTTACTCTTACTCTTAGAGGGAAACCTATCAATGTTTCACCTTTGACTATTATATTATCTGTGGGCTTTTTGTATATGATCTTAATTATGTTGAGATAATTTCCTTCTAATCTGAGTTTGTTGTGTGTTTTTATCATGAACGGATGTTGGATTTTGTCAGTTTTTTTCTGCATCAATTGAGATGTCATCTAGTTTTGATGTCTCACAAGACTCTTCTTCCTGTAATAGTTCTTTTCCCCACCCCTTCCTCACTTTTTTTCCCATTGATTTGTCAGAAAAACCAGGTCATTTGTCCTCCATCATATTTCATAGTCTGGATTTGGCTCAGTATTTCCTTGTGGTATTGTTGTTCTATCACCTGTATTTCCTAGTAAGATCTAGAAGTTTACTGTTCAGTAGGATTGCCACTAGCTACATAAGGCTATTTACATGTAAAATTTTTTAATTAAATTAAATCCCTCCATCAGAGTAGTCACATTTCAAGTGCTGAACAGCCACATGTGGCTAGTAGCTACCCATTGGACAGTGAAGAGGAATATTTCCATCATTTCAGAAAGTGGAATGATGTAAGAAACTGATATGATACTGTCTTTTTCCATACTGTATTTTATTTGTTTCCATATTCTTGCTATCTGAACACCATTTATAGGTGTTGTCAGACTTTCTAATTTTATTCAGTCAATCATTATTTAGTTAACAAATATGTTCTCAGCACATTAAAAAAAAAGGTAACTGTGAGGTGATGGATGTGTTAACTAACCTTATTGTAGTACTCATTTCATAATATATATGTGTATCAAGTCATCACATTGCAAACCTTAAGCTTGCATAATGTTATATGTCAAGTATTTTTTAATAAATGGAAAAACCATTATTTATATCAATATGGACTCATGGATATTTATTTAGTTCTTTCAGTTATAACCCAATACTGTATTAATTTTATTGCTCAGATTCTTGCTTAGACCATTGGGATCTCTTTCAAATTGGCTTCTCTATCCTTGTGATAGACCCTTTCCTTCTTTTAGCATTTCCTTACTCTCTGGCACTGCAAGATACTCTAGGCTCACCATACCCCAGCCTATTTCTCCAAGGAACTCTAGTTTCATTTATTGAAGACTCGTGTTTAGAAACCAACGTCTGGACAGTAGATGTACTCATTGCTACTGGCTGTCATTGCTTCTAGGTTCCCTCAGCAGATAGAGCTAGGACATATATTTATGTCCACTTGCTTATGTATACACACAGTATATTTATTCCTGTGCCTATCTGTCTATCTATCTATCTGTGTGTGTAAGCAGGAGTTCATAATACTGTCTATGAATAATCCAGCACCAGGGTTCATTGTAGCATTTCTCTTTTCCTTATTTGTAAGTTCTTTCTCTGATAGTGAGAAAGCTGGTGCTCATTATTTGACTTAGATTTATTTATTTGCTCAACTCTGGTATACCTGTAAGTAGTTACAAAAGTACTAAATCGTACTCCTCTGACACACAAATTTACCAACTGAAGTACAATGTTTATGTACAGTTCTTTTTGTGTTTAGTCTTACAGCATCTCAACAAAGTACTGCCTGCCAGTTATTTAAATTAGCTTCTTTCTTCCCTTCCACCTTCCGTAAGGTTGTAATATACATCTGTAATACAGTTAGACCAGTTTGTCACTGTTGGCATTCCATCCTAGGTTTCCCCAGCATCCTAGTTAATATTTTTAAATTTGTATTCCGTAAAAGTAACTCATTGCAGAGTACGGCTCTCTAGGTTTTTACAAATATAGTCATGAATACACCTCTAAATAACCATACAAAATAATTCTGTCACCTAAAAATTCAAAGTTATTGCTCTTTTACAGACAACACTCCCCCCATCCACAACCCTTGGGGAACATTAATTTGTTTTTCATCTCTCTGGTTTCGTATTTTCTAAAATGTCGCTTGAATGGAATCATACAATATCTAACCTATTGGATCTGGCTTCTTTGAGTAAAATGTGTTTAAGATTCATTTATGTTATTGTTTGAATCAATAGTGCATGTTTATTATGTAAAATATATAGTTAAAGCAGATATTTTGGGGCTGAGTTCTATCACTTTATATGATGCTTTCAGCTTTATGAGCTTTTTTGTTTAATCTTTCATGTGGTCTTCCCCTCTTTGGTTTGTGTGTATGTTTCTTCCAGTAATTTGTAAGGCTTACATTTTTATTCTAGTGATTATCTTTAGATCTGTAACTTTGTATAAATAATTGTGTTTTTTAGGTATTAGCTATTGATTCTTATGAGGAATTCCTCATTCCTTTTTCTTACGAAGCATTTCTTTCTCTTGTATTTTTAAGTATACTTAGACTGTGATGACATGATTTATCAGCTTTTTAGAATCTCCTTGACCCCTGCCTGTAAAGGATGAGGAAATCTTACTTACTCTCATAGTCTCTCACCATCTTCTCTCAATTACTGTATTTATATATTTCTTTATTGTCAGAGTTTATAAAATTTACGTTCTGTTCTATAATCATAACCACTCTCATCCACGCACAATTTTTGGTCCTATTCTTAATAGTTAAAAAGAATCAACGTTCATTGCCAAACCTCTAATAATAGTCAATTCATCTCTGGTTTGCTAAAGCTTATTCTCAGTCATTTCTTCAGAAAGTCACATAGTGACTATATTCCCCAAGTTCTTTTTATGTTCAAAAATTTTGTCATTTCCTTTATACTTACATGGCAGTTTAGTTAAATACAAAATTCTTAGCTAGGCTTTCTTTCCTTAAAAAGGTGATAGGCATTACTTCATTGTCTTAGGGCTTTAGATGATGCTTTGAACAGTCTGAGCACTAATGTTTATGTTTTCCCTCTTCATTGGTAATGTTGTTTCCTTTATCTAACTTTATTTTTCTACCATCTGTGTATATATTCTTTCGTTTATTTGTTTGTTGTCTGTCTCCATTCAATAGAATGCAAACCTCAATAATAAAGGAATTTGGTCTGATTTGTTCACTGCTGAATTCCAAGAGCTGACGTAAGTGCTCACTACTTAGTGTATATCTAATAAACGTTTGTTGAATTAATAAGACCAGACTGATTCTGGCCCATCCTCCATCCTTATCAGTACCTTGATCTTTTTGCTGGGTCACCCAAGGATTCTTTTTAAATTTTGAATTCTCATTCATCTACCAGGGTATGTCTTAGTGTTATCTATTATATGTCAGTGTTGAGCTCTTTCCAGCTGCAGGTTAGGTTTTATTTCTAGAAAATTTTCTCAAATATATCTTTATATCAGGACTGTAACTTCTATTTTCTTATTGTTCCATTGGCCCGGTTTATCTTCCACTATCCCTTTTAGCCATTTTGAATCACTCTTTCAGTAAAAAATCTAATTTTGCTTCCTGAGGCAATTTGAAAATACTTTTCTCTCAGCAGGCTGCTGGTATGTTTGGCCTCAACTCTGTCATGTTATTCTGTTACAGTTACTGAATGTATTATGTATACTGTTTTTTCTCTCCATGTGGTGTCTTATCATTGCTATTTAAAAATTTTTTGTTTCGGTATTTTGGAAGGTTTATATTTCCTTTCTAGTGTTAGCTTTTTGTATACACCATTTATAGTGCCCTTATTCTCTTTTTTTCTTACTTAAAATTTTACTATCTAGTCTACCAGTATTTAATGATATTCTTTGATCGCCACCTACTACCTATACAGTGGTCAATAATGTTCTTCCACTTTTTTCTTTCTCCCTTCTCTGTTTTTAAATTGCAGTATTTCTACTTTTTCAGAGTATATAATGTTTATAAACTATTGTCCCTTCCAGTCTTTTAATTTATAATTACAGCTCTATAATTAAGTATAGTGAATCCTCAATAGTCCTCTATTTTTTCCCCAATTACCTCTTGCTTGGATGAAGCTCATCTTCTAATAGATTCCTCAGGAAGGGTTACATGTGTATAATATGCCCTGTGTTCTCTTTTTTTTTTTGTATAACTTTGGTACGTGAAAGAGAGCTTGGCTGAATATAAAATCTTAGACTTTATTTCTTGAAAGTGTTGCTCTGCTATTGCCCTGCTTTGTATATTGCTCTTGAGAAGTCTAATGCCAGCCTAAT
Source organism: Equus przewalskii (assembly GCF_037783145.1). NCBI lineage: Eukaryota > Metazoa > Chordata > Mammalia > Perissodactyla > Equidae > Equus > Equus przewalskii. The sequence continues at coordinate 62,199,169 of NC_091831.1, forward strand.
TTTCTTACCCTTATGATTAAGTTTATCTTTTTGCCTGGAGGCCCTGAGAATATTTTCTTTGTTGTTAAAGTCTAATAATTTTACCAAGATATATGTCACATTTTGTTTGTAGTCAGCTTCCCCAGGTACACAGTAAGTTTTTTAAATATGTAGATTTAAATTTTCTTATAGTTTTGGAAATTTTTCTTAAATTTTAAATATTGTTTCTGTTCAGTTCTTTTATTTTCTTCCTCCAGGGCTTTAATTATGCATATCTCGAATTTTGTCTTCCATTTCATCCATTTTTCTCTGACCCTTTTTCTTTCTTATTTTCATTCTCTTTGTTATTTGCCTTCATTTCTTTGCTGTCCCATATTATATTTTAATTTGAATATATTATCTCAGACACTTTGAAATTTATCTCTGGAGTGATTTTATCTTTTTCTTGCATTTCTTCCCTGTATTCTGTGCCCTAGTAATGCTGAAGACATGGTCACATGTTGTTTTATTTGGTCTCCTTGTTGTTGCTGTGGCTTATTGGAAGAATATGAATAGACATTTGGTTTAAGGTGAATGCTATTATGTCCAAATACATTTTTAGCTATTTTTCTGTTCTACTTGATTACTCTAGTTTAGGGATATCATTTTGTTGTCTTAGATTTACTTATTTTGTTTCTATAATTTCTTGGTAAGTTCTGGACCTGTTTATTTTTTTAATGTTTTTAAGATTTTTCCTTTTTCTCCCCAAATCCTCCCAGTACATAGTTGTATATTTTAGTTGTGGGTCCTTTTAGTTGTGGCATGTGGGACACCACCTCAGCATGGCCTGATGAGCTGTGCCATATCCGTGCCCAGGATCTAAACCAGCAAAACCCTGGGCCGCCAAAGCAGAGCGCACAAACTTAACCACTCGGCCACAGGGCCGGCCCCATGTATTTCTTTTAAATGTCTTTCATGTGTCATTTATTTTGACAGTTTATTTTTTCCGTTAATCCACAGATTCTAGGATGGTTCCCTTTTGATTTCTCATGTTTGAATAAGATGTGTTTTTCTAAGCCAGCTGCTTTACAGAAAGTTCAAATAAGGAAGGGGTTAGGGATGTGTTCCATACTAGCAGGAATTATGCTTATGAAATATATGCACCAGTTCTTTTAATGGTCTGAACTTAGTAGAATATGAACAGAAAATAACTGTATGTTTTCTTATCACGATCCTCAAACACTTTATATAAGCTTTCCTTTTCATTAAGCCTTGGTGACATCTAGGGAAAATTTGTCATAGTTTTTAGTCACTTTCGGGTATTAAGGAAATACTTTTATATTTAGTTATTTAAATTTTAAGTCAAATATCAGTCTTATATGATGTTCTTAAATTTAAAAATTTAACGTCATTAAAAATGTCATTTCTGCCTACATTCAACCATAGAGTCAGTGCCATTCCAATCAAAATGCAAATAAGATTTTTGGGAACTTTAAGTTTCCCAGGAACAGCAGAAAGTCAAGAGTAATCAAGATACTCCTGAAGAAGCACAATATGGGGAGGTGTCCTACCATGTATTCAAACATTTTATGCTTTTGCAATTTAGAAGGTGTACTATTGGCACAATGGTAGACCATTGGAATAAGATGGAGAGGACAGAGACAGATAGATCCCAAAAAACATAGTAACTTGATTTATGAAAGATCTGGCATTGCGGTTCAGAGAGGAAATGGTTGATTATTCAATAAGTGGTGCTGAGGTAATTATTTTTTAGTAAAGAAAAAGTGAAACCGAATGCATGTTTTACACCATATACAGAAAGCAATTTCAAGTTGATTGTACATCAGAATATTTAAGGTAAAATAATAGAGCTTCTAGAAGGTAACCTTGAAGAATACCTGTATGACTTAGAGGGTAAGGAGAGATTTCTTGAGCAAGACACAAAAAGCACAAAGGAACAGACTGTTGTAAAGTTTAACAATTCCAAATGCTGCCCAAGATTAGGATTAGTAACTCTTATATACTTTGGAAAACACTGTTGCATTATTTGTTAAAGTTGAAGATATGAATTCCCTACAGCCTGGAAAATTTTGTTACTTTTGAACACTAGTTGTATCTGATATCTAGAACCTTATCTCATGAACCATGTATGAGGTTTCTGTACAGAAAATCATACACATATTGAATGAAAGAAAGAAATAAACGGAGACATTTAAGATGTTTATGGATTAGAAGACTGAATATTGTAAAAATTCGATATTGTCAGTTCTCAAACCAATCTGGTAGATTCAATGCAATTCTGGTAAAAATCCTAACAAGTAGGGATGTGGAGGGTGTAAGTTAACAAACTGATTCTTAAATGTTTTCGGAAATTCAAGGGATCTTAAAACCCTCTTAACGATGAACAAGATGAAAGAAGTTAATTTCCTGCATATACATTTACAGTAATAAAGATATGTGATATTGGTGTAATGATAGGTAATGGAAGAGAATAGAGAATCCAGAAACTCACCACAATACAGTCTTCCATTTTAATTAGTATGGTCAAGCTAATGACATATGTTTTAAACATGTACTGATTTCAATAAGTGTTTTAAACTTTATCATAAATATGTGTCTATTCTTTTCATCAAAATCTATTTTCTTGAGACACAAAGTGATGTGGAATATGCCTTGGAGGTCAGATCGGAGTTTAGGTCCCAGTTCAGTCATGTACTTACTAGCTGTTTGTCTGAAGGCTGTTATTTAACCATTCTGGTTCTTAGTTTATCTGCAATATGAAATAATAAAATTTCCTTCTCAGGATTTTAGTGACAGTTAGAAATAACAAATATAATCCTGCCAGTACGTGTTATCCTTGATAACGGGTACTTATTATTAGGTTTCTCAGGAAAAGTAAACATTTTTCTTTTTATTTTTGGTAAGAATTCGTGTTTCACAAATCTGCAAGTGGTATTCATTATATTTAAGCTTATCAAATTGTATCATGGCTGCCATTGACTCTATTTTTATTACGTGGAACTCCTTATTCAGAGTAGCTTCCTAATCATAATTAGTTTTTGTGGTTCTAGAAGAGTCCTATTCTTGCCTTGTATTCATAAAGTGGTTTTGTAAACATTGATTATCATAGCATTATAAAAAAGTAAAAGCCCTCAAAATTATTAATATTCTTTAAAATAATGCAGTTAAATGTAGAAAAGGGTTAGTTGTAAATATTTCATAGTAAGCCCTTTTATATTAATTAAACAAAGTGATTAGAATTTAATTTTTGTACATGCTGAAGATAATATTTGTTATTAAGAATTTTGTTCTTGTGTGGGTTTGATGCTTCAGTTTAGGAATGAATGATTGCTAGAAAATAACAAAAATATAGCACTTACAGTGTGCTGGCCCAGTGGCATAGCAGTTGGGTTAGCATGCTCTGCTTCAGCGACCTAGGGTTCACTGGTTCTGATCCCGGGCATGGACCTACGCACCACTTATCAAGCCATGCTGTGGCAGGTGTCCCACATATAAAATAGAGGAAGATGGGCACAGGTGTTAGCTCAGGGCCAATCTTCCTCAGCAAAAAAAATGCATATATACCATTTACATTAAATTTTTTTACAGAAAAAGTTTTAAATGATTAAAATGATTTTTAGTGCTGGAATCTTTAGCATTTATTTTATGAAATACTCCATTTTGGTTTTTTCTGGGCACTTTAAAACTGGGAAAAGGATGGTAGATTAGGTCAACTTAATTTTGGGGCTATTGTTAATATTTTTGAACTGAGTTTAAAACTGAGTAATATTTTCTTGAAAATCTTGAAAATTTTTGACCTGTAGAAAATTCCCACAATCTTTTTCACTTGTTCGTAAATAACACATTAAATATAGGATAAATAATTCACATATTTTCTTTATAAAAATATAATATTGTGTTTAGCTTTCTATCAGATCTCACCATGTCTCTTACAATGTCCCAAGTATCAGACCTTAAATAATGAAAATAAGGGAAATGTCAAAGAGAAAATTAGAAGAAATAGTAGAATCATTAAAAAGAGCATATTGAAGCACTAACAGAAAAGTATCTTTCACATTCAATATATTACTTGGCTTATCTAAAAACTGTGCATTTTTAGCCAACCAGGACTTTCAGTCTTTAGATTTAATCGTTAAAATAGGGATGTAATCCACCCTAACCAAGTGATTCAATATAACATCTTAACTAATAATAACTTAATGTGTCTCCTAATGGCATGCAGTGAGAAGTATAAAAACATCACCTATTTACACTGAAAAGTTGAGGAATAACCTACAAGGAAAGAACGCATTTTAAAATGTGATAATAGTAAACATACTTTTTATAACTGTCCTGAGTTATCCTTTACAGAGTTTTTTCCCTCTTGGTAACTTGTAAGAAAAATAATTTTCCAAACTTTAGATATTAGAAATAGAGGAATCTAAAATATGTTTTCCATTTCATTTCTAAACGTGAATGAAAACTAGCCTTTTAAAACATTAAAGACATTTAATCAATCTAACAGGGATTATGTTTAGCTTTGTTCAACAGGTATGTATTGAACATTTAGGTGCTGTGGTAAAGTGGCTAATCTTATAGGCTCTCTGAGATTGTCTAGAGTAGATTCCACTACTTCAACTGTGTGATCTTGGGTGAGTCATTTGACATATCTGTCTCAATCTCCTCAAGTATGAAATAGGGTAATAAGAGTACCTATCTCTTAGGGTTTTAGTAATGATTAAATGACTTAATATATTTGAAGCACTTATGAAAAAGCCTGGCACATATAATGTTCTAAAAAATATAGCTGCTGCTGCTGCTGCTACTATTGTTGTTATTGTTATTACCTGGATCTTTGCTAAGAATGAGTAAGCCTGTAAGACTGGACTGCCATTGAGGAGTTCACCGTGTAGTAGTTTGACTCACAGACAAGGTAATTACATATTTTATATTAAAAGAAAGTTCATATAGAACACTTTGCTTATATATTTAGTCATCTTTTCAGCCAGATACTGATTTCTACAATATAAAAGGTAGAGTTTAGCTCAAGAGACACATAAGAGTATACTTAGCTGAGAGTTTATGTAATGTGTCAAAATAACAGTACTGAGAAATTCAGCAAATTTGGATCAAAAGTTGAAAGTCATGAATTTTGGATAAAGATTAGAGAAGTGAGGAAAAACGACTTATTCTCAGCTGTGCTACTAGAGGAAGAGTGCAGATAAGTGTAGTAGTACATCGAGTAGGCTAGATCATGTGTGTCATTTAATCATTACTAAAACCCTAAGAGATAGGTATTTGTGTGTGTGTGTGTGTGTGCATATACACATATATGAAAAAAATCTCTGGAATGTTTAGATTTGCATTAAGTTCCAATTTTAAGAATTCATTGTCTGTCTGCGTTCTGTTTTGGATAGCATTCTGTTTCCTAAGGCATACTTTGAAACAGAGATATGTCTAGTCCTGAAAGTGCTGCTATTGTTGTGCTAGACTCAGAGCAGGATGGGATAATTTTCTGATTATTCTCCAATTGGATCACAGTATGATGGCTCACCCTAAGTTCTATGCATAACTACTAAATGCTAACTCAACAGAATTAAACCAGTTTCTATTTTATCAAGTTAAAATGGAATGCATAGTTTTTTTTCTTCATATATCCATGATTGTCAGTATCTTCAAGTTTTATTTACAAAGGAGTTTTGTTTTAGTTTCTCAATCTCTATATTGTTTTGAGAAGAAAATGTAATTTTTGAGAAGAGAATTTTTTGTGCAAAAATGTCTATACTCTGGCATCAGAAATGCTATCTTAAAACCAGCTCTACATCTTTCAGTTATCTCTAATTAAAATTTATCAATAGTGAGAAATTGCTAATAAATGAAGTTTTCCTTAATCTCTGACTTTTAAATAATGTACTCTATTTAAATAAGTATTTAAGAATCAGTAATAATTTATAGTCTGAGATAGGTAATATTCTGTTTGATCAGAGGAAAAGTATGGCATTATTTTTAGCAGCATATCTAGATTAAAGTGGAAGCATACTACTAACATTTGGCCAAAAATAAATATTCATTTTATTTCTATATACATTTATTAGTCATCTGATATTTTCCAGAAACAGTGCTGTTTGTTACTCCTTGAGCATATATAATTCTGCCTAAAGACAAGAGAAATGACTTTTTGAATATTATCGCGTAGTTCATTCATCAAGTTTGCCTCTGGAAAACACAATTTTGGTTTTTTGGTTGTTTTTTGTTTGTTTTGTTGCTCAGGAAAATTTGCCCTGAGCTAACATCCATGCCAGTCTTCTTCTACTTTTCAGTATGTGGGCCACTAGCACAGCTTGGCCACTAACAGAAAGTATATTGGAGAAGTGGTAACTAGATTAGCAGAGTAAAGAAAGCTGAAGCATAAATGCCTACAGACGGAGATTCCAACAAGAAGCATGCTGTTTCATCCAGAGAACCTTGTGAAGTTTACAAAATGATAGTATGTACCAGATATCTAGTGAGGCTGAAAATTAGAGGAGATGATTAAGAGTTGAACTTTCAGATTCCCTTTCATATCCCATATAGCCTGACAAATATCCTTCCCTTATCTCTGCAGGATAATGGAGAGAAGGTAGGTTAGGAAAAAATGGGAAAAGCTTCAGACTCAGGAGTCCAAGCATAAAGGACAGACTTCAGGAGGAAGTGCTGGACTGAAAACAGGCCAAGAGGGTTATGTGAGAATCTGTAAACTAACAGTCAGCCCTCAGATCCTTTCCCTGGCTAGCACTTGGACTTAAATTCACTCAAGCAGAAAACTGGAGGATCCAATCTCCTCTGGAGAAATGAAATAGCCCTAGACAAGACATAGAAATTACCCCTCCTATAAAAAAGCTTTTACTCAAATATTCTAAGAAGGTCAAAAAGTATCATCTTGTACATTGTCTAATCACATACTTAGCACATCACTCCTAAATATAAATGGACAACCAGCTTTACCAGACATTTGAGAAGAGTCTGACAAAAAGTGAAAATACTAGTATATATTATATATACTAGGGATACAATATCTCTGGTACCTTCTAGACGTAAAGAGAGAATGTTAAAAGACAAAACCCTGTATTTTCAACTGCAATTTTCTTCTGTATAATTGTGGCTGTTGGTAAATCCCTGGCAATATTTTGTGGGTTAACATAGTTGTACACCATCATTAATTACATATGTACCATATGTTTACCCAATTCAAAGTTAGTATATAAGTATCCTTATAGAAACACATTGATAAAATCAATATTGCAATGAATGCATAAAGAAGTTTTTATTTCCTCATTTTTATCTAATTTGAAAACCTTTTCCAAAACATTTTAAAAAGTGCTTATTTCCTTCTTTATTGAAATATTTTTGAAATTCAGATGCCGTTGATTTAAAAGGAAGAAATAAAGAGAAGGAATTTTTAAGTATTTAGATTATGATTGGCAAAAGGATTCATTTCCAGAACTATTGGTTAAATGTTCTAATGCTTTCAAAAATATGGATTCCAATATTGCTATATTAATATAAAACTGATGTGGGCTCTTTGTGATTCAACAAACTTATAATAACTTATAATAACTCAAATCATTTTACATGATTTCAAAGAATCTCTTAAAAGAACATTTCAAATCTGATTATTCCTACTTACTCAAGACTAGGCCACTGGGGCTGGCCCACAATTTTGTTTTTAAATTAAAAAAAAAAAAAGGTTTTTGTGTGTTTATTGAAGAAGATTGTATTTTTTTTAAGTGGTTATGTTTATACTTACACGTTTTCTAATGTTCTTTTCTAAGGCCTTTGTTATTTTATTTAACCTTTTGCTGGTTTATCTGTTTGATTGGTATCCTTTAATTCTCATCTCTTGCCTATATAAGAGGCTTTGGGTTTCTTCTATTTCCTTCTATCTTTCTCTCTCTCTCTTTTTCAGTTACATCATTTCTACTTTGTCCCAACATATAAAATTGGTACATTACTCTTTTACCCTTGGATCTTTTTACTTTAGTCATAGATGTACGTGAATACATTTTTAAATGTTCACCATCATTTAAAACCTCCTGGGGCAGGCCCGGTGGCATAGTGGGTACAGAATTCCCTAAATTCTGTGTTGAAAACTGTTTTTTATAGTCTTGATATTTAATGGACAGCTTGGCTAGATATAAAAATCCTCAGTTTACTCTTTCTTTTTATTGCGTTTTTGAAAATTTGTGGTTCCATTATTGCCATGCTTTGTATGTTGGTTTTGAAAAGTTTGATACCAGTCTAATTATTTTGCCTTTGCAAGTTATTTGACTGTTGTACTTGGAAGTCTGGAGGATTATCTTTATTTCTTATAATCTAGTAGTTTTACTCTGATATATCTCCTAATTTATCTGATATATATGCATTGTGGATTAATTTCCTCAGGTATCCAGCAGGCACTCTCAATGTCTTGATTCACGTCTTTCTTATTTTTTAAAAGGTTCCTGGGATTTTAGTTTTGAATATTAATTCTGTTTCTTTATATTATTTTTTTAGGGACTTAACAATATGAATGTTATTCCAACTTTCCCTGTCTTCTATTTCCACTATTTTTCTCTGACTCATTTTACTTCCTTATTATTTCTTTTTCATTCTCTTTTAATTTCCTGCCTTTCTTCATTGTCTCTTATTACATTTTCATTTGAGTTTATTTCCGTGGGCACGTTGTAATTTATTCTTCATTTCTGAGATGATTTTATCTTAGGTTCATTTTTATTTCCTGAGTTCGGTCAACTCTCTTCTTGCTGTTTTGTTTTTTCTATCCTTAGTTTTTAAATTTCAGATTGATGGTGAGTTTTCATATCTTCAAGTGCTTCTTTTAGTATATTTAATTCCATTTGCAGTGCTGTCTTGCTGTTTTCTTTTGCTTCATGTTTGGCTTTCCTTGTGGAATTTTCCTCAAGTGATATGTATTGATTTTCATTTTTGTTATTCTTTCTCTTGTTCATTGTACGTGTGCATGGATGTGTGGATATGTGTGTGGTATTATGGTGCTTTAAATGATTCCTAGTAAACAGTGCCCTCTTCTGTCAGTGTATCAAAGTGCCGATTCTTTAGTGGATTTGTTTGGGGGGTGGGGGTTGGGGATAGGAGTTGTTTTCAGGGGATTTTCTTTTTCAGGGAAGGTTTAGGGATTGTGAGTTCTCCAACTTTGTGCTCTCTCAAAGCTCTAAATTTTCCCCCTTTTGATTCTTTTCCTGTTTGTGACTCAATTGCCAAAGGGGCTTCTTTTTGCCTTTTTTCTCCCTTAGGAATTATGCATTTCAAAGAGTGCCTTTTCAAATTTGTGTACTTTTAAATTCCTTCTCTGATCTGCCTGAATACCTATTTAATATTTTCATTTTTAGGATGGATATCATCTTTCTGACAGTGGTTTTAGATTGCCCTTAAGCTCAGTTACCAGCTTCCTTCTCTTTAGCCGACAGTTTTTCTCAAACTACCTTTGCTCTCCACAAGACCTCACAGTGGAGTGGGGGTGGGGCATGAATGTAAGAGATCTTGCAATGGAATTTGGTGATTTTTCTTTTTTTATACTTGTAGTTCCTTTGAAGTTTAGGCATTCTTTTTGTTTTCAACTTATGCTGAGGACATGGTGTTTTCATAGATTTATTTTTCCATCCTAGTTCTGTATTGTCTTGGAGGGAGACAGAACTTAGGTGGCAACCGTTGTTTCAGCTACGTGGTATTCTTCAAATTAATTTGTTTTAACTTCAGACACCATCTCTTCTTGACTCTAAATAGACTCTTTTGTTTAAAGACTATAAAAAACAGTTTTCAACACAGAATTTAGGGAATTCTGTACCCACTATGCCACCGGGCCTGCCCCAGGAGGTTTTAAATGATGGTGAACATTTAAAAATATATTCACGTACATCTATGACTAAAGTAAAAAGATCCAAGGGTAAAAGAGTAATGTACCAATTTTATATGTTGGGACAAAGTAGAAATGATGTAACTGAAAAAGAGAGAGAGAGAAAGATAGAAGGAAATAGAAGAAACCCAAAGCCTCTTATATAGGCAAGAGATGAGAATTAAAGGATACCAATCAAACAGATAAACCAGATAGCAAAAGGTTAAATAAAATAACAAAGGCCTTAGAAAAGAACATTAGAAAACGTGTAAGTATAAACATAACCACTTAAAAAAAATACAATCTTCTTCAATAAACACACAAAAACCTTTTTTTTGTTTGTTTTAATTTAAAAACAGTTGTTGGCCTGGCCTAGTGGTTAAGTTTGGCACACTCCACTTCAGTGGCCTGGGTTTGGTTCCCGAACACAGACGTATGCTGCTCTGACATTTGGTCGTTTCGGCAAATTAGACATAATATTGTGTCTTAGGTTTAAAAAAGAAAAAAACTTGTGCATTCCATTAAAAAATATTTAAAATGTTTTTCTCACTATATGTCAGGCATGGTTCTAGGTATGCAATAAGGACCAAAACAGATGTTCTTGCCTTCATACATATTATATTCCAGCAGTAGAGAGAAAGAATAAAATAAGTAAGTGAATGTATAATATAATGCTAAGTAGTGATGAATGCTATATTTAAAAATAAATTTAAAAGCAGGAGGTTCAAGTACTACCTACAATAGTTGATGAACACCTTTTGGGGCGCTGTTATTTGAACAAATTGTGTTATAGAACAGTAATGTACATCTCCTTACATTAGCATTTACCTTATGTAAATCATAGAGCTTTTACCACTGATCAGATTTTCATGATAAATAAATTGATTAATTCTAAAATCTCTATAATAGAGTGGGTGGCATGGTATTATGGAACATGTACCAAATGAGAAATATATTCATGAATGTACTTAGAGAAAGTACAACCTCGCAACTTCAAATTGTCTGCTATTCAACTGCTTTCTCACCCTACTTTAGGGAATTGATATTGATAGAGGATTATTTGAGGAAAATAGAGTCTATCCTTTTTTCTAAAAAGTCCACGTTGTACGCTTGGATCATCAGAAAGCTATTTACTGGGTCTTTACTCCCACCTGCGTTGCTTTTACTGAGGTGTTTTGATATGAAGGCCTTCATCTTTCATGGAAGAATGCTACAGTAAATAGACTGAACCTGCTATTGAGAAGTTGTTGAGGACAGCATAGTCTTCTGTATTAATCAGTGTTTAATATGTTAAGTACCATATGAGAAGTATATTTTAGAACCAAATGTTTCTCATACAAGATTGGTATTTTTCATCTCCTCAAGAATGAATGCTAAGTAACTGGATGTCGGACTCTTTGCTTTGACTGTCAAGAAACTTAGAACCAAATTCAGAGCTAGTTCAAGACCCCTATGCCATGTATTTCTTTTTCCTCCAATCTTAACCTATTCTGAGTTCTATTTTCCCTAATCGTTTTTTTTAAGTTGCCTCATTAATTGTGGAACATGACAGGAGTGTGTATAAACAAGTAAGCAGACATGCAAGTCAGTAGACTGCAATTCTAGTACCTCTTCAAATCATTACTTGACCAACTAATGACCTTGGGCAAGTAGACCAACCTCTCTGGGCTTTAATTTCCTCAGTTTATTGAGATCATAATGGATTATAATATTGTGTAATTGGGGTGTGCATTATTATTTATCATTTTCTGTACAGAGTTCATTGTGCTCACCACCAGTAGCCTAATTTTTATCCATCACCATACATATGTGCCCCTTTACCCCTTTCACCCACTTCCAAGCTCCCTTCCTCCCTGGTAAGCACTAAACTGTTCTATTTGTCTGTGTTTTTTCATCTTCCACATATGAGTGAAATCATGCAGTATTTGTCTTTCTCTGTCTGGCTTATTTTGCTTACCATCATACCCTCAAGGTCCATTCATGTTGTTGCGAATGGGACGATTTTGTCCTTTTTTATGGCTGAGTAGTATTCTGTTGTGTATGTATACTACATAATCTTTATCCATTCATCCATAAAAGGGTACTTGTGTTGCTTCCACATCTTGACTGTTGTGAGTAATGCTGCAATGAACATATGGGTACGTGAATATCTTTGTAATGTTGATTTCAAGTTCTTTGGATAAATACTCAGCACTGGGACAGCTGAATCATATGGTATTTCTATTTTTAATTTTTTGAGAAATCTCCATAATAGATCAAATATTTTTAACTGCGAAACCTTTTTTCACAGGACATAACTTGGAAGCCCCATATAATAGCATAATGGCTGTGTTCAGGCCAATGCTACCATTGCAGGGAAACTAATTCTAATTTTTATCTAGAAAATATTGGAGGTACCTCTTAGAACAAAGAAACACAACCTTTTTCTACACTACAGAAAAGTTTTGTATTTTGTAGTGGGCCTCCTTTTTACCATCTTCATAAAGATTTTGAGTTTCTGTATAATGGATAGAAGTCTTAAGGATAATGAATGGATATTTCATTATTCTAGATCAGTGGTTTTCATACTTTAACATGCATCAAAATCACCTAGAGGGCATGAAAACACAGTTTGCTGTGTCTTGCCCACGGTTTCTGATTCACTATGTCTGGGGTGGGACCGAGAATTTGCCTTTTTAGCAAGTTCCAGATGATACTGAAGCTGCTGACTCAGGAATTACATTTCAAGAACTACTGTCCTATATCAGTGTTAAAAGTGTATTTTAGTCACTTTTCTTAATTTAAAAATTATATCAATTTGTGTAACTTAATAACAGCCAGAAGACAATTAATGTCTAAGTATCATATGATATCTGAAAAATGCTAATTAACATACAAGGCTTCCAGTGTCCTGAAGGTTTCATATCTGTTGCCAAGGGCTATCTGTACCTTTTGGACTTCTTGTGCTACTGTTATGAGCAGATAGATACTGATCTGGCAGCAATCAATCAGAGTTTGCTTCGGCAATAAAGAAATTCTTCAAGTCTAAAAGCAATTCTGTCCTTTTGACAGGCTTGCAGCACCTAAGAAGAAAATGTCAGAGTCAGTAAAACTACATTTACTGACAGTTTAGCTCTTTCCTATGTCACAGAAAATGGTTTGAAATTTGACTTTATCAAAAACAGAAACATTGACCACTTAGAATGATAAAACAATAGCTTTCAGCTTAGTCATTTTCCATTTATAAAATGATACTTTCATGAAAATAAACAATGCAAACTTCAGAGAGCCAAAATGATTACTCAGAAAAATAGTTGCATTTTGCCATTCTTGAACTCAGATTTAAAACAACTGTGTCCAGTAGTAATGGAGAGAAATCACTATTTTTCATTCTGTAAAGTAGCTACTTAAGATCACTTCCAGATAAAATATGGCCAAAAAGAGCAACCATCTCAGTGTAGGTTCTTAAAGATCATTTGTGTTCTCTATTACTTCTCTTTCAGACCCTGATCTATGTATTTCATAAACTTTTTCATCTTAGATAGAATTTTGTGTTTTAAAATTTTTCACTAGGGGCTGGCTCCGTGGCCCAGTGGTTAAGTTCGTGCTCTCCGCTGCAGGTGGCCCAGTGTTTCGTTGGTTCGAATCCTGGGTGCGGACATGGCACTGCTCATCAAACCACGCTGAGGCAGCATCCCGTATGCCACAACTAGAAGGACCCACAACAAAGAATATACAGCTATGTACCAGGGGGCTTTGGGGAGAAAAAGGAAAAATTAAAATCTTTAAAAAGTAAAAATTAAAAAAAAATAAAATTTTTCACTAAAACCTCAATTAGTTATATGAATCAGAAGTTATAATTCATTGCATTTCTGCCTCACTAAGATTTGTCAATTTCTGGATAAAAGGGACTCCTTCCTCAGAAATCCCTTCAGATCTTTTTTAGAGTGCACTTTTGAGATTTACACGTTCTTGTTATTTATTGCTTCTAAAAATAATATGCAAAAAACATCACTTATGAAAACAAGCTAAATGTCCATAACCTGATAGATAAACACATTGCAATATATCCATGCAATGGAATATTATTCAGCCATAAGAAAAAATAAATATACTACAACATATATGAACTTCAAAAACATTATGCTGAGTGAAAGAGGCCAGACATAAAAGATAACATGATGTATGAGTCCCTTTATTTGAAATATCCAGAACAGGTAAATCTATGAAAACAGAAAACAGATTGGTGGTTACCAGGAGCTAGGGGCAATGTGGAATAACTTCTTAATGGGTATGGAGTTTGTTTTTGGGGAAGATGTAAACTTTTTGGTACTGGATTGAGCTAATGGTTGCACAACATTGTGAATGTACTAAGTGATATTGAATTGTTCACCTTTAAATGGTTAATTTTATGTTATGTGAATTTTACCTTGATTAAAAAATATCAATTAATTTAAAACCTAACTAAATTATAGAATTTTTGAGATGGAAGATCCTCTCAAGATCATCCATTCAATCTCCTGTTTTTCACAAATTAATACACAGAAGCTCGGGGCTGGCCTGGTGACACAACAGTTAAGTGTACATGTTCTGCTTCAGTGGCCTGGGGATTCACCGGTTCAGATCCCGGGTGCAGACATGGCACCACTTGGCAAGCCATGCTGTGGTAGACGTCCCACATATAAAGTAGAGGAAGATGGGCACGGATGTTAGCTCAGGGCCAGTCTTCCTCAGCAAAAAGAGGAGGATGGGCAGCACATGTTAGCTGAGGGCTAATCTTCCTCAAAAAAATGAAAAAAAGGCACAGAAGCTCGTCGAGATTAAATATATTGCTCAAATGTTTCAAATTATCTTGTCCAAAACCTAGACCAGAATTTGAATATCTAAATTTCTACTGCAGTCATTTTTTTTAATTTTTATTTATTTATTTACTTTGATGAGGAAGATTGGCCCTCCACTAACATCTGTGCCAATCTTCCTCTCTTTTCTATGTGGGACACCACCACAGCATGGCTTGATGAGCAGTATGTAGGTCCACACCTGGGAACCCCTGGCCACCAAAGCGGAGTGTGCGAACTTAACTACCATGCCACCAAGCCAGCCCCTCCAGTCTTTTTTTTTTTTCAACTGTCACCTGCTACTTGATTATCTGTTGCTATTTTAGAAATTTTAGGGAGACATACAACTCCAATTGTTACTTTTACATAAAAATTAAGACAAACACTTTCATTTGTGCCACTTATGAAAAATGTGGGAATAGCAAGTGTTTATTTCAATAATTTGCCACAAAGCAGTCCAGAGCTTAAATTAGAAGAAGGTTATTCTCTGCAATACCTTGGCATCAAAGAAGGCACGCTCTATTTTAATTCTCATCCACAAGTGCCTGGTCTGTGAACCGTGATTGTAATTCATTTTTAAAAATTTTAAAAAATCTTAAAAACATTGGTTAGCTTTATTAGCACATTCCACCACTTGACAATTTTTGTCTCTTCCAATAGATACTACTCATGGTATAAAAATTATATAAATAATCCTGTCCTGCATGTGGAAACTAGAGAGTATCTTCAGAGGCATCTGGGAGAAGCATTGAGTTAGCCTAAGGGGTGGAGATGGAGAGCAGCAATAACTTAGAACCCTCTGGAATTTAGG
Source organism: Equus przewalskii (assembly GCF_037783145.1). Lineage (NCBI taxonomy): Eukaryota > Metazoa > Chordata > Mammalia > Perissodactyla > Equidae > Equus > Equus przewalskii. The sequence continues at coordinate 62,214,641 of NC_091831.1, forward strand.
TGTTGCACTCAAGTGTAGGAGACTTGTGGTAACTTAGTGCTAACCTCAGGAAATAGTCAGATGTTCTCATTTCAAGAGAAGATATCAGGAAATGTAATTATATAGTTTCCTTCTCTCTCTAAATCTACTTTAACTTTAAATTTCATGTTCTTTATTCTTAAGAGGAAGCTAACTCTCATTACCACTGTACATTGGATTTCCTATTAATATTTCTCTCCAACATTCTTTTTATCTAGGTGATTCTTTTCATTTCCACTTAATAGTACATGTTTCCTTCAGTTCAGGGGTCAGCAAAGTATGTCCTGTGGGCCAGATTTGGCCCACCACCTGTTCTTGTGAATAAAGTTTTATTGGAACACAACCATGCTCATTCTTTTATGTATTGTCTATACCTGCTTTAGTGCTACAACAGCAGAGTTGAGTAGTTACAATAGAGATCATATGGCCCACAAACCTAAAATATTTACTATTGGGCCTTTAGCAGAAAGCATTTTGCCAACTTATGATCAAGTAGAAGGTGAAGAACAGGTTCTATAAAGTGGATAAACATCACCAGCAAAGGCAGGGATATAGGAAGATGTAGAATTTGTACTTAGGCTAGCTAGAAGCCCCGTGTGATCAGAGTGAAAGTTTCATGAAGATAGGTCATCAGAGAGAGTATAGGAAAGATAGATTACTCAGATTTAACAGGTTTTTAATGCCATGTCAGGAACTTGAGATATATTGTATAGGAAACAAGCCATTTAAGGTTTTTGAGCAAAGGAGCTTTGCCAAAACAGGAAACTGTTGCAGTAGTGTTTACACAGTAATGAGGGTTGTATTAATAGGAAATTAATATTAATGTTGCATAAATGGGAAAGATGGCATAGCTGTGAGAGTTACTATAGAATTAAAACTGATGGGACATAGACATTGGATTTGGGGGCAAAGACAATTCTTAAATTCAAACGTCCTTGAACAGAAATATGAAAAATTATTTACACATATTTGAGAGGTGAAGAACTAATTTTTATAATGGAGAGGGATTATAACACTATAAAGGACAGGAAGCATTACTAAAATTGTTAGGGGATCCCAGCCACAGGCAATTTTTCATTGGCTATATTTTACTTTCAGGGCACCCTGCTGCCATCTTTTTATAAAATCCTCTCACCTCTGCTTTCTGGAATGCTACCCTTATACTCAGATTTACTTCTGCTACCTTGTGCAGAGTAAATCAACTTCCATTTTCTAAATACTCTGAATTATGTTCAAGAAGGGCTTTAGCTCTCTCAAATAAAAATGCTTGTCAAGGTATTTTCTTCAACTAGAGCCACAGTTTCCCAACTGTGTACTAAGACATCCCAGGTTGCTGCAGGAAACTCATAAGAGTGCTCTAGGTTATTTTATCTCAGAGTAATACACGGTTTCAACATTAGATTGTGATACATTCCTTGGGGTTACAAAAATTTTTTGTCTCATGAGAATTTTCAAGATCTACTCTCCTAGCTACTTTCAGATATGCAATACAGTATTATTAACTGTAGTCACCATGCTTTACATTAATTCCCATGACTTATTCATTTTATAACAGGAAATTTGTACCTTTTGTCTTCCTTCACCCATTTTGCCTACCCCACACCCTTGTCTCAGACAACCACAGATTCTCCATATCTATGAGCTCAGTTTTGTGTTTTGTTTTTTGTTTTGAGATTCCATATATAAGTGAGATCATACAGTATTTGTCTTGTTCTATCTGACATATTTCACTTAGCATAATGCCCTGAAGATCCATCCATGTTGTTGCAAATGGCAGGATTTCCTTCTTTTTTATGGCTGCTGATATTCCGTTGTATATACATACCACATTTTCTTTATACATTCATCCATCGATGGACACTTAGGTTGTTTCCATATCTTGGCTACTGTAAATAATGTTGCAGTGAACATGGGGGAGTCAGTGTTTTTGTTTCCTTGGGATAAATACCCAGAAGTGGAATTGCTGGATCATTATTGTAGTTTTGTTTTTAATTTTTGAGGAAGCCCCATATTATATTCCATAGTGGCTGCACCAATTTACATTCCCACCAACAGTGCACAAGGGTTCTCTTTTCTCCATGTCCTTACTTATTTCTTGTTAGCACTTTATTTCTTGTCTTTTTGTTAATAGCCATTCTAATAGGTGTGAGATGATACCACATTGTGGTTTTGGTTTGCTTTTGAGCACCTTTTCGTCTACCTGTTGGCCATTTGTATGTCTTCCTTGGAAAAATGTCTTTTTAGATCCTCTGCCCAATTTTTAATCAGATTGTTTGATTTTTATGTGATTGAGTCATATGAGTTCTTTATATATTTTGGATATTAACCTCCTATCGGATATATGATCTGCAAATATTTTCTCCCATTCTGTAGGTTGCCATTTCATTTTGTTGGTGGTTTCTTTTGCTGTACAGAAGTTCTTTAGTTTGATATAGTCTCACTTGTTTATTTTTGCTTTGGGTGTCAAATCCAAAAAAAATCATTGCCAAGACCAACGTCACTCCACCTATCTTTTCTTCTAGGAGTTTTATGGTTTCAGGTCTTATGTTCAAGTCTTTAATCCATTTTGAGTCAGTTTTTGTGTATGGTACATGTAAGATAGTGGTCCCGTTTCATTCTTTTGCATGTGGCTGTCTAGTTTTCCTACAGTATTTATTGAAGAGACTTTCCTTTCCCCATTGTATTTTCTTGGCTCCTTTGTCGTAAATTAATTGACCATATATGTGTGGATTTAGTTCTAGGCTCTTTATTCTGTTCCATTGATCTCTGTGTCTGTTTTTATGCCAATACCATACTGTTTTGATTACTATAGCTTTGTAATATAGGTTGAAATCCGGGAGCACAATGCCTCCAGCTTCATTCTTTCTCAGACTTGCTTTGGCTATTTGGGGTCTTTGCGGTTCTAAATTTTGAGGTATCTTTAAAATATCTGTACATTGTACTTTGTACTGCAGCAAACATAAAAATAGAAAGTACTCTTGCCCTTAAGTTTACAGTGAAGTTAGGGAGATAAGACAAATGCAAGTTGCTTTTATTATTAAGTAAAATAAAATAAATACCCTTGGTTATTTATTTCGTAATACTACCTACTATGGAAGTTCAAAGAAGAATGAGAACTTCTCATTGGTGGGAATGCAGTAATACTCTGTGGGATGGAAGTTAGATTTCAAATGGGCCTTGATGGATGAATAAAATTCCAACAGGTGGAGGGAGGGGATATTTCAGATAGAAGAAACAACATAAAGAGTCACAAGATTTATTTTGGGAGAAGTAAAGCATTCTGTATGATTGAAGCAAGGACATATGTTGTGAAGTAATATAGATTACAGCTGGTTTACTATGTAAGTTGGAGTACTTCTGTGGAAAGCTTTGAATGCTGGGGTGTGAGGCATTTGGATTTAATTTACTAGGAAAAGAAGAGTGATCAGAGTGATTAATCTGTCAGCAAGATACAGGATGATTAAATCAAAGAGAGGAGGCAGGAAGAGCTTTTGGAAAAGGAATGATGGATTTTGTTTTATATTTTTGTTTTTCAAAGGAAATACCAAACTGTATATTTTTTTTTAAAGATTTTATTTTTTTCCTTTTTCTCCCCAAAGCCCCCCAGTACATAGTTGTGTATTCTTCTTTGTGGGTTCTTCTAGTTGTGGCATGTGGGACGCTGCCTCAGCGTGGTCTGATGAGCAGTGCCATGTCCGCGCCCAGGATTCGAACTAACGAAACACTGGGCCGCCTGCAGCGAAGCGCTCGAACTTAACCACTCGGCCACGGGGCCAGCCCCCCAAACTGTATATTGACATTAAAGAGTGTACTTTGGTTCAGAATTGTAACTAACAGCTATAACATAGAATTCACCATTCATGGAAAAACAAAACAAAACTCCCTAATACTCTTGATATTACTACAGAAATAATATTTATAAAATATAAATATGTATGGAGTGTGTGCAACTTGCCAGGCGTGTATTAAGCACTCGTTTAATTTTCACAATGACCTTGATAGGTATAGGTGTTACTGCCATTTTTCAGGTGAAAACAGTGAGGTCTGTGAAGTTAAATTGCCCAAAATCACGCAGTTAATAAGTAGTCAGATTGGCAAAATTGTTAAAAATAAGTATACTAGTTTGTTTAAATTCTATAGTGCAGAGAATTGAGTTAAAATCAGACCCTGTCAAATTATTATCATTTGGCTTAGGCATGGCTCCTCTCTTATTATTTTGTTTTTCATATCATTCCTGATCCCTAATTCCGTTCCTCACCCCACCGTGGATACTCTAATGTGTTTGATGTGTCCTGTCTCCTTGAAAAATGTATCCTGTTTTAGATGTGTGCATGTGTGTTGATATTATGTACAGTAGATAAAAGTATGTAGATACTTGTATATAGCTTATTCAATCTGATATATATATTTCTAATCTATTGTTTTTAATCTCTATATAATGATGTGCATTCACCACATTTTCCTTATCTTTTCCCATAGAAGTGGACTTCCAGGATGCCTCACACTCCCTTTTACTTTTCAGCAAAGTTGTGATAAATATCCTCTTACGTGTCCCCCTAAAACCATCTTCTTTCCCCTATTTCTTGCTGCCTCCTATTACATGCTTTTTGAGAGGGTTATTTGGGATGGAAGAAAAGCTGACTTCTGCATTCATGGTATAGTTTGTAGGTATTTTAATCCTTAAAGAGGTTAAAATATATGTGGAGTGAGTGATTTCATTGATGCTTCCAAAAGAGCCACACAGGCAGAAAGTTCTAGGTGAATTATTCTATTCCATTGATGCATTACATTCAGTCAGTGGAGATATAATCAATGCAGCATTTGCTAGTGTATTTGTTCTGACTTTTTTCTTTTAGTAATTCTATTGCTATCATTGGTATGAAGTAGTGCATATCACAACATTGTAATTGTAAATGATTTGTACGTTATCTTAATGGTTGTCAAAAGTCAGTTATTTTCCTTACAAGCAAATGAGAACTATGCTTTGTCAGAGTTCATATTTGATCCTCCCTCTCTTACAAGGAAATAGATTTTGTACTTTCTGGGAGATTCATATAAGATGGAGGACCCATTAAGAGTGAGAAAACATGCTATATGGTTGTTGTATTTGTTATTTTTGGCTTACTAATTCATTCATTCTCTCAACCCTGTTCTCTGACTAGTGTTACTATGGCATCTTCATTATGGCATGGAAAACAGACCAATTATGTTCTTTAAAACAACAGTGGTACATCTTAAGATACAGCCTCTGGTACCTTCAACCTCCTTCATCAGTTAGCCTGGGTTTGGTGGGGCTCTCTGGTTGTCCAGATATTTTTCAGTTACCCCACATCCTTCTTTATTTTTCTTTTGCTTGTATGAATAGTGATTTATGCTTATTTAGTTTGTTCCTTTTTCAACTGTCTGTATACTCGAAGAAATAATGTAGACTTACTCCTAGCTGTTTATCTGTTCTTACTCTTGTTTATTGAATTAAGCTTCTCACAGTGTATCTCTTGTTTGTGCATAGATTTACATCAAGTGAACGAAATATTTTTATCTTTTAAGCAGTTTTTATCAGAAGAGTAATTGAACCACATCAGCAAAATTTGAAAAATGAGAAAATAGTAAAATTATCTATAATTTTTCTACTCAAATCTAACCATTTTTATTTTAGGAGTATTTTCTTCTAGTTTTTTTTCTATTGATTTAATCCAATTTGTAACCATATTTTGTACACATTATTTGTATGTCTTATGCTTCATTTAACATTTATGTAGCATAAACGTTTTCCACTTTTGCTACTAGTTTTCGTAATCATTTTAATAACTTCAAAGTATTCTCTAGAGCAGCAATGTCCAATGAAAATGCAGTACAAACTACATATGCAATTCAAAACTTTCTAGTAACAACATAAAAAAAGTAAAAAGAAATAGATAAAATTAATGTTAATATATTTTATTTGATTCACTATATCTAAAATATTTCTCATTTCAACATCTAATCATATAAACTTATTAATTACATTTTTAAGATTTTTGTTTCATACTAAGTCTTTGAAATTGGTATCTATTTTACATTTATAACACCATTCATTCACTAAATTTTCCATGATCAAAATGAAATGTAGTCCTACCAAAACAATAAAACTGTGTTTAGCAGAAAAATATTTTGGACTGCTTCCATTGTTAACTTTAAATAAACTAAATTAAAATTTTAGTTCCACAGTTACACTAGCCACATTGCGTGAGCTTATTAGCTACGTGTGGCTTCTTACATTTAAATTAAAATTAAGTAAAATTTGAAATTTAGGTCTTCAGTTGCACTAGCCACATTTTAAATGATCAATAGCCAGTTTTAGAGTGAGTATATATGCCAGTCCTTACCTGACTATTTATTCCTCTGTCATTGAATGTTTACGCTGTTGCCAGGTTTTCAATAAAATAAATAGTATACTGGTATGCTTGTGAATGTATATTTTCCCATATTTTGGGTTATTTCCTTAAAGTAGACTCTCAAAAGTAGAATTATTGGGTCAAAGAGTATGAATTTGTTTATGGTTCCTTATGTGTATTTTCTGTCAGTTGCATTCCCATCAGCAATATTGATATATTAATTTCACCTACCTTTCGTCATCATTTAGTAGTACCATGTTGTTTCTTTACTTGCTAGAGAGGAATACTTGTCTATATATTTATTTACTAGTGTAGTTCTCTTTTAATGGAATGCTTCATTACGTTCTTCGCTTATTTAGCAATTGGTGTCCTGATGTTTGTTTAATTTTTAATCTATTTTTTAAGTTCTTTATAGACTAAAGATATTAACACTTTGTCATACTTACTGTAGGCATTTTTCCTGGTTTTTTGTTTGTTTCTCTTCCCTCCCTCCCTTCCCCCCCCCCCCCGCCCCCAGCCCCACGTTTGGAAGAAAACCAACTGAAGGTTTTGATTTTTCTATAGCAAATCTTTAGATAATCTTTCTCTCTCCAGTCTTGAAAGCCTTTCCCATTCCAGAAGTTCTCTTTTATTAGAGATTGTCCATGCTTTTAAGAAAAGAAAGTCAAGCTCTTTAAATAACTTGTAATTTATGTGGTTCTGTATTTTTGAGAAAACAAACTAAATGACAAGTTCTTAACCTTCAGTCAAATCCAGTGCTTACCCGTTATTTATAAATGAGCCTCAAGGGGTTACTGACCCACCCCTACCGCCACTGCATATAAAATTTTATGCATATGTGTATCTAGATAGAGCCAAATAGGTTAAAATCCACTTTCTGAATGTTTCAAAACAATATCCATTTCTGCCCTATTACATTCTGATCAGAGTATTTTTCTAAACAAAAGGCCTTTTTTTTTTCTATCTCACTGTTTATTCACAGTTGTTAATTATAAGGCATGGTTGCTCTACATAGCTTTATTTCCTTTTGGATCAAGACTCTTATACTTCCAAGAGTTATGAATCCCTAAAATTTACATAGGTGTTTATGTACACATACACACGTGCACACACACACATCTATTCCTCAGATAATTGTTGATGGAAATAATAAAAAGAGTTTGTGCTCTTAGGTAGGGAGGATTAAAAAGAACTCCAAGTGATTGCCCTGAATTAAGGTAAATACTGGTAAAGAGTAGTTCCTTTCCTTTTCTTTTAGTATGTTTAACAGTTTAATTTCCCTCATTCCCCTCTGTTTAAACTACCCTGAGAAGTCCTTAGAGTAGTTGGATGACAAATCTAGTATTTGAGATTTCCAAGCATTATGTCTGGCTCTGCTAAAATGGTTCTTTGGCTTTACCTTAGTCTTTCACTATCCCTCCTACTCCTGCATTTTTGTTTTTCATTTTAAGGAGTAAAATTGTCTTGCTTACTCTCAGTTCTGGTTAATATTATCCAACCTCCAACACTTAACCTCTTTAGTGTTAGAATCTGCTTTGCTTTTGGTTACTCTTAGGGACAAATAATAGCAGATTTAACTGTTGTGTAGACTGAAATCCCTAATTTAAAAAATCACAAGATTTTGTTGATTATATAGAGTATTTTTCTAAACTATGGCCTTGTAAACTATTGGTCTGTTTTCGTTGTAACCTGACACTTGAAAAAAATTTTTATAATGGCACCATTTATATTTTTGGTGATACTACAGTCTGGAACATGTGGCCTAGCAAATATAAATCTAGGAAGAAAAATTATGGTTGGCATCAGTTTTAAGTCTTTGCACTCTGACAGAGCACAAATCCTAAATTGTTTAAATACTAAATATTTACTTAAAGAAAAACAGGAGACCATTCAAAAATGGAATTAATTTAAATTGTGTTTGCCTCATTTAGAAACTGACAGTTTTTTGTATATTTTTTATAAAATTAACAAAAAGGAGATTAAAGTATCCACATTACAATACTCTTGTGTTGGTTTTAAAGTAAAACACACATACAACATACACACATTTGGAATGAGGCCAAATTTAGACTCCAGAGGTGTACTGTTCTGTACCTTAAATTACAATCAGATGTATTTTAGCACAGATCAAATTTTCAGTTAGAAGTTGGTGAGAAGCCTAATTATTTGACCAGGTTACTATTTATGTAGACCACTCTATGGCTGTCTGTGGTTAATCCACAGCTGGCAGAATGCTAGCTCTGGGAGGTTTTTATTTCATGCTGAAATAGTCTGGGGAGAAATGGGGGTGGGGAGCTTTAAACTCTCCTCATTAAATGAAAGGCTAAAAAGCAAGTACATACGTATTACTGTGGAGACAAGATGCTATATAATTTAATTCTCCAAGTGATTAATGCTGTAATATTTAATTCTCCAAGTGACAGAAATAGCAAAGGAAGCAGCTTGGATGGTCATGGTTTGCAAGTGATATGATAGTAGGTTAAAAAAGTAAGATGAAAACATTTTTAAAATAATGTTACCTAAGACAAAGACTTGTTACCTTTTAGAATAGTTGAATATTGGTAAAGAATTAAAGGGTTGGGATCTTTAAATGATGAGGACGTATTATGTTATTGTGATAGGAAAACATTTTTACTAGAATTTCATTAGTAGTACTTTAAAGTAATGAGACAATTACAGTGTAAAATTCTCTCTTAATATCTCAGAATTTTATAAGGGCAATAAACGCTTCAAAGATGGATCTCAATACACACGACTTCTACCACAAAATTAATTTTTTAATATTATTTTAATGTTCAGTTTGAAAGTAATAAGAAAAAAATCTTCTTAAAGCGTGATGAAAGTGGTTAGTTCCTCAGTTTTAAGTGAATATTTCAGTAGGTTTTTTGTAACTGTTAAGAGAAGTTTCTTTTACATTTTCAAGGTTATTTTTTCCATTTATAAGCTAGCTCTTCTCCCCTTCTGGTTCCCATTGTCTTTCTTCTCTGGTTCCTTCCTCTGTCTAATCCTCCCCATCTTTCTGCTTCATTCTTCTGTTTCTCTACCAGATCCTTTTCAATGAAGAGCAAAAATGCTCCAACTTTCCCTGTTCTTAAAAACCACTCTCCCATTCCTCTTCCCCCACTAAAAGTATCTTTCTGCTTTTTTCTTCTCTATTATCTACTCAAACTAGGGGCATTATCTCTGGAGTCATTTGAATCCAAGTTCCATCACATATAAGCTGTATGACCTGTACATTTCTAAACTTTCCCATCTTGCCTTCTTTATTCATAAAAGGAGAATAATAACAGTTATCTACCTCATGGGTTTGGTATAAGGAAAAAATGATAATTGAGTTAATATACATAAAGCTTTTAGTATAGTACTTGGAACACAAGAATTGCTCAGTAAATTTCAGGTGATTCTTTTGTTTACTGATAAAGTTTTCAAAACAATTTATAATCCTCACCCTTACTTTCTCACCATTCTTTCTTTAAAACTATTTTTACCTTCATACCGTAAGTACTTTCTCCTCATCATCAAATCCTGTGGCTTTTGCTCAATTCTTTGTTTCTCTACCAATTGATAGCTATAGGTACCTTTAAGTATCTTCTTGAAATTTCCCTTGTTGGATTTCTCTGTTGTCACTTCTACTGTTCTCATTTGCCTTCCTCTTATTCTCTCCTTTACTTTTTTCCTTTCCTCTGCCCTCTCATTTTTGTTCTTCTCCATCCTGTCCTTTACCATCTTCTTTTTCTACGTTCTCTTCCTCAGTAATTACTACCTCCCTTTTACCATCACGTTCTTCCATGGCTTTTCTTGTGAGTCCAACTTTCTGATATCTATTTTGGAAGTCCCTTAACACCTCAAATGTAGTCTGACTGTAACTAAATATTCTCTCTTTACATCTAAGCCAGGTCTTATTCTCAATTTTTCTGATTCTGTTAAAGTGGAACCATATTCAAAATCGCAGTCATCTTTTTTTTTTTTTTTTTTTTTGGTGATGAAGATTCACCGTAAGCTAACATCCATTGCCAATTCTCCTCTTTTTGTTTGAAGAAGATTGTCCCTGAACTGACATCTGTGCCAGTCTTCCTCTGTTTTGTATGTGGGATGCTGCTATAGCATGGCATGCTGAGCAGTGTGTAGGTCCATGTCAGGGATCTGAACCTGCGAACCTCAGGCCGCCAAAGGCGAGCACGCAAACTTAACCACTACACCACCAGGCTGGCCCCAGAATCTCAGTCATCTTTTGACTCTTTTCTCCTTTGTCTTCCACATCTTAAACAGTTACTAAGTCTAGAATGTAATACTCCCAGTATGATTTCCTTGTTCAGAGCCAAATGCAGGCCTTTATTGACTGTTGCTGAATTGCTGCTGTCTAAGTTAACATTCTAACTTTTCTCACAAGCTTGTTATCCTTTCTTTCAAGAAATCTTCGTTATGCATCATGCATCCCCACCCCACCTAATAGACTCCTAACCTGCCTCTTAAGCCCCTTAATGGTCTATAATGCAGCTGGCCTTCCCAAGTTTATCTTCTCTTGCCCTTTGTATATTCCTTCACTCACTTCTGCACCATTCAAACCCGTTTCCTCCTTGAGCATCCATGTCTTTACTTATACTTTCTTTCATCTAGAAAGCATAAATGTATTTTAGAAGACTTTTGCTAATGTTTAAGATGTAGATAAATAGCATTTTAAAATATAACTTTCCTGGGGCCAGCCTGGTGGCGCAGCGGTTAAGTTCTCACGTTCCACTTCGGAGGCCCAGGGTTTGCGGGTTCGGATCCCAGGTGCGGACCAACACACGGCTTGTCAAGCCATGCTGTGGTAGGCGTCCCATATATAAAATAGAGGAAGATGGGCACGGATGTTAGCTCGTTAGCTCAGAGCCCATCTTCCTCAGCAAAAAGAGGATTGGCAGCAGATTGTAACTCAGAGCTAATATTCCTCAAAAAATATATAAATAAATAATAAAATGTAACTTTCCTAACATGAAATTTTAATTAAAATATTTTTCTATTTCATTATTGAATTATTTTCTAATTATTTGAAGATTCTATTTCAGAATCTTCCTTAAAAAATCAGTTTAGATGTTTCATAAGGTACCAAGCTCTGATCTTAGTAAACTAATTTCATTTTTAAACTAATTTTATTTTTAATAAATATCACATCACTTACAAAAATGCAAACTGTTTATAAGAAGCTGGAAGGATTCAATCTGCCTTCATTACTGTTTCTCTAATTTTAATGTAATTGTTGTCTTGAGTGAGACCTTTCAAATATTTTTTCTTTTGTAGATTCCCCAAATTCTTTCAGTATTGAGCATACGGATCTACTGTGAAATAAGTGATGTTTTATACTGTGACATAATGTCAAATATCAAGCCTATAGAACTCATATGATAAACTTTTCTCCTAATCAAATGCTATTTTCTACCTTGCGTTTTATAACTATTTTAAAGTTTGTAATATATAGGCTTTTGTATTTTGTATAGATTTCTTTATTCTCACTGAGAGTGACTCTGTAGAGATGGCATTTCTAATTTCCCTTCCTTTTTTTCTTTAACCAGGGTTTTTTTCTTACGGTTTCCCCGGAGTCAGTATTAAAAGTGGCTTGCCATGCTTCTGAAAACAACAGAATTTTCACTTTGAATCTGTCTGCACCATTTATTAGTCAGTTCTTCAAAGAATCATTGATGAAAGTTATGCCTTATGTTGACATACTTTTTGGAAATGAGACGGTAAGTTAGTTTTTTAAAAAACGTACCTGATCTTTTTGGTTTCTGGTTTGTGTATAAGTTTACAGATATATAAGTAAAAAGCAAAATATTTGCATAAATATACTTGAGAATTACACAACAAAACTGCCTCAATTTGAACCACACTAATTCAGTATTTTCAGTATTTCCTTCAGTTTATACTAATTTCTTACATGGTAAAATATTGTTTTTTTAAAGGGTTAGGTTATTGAGGTTTATAATTTATATACAGTAAAATTCACTCTTTTTACTGTACATTTCTATGAGTTTTTGCAAATGCATATCTGACATGTAACCACAGCCACAATCAAGATAAAAAACACTTTCATCACCCCTTTCAGTCAACCCTTCCCCTCATTCAAAGCCCTTGACATCAACTACTTTGTTTTCTAACCAATAAAATAATATCTTCCTCTGAAATTTTCATGAATTAAGGTAAGGGGCATCTAGTCTAAAATAACTGTTTTATGAAGTTAAGTAGCTCTTCAAAGTGTAAGTCTATTTAATTTAATTTGATAAATTATGAGCAAATATTGGTATATTGTCATTTGTATTACATTTATTAGTAGTATCATTTGCATATTATATTTGAAGGTAATGAAATGGAATTTCATTTTTTTCAGTTTTTTCTTTTTACCAAGAATATACTTTCTTTCATTCTAAATTAGTGGGAAATATATTTTGTTTTTTCTCATTTAGTATTTATAGCTTCTGTTTAACCGGTAGACTTTAAAAATCTGTGAAGTAGAAAAAACAAAGAGATCTTCAGTGTATCTTCATACACCTATGTATTGTCACTTAACTTTCATGAATCTCAGGGTCTTTATATGTAAAGGGAAGGTGTTGTATTAATTATCCCAGAAGCCCATTCTGATTCTGATTCTATAATTCTAACAGTTCGATTATATTCACTGATTTTGTATCTAAATAAGATAACTGTCTTGTCTGCCTAGAATAACATAAAATTTGACCTGGAAATAATATGAGATCACCTGGGTGTTTTGTAGAAATAATACGGTGAGAGTATCTTCAAAGGCACTAACCAATTGAAAGAAATGCTGCATTCTTGACAATTCACAAACTGACATAAAGGCAAGACATAGTGGTAAAAGCCTTAAACTCCTATGTATCTGCTGGAAGTCTCACTTGACTAAAAATCTATGGTTTAGATTTTCCTTACTGCTGGTTTTATTTTCTGAAGGGTAAAGGAAGTAACTAGGGAAAGTGCTACTCTAGCCCTTTAAATAACATGAAAGAATTCGTCATCAGTGTGGTAGTCTGAGAATCCTTGGGAGAAATTGATACTTTAACTCAGAGTTCTTTATAATCAGGAAAGATCAGACTGGCAATACTTAAATATATGCTCTAGACTTTAACAAGAGAAATGTTAAAACTTTTTAAAATGTAAATATGATTCCAAAGAATGAGACTTTGGAAGTAGAGATAACTTCACAGGATTGAATACCACCAAAAATTCAATTGTGACTTTATAACTTCAAATGACCTTAATTACTTAAAAAACAGGGAGAGGAGCCTTAAAAAAAAATATTGTGGAGCACACAGAAAACTAATAGTGTTCACATTTGTATAACATGTAAAAAAGGTGGAAAACATTTATAGAATAGGGAACAATGCTAAAAGTTTGGTAGAGACTTAGGAGAATAGAAAAGAATAGAGGCCCAAGAATGACTAGGCTTGCAGAAAATGTTGATGATATCAAAATGATAATCACTTAAAAAATACTCCAAATGTGCAGGCAATAACAGAAAAAATAATTGAGCTTCATCAAAATTGAAAACTTTTGTGTATCACAGGACACTATCAAGAAAGTGAACAGACAACTCATGGGATAGGAGAAAATATTTGCAAATGATATATCCGATAAGGGATTAATATTCAAAATATGTATCTCAACAGCAAGAAAACAGTCAACCCAATTCAAAAATGGTCAAAGGACTTAGATAAACATTTCTCCAAAGAAGATATACAAATGGCTGATAAGCCTATGAAAATATGCTCACCATCACTAATCATTAGAGAAATGCATATGGAAACCAAAATGAGATAGCACTTGACACCCATTAGGAGGGCTGTTATAAAAATATGGAAAAAGCAAGTATTGGCAAGGATATGGAGAAATTGGAACCCTTATACATTGCTGGTGGGAATGTAAAATGGTATAGCTGCTATGGAGAACAATTTGGTGCTTCCTTAAAAAGTTAAACATAAAATTATTACCATATGATCCAGCAGTTCACTTCTAGGTTGTAGTCAAAAGACCTGAAAGCAGGGATTCAAATACTTGTACACCAATGTTTATAGCAGCATTATTTACAATAGCTAAAAGTTGGAAAAAAAACCGCATGCTCCCCAACAAATAAATAGATAAACAAAATTTGGTGTGTGTGTGTATATATATATATATATATATATATATATATATATATGGAATATTATTCAACCTTAAAAAGGAATGAAATTCTGACACGTGATACAACATGAATTAACCTTGAAAACATTGTGTTACATGAAATAAGCCACACACAGACAACTGTTGAATTTTCCTATAAGGATTCCATTTATATGAGGTACCTAGAATACTCAAATTCATAGAGATGGACAGTAGAATAGTGTTTACCAGGCGCTGGGGAAAAGGGAAATTAGGAGTTATTATTTAATGGGTACAAGGTTCTATTTGGGATGACAAAAAAGTTCTGGAAATGGATAGTGGTGATGGTTGTGCAACATTGTGAATGTACTTAATGTCACTGAATTGAACACTTAAAATGGTTAAAATGGTAAAATTTTATCTTACATGTATTTTACCACATTTAAAAAAAAAGATTAATTCTACAAACCGGTAAAGTTTGACTATGACTTAATATTGATTATTAAAGGAATCTGTTTTTTCTTACCTAGAAGAGGAAGTGGTAAAACTGCACACTGCTACAAGGCTATAAGTCATGTTAGGATGACTTTTTACTTTTTTTATGTAATTACTGGTCATTTGAATTCATCTTAGTGGATATGTAGTACCTATTATGGCAGACCAGTAAACAGGTATATAGTATATTTGAGATGATCTGTCATAAAATGGATTATAGAATAATAAATATTAGATACAGGGCAATTAAATATATTTGCTCTTTTACTGAACCGGTCTTAAAAAGTCTGCTGATAAATAAATAGATTTCTAGTGATATGCCCCAGTGTTTACTCTGAGCTTTGCTCAACTAAACTATCAATGATTCAGATAAAGCTGTATTTGCAGAGAATGCAAATAATGCAACACCTTAACAAATACCGAGTAAGTTGAATGTCTAAGTGAGGCTTTTAAAAAATTTTAATAGACTGGAAATATCAGTTGAGTGATGATATTTAATAAGGATAAATAAAAATGATACCATATTTCGTTACAAAAAGCAAGTATGGTATTTGTGAGCTTTATCTTTTTAATCTCATCTCCCAATGTTCTTCTCCTTGAGTACACTAATAATAATAAATTATCTTCAGTTCTTCAGGAGAAAGACATTTTATTTCTAAAATGCTACTAAATGTAAAATATATTTATCAGAGAATACATACAGGATTGTTTTATCTGCCCCTACCCCCCCCCCAAAAAAAAATCAAATCTCCTGTGCTTAGTATAAATTTTTAAAATGTCAGCGCTTAGCTAAAACCAAACACACTTGGCTCTTCTTGTCTACCTGATGCCACCTTCCCTTTTTCAGAGGGTCATACACTAGAAATAATGCTTTAAATCTTTTCTGATAACCTTAATATTGAAAAAAAACCCGTGTCCACCAAGGCTATATCTTCACAGGTAAAGACAGACAATGATCCCTATGAGACAAGCAATAAATCAGGTGAGCCTCATGATTAGCACAGCTTACTGCTTGGAGAGAATTTCCTGGCCACAACACAAAGAGGGGAACCCTCTTGGCAGTCTCTTTTGAACTGAGGAGAAGGAGCTGGAAGTTCAGAGAATCCGACAGCTAGTGTTTGCAAGTCAGAGTACCAGAGAGGAAAGAGCTACATAGAGAACACAAGAGATTTGCAGAGTCTGACCCAAGTCTTCTGCTGAGTTCTGGTCAGCACATCTTTGTAAGGAAACTTATGAAGGCTGGGAGAAGAACCACCTGAAAAGATTAAAGGGAATAATCCTTAGAGTACACATAGGGCCTGTAACGATTCTTGTTCCACTAGCCAGAGTCAATAACCTCATAATTCATGGGGCTTCAAATAGAGTACTCAGAACACTAATGGGACAAAATTAGTCTAGAGTAGAAGCTACTGTGGTCCCTTCTAACAATATTATTCCAGTATAAGTGACAACTTTTATGTAATGGACAAGTTCCTTGAAAGATGTTAAGTACCAAAGCACACTCAAGAAGAAAGAGAAATAGGGCTATTTCAGGTTGTTTATTAAAGAAATTGAATTTTTAGTTAAAACCTTCCCACACAGAAAACTCAATGGCCAGAATGCTTCAAGGTTGAATTCTACCATACATTTAAGGAAGAAATAATACCAATTCTGTATAAACTATCCTAGCAAATTGAAGAAGAAGAAACACTACCATAACCAAACAAAGAATTAAAACTATGAACCAGTATTCCTCATAAACATAGATAAAAAAATTCTTAAGATAATTTTAGCAAATCAAACCTAATAATATGTAAAAAGGATAATTCATCATGACCAGGAATACAGGGTTGGTTTAATATTTTAAAATCAATCAATGGGGGCCGGCCCCATGGCGGAGTGGTTAAGTTCGCGCACTCTGCTTTGACAGCCCAGGGTTTCATCGGTTCAGATCCTGGGTGTGGACATGGCACTGCTCATCAGGCCGTGCTGAGGCGGCGTCCCACATGCCACAACTAAAAGGGCCCACAACTAAAAATATGCAACTATGTACTGAGGGGATTTGGGGAGAAAAAGCAGGAAAAAAAGAAAAAACAAGATTGGCAACAGTTGTTAGCTCAGGTGCCAGTCTTTAAAATCAATCAATATAATTCACCTTAGTAAAACTAAAAAGAAAAAAAATATCATCTTAATAAACACAAAAAAAACATTTGACAGAATCCAATGTCCATTCCAGATAAAAGCGCTCAGAATACTAGAAATAGAAAGGAACTTCTTCAACCTTGTAAAGGTTGAAGAATCCACAAAAAATGTACAGTTAACGTGCTACTTAATGATGAAAGACTGAATACATTCCTCTAGGATCAAGAAAAAGCAAGGATGTTCACTCTCTCCACTTCTATTCAACGTTGTACAGTGTTAAGAAGACATGGAAAACATCCAGATTAGAAAGGAAGATGTGAAACTGTCCCTATTGTCAAATACCATGATGGTCTTTGTAGAAAATCCTACGAAATCAATAAAAAGCTATTAGAACTGAAAGTGAGTTTAACAAGGTTGTGGGATCCAAGATAAAAATACAAAAATCAATTATATTTCTATATATTAGCAGCAAACACTCATAAACTGAAATTTTAAAATGCTGTTTCTGATACCACAAAAATATATGACATGCTTTGGGATAAATCTGACAAAAGATGTGTAAAACTTGTGTACTGAACACTACAAAGCATTTTGAGAAAAATTAAAGAACTAAATAGATAGCATGTTCATAGATTTTAAAACACTATTGTTAAGTGTCATTTCTCCTCAAATTGGTCCATGGATTTAACATAATCAAAATCTCAGCATGTTTTTTTGGTGGAAGTCAACAAACCTATTCTAAAATTCATATGGAAAAGCACTGGACTAGAATAGTCAAACCAACTTTGGGAAAAAAAAATCAGAGAACCTACGCTCCATGGTTTCAATACTTACTATATTGTAACTGCAGTAATCAATACAATGTGGCATTGGCCTAAACATAGACAAATAGATCCAGGGGACAGAAAAGATAGTCCAGAAGTAGACCCACAATTGATTTTTCAACAAAGTTTCAGAGGTCAATCCGTGGAGAGTAGTTTCTTTTTTAACAAATCATGTTGTAGCAATTGAATATCCATATCCAAAAGGCAAACTTCAATTCATACAACACACAACTGCACAGCTATTCGAGTGTCCAAAATTAAATAGTGTGACTATACCAAATACTGACAGGATATGGAGCTACTAGAACTATCATATATGGCTGGTGAGAATGTAAAATGGTATGTCTACTTTGAAAAACAGTTTTCCAGTTTCTTATAAAGTTACATATACACCCACTATATGGCCTAGCTATCCCACTCCTAGGTATTTACCCAAGAGAAATGAAAGCATATGTTCACATAAAGACATACACAAATGCTCTTAGCAGTTTTATTTGTAATACCCAAAGTCTGGAAACAACCCAGATGTCCATCAACTGGGGACTAGATTGAGAAATTGTTATATATCCATACAGTAGAATACTACTCAACTATAAAAGAAGTGAACTATTTATACATGCACCAATATGGATGAATCTCAGAATATTTATGCTGGGTGAAAGATGAGATACTAGAAATAAAATACATTCTCTATGATTCTATTTAAATTAAATTCTAGAAAATTCAACTAATCTATAGTGACAGAAAGCAGATCAATGGTTGCCTGGGGATGAAGCTGTGCTATGAGGCAATGTTCATAAACAGCCATAAGGAAACTTTTGGAAGTAATGGGTGTGTTCCTTGTCTTGATTGTGGTGGTTTCAAGACTTTATACATGTGTCAGAACTTATCTAATTATATACTTTTAACTTGAGCAGATTATTACATGTCAGTTATACCTCATAAAGCTATTTTAAGTGAATATATAGTGTGTGATTTCATTTAGGTAATTTTAAAAACAGGAAAAGTTAATCGAGTCGTTCAAATAAAAAGTTCCAAAGGACCAATGTTAAAATGAAGTGCCAACTTTTTATTTTTTGTTCAACGTGTATCAAATTTCATTATTTCCTGAAAGATCCCTTTATATTTCAATGGTAATATCAAGTCAGAGGAGGAGTGCTTTTATCCTGGGCTTTAATCTTGACAGACTACTAAAAATTATCATGCCCTACCATTGAGTAATGCTTTAAAGTTACAAACCATCATTTAACCTACAAAACAATTCTATGGCTGGTTCTCTAATGCTTGTAAAGTTGCAGCCTGACTCATAAAAGTACTCAGTTTTGTTGGGTGGTGGTGGTAGTGTTATTAGGAGTGTTGATCTTATTCCCCTCTTAATTAAGTTTCTCCTAACTAACTTGCTTGGATAACCTGCACTCCCCACTCCCTTCATAAAACATGAGTGGTGCCAAGTGATTGAAAGAAAACTTGTGGCTGTTAGACCGTTCTCTGGTGTACAACATTACTTCTCTTCCTACAAAACTGTTTGTTTACCAAGAGTCAGTTTATTTGTTTCTAAACCTTTTTTATGCAGTTCATCTTCATTATATAATTATTTAATTATTAGATAATCTGATAAAATGTGAGCGCAAATAGAATGAGAATTAGTTTAATGAATTGTTTGGGTACAAAACTCAGTAAAGACAAATTGCTTTAAAAAGTTGTCCTTAGATTAGATGTGGGCATGAAAAGTATAAAAGATTAAAGGAAGAAGAAAAGCTGTAACTATCTACACTCAGGGATGCTTCATAGACGTCTTCAAGTTTTCACTCTGCTTTAAAGAAACTGAAACAAGAATTCATAAACTATGAATTATGGATCTGGTTCTGTAAGAAAGACTAGAATATTATTCAGCAGACACACACTAAAAGTCCTGACCCTACTTTAAATATTAGTAAATGATGTATCTTTATGTATTAGTAAAATGTTTAGACTTTTTTTCCTTAATCAATTTGCTAATTTATTAGCCAACTACTGTTCCTTCAGTTTCCTCATGTGCAAAGTGAGGGATTTATATAGAAATGCTAGATGATCTTGTAAATTTTTTCTTAAAATGTTTTAAAAAAATCCTGAGGATTCATTTTCTGACACATTCTAATATTCATTAACGCTGACCAATTTTATTATAAATCAGCAAAGTCCTTGTTCTGAAATCTAAAATAATGTGCCTAAAATATTAATTTATATAGTTATTGTCTTTCATTGTTAGTATTACAGGGTCAACTGTAGTGCCTTTCAAGCTAGATTTTTCCCTTCTCTCACCCCTCCCACCCGCATTTCTTTTCTGTTCAATTTGCCCAGGGAAAAGGATGTTCTTCTCTAAGGAATATCTGAAAATATTTGGTTGGGCACATCTTGAGACAAAATAGAGATGTCCACATGACTATCATTGCTGCCTTAATGTGATAAAAAACAAAGTATAATTATTAAATGATATAATTTACCTTTTTTCTTTCTCTCATTATGGTAAAAAATACATTAAAAATTTACCATTTTTAAGTGTACAGTTCAGTAGCATTAAGTACACTCACGATGTTGTGCAACCATCACCACTGTCTATTTCTAGAACCTTTTCATCATCCCAAACAGAAGCTCTATACACATTAAACAATAACTCCACACCACCCCCATGTCCCTAATAACTACTGTTCTGTCTGTATCAATTTGCCTATTCTGGGTACCTCATATAAGTAGCATCATAACAATAGTTGTGTTTTTGCATCTAGCTTATTTCACTTAATAGTATTTTCAAGGTTCATCCATGTTGTAGCATGTATTAGTTTCACCTTTGTTTATTCACTCATCTATTGCTGGGCATTTGTTTTGTTTTCACTTTTTGTCTTTTGTGAATAATGCTGCTATGAAGACTGGTGTACAAGTATCTACTTGAGTCCCTGATTTCAGGACTTTTAGGAATATGCCTAGAAGTGTAATTGTTGGATCATATGATAATAATTCTATGTTTAACTTTTTGAGGAACCGCCAAATTGTTTTCCACAGCAGGTGCACCATTTTACATTTCTACCAGCAATGCACATGGTTTCCAGTTTCTCTGCATCCTTGCTAACACTTGTTATTTTCTCCTTTTTTGTCAATAGCCATACCAATGGATGTGAAGTGGGATGTTAGCGTGATTTTAATTTGTGCAGTTTACTTTTAGCTGAGATTCGGAAATACATAGAGACAAATTTCCATGTTGCCTTAATTAAAAATTCTTGGTATTGTATTGCTTTGCATTTTGTACTTTAAACTGCTCATCTGAATTTATTGCTTGTTCTTGTTAAGGTAGTTTTGAAACTAGTATATAAATTCTTTAAATGTTACGTTGTGTTTTTAATTTATTTTTGACATTTTCAAAGTTTAAAACATTTCTCTTCAGTGACAACCGTTTGTTAGCTATACTCACATTTAATCAGCTTAATAAAGGACCTTCTACGTGGAGGTAGAAATATCCATTGATGCCTACTAATGCAAGCTGCTTTGTAGTCATTATCTAGCAATACATGACTAAAGAACTTGATTATTATTCTTGTTTTTCATTTTTATTAAATTAGGAATTTTTTTTGAGTAGTTTCATCTTGCAAATGGTCCTTAAGAGTAATACCTTTCAAGGCTCCATAATCACTAGATAATTAACCTGCCAGGATTAAGTATACTCAACTTTGCCTCAGGATGCTTAACTCTCAAATAACGTCAGTTATCTCATGATAATAATTGCTTTGTCAAGAGTTACCACTTAATTCCACAGTGAAACACATCACATCACCCATACAGTGCACTGTAAGATAGTTTAAATAATAAAATACAGCTTGAAAATTGGGCAGAGGAATTCAGTTTAATTATTTCATATGGATTACGAATGATACATTTTGGATAAAACTCCCCCTCATAGAGCTAGTATTTTGAATCTCCCAGATGATTTCTATTTATAAAGATTATATGTTACTCTGTTTCATCAGTCCTCTTGCTGGCAATATTCCCACAGTGTGCATTTTCTTGCAGGGAAATCCACTTTAAACCTGTTGACCCTGCAGAGGATACCAGCTAAATTGAAATTACTGTCTTTCCTGAGTGATGATTTAACTTTTTTTTTAATATCTATTTTCTCAGTGGATGAGTTACAAAACAGTGAACAAAGCTCTACACTTGGTTGTTGTGTTTGTTTCTGTTGTTGAGTAGCTCTTCAATTATATTAGGACGATGATGTACACCCAAAAACAGGAGTGCTACTTAATGCATCAGGACATTTTGAAAAAAACGTAAAATTGGTTTTAGGTATTTGAATCCCTGTTTTCTAAACCTGAATAGTGGCTGTATCTGCTTGGAAGTAAACCCTAATCATCTTTTTACCAAAGCGGATGGAATAGGTTGGCTTTTTCTTCTTCTTTTATATACTTTGCTGGGGAAAAGAGACTTTATTGATATTATTGTTTACACTGTTAAATCCATTTTAATCTTTCTAATGGCCATTGATTCTTTTTAAAATGACAGTACAAAAATTAATAATTTGAAAACATCAGTAGTGCTTTTAATTGTAAATAACCTTCAGTAAACTCTATCTTATCTAAAGTATTTTGTCAGTTTCTATACATCTGTAAAATGGAAGTCATTTGCTATTTCAGTATGAAAATCTCTGTAAATCTTTATGTCTGTCAAATGTGATCAGTGCTATTCATGCATATATATTCATTCAGATATTCTCTCTTTGGTTAGGAGACTTTCTGTTCTTTGTAAAGGTATTATTTTTAATTTTTGAAACACTTTCTCAAATCTATGTACATTTTATCCTTAGAGAATTCCTTTTGGAATTTTTATAACTTTTGGTCAAATCTAATTCCTTAAGATACATGATTTCCAAACATTTTAAGAGAGTTTTAGGCTGTCACCAGGTCCATATTCTGATAGCAGAAGAGATGATCTTTCCTTTCCTCTTGTCAAGGTGTTCCCAACGTGGATGTGGGAAATAGGGCTGTATCTAAAATGATGATTTTACCCTTTTAAGGGTAGAATACAAAAGTGCCTTCTTTCTTCCAAGGAAAGATGGAAGTCGCCTTCCTGAAACTGTTCATACAGATCTTTCCATTCCTCTTTCTTTGACGTAAGTAGAGAGAGGAGCCCACGATATAGACAAAATCTAAGGTTGTTATAAGATCAGGCAAGGAAGGTAGAAAAAGATGTTTTCAGAAAAGATGCATAACCCCTTCAAAAAAAAATTTGTGATGCTCTTATAAAATTCTGACATATTTATATTTTATGCTAAGGATAATGAAATTTCAATTAAGATAGGGCAGGGGCATCATAATATTGCTGCTTAGCTCCTGGGTTTAACTTTCTCCTTAGGGTCTTTCTGATATATTTTACTTGTCTAAAGAAAATGAGATTTACTGTAGCACAAGGGAAGCTTCTAATGTCAGTGGCGTGTTGTAAAGATGTGCTGTGGGAAGGATTCAGAAAGAGCCAAAGGCTATCTAACTACATGCTTTGCGTCTCTTTTTCTCCCTTCTGCTTAACTCTCTCCTTTCCTCTTTTGTTCTTTCAATCCTCACCAACATACCTTTCCTTTCTTACTGCCTTCATCTCCCTCCCCTTACCAACTCCGTTGCCTTTCTAAAAATGAAAAGTTTTTAAATCATTGCCAAACTATCATCCATTATTGGTAAAAAGCCCTTCAATTTGAAATGGTTTGAAGTGCTATGGAGATAATCATATTTTATGCAGTTATCCCTTTTCATGTGATTCAGTATTTCGATTAATCTTTTTATTTATTTGATTGTTTTGGTTACTGTACCACAAATTCTGTGACTGTTTTAGTATTATTTGTCTAGTATGCAATGATATAAAAGTAATGAGTTAATATTTAAAGTTCTTATTTAATGCATTTTAAAAATTTCTTCTTATTAAAATTATTTAATGAAATTGACTTATTCTTGTAAATAAAAACTATAAATTTATATGACAGTAGAAGGAGCACTGGACTATATTTAGAAAGTCCGGTTTTTGACTCAGCTCAAATTTTTTTCTATGCCTTTCTTCCTTGACATTAGAGGGATAATTGGCAAAATTTAGATAGCTTCTATAGATTAGTTAATAGTATTTTATCAAGAATTTCCCTTGATAATTCTACAATGATTATGTAAAATGTTCACATTTGGAAAACTCCTAATGTTCTTTTTCTGATCCAGATCCAATCCAGGGTCCTACGTTACCTTTAGTTAACATTTTTCCTTAGTCTCTTTAGTCTGGAACAATTCTTCAGTTTTTCTTTTTCTTTTATGACCAGACACTTTTGAAGAGTACTGGCCAATTATTTTGTAGAATGTGCTTCAAGGTAGGATTGACTGATATTTCCTCATAATTAATGCTTTTTTGGCAAGAATACCTCAGAAATGCTGTTGTGTCTTTTTTCATACATATATCAAGATTTCAACTTGTCTCATTACTGGTGATATTAACTTGGTTAAGGAGATGTTGACCCAGTTTTTACGTTCAAAGTTACTATTTTCCCCTTTGTAATTTAATTAATAAGTATCTTGTGGGGAAATGAAAAAGAGTATGTAAGTATTTTGTTCTTTTATTATATTTTCACCCACTACTTTTAGCACCCACTGATGGTTCTTGCCTCCAACAGTTATTGTGGTATTTGCCAAATGCTCATTTTTCTATTTCCATCATTTCTTCTGCATTTATTAATTGGAATTCTATGTAAGGAAGAGCTGCCCCTTTTCTTCCACTTGTTAATTTGTTAACTTACATGTTTATACCAGTATAATTTATGGATATTTATTTTATTCTATGGGTTGCAACCCATTGCAATCATTATTTTGTTTCATGAGTTATCACAGTTTTGGCCATGGGGAGCTCGTTCATGTTGGCTCCTCTGTTCTTTTGGTGTTGCCTGATTAATTTTGAGCACTTCCTTACTTTCTGGCACTTCAAGTTGTTCTAAATTTGTGCTGTATTTTCCCTGTCTCAGCCCTGGAATTCTGCATTTGTCCACAGAGTCCTGGTTTCTTGGAGACTACTTTATTAGACATTGATATTTAGAAACCAAGAGCTGGGAACTTGGTGTGCTCAATGCTACCAGATATGTTTACTTCTCGGGCCTCTCAGCAAACAGATCTAAGAAATATATGTGTATATACATACAAACATCTATGTTTATCTATCTTTATATTAAAAACCATGAGGCCATAATGATACCTCAAATTGCAATCTAACACCACAGGGTTAAAGCTAACCTTCCTTCTTTCCTTATTCGTATTTCCTTTCTTTTACAGTAAGAAACCTGACTTTTGTTATTTACAATTTAGTGACTTATTTGCTCAAACCAAAAATACATATAAAGTAGTTCCAGAATTACAAAGCCACCTTTGGAAGGTAAATGTATTTTGCATGTGGAAGGGGCATGAATTGGGGTCTAGAAGATAGACTGTGATAGGTAGCCTATAAAATGTCCCCGGCTGATCTCTTCCTCCTGGTATTCATGATCCTATAGAGTTCCCATCCTTGACTGTGGATCTAATGACTTGTAACAAATAGAACATAACAAAAGTGATATGTCATTGCCAAAATTAGATTACAAAAGTTCCCTAACTTCTTTCTTATTTTGTCTCTCTTTCCCTCTCTCTTGGAGTCCGTTCTGTGGGGAAAGCAAGCTGCCATGTTTTGAGTAGCCTTAATGAGACTCACTTGGCAAGGAACTGATGTCCCTAGTCAGTAGCCAGTGAGGACCTGAGGGCTACCAACAACCACATAAATGAGCTTGGAAGCAAATGCTCCCTTAATCAAAGATAAGATGACTGCGGTCCTGGCCTACACCTTGGCCACAGCCTTGTGAAAGACTTTGATTAAGAGGCACCCAGCTAAGCCATGTCTGGATTCCTTATCCGTAGAAACTATGAGATAAAGTTTTTGTTGTTTTAAGTCACTAAGTTTTGGAGTAATCTGTCATGCAATAACAGATAACTAATACGTGCTGTGAAAATCAATTTACAAATTAGAGTTCAGTAATTGTGTACAGCTCTTTTTGTCTTTAGCTTTAGAATACGTAGTCAAATACTTTTTTTGAAGTTACTTATGTTAGTTCTTTTTTCCCCAATCTCTCAGGGTGGTTATGTTATTTAATTACAGTTAGGCTCATTTGTTACTGTTTGTATTCCACTTTGGATTCCCCAAAATTCTGAATTACTTTAAATTTTTTTTTTAATATGTGAAACATTTACATGGTTCTAAACATCAGACCTACACAAAAAAGTTTACTCAGAAGTGTCACTCTCCAGGACCTCATCTCTCATCTACTTCTTTCCTCATTTTCTCATTCTTCCTACTTTGTTTCTTCCCACCTACCCTGTGCCCCATAGGTAATCTTATTAGTTTCTGGCTCACATTCCTGTATTTCTTTTAGCACAAATTAGCAGCAATATGTTTATTTTCTTATATCCACTTCTTTCTTACATGAAATGCAGCATACTGTAGGTTCTCTTTGCACTTAGCTTTGTTTTGTTTTGTTTTTTGCTTAAGTATATCTTGGAAATCATTCCATAGACGCTCATAAACCTCTTCCTCATTTTTTTTTTAGCTGCATTGTACCCCACTGTGTGAATGTACCATAGTTTATTCAGTCATTCTTGTGTATGGGCATTTAAGTTGTTTCCAGTATTTTGCAGTTAAAAACGATCTTTCAGTGAATAACCTTGTGCACTCATGTTTTTATGTTAGAGCTATTTCTTCAGGGTAAATTCCTATAAGTAGGATTGTTGGATCAAAGGATAAGTGCATGTATAGTTTTGTTAGATATTGCCAAATTCCTCTTCAAAAGAGTTACACCTGTTTTCATTCCCAGCAGCAGTGCATGTGAATACCTTTTTCTAGTGAGGTTGTTTTAATGTTTGTCATCAACTGTTTATAAGGTATTTCCATCAAACAGAAGTCATTAGAAGGGTAAAATTCTATTCTTATTTCAAAAACCTAGTTGCTGCAAGAATTAAACTGAATTAAGACTGTAGCATGATTCACCTCCTACCAGCCAATTCATTTTAGCACGGTAAAAATAATCCAAGAAATAAAAAGTGATATCTTTAAGGTATAGACTTTAAAGACTCTTTTGTCTTGTTTTGTGCTTGATTGTTTAAAAGTATTAGATCAATGTGAATGAATCCCCATTATATACTCTTTAGTTTCATTTTGTGTCTGTATATGTTTATCTTTATCTCCTATTTCTCTCCCACAAGTACCTCATTCTCCTGCAGTACATAACTATTCATATTTTCCAGAATGCACTTGTTCGTTTTCGCCTTCATGTCTTTTTATATGCCAATTCTTCTGTCTTTATCCTCACCCCTCTCCACTTCTATCTGGCAAACTTCTTCTTATCCATTAAAACTCAGTTCAAATATTACTTCCCTCACACCTTCTCCCCTTTTTCTCCTTCTCCCTTTATCCCCATTCACTTAGTCATTATTTAAATGTGATTCTGGGGGTCTGCCTGGTGGCATAGCAGTTAAGCTTGTGCACTTTGCTTCAGCGGCCCAGGTTCTGGTTTGGATCCCAGGTGCGGACCTACGCATGGCTTATCCAAGCCATTCTGTGGCAGGCATCCCACATATAAAACAGCAGAAGATGGGCACAGATGTTAGCCCAGGGTCAAGCTTCAGCTAAAAGAGGAGCACTATTAGCACATGTTAGCTCAGGGCTAATCTTCCTCAAAAAAAAAAAAGTGGTTCTGTGATATTTTGTGTGTAATTATAACTCTTAAATTGTTTAGTAATTACTTGTTAATGTGTTTTCTCTTACACTAGATGTTTCCTTCATATCAGACTTTTGTTCTTCATTATAGTCCTCCTGCCTAACAAATAATATGTATTTATTAAACATTTAATCAATGAATGAATGACTTTTTTCCTTTGCTTGGATAATTTGAATCTTTGCAAACTGTAGAGTATAGTTGTCTTTACAAATATGATTGTCTCTACTTAATCACCACTTTTGATCTTAGAAAAATTCAAGATTTTATCTTAAATCTGAATCTGCCAAACTAAACTTTATAACTACTTTAGATTATATTTGGCACATTTAAAATATTTTTAAGTGATAAAATATTAACCCTTATTTGACAGTTTTATGTATGCTGTGTAACATAATAATGCAAAATTGAAATTAACCTGGAGTTAAATAAACGTGAATGTTCTCTTCACTGCTGACTCCTACCTTTCTTTTCCCTTCATATGGTAGCAAGTCGTACATTACATGGGCTGTTGGGTTGACTCTTGAATTTGAATGACAATCCTAAAATTTATAACTTTTGGAACAGCGTGACGAAATCCTCTGTAGATATGTATGAAGAAAAACTGGAAAAATACTCATCCCTGTTATTTTTGTAGTTTAAAAATACAGACAGCACTTTTCCTGCCCTGTAGGCACTAGCATGCCTAGTTAGGTAATAACATGCACGTTTGTTTGTGTACTTTGCTTTTCCTTGATCATTATTTTTTCCCTTAGTTTGGTTTCCACAGCAACTGGATGGACTATAATTCAATTCTGACAGTAACTGCTGAGAGTTAGCATCGGACTCTACAGGTTTAAGGGCTCAGTTCTCCACAAGACTACCCCTACTTCAGACGCCAGCCAAACTTTGGGGGTCTCCAGGCCACCCACATTTCTGACCAACTTAGCTGCAAGTCCAGAGATTCCCATAACCCTCTCAGGTTTGATAGTTTGCCCAAATGATTCATAAAACACAAGAAAGCACTATACTTATTATTACAGTTTTATTATAAAGGATAGAATTCAAGAAGAAAGGTCTGGAAGGATCCTGGATACAGAGCTTCCATGCCCTCTCCACTTAGAGTCAAGGCAAATCACCCTTGTAGCACATCAGTGTGTTTACCCATCAGGAAACTCCACTAAGCCTCAGTGTGCAGAGTTTTTATTACAGTTTCTTTACGTAGATGTGATTGATTGAATCATTGCCTACATGATTAAACTCAATCTCCAGTCCCCCGTCTTTGGAGGTAGGGCTGACCCCAAATTCTAGCCCCAGTCTGAAGCTTTTTAGGGGCCCACAATAAGTCACCTCATTAGCACTAGAAAGATAAGCCTATCACTCAGGAAATTCCAAGGGTGTTTGAAGTTCTTTGCCAGGAACCAGGACAAGAACCAGATATAGTCTTTATTATACCATATTAAGGGTGCATGAATAGATTATTATTTATGCAAAATTTATAATTGGTGTGCAGAATCATGTAATGTAATCAATAAAAATGAGAGAGAGTACAAATACACAAAATTTGAAATGACGGAAGTAATAATGGAAACAAAAATTTGTAAGAAAGTTTATTTCAAGAACACAGTCTGGGTGCAAGGGATGCTCATTGCTACAAGATTGTTTCTTTATTGTTTGTAATCTTCTTCAGTGGACAGAGCTAGGAAATGTGTGTGATATATGCACACACACACACGTAAGTGTATATGTGCATATGTATATACACATATACATTTATACACATATACACTTATACACATATACATCTGTATGTATATTTAATTTTTTAACCTAACTAACCCATGAATTTATGCTGTTAGTTCCACTTCAACTTTAGGGCTACAGGGTTTTTACCTAACCTCTGTTATAATATATCTTTTATTCCCTTTCTTTAACACTAAGAATCTTGGTTCTTTAGGACACAGGGTATGATAGAATTGGAAATTCACATACTTGCTCATTTACTTTATGCCATAGGACATTTACAACTGTCTCACAATAATAATCTTAATACTGTCACTATCAATATGATTACTGAAAATAATTTTAACTTTTTTTTACTTATATCTATATTTCTCTCCCATTTTTACAAGCTATACTACATTTTTAGAGGATGTAGTCATGATATATATTTCTTTCCCTGTTTCCTCTCATTTATTCTTAGTTATATAAGTAACTATATGTTTAATTACTGCCACCAATCCTATGTTAATATTTCTTTGGTTGTTTTGATTTCCTGTAGCTTATAGCTGATTTCCTCAGGAAAGCCTCATGGAAACAATATTCCTTTAGTTCTCACATGTTGTTAACTGTTTGTAGGCATTATACTTGAAGCTTAGTTTTGCTGGATATAAAATCCTTGCCTCATGTTTTCTTTCCTTGTGTGTTTTAAACATTTTGCTATATTTTCTTTGTTGTCAAAGTCTGATAATAATCTCATTTTATTTCCCCCATAAGTCATTTGCTCTTTTTGCACAAAGATTTTTTTTCTTTAAAGTGATTTTAGTAGAGTTTATCTTGGTGGCATTCATTCTGGGTCAAAATTCTTAGAAACATAGTGTGTATGCTTTTCAGTGCATAGTTTTAAGTCTTTTTTCAGGAAAGTTTTCTTAAAATGTAGTTTTTGGTATTTGTTCTATTTTCTTGCTTTGATTTTCTTTTTTCGGGCACTCTTTTTATCCACATGCTGGGTCTTCTTTGCCTGGCTTCAATATTTGTTTCTTTTCCTCAAAAATTTTTGTGTCTGTCTTCATATGTTTTTGTTTTTAGATTTTCTCTCTTCACTTTCTGTTTCTCTTAAGACAGAAATTGTTGCATTTAATTCTGTGTTCCTTCTAGGTTACTATTCATTTTTGAAATATGTTTTTTTTTATTCTAACTCTTTCCTAAGTTCTGTTGCTTTATTTCTGAATTTTTCTCATTCTAACTTGTTCTGTTTCGTGTTTTATGTCATTTTCTTAATGTCTGTTAGCTTGTGTTGAAATGGTAGATTAATTTTTGTCTATTTTGTGAGCCATCTTTCTGGCACGCTTTAATTGTGTACAGCAACTATATTCTAATTCGTGTGGAGATTCTATTGTGTTCAGTCATTATGCACCTTCTGTTGGAACTGCACACCACCACCTATGTAATTCTTGGAGGAAAAAAACCAAACTCGAACCTGAATCTATAAACTCTCTAAATCTACCCTGGGAAGTATAAGAGGCAGAGAGAAGCTCATTAAATAATATCACAGAGGTGCATTCAGCAAAATCTAGATTGAGAGACATTCTATAGGACAAATAATTCAATTTTTTAAACCAAAATTTTAAAAGAGAGAATCTATAGATTAAAAGAGACCTAAAAGATATGCCATCCAATGACAAAGCATAGACTTTATTTGCATCCCAATCCCAATGGAAAGTCACTGCTTGAAAAAACAAAATAACTTTCAAGTCAGTGGGGGCATATGAACATGATTGCATTATTTGTTGCTATTAAGGAAATACTGTTAAAATTTTTAGATGGACAGTGGTATTCTGGTTATTTTTAAAAATAATCTATGAGTTTTAGACATTAAAAAATGTGTGTAAAAACATATATATATGATAAAAACATATATGTATGATGATGATCAGAGAACACGTCACTGAAAAAGCAGTGTTTGAGCAGAGATCTGGAGGAGATATATCTGAGGGAAGAGCATTCCAAGCAGATAGACAGTAAGTGAACATCAGCAAGACTCATGTGGCTAGGAAAGGAAAGTAGTAGCAGATAAGGTGAGAGCTGTGTGGGATGCTGGATTATTTAGGGCCTTGGGGACCATTTTAAGGACTTTGGCTTTGGCTTTTTAATTAGATAGGAGAGAATTGGGCGTGGTTTTTGAACAAAGAAGTAAAATGATGTGATTTACCTTTTAAAGGGATTACTCTGGGGGCTGGCCCAGTGATGCAGCAGTTAAGTGCGCATGTTCCGCTTCAGAGGCCCAGGGTTCATCAGTTCAGATCCCGGGTGCAGACATGGCACTGCTTGACAAGCCATGCTGTGGTAGGCATTCCACATATAAAGTAGAGGAAGATGGGCACAGATGTTAGCTCAGGGCTAATCTTCCTCAAAAAAAATTTTTTTTAAATAAATAAATAAAGGGATTACTCTGGCTGCTGTATTTATTCACTTAACAAATACTTTTTGAGTGACTACTCTGTGCTAGGTACTGTACTAAATTCTGGGAATACAAAAAGCAAAAATACCTGCCTTTGTGAAACTGATGCTTTACTAAGAAAGAATACACTATAAGGGAGCAAAGACATAAGCAAAGAGACTCATTATTAGGTTTTGGCAATAATCTAAGCAAAAGATGATAGTAGTTTAGACCAAGATAGTGGTGGCAGAAGTAGTCCGAACTGTTTGTTTTAATTCTGGATATATTTTGGATATAGAACCAACAGGATTTGCTAACAGATTGAAAGAAAGAGAAGAGTCAAGGATGACTACATCTTCCTGTTAAAATAACGCATAATTACTATTTGTGACTAGGATTTTTACATTACTTTCAATTTTCACCTTTTCAGAGTTAGGAGGATATCATGAACTGGAGCATCTGGGGCTTGCTTATCTACGTTGATCCTGATTTCAACTATGGATAATAGATTTTCAAATTTTTGTCATTTCCATTCAGCGTCTTCCTCAAGATTTAATGGTATAGATGCACATATTAATGCTTTGTCTCTATGCCAGATGTACTTTTCAATATGATATAGTTATTAGAGCGCTAGCCTGGGAGTCATGGGACCACTGATCTGTTAGCCAGTTAAGCTGTGTGTCAGTGACAAGTCTGTTTAACTTCTCTAGCCCTTAATTTTCTCATCTGAAAAATGGCAACAAGCCTACTCTGTTTTCATTAGTTTAAGGTACTCTCTTGGAGATTTAATGTCCTTCAATTTGACAACAACTTATTGAGAGCATATTCTGTGTCAGGCACTGTACTCTGTACTAGGTATTCTAAGATCTCTAAGAATGTTTACACTGCTATTATAGTCAGTTACTTATCACAATCTCTTTCCTGTCAACTTTTTTCAAAGTAGGAATCTCAAATATGTTTTCACATAGAGGGTCAGGTCTGGCTTAGGAGTCCCAGCTAACATGAATTTTAGTTCTAAAGGCTTCAATTTTGTGGTACCCTTGTACTAATTTAACAAGCCCAGGAACTCTGGTTTCCACCAAAAGCCTTTTGTCAGCCCTCTTCCTCTCTGATTTCAATCCATGGTGTAGAGATGGAAGTCTAGGGGACTGGGACTTCAGCTCCCTATTGCCAAATATTGCTACCCAAGATCAGAAGACTTAAATCTATCATCTTTTCTTAATTTCAAGAGTTCGTTGGCTCCTCCTGTTTTTAATTCCTTTTCCTTGGAAGGGTATTCTAATGTGTATTCAGAAATATGACTGCTCATATTGATTTGTGTTAGGTATTTTCAAGGCCAAGTAGATAGGATGTTCCCATTACTGTTGTTTTATTGTTAAACTACTATTCCTTTTGAGCTATACTGAATAATTCTTCTTGTGAGGCAACAAATGTTTTCAGTAATTGACCTGAATAAAACTAAATATTAAACATGGAGACGTTAGTTAGTAGAGTGGATATTTGTACTAATTTATTCAAATTAAAATAAGAATAGATAAACAGAATCCTTTATTACAGCATCAAGCCAACTTGAGTTGATAGTTTGTAGAAAATTAATTTCTTACAATGTGGGGAAACACACATTTTCTTCTCTCAGCATGGTATTAACTCAAAAATGACCTCTTCAGAGGGAAATTCTGGTTAGGAGGTGAATTCAGGTTACTTCTTCATAATCAAACTTCACATTTGTTATCCTGAAATCAGAGTTTATATTTCTTGTTATGTGGAACCCAGAAATACACAAGGAATACTACAAAATAAATTAGCAAAACTTTTGCTTGTTGCTCAGGACAGTTAGATAGCTACAAATGACAAAGATATGCCAAGCAATGTTGTCACAACTGAATGGTACTTAGTACTATTTTTCAAATAATAAATGAAAGAAGTGAAACACTTATGAGACTGGAAGAGTTATGAAGGGCCTTTAAAAAATGTGATTTTAATGCATTAGTTACTGTGCAGCAAGGGCATGGGAAAAGGTAGGCCTTTTCTGGAAATATTCTCATCTCTATTTCTTTAGTTACTCTCACTTAGATTGATATTAACTGAGCTCTGGATTTTCATTCCTTTTTATTTTATTCCAAGCAATCAGAAAAATAATCCCAAGACGCCACTGACTTAGTTATCAGATTCCCCGTATCTTTGTGTATAATAGGTAACATGAGTATAGGGAATATTTCTAAAAAGTTGCTTATACCTAGATCAATTACAAGTTAGAGCCTTTAGAAATTACCTGTATTATACGACAATAGAATGTCCTAGATAGAAGAGTAGAAGAGTAGAAGTGGAAATAGAAGGGTAGATGAACAAACTGATTTGATGCATACCTTTTGGTACCTCCCATTCTTAGGAAAGTAATTGAGAATGTATTCAATTTGCTAGCTTATCTTATAACGATAAGTTAATAAAATGTTAAAAATAATTTCTTGTCATGGACGTTTATAAGATCCCTATCAATAGGGATATCAAAATAGATAAATTTTTTAAAATTTCCAACAATACTAATAATACATGCTCCCTGTCAAGAGTGAAAAATTAAGAAACATACAAAAAAATTAAAATCAACATTCATCATATCATCTAGCATTAAAATTAAAAATTTTTCATGTATTTCCTTGCAGGTTTTTTTCCACACATATTTTTAAATGTTTTATTTTGAAACTATTTCCAACTTAGAGAAGAGTTGTAAGAACAGTACAAATAAGAGTATTCTCTCTCTTTACTTATATATGCCTAATCACAGTACATATTCAAATTTTTCTAGTTCTCCCAAGAATGTCCTTTCTGGCAATTTTGTTTTCCTGCTCCGTGATCCAGTCCAGGATCATGCATTGCCTTTACTTGCCATATCTCTTTGGTTTCCTTTAATCTGGAACAGTTCCTTGCTTTTTCTCTCTCTTTCATGACATGGGCATTTTTGAAGTGGATAGCCAACTGTTCTATATATGCAGTGTTTAACAAATTGATATTTTCATTATTATAATTTTATATCCCTTTTTCCACTTAATATATTTTCAGCGTTTTCCAATGTCATTGTTTTTTCAGGTATCATTTTGGGTGGCTGTATTATATCATGTATTTTCATTAGTTTTGTATTGTTGGACATTTTTACTGTTTCTAATTTTTTCAGTATTCAAATACAGTTGAGGAGAACATCTTTGTAAATAAATCTTCATTGTAATTTTAATTTCTGAATCCATCTATCAAGTATTTGTTAAGTACTAACAACGTGGAGCAACAAAACAAAAATCCTACAGAAGATGATAATTAAATGTTAATCTCTATGATTCTGAATATAATTAGAATGGAACTTTGGAAAAGGGAAAATTACCAGATAATTAAGTTGCCAGATTTAGCAAATAGAGATACAGGATGTCCATTTAAATTTGAATTTTAGATGGGACACACAACATTTGGGACGTACTTATACTAAAAAACCAATTTATTTCATATCTGGAATTCAAATTTAACTGGGCATCTTGTCTTTTATTTGGCAACCCTACCAGAGGATTTTGTGTTCAGGAAATCTTCATCTTAGAGGTGAGAGAAGGGAGTAAAGAAGATGTTTTACACAGGAGGAATAGCTTGAGAATGCCACTGAAGCAAGAATGAGTGTAGTTTGAAGTATACCCAATAAGGATAAAGACTTTGTAACTTATTCTCTGCTGTATCCCCAGCCTCTTAAACAGTGCCTATGCACTGTAGGTACTCAATAAATATTTTCTCAATATTTCTCAAATAAATACTCAATAAATGAATAAATAAGTTTGCACTGTGAATAAAACCAGGCCTTTTTGGAACAAAGGTTACCTGTTGTAACTAAGTAAAAAAGGATCAAATTTCCATGATCTTGGAAAACCTGGCAGAAGAATTTGGACTTCCTGCCTTCCTTTATTCAGTTATTTCATAATAATTTATTGTGTCTACTCTCTGTCAGATGCTGGGGATACTTGGTGAGAAAGAACAGACATGGTCCCTACCCTCATGGATTTTACAGTCTAGTGAGAGAGACAGATGTTATGTATTTAATTAAGGTACTACTCAATTTATAGTTACAAACTGATGTGTATTATGAGGGGCAGGTACTTTGTTCTAAAATCATTTAAAATGAGGGTGTATTCTTCAAAATGGGACTAATTGAGGATGGGATTGTGTTGGGTCTTGAGGCATAGATCCCATTTCTTTTATGAAATCTTCATTTATTCACTAATTTTCTCCCTGAGTTTATAGAACACTCTTTGGGCTATCACACTTGGTTCTTATACAGCATTGGTTTTTTATCTTTTGTACAGGCAATTTAGTTTATATAGTAGATTATATATTCTTTGAGAAAGCAGAGATTAGGGAAGGCAAAAAGGTGTTTAGAATTACTTTTATCCTCCATAGTTTCATGGATATAACAGATGTAAACTATGTATGTCGATTCATTAAAATTATAATGGTACTTTTGATAGCTATAGATATGCTTATACATCTAAGAGACTATTTCTGGATTCTTTGAACGTCCTGAAGAAGTTCATGATGTCTAGTTGTCATTCTTACTTTATAGATCTTGAGTGGCAATTTTAGGTCAGGGATAGATGTCCAGTGATTTATTGTCAGGGAGCTTTGATAACCCTTGTCACCTATTAATTTTAATCAAAACAGTCGATTTTGGGGAATTCAATCCATTTATGTTTAGGGCAATTATCGATATATGAGGGCTTAATGCTGCCATTTTATCACTCATTTTCCCCTTCTCCTGCATTTCCTTTGTTTCTTGTCCTGTGTATTTTGGTCTGCCAATTGAGTTATGTAGTTTTTTATATTGTGTTTCTTTGTTTTCTCCTTATTTGTTATGCATGTCTCTGTTCTGCTTTTTTGTTTAGTGGTTACCATGAGGTTTGTATTCAAAATCTTGTAGATACGATAGTCCATTTTCTGATGACCTCTTATTTCCTTAGACTAAACCAATTCTGCCTCTTTCCTCTTCCCCTCCTGAGTTGTATTTCTCATATCTTATTCCATCTTATGTTGTGAGTTTGTGGTTAAAATGACAAGATTATCTTTGTATCTGGTGTTTTCCTTCCCTTTATCTTTAATGCTATGCTTGAGTATATGCTAACCTGTTCTTATGTATAGCTACAATTTTCTGATTTTGTCTGCTTATTTATCTCCTTACTCTGTGCTTTATAACCCCTTTTTCCCTTTTTTTTTTTTTTCAGGTATGAGGGCCTTCTTGAGACTTTCTTGTAAGGGGGTTCTCATGGATATGAGCTCCCTTAGCTTTTGTTTATCCAAGAAAGTTTTTATTTCTCTATCCTATCTGAAGGATATTTTCACTGGATAGAGTATTCTTGGCTGAAAGTTTTTGGCCTTCAAAGATTTGAGTATGTCACTCCATTCTCTCCTAGCCTGTAAGGTTTCTGCAGAGAAATCCACTGAAAGCCTGATAGGGGTTCCTTTGTACGTTATTTTCTCCTGCCTTGATGCCCTTAGTATTTTTTCTTTGTCATTTACTTTTACCAGTTTCACTACTATATGCCTTGCAGTAGGTCTTTTTACATTGGCATATTTAGGAGATCTGATAGCCTCTTCCACATGGATTTCCGTCTCCTTCCCCAGGTTTGGGAAGTTCTCTTCTATTATTTCTTTGGAAAAGCTTTGTACTCCATTCACTTCTTCTCCTTCTTGATTATCCATAATTCTTATGTTGCATTTCCTCATTGAGTTGGATATTTCTGTGAAACTTTCTTCATTTCTTTTCAGTTTTAGTTCTCTCTCCTCCTCTATCTTGAGCATTTCAACATGTCTATCCTCAATTATGCTGATTTGCTCCTCTATGATGTCTGCTTGAATGTTCAGGGAGTCCATATTTTATTTTATCTCTTCCATTGTGTCTTTCATCTCCAATGTTTTGATAGATGCTTCTTTATAGTTTCATTTTCTTTTGTGAAATACCTCCTGAACTTGTTGAATTGTTTCTCTACATTTTCTTTTAACTCATTGAGTTTTTTGATGATAGCTATTTTGAATTCTTTGTCATTTAGATTACATTTCTGAGTACTGGTCATTTTCTCTCTGGTCTGGAGACTTAATTTTTGTTGCTCCTAGCGAGCGTGGCTCTGTTTTTGCACATTGTGGTATAGTTTGGTCACAGTTACTGCCTCTCACCGCTGGGTGGGGGTCAAGAGCAGCATATTCTGAGCCCTTTGCCTTCTGCTGAGATCTCAGGCATTGGAGCCGGCTCTGGGTATGGGCAGCAGGGCGCTTTCTTCTGCATGCTCTTGGGGTTTTCTCGCTCTACTCTCCCTATCTGCTCTCCTGGGGTGTTGGCTTGATGAGATCACGCCCCATGATACCTTTCACCCTGGTAGAGGGCTTCCCTCTAGGCTGCAAGGGCCCTCAGGGATCTTTGATGTTCCCACAAATGAACATCCTCTCGCCCTTCCTTCCCTCTCAGAGCCCATGTAGTCCTGGATCAAAGTCTTTTGGGAAAGGAGCAAAGTTTTCTCTTACCCTGTTCCACCTCCTCTGAGGGGGGCTCCAGCCTCTCCGCTCTCCATTGTATGGCTGCGTGGGTCTCTCAGACGTCTTTTGTGTTGTGTTTGGATGTCCTCTGTTGGAGTATGAATGTCTTTTTCATTGTATAGTGAAAGGGAGAGATTACCAGGAGAGCTCACTCCACCATCATGCTGACGTGACTCCCAAAACAGTCAATTTTGAATCTGCCTTCAGTATATATTAAAAATCTGACTACTTTTTACCACCTCTACTGCCTTCCTTCTAGTTCATGATGCCCTTGTCACTTGTTTGGATTATTACAATAGCTTCATAATTGCTCTCCCCCCAGTCTTGCCCCCTTGCAGCAACAACAGGAAGATATTGGAGGTTTTTAAGCAATGATGAAGATGGTAAAAGAAGATTTATTAAGATTTTCATAAATCTGTGCTTTGACATGGCTACATTGTTTAATAGATTGGAATAGGGGCCAAGTAAATGTGCATTGACATGGTGTGATAGGCAATAGAGAGTCAGGATAGTCCAGCAATCAATTTGTAAAGACTTTTTATTTTCTTGGTAGATAAGTAATATAGGCCTACCAATGTTAGTATTTGTAATTAATTTATATTATTTTACTTATTAATATCCATTTGAACCTTAGTTTATACTATGCTATACTCATATGCTATACTCAAATGTAATTGAATTACTTTTTAAGTAAACTTTTTATTATATCAACACAATCTTATGTAGCAAGAGTAATTACGACTGTGTGGGATTGACTTGAGGATAAGCTAATAGACAAAGTGTAGAGTTCAGAAATAGACCCACACATATACAATCACCTAACTTACAGCAACAGTGCCACTGGTGAATAGAGAGGAAAAGATGGTGCTGGGGTCAATTGGATGTTCATATGGAAAAAAATTAATCTTGACCCCTACCCTACACTGTACACAAAAATCACTTCTATATGGAATGTCCATAAATATAAAATGTAAAACAATAAAGCTTCTAGAAGAACTCATAGGAAACTATCATCATAGTCTTACGTAGGAAAAAATTTCTTGTGAAGGGCACAAAATACTAGCAATGAAGAAAAAGTAAATTGGACTAGTTAAAATTAAGAAATTCTTTTCATCACAAGACATCATTAGGGGACTGAAAAGGCAGGATAACAAAGTAGGCTTAAGAACTATGAGAAGTTCAGCAGAGAATACTAGTGGAAGAAAATATGGTTATGCATAATTTTTTCCCTACGCTATAACTAATAGCAAGAGTAGAGAACCCTACATTTAACTAAAGCTGGAACATA
The DNA here is from genome assembly GCF_037783145.1 of Equus przewalskii. Classification (NCBI taxonomy): domain Eukaryota; kingdom Metazoa; phylum Chordata; class Mammalia; order Perissodactyla; family Equidae; genus Equus; species Equus przewalskii. Next base: position 62,254,359 of record NC_091831.1, read on the forward strand.
TTTTCAGGCCATGTTTGTTCTGATTTTATGCCATTTACATAGTAAACGTACATACCTTACACTTAGAGATCCAGACATACGATATATATATATTTTAGGGTCTTTTTTTTTTTTTAAAGGATTTTTCTTTTCCTTTTTCTCCCCAAAGCCCCCTAGTACATGGTTATATATTCTTCGTTGTGGGTCCTTCTGGTTGTAGCATGCGGGACGCTGCCTCAGCGTGGCCTGATGATCAGTGCCATGTCCACACCCAGGATTCAAACCAACGAAACATTGGGCTGCCTGCAGTGGAGCACGAGAACTTAACCACTCGGCCACGGGGCCAGCCCTGTTAGGGTCTTTTTAAGGGTAGAGAGACTTGACTTTTTTTCCCCAACTTGTTTTGTTAATTGACAGCCAACTATGAAATACACCACCTTTATACTGATTAAATTGTGAAATGTCTTAGCCTTTTTCACTAATTTTTTACATTGATAGAAAAGATTAAGAAATTAGGTGGTAATGGTAGATAAACCTAACAAAAAATTGTTTTCATAAGCTGCTGCTATCAACCATTATTTGAGATTTTAAAACATTTTATACTTCTTTATTTTTACTTTATTTTTGCATCATGACCTTACATTTAAAAAATGGTTCATTAATTCAAAATGTCTCCTATGCCTAAAGCAGTTCAAATAGTAGACTGGGGGTAGAAGAAGGATTCACTGTAAATGAGCATGAAGGTACCTTTTAGGGGTGATGGAAATGTTCTAGAACTGGATTGTGGTGATATTGGCACAGAAATCATTGAATTGTGCACTGAAATCAGGTGACTTTTATAGTATGTAAATTAATACCTTAATAAAACTGTTTGGTTTTTTTTTTAAGGATACCATTAAGATAATAAGTAGGCCAACCACAGATAAGGAGAAAATATTTACAATTTGTGTATCTGACAAAGGATTGTATACAGAATGTATAAAGAAGTCCTACAAATCCTGTAAGACAAAGAGCACAGTGAAAAAAACTGGGCAAAAGACTTGGACACTTCACAATGGGAAATAATCTAATGGCCAATAAGCTTGTGAAAGGGGCTCAACATCATTAATCATTAGGGAAATACAAATTAACAGCACAGTGAGATACCATTGCCCACCTAGTTCAGTGGTTAAAATTAAAAGGCTCTCAAATGTTGACAAGGATATGGAACAACTGGAACTCTCATTCTCCACTAGTGGGATCATTCAGTGGTACCACAAATTTGGAAAACGTTTTGGTAGTTTTTTGTTTTGTTTTGTGGTGGTGGTTGTTTTATGTTTTTAGTGAAGAAGATTGGTCCTAAACTAACATCTATTGCCAATCTTCCTCTTTTTGCTTGAGGAACATTGTCGCTGAGCTAACATCTGTGCCAGTCTTCCTCTACTTTGTATGGGGGACACTGCCACAGCATGACTTGGTGAGCAGTGTGTAAGTCTGTACTCGGGATCCGAACCTGTGAATCCCAGGCCGCGAAAGTGGAGCCTGTGAACTTAACCACTACTCCATCGGGCCGGCCCCATTTTGTTTGGTTTTTAAAAATAAAGTTAGCTATACATCTAACCTATGACCCAGTAAATCGTTTACTCAAGAGGAGCAAAAACATATGTCCACAAAGAATTATGCAAAAATATTCATAGCAGGAAACAGAGACATTCATCAACAGGACAATTTTCAGCAAATTGTGATATATTCATACCATAGTACACTATTAGACAATAAAAAGGAATGAACTAATGATACCCCCAACCACAGGGATAAACCTCAAAGACATTATGTTGAGCACAAAAAGTCAAATACAAAAGAATATTTGTGTTCTGTATTATTCCATTTAAACAGGAAAAAGAAAAATCTATGATAGAAATCAGAAAGCAGTTTCTTTTTTGTAAGGAACCATAGAGATTGACTGATAAGGGGCAGTAGAGAACTTTCTGTGATGATGGAAATATTCCTTATCTTGTTACGGGTGAACATTTAAGATCTGCATCATGCTGTGTATAAATTATACCTCAGTGATAAGAAAATACACAATGCTATAAATAATAGCCAGTTGCAAGCCAACCAGGCATCTCTACTAGAAAAAATCTCACCATCTTTTAAAAGAAAAATAAATCCTGCCTCTCTTGTTTTTAGAAGAAGAAAAGTTTTATTTAATGCTATTTTACATATGCTTACATGTGACATACAAATTGTGAAAAGATTATCTAAAAAAATTGACTAAACATCCTCTGTGAAAAAAGGTAAATCTTTTGCTTTATTGTGTATGCTTTTATATTGGGTAAAACAAAGGTAATTTCCCATGGTAGCCTCTTGTACCCCATTCTCTTACTCTTTCTTATAGTAAAATGGGAACTGTGATGTTTGGCCCATTCAAGGGTAATTATACAGCAATATACTCTCTTTTTCTTTTCTCATCTCCTTTTTCTTTTTTCTTTCATTATGAAATATTTAATGTATATCAAAGAATATATGTAACACGTGTTACAAAGCAAATGCCTATGACTCCCGCCTCATGGATAAAGAAGTGATCTCACTCATAAATAGAAGACAAAAACAACAACAAACAAACACATAGAGACAGATATTGGATTGGTGGTTACCAGAGGGGGAGGGGGCAAGGGGAAGGGAGGAGGGCGAAAGGGGTGATTACACACATTTGTGCAGTGATGGATTTTAATTAGTCTTTGGGTGGTGAGCATGATGTAATCTACATAGAAATTGAAATATAATGATGTACCCCCAAATTTATATAATGTTATAAACCAATATTACCACAATTAAAAAGAAATTATACTGTTAGGACTGCAAAAAAAAACCCCACTTTTGCTAATCCCCTGCGGAGCTAATCCCTGTTCTTGACTTTTGTATTTTCATTTCCTTGCATATGTGTATATATATATATTTAAATATCTCTTGCATATGTATGTGTGTATCTATGTATTGTGTATGTGTTTATATATGTATTTATATATGAATACATATAAATATTTATATATAACATAAAAAGTATGTATATAAATATATATGTCTATCTCTTTACACAATATATTGTTGTGTTTCTCTTTTAGCCTTATAGAAATGGTATAATATGGTATATAGTTGCCTGAGTTTTGCCCTTTTCATCCAATAATAGGTTTCTGAGATTCAGCCATGTTGTTGTATGTTTCTGAAGTTTATTAATTTATGTTGCTATATAATATTTTATTGTTGAAATGGTTTTTTGAGATCCCTTTTCCTTTGCCCTCTTTCTCATCCTTTTACCCCACCTGTAGCAGTAGTTAAGTCAGCAGAATCATCAGCGGCTTCACATGTATGGAATGCTTCTAACAAAGAATTGAAATTATGACTTGGAGATATAAATACCATTAGAAATCCCTTCTATTTCTGCAAGCATAGTAAGCTATGTGATTTGCATTTTTATAGTAGGGTATGAATTATAGTTATAATGACAGCTGCAGGGTAGAAAGTTTTAACACACTAGAATGAAATGTATCTTGGAGACATTCTCGGTATCTGAAGATCAGCATGCTCCATATGGTGTCAATGAACCAATGAGTTTGAAGAAAATATTCCTGTCATTGAAACAGCACAAAGTATGAATTACTCTTTTGTACACAAATTTATTCTCTCCAGCTTAATTTCTATATGAATAGTTATATGTCTGAGGTATATTGATTATAAATATAACCTGCTTTATTTAACATGTAATTTTCTTCCAAGTTCCAATAAAATGATACTGTATTTTCTAAATTAGAAACTTATTGAAATTTTTAAAAAACTTTTCAGTTCAAAGTTAATAGCAGGTTATAAAATATGGTAAAACTTAACATTGCCATTTACTATGAATAAAATCAGAATTCTGATTTTTTTCGGTAGTCTATTTTGACATTAATATTTATTGTAGTGAAGCAGTGTTTTATTTCCTACAGAATGTGGTTCTTTATAAAAGAACCCCAATATATTTGTTATATAAAAATGTAATTTTGTGGACATGCAGATATAGCTTATTTTATGTGTAAACCATAGTGTTATAGTCATTGTGACCACAGACTTAAGATAATATGGAATTTGGTATAGATTTTAACTTTTAAAAATTATTTTAGGGGCTGACCTTTCCCTTTATATTCTTAACTCATTTGACACATTAAATTTTTTTTAAGTCACTGGCATCAGATCCCGTAACCTGTCTCACAAGTCAGAATCATGGATCAGAAGGAGTAGAGGAAAGATAGAATTGTCAGAAAACTTAAGATTTCTATTCCTAAGTGGCATGATACAAAAAGTCTAAAATTAAATATGCAATATTATAAGTATCTCACTAAAATATAGGACATTCAGAGACTTATCTAAAAGTAATCAAGGATAATCAAATGGTGGGAGGATCTTGTTTCTTGGTTGCTTGGTCAGAAAGCACCTATAAGACTGAAATAACTCTGGTGCCAAATCAGAGATTTAACCTTGTATAATCAGACCTAAAAATCTGACTGAGTTGGTCCTAACAGTAGACTCAAACCCCTAGAGAAGATAGGCAGAACATTTTTCCTATTGACCAAGGCAGAGACTCCACTCATCCTTATATCATGTAAGACATTGCACATACTGTTTTAGAAGCCTAGATCTCTAATAATAATAATAATAATAATAGTTATAATAGTTCTCTTTGAAGCAAGTGAAACCCTGGGATGAAACAACTATTCATTTGTTTTCTTGAATGGGGGAAGGCATTATGGGGAGTGAAGGCTTATTAACCTCATTTAAAAAAATAAAAGGGATGGAATTTTATTCTAATAAGTCTTACAACAAGGAATTTTAAGTTATTGCAGCTCCAGGGCAGCAATTACTTAAATATCGACAACTTATACATGTTTTACATGCCCATTTGCTCTCCTGTTAACTACTGAAATATAGTTACCATAGCAATGAATGCATCACATGGTTCCTGTGCTAGTTCTAAAATAGGGAAAAGCAATATGCCATATGAGCCATGCTTATTTTCTACATAAGGACTGCATATACAACTTGAGGCTATTCCATACCCTTCTTAGTGCGGATAGCTTATCATTGGTTTAGAAAGCTTTCAAAGTAACAAGCAATTGGCAGGAGTGTATTTCAAGTCTCCAACCTCTCTTGTACTATATGGTATGTATTCTTCGCTACTGAGCTAAATGAATAGCTTCACTAGCTTTGACCAGCATGGACTCTATGCTATTGTATATTTAGCCAAATATCTTCTATTGGAATATCAGTACCACTCAGGAGATTTGGTGGGAGGGGTGTATATAGCATTCATGGAAAAATTTTCTCAGTCTTAGTGACCAATCCTTAATCAATCTTAGCTTTTCTCCTGCTATCTTCTTTTATGTATCAAGTTAAAAAAATATAGGAGTCTGTTTTAGAATTTAAGGAGCGAAGGATGCCAAGCACAGCTGGAGGTATGCTGTTAGTTTCCTTTTAGGACAATTATTGCTCTGTAAGATTTAAGCATAGGTTACACGGCAGTGTATCTATAGAAAAAAACTGCTGATTTCTGTGACTGGTGCTGTCAGGTCCCCACTTCTGCCTTACTCTTGCATTCTTTAGAGTATGTAGTAGGCTGTCAGACCTCAAGAAATAGAATAGGAGTATACCCCTGTTACTGTGGATCTTATCAGGTATTTATTTGAAATAGTCCAAGTGCTATGACATGTTAGAGAATGATACTACTCTGTAACTATTTCTAACATGTATAAAAGTAAGCTAAGTAAATTTCAATTTGAGCTGCCAGCTACATTATACCTAATGTCAATGGTGAGCTACAAATTAAAATTTTTAAGCATTCTTTATTAAAACTACGAAAAGCAGCTATGCTGTACATAGCAAAGGAACCCAATGCTTTATTTTCTCATTACCTTGTATTAACCGAAGTTTGTAAAAGGTGAATCGTAGGTCTTCAAACACAAATTAGTAAACCTACAAAGCTAAATAGGCATATATATTTGACTGACTACTGATGGGGATATATGTTGATTGTATAATATTTGTGTTTGCTTTTTCATCCCCTTTATAATTTAAAAACCATGTAATTTACTATTACATAAACACTATGTAATATCAGCAACTTCTGTATCCAGATAATTTACAATGAAGTAGAACAGATGACCAGAGATAGCATCATTATCTCATACTTGAACCTTATTTCTTGGTAATTGTTTAAAAATTAGACGTTACAAAAATAAATAATGCAGAAAGGAAACTCGTAATCCCATCACGTCTCATAGTAAAATAATCTCTGTTAATAGTTTTGGATATGCTCTTTCAGATTACTTTTTATTGTAAAAAGTATTAGAAATATTCATTTTAGCAAGATCGTACTATCATTCTGCTTTTTACCTAACAAAATACCTAGACCTCTTTTCTGAATAATAATAAGAAGAAGAAGAAGGTAGACTTATCTTCCTTACTTTTTATAATCATTGTATTATAGTATGAATACACCAGAGTTTGTTCTATTGAATGATATTGGATTGTTCCTGGTTTTTGTTATTTTAGTGCCATAGTGAATATATGTCCGTGTACTTTTGTGTAAATTCTCTTGTTTTTTTTTTAATTGAGGTAACGTTGGTTTATAACATTATATAAATTTCAGGTGTACATCATTATATTTCGATTTCTGTGAAGACTACATCGTGGTCACTGCCCAAAGTCTAATTGCCATGTGTCACCAGACGCATCTGCCCTTTTACCCCTTTCATCCTCCTCCCTTCCCTTCTGGTAACCACCAGTCTATTCTCTGTGTCTTTGTGTGTGTTTGATGTCATTGTTGTTGCTTTTAGTATTCTGCATATGAGTGAAGTCCTACCATATTTGGCTTTCCCTAACTGACTTATTTCACTTAGCGTAATGCCCTGAAGGTCCATCCACAGTGTCTCACATGGCAAGATTTCATCTTTTTATGGCTGAGTGGTATTCCGTTTTATATATGTACCACATCTTCTTTATCTCTTCATCTGTCCTTGGGCACTTAGGTTGTTTCCAAGTCTTGGCTGTTGTGAATGATGCAATGAACATGGGGGTACATATTATCTTTTGAATTAGTATTTTCATGTTCTTTGGGTAAATATGCAGAAGTGGTATAGCTGGATCATATGGTAATTCTATTTTTAATTTTTGAGGAGTTTCCACACTGTTTTCCGTAGTGGCTGCAGCACTCTACATTCCTACCAGCAGTGTACAAGGGTTCCCTTTTCTCTACATCCTCTCCAACACTTGTTATTTCTTGTCTTTTTAATAATAGCCAGCTTCTGACGGGTGTGAGGGGATATCTCATTGTGGTTTTGATTTGCAATTCCCTAGTACTTAGTGCTGTTGAACATCTTTTTGTGTGCCCTCTTAGCCATCTGTATATCTTCTTTGGAAAAACGTCTGCTCAGATCCTCTGCCCATTTTTTAATTGGGTTGTTTGGGGTTTTTTTGTTGTTAAGTTGTGTGAGTTCTTCATATTTTTTGGATATTAACCCCTTTTTGGATATATGATTTGCAAATATCTTCTCCCAGTTGTTAGATTGTCTTTTTCTTTTGTTGATGGTTTCCTTTGCTGTGCAGAAGCTTTTTAGTTTGATGTAGTCCCATTTGTCTATTTTTCCTTCTGTTTCCCTTGCCTGAAGAGACATGATATTTACAAGGTACTTGTAAGGCTACTGTCAAAGAGTGTACTGCCTATGTTTTCTTCTAAGAGATTTATAGTTTCAGGTCTTATAAGACCTGAATCAAGTCTTTAATCCTTTTGAGTTAATTATTGTGTGTGGTGTAAGATAATGATCTACTTTCATTTTTTTGCATGTGGCCATCCAGTTTCCCAGGACCATCTGTTTATCTCCTCTCTCTTTATTGGAGAGACTTTCCTTTCTCCATTGTATGATCTTGGCTCCTTTGTCGAAAATTAGCGTCCATAGATGTGTGAGTATATTTCTGGGCTCTCTATTCTATGTAAATGTTCTGTAGGCTCAATCTCTAGTAGAACTGCTGAGTATTTTAAGTTCTGATAAATTTTGCCAATTGCCCTCCTTAGAGTTTCTACCAAATGATATTCCTAATTTAAATGTATTTCTAAGCTTTGCTGAAATGATAAATTTAAAATGACATCTTATGGTTTTATTTAGCATTTCTAGAGTTATTGTTAAAGTTTCACGTCTCTTCATATGTTTACAAACCATTTGTATTTTTCATCTTCTGTTATACCCTTACTTCTTTGCCCATCTTTCTTTTGCATGGTTTGGTTTTTTCCTACTAACTTTTTTCTTGTGTATTTTTTAACTAAGGAATAAATCCCTCGCTGACTTGTAAATATTTCTCCCAGTTTGTCTTTTGACTTTATTTTGGATAGTTTCTTGTAAATGGAAGTTTTAAATTTATATATAGTCAAATTTGTTAGTCTTGTTCTTTATAGCTTCTGACCTTTATTAATATCAAATAGCACATTTCATATGAGTGTAATATACTCATTCATTCACTTATTTTCACAGTCTAATCATTTAAGTCCTGTAGTGTACCAAGTGTCTGCTAGATGATGAGTTGTACTGCATGGACAAACTAAAAATGTAATCATATTTGCAACAATGATGTTTTAGCCTAGCAAGAGACCAAATTCTCTAGAATGGTTAGCAGTTACTTCTAAATATTGCCATAAAGTAAAAGTAATGTGTAATATGTAAACCAAAAGTAAAAAGCTACATGTAACAAACCAGAAGTTTGTCCTTTTCTGAAATTTAGTTAATTTAGTCTTTTATGTATCTTTATATTTACTATTAGTTTTGTGGCTAATATATATACACCTTTCCTAGTTATGGTATTATTATGAAAGGCTTTGCTACTGGAATTTCACACAAAGCAGAAAAATTTCCTTTAGATAAAAGCCAAGCCACAATTACCCTCCTTCTACATACTGTTCTACAAATTATCAAATCAATAAATACTTATTGGGTACCTGTCTTATTGCTAGCCTCTTAGAAGAAAAAGTCGTGGTAGCATTTTTTTTTTTTAGAGGCGCAAGGTATGAGCCTCTCTTCAAAGAGCTCATGATCTAGTTTGGAGTACATGGCATAAGTACATCAAAAGTTAAATAATAAAATAATTGATAATTACCCAACAATGTATAAAGACCCCTCTCCCCAAACCAAAAGAAAACAGAACAAAAAAAATGTCAGTTTCTTCTGTAGTAGTATTATCTGCTAAGGAAATGTTACTAGTGGGAAAGGTTTGGCTGCAATCATTTCTAGAATGTAAAATGAAGAAATCATCCAAAAAACTGAAAGTGGCCAGTGTTCAGGTAGACAGAATAAGTGATCATCTGAGAGACTGTGAATTTAATTCTGCCAGAACATACTTATTTTCTTGCTTATTCCACCATTTGCCGGTTACTCCTTTGTGTTAAAGCTTTTCACTCTTAAAATAGAAGTACCTTCTGGAAATTTTGGCATACTAAATGTTGCTAAGTATTAATACCAGAGTGTGAGTATCTTTAACATCCTTTCCTCATCTCAGTCTTGGATAGGGAAGGAAAGAGACAATGAAAAGTCTAAGAGTCTGAGAAAATAAACAGTGTGAATCTGAGGATAGGGCATCAGAGTTACCTTTGCACCCCTCAAAGTTTCATCTGAATATAGATTTCTTCTGCCCAATATATATGTGTCTACTCCTCAAGACCACTCATTTCACTGAAATTGTTGGGAACAGTTAAAATATTTTAAGTTGTTCACTGTTTATAACTTATTTAGCATCGTTATATGTGTCAGAGTTAAAAGAGAGAAGCAAAACCAGTAGGACCATATAGATATAGATATAAGGAATTGGCTTAGGCAGTTCTGGAGGCTGGCTAAGCAAGACCAAAGCAAAGACCAGTCAGAAAAGAGATCGTGAGCAGGTTGAAACTGTATGGGTATAAGCTGGTTAGAGTCTCTCAGCTCAGGGAAAGCCTAAGCTGTCTTTTACAGGGCTTGCCTAATTAAGTCATGCCTACCTGGGATAATCTCACTTTGGTTAACTTAACATCAACTGGTTAGGGGTTCCCATTATATCTGCAAAATTCTGTCACAGCAGCAACTAGATTAGTGCTTGATTGAATAACTGGGGAGGATAGTTCAGTCTGACCAAGTTGGACACGTGGAAAAAAAAAAGCCATCATAATCACTTAAATATAATTTAAACTAGTTCTTTTCTTGACTGTAATTCACAAAAGATACTTCACCTCCAAGTGGTAACCCCACAAATCGTTTTCAGTTAATGTCATCATACTACAGTGGCCCCAGTCATGCTCAGAAAATAAGCTTCATTGCTGGTCATAAAGTAGGGTTTAGAGTATTGCATATTTGAAAGTTGCTAAGAGAATAAATCTTAGAAATCCTCACCACAAGAATTTGGTGGTGATCATTTTGCAATGTATACAAATATTAAATCATTATGTTCTACACCTGATAATATAATATTATATCTCAATTATACCTCAATAAAAGATAAATTTTTAAAAATAGGGTTTAGAACTAGAAGGACCTCCTTAAGAGGCCAGGGAAACCTATCCCTTCATTTTACAGGTACAAAAACTCAAGCCCAGAAAGACTGTGAAATTTATTTTTGTTTTTTTAGTACCAATAAAGGAAATATCTTATTAGGAATATATTTTGGTTGACTTAGTCTTTTGCCTGCAGCCCTATAAGATTTATCTAAGAAAAAGTAGGTAGAATACTGAAAGTATTCCATTTTCAGTGCAGTTAAACTAGTTGCCACTTGATGCTGATATTATTATATATGAGAGATCCTGGTATGTAGAAATATGTTTCTTAGGGTACAAAACTGAAAATCTGAATACTTAATGAACTTTGTATAGAGAGCTTTTATGAGAATGAATTTTCTCCTCTTTTCAGGGTTCTAAACATGTTCTAAGAGGTCTCATAAGGATTAGTGACAGTTTTACTATTTCTCCATTGCCTTGGCTCCCAACTTTACCTTGTAATTTTTTTCTAATGGATCCCTAGAGTTTACCCTCTGATATTATGGTCTTGAGTTAAGTTAAAGTGAAAGATTTAGTTGAGTTTTTTGTGCTTAATTGTTTATATCTGGTGTTCTTGAGCATTTACACAACCTTGTAACTACTAAAGGTTCCTAAAAACCATTTATTAATTCAAAAAATATTTAAATGCCTGCTATGTGCCAAGCACTTCTCTTGATAAAATGGTGAGCAAGATAGACAATCTAGTGGGAAAGTGAGACAGGGAAGCACCAGCATTAATTGTGCAAAGTATCATTATAGGGGAAGTATAAGAACATGAGTCATGTTTTTCTTCATGGCCCACTGCCTGACACATAATAGATGCTTAATAAGTGCTTTTTTAATCAATAAAGCCTATATGGCATTTTTAAAGGAATATAGACTTTTTATTAATTCTAGAATTAATTGGTACTTGGTCTAGAATTAGAGCAACTGGAGCAGTAGAAAAGCAATGAAATGCTCTGATTTAGGGATAGACTCAAGGACTGGAGTATATTGGAATGGGTGCAAATACACTTTCACTCATTAGCAATTTGTTTCATTTTCTTTATAGATAGTCTTATTCTCCTTGTTCCTGACCCCTAACCTTTATTTGAAATTAGTACATCAGTTTGTACTAGTTGGAGTTGCCAGTGACCAAGTGAATATGACATATCTATAAAAGAACAGAGAAAATGAGGTCCTTATTATATTGCTGCATCACTAATCCAGGCTTCTAGCTAAATGCCTAAATGCCAGAATATAAATTAGATCTCTTATCAAATGTGGCACATAAAATTTTAGGATTCTTTTTAGTGTAGTACATGTGCTTTCAATAAATCCCTGCTTTGGCAAGAAATTAAATCAGTGTTCTTTGTGTCAAGTACACTTGCATTATATTTTCTGCTCTATAACTTTAAAACTATCCTTGCGAACCAGGTCAAGGGCAGAATTAAATTTGTTTTCTGGATTTGGTTTTACATTCAACAAATATTTTTCTTTGTTTGGTTATGTCGTGTTGTGGGTATTTGCTTTATTTTGTTTTTTCACTTAGAACAAAATTCAGAATCCATAACACTGTCTCTCTAGTAGCTGTTCTCCTGACACACTGGCCTATTTTCAGTTTTAAAAACCATTGAACTCTTTCTTCTGTCCTCTCAGGCTCTTTGCACGTGCATAAGGAACTTCTGCCTTGACCTATTTTTATCCCATTATTTGGTATTATTCACCCAGCTAACTCTTACTCATTCTTTAAGTCTCAACTTAAATATCATTCTCTTAGAGATTCTTTCTTCATCCACACCACCAAATCTCAGTTAGATTCCCTTCATAGTCTCTCCTATATTACTAGTTCCTAACAGTCCCTGGCACATAGTGGGTGCTTGGAAAGTGAAAGGATGGAGTAATATATTAGCACTTACTGTGTTGTAGTCACTATAAAATGCCCTCAAGGAACTTTCTTACGTCTGGGTTCCAAAAAGTCAAGTTACTTTGTAAGTGATATTCTTAGTTTCACTCTAGGGAACAAAATTAGCAATTCTGAATGAAATAAATATAAAAGATATAAGAATGTACATTTATAGAAATGCATGTATACATATGTCTGTGTATGGCAAGTTGCAAAGTAAAGTGAATATTTCACTGTGGTTGCTATCAAGAAACCTTGAAAGCTACTATGTTAGTGGATACTACTGTATAATAAATTCCTAACAAGTATGTCAGAATACAACCTGTTTCACTTACCAACTTCCCAAGCATCTCTCCGCTGTCTGCATCTTTAACTTCTAACAGTTCTTTGCTTAGAGTCAAAGCCAGAATCTCAGAAATCTCCCAGAAAAGACCATTTAAATCAAATGAGCCCATCAAGATTTGGAGGAAAGCCACTTGAAAAAAGAAAACTCTGTATACATTCTACCTTTAATTTTTGAAGCTTGAAAACCTTCTCAAGCCCTGGAAAACTAATGGTATTTCATTTGTTCTCTTTGATGGTCATGTACCCTGGTTGTGTGATTTTCTTAGCATTCTGTAATACTTTTTGTGTTTACGCTTTCACTCTGTTTTTCTTCGCAGGATGCTCTTTTAAAGTTCCATGCACACAAATCCTTTCTCTCTAACAAACCTTTTCTGACTAACCCTATTCCATTTGCTAAAAACTCTTTGCATTTTCAATCAAAACTACACTAAGATATCACCTTACACCTGTTAGAATGGCAGAAATATCCAAAACCAAGAGTGGCAAATGTTGGAGAGGCTGTGGAGAAAAAGGAACCCTCATACACTGTTGGTGGGAATGCAAACTGGTGCAGCCACTATGGAAAACGGTATGGAGATTCCTCAAAAAGTTAAGAATAGAAATACCTTATGACCCAGCCATCCCACTACTGGGTATGTACCCTAAGAACCTGAAATCAGCAATTCCAAAAGTTCCATGCACCCCTATGTTCATCGCAGCATTATTCACAATAGCCAAGTCATGGAACCAACCTAAGTGCCAAGCAACTGATGATTGGATAAAGAAGATATGGTATAGATATACAATGGAATACTACTCAGCCATAAAAAAGGACAAAGTCGTCCCATTCACAACAACATGGATAGACCTTGAGGGTGTTATGTTGAGTGAAATAAGCCAGACAGAGAAAGACGAACTCTGTATGACTCCACTCATAGGTGGTAGTTAACATATGGACAAAGAGAAGTGATCGGTAGTTACCAGGGGAAAGGAGGGTGGGGGGAGGGCACTAGGGGTGAAATGGTGTACCTACAACATGACTAATAATGATGTACAACTGTAATTTCACAAGGTTGTTAACTATCATAACCTTAATAAAAAAAACTCTGCATTTTCTCACTATTTTGGTATGTATTTCTCAACATTTGTATACTATACCTTGATATACTTGGTCATATGTACATTATTTTGTATTGAAAGTAGGCATTTTTGTGTTTGTTGTGGTCTTACTCCTTAATCTCACATGTTCCACCCCCCAAAAAAAGTCACTTTAATCTTATTTTCCTTAAATTAAATCCCTTTCTTGAGGAATCAATATAAGTCATTATTGGTGTGCTTTCCTTCACCTCTGTAGGGCTCTCACACAAGGTAAAACATTTAGGAAATTAACCTCTTCCCCGCCCCAATCTTCTGTCCACATTCACTCTATTGAGACACCCACTGTTAGCCCTTGAAGTTCAGGGGCTCTGCTGCTTCCTGGGGCTTGAGAATCTTGGCCAAAGCTGGTAGCTTCAAAAGCTTAGATGTAACTTCCCATGCTGAATATTTTCTGTTCACCCTTCAAGACTGACAATTTTTACTCTCTTCCCTATTCTGTGCCCAAGGGCCCTAGGAAAATTGCTAAGTATTAGTAGCATAGAGAGAAAAGGTATGTAGACCTTGTGGGATCCTAAATTATTTAAAATATGGTTTTAAAGCCCTGGGAGCTAGAAGGTTGGGTTAAAGTAAAAGAGTTCAGAAAGGGAAGTTAGAGCCTAGAAAGTCAAATCACAGGTCTTAGAATTCAGCCTAGCTCCAGTAGTGCTCCAGAAATGTTACTGTGTCCTTACCATGTGCTTGTTGAATTGATGAAACAATATTTGCATAACTATTCCCTGCAACTGAATGAGAGAGTTAAAGATTTTAACAATTCAAGATTGCTGCCTAAAGTACTGATGACTTTTAAACAAGTGATCATATCAAGAATAAAGTATAAACCATATTTTGGGAAGGAGAACAATGTAATAAGACCCCTCCTTGCAATTCTATTTTACAGATTAATGAATATGATTAAAATTAAGATGGAATAAAAATTTCAGAAGACAGTTAAATAAAATCCAAATTGGATGTGGAATAAAGGCCAAATTGTTATTTTCAGTCATGTGGTGCATATTTCCATATGTTCTAAAAATCCTTAAGAACTTGGCACAAAGTTCTGCTGGAATAATTTCTGCCTTTTAAATGACAAGTGCCTCATCTTTAATTGTATTAATTCAGAATCGCATCAAGTAAGAAAAAGCGTAATACAGCAGATAAATTTGTAAGCATTTGCTTCCTAACTTTAGCCACAAAATCATTACTGTAGTACATTCACTGTCAGCCTATTTATATACCCTTCCTCTTCTTCACCTTCTGGCCTCCTTATGTCTTTATTTTCTCCTTCTTTTCGTTTCAACCACAATTGCTTCTCTATCAGATGGTTCTTATTTCTACTTCTGAATACATTTAAATGCCATTTATAAAATCATAAATTCTTACTGAATTTATGTTTAAACCTAGTGGGATTCAGCAGTAGTTTGAAACTGCAGTGTAATTATTAAATGTGGGTTTTAATACCAGTGATGATTCACATTTTCCAACCTCCATATTTTGCCATTTGTTTTCCTTGGCAAGGGTTTATTTTAAGTACCCATGAATAAGGCAAAAGGTTTCTTGAATTTTGGCTTCTAGAAAGAAGGAATGAATCTTTTCCTGTCTTCTAAAAACTTAATTTACCTTTTACAGAAAGATATAAGCAGTAGAAAATTACAGATATTTAAATCTGCTCACTGATTTAGGCCAGTCGTTTCTAAGTAGAGTCTCTAGCCTTTTTGTATATGAGGCCCTCCCTAATAATGGACTGTCTGTGGATGGGTATGGACCTTCCAAAAATTCATTTTTATGATCATTATTTCAGAGTTAGAAGGACTTTAGAAAGTGTTATAAAACTCTCATTTTGGGCATGAGGCATCTAAGAAAGAGAGTTTGTGTCTTGCCTAAAGTCACACTAGAGGTAAAGTAAATGGCAAAGAACTGGAGTCCAAGTTTCTTGATTCCAAGTCCAGGACTCTGTCTTTTTTTTTTTTTTTTTTTTAAGATTTTTATTTTTTTCCTTTTTCTCCCCAAACCCCCCCGGTACATAGTTGTATATTCTTCGTTGTGGGTCCTTCCAGCTGTGGCATGTGGGATGCTGCCTCAGCGTGGTTTGATGAGCAGTGCCATGTCCGCGCCCAGGACTCGAACCAACGAAACACTGGGCTGCCTGCAGCAGAGCGCACGAACTTAACCACTCGGCCACGGGGCCAGCCCCCTAGGACTCTGTCTTTTTATACCATTATTTTATGAAACATAGAAAGCAAGCTGATTGTTCACCTGAAGTTCATTATATTGTTATTATCTTAGAACTTGTCATTTCTGTAATTTGTTCTTTGAGTTAAATATTTTGTTTAGGGGCTGACCTGGTGGTGTAGTGGTTAAGTTCGTGTGCCCCACTTCGGTGGCCCAGGATTTGTGGGTTTGGATCCCAGGCGTGGACCTATACCATCTGTCAGGTCATGCTGTGGCGGCAAACTGCATACAAAACAGAGGAGGATTGGGACAGATGTTAGCTCGGGGACAATCTTCCTCAAGCGAAAAAGAAGATGGGCAACAGATGTTAGCTCATAGCCAATCTTCCTCACCAAAGGAAAAAAGAAGAATTTTGCTTATCACTTGTTTTTTGATCTGCCATCTAAGAATCTTCATTCATCTCCCCTTTTACATCCAGTCTGCATACTGCTGCTAAATAAATTAATCTTTCTAGAATGTAATCCTAATTATGTTGCTTGCCTACTCAAAAATCTTAGTATTTCTCACCTCTTCCATCTACCTACCACGCAGTTAAATGAATTACATCCCATCTCCTGTCATTTGTGACAATGTGGATGGACCTTGAGCACATTATACTAAGCAAGATAAGTCAGAAAGAGACAAGTACTGTATAATATCACTTATATGTAGACTCTAAAAATGTCAAATCTGTAAAAAAACAGAGTAAAATAGTGGTTACCAGGGAATGACAGCAGGCTGCGGTTGGGGGGGGGGGCGGGGAGGATAAGACTGATGATATTTAAAGGTACAAATTTGTAA